>NC_090266.1:671873337-673354587 GCF_040414725.1 Anabrus simplex | reverse complement strand
TGCATAGCGTCAGATTTTCAGGACAGCTATATTTACAAGCCTATATCACCTCAATAGTAAGATCTAATCGACATATTTATGTGAAGATAGATTCATAAAAGTGTCAACAACATGATCTGTAAATAGTTGTCAATTAATAAATAAAAAATTATTCACCTGTTGCTCAAAACTCTGTACTTCCTTGCCGTCATCCTGGCTACAAATGTGATTCAACAATGAATGCTAAGAATGAAGAATAATGTCTTCTTGGTTCCTGTTAGCTACAAACTTTCTGAAGTGCAATAACGTATCATGGGCTTAAAACCATGCATTAAGGTCATACTTTTTACCTTTTCTTAAGATGTCCGATTTTTCAGACGTTCTGCACTAATGGGTTAAAACAAACATTTCTAAAGAAGTCTCCACACACCTATAAATACTGTAAAGGACACAATACTTAGTTATATTGCAAGGATAAACCTGCTGTTGCTACAGGAGCTGTGAACTTTCCCTGTGTATAGATGGGAAACTTGCTGAAGGAGAGGGGGTTGTGATGTCTTCGTTATGCACAAGTACAGACACACAATATACACCAGAGTTTACGCGCAGGGCATTTCATCACAGAGGCACAGAACTGCAAGCGGGCGAGCAGGCGATGAACGCATGCTATTTAGCCACAGTGACGTTGTGGTTATGTCACAGGCCGTGAAATTTGGGCGAAGATCTCCCAGTCACTCTTGATCACTGCGGTGAAACCAGTTTGAAACAGGGGCAGAAAATAATGAAATAAAAAGGGCCTCTCCGAATCTGACAACAAAGAGCCAGTGGGAACATACATATACCTTTTGCAACCGGCAGACCGTGCAAATCCCTTCTAGGTGGCCAGTCTGTTATATCAAAGACGTATAATGTAGAACACCACTACAAAAGAAACATGTTCATTCACATGAAACTGTTGAATGGGATGATCAATTAAAAATTTTTAAAGATCTGAAGAAACATTTGAACGACGTTAAATATTATTTATGTATTATAACTAAAGTTATAGAAATAATATGAATCAAGTTTTCAAACTGGTAGTGGGTAATAAAAAGGAATTATACATCGTATTCCTCTGTAGAGAATGGGAAGACTTGTCACATAGTGGTGCAACTTTAAGGGCTGGCTACACAATCGCATACTTAAATCCCTCTTTACCACGGAACCATTCATGAAAGAATGCATCGACATAGCTATGGAATGTGTATGCCCAGCCGACAGGAGCAAATTCAGTCAAATTAGCCTGTCTCCAGCAACTATTGCTTAACGCATAGAATAACTTGGCGAAGATAATAATAATAATAATAATAATAATAATAATAATAATAATAATAATAATAATAATAATAATAATAATAATAATAATAATAGTACCGGGTGGTACACCGCCACGCCGCTAATTCAAACTTTGCGCCAGTTGAAACTCCTCTACTGGAGGAAGTCTGAACTTTATCTACTGTGTTAATTCTCAAGTTTCTCAGAAGATGTCCCTACTTGTAAATTTTGAAGTTTCTGAACTGGGTCGTTTTCGATGTATTTTTGTTTTGCCTGTAGTAAGAAGTGTGGACATTCTCTTCCAGATGGCACTACTGAAGGACTACAATTATGCACCCTAGTGCGAAGTGAAAGAACTGTGTTTTAGGAGAAATTTTGAATTCATAAGTTTGTTCCTTGTTAAATTTCTTTCAGTTATTGTTTAACTTGGCAATATTAACCCTTTCCTTCCGCCAGTTTTGAATTTGACCAATGAGGAATTTTTGTAATTAATTTTCCACCAATAATGTGTTTCTTCTTCATCTAGTGTAGGGGTTTTCGTTGTTAGCCAATAATATGATTGTGGGCGGGTGTTCTCATTCCTAAAACGCCTCGAACTTTCCACGAGGGTATATAAACTGCTGATTTTCGGGTCTCCGCGCCACTTCAGTAACATCTATCAGTGTGTAAAGTACGTAGCAGGGGGCGGGGAGCGCCTCTTTCTTCGGGCAGCAGTTCAACCACCAGGTAATGGCCGTTTAATAACTTCTTTTCTTGCTAGCTCAGCAGTTTAACTCTCGGGGCAGGTCCAAAGCCGTTTTACCATGTAACTTTCCCCTAAAATGTAAAGACACTTGGTATCAATTCTATCTTTTTAAACTACATATTGGGATAGAGAGTGCTTAACCCTCTCGAGCTCCCACTCATATTGCGTTGAGGTGAACTTATTTTTCACAACCGTTTCTTCCTTAACGTAATGTAAATTGTCTCCTTCTATAAGTCACCTCTTTAGTATGGGATTAGCCCTTGCATTAGAGGCCTAGCGCCAAGTAGGTTTTAAATAAAGTATAGTAGGAGTGCAAGAACGCCTCCTCTCAAGTTGGTATTTTAGAGGCCATATAATTGACCTGTTTCCTCACTTAATAGGCCTCAGTAGGTTGGGTATTTTTACCCCTGTTTTCAAGTACTTGGAGGACAGCTTGAAAGTGGAGTTTGGTGTGGCCTTTGATAGGCTTGAACTTAAGAGCGGGTTGCTCTTTCTTAAAATTTGTTTCTGCGTGCCTCGAGGAGGCTTTACTGTGTAGTTGGGAGCAAGTGCTCTTGGGCATGATTGGGGTTTTCTGCCCCTTTGTCGAACCTTGTATTTGGGTAAAGTTGGGCTAATTGCTCAAGAATTGTGAGTCCGGGGCTCGAAGCCCAAATTCTGTAAAAACTGTAATTGTACATTCTTAAATTGTTGATATTCAACTGTGTTTCTGTTATTCTTGTTATTTCTTGATCTTGATAAGAAAATATAACCTTGTTAAATTTTAACTTTAATTTCGTACTTTGAGACCTGTTCACCCCCGCACCTTCTTTCACCTCTGCACATCCACAAAACTCGGTAACAAGTGGTAGCAGAGCGTGGTTGAATGGGTCTCAGTTTAGCCCCTTTTGACGGCTAAACATTGCTTTGATTCGAACTCTAACAATTTTATCTGTTGCTGGATTTTTCCGTTTCGTTTTTCAAAATTGTTTAAATTTTTGTCAGCATGTCCGGCCCTCGTGAGGTTCTTCATCCTTTCTATTTGCGTAAAGAGGAATTAATTTATGAATTATCTCTCAGAAACGTTCAATCTGGAGGCACAGTTGCAGTCGACTCCAATAAGCTAAAAGATTCCCTTGATTTACCTATTACCATCCCGACTTTGGGAGAAAAAGAGATTGACGATGCTCTCTCCACGATCAATGACAATACTACTGAGCTAGCATCTGTAGTTAGTTTTTTTGAAGTAAGTGATCCATCTCCTAATCAACTCAAAAGAGTACAGGCTAGGTTGTACCACTTTTATAATAGGGTATGTGATCTATTGTCTCTGAAGTTAAATGACGTTCAGGGTAAGGAAGCTAGCGTCCTGGCCGAAAACTTGTCCCAAATGTCTAGTAAAGTCAGTCAGTTGTTATCTGGACCTGCCATCCCTAAAGTCGACCAACCTATGGTAGTAAATATTGTTAGTGGGGAGGATTCCTCGAAAGAGGAAGGAAGTAGTACTGAGGCGACAACCCAACGTACATCTGCCCCATCAGAAAATATGTCAGATCGTCGCAAGTCCATTCCACCCTTTGTGTTAAATAATGCTCCTTTCGAATCTGCTCCTCCGCCACTTAGGCCCCTTCCTACTACGTCTCCGGGGTCCAGCAGTTTGCCGCATCCATTAGCAATGTTGCTTAGAGGTATCTCTAAGTTTCCGGTTAACTCTACCAGTGACGTAATTGCATTTTTACGGTTCTTAGTTGAGTTTCAGGACCATGCTCCTGTTTTTTTCTCTTTCTCCGTGTCAAATTTTACAGATAATTTATCCCTATGCAATTGGTGTTCTCTCGGACAAAATTGTTAGAGCAATAGCGGAACAGTCATCCATTGAAGACTTTCATGCTCACCTTCTTGCAAATTTCATTCCTGCTCGTGCGAGGTCATCCCTGATTCAGAAGTACTATTATCGTGTACAGCGGTTGGATGAAAACTTGGCAGATTTCATCCAAGATATTAAGTTCTATACCAGGGGGTTTGCTCTTCATTTTCCTGAAGATCAGATTGTACAGGCTATTGTAGAAGGTATTTCACCACCTTACCGATCATACTTGTGTTTTGCGTCGCATCCGCAAACTTTCGCTGAGCTAGAAGCTATGGCTGTATCGGCTGAAGGAGTTAGATACGCCGATTCCTTGCGTGTTGCGAAAGAACCCCCTCCTTCTTTTAGTAATCCTCGGCCTCCACCTCGCCGACCAGTCACACCCCGTAAATGTTATGCTTGCGGGTCGCCTGACCATCTTCGGAACAAGTGCCCATCAATCAAGTCTAGTGGGACAAGGAATGGAGCAGGGTCATCTCAAGGCTGTTTTAAATGCGGAGCGTTCTCCCATATTGCTAAGAACTGCCCTAATACCAACAGCACCCCCTCTTGCTCAACTTCGGGTGTAACTTCCAACAACAATCAAAAGTGACTAGTGGCTTCGGCTGAGTCGACTAATCCATCTTCCCGAGGCTCAGCCCCTGGTAAACAGGTCAAAAATTCAGGGAAAATTCAGTCTTCAAATTTATCTTTTGAATGCCCCAAAGAATGTCTTACGATTGCGGCGGACTCCCGCGCACCCGTACCTTTTCTCAAAATTGAGTTAAATAATGAACCTGTAACAGCTCTTTTAGATTCAGGCAGTGTTTGTTCAATTATTTCGGCTCAATGGTATTCTAAATTGAAATCTATTTGTAAACTTCCTGACTATTGCTCATCTCCTGTTCAATATGTTTCGGCTAATTCTTCTCCATTAGAAATTTTAGGTTCCTTAAAAGCCAAAATTGGTATTTTTAAATTTACTTGGAAAGTTAAATTGTTTATGGCCAAGCACTTGTCTTGCCCCATAATATTGGGAGCTGACTTCATTTCTCACACCGGTCTAGTGCTCGACCTTCAGAGTAAGTCGTGCACATTCAAATTTGCTTCCAATTGTAAAATCCCCTTATTGAAATGTAATTCTGCATCATGTTCATCTATTTCGCCTACCCAGGATGAGATGTTGTCAGACCTTAGACATCTACCTGAGGAGCAGGCTGATAGTATTCGTAAGTTGTGTCAGTCGTTTCCAGAGGTGTTCTCTGATACTCTTGGTGTTACTGACCTTATTGAATACAAAATTGAGGTCACGGATTCGATTCCTGTCCGTTTTCCACCTTATAAGCTATCTCCACCTAAAATGAAGGCTCTGAAAGAAATCATTGATCAAATGTTAAAGGATGGTATTATTCGGCCCTCTAAGTCAGCGTATTCTTCACCTATTTTTCTAGTCCCGAAACCCCACGGTGGCTTCAGGCCGGTCATTGACTATAGGGCTCTCAATCGGAAGGTGGTGTTACAATCTGTGCCCCTTCCTGACCTTCATTCTTGTTTTTCATGGTTTCGTAAAGCTAAATTCTTCACCATCTTGGATTTGAATCAGGCCTATAATCAAATTCCCCTAGCTGAAGAGTCTAAACACCTTACAGCGTTTGCCACGGATTGAAATTTGTATGAATACAACCGCGTGCCTTTCGGGCTCCCCACGGGAGCAGCTGTACTCACTAAACTGCTAGATAGGGTCTTCTCCGACATCAAATTCGAGTACTTGTATCACTATCTTGATGATGTCGTCGTATTTTCGGAGACTTTTGAAGAACACCTAGATCATCTGCGAGAAGTTCTCAATCGCCTTCGTAAGGCTGAGTTAACTGTGAAGTTGTCCAAGGTCGCCTTCGCTAAACCTTCAATGTCATTCCTAGGGCATATTGTCTCGCCCAATGGTGTTGCGGTCGATCATTCTAGAACACAGGCCATCCGTGATTTTAAACCTCCCAAGGACATCAAAGGGATCGCCAGGTTCATTGGTATGGTGAATTTCTTCAGGAAGTTTATCCCTAACTTCGCTAATAGAGCGGCGCCCTTGAACCTTCTCCGTAGGAAAGGCATCAAATTTGAGTGGGGACCTTCTCAACAAGCCGCTTTTGAAGATCTTAAATTAGCTCTGTGTAATGCCCCTGTTCTGGCTATGCCCGATTTCTCCAAAAAATTCATCGTCCAAACCGACGCGTCGTCATCGGCGGTAGCTGCAGTCCTTCTTCAAGAGACTGAACTAGGGAGGCGACCCATCGCCTATGCATCTAGGACTCTATCGGCTCAAGAAGCCAAGTATTCCATCTATGAGCTCGAAGGTTTGGCAGTCTTATTTGCCTTAGAAAAGTTCCGTCTCTATCTGGAACATGTCAAATTCGACCTGGAGACGGATAATCAAGCCTTAAGCTGGGTCTTAGGTAGGCCGCGTCGTACTGGTCGTATAGCCCGTTGGGCCATCCGAATTTCTGCCTTCCAATTTGACGTTAGGCATATCAGAGGTACTGAAAATGTTGTTGCAGACGGACTCAGCCGTATGTTTTCCAACGACGTCGAGACCCATGAACCGGTCGATAGTTCATCACCTCCCGAGTCCATACTATCTGAGGTTAATGCCATCTTAACAGATGCTCCCATGCTCTTTAGGGACATTGAGAAATACCAACGTGAAGATCCGACGCTGGCTCCGTTAATGGAAACCCTTTCTTCTGGGGAACACGTCGTCCCTTATGTACTGAGGAATGGAGTTTTATGTTGCCCTTCGAGGCATGATAAGATGATGAAAGTTGTCGTTCCAGCTGTTCTTGTACCTATGATCTTTAAGTACTATCATGAGACCCATTAGGGGGGCATCTAGGCATCCTTAAAACTCGTGAAAAGATTCGTGAAAGGTTCATCTGGAAGGGTATGGACGGTGAAATTCGTGAACTAGTAAAGGCTTGTAAATCCTGCTTGCTTAGTAAACCCACCATGTCTACCAAGGTAGACCTTTTGTCTTCTCATCAAGCGTCGCGCCCAATGGAACGCCTGTATATTGATTATGTAGGACCCTTCCCCCAGTCAAAGGGAAATGCCAACAAGTTCATCTTTGTATGTGTAGATGGTTTTACAAGATTTTCCTGGTTATTTCCGACTAAGCTGGCTACCGCTCAGTCCACCATTACTTGTTTAAATTCAATCTTTGCTTCTTTTGGTCCGTGTCAATATATTGTGCCTGACAATGCCAAGGCTTTCACATCTAATCTATTTCGTAAATTCTGTTTTGATCTGTCCATATCTCATGTGACTACTTCTGCTTATTATCCCCAACCATCTCTTGCTGAAAGAGTTAATCGTAATCTCAGGTCGGCCCTTATTGCCTATCATCATGAAGATCATTCTAGGTGGGACACGTCCCTGCATTGGTTAGCTTTTGCTTTGAACTCGGCTGTTCATGAATCACATAAATTTACTCCAACTTCGCTGATGTTCAAGTTTGTTCCCAACACGCCGCTCTCTAACCTCTGGTCTCTGAGTGACATTCTACCTGAGACAATAGATCCAGATAACATTAAAGATATTTGGAAGAAGGCTAAAGCCAATCTTAAAGTGTCTCATGAAAAGGTTAGGGAAAGATATGATCGTGGACGGAGACCCACCAATTTGAAGGTAGGCGACCAGGTGATGGTCAAGAATTTTGTTCCCGCGGGCAAGCTTGCCCCCAGATTTCATGGGCCGTGTACTATTCTCGATTTCCTTACACCCGTTACCTTATTGCTAAGCAATCCAGCCACCGAGAGGATATTTAGGGTTCACCTGTCACAGGTGAAACCGGTGTAATTTCTGTGCTAACTTGCTTCATATCATTTTGAAAGAAATATGAAGGTTATATTTTTTTGAGGGGTTTCACTTTTAAGGCATTCTGCCCTTGGAATCTGTTACCTTTGTGTGTAAGCATTTATTGTAAACCTTCCCCGACCCGTTAAACTGCCATCCTGTCCTTACCATGGCCATTACCACGCCCCCGTCTCCTGCTCAACAACACACAGTGGCTTTTAAATGAAATAAATATTTCTACGCCGCTGGCCCCTCAGTTCCACCACAATGAATGTACCCTAAAATCATTCTGGTCCAACAAAATTCTGCCGCCGAGCTTTAATGTTTCAGTGCTCCCGCAGCAGCGCGGCGCCGTACCGCCACTGAGGTGGGGTAAGGGCCCGCCCCTCTCCAGTGAGGCCAACCAGTGTACGGCGAGCCGGAGTCCTCCGCCCGGCCAAGGCTGATGTGCGGCGCACAATCTGCAACTCGCCCACGACCTGTATGTTCGCCGCGGGCGCGGCGTGCTTCAACTCCACTACTCCTCTCATAGTGCGGGCGAGCGATATCTCAGGGTACTTGAGGGGTCCGAGCGGCCTCCTCTGGACACAAGCAGCAGCGGCCGGTCTGGCCGTCTAAATTAATCAACCTTGAATATATATTTAATCAGCTATATGGACATTTAATATCAACATTACTACTATTTTTGAATTCAACGACAATATCTGGTGGACTTAGAAAATTTTTCTCGACTTTCAAGAATTAAGGGTTTTTCCTTCTGAATTCAACTTCTACAAGCACAAAGACATTACATCAATAGTAAACAAAGAATTTTGAAACTGGATCCAATCATTTTAAGAAAACTTGTTGGTAAATACTTCCGCAATTAACTTCTATATCAACATCATAACTTGGACCTTATTTTGAAACAAAAGTTTATGTTCGTCTGTGTTACCCCTTGGAGGAACTTTTTTTTTTGGGGGGGGGGGAGGTCTGTACCGGGTGGTACACCTCCACGCCGCTAATTCAAACTTTGCGCCAGTTGAAACTCCTCTACTGGAGGAAGTCTGAACTTTATCTACTGTGTTAATTCTCAAGTTTCTCAGAAGATGTCCCTACTTGTAAATTTTGAAGTTTCTGAACTGGGTCGTTTTCGATGTATTTTTGTTTTGCCTGTAGTAAGAAGTGTGGACATTCTCTTCCAGATGGCAGTACTGAAGGACTACAATTATGCACCCTAGTGCGAAGTGAAAGAACTGTGTTTTAGGAGAAATTTTGAATTCATAAGTTTGTTCCTTGTTAAATTTCTTTCAGTTATTGTTTAACTTGGCAATATTAACCCTTTCTTTCCGCCAGTTTTGAATTTGACCAATGAGGAATTTCTGTAATTAATTTTCCACCAATAATGTGTTTCTTCTTCGTCTAGTGTGGGGGTTTTCGTTGTTAGCCAATAAGATGATTGTGGGCGGGTGTTCTCATTCCTGAAACGCCTCGAACTTTCCACGAGGGTATATAAACTGCTGATTTTCGGGTCTCCGCGCCACTTCAGTAACATCTATCAGTGTGTAAAGTACGTAGCAGGGGGGCGGGAAGCGCCTCTTTCTTCGGGCAGCAGTTCAACCACCAGGTAATGGCCGTTTAATAACTTCTTTTCTTGCTAGCTCAGCAGTTTAACTCTCGGGGCAGGTCCGAAGCCGTTTTACCATGTAACTTTCCCCTAAAATGTAAAGACACTTGGTATCAATTCTATCTTTTTAAACTACATATTGGGATAGAGAGTGCTTAACCTCTCGAGCTCCCACTCATATTGCGTTGACGTGAACTTATTTTTCACAACCGTTTCTTCCTTAATGTAATGTAAATTGTCTCCTTCTATAAGTCACCTCTTTAGTATGGGATTAGCCCTTGCATTAGAGGCCTAGCGTCAAGTAGGTTTTAAATAAAGTATAGTAGGAGTGCAAGAACGCCTCCTCTCAAGTTGGTATTTTAGAGGCCATGTAATTGACCTGTTTCCTTACTTAATACGCCTCAGTAGGTTGGGTATTTTTACCCCTGTTTTCATGTACTTGGAGGACAGCTTGAAAGTGGAGTTTGGTGTGGCCTTTGATAGGCTTGAACTTAAGAGCGGGTTGCTCTTTCTTAAAATTTGTTTCTGCGTGCCTCGAGGAGGCTTTACTGTGTAGTTGGGAGCAAGTGCTCCTGGGCATGATTAGGGTTTTCTGCCCCTTTGTCGAACCTTGTATTTGGGTAAAGTTGGGCTAATTGCTCAAGAATTTCGAGTCCGGGGCTCGAAGCCCAAATTCTGTAAAAACTGTAACTGTACATTCTTAAATTGTTGATATTCAACTGTGTTTCTGTTATTCTTGTTATTTCTTGATCTTGATAAGAAAATATAACCTTGTTATATTTTATCTTAACTTTAATTTCGTATTTTGAGACCTGTTCACCCCCGCACCTTCTTTCACCTCTGCACATCCACAAAATTCGATAATAATAATAATAATAATAATAATAATAATAATAATAATGTTATTGGCTTTACATACGGAACTACTATTTTACAGTTTTCGGAGATGCCGAGGTGCCACAATTTAGTTCTGCAGGAGTTCTTTTACTCAGCCCGGTTCTTGGAGAAGATAATCAACAGCAACTGGCATTAAAAGCAAAGGAATTATTTGCTGGTTTTATATGCCTTGAGAAAAGAATTGATGTTGTTGGCACAGCACATCTTGTAGTAATTTATTCAAGAGGTGGACAAAGAAAGTTACAGAAGAGCTAATGAATTTAGTTGCCATGAAGGGTACCACTACAAGGCAGGATGTTTTTCATAGTGATGAGGAAACTACCGGTATATCAAAGGTGGAATTATCAGAGTACATTTGTGTCGGTAGCAACTGACAGTGCTCCTGTAGGCAATAAATCTGGATTCTTGGCATATTTAAGGTCAAAGTTACCAGTGTGTTATTGACCAAGAGGCACTTTGTGGCACGGCACTAAAATTTGACCATATTATGAATGTCGTGGTTAATATATTGAATTTTTTAAGGCATGCCGGTCTCACTCATAGGCAGTTCAGTGGATTTCTGACCTCAATGGAAACAGATTATCAGGATATTCCATATTTTTGTGATTTTATGAGGTTAAGTAGGGATAAGACTTTTAAGCAATTCATTCAACTGACTTAGGAGATAGGAATATTCATAAATATGAAGAGAAAACCTGTCCCTGAACTTTCTGATCCTGCCTGGATTGTGGACGTAGCCTTTCTTACAGTTATCACCAGCCATCTGGAAGCTCTTAATACATCATTGCAGGGTAGTGATCATCTGGTTGTTACAATGTCTGATAAAGTGCAGTCTTTCAAGTGAAACTCGAACTGTGGAGAAAATAATTTCAAGATCACATCACAATACCATTCATTTTCCCATTTCAAGTGCTGTTGCAGTTGACATTGGTGAATATTTTCCCAATATTTACTTCGCCATTTTCAACTGACGTTAACTCAGCACCCTCCAACATCCAATTGGAGTTAATCGACCTTCAGTGTGACAGCTTTCTCTGAGAAGTAGAGTTGCCCTTCAGGTAGTATATTAACATTTACAAAATATAACATTAAGATATACTGTAGAGTTAATATATTTTCTTTTTAGATTCAATCTTCTACAATTATCTTTTAAGTAAGGTTGCAGGACAGCCTAAATTTGATCCTCTATTTAACTATTCCATAATCATGTTTTTCCTATCTCAGGCTTATATAGTCACTATAAGAAAGGCTAAGTCCACAATCCAGGCAGGATCAGAAAGTTCACGGACAGGTTTTCTCTTCATATTTATGAATATTCTTATCTCTTAAATCAGTTGAATGAATTGCGTAAGAGTCTTACCCCCACTTAACCACCTAAAATGACAAAAATATGGAATATCCTGATACAGTAATCTGTTTCCAGTGAGGTCAGAAATTCACTGAACTGCCTACGAGTGAGTTTCACAAATAGGAAAAGTCCTTTCAGTTTTAATTACTGCATGATGGGGTGGAAGTTCCTTTTGGGGATCATTGTAAGTATCTAGGTGTTAATATAAGGAAAGATCTTCATTGGGGTAATCACATAAATGGGACTGTAAATAAAGGGTACAGGTCTGTGCACATAGTTATGAGGATACCTCGGATTTTTAGGTGACAATAGGTTAGAATGCAAAGTAATTTGGTTTGTAGGAAGTTTCATGCAACCCATTGTACCATAATGCAGCAAGAGTAACATAAATTCAAGGAGTTATAGAAGCTGTACCCCTAATATCTATGCAAATCTCATAGCATAACCTATGTACAGGGTAGTATATACTTGTTCGCTTAACCCGTTCCATGCGGTTCGGGTCACCATGTACCCTGAACACTGATCTCTGTACATGGATGGCTGGTAGCTTGGGTAGCAGTAAGCCGAATAGAAGATGACTGGCGTAGTAAGATGGCAGCGAGCGCATGGTGCAGTAGACCACGAGGAGCGCGCTTGCTTTGTTTATGCTTAGTTCAGTGACGCCAGGCCTCTTGATTGTAGTTCCACGAGTGTTCTGGCCTGTGTTATTGCAAAGTAAATAGTAGTGTTTTTTACGAATTTAGGTTCGTTGCCTTGTAGTATGCTTGTGAATTATAAGATTCAATTTAAATATGTATGTGTTTATGTGAAATATGAATGAAGAAACATTCTACGGGTTATTAACATACCGCAGTGTTGAGCTTATGGATGAACAAACACAACCGATCAGCAGAAGGAGAAATCATTTCATCGGGGAGTTTTATACTGTACATAAGAATCCTCCTAGGGTAGTGTTTTGAGTTTTAGGTTTATTGTATCTTATTTCGCAAATTCTGGGAGCAAAATGGCAATTAATTTTTGTAGGTTTCCTTTCTCGAGACCCGAACATCTAAGATCATCGATTAGGAGTATCAGGCGGGAGATTTGGGAGCCTTCTAAAACAGCTGTTCTCTGCTCGGATCACTTAGAGGAAGACTGTTTTGATAGAAATGGACAAACTGTACGCCTTAGAAGTGATGTACAGCCAACTGTTTTCAATTTTACTGAATATTAACTGCAAGTAAAGATTTACTTATATTTTTATTTATTTGTCATAATTAAACTGACGGTTTTGATGAAATAATTGACGTGACCTTACAACAATCTTAGAAAATGAAGTCTGGAGGAATTCTAGACCTTATTTACATCAGTAATAATTATGGGTTTCAGACACTGGAGTGGTGGGAGAAGGGAAAGTGTGGTGGGTGGTTTAGGCTATCCCATTATACTATTCGTGGTATTTGGGACTATTTTAACTGGTGTTACATATTTCTGATGATGACTATCAATATTGCTTTGCTAGCTGAATTTAAAGAGGTCTGTAATAGTAAAGTAAGCTGCAGGTAATGTGATATATTGACAAATTTTGAATATTGGCTGGTTTTATAAATGTGTACATGTGCTTCAATGATATTTTAATTTGATAAACTGCGCGTTATTTCATGGAAACAGGAAACAGAAATTCATTATCAAGCACCGATTACGATTTCTCGAATCTAGGCCTGTATAGTGAGCTACGTTTATAGGTACATCATTTTAAGAATGCATAATTTCGTGGCATACATGTATATAATTTACAGCAATGTTTCCAGAAACTGATTTTCACTCGTATTGTGTTACCGATCACTAACTGCATGTATTCAGCACCTAAGTTAATATTTGTCGGCCGTTATTATACACTCATGTTTATTGCTATCCCGGAGATTTACTGACTTCGGAATGACGTGTCAGTGATCCTAATGTCCTTATGCTTTGAGTGAACATGTCTCTATATTTTTAATTATTCCAATGCGCCATTAATTGCCATTTAAAATTGACTATATTATCATTGCTTCCCCATAAGGAGAGCTCTAGGATGGGTACGCCAACATGGCAAACCGCGAGCTCAAACTGGCGTACTTTCTCCTGCAGCGGAGAGCTGCCATCAGCGATCCATGTATAGAGATCAGTGACCCTGAAACATGTTACACATCCGTCGGTGCAAACTTCCCAAAATTGCAAAGTAAGTAACTACGTCCTAGTTACGAATTTCCGTTAACTAATGGCAATACAGTGTTCCAATTGAGGTAAAGGATTGAGGCATACTTCTAGTTTTGATCGGCCCACCGGTGACCTGAAGGAAGTTTTCTTCATCTTCCATTCATATCGCTTCGGGTCACCGAGTCCCGATTGTTGTATGACCTCTATTTTTACGCGGGAATCGCTTAGCGCGGTTACGGTGAATGAAGCCTAGTGTTGCTGCCCGCAGATGGTAGATTGTTGCTTAAGGAGTACCACCCTTCTGATATCTGTTTTCTACATTGCTCTTAGGTAAGCGAATAGAGGTTATTGGAGTAGTTATTGACATATTTATTATCTTCCGCAGATAATATTTACAAGTAATTTCGCGTCCTTTTTTAGGCATGGAGCCTTCACATTCTGACACACCGGTGGCACGGAAAAGAAAGAGGGTTAGGACAGCACTGGATCCCAGACGAATTGTTCATTATTTGGAACAAAGTGATGACAGTGACAGTGATTTCTCTCCTGTATCTGATGATGACCCTACGTACAACCTCCAAGATAGTGACTCGTCTTCTGACACAGACAGTGACTCTGAAGCATGTTGGTAAGCTATTTATGGGGACGAAATGCTAAGTGATAACTCTCCAAGTCAGATTGTTGGTAATGGCGATGTAAGTGACAACGATGTGCCAAGGTGGGGTCCAGTAGAGGGACATGACATTGGCATACCCATTTTCTGTGATGACACAGAAGTGAACATTGTGACTAATTTTGATAGCCCTTCTGATATTTATAACATGTTTGTAACACAGCAAATTATGCAGACTATGGTAACTGAAACAAACAGATTTGCTGCACAAAAGTTAGAAAAGTGTCCGCCAAAGAAAGGGAGGCAGTTATCCAAATGGATTGATACCACTGAGGAAGAAATGGCCAAGTTTTTGGGGATATTACTTGTTACGGGGTTAAATTATGTCCCTGAACTGGCACTTTATTGGTCGAAGAACTCTTTATATGAGAATAAGGTAATAAAAGCCACTATGACTTGTGATCGCTTCTTAGATTTGCTCTCCTCTTGGCATTTGTGTGATAATGAAGCCCCTAGGGAGAGAAATGAGAGTGTATAAACTGAAACCTCTAATAGACCAGCTTCAGGAAAATTTTCAGAATGCCTTAACCCATGGGAAAAATGTTGTAATAGACGAGTCTATGGTGCCGTGTAGGGGAAGATTCCTTTTTCAGGCACTATATTCCGAACAAATCACATAAGTATGGAATTAAACTATACAAAGTGTGGATGGAAGATGGGTATACATTTGCAGTAAGAGTTTATTAAGGGAAAGATGATGAGCTGCAAGGGACAGGTCACGGTGAAGCGGTCGTCATGAAAATGTGAGCCATTGTTGGGAAAAGGTCGCATCTTGTTCGCCGACAATTTTTATACAAGTGTTCAATTGGCACAGAATCTATTGGACATGAAAACACTTCTCCGTGGAACAATTCGACCTAATAACAGCGGTCTCCCCAAAAATGTGGTTAATAAGCATCTTCAAAGGGGGGAAATTTGTGGAGCAGAGAATGAAAAGGGGGTCAAGATAATTAACTGGATGGACAAGAGGAGAGTTTTGATGATATCCACTGTACCAGATCATGGCGATATTCTGGAAGACACCGGAAAAAGGAACAGGAAAGGAGATCCAATTTTGAAGCCGAAATCTGTGTTGCACTACAACAAGATCAAAAAGGGTGTTGATCTTGGTGATCAAATGTCGTCATATTACACCCCATTGAGAAAGGGTGTAAAATGGTGGATGAAAGTTGCCACTGAACTTCTCCTGGGTACTGCAGTTGTAAATGCCTGGATCCTACAATGCAAGTGCAGTTCTGGGGGAAAAAAATCTTTTCGTCATTTTAAGGAATCTCTTGCCTTCTCTTTATGTCGGTACAGCACTGCTACATCTTGTACACCTCCAACAAGGAACAGGGCGCACACACTGGGTAAACTGGAAGGACCAGCCAGAAAAATGTGGCGACATTGCACAGTGTGCTACAAGAAGATATTTGCACAGCATGCTAAGAAAACTGCCGACAACAAAACAAAGAAGGTGGTGACATTCTGTGCAGTGTCCAGGAGCACCAAAAATGTTTATCGAGTGCTTCAATGAAACTCACGAGAAAAAGTGCCAATGAACGTGTAAAACGCAACAGTGACAGTGTTTGTGTTATATCTCGTCTGGAAATCAGTACTTAATTTTACTTGATGACTTTTCTGAAAATTATTGGCAAATGATGTTATATTTTTGTTCCGTTTTTACTGTAAATAGCTGGGATTTTCGTGTCTAGTAAATATCGTTCTGAATTTATATCCTTTCTCTTTTGTGGTATTACTTTTTTTACTAAGCATAATATGAAAATAATTAACATAGGCCTCTCATATTCCCATAAAAACAGATCAATGAACGAGAATTTAACAATTATTTCCGGGGTAATTTCTGTTTCACGCAATTGTTGAACACTGTCGCACAGGTAAATACGCTGGAATGTCTCCTCAACAATAACACACACAAGTGCACATGCATTGTTTAGGATTTCATACTAGGGAGTAAACAAAGTCAAATTCGTCAGGTCACCGGTGACCCGAACCGATAACAACTAAAAGGCAGCATCGGGTCACCTGTGGGCCGATATGACGTAACATTAAGTCATCGAAATTCACTGCCGCAGGGAACATGTTAAGTAAATTTGCATTTTAACCTATCAGTACCTAAACATCCGGACTCTAGTTATGGGGGTGTTTAGGGGGTGTAGTAAGGATGTAAAGGAGAGGGCATGTATGTGTCTGGTAAGACCCCAACTAGAGTATGGTTCCAGTGTATGGGACCCTCACAAGGATTACGATTCAAGAACTGGAAAAAATCCAAAGAAAAGCATTTCAATTTGTTCTGAGCGATTTCCGACAAAAGAGTAGTGTTACAAACATGTTGCAAAGTTTGGGCTGGGAAGAATTGGGAGAATGAAGACGAGCTGCTCAACTAAGTGGTATGTTATTATAATCTATTAGTTTCATGGCCCATATTGATCGTTCAAGTACTTGTAAGTGGTATGTTACAGGTCATTATCCTCACGGTTGTTCCGTATTGAACGATGTTATTCACAGCAATTATAATAAGAAGTATTTCTTATCCACCTATTTAATACAAATCACCTTTATTGGTGTTTACATTTTCATACAATTAATTCTTCTAAGAGACATGTTTCGCTCTTATAAAGAGCATCTTCAGCCATTAATTTTAATCTTAAAATGATGTTCGTGAACAGTTGTAAACATATTAAAAAGACAATAGTCAAAATTAAAATTACAGTAGTCCAAAAACCA
The DNA here is from genome assembly GCF_040414725.1 of Anabrus simplex. Lineage (NCBI taxonomy): Eukaryota > Metazoa > Arthropoda > Insecta > Orthoptera > Tettigoniidae > Anabrus > Anabrus simplex. The sequence goes on along the minus strand of NC_090266.1, from coordinate 673,337,449 downwards.
AATTACATTACATCTTTTAAAAAAATGTTAAAACACTTCAAAAACGTGATAACATGAACATTTAAAATTATCACAATGTCCATTGAATATGTAGATAAGAAATACTTCTTATTATAATTGCTGGGAACAAGTGGTATGTTCCGAGCTGTCAGCGTAGGGATGGCGTGGAATGACATTAGTAGACGAAGGGGAGTTAGGGAGTTAGGGATTGGAATAACTTACCAAGGGAAATGTTCAACAAATTTCCAATTTCTTTGAAATCATTTAAGAAAAGGCTAGGAAAACAACAGATAGGGAATCTGCTACTTGGGCGACTGCCCTAAATGCAGATCAGTATTGACTGATTGATTGATTGACTGACTGAACATCCCTGCCACGATTGTAGTTGCCTCTAAGAACACGAGTATCTATAATAATGAGATAATACTGAAGTAAAATGCAGAAAATATAATGAAACTACAGTATGCACATGTTTCTCCATGTGAACAACCATCTATGTAATTCATTTTATGAAATATGCTTCATAAAATTAATTATGAAACCTAGCGTCGACGCGTAAACTAGCCTTAACCTTGTACATATCATCAGGTAGTACGCTTGCCAGTATCTGGTCCTTGGGTGTTGCACGAGACCAGCAAACCACCCTACTGAGAAACGATACCAAGTGTCCCCTTTAGATTGCACCACTCCGCGGAGATGACTTCATTCCTGCTTTCTCTCCTCTCACAATGGTAATTTCTTTTCCATGCCATGAGGGAAGGCCATACTACCACCCACAATATTACCAATATTTTGAATCAACAAAAAACAGGAGGGCAAATTTTCAAATCAAGTGAGGTATGAATAACTGTAGACTTTATACTGTATAATTAGCCTCTTATTTCCTGTGTTTTAATTGCCAGATATATTTCAGTTTTAACAGGAGTGTAGTTCATTACATAATGATAAGTGTTTATTACTTCTGTAAGCTTCTCATATAAAAATGTGACACTGAAAATTTTGGTGCAACGCTCAGCTTCAGATACCATCAGCTGCCACTGCTGGGTTTGACCCTGCAATCTTGGGATCCAGATATACACAAACTAGCACAGATGGAACCTACATCTGTATGCGAACAAAACAATCAACAAGAATAAAATACAGTATCATCCACTTTAAAATCAGTCACTTTATTTTCAAGCAGAATAGTTGCCCTGATGGCAAATGCATACATGTACATACATACATCAATTTTACATGAGGAATAGCAAAAGGAAAAAGTTACAGATTAAAGTATCATCTAATACAAAATATATCACAAAAAATATGCATGTACAGTATATTAGGTTCGGTATTAAACAACTGAAGAACCTAGGCATAACACTTTTCAGTCAGTCATCTGAGTCCATTACCCAAAAATGTTGGTAAATTTAAGGAACAGATTATGTAACTGGCACAAACAAAGATGCTGAAAATATTTCAACTGAAAAGAAGAAAAGGGTAAGAGCAATATTTAGAAAATTAAATGAGTAAGAAACACAGTATTTTTACAATGAAAAAAATCAATTCTGAAAACTCTAATTCACATTTCTGTTCCTATACACAATCTTAAATATCAATATGAAAGAAGTAATGAGAAATTACAATAATAATAATAATAATAATAATAATAATAATAATGTTTTAAATCCCTTCATTTGCTACAGATTTTTAAGACACACAGCAGAGTTGTCTTGTAGGACTTCAACATGCTGGACACCAATGACATGGAGCTGTCGAATTTGAACACGCTCAAATGCCGCAGACCTCATTGGAGATCAAACCCACTACCTTTGGAACAGGATGATACTTAATCGACTGTACCACTAAGGTCAGCTGAGGAGAAATATAATACCATACAGAAATAACTTGCCCCAATATAAGCAGCGTGTTCCTCCAAGAGCAGATCACACATCACATAAAATGTTGCACTTTGCATTTTTTAAAACAATCACCACCAAATGTTGCTTCACTCTCTATATCTTTCAATAAACATTTTATTGTAGAAGAACATCAGTTGAACCATCCTACAGTATATTTTCAGTAGAAATTGCTGTAAGACTAAAATAATCAACTTGGCCAGCATAACTGTAGACTGAAAAAACTGGTTCATCTCCTCATACACTGTCTGGAAATAAACAATTCATACCTAAAGCTATCCCAACGTTTTCAGTTTCCTTCCATTTTGAGTATAGTGCTTAAGGAAACACTCTACTCCAATGTCATTTATTTTTGTTTTCTTATCAACAGATATTCTTTATAATTTAAGCACTGATCTACATTTTAAAACTTTGTCGACAGAACTTGCCACAACCATTATACTGTAGGTCATTTGTGGAAATCTGTTCTTGATTTTAAACCTTGGCCCCTTCAAAACTGTTGGTAAATATCAATCGGTTTTATAAGTATTCAAATGTATTCAGCCTTGTTTTTTGGGTAGGAAGCTGTACCTAAGGACATTTAATTTTTTTTACTTCCAAATCATAAAAAATTCTGACAAAGTGCTGACGGAAACATTGCCTACAATGGCAGATTTTTCAGCTTGCGGCTTAACGGTCACATAATAATAGAGTCACCATAGTGCTGCCCAAGTTGAAGCCAGCAGATACACATGGCCGCCACACTGGTCGTACCAAAACATTGGACACCAGTTACTGCAAGTAAGTGAGCAGTGTACCACATGTGAAGTAAATAAAATAAGTTTGTGTTATGATTTTTAAATGCTGACTTGTGTAGCATGTGGATGGTAAACAGATCTTAAAAAAAAAATACCAGGGATAACATCACAGGTAAGCGATATTCCTTTGCAAATATTCAGTACCATAATTTTTGTCCACTTGCACATGCAGTATAGGTAATGAAACCTTTTATTGTCATTCTATGTTTACCTAAAGATAATGAATAACAGAGGAAACTGATAAGAGCTATACGAAGGGAAAATTGGTGCCCCACAAGTTTCAAAACCTTACGTTCAGCTCATTTTACTCAAAGTTATTTTGATTGTACTTCATTGTTCATCACGCGGCCAAGATAATGGGCTGTTACACCAGTCTTTACTGCTTTCTTCAAGTGTCAATAAAAAAAAATAAAAAACTTCCTCTTCATTTTAGCCATTTGATGTGAGAAATACTTCAAAGCACCTGTTTAGAATGTGCTATTTTTCAAACTTTCTGATACAGGACAGGACGATCCTTAAAATTACACTAAAAACTATAAGTTGCTTTACTGGAATCCTGTATGGCAGTCCAGAAAATACCTTATGTGGAACATTCTGTCTTCAAGAAAAGTGCAAAAACTGGTATTAATGTCTGAACAGAGCAATTGACGACTAAGAAAATTGCTTATAGAAATAAAATAAAATAATTGCAGCAGAAAGCCGGACTGAGTGGCTCAGATGGTAGAAGCACTGGCCTTCTGAGTCCATGATCTCAGCTCAGTCCAGTGGTATTTGAAGTGTGTGCGCATGTGCTGATTGGGTCATCCTAGATTAAATTAGATCAATAAAACAGTGTTTTATTAGTAACACAATGTAATGTCCACAATTATTTTGCCTAGATTTTTATGTCCACTCTTAAAAGTCATACATTTTATTATTTCATCCCTTCCATAATAATGCCCACTTATATTTTGGTCCAGTCTGTGTACTTTTGGTCCATATCAATACAGGTCCATTGCAAGATAATGATCTACATATTGATCTATAAGTAAATTTTAAGTATAAAAATATATTTGTAGTATATCATTTTGTTTGCCTTTGGTGGTGAGATGTAGTGTTTAAGTCACTATGTCTTCTGGTATGGGCTAGAATAAATTTGTTACTTTCACTGACCTGTCTGTCTCATCCTTGGCTTTGACAATATGAAAGTGACTGAGATATGAGCGATGCTAGCAGTACCATTCCTTATGCAGTCAGTCCCTGTTATAAATGGTATGATAATACCACTCATAGGGTTGGTTGGTGCATGTATTTCAGTGGGCTTGGCAGACTGATATGCGAGCAACTTCTGGCTAGGTGAGGAAAGCAATGGGAAACTACCTCACACCTCATTTCCCTAGTATGCCTCTTCAGTGATGCCTAGGTCATCTATGACAGCTGTTGGCATAGCTGCAGAGGATCAAACCAGCCTTCAGGCTGAATACCCAACATATATACTGTACATCTAACAGAATTACCGAGTCAAAACTTATGTTAATAAGATCGAGTCAGGCACTTTCCTGAAGAATGTGGGAATCTTGATTTGGAGCAAAGATGTCCCCAAAAGAAGTAATATATCAAACTTACTATGCACCAATGATGACATATGCAGCAGAAATTTGGACTATTAGAAATATGAGCAAAGTACAAGCAGGGGAAATGAAGTTTCTGAGAAACAAGTTAGAAGTAACAAGTATGGACAGAATGAGAAATGAAAATATCAGAAAGAAAGTACATGAAGAACACTTGCAGGACAAGATTGAGACAGGAAGACTAATGGTATTGATACAAAGAAAATGCCCAGGAAAATACACGAGATGAATATACAATATAGGTTGCTGAAAGGGTTCGATGTGCGAGCTCAGCAGAGGGAAGAGACTGAACCAGAGTGATGACAGAGTTTGTGTGAAGGCAGGAGAAAATGGAGAAGCCTATGTTTCAAACAGATCTAGCCCATGACTGGAAACTGTCAAAGATGATTATGGTGATGAATCAGGAGATATCAATTCAACAATACGAGTACTGGAAGGGAATAAACAAGTGACATCAAGTCATATATAGAAAGGCAGAAATATGAACAGAAACACAATCACAATCTCAATATCTTCATTGTACTTGTCCTTTTATGTTTCAAGGTTTGTCCTTGTCTCCTGTTCTATTGCTCCCTGTTTCAATGCTGACCATTGTTGTGTTTATCCTTCTCATGCGCAACAATTCAACAATTTGTTTAATATACCTTCAACTGCTATAGATTTTATGATGTTTAGAGTAGATGTCAATTTTGAAACACAGGAATTCTTTAACATCCCAAATACCAACAAAGCAGAGTTGTTTGATTTGAAGTATCTCAAGTGTCATTAATCTCTCAACATGTCCATGTTTCAGAAATGGAGATTCATCCTCCACATCTTTAAAATTGAAGTCGGTGATTAGCACACAATCTTGAGAACAGAACGACTAGCACTCAACTAATCCACTGAACTAAGGATATATCCTTTTTCTCTTGCCGTTTGTTTTACGTTGCACCAACACAGACAGGCCTTTTGGCGACTATGGGATAGGACTGGGAAGGAAGCGACCATGGCATTAATTAAGGTACAGCCCCAGCCAGCATTTGCCTCTTGTAGAAATAGGAAACCACTGAACCCCATCTTCAGGGCCAAAATGCAAGCTCACAGCGACATGACTACCTGCATAGCCAACTTGTACGATGGTCAGCAAATATTTGCTTATAAGAATGTTAAATGAAAGGGAAATGAGTCATTTCTTTCCTTCACCTAAATAAGAAACTGATAACATATAATGAATTAAAGTAGCTGTAATTACCTGGAAGAAAGAATCAAACAATGTATCTGCTATTTTTAGATCCACTCATAAACTTTCAAAATTGTCTCCCAGTCTTTTTCAAGAGTATGAAAAGGAAATGGGAGCTTATGAAAAGGAAATGTGAGCTTGGTATAGTGTCAAGTGAAGTAGTGAATTTTGATGTGAATAATTACTATCTATAAATCTCCTTGCTATAGAATTGTTCTGTTTCTATACTTGAAGTTTACAGTCGAAGTAAGCTAAAACGAGTACGACATATAACGAGAGCCCTGTTATAACGACAGTTGTTTTCTGTTCCTTCAAAATTCCTATATTAAACTGTGAGAGGCCTATCACTGACGCATTCGTTATTACGAGCGATAAAGCGTGCAAGATTTTTTTCCGCTACGGGTATTTATACACCCAGTGATTATATTACATGCGATCGATCATATTCGATATTGTTTCCTCGCTATGTCTACTAACGAGCTCTCTGGTTGACATTCGAAGGCGATGTCGGAGTCGATTAGTAATACCCGTCGATTGCTGTTCTCACTTAGTTTACAGAAGGAGTATATTTACCCCACCTATTCAATACAATTTACTCCTTCTGTAAACTAAGTGAGATCGCTGTTTTCAATACGGAACAAAAATGAGAGTGATGGTTTGTACTGATAGTTGTTCTTTAAACAAAAATTCAAAATGAAAGTGGATAACATATTTTCATAATAAATGCATAAATAACGTGGCCGATAGCATTCAACACATTAGAAATAAAGGCTGAAGTAACCGATCACTTACTTTTGTTATATACCGTAGCAGGTAGGAACCCTCTTCGGAGGCAGCCCTACCCAGGGAGTGGCGCCCCTGCCTATGTGAGTCCCAGAGCACACTGACCCGGTGTGTAACATCTGGTGTGGTCCCAGCTCGGGGTTACGAGTGAAGACCTCAACGGCAGAGAAGGTGGACTTCAGTATGATGGAGATGGCGGAAGAGGCAAACCCATAGCGTCTGTACTCCAGAGGAGCGGCTACGAAAGGCATCTGTCTCCACATTAGGGGCGGCCTAATTTTGACCCGGTAATAGATATAAAATGCCTTTGGGTGTGGCGAGCCTATACGGATAAAGCAGATACGGTGCCTCAGAAAAAGTTAGGGCGTACCCTGCTAAAAGCAACACGAAGCTCTTCGGGTGTTGGGAGAACTGTGAGAAGTAGGCAACAAACACCAAACTACATCAAGATTGTGACAGCAAATGTCCTGACACTGACGGGAAAGACAGAAGAACTGGTTGACTTCATGAAAGAAAAAGATATAGCCATTACTTGGACTGTGTGAGACCAAGAAGAGGGGCATGGGAGAGATTCCTCAGAAAGGAGGATACAGGCTGTATTACAGCGGAGGACCTGAGGCAAAAAATGGAGTGGCCATAATACTTAGAAAAGAAATCCAAGAATATGCGGAACATACAAAATGCGTCAGCGATAGGATGATGGTGATAAGACTCCAGTTTGAAAATGGCATGAAAGATCTATTTCAGTTGTATACCCCACAAACAATTGCATACATGAACATTTAGAGGACTTTTTAGAGGAAGTGGAGAGACAGAAGATAAGGAAGTGCTATTGACGGGAGATCTAAATGCACAAGTTGGAATAGAAAGAGAAGGAAAAGATGATGTTGTAGGGCCCTTTGGATATGGAAATGTAAATCCAGAAAGCAAGTTGTTGATGGATTTTTGCATGAGGAACCAAATAACTGTTGGAAACACCTGGTTTAGGAAGAAGAACAGTCAAAAGAAGAACAGGTATGGTTGGGGAGAAAGACGAACAAAGACCATGATTGATTATATAATCACAGAGAAAGAACACTGAAAGAACCTTTTAAGATGTTACAGCCATGCCTGAAGAAGCCTTTGGTGGAGATCAGAGTTGTGATAGGAAAACTGAAAGTGTGAAAGATTGAATAAACCCCATTAAGAAGATAGAAACAAATTAAAGTATGGAAGCTGAATGAGAAAAGCATACAAGAAGAATTTTGAAGGGAAATAATACCCCTGGTACCCAGGACAGAGATGGGGAATGTTGAAGATGAATAGAAACGATTTAAGGAAGCACTGGTTGGATGTGCAGAAAAGGTAGAACATCAGGAAATGTGAAAGACAAAGAGACACACTGGTGGAATGATAGGGTAAAGATTAAAGTGAAGGAAAAGAAAATGGCATTGAAAGCATGGAAAACATCTAAGACTGAAGAAAGTAGAAGAAAATATGTGGAGGCAAAGAATTTGACCAAGAAAATAGTGGAGGAAGAAATTGAGAGATGATATGCAGGGCAGCAAAAAATTATTGTATGCTATCTTAACAAACAAAGAGAGAGATCAAGTAAAGACCAGATTTGTGAAGGATGAAGGTGGCTTAATATTAACAAAGCCAGAAGAAATAAGAAATAGATGGAGAGAGTATTTTCAGGGGTTGCTGAATATGAGAACTAATGACGGTCATTCAATGGACGACCAGGAAAGGTAATTAGTTGATGAAGAAATGGATAAAGAAATTACAATGAATGAAATTGAAATGGCAGTAAGAAAGATGAAGAATGGAAAAACTGTTGGAGTAGATGAAATATCAATGGAAACGATAAAGGCAGCTGGAGCTGTAGGCCTGCAGTGGATATACCAAATTCTCAGGACTGTCTGGGAGAATAAGGAAGTCCCTGAGGATTGGCAAAAAGGAATAATCGTCCCAATTTTCAAGAAAGGCAATAAGAAAGTATTGAAGAACTACAGGGGCATTACTCTGATATCCCATGTTGCCAAGATAATGGAGATGATACTGGTAAGTAGGATAAGGTCGAGGGTTGAAAATCAGATACAGGAAAATCAGTTTGGCTTCAGAAGTGGAAGGTCAACAATAGAGCCCATTTCCATTATGAGACAACTAATGGAAAAGCAATGGGAGTATGGAAATGATATCGCGACGACATTCACCGACATTGAAAAGGCATATGACAGTGTCCCCAGGAAGAAAGTTTGGGACAGTCTGGTGCAAAAAAGGAATTGTACTGGGATTAATAAAAATGATCATGGCAATGTACAAGGAATGTTGTAGTTGTGTGCAAAAACAAGTTGGCAGGACAAGTTGGTTCAAAATCACTAGTGAGCTGAGACAGAGTAGTGTTCTATCGCCAATCCTGTTTACAATAGTAATGGATGACATTATGAGAACAGCAAAAGCAACATACGGAGGAAGAGTATTGAACATCATGTTATTTGCAGATGATATTGTGATTTGGGGAGAAGAGGACACGAAGGTTCAAGAACAGTTGGATGCGGTGAATGAGAAGATCAAAGAATGTGGATTGAAAATAAGTGCACGGAAGAGTAAAACTCTTGTTATGATTAGAGGGGAGAAAGAAGGGAAAGGTCAGATTAAACTTGCAGACAAGCCCCTGGAAGTAGTGGAGACATTCAAATACCTGGGGAGTGAATTAATGGAGAATGCTCAACTGGATGCTGAGATTAGTAAGAGGATTCAAGCTGGAAGCTGTTTCTATCATTGTGTAAGAAACATGCTATGGGACAAAGATGTCCCAATGGAAGCAAAGGAAACTATGTACAAGATGTATTACCTACCCATAACAACTTACAGAACAGAAACTTGGACAATGGCAAAGAAGGATGAGTGTCGAATACAGACAGCCGAAATGAAGTTCTTGAGGAGTATGATACAGAAGAGGAGAAGAGAGAAAATAAGGAATGAGAAAATCCAGGAAGAAATTGGAGTGGAAAAAATGAATGATAGAATAGAGAAGAGCCGACTAAGATGGTTTGGACACATAAAGCGAATGAGTGATGAAAGAATGCCAAAAAAAAGGTGATGGAAATGCAAATGCAAGGAAGGAGAGGCCACGGACGACCACGATTGAGATGGAAGGACACAACCCAATGTAGTATTAAAACCTGGATTGGGACACAGTGTTGGAGGAGTGGTGGAAAGACCGAAGAAAGTGGAGAGGAACCTATCTGCCCCTACCCAGCTACAGCTGGATAAAGGGAAATTATGATGATGACGATAATAATGATACTGAAATTAAGTAAGAATGTGATACACCTCAAGACATGGCAGAGTACACCATTGATTTCAGAGGATAGTTTATATTTTCTCGCACCTACTTAAATTTCGGAAAGGTTGTTACCATGTAAATTTGAACCGAGGAGGTTATAATTTCTCTATGTGTGCTTGAAATAGGTTTTCATAATACATATATGGTTCGGTTAGGTGTCGCTGTTTGAAGAAGAAAACTGGAACGTTTGCCACAGAGGCCTCTGGAGTGATACTATAATTTTTTTCAGAAAGAAATTAAACACACCTTTTAAGTAGTATCGGATTTTGAAAAATAAACAAGTAAGCAGTAGTGTGGATATCACCCGCGAAAACGCAAGTTTTGAGCAAACTGATTGCCGTTTCTTACAGATTCTGTGTATGGGATTTTTACCGACTTTTATGAAAAATCCGATATAACGACAATCCGTTATAGCGAGTAAATTTTTCGTTGTGGATTCTCGATAAAGTAACAGGAGAGTACCTTACTTCAAAACTTAGCCCAACTCTAGGCCAAACATACAATAACACAGATTCCACAATAATAATGGTTACTGAATTGTTTCAAAATATACACTTACAAGGAACTGATGACTTAACAGGTTTCTAATCCCTTATGTGAATAAACAAAAATAAAACAATGTCAATATCACAACATCTGGTAACAAGAATACAGTATTTAACACAGAGATGTATATTCTCTTTCTCAGCAACATACCCACATTTGTAGTCAAGTCAATTCTACAACAGCACTGGCAATGACAGTAACTGCTCGGACGTGTGTGTGTTTTTTTTTGTCTCCCTCAATGCATTTCAATCCTCATTTCAGGAAAATGCTGGATAATGGCTTATTTCAAGCACTGGTGTATTTATCCCAATCCTAGACCCAAATAATTACAGCTGCACAAAACACAAAGGGTCTCATATATATGTAGATTATCAGTTTATATACACTAAATACATAGAACTGATGATCAAATATTACCAAAGCCCCATTACGATTGAAAACTAACAACAAGCAGTGAAGAACACAAGACTTGTACATAAGAATTTTCAAAATACATTCCAATGTTGAAGTACACTACTTCTCAACCTTTCCACGTTTCAGAACGGGAGTTTCGTCCTCCACATCTTTAAAATTGAAGTCAGAAAGAAGTTAACAACTATAATGTGATATACACCACATCACACGTCACTTGCCATGTTCTGTGCACAGTAACTACTATCTTTGACAACATATACAGCCACAGATTTACAATCATTTACCTTAAAGTTAAAAAGTACAGCACACATGAAAACTGTAAGTGATATTACAGATTTCCAAACTGTTGAGACATGATGGTAAAACAGCATGAAAGTGGTGAGCCTTATAGTCGCATGTTGTCAGCAGACTGTCGATATGGATGATGCAGCACCGACTTCTTGTTGGCTGGTGCAATATTTAATTCACGGTAGATCTAAAAATTAGCAGACAAATCAATTTTAGGAGTACCACTAATTTAACGGAAAGAGTATAACCACGGTGTATACAACTAACAGAGTTAAAGGTAGAGCAGGGAAGTTCATACAATTGCATATTTACATAACTTTCATATTCTGATTAAATTATTGAAGCGTATCTTACAAGATTTAATATTAAATTTGAATTAAAGAAAGTTTCATATAGCATGCGCATTTTGCACATGTTAACTCCTTAATTGGGTACTAAGTTCTCCACATATGTAACCTGCCCTGGATACACTTTTCCCCACTTTATGATATTTAAATATTTTCTGCAAAACTCTGTACTCAATTAGTTCAATGTAATACGATAGTGATTATTATACTTCAATAATGGGTTACTAACATTATTTACAATATTTACATGGTTATGTATCCAGTTAATTACAGGTTTCATAGATTGCTATCTGTGTTATATGGGTGGAAACAAGGTAATCTACAAACGCGCTGAAGTATTCTCCGACACTATGTACATCACCAAAACTATATTCATCGTATTTACCCCTGTAAGAGCAATTCTTGGTCTTGGGATACCATTCGCAACGAACTGAGGCAGTTGTCAAATTCTGAATGTCTTCCTCATAATTTGCTCATCTGGAATCACTTTAATTTTCAGGATCACTTTCATGTCCTCTTCTTTAGTATATATCCATGCATCACCACTTGCTAAAAAAAAAAACCCACCTCATCTTCACCCTCCGCTTCTAGAACTGTCAAAATACCAGTACAATCAACTGATTTACTTTACGTTTGGAAGCCATGCTCCTTGACAAACAGCTGCGTGGGAGCATTGTGCAAGGCACTAAAATTCATAAAATTCAATACAATACGCAGCGTGATATTGTGGAAATAAGTGAAAAATTTTACGATCGTCTTATGCCGCCCGAAAACGTCTTCTTGTTTCATTGCATGCATGCATTATTACAGATTTATGCAAAAAAAAACCAAGCTTGTAGTTTTACATGACACTTGATAATGTTATCATAGCCAGAGGACCTCCAGGTTTATTTGGAATCCGAATCACACGGCTGTGATTTTTCATTTGAAAAATTTCACATTTTGAATGGCAACGACCTTGGTGAGAAGCCGGCAATTAATTCACTCGGCTATCACACCCCTGAGACTGTACAGCCTGGGGATTGGAAAATTAGGATTTACGATAACCACAAATTTTTTTTAGGAGTTAAAGATTAGTTTTTATAGTTGTAAGGTGTGGCGAAACTATGTGCTACCAAAATTTAAAATGCGACAAATTGTGAATTTAGACTCAAAACACAAATTACCATTACTTCATTCATTCCATCGATATCAATCACTACTGAGATAAGAGAACATGTTTTATTTATTTATCACCTACAGGATGTCCCAATTACAGGTGATGTAATAGAAAATTAAATAATATATATACAAACTGATTTTTTTCTACAGATTATCTACATAATTTACAAAATTATCACGTTCCACTCTTGAAAAGAACCTTCTGAATTGCAGTGGAAGGGTGGTGAAAAATGTTGAGTGACCCTTCCAGCTGATTTATGGTCCTAAGGGCTTGCATGAACCAAGAATTTTCATGTGCAACCGTCCTGCATTTGGGGCGGTCGCCCAGGGGCAGATTCCCTATCCCTTGTTTTCCTAGACTTTTCTTCAATGATTTCAAAGAAATTGGAAATTTATTGAACATCACCCTTGGTAAGTTATTCCAATCCCTAACTCCCCTTCCTATAAACGAATATTTGCCCCAATTTGTCCTCTTGAATTCCAACTTTATCTTCATATTGTGATCTTTCCTACTTTTAAAGACACCACTCAAACTAATTCGTCTACTAATGTCATTCCACGACATCTCTCCAGTGACAGCTCGGAACATACCACTTAAAACTAAGAAACAATGATAGATTTTGGTCCACCCAATCAATACACATCACTGTAAAATGAAAAAGTAATTAAAAAACATTAAATATTAGGGGCATGTTTCATCTCTATTTGAGACTTCATCAGCCATAAAATCACGTGGTAGATTACAAAACTCATTGTTCAGAAATTGAAACAAATGGAAGAACCCAATACATAAATATATATACAATATTTACACAAAATGATCTCACTTCCTGCAAAAACTTTTGTTGTCTTCAATATTAAAACTGAAATATAACTTGAAATGTAACATGTCTGCCGTAACGTCTCGTACGGAATACAATATCCATTGTTGCTGTCCGTATTTAAAATGGAAGTTCCTTTATGAACTGTTGAGAAAACACTGGAGAACAAATATACACATATTTAATGAGGTGGTTTAACACTTCTTGCAAACAATCTTTCTGCAATGTTAAGTATGAACGACCTTACTTGAAAATGATGCAAGCATTGATGGAATCTGGTAGTTTCAGCGTGTTGACTGGGGAGATCAAAATTCTGGCCTTGGAAATAGGATTGGTACAAATCCACATCAGAGCATTTAAAAAATTTTAACTTGTAAGGAGTACTTTCAAACTGAGCTATTCTGGTAGAAGAAATATGACGCCTTATGAGATCGCTTGTCATTTGGCAAAGATTAATATTGCATGACCATCATATTCGTTGCTTAAATCTTAAGAATATTCTTTTTTTTTTTTTTTTTTTTTTTTTTTTTTTTTTTTTTTTTTTTAAGATCTGGAAAGAAAGAGATATAAAAATGAACGGGTTTAAAACCTCCGGAAATCTAAGAAAAGAGATTTGTACGACGTAAAAGCTTACCACCAAATTGGATGAAACTCCCTATAGCTGGTTTATGACTGAGCCTCGCTCTGACTTGCTTCTCGCCACGCTACTGCACGTGTTATAGTTGCGTTTCTTTCGCCCGGCGGAACTTGGCTAGTGGCGGTAGGGGGGGGGGGGAGAAGAACGGTGCTATTAGTGGGGGAAGGGGAAATAGCTCGGCCTATAGTGGGAGCGGGAGGGCAGGAAGTTTGAATTAGAGGAGGTGACTTCAAATTAATAATTTTTCGTGATGAAAGAAGCAATGGTATCTGTTCATATAACGGATTTTTGTTCTTCTGTACGTCATTTAAATTTTTGTTTGCATTAATACTCTGGTCCAAACCTATATAAATATTTTCATAATTGCTTATCAGGTTCCCTTCACTCACTTTAAAAAAATGGTCAAGTCTTTATTTACGTCAGTATATTGGTGACCAGTATCTCCCATATGGACACTCACTGCAGAATACTTCTTGTGTTTGTTGGCATTGACGAGATATCTAGTTTGAAAACTCCTACCTGTTTGGCCCACGTATGTGATGAGGCATTGATCACACTTAAGTTTATAGATTCCTGAATCTAATAAATCCTCTTCATTGTAATTTACACTATTATGGTTATAAAATATATGACCATTATTGTACTTAGTCGAAAATACGCGAATTTTACTTTTGCAAACCCAGGGTTTTTTTAAAAGCACAAAATTATGTAAGAAACACGACTATCAAGTCTCACTTTCGATTTTGCTTTATCACTTCCTTCATTTTCAAAAATGTTAAAACAATATTTATATTATAATGAATAATTTATTGGAGAAAATAAATTCAGCACTGAAATATGATGTATGTAATGCCACTATTATTTTTCAAATGTATATGTGTTCGTGTATTTGCTGTTCTTATGAATATTTTTCTTTTTTCTCTGCTTATATGTTTTATCTTCCTTAATATTTTATATGTTTGTATGTTTTATTGAAAATGTGTTTAAATTATTCTTAATTTAGTCAAGGCAATCTTGGTTTTTCAATTGTTATACATTATTTTGCACATAAGGTACCATTTATATATTGAATGTATTTTGTACCATCCATTGTAATTGGGGATATACCCTGTTATGGATGTATAAATAAATAAATAAATAAACTTAAGTGCAATCAATGCTTCGTCACGTACGAGCAACAAACAGGTAGGAGTGTGCAAACTAGATATCTCTAACACGTCAATGCCAACAGACACAATAAGTATTCTGCAATGAGTGTCCATACAGAAGATACTGGTCATCAAGATACTGACATAAATAAAGACTTCACCATTTTAAAAAAAAGTGAGCAAAGGGAACCTCATGAGCAAGTATGAAAATATTTATATAGGTCTGGACCAGAGTATTAACGCAAAACAAAAATTTAAATGACATAAAAGAGAACAAAAATCCGTTATATGAACAGATACCATCGCTTCTGTCATTACGAAAAATTAATAATTTGAAGTCACCTCCTCTACTTCAAACTTCCCGCCCTCCCGCTCCCACTATAGGCTGAGCTATTTTCCCTTCCCCCAATAATAGCACTGTTCTCCCCCCCCCCCCACTAAGCAAGTTCCGCCGGGCGAAAGAAAACACAACTATAACGCGTGCAGTAGCGTGGCGAGAAGCAAGACAGAGCGAGGCTTAGTCATAAACAAGCTATATGGAGTTTCATCCACTTTGATGGTATACTATAACGCCATACATTCGTGATGGAATCTCTTTTCTTAGATATCCGAAGGTTTTAAACCCCTTAATTTTTATATCTCTTTCTTTTCTGATCTTGTATTTTTCTTAAACGAATATTCTTAAGATTTAAGCCACGAATATGGTGGTCATGCAGCACTGATCTTTGCCAAACAACAAGCGATCTCATAAGGCTTCAGATTTCTTATACCAGAATAGCTCATTTTGAAAGTATTCCTTACACGTTAAAGTTTTTAAAATGTTCTGATGGGGATTTGTACCAATACTATTTCCGAGGCCAGAATTTCGATCTCCCCAGTCAACACACTGAAACTACCACATTCTAACAAGGCTTGCAATATTTTCAAGTAAGGTCGTTCATATTTAATACTGCAAAAAGATTATTTGCAAAGAAGTGTTAAACCACCTCATTAAATATGTGTATATTTGTTCTCCAGTGTTTTCTCAACAGTTCATAAAGGAACTTCCATTTCAAATACGAACAGTAACAATGGACATTGTATTCCGCATGAGACGTTATGGCAGGCATGTCAAATTTCAAGTCATATTTCAAATTTAACATTGAAAACATACATACATTATCATTATAGACTGTTATGCCTTTCAGCGTTCAGTCTGCAAGTCTCTGTGAATTTACTAAACGTCGCCACAATCCTCGATTTGCAACTAGTGTTGTGGCCTCATTTAGTTCTATAAATCTTATCTTTAAATCATTAGAAACCGAGTCTAACCATCGTCGTCTTGGTCTCCCTCTACTTCTCTTACCCGCCATAGCAGAGTCCATTATTCTCCTAGGTAACCTTTCCTCCTCCATTCGCCTCACATGACCCCACCACCAAAGCCGGTTTATGCGTACAGCTTCATCCATCGAGTTCATTCCTAAATTAGCCTTTATCTCCTCATTCCGAGTACCCTCCTGCCATTGTTCCCACCTGTTTGTACCAGCAATCATTCTTGCTACTTTCATGTCTGTTACTTCTAACTTATGAGTAACATATCCTGAGTCCACCCAGCTTTCGCTCCCGTAAAGCAAAGTTGATCTGAAAACAGACCAATGTTAGATAGTTTCGTCTGGGAGCTGACTTCCTTCTTACAGAATACTGCTGACCGCAACTGCGAGCTCACTGCATCAGCTTTACTACACCTTGATTCAATCTCACTTACTATACTATATTACCATCCTGGGAGAACACACAACCTAAATACTTAAAATTATCGACCTGTTCTAGCTTTGTATCACCAATCTGACATTCAATTCTGTTGAATTTCTTACCTACTGACATCAATTTAGTCTTCGAGAGGCTAATTTTCATACCATACTCATTGCACCTATTTTCAAGTTCCAAGATATTAGACTGCAGGCTTTCGGCACAGTCTGCCATTAAGACCAAGTCGTCAGCATAGGCCAAACTGCTTACTGCATTTCCACCTAACTGAATCCCTCCCTGCCATTTTATACCTTTCAGCAGATGAGGCATGTAAACTACGAACAGCAAAGGTGAAAGATTACAGCCTTGTCTAACCCCTGTAAGTACCCTGAACCAAGAACTCATTCTACCATCAATTCTCACTGAAGCCCAATTGTCAACATAAATACCTTTGATTGATTATATTCTACCTTTAATTCCATAGTCCCTCAGTATAGTGAACATCTTTTCCCTCGGTACCCTGTCATATGCTTTCTCTATTCCTCTCGTAGCATTTTTCAATTACCTGGCGCATACTGAAAATCTGATCCTGACAGCCTCTCTGTGGTCTGAAACCACACTGGTTTTCATCCAATTTCCTCTCAACGACTGATCGCACCTTTCCAAGTTGCCAGTGAATACCTTGCCTGGTATACTTTTTTTTTTTTTTGCTAGGGGCTTTACGTCGCACCGACACAGATAGGTCTTACGGCGACGATGGGATAGGAATGGCCTGGGAGTTGGAAGGAAGCGGCCGTGGCCTTAATTAAGGTACAGCCTGAGCATTTGCCTGGTGTGAAAATGGGAAACCACGGAAAACCATTTTCAGGGCTGCCGACAGTGGGATTCGAACCCCCTATCTCCCGGATGCAAGCTCACAGCCGCGCGCCTCTACGTGCACGGCCAACTCGCCTGGTGCCTGGTATACTAATCAATGAGATACCTCGATAGTTGTTGCAATCCTTCCTGTTCCCTTGCTTATAGATAGATTACTGCTTTTGTCCAATCTGAAGGTACCTTACCAACACTCATGCTAATTTTACTACTCTATGAAGCCATTTCATCCCTGCCTTCCTACTATACTTCATCATTTCAGGTCTAATTTCATCTATTCCTGCTGCCTTATGACAATGGAGTTTATTTACCATCCTTTCCACTTCCTCAAGCATAATTTCACCAACATCATTTTCCTCCTCCCCATGAGCTTGGTTATTTGCAACACCACCAGGATGATTTCCTTTTACACTGAGCAGATGTTCAAAATATTCACTCCACCTCTCCAGTGATTCCCTGGGATCTATTATGAGTCCACCTGAATTACTCAAAACACTCTTCATTTCCATTTTCCCTCCCTTCCTAAGATTCTTTATTACTGTCCAGAAAGGTTTCCCTGCTGCTTGACCTAGCCTTTCCAGGTTATTACCAAAATCCTCCCATGACTTCTTTTTGGATTCAACAACTATTTGTTTCGCTCTGTTTCTTTCATCTACGTACAAATCCCTGTCTGCCTCGGCCCTTGTTTGGAGCCATTTCTGATAAGCCTTCTTTTTACGTTTACGGGCTGCTCTCACTTCATCATTCCACCAAGATGATCGCCTTTTCCCATTTTTACACACAGTTGTTCCTAGGCATTCCCTTGCTGTTTCTACTACAGCATCCCTGTATGCCACCCATTCACTTTCTATATCCTGAACCTGCTTACTGTCTACTGTTCGAAACTTCTCACTAATCATATCCATGTACTTCTGTCTAATTTCCTCGTCCTGGAGATTTTCTACCCTTATTCGTTTGCAGACAGATTTCACTTTCTCTACCCTAGGCCTAGAGATACTTAGTTCACTACAGATCAGATAGTGGTCTGCAACATCGAAAAATCCGCGAAAAACTCGTACATTCCTAACAGATTTTCTGAATTCAAAGTCTGTTAAGATATAGTCTATTATGGATCCAGTACCCCTAGCCTCCCATGTGTAGCGGTGAATAGCCTTATGCTTGAAGAATGTATTCGTAACAGCTAAACCCAAACTAGCACAGAAGTCCAGCAAACGCTTCCCATTCCCATTAGCCTCCATATCTTCCCCACATTTACCAATCACCCTTTCATATCCTTCAGTTCTATTCCCAACTCTCGCATTGAAATCGCCCATTAGAACTATTCTATCCTTGCTGCTGACCCTGACCACGATGTCACTCAATGCTTCATAAAATTTGTCAACATCCTCATCTGCACCCTCACATGGTGAATACACGGACACAATTCTTGTCCTAATTCCTCCAACTGACAAATCTACCCACATCATTCGCTCATTTACGTGCCTAACAGAAACTATGTTGCGTGCAATGGTATTCCTGATAAAGAGCCCTACCCCAGACTCTGCCCTTCCCTTTCTAACACCCGTCAAGTACACTTTATAATCTATCTCTTCCTCGTTATCTCCCCTTACCCAAATATCACTAAAGGTACTCGTCCACGATGCAACAAAACTTGCATGCCACTTTTGTGTTGCGCAAGAAAAATGGCAGGCACTTTTTACACACAGCTCGCAAGTTTGCCTTTTTTCTTGTTGTGCAACACGAAAACTTGCGCGCCCAAGGAAATGTTGCACCGAGTGTTTACACCACGCTATTTAAGTGGCGCAAGTTTTCTCGCATGCAACTTTCCTAGTCAGCTGTTCTAGCGGATGTGAGTGTTGATAGAAGCAAGCATGTCTTCTGGCGAGGTGTTATCTGCAGCTTGCTTATCGCTGATTTTATTTTGGCGACGAAAATAAAGACGAGAAAGAGCGAAACGGAAATGTTGGATGTGGTGTTGTTAATAACTTGCTACAGGAATTGCACATGGGAGACCAAGTCTTCTGCAAGAATATCCTGCGAAAGTCAGCGACTGATTTTGAATATCTGCTGAGAAGAGCAGCGCGGTTGATACAAAAGAAAGACATGCTAATGAGAAAATGAATACCACCAACGGAACGCCTTGTGTTGACTGAGATATTTAGGAACAGGTAAGCCGATTTTTAAAAAATATGGATTTTATGCAGTACACATAAGGAATCATTTCTTTTAGCTTACTGTAATTTCCTACATTCTGTTTTGTTACAGGTGACAGTTATCAATCACTGATACTGACATGCTCTATTTCAAGTGTAATATCTGAAGTTTGTGATGCTTATTACAGCGTAATGAACGCTCTCTGCCGTTTTTGTTTATTTCTGTAGTCCATTGCCTCAACCTTCCATAAACATTCTTGTGTTTCAACTAAATATATCAGCTTTCTCGTCATCTCCCTCATTCATTTCGTGTTCTGAGACATTGTAACCTGTAAATGAACTTACGTAAATTATCTATTTTGAGGCATGTTATATTTCATTTACAATAAAGGATATACAGGTACATACTTACGTTAATTTATTCCTGAGTGTGAACCTCTCAAACATCAGTATAATGTCACAGCAGACGGCCACGTGAGAAAGTTGCGCCACAAAAATGATCTAAACTTTTCACGCCACTTTCAGATGGCGCAACTTCCTCTCTTCCGCTGTGTACACGATGCCACTTTTGACTTTGCACGCAACTTGGAAGTTGCGCAGAATTCGAGTGGCGCGTGCAACTTTTCGAATTGCACGACTGTTTACACAAAGCCACTCAACTTTTCTTGCTCAAATCGAAGTTGAATGCCATTTTAGTTGCATCGTAGACGAGTAGCTTAACTCCTAGCACATCCAGATGCATCCTCTTTGCTGACTCAGCCAGCTCTATCTTCTTTCTTCCATAAGCCCCATTAATATTGATAGCTTCCCATCGAATTCCATTTCGTTCGCCAAGTTGTTTCCAAGGAGTCCCTCGCCTGTCAAATGGGAGTGTGACTCCATTACTCCCATAGGTCCGAGGCTTGCTTAAAATGTTCTGAGCTCGGTAAATTCATGAAGCAGGATGCTACCCTACTTGCACATAGTCCAAGTGAAGATCTCTCCTCTAACGGGTTATGGACCACCGGTGAATTGTATAGTCCTAGCCGCCTGAGCACAAGGAGGGCCATGACTCAGAATATGTCCGAGATCCCCACTCCCATTCCATAGCAACTGGTATCCCGACTCTCAGGACCACTTACTAGGCCACTCAGCCGTTGCCCATGGTTCACAAACTAGGACGTGACTTCAGTAAACCACAAACATGAACCATAACATTGAAGACAACAAAAGTTTTTGCAAGAAGTGAGATCATTTTGTGTAAATAATGTATATATTTTTGCATTTCTCAAATAATCCATAAAAAGGCATGGGGTTCTTCCATTTGTTTCAATTTCTGAACAATGTGTTTTGTAATCTTCCATGTGATTTTATGGCTGATGAAGTCTCAAATAGAAACAAAACATGTCCCAAATATTTAATATGTTTTTTAATTAAATAGTTTTTCACTTGTACAGTGATGTGTATTGATTGGGTGGACCAAAACCTAACATTGTTTCTTAGTTTTAGCTGTATCAATACAGATCTATACGATGAAGTTCGTGAACTGTACATACAACTTAGTCGAGCAGCTCGTCATCTTTCTCCCAAGTCTTCCCAGCCTAAACTTTGCAACATTTTTGTAACGCTACTCTTTTGTCGGAAATCACCCTGAACAATTTGAGCTGCTTTTCTTCGGATTTTTTCCAGTTCTTGAATCAAGTAATCCTGGTGAGGGTCCCATACACTGGAACCATACTCTACTTGGGGTTTTACCAGAGACTTGTATGCCCTCTCCTTTAGATCCTTGCTACAAACCCTAAACATGCTCATAACCATGTGCAGAGATCTGTACCCTTTATTTACAATCCCATTTATGTGATTACCCCAATGAAGATCTTTCCTTATAATAACACCTAAGTACTTACAGGGATCCCCATAAGGATCTTTCACCCCATCAATGCAGTAATTAAAACTGAGAGGACTTTTCCTATTTGTGAATCTCTCAACCTGACTTTTAACCCCGTTTATCACCATGCCATTGAATGCTGTCCATTACATGCAATTCTGAAGCTAATTCAATATAAATGAGCTATTTTATTTGAAAAAAAAAACATGTTTTCCAACAGAAAAACATCTAAAACTCTGTTCTCATCCATTACTATTGATTGGTTTTAATTGAATAAATTGATTAATCAATTTATATAAATATCATACACTATTTGTATCAATTTATGCTGAGAAACAATATCTAGAAGATGCAAGATGTGTGTTGTTTACTCCTCTATTTCGGTCTTCATACAAATTTTTTAAAATCAATTATTACTGAGAAATGAGACTGGCACAAGACGCGACCTTGGAAGGCACTGAAGTAGTGAGCAGTAGAAAATTACAGACAGTTCAAGAGCTCATTGACAGTTACCAAAGGCTAGGATGTAGTGTCCCTGAAAATTCACTTTCTCCATTCACACCTGGATTTTTCCCCTGAAAATTTAGGAGCTCTGAGTGACAAACATAGAGGGAGATTCTGCCAGATTAAGCAGATAGAGCAGAGGTACCAGGGTAGATAGGATCCCTACAAGATGGGTGATTACTGCTGTTTTTAGTTAGAGAAAGTGACTGATGCTATGACAGGAGGAAGTGAAGCTGCAAGTGTTAAAATAAGTCATTCTTTTTATATATTTTGTTATAGCTGCATATTTCAGCGAGTTATCGTTACAGGTATTATCTATATATTTAAAACACTAGGCTGATTTTTGTTAAGGCCAGTTTGAAAGAATGGCTGAAACAATCGACACTGTAAAGGATTCTAATGAAAACTCTTGGCCTGTAGATTTGCAGTGTCTTTAAAAGCATAAAAATTCCTTGCTATATAATTTTAAATTATTAAAGAAGAATGTAGCATTCTGATTTGTCAATGCACACAGAGTACTTCAAGGCCACCTGAACTGTGAAAGCACTGAGCCTGTGGCATGATAAGGGAGTTGGAAATGGGGATAGGCATGCATGTTCTCTCGGCCCAGCGCAATGTGAAATTTCAGCATTCTAGCTGGACAAAAATACATTTTCAAACTTATAAACAAACTTCTTCCATTTTCATTCATAATTATGTAATTACTGTTACTTATGTTAAATATAGTGCATTACCTGGTAATAATTTTTTTTGGTTTTGTTTAGGGGAAGATTGAATAAAATGGAAAACTTTATAAGTAGAGAGAGAGAACAAAATCCCCTTAGCTTATTTAGCTTAGCTTACTGAATAGAATGCAATGAACTGAGACCAGTATATTCCTGTTAAACTCATGCAATATTAGAGATTGGGACAAAGGATATGATAAACAAATATTCATCAGTGCAGGTTTCATCTTGGAAGGGCTGCTTACTGCTTATATTGACTATGTCCTGCACTACCATCACACCCCCATTTACTTATAAGTGTGAACAGAACACCATCCAATGACGAAAAAAATGGCATTTTAAATCATCTTCTTGCACTTTCACCAAACGACTAATAGTGTGGTCCAGTATTGCCTGAAGTTGGATTTCCGCACTAACTTCATTCACTGAAATTGTATCCTGCAAAGGGTAACATGCTTACTTAGCTTCTCCCAGAACATAGCAGCGAGGGGACAACTTTGAATTCATTTCTATCGCATTCTCGTATATATCTATATACTGCTGTACGATCAACCCCGCAGAAATGTAAGTGCCAGTGCTTTCTCTGAGGTGTTCTGCTCTGGTTGATTCTGATACAATTTCCTGAATTTTTAATTTTAGTTGCGCGAGATGGAGACGCTGTTGATAGTTCTTTTACTAAACCCTTTTACCCATTGATCGCAAAACACACTTCGGCTGCTAACAAAATTTTCGAAGAACTTAGTTCCTCCATGACCTCCTTCACTTTTTGCTTTTTACTTCTCTCACCCGTTTCTTGAAAAATCAATCTTTGGCTTACCCCTACTTCAATTTGGTAAACTAAAATCCTTAAGGTTTCATCCGTGAAACATATTGTATAGTTTCTGTGGGAATTTTATATTAACATCAAGCCAAATTTTATGTTTTCGTTCAGATGAAGAAAGGCGTTTACTGCTTCGTATCCACCTTTCGTAAAATTTAGAGGACTTATCGACAAGATTTCTTTTTATTTCTTTCATAATTTGTTCATCCGAGTCCTTCAAATCGTAAAGCAGAAGTACACATGACACCATCTTCATTATACGTTCTGGCTTTGTGGAATTTTTCCACACAACAAAGAGATCTCGTCTTGAAATTGATAAGCCTGGTCTTGAAATTGATGGACCGGGTGTTGAAATTAATGAACCGGGTTCTGAAAGATAATTTTAAAACATAAGTTCTACTCTTTTCCAAATCATAATATTTTGCATACTTGTAGTACAGATATAAACCTATTACATTTATTAATTCAAAGCGGGGAAAGACAGTGCTTTTTTTATAGGCCACATTAAAGAAGAACAAATTTTCGTATTCAAACAAAATGTTAGACAGCAGACTGCATGAGAAAGAACCAAAATTAACAATTAATAACTATCTAGCTGTATATATTTAAAATGTACGTTCCTTCCTCTGAAAGATCCATTGTTTTACTTTAAAAATACATTAACACAGTCACTAGTCATGTAGATTCATCCGAATACACAGCAGACAACTGACAGTGAGAGACGCAATGATCAGTAAGGGGCACAATGTTTCCACTTTAGTCTTCTTCTTCTACTGCTTTTCCCACACCTGCGGGGTCACGGGTGCGAACTGTGTCGCACAATAATCTCTATTGCATGTTCCTGTGTGGTTGGTAGAGTGGTGTGTTGTCTGAATATGAAGAAGAGAGTGATGGAACAAACACAAACACCCAGTCCCCGAGCCAGAAGAATTAATCAGCAGTGATTAAAATCCCCGACCTGGCCGGGAATTGAGCCTGGGACCCTCTGTACCAAAGGGCAGTACGCCGACAATTCAGCCAACGAGTTGGACCAGGTATTCTTTGTATAGTTGAAAATGTATTTTTGTACAGTTAGAACTCAAAAATTTCACACTGTGCAGCAGTTGAACCATGGCCTACGTTATTACTCACATAGGCCTCGGGAAGAATGCTGCACATTACATTCAAAATTCCTCTACATTTAAATGAGAGTTTGTTGTTTGGAATAAATTAAATTCCAAAGCAGCTGACAATATTCGATTAGCACAGCTCAATATGGGATAAAGCCCCAATGGCAAATAGTCCTTAATTAATGTGTGTGAATCATCATCTAAAATATATCATAGGTAACGACATTCCATTTCTTCTGGTGGGAAAATTAGTTTTTGGGCGAGATTTCATAATGGTTTGGCCTGTTTTCCCACATGGTTTTTGGCAAAAATATTACTTATTTATAATAGTATTAAAAACTCTCCTCTTTGACACTTGAAGGCTCAAATACGTCAGCCACGTGTCGGTAGATTTACTGGCATTTAAAAGAACTCCTGCGGGACTAAATTCCGGCACCTCGGCATCTCCGAAAACAGTAAAAGTAATTAGTGGGTAGTAAAGCAAATAACATTTTATTATTATTATTACTGTGTGGCTATTTGTTTTACGTCGCACCGACACAGATAGGTCTTATGGTGACGATGGGAGAGGAAAGGCCTAGGAATGGGAAGGAAGCAGCCGTGGCCTTAATTAAGGTACAGCCCCAGCATTTGCCTGATGTCAAAATAGGAAACCATGGAAAACCATCTTCAGGACTCCCGACAGTGGGATTCGAACCCACTATTTCCCGGATGCAAGCTCATAGCCGTGTGCCCCTGACCGCACAGCCAACTCGCCCAGCGTTTCCCATTTGAATATGAGACAAATGCTGGGGATGTACCTAAATTAACGCCATGGATGCTTCCTTCCCGTTCCTAGGCCTTTCCTCTCCCATCGCCCCATTGTAAAAAGAATTTGAGAATTTTACTTAAAAATTCACGATTTGACTCGTTTTCTGAGAGATTACGGCAAAGATCCTCACATTTTTCAATCTTTCTTTGCAGCAATCGATTTCGTACTTCCCGGGGTAGGTCTAGGTATTTCACGCGGTCAGATGGGTCCCTAAATCTTTGCCATCTTTTCCTATAAGCATTTTTAGTATGGATCAAATCCTGAAGGAGATCCGGCGTGGTGTCGTCTTGGGTGCTTTGGCGGTACTGAACCCGCGGCTAGACTGTATTTGTAGTCATTACCAGGCCAGGACCCGTTTCCAGCGCGGTCCGCACAATTTGACGACGGTCCAGAACAACATTATTATTATTATTATTATTATTATTATTAGATGTTCTGGACCCCACAGCAAGATGCAAGACCGCTACTCGGCAGTAAATTGCAACTGTTGCCATTGTCATTGTTGACAATGTGACCAGCACCATTGTCGCGCGTAGGCAAGTGTGTGGGATTTCTGGCTATACGAATTACATACTTCCGTGCATTATTGACCTTATTATAGAGGTGAACAATTTTTTTTTTTTTTTTTTTGCTAGTTGCTTCACGTCGCACCGACACAGATAAGTCTTATGGTGACGATGGGACAGGGAAGGGCTAGGATTGGGAAGGAAGCGGCCGTGGCCTTAATTAAGGCACAGCCCCAGCATTTGCCTGGTGTGAAAATGGGAAACCACGGAAAACCATTTTCAGGGCTGCCGACAGTGGGGTTCTAACCTACTATCTCCCGAATACTGGATACTGGCCGCACTTAAGCGACTACAGCTATCGAGCTCGGTGGTGAAGAATTCGACGGGCAATCTCATTCCTATCGTTTATTTCAAATTGTTTAAATTTTTATTTATATGCCAGGAGATTCTACTGTAATCTAAGAACGTTCTCCAAAGGAAAAGATGGCTGTTGAAATCGAACCCAGAAAAGATTAAAAATGATCGGTTTATGATCAGAATAAGTACATCGAAAATCTACAGCCTGTTTCCAGTCATTCGACAGGGTCAGGAATGGAATGAATAAAGCCCCATCCTCCGGTGACAGTAGGAATTTTGCTGGCTGCCGAAGCACTCCTCTGGGGCAATGAGAGATGAATGACAAATGAAATTAAATATTGGACAGTATTGCTGGAATGAATGATGACAGGGTAAACCGGAGTATCCGGAGAAAAACCTGTTCCGCTTCCGATTTGTCCAGCACGAATGTCACATGAAGTGACCGGGATTTGAACCACGGAACCCAGCTGTGAGAGGCCGGCGCACTGCCGCCTGAGCAACGGAGGCTCCTCATAAGTACATTATGAACAGTAAAATCAATTGGTCTCACCTCCTTTTACACCCCACCGCCGTTAAGTTGATTTCCCCCAAAAAAGAAAATCAAAAGAAGGCGTGTTTCTTTATGTTTAAAGGAGATTCCAAACACCAATGTTCACGTCTATTACCTTCAGTTTTGAGATATAAGTATCCCCATAAAAATAATTAACTTTTTTCACTTCCTTTCACACACACACACACACACACACACACACACACACACACACACACTCCCAAATGAATTTTCCAGCAAAAAATTACATGTTTCTTTAATAGTAAAGGATCTTCTAAATACCAATTATCATGACTCTAACTATTTCAGTTTTTGATTTATGTGTCCTCGTGAAAGGAATTCAACTCCTTTTCACTCCCGCCCCGGAAGATGGCTCCCCCCCTAAACGCGTGTTCTTTGTTTTTTAAGGAAATCCAAATACCAATTTTCATGTCTGTAACAACTTTATATTTATTAGATGTATGTATTCTCATACAATTAAGTCAAATAATTTTTAAAATTCTTTCACCCCCCCCCCCTCCTTCATTGGATTTTCCGAAAATACGTGTTTCTTTACTTTTCAAGCAGATTCCAAATATCAAATTTCATGTCTGTAACATCTTCATTTTTGAAATATCAGTAGCCTAATTAAAAGAAATCAACACAATTTTCAGTCACTTTTACCCCCCCCCCCCTCCACCCAAGTGGTATTTCCGAAAACTAAAAATACATGTTTCTTTATTTTTAATAGAGATAAAAAATACCATTCTCACTACTGCAACATGTTAAGTTTTTTGATATATACTGCAGAAATTCTCATTTTAAAATTTCACCCCTTTTTATTTCCCCTTAAGGGGAGTTTCCACAAACAAATCACCTATGTTTCTATACATTTACAGGAAATTACAAATACCTACTTTTTACGTCTGTAACATTTTACCTTTCTCAGATATTCTGTAGATATAGTCTTTCGAAAAATTCACCCCAATTTGTCACTCCAGTTTAACCGCCATTAATTGGATTTTCCAAAAACAAAAAATATGTGTTTCTTTATTTTTAAAGGAGATCTCATATACAAATTTTCAGTTCAGTAATATCTTCAGTTTCTGAGATATATGTATCCTCATTAAAGGCATTCAACCCTTTTACACCCCTCCTATTGGGATTTAGAGAAAACAAAAAATACGTGTTCCTTTATTTTTAAAGGAGATTCTAAATACCAATTTTTACATCTGTATACTTTAAAAGTTTTTAGATATAGATGCACTCATTTTAAAAATTCACCCCCTTTTCACCCCCCCCCCCCCCATTCATTGGACTTTCAAAAAAATAAAAAATATGTGTTCATTTATTTTTAAAGGAGATCCCAAACACCAATTTTCAGGTCTGTAATAACTTCAGTTTCTGAGATATAAGTATCCTCACTAAAGGCATTCAACCCATTTTTCACCCCCTTTTCACCCCTCCTATTGGAATTTTCCGAAAACAAAAAAAAATACGTGTTTCTTTATTTTTAATGAAGATTCTAAATACCAATTTTTACATCTGTAAACTTTAAAAGTTTTGAAATATAGATGCACTAATTTTAAAAATTCTCCCCCCTTTCCACCCTCCCATTAATTGGATTTTCCAAAAACAAAAAATACGTGTTTCTTTATTTTTAAAAGAGATCAAAAGTACCAATTTTCAGGTCTGCAATATCTTCAGTTTCTGAGATATAAGTACCGGTATCCTGATTAAAGGCATTCAACCCATTTTTCACCGTTTTTCACCCCTCCTGTTGGGATTTTCTGAAAACAAAAAAATTCATGTTTCCTTATTTTTAAAGAAGATTCTAAATACCAATTTTTACGTCTGTAAACTTTTAAAGTTTTGAGATATAGAATCACTCATTTTAAACTTTCAACCCCCTTTTCAAAGGAATATAGAAAAATCCTCTCTTAGCGAGCACCTACATCTTAATATGAATATATGCCCACTTTATGTCCAGTAGTATTGGCTCGGCGATGATGAATCAGTCAGTCAGTCAGTCAGAACAAGTTATTTTATATATATAGACTAGAAAGACCCGTGCTTCGCTACAGTATTATACTGAAATTTATAATTGAATGCCTATTGTTTTAGATATATAATCTGCCGAAATTCGCGATCTGACTCATTTTCTGCGAGATTCTGCCAAAATTCGCGATCTGACTCGTTTTCTGACAGATTACGCCAATGTTCCTGCCATTTTTCAATCTTTTTTCCAGCAATCGAATTCGTACTTACCGGGCTAGGTCCAGGTATTCCACCCGGCCAGTTGGTTCCCTAAATCTTTGCCATCTTTTCCTATAAGCATTTTTAATATGGATCAGATCCTTCAGGAGATCCGGCGTTGTGTCGTCTTGGGTGCCTTGGCGGTACTGAACCCGCGGCCAGACTGCATTCTTAGTCATTACCCGTCCAGGACCCGTTTCCAGCGCGGTCCGCACATTTCACGACGGTCCAGAACATTATTATTATTATTATTATTATTATTATTATTAGATGTTCTGGACCCCACAGCAAGATGCAAGACCGCTACTTCGCGGTAAATTACATCTGCTGCCATTGTCATTGTTGACAATGTGACCAGCACCATTGTCGCGGGTAGGCAATTGTGCGGGTTTTCTGACGATACGAATGACTGACTTCCGTGCATTATTGACCTTATTATAGAGGTGAACAATTTGACGGTCAATCGCATTCCTATCGTTTATTTCAAATGTGTTTAAATTTTTATTTATATGCCAGGAGAATCTACTGTAATCTAAGAACGTTCTCCGAAAGAAAAGATGGCTTTTGAAAACGAACCCAGAAAGATTAAAAATGTTCGATTAATGATCAGAATAAGTACATCAAAAATCTACAGCCTGTTTCCAGTCATTCGACAGGGTCAGGAATGGAATGAATAAAGCCCCATGTAGCGGTGGCAATAGAAATTGCGCCGGCCTGCCGAAGCACCCCTCTGTGGCAATGATCGATGAATGACAAATGAAATGAAATATTGGACAGTGTTGCTGGAATGAATGACAGGAAAAATCGGAGTAAACGGAGAAAAACCTGTCCCGCCTCCGCTTTGTCCAGCAGGAATATCACATGGAGTGACCGGGGTTTAAACCACGGAACCCAGCTGTGAGAGGCCGGCGCGCTGCCGCCTGAGCAACGGAGGCTCCTCGAAAGTACATTATGAAAAGTAAAATCAATTTGTCTCACCTCCTTTGTTTTTAAAGGCGATCCAAATACCAATGTTCACGTCTGTAACAACTTTAGTTTTTATTAGATTTATGTATTCTCATACAATTAAGTCAATTTTTCAATTCTTTCACCCCCCCCCCCACTTCAATGGATTTTCCGAGAATACGTGTTTTTTTACTTTTAAAGCAGATTCCAAATATCAAATTTCACGTCTGTAACATCTTCATTTTTGAGAAATCAGTAGCCTAATTAAAAGAATTCAACACCATTTTCAGTCACTTGCTAAGAGACTTGCAACCAAGTGTTATTTCCGAAAACTTAAAATACACGTTTCTTTATTTTTAATAGAGATTAAAAAATACCATTTTTTACTTCTGTAACGTGTTGAGTTTTTTGAGATACTGTAGAAATTCTCATTTTAAAATGTCACCCCTTTTTAGTTCCCCTTAAATGGAGTTTCCAAAAACAAATCACCTATGTTTCTTTATATTTACAGGAGATTCCAAATACACACTTTTTACGTCTGTAACATTTTACGTTTCTCAGATATTCTGTAGATATAGTCTTTCAAAAAATTCACCCCAATTTGTCACTCCTGTTTAACCGCCATTAATTGGATTTTCCAAAAACAAAAATACGTTTTGCTATATTTTTTAAGGAGATCCCATATACAAATTTTCAGTTCTGTAATTTCTTCAGTTTCTGAGATGTATGTATCCTCATTAAAGGCATTCAACCCGTTATTCACACTTTTACACCCCTCCTATTGCGATTTACGGAAAACAAAAAAAAATGTGTTCCTTTATTTTTAAAGGAGATTCTATATACCAACTTTTTACATCTGTAAACTTTTAAAGTTTTAAGATGTAGACACTCATTTTAAAAATTCACCCCCCTTTTCACCCCCCCACCCCATTATTTGGATTTTCCAAAAACGAAAAAAATACCTGTTTCTTTATTTTTAAAGTAGATCCCAAATACCAATTTTCAGGTGTGTAATATCTTCAGGTTCTGAAATATAAGTAGCCTCATTAAAAGCATTCAACCCATTTTTCACCCTTTTCCACCCTTCCTATTGGGATTTTCTGAAAACAAAAAAAAAAATACGTGTTTCTTTATTTTTAAAAGAGATCAAAAGTACCAATTTTCAGGTCTGTAATATCTTCAGTTTCTGAGATATAAGAACCGGAATCCTGATTAAAGGCATTCAACCAATTTTTCACCCTTTTTCATCCCTCGTATTGGGATTTTCTGAAAACAAAAAATACGTGTTTCCTTATTTTTAATGAAGATTCTAAATACCAATTTTTACGTCTGTAAACTTTTAAAGTTTTGAGATATGGACACACTCATTTTTAAATTTCACCCCCCCCCTTTTCACTCCCTTAGCGACGGTATATCCAAAAACCCTCTCTTAGCGAGCACCTACATCTTAATATGAATATATCCTCAAAATTTCATTTCTTTATGTCCAGTAGTTTTGGCTCGGCGATGATGAATCAGTCAGTCAGTCAGGACAAGCTATTTTATATATATAGATTATGACTTCAAAGCTTCTCAATTCCAATACAGTATACAGCTCGCGCAAGTGTATTTATTACATTAGTTTCGCAATTGCATATTTATTTACCAAGCTCGATAGCTGCAGTCACTTAAGTGCGGCCAGTATCCTGTAAGTGATAAAAATCATTGTTATCCGTATTGAAGATACTGAATGTAGGATGTTAAAAGGTTTGTTTTTTTCACCTATTCAATACATATAAATTTTATAAATTAGGAATTTATTGTAGATTCCACTTGAGACATGTTTCGCCCTTCATTGAGGGCATCATCAGTCAAAATATCACCTCAAGGTAAAAAAATCAGGTAACTGGTTAGTAGTAGACATGTACAAATTAATACATATTATTAACAACATATAAAAATTAAGTATGGGAAAAAATTTGCACAAAAGTGATGGTTGAACATGTTTAATTGTTTTATTGTAAATATTTTTTAAACTTTTCATTTTCATATGATTGCGTCAACTGTTTCTCCAGAGCACCACTGCAGAACTCTACTTTGTTATTTTAGGCATTGGTGCTGACTTTTCATCTAAACCTACATGTTCAACCATCACTTTTGTGCAAATTTTTTCCCATACTTAATTTTTATATGTTGTTAATAATATGTATTAATTTGTACATGTCTACTACTAACCAGTTACCTGATTTTTTACCTTGAGGTGATATTTTGACTGATGATGCCCTCAATGAAGGGCGAAACATGTCTCAAGTGGAATCTACAATAAATTCCTAATTTATAAAATTTATATGTATTGAATAGGTGAAAAAAACAAACCTTTTAACATCCTACATTCAGTATCCTGTATTCGGGAGATAGTGGGTCCGAACCCCAATTTATTTAATTATTTTTTTCTTTGCTAGTTGCTTTACGTCGCACCAACACCGATAGTCTTATGGAGACAATGGGATAGGAAAGGCCTAGGAGTTGGAAGGAAGCAGCCGTGGCCTTAATTAAGGTACAGCCCCAGCATTTGCCTGATGTCAAAATAGGAAACCATGGAAAACCATCTTCAGGACTCCCGACAGTGGGATTCGAACCCACTATTTCCCGGATGCAAGCTCATAGCCGCGTGCCCGACCGCACGGCCAACTCGCCCAGCGTTTCCCATTTGAATATGAGACAAATGCTGGGGATGTACCTTAATTAACGCCATGGATGCTTCCTTCCCGTTCCTAGGCCTTTCCTCTCCCATCGCCCCATTGTAAAAAGAAATTGAGAATTTTACTTAAAAATTGGAAATAGGGGCATTTTATGATCAGAGTGAATGGCTTAAAAAGTATATTAATGATAAGATTAGAATAGTATGCTAACACAGAAAAAAATGATGTTGCTTTTACCAACATCCAGCTCAAAGTGTCACATAAAAACTTTACTAAGTGTTACAAAGTTTTTACTATCATTTTCGTATTGAGGAGGTTTGATTTAGTTGAAATGACCACTTCTTGAGCATTTGGCAAACAAAATCCCTTCTTTTACTTTTGCATCATCAACCATTAAATCTGAATGGTACACAGATACTATATTATACACAAGACAGTAAACAGGAATTCATGTGACCCCTGTTGTAAATACTTACACACATCTTTTTCTAATTTAACAAGAAAGAAACAAGATGGTTTCCAGAAATGCTGTTAATTAAAATTTAATTTTAAGAGGTTCACTGATTACATTTTGTGTTGTACATACTCTGTCATGAACCTCTGCTACATAGAAAAAATAAAACCTCCCTTTATTCTGTTAGTACTTCAAATTGACAAAATGTACAGGTTTTTGCATCAATTTCCATAGATTCCATCTTTAACTTAGAATCAATTTGACTGTATCTTATTTCTGATGATTTTCATGATTCTGGAGTTTTTAACTAGACCATAACATGAATATATACCAGACAAGTACTTCTGTTTCAATTTTACTAAACAATTGCTAGTTAACGATGTGCATTCATTTTTATAAATGAACCTCATGTCTGTTTATATAATAAATAAGACCCTAAATATGATAAATCATGACATTATTAATAATTACTGTATTAATGGTAATACCATTTTACAATGCAAAAGAGAGAAAAAACAACAAACTAAAAAGAAAGGAAAGAGTCGGTGCAAAACAAAGATGGCAGTGAGACAGGTGGACGTGCACGAGTTCCTGATCTTTGAAAGTTTTATTTGATATAAAGTGCAGTAAATGTTCTAGGATTTTAGAAATGAAAAATGTGCAATTACTGCGAGAAGTGGTCTAATTTTTCACCAGAAGCTTGGAAGTGGTTTTTTTGTGCGGGGATTGCATCAGGGTGACACTACTAGCATGTCTTCTACCTACAATTATGAGACTTCAATCAAGAATTTACAGGAGGAAATTGAGTTGAATTGAATATCTTCAGCTTTGTTTTTTACTCAAATGTGAGGGGATCTCCATATTGGCCGCAACTGTGCAAAAGCTCCTTTGGATTTATTTATACGACTCACCACATCTTTAAATGCATCTCCATCTTGGCTTGCCATGCTTCCCAAGTAAAAAAATTCCTCTACCCTTTCTATACCCATTCCATCTAGAGTCAAGCTAGAATTATGATGGTTTATGCACACTTTATTAGTCTTTTTGTTGTTTACCTTTAAGACTACTACTTTAGCTTCTATTTTTAGTCATTCAGTTTGATTTCCTTGTCTGAAAACATTCTTCAAGAAGACAGAGATCATCTGCCTAATCCAGTTCTTCCATTCGTTTATTTAATCCCCACTGAAGCCACGCTTTCTATTCCTTGCCTCTCTCAATGTACAATTCACTGTCATGAGAAACAAGACTGGCGACAACAGACATCCGTACCTTACTCCAGATTTTACAGCACAAGGTTCAGACAGCTTCCCTTTATGTTCTACTTGACAAGTATATCCATCATACATTGCCTGTAAGGCAGACTATCTTTTGTGGGATTCTGAACTTTTCTATAGCCCTCCACATTTTCCTGAGGTTGACAGAATCAAAGGCCTCTTCAAAATCAATGAAAAGTACATACAAAGATGTCTGATACTCAACAAATTGTTCAATGACTTTCTCTGAAATCTGCTTCAACGGCACTGCTTTATCTGTTCAGTATGACTCTTGTCACTTTTTCCCCATATAACAGCAACATCATTCCCCTCCTGTTATTAATCCTTGCAAGAGGTATTGGTAATTCATATTCTTAGAAGTGAACAGAGTGTAAATTTGAGAGATTCTAATCAAGGTTATGGTTAGCATGAGGAATCTACTGGTGTATCTAGCCTTCGTTAAATGTGAACGATAGTGATACCGGTAGTAGGCCTAGGTGGAAATATGTTAAGGGCATCAATGGCACTAAGAAAGATGACAGCTGTTTAGTGTCACTTCATAACGGATTTGAGGTGTTAAATGGAGATGCTGACTAAGAGATGAAACAGGATAAAAATTGTGTGTGTATTTGGTGAAGGGAAGTGTTGTGCTTTTACTGGTATTTGGTATGTTAATCAATAGTCACCACTTGACTGTTGACAAGATGTATGTTTGAAGTTCATTGTGTGTTCCACTTATCACAATGGCGTACCATAAAAGGTACGATTCCACATATAATTTTATGATTTAGAAATCATAACCACTTTTAGGAAATTCATCAGAGTTTGAATGTAGCATGAGTCTTTTTACAATTAATAACCTGTAGACTAGTGAGACATACATATTCCTGGTGGTGAATATTTGCAATGCTAGGCAGATCCAATGTCAAATCACTTCATTATGTATCAATTCAGTAGTGAATGGTTTGTTATTGACGTAACAAACCTTCCTTGCTGTGCATGCAAGCCAAACTCATACCAGTCTTGTGATGCGTATTTTTCTTCATCATCATCATTATTATTATTATTATTATTATTATTATTATTGTCCGGCTCCATGGCTAAGTGGTTAGCGTGCTGGCCTTTGGTCACAGGGGTCCCGAGTTCGATTCCCAGCAGGGTCGGGAATTTTAACCATCATTAGTTAATTTCGCTGGCACGGGGACTGGGTGTATGCGTCGTCTTCATCATCATTTCATCCTCATCACGACGCACAGGTCGCCTACGGGTGTCAAATCAAAAGACCTGCACGTAGCGAGCCGAACATGTCCTCAGACACTCCGGGCACTAAAAGCCATATGCCATTTCATTTCTACTACTACTACTACTACTACTACTACTACTACTACTACTACAAGTGGTGGTAGGAAATGTTCTCATATATTTGGGAGGAAATTATAGTTGAATAATGCCGTTTATTCGATTCACATTTATTTCAGGGGCTTGACATTTACAGAAATTTTAGGAGGTAGAGAAGAGAGATGAAGAAGTTGATACTATAGTATGTATATAGAACATACAGTGCCTACAGCCCTTTCGGATGAAGACTCTGCAGATGAGGATGAGGGAGGGCTCACTGACAACCTGATGTGCAGCTTGCTGCAGGAGCTGAAGTTTTTCTTTCCAACCAAGGAACAATGGAGGAAGATTATAATGATTAGTGTGATATTGTATCGCCTAATGCTCGTATGCTTCTATAGCTGTTCACTTTAGTGTTTCCAGTCTAAATTCATTCATACCTCAAGTTACAAGAAACTCAACTACAAGAGACTTTTTACTACCTTTCGGTATCTTTCCTGATAGTGACTTTGCGTAGTAACTTTTCCTATGTTGAACTATACGAATTGTACTTTGATGATGATTTATTTGATTACATAATGCAGGAAATACAAAATTATGCATTATGCAAGAACAGTTCAGATCCACTTCTAATCAAGAATGAACTGAAGTGCTTTTCTGGAATATTCTTAATGTCAGGTTATAATATGCTACCTGGTGCAAGATATTACTAGGATTCATGTGACGATATGAAAAATCTTTGTATAGGTAATTCAAAGAGGATTTATAGATTTTGAAGCACTTCATTCCTATCTGACAAATACATTTTGATGAATCTATGAAAGCATACTATGGAAGACATGCATGTAAATAATTCACAAAAGGCAAGCCGATCAGGTTCGGCTGTAAAGCATGATGCCTAAATACACATGAAGGATACCTAATAAATGTCTCATAATAATATTTTTTTTCTTTATTTTTGCTATTTTGCTTTACGTCACACCGACACAGATAGGTCTTATGGTGACGATAGGATCGGAAAGGCCTAGGAATGGGAAGGAAGCGGCCGTAGCCTTAATTAAGGTACAGCCCCAGCATTTGCCAGGTGTGAAAATGAGAAACCACGGAAAACCATCTTCAGGGCTGCTGACAGTGGGATTTAAACCCACTATCTCCCAGATGCAAGCTCACAGCTGCGCGCTCCTAACCGCATGGCCAACTCGCACGGTCATGATAATATTAGTAAACATGTTGGAAAGTCAGCATCTGAGATGATTCATTTGATAAATTAATTTCCTGACAATATCAAGGTGCTACATTTTGATTTCTACTTTGACAAGTTGTTTACAAGCATGAACTTCCTTTCATATCTCAAGTCATATGGGTACACAGGCACTGAAACTGTAAGAGAGAATAGAGTCCCGAAGTAATGCAATATAATTCCCACAAAGGAAATAAAAGGAAAAGATAAAGACACATACAATTACAAAGTAAGCAATTATGATTTTGTAATTGCTCGCTGGCACAACAATGTCATAACTGTTGCTTCCGTAGTTCACCCTGTATTCCCACTAGATCTGGTCGAGGTTTTCCAGGGCAGATAAAGTCATCATGGTTCAACGCCCTGCAGTAGTTGGAATTTAAAATACATTTATGGAAGGAACAGATCTCATGGACAAGAACATCAACAGATACGGAGTGGCAATCAGGAGCAAAAAATGGGGGTGGGCAATTTTTTCCTGGACTCTAGATGTCAGCTGCAAAATGCTTGGTACCTCAGCCACAAGTCACAACCCAACATGACACAGCCTCAATTCAAGCGGGAAGTGCCACAATACTACGTCAAGACCTATGGCACGGAGCCAAGGGGAGAGGGGTGCCCATCACTGTTGCGCGGGGGGGAATGCCGCGTACATGAAATTCTTCAGTACGACGGGCGAGACCACCTTGTGATGCATATCTCAAACAGTAAAAGAAGACTGCAAATGAGAAATGCTCTGGAATAGTCCAGTCCGTACAGTGTATGCAAAGTGCGATGTTGGGCTCTGTATAAGTTACTTCATTCTGTTCAATAAAAAGAGGCATACACATCACTGAGTCATCACAGAAACTCATAGAAAATTATCACATCTGGGGAGAAAGAAGTCATGGATGTGAAAACTGAAGAACTCTGAATACCCAGTCCGTTTTCAACAAACTTTCCCAGGAAATATACAAACTATATATATGTATGTAGGTTATTGTATATGAACAATTTCATTATGTTTCTTAGTAAATAAGCAATTCAACAATGACATATCTTCTCCATGCTCTTTGTCCTCATATTTTCATTGTTTTCTTGAAGCACACAACATATGTTGGTACCTTGCAGACTACTTAAGCGCCAAGCGTTACGTATATGCAACACACTACCTTTCCGAAACTAAATATGTTTACTTTGAAATAATGGATCTTCCTTGAACAATACCCTATCCTAAGAACGTTTGTTAAGCAAAAGTGAAAGTTTCAAAAAATAAAAATTTGGGCATCCAAGGGTTAAGAAATGCATACTTCGCTTATTTCCATGCACACTTCAAATACTGAGCAATATTTTGGACTATGTCCCCAGATGTTCAGTACTTCAGGATGCAAAAGAGAACAAATAGAACTATGATGAATGTTGAAACTAGAGAATCTTGCAGACCTCTGTTAAAGACTTTAAATATCCTTCCATTACCTTGTATTTATATCTTTGAAAGTATTCAGTTTTATAATAGTACATTATGCAACAAGCCTACAATGGCAATAATGGTAATTAAGACACTCGTATGGAAATTATAAAACCAGCTTCGCTCGTTTCATAAACATACCCATGTCTTAATCACCATTATAGGGGAGTTGCAAACGACTGTTTATGCTCGACGATAATTGTAACTCAATTTTTGTAATATTCATAAATTTCTGTTGAGATGTCGCTTGACAGTTGAGTTTACTGAACAGGCGCAGAGCGCATGCACTGGGTTACTGATTTTCCGTGACTGGATCAGAGACCTTCACAATGTCGTATGTTTTCAAAGCTTTGATAGACAGTTATCATAACCTAGCTCTATTTCAAATACAAATTGTTTATTGTACAGTTGGTGAAGTGAATTTGCAGGAATGTGCCATGTGGTTGTGGAATATTGGAAGTAGAAGGTGCATTGATGTTAATATGTGTGTCCGACATGTTTAATTTTGCTATCCTTACTTAATTGGTCAAACAGTTGTATCATAATGAAAATCTGAACTCTGATTGGTGGAGAACCTGTGCCATAATGAAACTTGAACTATAATGAGCCTCATTAAGATTCAGTTTTCTGGCATATAATACTTATATTTTGACATCGTCAAGCATAAAAAGAATTTAATGAATAAAGATGGTTCCCTAAAAATGAATGACTGTATTCATGACCATAACACACAGCACAAACAAAACATTCAAATACCAGTATACATCAAAAAGGAACATTTCATTTCACACAGGAACATCAATTGGAACATCAAGTCTGCCCAAAATTAAAAACATTTGAAAGATTATTAAAGGCATATCTGGCATACTATTGTTTGTATTCTGGGGAGGAATATCTAAATAGTTCATAAAGTTCATTAAGTGCTGTAATTATAAGATAAGAATATAAAACATACATTGTGATTTGTTATACAAAATTATTTGTTGTACATAATGATTTCTTTCATATCACATAGTTGTAAGGTGTATCCAATATCAAAATGTACTTTGTATACATGTATTTGATTCGATGGAAGAATAAATAATACACTACTATACTATACTATACTATCTATATATATAAAATAAGAGTTTTGTCTGTACATTGCTCAGGATTTGAAAAGAATGGTATTTCTGTATCGGTCATGTCCACGGTACCAAGAAAATGCATTTTTTACTTTTCCGTAATTTCTGTCTGTCTGTCTGTCTGTCTGTCTGTCTGTCTGTCTGTCTGTCTGTCTGTACACGCATCACGAGAAAACGGCTGAAGAGAATTTAATGAAAATTGGAATGTAAAGTCGGGTGATCAACCGCTACAATCTAGGCTATAAGTTATTTTAATCATGCTGAGTGAAATGGTAGTTTAGGGGAAGGCCTGAAATTTAATTCTCAAATATTTATGTTATTAGTGGCCGTGTCTTAATGAAAATCGCTAGATAAAGATGGGAAATAAGACGCTACAATATAGGCTGTACACGCTGAAAAAAAATGGTAGTTTGGTGGAAGGCCTAAAATTTAATTGTCAAATATTTATTTTATTAGTGGTTGTATCTTCACAAAAATTGGTATGCAAAGTCGGGGAATAGGTCGCAATAATCTAGGCTATGAATAATGTTATTCACACTGAGTGAAATGGTAGTTTAGGGGAAGGCCTGAAATGTAATCTATATATAAAATAAGTGTTTTGCCTGTACATTGCTCAGTATTTGAAATGAATGGTATTTCTGTATCTGTCATGTCCACAGTAACAAGGAAATGTTTTTTTTACTTTTCCGTAAGGTCGGTTTGTCTGTCTGTCTGTCCACGCATCAATAGAAAACGGCTGAAGAGAATTTAATGAAAATCGGTATGTAATGTCGGCTGATGAACCACTACAAGCTCGGCTATAAATTATTTTATTCACGCTGAGTGAAATGGTAGTTTAGGTGAAGGCCTGAAATGTAAATCTCAAATAAGTTATTTATGTTATTAGTGGCCGTATCGATAAATTTATATATATAAAAGAAGAGTTTTGTCTGTACATTACTCAGAATTTGAAAAGAATGGTATTTCTGTATTGGTCATGTCCACAGTAACAACGAAATGCATTTTTTACTTTTCCATAATTTCTGTCTGTCTGTCTGTCTGTCTGTATGTATGTACGTACACGCATCACGAGAAAACGGCTGAAGAGAATGAAAATCGGTATGTAATGTCGGGTGATGAACCACTGCAATCTAGGCTACAAATTATTTTATTCACGCTGAGTGAAATGGTAGTTTAGGGGAAAGTCTGAAAAGTAATTCTCAAATAAGTTATTTATGTTATTAGTGGTCGTATCGATAAATACTACATAACTAACATAACTTTAGTTATGTCGTAAGTTAGTAGTAGTTATGTAAGAAGTTATTAAATTTCCGATCACTTATGTCTCATACATTGTTACCGTACCGCATATAATCGGAGATATTCATGAATTTGGATTTTTGTTACTAAGTCCATATCAGCGCCGAGTCACGAGAAAATGGGTAAACAGAATTTAGTGAAAATCGGTATGTAAAGTCTGAGAATAAGGAACTACAGTCTACGATATAAATAATTTTGTAAGACACCCTAATATCACAGAGTCGAAAAAAAAACTAATGTGAAGGCCTGCAATATAGAAAGCTGATAAACTTTATCAACAATAACATTACATTGACCATTGTTTGTTGTGATGTGCTTTTCGTCTTCTGTTTCCTCTCATCCCCGATGGATAGGATTACTGCAGCGTACAGAAATTTTTTTTAAATTTGCTTGACGTCGCACCGACACAGGTAGGTGTTATGGCGATGATGGGGTAGGAAATGAATAGTGGTGTGAAGGAAGTGGCCTTGGCTTTAAGGCACAGCCTGGTGTGATTGGTGTGAAAATGGGAAACCACGGAATACCATTTTTTTTGCTTAACGTCGCACCAACACAGATATGTCTTATGGCGACGATGGGATAGGAAAGGTCTAGGAAGTGGAAGGAAGCGGCCGTGGCTTTATTTAAGGTACAGTCCCGGCATTTGCCTGGTGTGAAAATGGGAAACCACGGAAAACCATCGTCAGGGCTGCCGATAATGGGGCTCGAACCCACTATCTCCCAAATACCATCTTCAGGGTTGCCGGCAGTGGGATTCGAATCCACTATCTCCCGGATGCAAGCTCACAGCTGCGTGCCCCTATCCACACGGCCAACTCGCCTGGTCGTACCGACTGTAACAGCCTGCCTGTATATTGGTGGGAAGTAGCTGGGGTGTAAGATAACTTTCTTCTTTAGCATGCCATTCCTGTGGTTCATACATTTTCTGATATATCTGGTACGTAACACACTGGTTCATCATAGTATTCGAGCTATACAATCCCTACTCTGAGCCACTGATTGGAATGAGTAGTGTGCATATTAAACGGAATAATGACAGAGGAGTGTTCACGACAGTCTGCGACCTTGTTATTCCAGCTCTGGAACTTTGGACTCCAAGATCGGCACCATAGTACTGTTCATTTAAAGTGAGAAAGTGTGCGGTTTTTCATTTGATCGAGTATTTTATATGATAACATTGCTTTCAATCGCTACATTCCTACTGACGTTTTTGTAATGACCTATGTTGAATTCAGTTAGGAAAACCACCAAGTCAGTCTTTCTGAGAATCCCGTAGCAAAGCACGGGTACATCAGCTAGTACTATACTAAGAAGAAGACGAAGAAGAAGAATGCACAATGTAAAAATAGGTTATATTACAAGTAAGCATAGGAAAGTAATAAGCACTTCTGGAGATTGTGGAAGTGATTTCTGAATTCTGATAATGAGCAGCTAAATCAATATCCACTTTGTTTAGCAATCTTAACATTCTTTCAAATGGTCCATGGAATGCTTAGTTAGTTCTCTGCCAATTTGTGGGCAGTGTACAATTAAACCCTGTGCACCTATCTGGTAAGTGGAAGATTATTTTCTTTTAGGAATTGTGGGCAATTCACAAAGGAGTGGAGCAATAATAAAAAATGGAAAATGTATCCAGGAATTCACGGCATTGTGGCAGACTATGCAGATTTAATGACTGTTGTGGGGCCTATAATCAACATTATCATATTGGGACCCTGTTCTAAATTAATATAAACAAAGAAATTTATGTTGTACTAACTCTAAACTATGGATAAAAGTCTGATGAGAAGGGTTCCACACAGATGTACAGTATTCAAGTTTACGATGTACCCCCCCCCCCCCCCCCCCCTTGCACGCGCGCGCGCGCGCGCGCACACACACACACACAGTGACAGGTAACCAAGCTGGAAAATTCTCTGGAATATCTAGTAATGCAACCCAGTCTTTGTAATTATTTCTTACAAATATTTCAAATATGTTCATTAAATGATAACTGAATAAAACACCAAGGTCGTTAACTTCTGAAACAGGCGATATTTTATATTTGTCACAATTAAGTTTCAACCCACTCTGCATACAATACTTTTCCAGATTTAAAACTTGAAGTTTTAAACAATCAACTGGGCAAGTGAGCAATTAACTTTCATAAAAATATTTGCAACATCAGCAAATAAAAGCAATTCTGAATTCTTAAGTATATTTTTTTGTCATTAATGTAGAGTAAAAAAGTGAGGAGCAAAAATAGGCTAGGGAAAATAATTCCTTCTTTTTACAATCTGTACACGATTTTTAAAATACGATTCAAACCAGGAGAGGAATGGCCTATTAATTCCATACCCTGCTAGTTTTTGCAGCAAGATAACAGGGTCAACAGTGTCAAAAGTTTTTGCAAAGTCTGTATAAATGCAGTCCATCTGAAAGTGGTTCAGTACTGCATCCAAGAGGAACTGATAAAACGAAAGAATGATGATGATGACTAGGCAACAGTGCAGCTGCTGCAGCTCAGCTCCTAGCATAAGAGACTGTGCAGTAATACGAGGTTTAGAACTTAAATAGTGGCAACACTGCTGTGGAGACGCTATGCAACGGAATCTGATCTTTTCGCTGATAGCACACGTTGGTTACATACCTACCTTACCTCAGAGCAAATGGACTCCCCTTCCCGCATCACCAGCGTGCACACAAGCGAGAGAAACACAGTCACTTGTGAGCTAGAGGTCTAACGTAACTTCACTATGTTTTCCAAACAGGAACAACGGAGTTGGTATCAAGATTGAATGTGCCAGAGGTCATACAGCACGACGGTGTCATCAAGATCTTCAAGAGGCTTGTGGGGTATCTGTATGGCCTTACAGAACAGTGGCACGTTGGGTAAAAGCCTTCAACGATGGTGAGCAAAATGTGGTGGACATTCATCGGGCAGGTTAGTGTCAGTGAAGAAGAAGTGCATGCTCTTGCCGCATTACTGGACAGTGATCAAAACCAGACTATTCGTGAGCTCACCCAAGAAACCGGATTAGCACATACGACTGCGCTTCACATCCTGAAGGAACGTCTGGGCATGCGAAAAATTGCATCACTATGGGTTCCACATGATTTGACAGAAATGCACAAATGGTTGCGTTACGACGCTGCTAAGATGCACTTAGAGTGCTATGAGTGCGAAGGAGAAGCTTTCTTATGCCATATC
Source organism: Anabrus simplex (assembly GCF_040414725.1). Classification (NCBI taxonomy): domain Eukaryota; kingdom Metazoa; phylum Arthropoda; class Insecta; order Orthoptera; family Tettigoniidae; genus Anabrus; species Anabrus simplex. The sequence goes on along the minus strand of NC_090266.1, from coordinate 673,293,237 downwards.
ACAACCCTGGATGAGACATGGGCCAAATCGTACGAGCCAAAACTGAAACGCCAATCGAACGAATGGCGTCATTATGGGTCACCACGAAAGTCGTCCGACTCGTTCGCTGAACGGTCAGCGTACTGGCCTTCGATTCAGAGGGTCCCAGGTTCGATTCCCGGCCGGGTCGGGGATTTTAACCTTAATTAGTTAATTCCAATGGCACGGGGGCTGGGTGTATGTGTTGTCTTCATCATCATTTCATCCTCATCACGACGCGTAGGTTGCCTACGGGAGTCACATAGAAAGACCTGCACCTGGCGAGCCGAACCCATCCTGGGATATATCAGCACTAAAAGCCATACGCCATTTCATTTTTTACCACGAAAGTCGAAACTTCGTCAGAGCTCCAGTACGGTGAAAGTTATGGTGATCCTCGTGTACGACTGTGATGGTGTTATCCTACCCACATTACATTCCTCCACGGCAGATCGTCGATGCACAGTATTACTGTTCGTTTTTGGAGAACCAACTGTGACCAGCTTTGAGAAAGAAGCGGTAACACTTTCTGCAGAATCCGCCCATCATTTTGCATGACAATGCTCGGGCGCATACAGCACAAGCTGTGGCTGATTTGTTTGGTCGATGGGACTGGGAAGTACTGTACCATCCACCATAATCCCCGGACTTAAGTCCTTGTGACTTCGATTTGATTCCGAAGATGAAGGAACCAATTCGTGGCATTCGCTTCAGAACTGATGCAGAGATTCGACAGGCAGTAGACAGCTCCATTCGCACCATCAACAGAACAGGTTCTGCTAAAGGTATACTATGACTTCCACATCGCTGGCAACAGGTTATACACAATGCTGGTGATGACTACATTGAAGGACAGTAAAGGTTGCTAACATGTAATTCTTTTGTACCTGTTGTAAATAAATAGTTGCCACTATCTAAGTTCCCATCCTCGTACATAAGAGGTCAACCAAGCAAGATTAACAGACTCTTGTGTAAGCAACAATAGTGTGGGGAACATCCATACAATCCTTAAAATATAATCCAAGTTTAACAACCCAGAAGAAGATTATTTCCCATGAGATGCTGACTCTGAAAGCTTATACCAGAGCATGATGTACTGCACTTATAAAAACTATGAATGGTTAATTAAAAAAATATATACTTACTTTCTGAGGGAGTGACTGAAGAATTTTCAACAGTTGTAGTACAAAATATTCCATTGTCTTTACTTGTACTCTCACTCACTTCTTCAATAATATTAGAAATATTCCCATCACCCAGCTCAGATGATGTATGCTCCATAACTTTACCTCCACTGATTGATATATCTCCATTTCCTACCTGCTGCATGAATTTCATGAACTGAAACAAAAAATCATTTGCATAATTTCCAGGACAGTAATCCCCAGTAAGAAGAAACATTTTATGGACATTACAACAGTAATAATACTAATGTCATTGAACTATCTATATAACATTTTAATTAATTCCTAAAAAATTATTTTGGTATCCAATGAAATGGAATGCCTGTCAAAGACCTATGCTAATGACATCCATAATAATGTAGACTGAGTGCTTTTCAAAAGAATACTGCAATAGCATTCATTTAATAGCCACTGATGAGCAGACCTGGTATGAATATGACAGATAGTTGAGCAGACACCTGCAAGATTATCTACACTTCCCTTGCTAATTAACATACCCTCTAGAGCAGGGTTGCATAGAGGCAAGCAATAAGGCCAGACTGCTTGCACTGGGCTGCAGGCAGTCCCACTACTTTCAATCATCTGTGCGCTCTCTCTCTCTCTCTCTCTCTCTCCCCTCCCTCCCTCCCCCCCCCAGTAGATTGAGTTATATCTTAACGTTACGCCAATACATAAAATGTATTTCTTTTGTGCCATGACTACCAAATTCTATAAGAAAGAAGCTACAATCATCAAATGATTGACAATGATTTTTCAACCCACTACTTGGGAAAAAACAATTATTTTTATTGAAATGTCCAATGGTCCTGAATGGTTGTTGTGTCAATACAAATCAGCATGTAAAGAATACAATTCGGAGGACTAATACAAATTACAGCTCGAGACAGATCACATGAATTTGAACATCGTAAAAAGAGAGGCTAAAGAAGAAGGATTAAAAACCACACAAGAACACACTCAAACTTGTTTCAGTTTTGATCTTTAGTTCATAGAGTTCTAAAAACTTTGTTTTATTTTATAATTAAAAATAATTGATCTGAAACCAAATTTTAATCATCACTTTAAATGTTAAAAATATGAATTTAATGAAACTATTTTGTTTTACTTCATCAAACAAGGAATTAACTGTATAAAAATGTAGCATACTGGCTAGTTGCATGGGTTCTTTTTTTGTGTAACGAGAAATTAACATTTAAATATTATCTGCCAGAAGAAGTCTGTTTCCAAGGCCAAAGGGGTGAAACTGTATTAAAAGAGAGCTATTTTATTGCACTTTCTTTCCCTAAAAGGGGAATGATGGAGAGATCATCAAGGATTGTTTAATTAAAGCTGTGATTATTCTATGCCCTGCTGAAATCCAGAAGTTTGAAGCTGTCTCTCTTTCGAGAGAGATTTGACAAACGACTTAGAAGTGCAGCTCAGGGAGTGAATTAATTTTGTTTATTATTCTGTGGCTTTGGACAAAAGCATTGATGTATCCCATGTTGTGCATTTAGCAGTGTTTGTTCGAGAAGTTAATCTGAACTTTAACATTGTAGAGTATCTTCTTGATTTGTTCCCTCTGTATGATACTACTATAGCAGACGACTTATTTTCTGACCTTGAGGTCATCTTTTACAACAAAGGGCTTCACTGGGAAAATCTGTGTTCAGTAACACCATTTAGCGCTACTGCTATGGTGGGGGCAAAATCTGGAAACATCACTCGGGTGCGTGTAAAAGTAAAAGAAACAGGTGTCCAAAGAGAAGATGTTGTATGCATATACTACCATTTCTCAAAAGTAATCTGCTAGCAAAAAGTACAAACATAAGTAGCATGAATGACACTGTGGTGAAGCTCATGGACTGGCACATCTTTTTTTTTGCAATTTGACCAACACAGATAGGTCTTATGGCGATGATGGGATAGGAAAGGCTTAGGAATGGGAAGGCAGCGGCCGTGGCCTTAATTAAGGTGCAGCCCCAGCATTTGCCTGGTGTGAAAATCGGAAACCATGGAAAACCATTTTCAGGGATGCCGACAGTGGGGTTCGAACCCACTATCTCCTGGATGCAAGCTCACAGCTGCATGCCCCTAATTGCACGGCCAACTCGCCCGGTGGACTGGCATATCAGCAGTTTAAAAATTCTTTAGATGAACTTGAAAGTGAGTACCACTCTGAAGTGGGCTGGATTTGCTGGAGAGTATTTTCAGAATATTTTTTCCAATTTGCCGTAATCTGTTTATGGGAAAGAAAGGAGAGCCAGTGAAACAGTTTGAAAATTTTTAGCGGTTGTTAGATCTTGCATTTATCGCAGATCAAACTAATCATTTAAATCATCTGAACACTTCACTGCAAGGATAAAACAAAATTATCACTGAAACATACAACAATGATCTGGGTTTTAGAAGAGAATTGAAAAAAATTGCATCCACATTCCAAGCATGAAAATAAATGTCGCAAAACAAGAAAATGATTGTGAAAATTTATGTTCTGAGATGTATGTGGCATTGCTAAAAGAACTGAAAAATAACTTCAGTGAGAGGTTTAGTGACCTCAAACAATTTTTTGTTTTCAGTTTTTTAGCCATTCCTTTTCCAGTTGATATTGATACAGCCCCACCCAACTATCGGTCTGAACTGATAGATTTGCAAAGTGACTGTCACATGGGGCACAATTTCCTATAGATTCAACATATCACAAAGTTTTTCAAAAGTTTTCTTCAAGAGTGGTTTCCCGAATTTTTAACTTGTCACCCAAACTTTCAGCATGTTTGGCACAACACATCTATGCGAAAGTGTGTTCTCACTCATGAAACTACAGCAGTAAAATCACAATAAAGAGAAAATCTCAGGGATTCCCATTTAAGTGCAAAACTTTGGCAGATGAGCAGTTTGACTAACTCCAATTGTTGAAAAACTGAACTTGGACATTTCATTTCAGTCACCTGTCCCACAATGTGATCACAATAGTACTCTTAACTAATAAACTCATAAAAGTTGCTTTTAATGCAGAAACACTCTGAGGTTACTTTCACAAATTCATCATTATTATTATTATTATTATTATTATTATTATTATTATTATTATTATTATTATTATTATTATTATTAACCTGAATTTTAAGTGGCCATAGCACCCAAGCGGCATCCACAGGCTTATGGACTTCCCAATGCATTTACCTCATTGACACAATACTATGGAATAAAATGTAAAATAACTGACTGGGAACCAATGTAACCTGACTAACCTGTTGAACTGAAACAGTATAATGATATACTGGCTAAGTTATACTCTCACCTTAAATGACACAGAATTAAAATAGATATACTTTCAAATGAAACACATCTATATGCTTGGAACAGTCCAACATCATCCACCTTCATAACATAGAACAACATTTGAAACACACACTTTTCCCTCACTATACAGCAGAACCCCATTTATCCAAAATAAACGGGGTGGAGCCACTTCGGTTGACATGTTTTTTCGGATGACACATGGTAAATATTTTCGGAAGTTAAATGTCGAAATAAAAATGCATAAACTCTGTTAAGCAAAGGTGCTTACTGTATATTAACATTTAAATATTTACATAATATAACTCATTGTATGGAGCCTCCGTGGCTCCGATGGCAGCGTGTCGGCCTCTCACCGCTGGATACCATATCAGAATGTTCAAATGAAGGGATTACTGATCACTAAGGCCTTGATCAACACCTCTCATCAGCCTTACATTCGACTGTCCTACCTGACTGATTACAATCTCATCATCCATCAATGCACAATACTTGGAGTTTGCAAGCTTGTTTTGTGGAATGCCCGCTTCAAAGCCATTGAGTAAGAATGTCCAATGCAAGCAGACATAGGAGTGAGAGCAGGATGGAACATGTCAGAGGCCGTGCAGAAGGTGTATGAGGGATCCAGTGACAACCTAGAATGAAGGCAAAACAGAAATGCTGTGTTGATGATGATGATGATGCTTGTTGTTTAAAGGGGCCTAATAGCCAAGGTTAGTATATAACAGGTTGCCCAGAACAGGGGTTCCTGCGTTCGGAGGGCTTCAGCTACGCTCAGTTATGACGTCAGCCAGTTACCCACCACCACCAGTCTCGCTAAACGTCTGTGCAGTAATACTGTGTACGAGTAGAGTATGAGTTTTTTTAATATGTACAAGTGAGTTGCAGTTTTGATTTTATAGTTTCATGGTGCTTTCTATGACTAGTCGTTGTGGTGAATAGCTGCTTCCTTATGCCAGTGTTTTTTTTGTGTTTGACTTGAATTGATTTGTCTCGGGTTGCATATAAACATGCCTAGTACGAGGTGTATGCTTGCTGTGTGCAATAACAGCTGGGTGAAACCAGGAACGCTCTTTATCGCCTTCAGATGATTATTCTCAAAAATGATGCCAGTAAAATAGAGAAACACGCGAACAGAAACCTCTGATGAATATCATCACAAATGCTGACGAAGTGCGGAATAATGTGTCGTGAGTTGGAATATTCTCCTGCTGAAAGCTATTTTGAAGAAGGCAAATATGATACTGTTCCATCATTTGCTGGTGAAACTGACACTGAAATGGAGGTCAAAGGTTTGAATTACATTGCAGGTTGGATGGCTAAAAAACATGAAAGCACTCATCCACACTCACATTCCCAAACATATATAGGAGGAACATATGACAGTATGTATTTTTCGGGGTTCTGGGTTCGAAGTCTGTCGTACGGTGGTCTTACAGAGCCGACAGCTGAGTGGTCACAATCTGTACGAGATATGGAGAAACGTTTCTGTTCTTATCACGGACTTACAGTCAGAAGAGGGTTAGGAGTAATACAGAACCTAGTTTCTTTAATATGTACAAGTGATCCTAATTTAAGTAGTGATCTGGTAGCCACATTTGTGAAAATGAGGACATCTACTCGTATAAAAATTTTGAACAAGAGTGACGAAAAAGGAAAAAGTGGAAGCAAACATGTCAGCGTTATGGAGGTGAAAGTCAAGAAGATAAAGAAAATGAAGAGACTTACCAGTTAAGGTAAGATTCACTTTATCATAATAAAACTGTTTGTTCGTTCTTTTGTTTGCTTGCTTGTTTATTGGCCATATCTAATGCTCAGTTTCGTTTAACTCGGAATACCTTATTGGATTTCAGGAGCGGTGTGGCCACTAAAATTCTATTAGCAATAACCACGGTCTTGTGACACGATTAGCTCTTGTATTGCACATTATTGTGTTCATTATCTACTATTTACAAAGTCAGTTTGAGCAGGTATAGGGGGCATACGAGCTAATAATTGTTTGGTTAAATCATATCGCTATCACTAAATTCCTTTGGAAGGCGCTCCCACGATCAGAGACCAGCTATCTGTATGACGTCATGCTCGAATAGCCAATGACCACAAGCCAGCCGTTGTGGGTAACCTCTTAATGCTAACCTTGTTTAATAGCTAGGTTATCGGCCCCTAATGGTAAGAGGTGGAATGAAATCAAACAATAATTAAAACTTCAAAATGTATCCACTAACTAAAATATAAAACAAATGATGAAAAAAAAATGACCACGAATCTAAAACAATCAGATACTATTCACAATGCCTTCTTTTCTGAGATAATGCTTGTTATAAAAAGGGGTCCAAAATCCAGGTCACCGGCCCCTCATATTAGTACTAATCACTGGTAAAGCATGAACGACCTGCATAAGCAGAAACGTATCAGGAAGAAGAACTGGTGAAGCAGAACCATGGCATTCCCCTCATAGTGATACTAATCACAGGTAACGTAGACTCATGGTGTTCCTTGCATGGTGGTACTAATCACAGGTAATGCAGACCCATAGTATGTCACACATAATGGCACCACTTGCAGGCAACACAGACCCATGGTGTTCCTTACATGAGAGCACCACTTGCGAGCAACGTAGACCACTATTCTTAACATAGTGGAACTAATCATGGGTCACATATACTCTTAGTGCCGCTCACCTGGTGGTACAAATCATAGGCAACAAAAACCCACAGCATATCACACATTATGGTACCACCCACAGGCAACACAGACCCATGGTGTTCATCACATAATAGTACTACTCTCATACAATGTAAACCCATGATGTTCCTCACGCAGTGGTACTAATCAGAGGCAACGTAGACCCGTGGTGTTCTTCACAGTGTTTTTTTTTCCATACTATTTGTTCGGGGCGTCGACCTAGAAAGATCTTTTGCCCCTTCATACAGTGGTACTACTCACAGGTAATGCAGACCCATACTGAACACAGGGGAACCGACAAATTCCAGCGTAGCGTATGGCACCTTTCCTCGCTTGGACATTAGTCTGTGCACCCGAGTGCCCCCCCCCCATGTTGGTGGGATACACACGACGCTACTAACCACAGGCAATGCCCAGACTCGTGGTGTTTCTCACGTAAGAGTATCTAATGCTAGGTAATGTAGATCCATGGTGTTCCTTACATGGTGGTACTAATCGCAAGTAACGTCGGCCCGTAGTGTTCCTCACATAATGGTACTAATCACAAGTAGTCTCATGGTTTAATTTCATCATCGGTTGTCCGTTCTAGTCGCCTCTTACAACAGGCAGGGGATATCAAGGGTGTATTCTTCGCCTGCGTCCCCCATCCACTGGGGATGAGAAAAGCTCTTAGACCTGCTACTGGAGTATCAGGAAGTCTTCTCACTAGACAGCAATAACTTCAGCCAGATGAAACTAACATCGGATTGATGTGGGCGGCAGCGCGCTGATCAAGGCTCTGTTTTGAAGCATTCCGATCGCAAAACACGAAGAAGACCAGATGATCAAAAAATGAAGGAACAGCAAATAATAAAACTCTCGGAAAGCCCCTGGAGCTCCCAGGTAGTGTTGATGAAGGATGGCTCTACTCGATACTGTGTCAACTACAAAAGACTGAATGATGTCGTGAAGAAAAACTGCTACCTGCTACACTGGACTGCAGATACTCTGGATACAATATCAGGGCCTAAGTGGTTCTCTAAGCTGGATCTGAAGAGTGGCTACTGGAAAGTGGAGATTCATGCTAAAGACTGAGAGAAGACTGCATTTTTGGTTGGATATGGCCTCTGGCAGTTCAGAGTAATGCCATTCAGGTTGTGCAACGCCCCATTAACTTTCGAGAGGTTGACTGGAAATTGTACTGAGGGGACTGCACTGGAAGGTGTGCCTGATTTACCTGGATGATGTCATCATTCTGGAAAGCATTTCGACAAACACCTGAAGAACTTGAGGGAGATATTTGGAAAATTGAGAGCAACCCAGCTGAAGTTGGGCCCAAAGAAATGCCAGCTCTTCAGGAAGAAAGTACAGTACATCAGCCATATTGTCTCAGAGGAACGAGTCCAAACCCATCCAGAAAAATCCATCACAGTGAGGGAGTGGCCAGTATCTTAAGACAAGTCCCAACTTCGAAGTTTCCTGGGCCTCTGTACCTACAACCGTCAATTCATTGGGGAATTTATCAACATTAGCAAGCCGTTACATTGCCTTAGAGAGAATGACTAAAGGTTCATCTGGATTAAGGAATGATATACATGTCAATTCCCATAGAAAACCTGAAATATTTGTCCCGAATGAGCAAATTTATAATACCAATATAGTTGGTCCATTATTGGACATTATAAATTTTCCAGCTAACTCATTCCTGGTTGCCAGCGTTTCGCGCCAGTGTACTAAGTTGGGCTCATCAGTTGGTAAATAGTACACCTACCAAGATACATGTCTAGTGCATACCGTCGAGGCCACTGCATAGGCTACAGGGAGCCAGCTGTGCCAATGCACTATGAGAGACTGTCTCATTACAAAAAAAATTCAAGCCTGCCCGGCCATCAGATGATGGGAATCAACATCTGATTCGAGATGGACGAACATCCGGACTCATCATCAGAAGAGGAGGTAAATATGACTGCAATGTGTTTGTTCCAACTTAATGGGCATGATACAGACACAATTCCAACTTAACAGACAACGTAAATTACAAAATTTCTCAAGCTAATACAGTTTTAACCGGACAAATATCTCAAGAGTACACGCAGGTTTACAAAGTAGAACAGTGCCTAGAATCGAAAATTTCAACCATAGATGATACAATTCCATCCCAAATTAGCGATGTCACCAACCAATTAACAAAGCAGATATCGGACATCAGGTCAAAACTGGGACAGGTTGAGCAGATCGATAGTAGGATAAGCCAGCTGGGAGGGGACACATCGGACCTCGAGGAGGAGGTGGAAATCCAGGTTTCCGGCATAAAACAACAGGTTGAGGGGATAATTTCTACCATCAAGGGAAATTTTGAAAGCCATATCTCTGCTGTTGAGCAAAATTTTGAGAGCCGTATTTCTGCCATTGAAGGAAGGTTAGGAAAAAACATGACTGATTTCAAGAGGGAATTCCTTGCTAAGTTTAATTCCAAAGGGGTGAAGAGGTGTCTGAAAAGGAAGCTACTGACTGAGGCACAACCCACCAACATGAGAGCTAGCGCGTTCATCCTCCAGAAGTATCAGCTCTTCAAGCGGCTGCACCCGGAAGGAAGCGAAAACGAGATCTTACCAGACATCGTAGAGCTACTCCATAAGATTCGACCCCTACTGAAGGTATCACAACCGAGATCCTTTGATTATCTGCGTAGAATCATCACCCAGTTGGAAGTAGAACACAAGAGAAAAACCACGGAAGAGACCAGTTCGGTTAAGAAATGCTACCAGCATGGAAGAATGGTACACCTGAAGAACAAATTCCCAACTCTGGCATCGGAAAACTAGGTCCGGCCCAATATAGACTGAGGGGGGATGGGACCGGGAACATGAATGCGCCTCACAGACAAGCAACCCTGGTCAGGTAGGAGAGGGATTGGTCAGACTATGAGCAGAACAGGCCAATCTTAATCTTAACCTTCTTCTCCTTCTTCTTCGTGGGGCCTCTGAATATTAGTAAGTAATTAGTGTCCACCTCTTAAGATCTTTTGCTACCATGTTTTTTCTTCATTCCCACCTAGATATACCTGCTCCCTTCACAAAGCTGCAGGTTGTTCTTATTGGGTCTTCTTGGATTTTTTCTCTCTCTTCACCTGGTAGTCCTAGAGTGGAGAGTCTGATTCTACCCAGCGCCTCACATTCGAAAAGTATGTGTTCAGCTGATTCCCCTGCTTCATTGCATTTCCTACATATATTGTCTTTTATTACTCCAATTCTATGCAGGTGTTTTTTCAGATGGCAGTGCCCTGTCAAGAGTCCTACTACCCATCTTATATTTTCTCTCCTGAGTTTCTTTTTTTTTTTTTTTTGCTTTACGTCGCACCGACACAGATATGTCTTACGGCGACGATGGGATAGGAAAGCCCTAGGAATTGGAAGGAAGCGGCCGTGGCCTTAAGTAAGGTACAGCCCCGGCATTTGCCTGGTGTGAAAATGGGAAACCACGGAAAACCATCTTCAGGGCTGCCGACAGTGGGGCTCGAACCCACAATCTCCCGATTACTGAATAGTGGTCGCACTTAAGCGACTGCAGCTATCGAGCTCGGTCTCCTGAGTTTCAACAGTTCTTTAGTATGCTTCTTGTTTGGTCCTTTTATCAGTTCCTTTGCAAGCCTGCATCCTGGAGTATTTTTCCAGTTCTCGATTTGTTTCTTTTGTACCCATTTTCCTATGTAGTGTTGGGCTTGTCCAGAGGAAATCCCGCATACAGGTTTTGGCCCTACAAAATATGTTCCTGCCCCTTACCTGGCCAGTTTATCTGCCTTTTCACTTCCTTCTATAAATGAATGCCCAGGTACCCATATTATTTTGACAATATTGTACTTGAAGAGCTTCAGGAGAAGTGAGTGACAATACCAGACAATTCTGGATGTTATCCGAACTGCTTCTAGTGCCTTAATTGACACTTGGCTGTCCGCAAAAATGAAAATGTTCTTATTCCTATAGTTCATTTTCAGATTTTCTTCAAGACATGTTGTGACAGCTATCACTTCCACTTGAAAGACTACCGTGTTTGCCCAGGCTCATCTGGATTGATCTCTCAGGTCTTCCCCCGTTGATCCCTCCTCCTGTGCCATCCACAGTCTTTGAGCCATCAGTCCACCACACAATATGTTCTTTTTCAGTATTCCATTTGTTGATATCCCAGTCTTCATTTTCTATTATCTGGGTCTCAAACGGTTTTTCAAAGTTGTACTTTGGTATCATATGATCAGAAGGCATGTGCAGAACTTCCTCTGTTATTACTGTGTTAATTTTACAGATTGGGTCTTTGTGCATTCCAGCACTCTGATCGTGCCAATCTATATGAACTCATTCTAGCCTGTCCTTTTATGAAATTGTATTGTGATGAGAGGTCTAGCAGAGAAATCAAGGCTTCTGTCAGTGTAGTTCTCATGGTCCCAGTTATGCCATTCTCTGTAGGCTATCCAATCTACTGCTGACTTTTCTTTGACTTACTTTCTGCCACGAGATGATTGCAGCATAGGCCATCAATGGTCTAATGATCATTGTGTATATCCATATTATCACTGATGGTCTTAGGCCCCATGTCTTCCCAATGGCTCGTTCACATGCATACAGCAAGTTCTTGGCCCTCGTTATGTTCCTTTCTATATGTGGATTCTAGATTAGATTTTTATCTAACACCACACCTAGGTGCAGTGCCTGTTCTTCCATATATATATATCTTATCCAAAGAGCTTCAGTGATTTCTTTCCCTCTAATTTTCTCCTTCTTGTAAAAGGGACCAGAGTTAACTTGTTCGGGTTGACTGATAGCTGTTCTTCCCGATACCAGTTCTCCACATGGTTAAGTGATCTTTGCATGAGGTCCTGGATAACACTCATCACCTTACCTCATACCACAATCACTAGATCATCTGCGTATCCTTGTGTATAAAAACCCGGTTTGTTGAGCATAGCTATGATTTTGTCCACCACGAGGTTCCACGGCAGAGGCAAAAGAACTCCCCCCTGAGCACAGCCTCGGGTGGCCCCAACCGTCAGCGTTTATTCAAACAGGGTTGCTTTTATCCACCTTCCTTCTAATATGGATTTAATCCATTTGATGACGGTTTTACTCACCTTGCTCTTTTCCAATGCTTTGATCATTGTCATAGGTTGTATTGCTGAAGGCTCCTTCTATACCTAGAAATGCCGCCAGTGCAATTTTTTTTTATATTCTAGGCTTTCCTCTAGTTTACAAGCCAATTGGCGGAGTGCTACTTGAGTGGATCTGTCAGGTCTATATGCAAACTAACTTTCATGTAACGTTGAGTTCAGTTGCACCATTCTTCTGATATATTTATCCAGAATTTTCTCCATTGCTTTCAGCATAAAGGAGGTTAAACACAATGGTCTATATGCTTTGGCTTGGGCATAATTTGCCCTTCCAGACTTAGGTATGAATACTGCTTCAGCTTCAGACCATGATTTCGGCCCATACCCTAAAGCTAGACTAGCTCTGAAAAGGTCCGTCAGGGCATTGACGAGTATCTCCCGTCCTTCCTGTAGGAGTATCGGAAGTATCTCATCTGGCCCCGGAGCCTTTATAGGATGAAACGTGTCGACTGCCCATTTTACATGGTTATGTTTATTATTCTGTTGGCACAGTTCAAGTCTGCTCTTCGAGCTCCGGTTTCTGTTCCAACCATTCAGGCCAACCTCACCCAGCTATCATCTTGAGGATAGGCAACGAAAATGTTTCAGCCATACTCGACAGCCATTTGCAAATTGGACTGTTGCCAGATTACTACCGCCTATGAAGTCTCACCATCTCGGAAGGGTAGTGGGAGCAGTGGACGGGATAACCTTTTCTATCCAAGAACAAACTAACATAACCGCTAAATGCACGGACCTTCTCTGGTTGCCTTTCTAAACCTTCAGATGTTAGGGCATGGCAATGTTGCAGTGATTCAGAACCTAATACCTGACATCATATTAGGTCATGACTTTCTGGTAGAATACAAGGTGATCCTAGACTATGCAGCTCATGAAGTCTTTGGGAAAAGACAGACGACTGAGGGTCGCCTGACACGATCGAAATCTCCGGACTCGCAAGGATGCGGAAGTTGACGTAGACCTGGGAGATATCCAGTTAACACATCTTCAACCATGTGAAGAAGAGGAGCTGAGACGTGCATTAAAGTTCTTTCCGGAAGTCATCACCAATAAAATAGGACAGACTACCACTGAATGCAGCACTTCCTCACCCATCAAGCAACACCCATATCCAATCAACCTGGATAAGCGCAACTTCGTCATTCAGAAGATTCAAGAGATGGAAGGGCGAGCTTTCATCCAACCCCCTACATCCTGTTGTGCTTCGCCTATCGTCCTACCGAAAAAGAAGAATGGGGAAGTATCAACTGTGTGTGGACTTCCGCAAGTTGAACGAGAAGACCGTTGGTGACGCCTACCCCATGCTTGACCTGAAAGACTCGGTGAAACAAGTAAGTGGGTCTAGGATTTTCAGCACGCTGGATCTCAACTCCGGATACTAGCAAGTGGAGGTCGAGGAAACTTCTAGGTCACTGACCGCCTTCATGACACCAAGAGGATTGTACCAGTTTACAGTAATGCCTTTTGGACTGAAGACTGCTCCTGCAACCTTCTTGCAACTGATGGATAAGGTAGTGTCAGGATATATTGGAGATTTCTGCCAAGTGTATATCGACGACATCTTGAATCACAGCAAGAATTTTCAAGAACACCTTGTGCACCTGAAGAAATTGGTGGAACAACTGAAAATTCATGGACTGACCTGCCAACTGGAGAAGTGCCACTTCTGAAGGTTTAGAAAGGCAACCGGAGAAGAATCGAGCTATCAGTTCCTTGGCTTGTGTGCATAGTATAGCAGTTTCATGCCACAGTTTGAAGAGAAGGCAATACCACTCACCGATCTACTCCATAACAACCGCCCATTCCAATGGACCAGCAAGGAAGAGGCAGCATTCCAATGTATTAAGGCTGCAATATGCAATGCTCCCAGTCTAGCTCATCCCGAACCTCAAAGGAAGATGTGGCTACAAACGGACTCCGACTCCGGCTTAGGAGCAGTGTTATTCCAGGAAAGGAGCGACGGCGAAAAGGACATCAGAAAGCTATCTCCCACCGAACAATGCTACTGCACTGCCGAGAAGGAAGCCTTAGCCGTGGTGTGAACCATGGGCAAATTCAGAGGCTACTTGGCGGTAAGGAAGTTCCAGCTCTACACTAATAACGTAGCTCTCAAATGGTTGAACTCTGTCTCTGGCTCAAAATCTAAACTGATGTGATGGGCTCTGTTGATCGCAGAATTTGATGTGTGTTTCGTCACAGGACCAATGATAATAGGAGCAGACAGTTTATCTAGGCACCTGGCAATGGAACCAGAAGTTAGGAGCATCATTGTCGAGAGTGAGTTTCCAAAAGAAGAATAGCGAACCCAGTGCAATGAACCTGTTCTTATGACCATCAAGAAGGAACTGGATCTGGGAGAAATCAAACAATGGTAAGAACAAGACAAATCCAGTAGGAGCATGAACCAGTGGATTAGGAGACAGAACACCGATAGTCGACTTGTCCCCAGGGAATTCAAAATGTGCTACAAGAACTTCCGGGTTGATGGAGGACTCTTGATGTACAGATCTCACCTCTCCGACATGCCTGCAGCAGTGGTAATCCCTAGACAGTACACGATGGACATCCTCGAGAAGTTCCACGACAGCACTGAAGCCGGACATCCAGGAGATGGACAGACATATCAGTCTATCTGACAAAGATTCTTCTGGGTCAACATGCAGAAAGACATCCTTGATTATGTGAAAGGGTGCTACATCTGCGCCTGCACCAAGGCGAGTAACAAGAAGGCAGATTCCAGTCAGTGAGGAAGATGGCCGCAACGCCCCTGGGAAGTCATAGCCACGGACATGATGGGTCCTTACCCTACAATACCACGGGGTAAAACAGAACTCCTAGTAATCACAGACCCACAAGATGGATTGAGGCCTTTTCGATACCAGAAGCCACGACAGGACGCATCACCGGTCTTCTACAAGATGAGCTATTCAGCCGCTACGGTTATCCACGGTGCATTCTGTCAGACAACGGGAGCCAGTCACATCATGGAAGTGGCAGCAAATGATGACTGACTGGGGTGTGAAGCATTGGACCACCCCTGTCTACAACCCACGGGTCAATCCAAAGGAACAACGGAACCAGGAGCTGGAAAGGAAGCTACGGGTCCAATAGACAAGGAACATTGACTGTGGGACCACCAGATACCGCAGTCACTCTTTGCCCTGCAACGACGCATCAACCGTGTTACTGGCTATTCCCCAGCGGAGCAGTTCCTTGGTGGACAGCTATATGGCACCGGGGATTGCGACATTCGTCCACCACCCACTTCTAGTCAAGATGATGCAGCTGTTTCCCTAGCAGAGTGGCAGCATAAGCAGCAGCAGAACATCAAGGAAAAGCAAGCTTTAGCCGAGAAGAGATCCCTTACCCAGGCCAAGGCTCAAGATGTCGAAGAGACCCAGATATTCCTACCAAATCAACAAGTACTGCGACGACTGGAGGGTTTCACGCCTAAGTAGGTTGGTCCCGTCGAGGTGGATAAGCAGCTGGGCCATGGAATATACTTACTAAAGACCAACCCTCCTGTCAAGGTCCACGCATCCGAGTTGCGGCGAGTCTCCCAACCACTGCGCATTCAGAATAAGCCTGGTACTGCCACAGGTCCACCTAGAGGAGAGGCTACTAATGACACAGCACAATCTGGTCATGAGGAGGAGAACGCATCGACTACCACTGAGGAAGAGGCTGGCGGCAAGGTGACACCGACCCCCGCCACAGCACGATCTGGTCAAGAGGAGAAGAACACATCCAGTGACGTCGACGAAGAGAGAAGTTATCGTCTACGGCCAAGGCAAAGTCGACAAGTGTGACAGACTGTTGAAATTGTTTCAAGTTATAGGGGGATATTGATGCAAGAGTAATGGACTAGTATAACTTGAAAACAATATTTTCTAACCCATTGGTAAATAATGGAAATATCGAGCTCGACGATTATAATCATCATTATTATTATTATTATTATTATTATTATTATTATTATTATTATTATTATTATTATTATTACTTGTGAGGTGTGGCTATGAAGTTGTTTACATCTATTAGTATGCATGTAGTTGTGTATGAACTTTATTTGGTATAACTCGTGGTTGTATTATTTGTGAGGTTATGTCATGAAAAATCTGCTGTATGTAAATTAACAGGAGTTTATTTAATGTAAGAACACTTGATTAATAGTATGTAATTTGTTATTACCTGTATATATCCACTGCAATATTGCACTACACACAGTCATATTCTAGAAAAACGCAAGGTGCAACTGGAATTGTGTAGAAAATTCCTTATATTGTAAATAGGCTATTGGAGACTTGAAATTATGAGAAAACATGTGTTATATTGTTCTAGAAGCATGGCCAAACAACGTATATAAAGAGGCAGTCGTGAGAGTAGAGTTGAGTTGTTGTTTAACAAGAATTGTGAGTACAAGTTGTTAATCGAGTATATGAATTCATATTGTGATTGGTAGTGCACTGACATGCTATTGTGGCAGTCTACGTCTACTTCTTTGCAGTAGTGTTTCGTTTCAAAATGGTAGTGTATTAGTGTGTGTGTGTGTGTTTGTGTGTGTGTGTGTGTGTGTGTGTGTAATTTGTAAATAAAATAGTGTACACAATTGACAGCGTATCGTGTGTGTGTCTTTGTGGCTACAAACTGCAATGTAAGTTGCATATGAATGCGCAATTTAAATACGTACCGGTATATGGCTTATCGGCAATTTGGCAACACAGTCACATTTGCAAGATGTCGCACAACTTATAAATAAATGAAATCGGTATACGTACGACGCATGGATTATCGGTAGTTTGACAACATGGTCGCAAGACAGTGTACAACTCATACACATACCGTACTATGAGTTCTCATTTGAAATACGTAAGGTTGAAAGTCACTAAATGTTTTAATAGACATATTATATTCTTACTGATCATTTTTAAATCTTTGTAATTAGTTTTATCGTTGTCTTATTAGACGTTTTTATATTACACGCACTGGAATCAGGGCCCTGACCTACCTTGAATGAGGTTCTTCTGGCTAATGATGCTCACAAAGGATGAGTGAAACATGTCCTAATTTTAATATCTGTTAATGGATTTATCCTACACCACCAAGATACCCGTGCTTCGCTATGGTATTATACTGAAATTAATAATTGAATGCTTATTGTTTTAGATATATAATCCACCAAAATTTGCGATCTGACTGGTTTTCTAATAGATTACGGCAAGTTTCCTCCAATTTTTCAATCTTTCTTTCCAGCAATCGATTTCGTACTTCCCGCGCTAGGTCCAGGTATTCCACCCGGTCAGTTGGGTCCCTAAATCTTTGCCATCTTTTCCTATAAGCATTTTGAATATGGATCAAATATTTGAGGAGATCCGGCGTGGTGTCGTCTTGGGTGCCTTGGCGGTACTGAACCCGCGGCCAGACTGCATTCCTAGACATTACCCCTCCAGGACCCGTTTCCAGCGCGGTCCGCACATTTGACGACAGTCCAGAACATTATTATTATTATTATTATTATTATTATTATTATTATTATTATTAGATGTTCTGGACCCCACAGCAAGATGAAAGACCGTTACTTGGCGGTAAATTACATCTGCTGCCATTGTCATTGTTGACAATGTGACCTGCACCATTACAATGCGTAGGCAAGTGTGCAGGATTTCTGGCGATATGAATGACATACTTCCGTGCATTATTGACCTTATTATAGAGGTGAACAATTTGACGGTCAATCGCATTCCTATCGTTTATTTCAAGCGTGTTTAAATTTTGTTTGATATGCAAGGAGAATCTACTGTAATCTAAGAACTTTCTCCGAAGGAAAAGATGGCTGTTGAAAACGAACCCAGGAAAGATTAAAAATGATCGGTTTATGATCAGAATAAGTACATCGAAAATCTAGAGCCTGTTTCCAGTCATTCGACAGGGTCAGGAATGGAATGAATAAAGCCCCATCTAGCAGCGACAATAGGAACTGTGCCGGCTGCCGAAGCACTCCTCTGGGCAATGATCGATGAATAACAAATGAAATGAAATATTGGACAGTGTTGCTAAAATGAATGATGACAGGAAAACAGGAGTATCCGGAGAAATACCTGTCCCGCCACCGTTTGTCCAGCACGAATATCACATGGAGTGACCGGGATTTGAACCACGGAACCCAGTTGTGAGAGGCCGGCGGGTTGCCGCCTGAGCAACGGAGGCTCCTTATAAGTACATTATGAACAGTAAAATTAATTGGTCACACCTCCTTTTATACCCCACCGCCGTTAAGTTTATTTACCCCCCTCCCAAAAAAAAATTAAAAGGAGGAGTGTTTCTTTACATTTAAAGGAGATTCCAAACACCAATGTTAACGTCTATTACCTTCAGTTTTTAGATATAAGTATCCCCATAAAAATAATTAACCTTTTTTCACTTCCTTTCAAACTCCTCCCCCCACCCCCAAGTGAATTTTCCGGCAAAAAATACTCGTTTCTTTAATAGAAAAGGATCTTCTAAATACCAATTATCACGACTCTAACTTCTTCAATTTTTGATTTATGTGCCGTCATGAAAGGAATTCAACTCCTTTTCACTCCCGCCCCCAAGATGGTCCCCCCCCCCCCCAAACGCGTTTTTCTTTGTTTTCAAAGGAGATCCAAATACCAATTTTCACGTCTGTAACAACTTTAGTTTTTATTAGATGTATGTATTCTCATACAATTAAGTCAATTTTTCTATTCTTTCACACCCCCCCCCCCCCTCATTGGACTTTCCGAGAATACGTTTTTTTTACTTTTAAAGCAGATTCCAAATATCAAATTTCACGTCTGTAACATCTTCATTTTCGAGATATCAGTAGCCTAATTAAAAGAAATCAACACCATTTTCAGTCACTTTTACCCCTCCCCTTCCACCCATGTGGTATTTCCGAAAACTAAAAATACACGTTTCTTTATTTTTAATAGAGATAAAAAATACCATTTTTCACTTCTGTAACATGTTAAGTAGAAATAATGTAGAAATTCTTATTTTAAAATTTCACCCCTTTTTATTTCCCCTTAAGTGGAATTTCAAAAAAAAAAAAATCACCTATGTTTCTTTACATTTACAGGAAATTCCAAAGATATTCTGTAGATATAGTCTTTCGAAAAATTCACCCCAATTTGTCACTCCTGTTTAACCGCCATTAATTGGATTTTCCAAAAACAAAAAATATGCAGAGGTGCCAACTTTGAAGTGGATTGTCAGTAATCGCCCTCCGCCCTCGAGAAAAATTTCAAGTCCAAAGCGTACGCCTTCCTTCTTGATAATGACACCCCTTTTGCCCTTCCCTCTAGCAATCTATCCAAAAGTATATCATATTACACAACAATATTTGCACGCAATCTGTTGGTTCTGTGATAAAACATTCCTTGTAGCTTGTTTCTCACGCAGCAGCTGCTTTTCAGTGTACTTTTTCTTGAAGCATCCTTCCGACTGTGATGACATTTTCGTTTTCTGAACCACAAGCGATACCAGTGCAGATGTACTTAATGTAGGCCTCACTTCTTTCTGTCAACTGTCAGGTACACTTAACACAGCAAATACAACATTACTGAAGGATTTGTAGTGGAGAAGAGCAGCGCCTGAGCTCCTTCATTCACAATGAATTTTACAACGCTTATGGGTAGCAAAAGGAACTCACGATCGAATAAGTATTGTTGCCAACTCACAAGTGTTGAAATAATGTCGAATTAGGAGAAAGGCTCAAAAGGACCCAACATTTTTCCTTTTCTTTTGTTTCCGTCGAAAATTATTTTTTTGTGATAATGTCAGCTTTTCCGTAATAATTTCCCCTTTGACAGTAACTCCGTAATCGTGAGGTAAAACCCGTAATAATTACGGACAATCCGTAATAGTTGGCACCTCTGAATATGTGCTTCTTTATTTTTAAAGGAGATCCCATATACAAATTTTCAGTTCTGTAATATCTTCAGTTTCTGAGATATATGTATCCTCATTAAAGGCATTCAACCCATTATTCACCCTTTTACACCCCTCCTATTGGGATTTACAGAAAACAAAAAAATACGTGTTCCTTTATTTTTAAAGGAGAATCTAAATACCAATTTTTACATCTGTAAACTTTTAAAGTTTTGAGATACAGATACACTCATTTTAAAAAATCACCCCCCTTTCACCCCCCCCCCCCCCCCCATTAATTGGATTTTCCTAAAACAAAAAATCTGTATTTCTTTATTTTAAAAGGAGATCCCAAACACCAGTTTTCAGGTCTGTAATATCTTCAGTTTCTGAGATATAAGTACCCTCATTAAAGGCATTCAACCCATTTTTCACCCCTTTTCACCCCTCCTATTGGGATTTTCTGAAAAAAAAATACGTGTTTCTTTATTTTTAATGAAGATTCTAAATACCAATTTTTACATCTGTAAACTTTCAAAGTTTTTCACCCCCTTAACGGCGGAATATCCAAGAATCCTCTCTTAGCGAGCACCTACATCTTAATATGAATATATCCCCAAAATTTCATTTCTTTATGTGCAGTAGTTTTGGCTCGGTGATGATGAATCTGTCAGTCAGTCAGTCAGTCAGTCAGTCAGTCAGTCAGTCAGTCAGGACAAGTTATTTTATATATATAGATATAAAGGATTGCTATGTATTGGAAAGGTGGTTTTTATTAATGTATCAACTTCTTATTCTGAATTCCAACACGGCTCTATTATGAGATTCATAATTTGCAAGGTTGAAAGTTATCACTCATCGGCAACGTCGCCGGGAAATACAGACACAGCGCACACTTCTTTTCTAGTATGGCTTTCACAGCCTTGCAACCAGCGGTACACTGGTATCAGAACGCGCTGAACTGCTACAAAATGAGTCACTGAGAATCTAATTCATGAAAATAAAGTTAATATTTGCTCTTTATCAATGGTAAACATCAGAATGAATGCATTCTTTTTTTTCATAACGTCATGTTCTTGTGGTCTACTAAAAGACATAATCGAACGTACCAGTACTGGGAAATTTACGAGTAAGTACACCCCTGCTTGTAAACCTTATATGAGGGCAGATCAAATATAAACTGGACTTATCTTTTTAAGTTTTGCATCAACCAAAAAAAAAATACACATCGAGACCACTTTTCTACACAGTGTTCTGCCTTCGATACTTCAGATTGTAAGTTATTGATGCCATCCTGATAGAAAGAAGAGGGATGTGTGCAGAGCAAGTTGTGCACGAACACTCGAACCGCTGTCCTCCTAGGTCTTGTTTGAGTGGTCCAAATGGTAGTCGCAAGGCAATAAACCTGGACTGTTCAGTGTGTTCCAGAGGTGTCCAGTAAATTTCCTCCAGTATGCGGCCTTTCACTGTCATGGAGAAGACTGACGTTTCGGATCGGTTGCCTGCATCGCTTGTTGCAATACGCAGCTTTTGCTTCATCCAAAAGGCGACAGTAATAGGCTGCATTAATTATCCTTTGTTCATGAAGAAAATCCACCAGCAAAACACCTCCGGAGTCCCAGAAAATGATTGCAAGCACCTTTCCAGTAGATGGGCGTGTTTTAGCCTTGACCGGACCTGCTTCATCTCATTGCCGCCACTTAATTCTTGCTTGCTTTCACTCTGGGGTGTAATGATGCACCCTAGTTTCATCACAAGTCACAATACGATGCAAGAAATCCTCTCATTCCTCCTCATAACGACACAGGAGTCTCTGACAAACCTCTTTTTTTTTTCTATTGGCTTTACGTCGCACCGACACAGATAGGTCTTATGGCGACGATGGGACAGGAAAAGGTTAGGACTGGAAAGGAAGTGGCCGTGGCCTGAATTAAGGTACAGCCCCAGCATTTGCCTGGTGTGAAAATGGGAAACCACGGAAAACCATCTTCAGGGCTGCCGACAGTGGGGTTCAAACCCACTATCTCCCGAATACTGGATACTGGCCGCACTTAAGCGACTTCTGTTATCGAGCTTGGTGACAAACTTCTTAGGATGAAGTTTTTCATTCCTGGTTGAGGAGATGACCCACTTGGCAGACAATTTTCTGAAATGGAGTTCATCTTGGATGATGGTTTAAACACTTCTGTAACTTATTCCTACAGCTGAAACAATCTGCGAAATTATTATTTGCCAATCTTCACCAATAATGTCACAAATGGCAACAATGTTGTCTGCAGGGATGCTTGTCCACGGTCTCCTTTCATTAGGTTAATTTTCCACAGCTTCTCTTCCTGCCACAAATGTTTTAGCTCACTCATACACTCGAGTCTGAGAAAGTGTTTCTTCCCCAAACTGTGAGCGGATTGATTGATCTCAAAATTTCGGAAGATTTGATTCCCTCGTTTGCGAGAAATTTGATAATGAAGCGTTGCGCACCAGACGTGTGCACCTCTTGTTCAGTCATGGTGTACTGAAGCAGCCCAGCTCTCCACCATCGTTTGCACGTGCAAACCCCTTCTCCCGACACCCCCACCAACATCCTGGCAAAGCACCCTTCAGAATTATTACTAACAACAGCGGTACATTCAAATTCCCATTTATATTTGATCCGCCTTCGTACTTCACCTCTAGCGGACCTCCATGTTGTGGGGATATGTAGATTATCCCGTTTTGCGTTTTAGGTACTATTGCGGAAGTACGACTGCTCCGGAATGTACAGATGCATGTGTGTGTTTGTAAAGGAACTGAAGTTTTATTTTGTTTTTTGGGATGTTTGTAGAAATATTTTATTTTTTAATACAATAAATAATACTGAAAAGTTAAGACAATAATTTACATAGCAACACATTAATGTGCGAAGCATATACTTGTAAATATAGATAAAAATTACAGAAACTATTCTGCTGCTTTCAAGCTAAAGGTAATTGTCTTCGCAGAACAGTACGGTAACAGAGCTATGTAAAGAAAATATTCATGGAGTGGAAACTTGGTGCATGACTGGCAGAAATTAAAAGACAAGCTAGAAAACACAAACTATTCTAGACCCGCATTTAGATGTCCGGAAACAAGAAGTGTCCAAAAAAATGACGAAGAAGTGTTCGTGTATCTCAATGAAATACGTAACAATTGCTGCGATGTGTCATTTGAAAATTGAAATTTTACAAATGAAGGCACGAGAGGTAGCGAGTGAACAAAACGTTCCTGTAACTCGGTTTAAGGCGAGTCATTGATGGGTTATGAGGTTCAGGAGAACAACACTGTGTCAAAGACTGACCTGCTGATTACATGTGACAAGATGGCAAATTTCCAGCAATTTCTCTTATGTTTGCGCTAGAAAAAAAAATCAATTTCACAAATCGGTAATGCTGATCAGGTTGCAGTCTTTATCAATACCGTATGATCCGTATGCTACGCAACAGCACTACTGCACTATAAGGATCATGGAGTGTATTGATGAAAACCAGTGGTAGTGAGAAATTACGATGCATCACAATGCTCATCATTACATCTGATGGAAGAAAGTTACCACCTTACATAATTTTCAAGAGGAAAACTATACGTAAGCAAATATTGTTTTCCGGTGGAATGCGTGTACAAGTGCAACCAAAGGGTTGGATGATCTTAGTACTCATGCTGGAATGGGTTTAAACTATGTGGGATAGAAGACCCAGTACACAACTGAAACAGACGGCTCTGCTTATTTTAGACAGATTCCAGGGTCACCTCGTGAACAAAGTGAAGCACCTTCTCAATGGAAATAAGATAACAGATAGTGGCCTAACATCTAATTTGCAACCAGTACGCATATATGTATTAAACAACCATTCATAGACCACTTACGTTGATTTTACGAGTTGATCATTAGCGGCGATCAGCAATTGACACCCGCTGGAAATATTAGGCGTCCATTCTTTGACTTCTTATGCTCGTGGGCAATAAAGAGTTGGGACCTAATACCACCTGAACTAAGGTGCTACTCATAGTCTCGTTTAGTCTGGAAAAACCGTACCAACTATGGACTAAGAGCAGACAAACATTTTTATCGTTCACAGACGGATTTTCCTGTTAGTCCGAGGATGATCCGGCTTTAGTCCTGGTCTAGAGATAGTTTGACCAAGGACTAATTTCCGTAACATGGAGGTCGTACTTGAAGTTGCAGTCAGTTCAAGAAATAGGGGAGATGAGAAGACGTATGAAAATATATGGAATACGACCGATTATCTTCCTAAAGTATGACAATACCAGTTTTATGAACAGATATCGTTTTATGAAGACCAATACAAGAGATCTGATAGCAGTTGTGCGTCCTAATCTATATGAGCATGCCAACAATCGGCCGCTATACTCTTACGTCACTATGTAAAGTTTCCTGCTGAAGAAGAAGAAAGATGAGCAATGAAAAAGTTTCACGGTATTACTCAGTTTCCTCAAATAATTATTTGAATTGTATGAGTCTATTAACTGTAGTAATACCCTGTATAACATGCGTAAGTCAGCTAGTGTGGTGGCCATGATCGTTAAGGCATTGAGTTTGTATTGCGGTCTAACACCATGGTTAGCTGGTTTGAGTCCTGTTGGTTGAAAATATTTTTACTATCAGAATGCTGGCTCGCAGGATAGGGAAGGTGGTGATATACAATTTCTAATAACCCGATTACATGCCAAAAGCCTGGATTAAATTCCAAACCTCTCCGCATTGCTCATATGGTGATTCGTCCATCGGATGGGGACGTAAAGGCTTGAGCAGAACCCTTCAAACAATCACTACTGATCTGCATTTAGGGCAGTCGCCCAGGTGGCAGATTCCCTATCTGTTGTTTTCCTAGCCTTTTCTTAAATGATTGCAAAGAAATTGGAAATTTATTGAACATCTGCCTTGGTAGGTTATTCCAATCCCCAACTCTCCTTCCTATAAACGAATATTTGCCCCAATTTGTCCTCTTGAATTGCAACTTTATCTTCATATTGTGATCTTTCCTACTTTTAAAGACACCATCCAAACTACTGATGTCCTCCCACGCCATCTCTCCACTCACAGCTCGGAACATACCATTTATAAAACCAATGTAAATGGTCCGTTATTGGACATTATAAATTTTCCACCTAACTCATTCTTGGTTGCCAGCATTTCACCCTCGTGTGCTAGGGTGGGCTCATCTGTTGGTACCTAGCACACCTAGCAATACGCTGGCTAGTGCATACCGTGGAGGCCACTGCATAGGCTACATGGAGCCACCGGCAGTGCCAATGCACTAAAGAGACTGTCTCATTACAAAAAATTGATGCCTGCTTGGCCATCAGATGATATAGATGATGATTCCCATAGGGAATCTGAAATATTTGTCCCAAATGAGTAAATTTATAATACCAATGTAAATGGTCCGTTATTGGACAATATAAATTTTTCAGCTAACTCATTCTTGGTTGCCAGCGTTTCACCCTCGTGTGCTAGGGTGGGCTCATCAGTTGGTACCTAGCACACCTACCAATACACTGGCTAGTGCATACCGTGGAGGCCACTGCGTAGGCTACTTGGAGCCACCGGCAGTGCCAATGCACTAAAGAGACTGTCTCATTACCAAAAATTTATGCCTGCTTGGCCATCAGATGATATAGATGTTGATTCCCATAGGGAATCTGAAATATTTGTCCCGAATGAGTAAATTTATAATACCAAATGGCCATGGCCTATCAAGCGCACTGGATAAAAAAATCTTCGAAATATAGTTACCCTGTTTTTAATCAGCTAGCTTTAACAACTGACACGATTATGGTCCATATGGTCCATGAAATAATCTTAATTTTCTGCATGTCACGTTAATATCACTTAAAAATTTTATCCAATCAGTCATGATATTATACAACGCTATTGAAGTTTTATTTTATAAACTTGTAAGTAATGTAATGTAAAATCATCATTAACTGGGAAGATAATATTAATTCTTACCTGCCAACTTTACAACACTAAATATCAGGAGATTTTGATTTGAAAATCAGGAAAAATCAGGAGATACAATTGGTCAAAACTGCTTATTTTTCATGTCTTGCACAATACAGGAGTAAAATTTGCCAGAACTGTCTCCAAATGGCTCCTGAAATCTCTAGAAAAGTTTCTAGTGATTACCTTTGAAATTCTGTCACTAAATTACTAAAATAGACTCGAAATCTAGCGACTACTGTCTCTAGAATCGACTAGACTGATGTGAACGAACAGGAAGATAGCACACGAGAACGAGAGATTTACAACCGATATACGCGTTGCGATATAGCGTACAGGTTTCAATAAACATCGCACGTGCGCGCACATTTCTCGTATTAAAAAACGTCGATATTTCATTTGAAAGCGGCCAATGAGCGAAGGACTTCCAGCCACTGGCGTACAGTGCTGAAATGGCAAGATTTAAAAAATGTTAGAGTTCACCAAAAAATAAGCTAAAATCGGGAGAAATAATAAGAATAATCGGGAGGCAGGAAAAATTGTCAAAAATCGGGAGTCTCCCGCCTAAATCGGGGAAGTTGGCAGGTATGTTAATGTAATTATGTTTACAACCAAAGTCTCGGAGCACGGTCAACATGATCTCCACTGCACTAGCTAGAACGATACATCAAGTCGACCATGTTCCGTTTTGAGAGTTCTGCACATGCTCATACGTAATTTGCAACATTTGGCAGCAATGTTTACGGATTATCTCCAGACTATCTTAGTACGCGCGTGATACAGGTCTGTGAATAACTTATTCTTTGTACGTAGTTAGTCCTGCCTTAGTTCAGACTAACTTTAGCCCGGACAAACGCAGGACTAGTGAATGCTTATGAATAGCACCCTTAGTCTCCAAGAGCTTCAAAAAGACTAATTCTGAACACACTAGACAGATCCTAAGATCACAGAGTGTGGCAGAGTGACGAAGAATCTGATACTGGTATAAGCAGTGGAGAGGACAGTGCATCAGATACAGAAACCAGCGATAGCGACATAGAAGATTTAGAGTAAAGTGTTTACCGGGAAGTCCGTATTTCACAATGCAATAATTTTTTGCTAGTGTAATATTTTAACTTTAATGCTCCAATTAATGTAATAAGTTCATTTTTATTTTCAGATTGGAGAAACGTTCGCCGAACTGTTGTGAATAAATCATGAATGTTGATTTGGACTATTTTAAGTACGTTGACGTATATACGCGATTATTATGTGCACCTTAAACTTGTATAAAATTCAATTCAGTTATAAGTTGTATTTTCAGTAATACAAATACTGGTATTAAAATATTCTTCGCATAATGGTCCACCCTATCATCTTTTTTGAAAATTTTGGTATAAAAAGTGCGACAATTACGCAGTGAAATATGGTAAATGAATGGAAAACGAACGATGTAAGGGTAAAAGTCCTTGTTATTGGTCGCTACGCTTTTTCTATATTAAAATACTCTGTGCCTTCCTTTTACAATAATACTGTAGACTACTCATGAATTTTACTCAATTATAATTTTTTATGCATCGTTCAATTAATACCACTATTCCTAAGTTTTTCCAAATGATCCAAACGATGCCATAATATATTATTGATACCAAAAAATATTGAAACTAAATATTGGTACTGAAATAGCGAATACGGGTAGAAAAGTATCGATACTTTATAATATTAATACCGCAACATACCTAGAATGACCATGCACTCAGGTGGCCTTTAAATTTCATGAATCGTGAAGGACCGCTCACACGATGGCTGGAGAGAATGCAGCAATACAACTACGGGATCAAACACAGCGAGAGACACCTACATTCCACCACCGATACTCTGTCCTGAAGTCCTTGTTCAGAAGACAGCAAGTTCTGCTCCAAGAGGGAGGGTGAATACGAAGTTCCCTGCCGAATGATGTAATGTTACCTACTCACCATTCATCTGAAAACTACCTTAAAACTTCTCCCCATCATGCTACATCGCCTCCTACTACGCCATACGAACTGTATTTCTCTACAGCCGCATGTTGACTAATCACCTAACTCTTCTGATCGGCTTGCTGCTGACACTATCATTCACCAGGGCCTGGAGAGATCTCATATGTTCCATCTGCAGTTCATTAGTTCAGTGGAAGTGTATGTTTCTTCCCTGCCCCTCTCCTCTATCGACCATCGGTATTTAAGAATAAACATACGGACATTCCTTTGTGCCGCATTCCATCTTCTGGAGAGAAGGAAGGCTGAAGCTGGTATATTGCTCCAAACACATTCTAGACTTTGCAATGCTAGGACATCTCTCCAACCAAGAGGTGTGAAGATGAAAACAAAGCTCTTTAAATTTCATTTCTCTCAAACTTCTTGGGTTATTAAAACACTTTTACTTAATTTGTATTGGAGTCTATGAACTTTCATTTCCTTCTTTAGTGACAGGGACTAAGTGCAACCTACCGGTATATTTTGCTGGGTGTGTGATAAACTATGAACTTCAAATGAATTCATAAATTTTAAAGCTAAAATATGCTCTGACATAAGAGTGGACATTTTCAAATTCTGTGACAGAAATATTTATTCCCTTACCAGATGAGGTGATTTCCAAGCCATGTTTGTGTATTTATTTGGAGATGGGCTTCACATTTTGAGATAATGTTCTACCATAATTCTACTTATTTTTAGTAATGGTTGTTGTGAACTTTACCAATTTCCCTTTTTGGTGTTCTAGTTGAACCTTTGCTTGCTAGGTGGTCAAAAATAATTATTTATGATTTCCCCTTTTAGAAACCTGATATATTCTGATCCCAATGGCTGGAAAAGTAAATGATGAGAACTGTTGTAATTGTTCTACACCAGTTCCTTGATTATCGCAAGTTCACTTCCTATCTATTAATATGGGTGAACACATTATTTCCTTTGCATGAGGAGAAAAGAAAAAGGAAAAGAAAAGAAAGCACATTGAACGTGTGGTGTATGGAATCGCTTCCCACTCTGTACTGGGAACTAATCTTTGTTAAAGATTTGTTGCTCCTGACTCTAGTTAAATACAATTATGTATAAATTTGATTATAGTTCTTTTCTAACCCCTTTGAAGGTCTTTCGTCATATGAGTCTAACTGTTGGTCATACTGTTTACTAATGCACTTTGTATCCTGTTCTTCCTTATGCTAAGAGGATGGCTGCCTAGTTGTATTTCCTCTTAAAACAATGATCACCACCACCACCACCACCACCACCACCACCACCACCACCACCACCACCACCATCTTCCTTATGCTAAGTCTAAATGAGCACAGGTTATTCCGTTCTCTTTCTAGCCTCAATGGTTTATGAAGTTCACCCTTGTGTGACTTATCCCTTAAATCATGTATTGCCAGGCTGAGTGGCTCAGATGGTTGAGGCACTGGCCTTCTGACCCCAACTTGGCAGGTTCGATCCTGGCTCAGTTCGGTGGTATTTGAAGGTGCTCAAATAGATCAGCCTTGTGTCGGTAGATTTACTAGTATGTAAAAGGAATCCTGCGGGACTAAATTCCGGCACCTTGGCGTCTGCAAAAACTGTAAAAGTAGTTAGTGGGACATAAAACCAGTAACATTATTAAATCAAGTGTTGCAATTTACCTTTGACAGAATCAGGTCAGACTCTAGAAAGGAGTATAATCTAGTTATACTGTCCTACTGGCAAGATCGAGTCATCTGCTTATTTATTTTCGGTGCCCTCCTCGAAAACCTCACCCCACCCAGCAAGTTTATGCCTTCCCATTACTTGCTTCCACTACGATGTGATAATTCTGTTCAAACTGATTACTCCACGAGTCGCTCCTGTTGACATCAAGATGGTGTTACCCCTAATAAACTGTCACGAAGACCACTGTGGTGTTCAAGGGAAACCAGAGTTGCGACGCCTGAATTAATGCACAGAGGGATGAAGAGGACACCAAACTGCTGGCCAAGTGGAAGAATGCCCATGTTCCCACGCCAGGGTGGATCAATGTCAGTAAACATAGCCCCAAAACTAAGTCGTACTATTCACAATGTGACCAGGAATACGTTGCTGAAGCATGTCTGCGAAAACAGAGACGGGAACGTTCTTCGGGATCAGGTGATTGTCCCACGAAGTATGGTGGCGGTGTATTCCAATTGGGTGTAAGCTCTGCACCATTGTTCAACCAATACTTTCTATTTTATGAAATTTATATCATCATTCCACATTTCTATACAGTATTTGCATTGTAACCCTAACACAGGAAAGATGGAGATTTTTTTTTTTTTTTCTTAACTGGTCCATTTGATTAAATCTGAAGATATTCATTGAAGGGAAGCCAGGAAAAGCTATTTTCATATACACTGTGTCTATGGGTTGTCAATAATAATCTGGTACCATACAGTACCACAAGTCTCTTACGAGAGCAAATTTTCCAAAGTATGATTAAATTATTGAATGTGACCCCATATGGTCTTTTATTTGCCTGTAAAAAGTAACCTGAAAATGTATTTACAGAAAATTATAGGCAAATACAATTTTAAAATTGACTGTATTTGTACACAACTATTTATAACTTCCATAAAATTGGGTGGCATTTAGTTTACTGTTACAAGGAAACAACCAGAAAATTGTTTCAACATATTAGATAGGTCTGTTCTACGGAGTTAAGGCAACTGGGAAGTGTGAAGGATCAAAAATGCATTTTTGTTTTTTATTATGTTAAATTCTCCCAAGTTTTCTGAACAAAATGGTACACATTTTAATATTGTTTTGTACATATTTAGTTCTTTAAAAATATTTAAAAGTACTGCGCATCCCTGTAAGCTGAGTGATGCCACGCCCCTTTGCACTCTGATCTAAATTTCTCCTTCTGCTGTGATGATAAAGTTTTCTAGTAAATTTTGTGGAATTTGTTTTTATGTTGGCTAGTCTGCTGTAATCTGGGTATGTGCTGACACATCTTTTGTTTTGTGTTTGTTTGTATGAGTAAACGAGGTGGTCCATTTGAAGTTATAAAAGTTTTTTTGTTGCACGTTGGTTTCATCATCACGCTGTAAGTGGTGTTATAAAATAGTGATAATGCCTAGAGTCTGTAGTGTGTACAAAAAAAATGTAAATTCCACTAAAGTAAACAATTGCGAACCTCATATTCATTCTAACCTGCAAGAACAAAGTAGTCGAAGTGATAATGGAGGTCTAAATATTCCAAGCTGTTCAAGTAGGAAACTGACTTATTTGGGTGAAGAAGTTGTTGACAGCGATTTTGTAAATACGAGGGTTGGGGCAAAAGTCATGGCAACTATTTTTTTTCTTGAAGATACCAGTCCGGTTGGAAAATGTGAAATATACAGACGAAAGGACAAGGTGTTAACTACATGTGTGGACAATGATTAGCACTGAAATATCATAACACACTCATTTATTATGGTAGTATACAGGGCAATATGGCCTTCTCGGTGCAAAAGAATGACAACACAGTACACATAAAGTTGACATGACAAACCTGTGCCTAAAGACCCTCAAAGTAGCCCCCTGCTACTGACACCACACACAGCCAACAATGTGGGAGGCGCTGAATACCATCTGCCTCAGCATTTTCCGCACCATGTGTGAATCGGATCACCTGTTGGCGCACAGCATTAGAAATGTCCTCTTGTGTTGCAAACCACCTACCACGTAGTGGTTCCTTAATCTTTCCAATGAGATCAAAGTCACAGGGCGAAATGTCGGGAGAGTACAGTGGGTGCTCCAATTCTTCCCATCCTCAACGTCGCAGTAGCTGCCCTATACACTCTGCTTTATGTGGTTTTGCATTGTCGTGCAGGATTATTGCACTGTCCACGAGATCCGGACGTTTCTCCCAAACGCCACGTCGTACCTGTCGCACCAGAAAGTCCCTGTAGTACTGTGTGGTCACTGTTCTGTCACGTGGAAGAAAGTGGCAAACAATGACACCCCTGACATCATACGCGACGATCACCATCAATTTGACTGGGGAAGGATTCTGATGGACCTTCTGCCTCCTTGGTGATCCAGCGTGTTGCCACTCCGCGGACTGACGTTTCAGTTCTGGTTCGTATGCCCTGGCCCAAAATTCATCGATGGCGATTATTCGTGACAAGAATTGATCACCGTCCTGTTGCCAGCATGCAAGGTGGTCGAAGCATACTGCATAGCGCACCCACATTTGAACTTCCGTCAGTGTAAGCGGTACCCACTGCGATGCGGTTTTACGCAGTTGCAGCTCCTTACGCAATATCCTGTGGACGGTGAGTTTCTCGATGCCACGTGCCCTCTCCAACTCCAGTAGCGTCCATCGTCTGTCTTCATCCACGAGCTGCTCGATGACGGCACGTGCCACGTCAGTCCGCACACAGACAGGTCGTCCCAAACGTTGCTCATCACTGGTTGACACACGTCTTTGCTGAAACTTTCCTACCCACCGTGCTACTGTACGGTATGGTAGGGCATTATTCCCAAGGGCTTCCACTAATTCACTGTGATATTCCATCGCATTTCTTGCTCGGAGAACGGCTATTTTGATGCAAGCGTGTTGCTCAACACAGGTTACTTCCATCTCGTACAACACTCACCAACCGACTGATTTCACAGCCCTCGCTGCGCTACTACCAGCTATCACAGAGCCATCTGTTGTTCTGCATACATACTATGCCTGCAGAACTTCCACTCGACACATATGTTTGTGATCTGATCACATATCTACAAGAAAAAAAATAATTGTCATGACTTTTTCCCCAATCCTCGTAGTACTGGTAATTGTAATATTATTGTTAATGTACAGTTATTATCAGAATTTATTAGCAATAAAACCTGTTGTAAATACTGTAAATGTGAAGACTCGTTTATCACTGAAGATACTAGTGTTAAGAAAGGACTTTCTTCTAAACTGGTTATTAGTTGTCAGAATTGTTACATAAAGAAGTCAATTAGGACTTCAGGAAAAACCGCAGATAGATATTATAATGGTGTATAGCATGTGCTGCATAGGGAAAGGGCAAAAAGCTGCAGAGAGCCTCTGTGCAATGTTAGACTTACCCCCTCCACCTAAGAAATTTAGTAATTACTATGGGATTTTGAAGAAACATATGCATTAAGTGAGTAATGAAACAATGAACTGCAGCAACAGAGATTAGGTCTCATAATCAGAAAAGACCTAAAGGAATATCTACAGTTGGTGGAAAACATAAATGACAGGTTGATTAAGGTCAGATTGAGACTTAAAACTGGTGTTACAGATATAATTCAAGGGTATGCTCCACAAACAGGAAATACAGATACGGATCAAGAGGAATACCTTGAAAATCTGGAAGGCCATATAGAGCACAAACATGTTGTGATCATAGGAGACACGAATGCCCAAGTAAGTCAGGAATGAAAAGGAGATGAAGAGATTATAGGACCATTTGGATATGGGAAGAGAAACAAGGCTGGAGATATTCTGGTACACTTTTGTAGAAGAAATGAGCTGATCACTGGTAACACATGGTTTTGAAAGAAAAACAGTCAGAAGATAACAAGATATAGTAGGGATAACAAAAATCAAAACTCTGATAGATTACATTTTGGTCGAGAAAGGTAACAGGAAAATGTTGGTAGATCTAACAGCCCTCCCAAGTGAATCCTTTGAAGGAGATCACAGAGTTGTGATAGCTAAGTTAAAGATGGGAAAGGTACAAAAGATGACAGATTAGGGACAGAAAGCTAAGGGTGTGGAAATTGCAGGAAAAGGAAATAAATGAAGAGTTCCAGACACATATTAAAACAAGTATACCTAAGGAAGACATCATAGGGTTGAAGAAGAATGGGCGTGGAGAAAGATCAAAAAACGCCCTGGTGGAATGACAGGGTGAAAAATATAGTTAAACAGAAGAAACAAGCTTGGAAAAGATGGCTGAGAAACAGAACAACAGAATGCAAAACATAATACAGGCACTGCAAGAAGGAGTGCTCCAAGGTGGTTCAAGAAGAGAAAAAGAAATGCTGGCAATAATTTGCTGAATCTCTGCAAGAAGATACAACCAGAAGCCAAAAGGTCTTATTCCAGTGGGTAAAAAAAAAATAAACCAGGTGAAGGTGCTAACTTCATTAAAAATGAACAGCAGGAGGTGATGACACAGAAGCAGGATATATTGCAGAAATGGGGAGAATACTGTGAACGGCTTTACAACGTGCAAAATACCTCTGTACAAGGAGAAATTGAAGAACCAGATTTAGTGCAGATGGAAGATAAGGAAAACGAGGTGTCCATGGCAGAGATTGAGTAGGCCACTAAAAGAATGAAACGAGGCAAGTCAGCTGGAATTGATGAGGTCACCATAGAAATTATAATAGCAGCAGGAGCAGTTGGTCAAAAGTGGTTGTATAGACTCTTCAGAGTGATATGGAGAGAAAGGACTGTTCCAAAAGAGCGGACGAAAGGGGTTATTATACCAATTTTCAAGAAAGGAGACAGGAAGCAATGTGAAAATTACACAGAGGGGTGAGAGTGATACCTCATACAGCTAAGATCCTTGAAAGAATCTTGGTTAAACAAATAAGAGACAGAGTAGAGGGAAAATTGGCAGAACACCAGTATGGATTCAGAAGAGGCAGGTCCACATTTACATATTTACATTGCGTCAAATGATGGAAAGTTATTGGAAATATGGAAAGGACATGGTAGTAACGTTTCTAGATATTGAAAAGACATATGATAGTGTCCTGAGGAATATGGTACGGAAAAAATTGAAAGAGGCACAGATTGGGAATGAAACAATGCAGATGGTAATAGCATTGTGTCAAAATTGCAACAGCTGTGTTAGAACCAAAGTGGGTGAAACTGAATGGTTCAGAGTTGAGACAGGCTTAACACACGGAAGTGTATTGTTTCCCTTACTCTTCATTATCATCATGGATAGAATTCTATGTAATATCAAGAAGATGATGGGCGAGCATGTGAAGTCTATGTTCGTTGCTGGTGACATTGTAGTTTGGGAAGATAATGAATAGGAAGTACAGATACAAGTTGATTTATGGAATGAGGAGATAAAAAATTTTGGAATGACATTGTAGTTTGGGAAGATAATGAATAGGAAGTACAGACACAAGTTGATTTATGGAATGAGGAGGTAAAAAATTTTGGAATGAAGATTAGTACTGTGAAAAGCAAGACTTTGATCATGACAAGAGGTAACAGAAAATCCAGGGGAGTGATAAAAATAGGAAATGAACCTCTTGAAGAAGTGAAAATTTTGAATATTTGGGCAGCATGATGTCACAAGATGGAAATTTGGATGGAGAAATTGATTTAGAATACAGCAGTCTGCAAGTTTCTACCAGTGTGTGAGACACATTGTATGGAACAAACATGTGCCAATGGAGTGCAAGAAGGTTTTATACTCGTCCTATACTGACCTATGCTTCAGCAGCCTGAACGTTGACTAAGCAGAACCAAAGTAAGATACAAGCAGCTGAAATGAGATTCTTGAGGAGCATACAAGGAAAGACAAGACGAGATAGAATATGAAATGAGTGAATAAGGAGAAGCGTGGGAGTGTGTAAACTTCAAGAAGAGACTGATAGCAAAGCTAAAATGGTTTGGACACATGATGAGAATGCCAGGAGAGAGAAAACCAAAGAGAACATTCATGGATACAGAGACTGCAAAGAGTCCTAGGGGATGGCCTAGAATGAGATGGAGGAGCTCTGCTGTGGACTGTGTTGCAAATAGAGGAGTAGATAGCAAGAAAGTACTAGAAGAGGAATGGTGGAAAGATCGAGTAAGGTGGAGGGCTTTGGTACACTACCCTACCCAGAAAGAATCTGGAAAAGGGAATGGATAAAGATGAAGAAAAGAAGAAGATTCTAAGATATTAATATTTTATTTTTAGGATTTTGGAAGTCTTTTTTGTGCAAGGTAATTTTCTTCACTGAAATATATTTCAATTAGGAAGTTTAATTTATGTAACCAAGGTCAACTAACAGTAGTAGAATAACTTGCAAAAAATCTCAGTCCAAATTTTTTTAAACGCTCTCAGAAATTGTACCTAAAATGTCAAAAGATTTTTAGAATTTTCAGTAAGTTTATGACTCGCTTAGTTAGCAGTTTTTTGATATAGAGTAATGAAAGTATGAATAATCAAAGAACAGGCTTTGATAAACTATGGAAAAAAATTAACAAAATCCATTGAAAACTTAATGTATCTCTGCTTCCATGACTATAACCCTAATATACTCATGTAAAATAGGGTTCACTGTATAAATAAATAAATAAATAAATAAATAATCAAATCAATCTTACGGCAGCGATCGATACCCTCCATATCAGTGAGTTCTCGTCTAGGTTTGACAATAAAGAAACATTTATACTAATTATGAACAGGTCAACCACAGAGACTGTAATCCTGCCTAACTCCCAGAGCAGTCCCTTTGTCTTCAACACATGGTCAAAGTATGCTTGTCCCTTCTCAACTGTTACATGAACAGGTCCTTCATTAACCAAGCCATAACTAAATGAAAAGGCAGAAAGAAATACAACAGATGAAGAGTGGACAGTACTGAGGAATAAGATCAGCAGAGCTACTGAAGAAAAGTTAGGAAGACAAGATCAAGAAAGAATCCATGGATAAGATGCAAAAAACAAGGAGGGCAGAAAAGAATACAGGCAATAAAATCAATGACACAGATAGGAAGTGCAGGGCAGCTAAGGAAGAATGGCTGAAAGGAAGTGCAAGAATGCTGAAGGTTTTAGGAAAGAGAGATGCTGCATATAGGAAAAACAGGGAAACCTTTCGAGAAAGGAAAACTAGGTGTATGAATTTTAAGAGCCTACATGGAAAACCGCTTTTAAGGCCGCGTTCACACTAAGGCGATATAAGATAAGTGATATATCGTAAGCGTACACGATACACGACACGCACAGACAGATACTTGAAATCTAAAGGGAGGCGATAAAATAGGTTCACAGCTGCGCAATTGCACAGCATATCGCAAGTGACGTATCCCTCGAAGTGCCGCTTGCTGGTCTCTTCAGCGATTAGTATTGTACGATATTTCGAGCTGTGAACATGATTACCCCACTGCCGCAAGAAAGTGGAAATGACTGGCAATTTGTAAAAAAAATTGTACAAAAATATCAAATTAAAATTGCTAAATTTTATTAATACTGCGTTTTATATTCATATCTGCTTACCTTATAGTAATCAGAAGTTTTTCCTCTGAAGAAATTGCCTTACTAAAGTGTGTATCTTTTATTTCAAGGGTTCGTGACACTAGGCTTTTCAGAAGATGAAAGTTTTCAGGATTCATTCGATAAAACTCCCTGAATTTTGATTCATGTTGAGACAGCTCTCAAGAAACAACAGCCGAGCTATGGTGCACATTGATAAGATTGTAGGGATGTACCCAGTATTTCCTTTTCCTTCTCATCCTACGCCTGAACCAATAAGCCACTGCAACGTATTCCTCACTTGAACTCATATTTGTAACTGATGTAGGGAGAATTGTGTTCCCAACAAATTTTTATCACCTAGGTCGCGCCGATTGATCGCCCAGTGTCATGAACCTTCCTAGCAATATACCGTCGCAATATATTCCTTACTACATATCACTTATCTTATATCGCCTTAGTGTGAACGGCGCCTAAGAGAAAGAAGAGGCAGAAAGATGGCAGGAACATATCTAACAGTTGTATCAAGAGAAAGAAGTAGATGATAATATTCCAAACAAGAAGAAGCTGCTGATGCTGATGAAATGGGAGACCCAATTTTGAGGTCAGAATTCGACAGAACTTTGAGAGACCTAAATAGGAGAGCTTTGAGAGACCTAAATAGAAACAAGGTACCTGGAATTGATGACATACTCCCAGAATGACAAACTGCCTTAAGAGAAACCAGCATGGCAAGTTTATTCCATTTAGTGTCCAAGATGTATGATAAGCAGAAGTGCCATACGATTTTAGGCAGAATGCTGTTATACCTATTCCCAAGAATGTCTGTGCTGACAATTGTGAAAACTACCGCACCATTAGTTTAGTATCTCACACTTCCAAAAATTTAATATGTATTAATTACAGAAGAATGAAAAGACAATTTGAATCTGAGTAGGGAGAAGATCAATTTGGCTTCAGAAGAAATGTAGGAACACACATAGCAATCCTGAATTTATGTCTGATCTTAAGAGGACTGAATTAAGGAGGACAAGTCCATATACATAGCGTTCGTAGATCTAGAAAAGGCATTCGATAGTACTGATACGACCAAGCTATTTGAGATCCTGAGGGTGATCCTGATCAGATACCAAGCAAGAAGAATTATCTACAATCTGTACAAAAATCAGTCTGCAGTGCTAAGAATCAACGGTTTTGAAAAAGCAGCAGGAATCTAGAAAGGAGTGAAGCAAGGCCGCAGTTCCCCTACCCCCTTTCCCCTTTAAATATTTATATAGAACAGGCAGTAAAGGAAATCAAGGAGGAATTTGAAAAGGGGATCACATCCAACAAGAGGAAATCAAAACCCCGAGATTTGCTGCTGCTGTTTTTTTTTAATCTGAGTATGCAGAAGATCTGGTGAAATTCCTGAATGGTATGGACAGAATCTTGGAGAAGGAATACAAAATGAAAATAAACAAGTCCAAAAACGAAAGTAATGGAGTGCAGCTGAACAAAGTCAGGTGATGCAGGAAATAATATGTTAAGAAATGAAGTCTTAAAGGAAGCAGATGTATGTTGTTATTTGGGTAGTAAAGTATCTTATTATGGCACACGTAAGGAAGACATAAAATGCAGACTTACACAAGCAAGGAAAGCCTTTCTTAATATTTTTAAGAGCTTACTTCAAACACTAATATTGGAATTAGAAAGATGTTTTTGAAGATTTTCATCTGTAGCTTGGCATTGTATGGAAGTGAAAAATGGATGACAACTAGCTCAGAAAGAAAGAGAATGGAAGCTTTTGAAATGTGGTTACAAAAGAATGCTGAATGTGAGATGGACAGATCAAATCATGAATGAAGGAATAATTAATCAAACTGGTGCGAGTTCAATTTCACTAAATATGACTAGAAGAGAGAGAATGATAGGACATATGTTAAGACACCCAGAGGACTTGTTCAGTTAGCTTTTGAGGGAAATGCAGGTGCTAAGAACAGTAGGGGTAGATATGTCAAACAGATCAGAGCAGATGTTGAATGTAGTACAGTAGAACCTCGATAATTCGAAATCGGTTAATTCAAAATCCCGCCTAATTCGAAGAAGCTCTCATTCCCGGAAACATGAGACACAGTTTTGCATGTTATTTCAATTGTTTAATTTGAAATACGGATAATTCGTAATTTGAAGTACAATGTCGGCCCCATTACCGAAATTCAGACTTTTAATTCGAAACTGCCTTTACATTTTAAAACAATAGTATGTTACAGAGTAATTTCAACTCGAAATTTATCCGCTTCCGCCTTCCGGAACGTGGAGGGGTAACTTTCCGCACTTACACTCACTTCGGTGGGTCTACAGTGCGCTTGATGATTGCTAAGTTGAATGAAATCGGAATTCTTTTGTATTCAACCTTTTAAGGAACGCCGCAATATCATGCGACAGGCAGTGTGCGGGAAAACAGAATCCGCAAACACTGGCGATGCCGACAGTTGACGAAAAAACGTGGCTCATATAATAAATTCGTAGGCACCGAACAATATTGTCATTGCCGGTAAAACTGCATTCCTTTATTTTAATGCGAGCCCAAACGGTCTTATGGCTTTAAAGGAGAAATTGCCAGCCGGAAAAAATTGTACAAGGGTGAGGGATGGGGGTCATAGTAGTGTGTTGCAATGCACACGGGCGCGAGATACTGTATCGCCTCGTCATAGGAAAGTTCGATAAGCTTTTAAGGGCATCGGGCACTTTCCATGCCAGTACAAAGCATCTAAAAATGCAAACAGTACAGAAATCCAAAAAGATAATGCATTTGCTCAGGGGAACCGGCACAATTTATTCTCGTCTTTGAATTGTGTGATTTTTTTTTCCATTCATTGCGTGAGGTTATGTTTGTCAGTGATTTATCCAAGTGAATTATTTGAACATTGTAAATGCTCCTTGTTGGATACATTTCGGAAATAGTTTTTTCCATGGCATTTGAAAGGTTTAAACTGTGAATCGAGGTGATTGCATGTATTAATGGGTCTTAGAATACTTTGTGACACGGCAAGTGTTTACATTTCTGAAGTACGAGAGAAGTGGCATGGCAGGAAATCGTACAAGGATAGAGTCATAGGAAAGTTCTATTTTAAGGGCATCGGTTACTTTCTGTGTAAATACAAGGCATCTAAAATGCATACAGTATAGTAATCCAATTAATAAAGCACTTGCACATGGGAGTCAGCATAGATTTATCCTCATCTTTGAATCGTGCTTTTTTTTTTTTTTCCTTCGTTGTGTGAGGTTATGTTTACCAGTGAGAAATCCGAGTGCATTATTTGAATACTGTAAATGCACCTTCTTGGATACATTTTGGAAATAGTTCTTTTTTAATGGCATTTGAAAGGTATAAACTGTGAATCAAGGTTAACTGCATGCAGTAACGGGCCTTAGAATATTTAGTAATGCGGCAAGGGTTGGTACTCCTGAATTGCGAATTGGCGGTTAATTCGAAATCACGTAATTTGAAGTCCGATTTTTGAGTCCCAACGACTTCGAATTAACGAGGTTTTACTGTAGTTACATAGAAATGAAAAGTTTAACACAGGATAGGGTGAAATGGAGGCTGCACCAAAACCTTCTATGAACTGATAACAAACACCGGCCAAACACAGACAAATTCTATTGCAACAGGGTGTCCCAAATCTACGGATACTACAAGAAATGCCAATTCCTAGTTCTGAACTTCAAAATGATTAAATATTGTTAAGTGTACTCAAAGAAAGTAAAAATGTATATGTAAAAAAAAGGCACAAATGGCAAAAAAGGAAAAAAATAGGCAAGGTAGAACTTCACCAGAAGGCTTCAATGGTCATAATTCAGACACATCTACTACCAGCCTTTACATATACGCATTCAAACAAAACAAGTATTTTCCTAAACTTCCTATGCTTAATATTTTTAAATCACAAATCTGATGTCAAATTTTTAGTCAGCCTGATTAACTTCTAGGAGATGTGCATGCTGTGTTCCTGCATCAGCTGGTTTCTTAGTGCCTGGTCTGCAATTTGTCTTTCACCCCATCACGAAGGTCGCCCAGCATCGTGCTATCAGAAATGCTGGCAGGAGTGGGGGAATGCATCGTCTGCTGTCGCCACACCAGTATGACCTCGATCACATCCCCCGACTGAGCTGGCAGTGCACCACGCATTTATGAACATCACGTTACTAATAAATCATTGTCAATAACACACAAAAGTAATCAATACTGTTAAGTTTAACATGATAATGCATACTTTATGAAATGAGTGTTGATGTCTTGTTGATCTTATCTCTCAAAATATTTTCATCAGATACACCCAAAAGATTTTATTGTAAAACACACAGAAACTGTACAAAGAGGCTATTCATTAGTTTACATTCTATTCATAACTTCTCAACACTTCATCATTGCAGAAGGGCTAGAATGTTTACATTTAAAAAAATTGAGGGAAAAAATACGTATAATCATACAGCACTAATATAATTCAGTTTTTTAAAAACTCTGTATGAACGCTTACTCAGAATCGCTAGAAGAGTGTCTAGTTCACATCCATCTATGTCCTTGTCACACTCTGAATCATTCCCTTTTATGTTATTCTGTATAGCATGTTCAGTGCATTGGAAATTCCAGTTTTCATCAAGCTCTTTCAAGCAATCTCTTTTGATATGTTACCCCAAGCCTGAATGATCCACTGACAGATCAACAGGAGCAACGGATGCAACATCAACAAGGTGGCCTTTAAAGCTGTCCAGCACAAGGCTTTCCTATCAGCATGCCACCTCTTCACACCGCCACACGGGTACTACCCAGTCGCAAATCATTTTCTCATCCATCCATCCAGCCTTTTATCTCAGCACATCGTCGATACCTGTCGGGAACGCGATGTTCTTTGGTAATGCCTTGTGTTCAAATATTACGTACAGAGGTAGTTTACAGCCACTGGTAGTACCGTACAACGTAACTTTTCGGTGCTGATAATTTTGATTAGAACACCTGCAACACCCTTCTCAGACAGTGTTGCTTGGCATGTCAAAATACATAGGGGTTTGGTCAGCACTGCCAATCTGCATGAATAAGTATGAGTTGTGGTGCCTTAACCTGATCACATGTTTCTCTGAAACTTTACCAGTGAAGTCTTTAGGCAGGTTTTTGCACAAATATGTTTTTAGATGCAATGAAAGGTTATTGCGCTGCATAAACACAATCACCCAACCGCTACTTGCCTTGAATAAGTTTCCCAGAATAATGTGGGAATGTGCAATTTCCCATAATTTTAATAGTGACATTGTATGGGATACACAACAACCGATGTTCCACATCTCTCTCACCTATCCCAGTAATGCTTCCTCAACACCTGACAATCTTGGCTGATTTGTCCACAAAAGCATACCTGGATGAACTAGTGTTTTTTTAATTCCACTTGCTGATTTCTCGAATTCCTCTCTTGTTTTTTGTGAACAGAACATTTACAGCCTGTTCTTCTTTTACCATTTTCTTCCACAAACTTCACACTTCACCACTTTTAGCTGTTAACCTTTCCTATGACATATTTACTACCAAGCTCGACAATGGACAAGTTCAGATTGTGTATGGCAGTGGCCCTTTCCTTTTGTTACTGCAGCTGCACATTCTAGCACAAAGCCCATGAATTGGACGTGTGGGTCTTAATCGGGGCAAAAGCTTAAATGAATATTTACGTCAAAAGTTAGGGATGTGGCTGATATTTCAGTAAATACGGTATGTTCATTTTTTGCCATAAATGTGCATTATGGAGTTTCATACACCAGCATGTGTAAACATAGCATTGATATTACAGGAATGCTGACGAAAATAAAAAAATCAGAATGACATATTCCCCACACACCACTTAAAAAATTCTCTTCCTTCCGTGTAATTATCAGGACTAGAGTACTGTAATTGACAACAGCGATGAGCATACAGCAATTGCTCCCTCATAATGCATTGAGCCACAAACTGAGACATACCAACACAATATAATGATGTTTCACATGCTTTCTGCTGGATTGTCTGCAGTAATATCCTAAATCTCTTCCTTGGCTTGTAGAACTCAAACTTAACATTGTGTAACTGTCCTTATAGTTAGGAATTTTTTAAACATTCGTCAATTTCAGTGTGGCAGAAATGAACTTTCCATGATATGGATGTTATCAATGAAGGAAATTTATTGAATAGAGATGAGCTGCAGCTTATGCATGTTGTCCAGTTTCTCGATGTGTTAAAAATCATTTCAACCGGGCGAGTTGGCCGTGTGCATAGAGGCGCGCGGCTGTGAGCTTGCATCCGGGAAATAGTAGGTTCGAATCCCACTATCGGCAGCCCTGAAGATGGTTTTCCGTGGTTTCCCATTTTCACACCAGGCAAATGCTTGGGCTGTACCTTAATTAAGGCCACGGCCGCTTCCTTCCAACTCCTAGGCCTTTCCTATCCCATCGTTGCCATAAGCCCTATCTGTGTCGGTGCGACGTAAAGCCCCTAGCAAAAAAAAAAATTCACAATGTCCAACAGTAGACAAACTACAATCCTCAACTACATATAATTAAAAAATTAGCAATGGTATTTAGAAAGGTTTGAGTTCCCAACCATGTACTCCTAGTTAGGTTCAGTCGGTGGAAGCTTTGTTTATTTTGCTGATATGAGACAGAATGATTCTGTTTCACTGAAATCCCTAACAGAAGTTGAATTAGGTCATCACACTTCCTTGATTCAGTTGCTCCACCAGGCTGATGAAAACGATCTGCGAGCAAGACATAACAATGTCAACATTAGGGATTCACAAAAGTTCTTGCTTCGGCCCTTAAAAATGATGTTTTACCACAACAATTCATACGATAATATTTCTCAAAGCTATTTAAATTCTTATTGGCATATAGAAAATAAAGACCGACTCCCAACACTTAGTAAAATGAAAATTGAAGTAGAAGATATATTCAAATTTTTGGGGATGGAAAATATCACCTCAATTCAGAAATGTAGCTATAGTTTCTAAAGGGGACTTCCCAGTTCACTTCCTAAGAAACTTCAAACCTATTTCAAATTCATTCTGTATACCAGTACTTCAAATTACGTATTGACATTTATTTCCAAGGTTAGGTCTACATAGCACACCATCCTGCATCAGTCATTTGTTAATATATCCTTTTTTAACAGTCTCTCTATGTTTCCACTTACTCTTACAGCTCTTGTTGTGGTTGTATAAATCAAAGACACATGAAGGTATCTTAAGCTTTTTCCAAGTGAAGATTTATATTCTCTCAGCTGTAAAGATGTTTACCAAACAAAACCACAGTTTCAAGTGTTAGTATCACCACTTACAACCTTAGCATATATTCATCCATAATTTAATGTTCTGAAGCTGAATGCATTGTTTCAATAGTCATAAAATGACTTCATGGTTTTGTTACTTCATTTACACCATACCAACAAACAGCCGTGTTTCATTGTACAATGCTGCAGTACTCAAGTCTAGTAATTAGCTATGCTTCTGTCTGATTCTGTGGCTAACTGGTTAACGTGCTGGGCTTTGGTACAAGGGTATCCTAGGTTTGACTCCCAGCCAGGTCAAGGATGTTAACCTTCATTGGTTACTTTCTCTGGCTCAGGGATGGAGTGTTTGTGCCTTCTTTAATTTTAGATTTCATC
This sequence comes from Anabrus simplex, assembly GCF_040414725.1. NCBI lineage: Eukaryota > Metazoa > Arthropoda > Insecta > Orthoptera > Tettigoniidae > Anabrus > Anabrus simplex. Next base: position 673,248,238 of record NC_090266.1, on the reverse strand, counting down.
CTAAGTAGGGTCGCATCCTCACAGACGCGTAGATTGCCCATGCACATCGATTCATAAGACCTGAATCAAGGCCTCTCTGGAGGTCATACAGTATTATTAACAATGCTTCCACTAAAATTTCCAACTCCTTTCCTTTATTACTCATTACATTAATTTCTCGATTTTCACACCAATCACTACTAAGTGTCATTGGTAACTTGACTCATATCAGATAAACAGTGAACTGAAGTTCCACATTTTTATAACAAGGTAAGTCAAATAATACGCGGTGCCCCAAAAATCTGTTATGCAACCACTGCATAAAACATTTTTGAAAATAATTAATACAAAAGTCCACAGATCTGCTTCTTCTCTCCTCCATAATCCTGTTATCTAGTTTAATTTCTCAAAATGACAAGCTGGAATTTAATAACCATAAGTTCATTACATTTCATCCATGGCATTTAATAACCAGAAGTTCATTAGAGTTCTTCCATGTTCTCAGCAGCAGAAAATATTGCCACAATTACTGAATTTAAAAAACATAGTATCTTATTAAATGCATATGTTATGAAGATACACCAACAGCACCTTGGAATTCAACAGGACATCCTTAATCTCACATCAAGGCAATATATGGACTTCAGAGGAACCATATTCTTACCTTAGAACCTTTCAATTTAGGATCATCTACAGAATTTAAGAACATCTTTGCCAACTCCTGCAAGCTACCTTGTCTTTCTTCATCAGCCTCACTTTCTTGCAACCAATTTTCATCAATGTCTCTGAAAACATGTCATTTTTATGAGTAACAACATTCCAAATATGGAATCTAAAATTATAACACTCATTCACAGAGGTCTGAATCATACATAGTTTCATTAGGTACACAAGTGAATGAATTATTTAATGACTGAATAAATTATACTCAAATTTCTGATGATCAATCTGAAAACTTTAAAGCCTCATTTAAGAGAAACATGAGAAGAAATCACTGTCCCCTTCAAAGAATGAGATCACAAGCAGCAGTCCACTGGTCTAGCCCACAGAAAAATGAAAGCAAGAATAAGAATGGCCAGATAGAAAGATGGTGATTATGATGATGATGATGATGATGATAGAAGTTTAAAGTTTAGTACATGATAATGCAATTCAGCCTAGAGTCCTAAATTACATTCCACATACATATATATTTCTACTTTGCTTGTGTAGGACAAGGCCACATTCCACATTGTACCTATTGTGACACATGGAAAGGTGTAAGAATCATGCTGAACCTAAAGAATGATCATTAAACATAGGACTTGTATGCACAAAAATGTCCTATAAAAAGGTCAACATTTCCACAGATATGAAACACTGCACGATACAAAATTATCTGTTTGATTTAGTGAAGCCCACAATTAAGGGATACATTTTCAATTTTTTTAAATTCCAGATTGCAGGGAGAAAGTGAGTGAGTGAGTGAGTGAGTGAGTGAGTGAGTGAGTGATGCAACTGGATCTGCAACATCTCACACTTAGTGAAGTTGAAGTGTCCCATGAGAGATTTGCAACTCATTTGCACTAGTTTTGAGCAAGCATTCAATTTTGTCCCTGTTTTTCTTACTTTCCCCCTGGATTATGATGGTACATATATGAACATTTTGCTATTTACTGTATTTCTTGTTTGATGATTGTACATCAATGCAAATTTTACTATTTACTGTATTTCTTGTTTGACACCAGCAAAATGTAATTTTGAGACAAATGAATTTAGGGACAGTTGTAACACTTTTAGAAGTAAAAGGAAATGAAAATACAGTGGTCTTTCAATGTAAATAAAGAGGAGCAGAGGTTGCATTGTCTTATAACTTAAATTATAAATAGTTGACTTTATATTCATGAATATATCAATTAAAAAACCAAACCAAACTCCATGGCACTACAGCCCTTGAAGGGCCTTGACCTACCAAGCGACCGCTGCTTAGCCCGAAAGCCTGCAGATTACGAGGTGTCATGTGGTCAGCACGACAAATCCTCTCAGCCGTTATTCTTGGCTATCTAGACCGGGACCGCTATCTCACCGTCAGATAGCTCCTCAATTCTAATCACGTAGGCTGAGTGGACCTCGAACCAGCCCTCAGGTCCAGGTAAAAATCCCTGACCTGGCCAGAAATCAAACCCGGGGCTTCCGGGTAAGAGGCAGGCACGCTACCCCTACACCACGGGGCCTCATATGATGTCAATGCATTATATTTTTTAACTTTAACAACATATATTACTCAAAATATTTTTTAAACATGTACTGTATACTAATGTAATTTTCTTCATAGAAGAAATGTGAAAGAATCTTCAAAGGATGCTCTGAACAATGTTCTTTTGTAAGCTTTTAATTGTAAATATCGTCTGATGATCAGGGTGTCCAGAACATTCTAAGTGTCTACAACTAGGCTATGGTTGAGTCCTCAATATTCAATCATAATGTCTGAAAACACAAGAGTTTTAAATACTTCAAAGAGGGCACCCATTTGCAAACAGGAATAACACTTTGTTACTATCAGTTATAGTCATATATTGCAGCATGCGCAGCCTCTACGTCCGCCATACCAATGTACAGCTATGGAAAGGGGTGCAAGGTGGCCAGCTCCAATCGCATACACATCTCCAAGGAAGGTCCACCCTCTCCTTACTACTACTCCTACTCCCTCACTGGAGGCCTCTGGCATTACCGAAGACTCTGGATGGTGTGCCAAGAGTATTCGTCTTTGGGAAGACTCTGGGAGGCGTATCTCTTCTGGAAGCATCCAGATGGGGTGGGCCGAGGTATATATAATAAGTCACAGGTGATCCTCAGCAAGTGAGCGAAGAAGACCGACGAGTGCTACAGTCACGGGTTTAATATGAAAATTACAGCCTGAGCTCAGTGTATCAGTCTGTTGGAGTGTCCATCTGTAGAACTGAGGACTTGTTCTGTATGCCCATCATCATGAGCTGTCTCTCTGGGACCAGCTCTGAGCGGGAGTCGTGTCTGTTGCAGTGTGGGAGTCAACACTGGAATGTTGGCTTGAGGCTGTGAACAGAGTTCTACCAGAGTGTGTGGACAGCGGATATCATCCAGAACTGTCAGACTGACGTGAGTAGGCTGTGAACTGTGCACCATGACAGCAGCAACAAATCAAAGCCAATATTATTATTATTATTATTATTATTATTATTGTATTATTATTAAATGTGATGGGTGTTGTATATTACTTTGTGGGTAAATAAAATGACGTGAAGCCTTGTTGTTGTCTTATTAGAATAGAAAACCCTTTCTGTTAGTTTGCTGGTTACCTTGGAAATTCTACCAGACACAGGCATTTACAGTGAATTGTTGTAGACAATCCCGTTACCAATTACAAAAAAAAAAGTTCTGTTCAGAAGTGTGAGACATACATCTTAATGAAGACTCAAGATTATTATTCATAAACAGTGAGAAAAATGAAAACCCACAGCCTATTTGCAGTCATTCGACCCGGTCAGGAATGAAGCCCCCACCTTGCGGCGAGGATAGGAATTGTGCCGGCTGCCAAGACCTGTCGCACTCCTCTGGGGCAATGATTAACGACTGACAAATGAATGAAATGATATTGGAGAGTGTTGCTGGAATAAAAGATGACAAGGAAAACCGGAGTACCCAGAGGAAAACCTGTCCTGCCTCCACTTTGTCCAGCACAAATCTCACATGGAGTGACCGGGATTTGAACCACGGTATCCAGCGGCGAGAGGTCGGCGTGCTGCTGCCTGAGCCATGGAGGCCACTATCTAGTTTTGTGTAAAGTCTAAATGACAGTTACATTAAAATAATAAGCCGAGAGAAATATCTCATCAGGGATAAAGAGAAAAAGGTGTCACAGAACGAGCCTGCCAACGGATGCTGCACGGACCGATGGGTGGACTTGGGTCTGGTGGCTCACTGTCAGCATGTTCCAAGCAGTCACGGGTTAACTGGATGGGCTGAGACAAAACTACCAGCATTTAGATAAAATTTACTATAAAATATGTTATCTTCACGTTTTAAAGAACAACCTCATCGTAATATCAAACATCTCATGATGTCAACGGTGATTAGTGCTTCTTTCTCAGATCACGAAGTGTGAAGATAACAGAAATACACAAAATTAACAACAGCTCTCTGGAAATTTATGCTATTTGTGAAAATTCCTACTACGACATTCAGATATGCTGCGCACATATGCAATTAAAATATGGCCCCAAAACTTAAAAATTGCTCATAAGAGGTAACACACACATTTTCTGCTTGTTCTACTGCCCGAAGCGTTGCTGATTAATATGCATATTTCCATTTGAACAATGTGAAAATGCCATAATTTTAATGTTTCAGTTGATTAAGTTTACCCCCGAAATTCTGAAGATATTAAACCTCAAACTGGTTTTCACATACTTTCTGCACTAGTACGTTCATGTACACTGCAGCAACAGCATAAAGTTTTGTTTGTTTCGTAATGAAATCCATGAAATCACAACCAAGAACATGGGTTTAAAATTAACATGTATGACTGGATTATAAATGAAAACAATGAATAAAGTGAAAGCAAGTAAAGATAATGCAAGATTAAAAGTTCTTAACTTACACACTGCCCATTTCCTATTCTGCATCTTGGGAAAGTGAATGAATACCACTCATTCCATCCTGTCTACAATCCATACTACTAGCGTCAATATCACTATCAAGATTTACCACAACACGCTCCGATGCTTCATCACTTAATCACTCTCAAAGTACATGTTTTTTACTTCAATCATATGTCTACATCGAGTTGCCCATTCTTCTGCTTCAGTCAACGAGAGTTTTCCATCAATAATGCTTAAGGGGCATGTTTTTTGATGAAATAAAACTGTTGATTTTGGAGTTAAAACTGACACTATTTCGGTAGGTATTTAGTGAAATAAATTGTCATACTGACCGATGTTTCTTGTGAAATCTTCCTAATAGTATGAGGTAAATCTTGTTATTATATCTCAGAACCAAATATACAAAATGTTATAGAAATAAATATATAAATCACCGATACCTCCAAATGAAGTTACGTGATTTGCCCTGTTAACAGTCTACACTGTTTTACATATTGAATTACTTGTCTCCAAAGTACAAACTAAGCATGGTTTCAACATTATCAACATGCAGAGTTGTGCGATAATCAGAAAGTATCTTTGTGCAAGTAAAGAAGCCCCTCTCGCTGTCCACATTAGACGCCTGAAACCATAATGCTTGCAACACTTGGATGCAAATTCACTGTAGTCTACTATTAAGCCTCCTAAAACTTCACTATCAAAGTCTTCTTTCTTCTCCTTTCCCAGATGTGCTTTCACTGCATTTTTCAAAGCCATATAGCCCTGGAAGAAACTGTTCATGGATATGCTGGCAAGAATAGGAATGCTCTTCACACTGTCCACGAGAGTAGAGTTCACTTCATGCTGAGCACGTTCAGAAGATAAAATAGTCCCGCAGTTACTGGAAATACAAAGCATGTTTTTAAAGTAAGTACCATTCTTAAATATGGCCGGTGCAGCTCTTCGATCATCGTTCAGAGCATTCGCGCTCAGTATGTACGTCTGCAGGCAAGCCACAAATGCCATTACGGAAGCATTCAACCATATTTACATTTGTTTGTGCGTATTGAAAATGTCTCTCACAATTAACGGTCCTGCTAAGTGTGAAGTATGCCATGAAGGCTGTTGAAATTCATCGGCAGATTAGTGAAGTGTATGGAGAACATACTATGAGCAAAGGAATGGTAAGAAAATGGGTTAGAGCATTTAAAGAAGGTCGTACTAATGTCCATGACGAGAAGCGTAGTGGACGACCGTCTGTCATTACTGAAGACTTGATGCAAAAAGTTGATGCTAAGGTTTGAAAAAACTGATGCTTTAAGATTTCGTCATTAAGTTATGAGATGTCTGAAATTTCAAGGAGTGTTCTTTATGAAATTGTGTCGGATGCTTAGATTATTGGAAGTTGTGCTCACGCAATCCAGAACAAACGGCTTGTCATGCTCACAAGGGGGATTCTTTTGCTTCATGACAACGTGCGATCTCACACGGCTAATCGAACCCGAGACCTCATTGCTTCATTTGGTTGAGGACAATTTGATCATCCTCCGTACAGTCGTGACATAGTGTCTAGTGACTACCACTTGTTCCTGGGCCTGAAAAAGCATTTAGGAAGTCAACACCATGACAATTATTACAACATAAAAAGGACCGCGTGGCAGTGGCTGGCACATCATGCGACAGAGTACTATGCGAATGTAATTCAGAAGCTGGCTTCACAATATGACAAGTGCCTTAATATGCCTGGAATTTACGTTGAGAAGTAGTTTAAGGCACAGGCTTACAAGTAAAGAAAAAGAATTGTTTAAAAATTGCATTACATTTTCCTCTATCAAAACGGTACTTACTTAAAAAACACGCCTCATATTTTCCTAGCTGGGTCCTGCTCGATCATTTTCTTTGGCTTTTCTGTGAATATTCTTGCCAAATTCTTGATTTTTCTCTCTTCTCTACATTTTCCTTTTCCTGAAAGCTAGTTCAGGGCAACACTTGTCTCTTCTCCTAAAACTATCTTTCTGATCAAATCAAAACCTCAAACTATAATGTCTAGTTTAGGGGCGAGTTTGTGGGCAGTTGGATAGTGTGACTTTCTAGTACTGTTACAAACTGAGATACAGACATTCAATGTTTCTTAGCACAGGTAGCTTCACACAATATAGCCTACTGCTCATTACTGCTTAGATCCTTGAAATATTTTACAGCATAACTGACATCATCTAACTCTTTCAGGTACTCAACCAGATCACAGATATATTCTTGTATATAGACAGCTGGATCGAGTCAGGAATCCCAGCAGGTTAATACATCGGGAAAGGTTTGACTGTCTTCTCACCGTGATTTTATTTCCCCCGAAAGAAATTCAAATATCTATGCTTGCACTTACAGGTATTTTTTAATACTTTCTCAGTCATACTTACGCACTTATTCAGACTGGTGAAGTAGCTGGGCACAAGCTTATTTATGATATCTAGTTTGTGGGCCCAACACTGCATGTGAACCAAGTCATCTGAAATTAAGTCCTTGAGAGTATGCAGACACTTTGTCATATATGGAACACTGTCAGGGGATATGCCAATAACAACACTGTAGTCTGCAGAGTACTTCACAACTGCATTGTTTATAGATTGACAACACTCTTTCAAATCCACATTCTGAAAAATTTTCACTGAAGCAACGTATAACTTTGAACAAAGTATACGGAACAGTATTATGAAAACGACTACCACTTTTCGATTGGTAGTTTCATCGCAGTAAATTATCAGTTTTCTATTTCTCACAGCTCCTTTCCTGTCCTCTTTATATCCTGCTTTAACAAGTGGGATGTACTTTTGGCAGCAAATATTTTCCTGTGAAAGGTCACCAGCGCCTGTACAAAAAAAAATGTTGAAATGAATACAGGAATACTATAATACTTATGTTCTGGTTTTACGGTTTTCGGAGATGCTGAAGAGCCAAAATTTTGTCCCACAGGAGTTCTTTTACATGCTAGTAAAGCTACCAACACGGTGCCGTCGTATTTGAGCACCTTTAAATACCACGGCCAGGGTTGTGTAGCTCAGACGGATAAGGCACTGGCTTTTTGAACCCAAGTTGGCAGGTTCGATGCTGGCTCAGTCCGGTGGTATTTAAAAGTGCTCAAATACGTCAGTAGATCTACTGGCGCATAAAAGAAAACATTCCAGCATCTCCAAGTCTCTGAAAACTGGAAAAGTAGTTAGTGGGACGTAAAAACAATAACATTATTACTACTTGATTCATGAACGGGAAAAAATCCAAAGAAAAGCAGCTCGATTTGTTCTGGGCGATTTCCGACAAAAGAGTAGCGTTACAAAAATGTTGCAAAGTTTGGGCTGGGAAGACTTGGTAGGAAGAAGACGAGCTGCTCGACTAAGTGGTATAGTTTTATAAGTGGTATTTCCGAGCTGTGGAGAGATGGCGTAGAATGACATTAGTAGAATAAGTTTGACTGGTGTCTTTAAAAGTAGGAAAGATCACAATATGAAGATAAGGTTGGAATTCAAGAGGAAAAATTGGGGCAAATATTTGTTTATAGGAAGGGGAGTTAGGGATTGGAATAACTTACCAAGGGAGATGTTCAATAAATTTCCAATTTCTCTGAAATCATTTAAGAAAGGCTAGGAAACAACAGATACGGAATTTGTCTCCTGAGCGACTGCCCTAAATGAAGATCAGTATTGACTGATTGACTGATAACTCGACCTGGTGATTTATTTACAACAGGCCTACAAATAAAGTCATATTTTACAATAAAGACAGCGTTATTTATCTTACATTTACATACTTGTTCGTCCACTCTCTCATGCCAGGATTATCAAATTTCTGAAGAGGAATGTTGGCTTGCATTAATGCTTTCCTTGTGTCTATTACAAATTGTTCTCTATCACTTTTCAACTTCTCTGCGATGTGTAGAGTATCTTGCAGGTTATAAATTTCATTTTCTTTGTCTGTATTGAAGATCTACTTGTGATACAAATTCTTATAATCATTGAATAGGTGGTAATTAACAAAATTATAAGAATTTGTATCACGTGTAGAGTATCGCCGATTGTTATTTGCCGCTTAGAATTATGTTCATTTGTTTCATTCCTCTTCTTTTTATACATTCTAATTCCCTGCAGTATTTATTGCACGCATCATTTCTTTCTCACTTAATATAAACATTACATTTACACATTAGAATTTTTCATGCAGCATCAGATACATAGAACATCTCAGCATAGTATTCCTCGGTACTAAGAAAAACTGTTGTGACTTTAGTTTTTGACATTTTTATACTTGAATGCTGGACATTTGTTGATAAAGTTTCATCAGTAGCGAACTTGCACTGCCAAAGAGTATAATGCGCACTGCTGTACCTATGACCGGTCCTGCTATGACCACACCACCACCTGCTGTAATCGGTAAATATCGATATTTGTAGATTGTCTTAGAGATCACGGAACTGAATACACGTACTTCCGGTACACAGTTCACATTGCTTTGTCTGCATTTGTGTAGAGAATATACAGCACTATCAAGCAACTGAAAAGGGAACTACGTAGGCAACTCAATAAGTATCTGCAATTTTACTCTAATTGTCTTTAGGTTGGCTCTATGGCGTTGTGTGCTCACCAGCCACTACATGCCACAGTTGTCTACATCTGTGGTAGGTTCCAGCATTATCACATCAGACAGCTTGCGCTGTTGTGACGTAAAGATGGCCGCACGACTCTCTGTTTGCACCAAGGAAAAACAGAGTTTCGCAATTCATTTTTTTGTGGTCTGAGGGTGTACCAGGAGCAGAAATTCATAGAAGACTTTCAGCGCAATACAGGAACAATGTTTTGCTACAGTGAAGTGTTTACCAGTGGATTGAACAGTTCAAAAGGGGTCGCACCAACATGAAGGATGAGGAAAGATCCAGACGTCCATCTGCAGTTGTAACTGATGCCAATATTGAACGAGTGCGTGATATGATCCTGAACAACAGACGAGTGACTGTTCTATGAATTTCCGACAGAAAATCCGCCTGGCGCCTCAGGCTTTGGGGCATCTATAAGCTGCAATGTGTAGATTGCACCACCACTTACATCGGTTAGACAGGGAGAAATTTCATCACAAGCTACCAAGAACATGCAAAGGCCAAGAAATATAATAGATATTCAGCCATGAGCGACCATAAGACAGATATGAGTCATGTAATTACAAATATAAATCCTGACCTTAGAATCATGAAAACCTTAAATAAAGTAGTTGAATGTGTATGAAGTAATATTCATGTATCTGGACCATAGGAATAATCCCACGGGGAACAAATGAATAATCAGATTTACATCTTATACAAAAAAAACTAATCAAGGACGAACATAAAAAGGAACACCAATCATAGCTCCGCACTCGCTCAGAGACTTCCCAGCTTGTTTCCCCACCCACGCAACGCCCTCCCGCCTCCCCTCTTTCAATGCTCTAACAGACATAGTTCAAACTCAATAATTGCACACCTCAACACTGGTGAGTTCACATTTTTCATTGGGCCCAACAACAGAGGATTTAAGTACCTTAATCTCATCCACTGCATGTAGTTTGTTCAATATTTTTGGACCTCTCCACCTTACTTTTTTTTTTTCCTCGTTGTCTTATAGACATTCCCGAATCAAGGACCCACGACCCATTATATTATCTACACATTTAGTTTTGACTTCAAATCAAGAAATAACTCGCCCTTTGAACTGGTATAAAAATTCCCATGGAGTGTTTCCGAATTATAATTTTAAAAAAACTATTTATTATGGGCATTCAGCATGTTAAACACAGAGGAAATTTAGTCAACAACATTGTTATTCTCACCACTAATGTAAACATCGCATCACATTTAGTACCTTAATGTAATCAACAGACTTCAAGTCCTGAATTAAGAATTTTATGGATCCAACAATACTGATTATTTTTAATGAAAAAGTAACATTTTGAAATACAAGAGGACTTAGGACTTTATTTTAACACTCACAATTTATCATCCAGTTTAAATGTTATGTTTTATCTCATGATTCTTAACTTGTGTCTCACTATTTTTATACATCTCGTTTTTTGTATTTGGTGTATATATGTATATTACTCTCACTCATAATATCCCCTAGGGCATGAAACACGTACTAGTTTAATGTAACAACATGTACTGAACAAGATCCTTAAATAGAATATTTGAGTGCATTCCTAAATATTTTCAACTTTATTTCAAGTCAATACGGATGTTATAATGGAACTGTTAAAGCTCGTTACTTGTACTGTTCTCAACTAATCTAAATCCAAAGAAATTTAAAAGGCAATGCCACATCACGAGATGTTTAATACCCTTCCCTTATTATTATTATTATTATTATTATTATTATTATTATTATTATTATTATTATTATTATTATTATTATTATTAAATGGTTCATGTTTGTGGGTTACTGTAGTCACGTCCTAGTTCGTGAACCATGGGCAGCGGCTGAGTGGCCTAGTAAGTGGTCCTGAGAGTCGGGATACCAGTTGCTATGGAATGGGAGTGGGCATCTCGGACATATTCTGAGTCGTGGCCCTCCTTGTGCTCAGGCGGCTAGGACTATACAATTCACCCGTGGTCCATAACCCGTTAGAGGAGAGGTCCTCACTTGGACTATGTGCAAGTAGGGTAGCATCCTGCTGCATGAATTTACCGAGCTCAGAACATTTTAAGCAAGCCTCGGACCTATGGGAGTAATGGAGTCCCACTCCGATTTGACAGGCGAGGGACTCCTTCTAAACAACTTGGCGAACAAAATGGAATTCGATGGGGAGCTATCAATATTAATGGGGCTTATGGAAGAAAGAAGGTAGAACTGGCTGAGTCAGCAAAGAGGATGCATCTGAATGTGCTAGAAGTAAGTGATATTCGGGTAAGGGGAGATAACGAGGAAGAGATAGGAGATTATAAAGTGTACTTGACGGGTGTTAGAAATGGAAGGACAGAGTCTGGGGTAGGGGCTCTTTATCAGGAATACCACTGCACGCAACATAGTTTCTGTTAGGCATGTAAATGAGCGAATGATATGGGTAGATTTGTCAGTTGGAGGAATTAGGACAAGAATTGTGTCCGTGTATTCACCATGTGAGGGTGCAGATGAGGATGAAGTTGACAAGTTTTATGAAGCAGTGAGTGATATCGCAGTCAGGGTCAACAGCAAGGATAGAATAGTGCTAATGGGCAATTTCAATGCGAGATTTGGGAATAGAACTGAAGGATACGAAAGAGTGATTGGTAAATGTGGGGAAGATATGGAAGCTAATGAGAATGGGAAGCGTTTGCTGGACTTCTGTGCTAGTATGGGTTTAGCTGTTAAGAATACATTCTTCAAGCATAAGGCTATTCACCGCTACACATGGGAGGCTAGGGGTACCAGATCCATAATAGACTATACCTTAACAGACTTTGAATTCAGGAAATCTGTTAGGAATGTACAAGTTTTTCGCGGATTTTTCGATGATACAGACCACTATCTGATCTGTAGTGAACTAAGTATCTCTAGGCCTAGGTAGAGAAAGTGAAATCTGTCTGCAAACGAATAAGGGTAGAAAATCTCCAGGACGAGGAAATTAGACAGAAGTACATGGATATGATTAGTGAGAAGTTTCGAACAGTAGACAGTAAGCAGGTTCAGGATATAGAAAGTGAATGGGTGGCATACAGGGATGCTGTAGTAGAAACAGCAAGGGAATGCCTAGGAACAACTGTGTGTAAAGATGGGAAAAGGCGAACATCTTGGTGGAATGACGAAGTGAGAGCAGCCTGTAAACGTAAAAAGAAGGCTTATCAGAAATGGCTCCAAACAAGGGCCGAGGCAGACAGGGATTTGTACGTAGATGAAAGAAACAGAGCGAAACAAATAGTTGTTAAATCCAAAAAGAAGTCATGGGAAGATTTTGGTAATAACCTGGAAAGGCTAGGTCAAGCAGCATGGAAACCTTTCTGGACAGTAATAAAGAGTCTTAGGAAGGGAGGGAAAACGGAAATGAAGAGTGTTTTGAGTATTTCAGGTGAACTCACAATAGATCCCAGGGAATCACTGGAGAGGTGGAGGTAATATTTTGAACATCTTCTCAATGTAAAAGGAAATCATCATGGTGGTGCTGCAAACAGCCAAGCTCATGGGGAGGAGGAAAATGATGTTGGTGAAATTATACCTGAAGTGGAAAGGATAGTAAATAAACTCCATTGTCATAAGGCAGCAGGAATAGATGAAATTAGACCTGAAATGGTGAAGTATAGTGGGAAGGCAAGGATGAAATGGCTTCCTAGAGTAGTGAAATTAGCGTGGAGTGTTGGTAAGGTACCTTCAGATTGGACAAAAGCAGTAATTGCAGCTATCTATAAGCAAGGGAACAGGAAGGATTGCAACAACTATCGAGGTATCTCATTGATTAGTATACCGGGCAAAGTATTCACTGGCATCTTGGAAGGGAGGGTGCGATCAGTCGTTGAGAGGAAGTTGGATGAAAACCAGTGTGGTTTCAGACCGCAGAGAGGCTGTCAGGATCAGATTTTCAGTATGCGCCAGGTAATTGGAAAATGCTACGAGAGGACTAGGCAGTTGTGTTTATGGTTCGTAGATCTAGAGAAAGGATATGACAGGGTACCGAGGGAAAAGATGTTCACTATACTGGGGGACTATGGAATTAAAGGTAGATTATTAAAATCAATCAAAGGCATTTATGTTGACAATTGGGCTTCAGTGAGAATTGATGGTAGAATGAGTTCTTGGTTCAGGGTACTTACAGGAGTTAGACAAGGCTGTAATCTTTCACCTTTGCTGTTTGTAGTTTACATGGATCATCTGCTGAAAGGTATAAAATGGCAGGGAGGGATTCAGTTAGGTGGAAATGTAGTAAGCAGTTTGGCCTATACTGACGACTTGGTCTTAATGGCAGACTGTGCCGAAAGCCTGCAGTCTAATATCTTGGAACTTGAAAATAGGTGCAATGAGTATGGTATGAAAATTAGCCTCTCGAAGACTAAATTGATGTCAGTAGGTAAGAAATTCAACAGAATTGAATATCAGATTGGTGATACAAAGCTAGAACAGGTCGATAATTTCAAGTATTTAGGTTGTATGTTCTCCCAGGATGGTAATATAGTATAGTAAGTGAGATTGAATCAAGATGTAGTAAAGCTGATGCAGTGAGCTCGCAGTTGCGATCAGCAGTATTCTGTAAGAAGGAAGTCACCTCCCAGACAAAACTATCTTTACATCGATCTGTTTTCAGACCAACTTTGCTTTACGGGAGCGAAAGCAGGGTGGACTCAGGATATCTTATTCATAAGTTAGAAATAACAGACATGAAAGTAGCAAGAATGATTGCTGGTACAAACATGTGGGAACAATGGCAGGAGGGTACTCAAAATGAGGAGATAAAGGCTAATTTAGGAATGAACTCGATGGATGAAGCTGTACGCATAAACCGGCTTCGGTGGTGGGGTCATGTGAGGCGAATGGAGGATAGGTTACCTAGGAGAATAATGGACTCTGCTATGGAGGGTAAGAGAAGTAAAGGGAGACCAAGACGACGATGGTTAGACTCGGTTTCTAACGATTTAAAGATAAGAGGTATAGAACTAAATGAGGCCACAACACTAGTTGCAAATCGAGTAAATTCACAGAGGCTTGCAGACTGAACGCTGAAAGGCATAACAGTCTATAATGATAATGTATGTATGTATGTATGTATGTATGTATGTATGTATGTATGTATGTATTATTATTATTAAAAATAATAATACAACTGTGGTGTCAGCTGACACATACCAGGGACAGTTTACAAGATACATCTCAAGTGAAGGAAAAGAAACTATTCACTTGCCTCAGGCTTAAGATGGAAGCCCCATCAAGGCACTCAGAAGCAGTGGGCTCTTCTTAAATAGTCTGATTATAGAAACTGAAGCGAAATTACAAAACCGGGCAGATAACCTGATGACGACCTTTGGCATGAAGAGGATAACGAAAATTGGTTTCTGGAATAAAAGGAAATCGCAGAGGTTGACAAGACCTGGAGTGAAGTTAAGAAAATGGCCAGGAAGTTTACTGTGTGGAGAAATTTCGCCAAGGCCCTATGCTCCAGAGGGACTAACAGGAAATAAGTCAAGTCATTTCATCACGATAGTCTGTTTTTTTTTTTTTTTTAAACAGACTTGAACACAAGATCACCACCCTCCAGAAAACAGTCATCACTTCCAATGTGTAACACTATCAGTCGCTTACCCCTCCTCCCCTGTTTGATTTTTCAGCCCTGTGCTTAAACCCGAAAGAAATGCCTGTCTCTTCGACTCGGCATTTGCATGGAGAGATCTCGCAAGTGACTTCCGAGCCTCACTTCCTTTGAGATCTGTTTCACAAAATGTATGTCATTTTATTCATATCACCCAGTGAGATGAAGTTAGCTTGAATTAGTCAAAGTAAGACTTCTAGACAGTTCTACGTAGGTATGATGGTTACATCTATTACAAGTAAGAAAATAATAGATTTTATGGTACAAAATCAGATTGCTTCAATTCTCATGATAAGAAATAAGCCGCAAACAGCAAATTTCTGTTATGGTTTAATCTCTAATAATAAGACATACTTTACAAATAAAATAAATACAACTTACATGTTTCTTTCATCGGTTTGAAAATGATCTGGAGTCCATATGGAATCAAATCCATGATGAAAAGTGCTTTGAATCCGGGATATTTCTGGCTTATATGATGTTCTCCAGACTTCTTCTTCATGGTATTCCTCCTTCAAGGAAATGCAATAAAAACGAACATACAGAATTCAGTTCACACTAAGTAGATTAAACATGTTCAAAATTAATACCGTTAACTATTAAGAACAATCTAGAATACTTAATTTTTTTGGTTTGGTGCATTTCTTGCCGTCAGCCTAATGGTGCCCCAAGATTATTATACACAGAGAAAAAAATAATTTTCTGAAAGAATTTGATTTATCTATTATTTTACTGAATAAATGTAGTAAAGGTTCCTTAAATCAGGATGTCTTAAGTCAGGAAAAGGGGTTTTTAATGCTTAATCTGGAACATCACACTATGTACATCACAAAGTTTCAATTTAATAAATAACCTTTTATTATTGTACTAATAACTAATTATTTGTTTCATGTCATTATATCTACATAAACAAACCAAATATTGCACAAACCTAAACTGATTTTAAATTGTTCACAGAATTCATCTCTTACAGTTTTAGCACTGACATTTCAAACAAACTGCCTTCAATATTTTACCATTACATTTTAACTGTTACAAAAGTGAAGATAACTACCCGCAAAAAGCTATTAGGCCATTTTTTAGTTTTAAAAATGGGATATTTTATAAAGAAGACCTTGCCAGTACAGTAAGTTTTCAGCCAATGTGCTCGAACACTTTAAATCTATCTGAGCTATTAAATGAAATGTCTGTTGCTATAAGGCCCGGAGTAAATATTTTTGTATAAATTCTTTTACCACAGTTTTTCCTTCTACCAACCAAGGTGTATATTCCTACATTGAAAAGAATCTTGTCCTGCCACTCCTTGTGTCTCTACTATAGAATTCAGGTTGGCTTTTCCATGCTGAAAGCAACTAAGCCCTGTAGTTACTGTTTTTCAATGCAAAATGTCCAGAAGGGAATAAGAGACCAAAATGTACAGTGAAAGCTGCCAGTCAAAACATCAAAAAATGCAGGCAATAAAGTAAACTTTCAATGCAAGACTGAGCCTTAAAATAGTGGATGATTTTTTGGCAGAAACATACTCATTTTGTTTATGAAATTGAGGAATCTTGCAATGGATAAGAATGCACCTACCAACGATCAAGAACAGAAACTTTAGATACTTTTTTTAAGTAGCTCATTAACTGAACTAAATGATATGAAGAACATGTACAATTTCATATCAAATCGGGGCAATTTCATCATACTGCACCTTTCTCCATCCATAATGGAAACTACAAGATTGTGCATAACATAACTCTTGTGAATTCCTTACGATGGACGGCGTTTGATTGCTCTCCCCCTGCCTACTATAGTGTTCCTTCCTTGTCAGGATCCTGCAGGTCTAACGCATAGTTTCCCAACCTGTGACTCATGAAACCCTTGCGAAAACCATCAAAAATTTTCCCAAATGGTTGTTTCTCACTCTTATGGAATTATCATTATCATCATCATCAAAGTTACACAGAGAATACTGAACTGTAGCAAGTGAATCCATGTGGAATAGACATTGTTTTCAGTTTTTTGAAATAAAGCGTGTATTAAGATATTTACTGGCAGAGAGTAGCTTCCTCAGTCTAGTAAGTTATAACTTTTTACAATTTGTTTTACGTCACACCAACACAGCTAGCTCTCGTATTGTGATCACAATAATAACTAAACTTATGTCGTAATGGTCCACCTATGTTTACATTACATCTCCAGTCCAAGAACTAGTTTCGGCCTTGGCTGGCCATCATCAGCCTTAATGCAGAACTGTACAAACACATCCAATAACTAAAACAAATTTACAAACACACACAAATGACATTAAAAAGTGTTAAAAACATCTGGGATGAACTATGTGCACAACATGTAAAATATGACGAAATTAAAATCAGGCTCTAAAATTCTTAGATGCATTGCATCATGTTAAAATGTTCCATTAGAGCTTGTTAAAATATCATGAAAACAGTAGCAGCGACTAAGGGGGGCGGGGGCAGTCGCCCCCCCCCCCCTTGTGGAGAAAACATTACATTCTGATTCCATTTTAGCCGGCTGAAACTAGGAATTATTGGAATTTTAAAAAAATTGTACGGATCCCCATTATCTTATCAGCTAGCTAGCTCTTTAGTTTATTTTCTTTGATTATTAGCGGAAATAAGTACAAAATGTCATTCGTCGTGGCTAACAGATTTGCACAGCGCCTCAGTAAGTAGCGGAGACGTTAGATGTGCTATGAAAAAAAGGGTAGCAGGGTATGTCTTTTTGCTGAGATCAAGGACCCTGAAGTATGATTCGATTGTCGCTCGCATTCATCCCTCTGGCAGTCTCTTCATTGTCTGTTAGTTTCTTTGTGTGTAGTCAAATACTAAATGATTTTTAATTGTATAATCACGCCATACTTCTATTTAATTGTAATACATACTGTAAGTATATTGTTCCCTTGGTGAGAGTTTTATACTGTAGTCTAGTATTGAATCATCATCTCAAAAACTGTTATTACCGCACTTAAATTGGTAAAAGCTTTACCTCTCTGTAGAAATTCGCCAAGAGGGCAAAAAAAAAAAAAAATACCACTTTGTACCTTTTCTTCCAGTTTACATGCATGTACCACACCCTCGCCTCCCCCATCCTCCACACCCTTTATATCCCACTAACCCAGGTACTTTTTGTTGTCCATAATTTTGTTCCCCCCCCCACACACTTTTAATTCCCAATCGCCGCTACTGCATGAAAATGCTGAAAAGTTCCTCTAATGGACATTGTCAATGGTTGAATCGCGGATGGCACACGAAGATACGATTAAATAATTGACACATTCTTAGATTACAGCTGGTTCAATGTGGTGTCCATGAAGTTAACCTGAATAAATGATGGTCAAAATTAATGAACTAAAGGAGAGAGAGTGCTAATCAAATGGCACAGATTATATGAGAATTACCTTTCGTTGCGGCATGTGGTGCATGGCCTACTGTTGTGTGCCGCATACTAACGGTGGTGAGATTCAAAGAAAAGGGAGAGGACGAGGCAAGGAGTGAGAGAGGAAGGGGGATTTAGGCAGGGCCAAAGGATGTGGGAAAACAGATGGCTGCTGAGGGAAGGTGCTGTGAATAGTATGAAAAACTGAATTATGACTTCTTAGTTTTGATGTTTCTAAAAATGGGAATTAGGTCAAACAGGATATTTGGCTTTTCTGAAATGTCATTAAGATTATAATTCAGGTTAAAATATTAACCTACATGTATGAAGCAGCTTTCTATAATGTTAAAGAGGGGTCCTTTGTTGATGACTGAGAATTTCCATATCTTGTTTTATGTCTGTGAATTTGTGATTATAGTTATGCATATGCTGTCCAACAGCCGAAAATGTATTGTACTTCAGGGCATTAACGTGCTCCGAGTACCTTATATTAAAGCCCTTCCCAGTCTGCCCAACGTAAGAAGAACTACAGCTGTTGCAAATAATCCTGTACACTCCTGAATTTGAAAAACTATTGAACTTGTTTATGGATGTGGCATTATGTAAGACTTCTGCATTCCTATTACTGGTTTTGAAAACTACCTTTACATCGTGCTTTTTAAAGATGTTGCTGACTTTGTAAATTTGTTCGTTGAATGTAAAGGTAGAAAAAGAGGAATTGTTTATCTTTCTTTCAAAGTGGTTAAGGGGCATTATTTATATTTATCAATTTTTCTTTCAATAAAGAAACTGCTGTATCCATTAGATTTTGCTATATTACGAATAGTGTTCAACTCATTTCTGAGGCCTCTTTTTGACATTGGAACACTGAAGGCTTGGTACACCATTCTGTCGTATGCTGCTCGTTTGTGAATAAGAGGGTGGGTAGAATCTTGATGGATTGTAGTGACTGTTTGGGTAGGTTTTCTTATGTCTTAAAGAGCCTGGGTGCCTGATAATAGTTGTCTAAAAATTAATTTTCCGTCCAATTTTGGATGCACAGCCAACTTGTCCAGTGAGTCTAAGTTAAAGACTTTGATTGTGCACATGGAGATGCATCCCTGGCGGATGATGAAGTAAGAGAGAGAGAGTGCGCGCGCGTGTGCATGCTAAGTGGCTTTACGTTGCATCAACACAGATAGGTCTTATGGCGACAATTGGATAGGATAGGCCTAGGAGTTGGAAGGAAGCAGCCGTGGCCTTAAGGTACAGCCCCAGCATTTGCCTGGTGTGAAAATGGGAAACAACGGAAAACCATCTTCAGGGCTGCCGACAGTGGGGTTCGAACCCACTATCTCCCGGATGCAAGCTCACAGCCGTGTGTCCCTGACCGCACGGCCAACTCGCCCGGTATGTATACCATTTTAAACCTTTCTGTAGACCTGGATAATAGGAAGACATTTGATCACTGAAATCGACCCCCATTTTAGCTCCACTGTAATGAAGAACAGAGAAAGGCTTCCTGACAGGTTCACTGTGTCTGTTTTTCTTTCCAGAGTCCACCAGTCAGTCACTACGGCTCGGCAGTGTTCAAAGCATTAGAACAGGTCGCTTGTCAACCCACTTAATAACTCATTACCATGCTGGCACATCTTACCCACCACCTCTCCTTTCTTTATTTTCTGTTTCACTACCATTGGTAGTCAGTCCATGTCTATTGCTACGAAGGGTCTCACACACAATTGATTTGTTCCTCACAAGTCGTTCAGCCAGAGGTACACTAGTGTGGAAATTAGCAGCATAAAGGATACATCCTTCATTTAGAAATCCGCTTAGAAGCTCATCACAACAGAATGAATATGACCTATTCCGCTTTCATTCACACCCGGATTTTCCTGCACAGATCTTCGTTCCAGTAGTGTAGCCTTCTCTCCTGCACAGTTTATACACCTTAACTCCATATTTGTAAGTTTTGTCAGGAATGTACATTCTGAAAACTAAACGCCTCTCCAAGGAACTACTATTTCATCTATAACCATTTCTTTCCCCATTGTCAAGGCATCTTCAAAAGTTTGGTTTAATTTATAAAGGAGGGTTGGATTCGGTAAAGACGATCGCCTGGTTGATGGATAGATTCGTTGCCTGCAAAGTGCCACAATCTCAAGAGAAGAAGGAAACAATCCCATGGTGTTACCTGTCTAATAAGTTGCACATCATATAAGACATTCTTAGACCAGTATGAGTTAATAGTTTGGTGAGAAACAAGAGCCATACACATGATAATTCCTAGAAAGTGTTTCATTTCCTCAACATTAGTTTCCTTCCATTTCAAACTTTTAGACTTGCTTTTCTAATTATGACTTTGTTTAAACTGAATGGCATACCTGTTGCTTTCCTGAACCATTATTTCTAATAGGCTGTCACCCATGAAGTGAGAGTGCAGCTGCTTCCCCAGGAAAAACAGTAAAGCCTAAATCATTCCTGGTTATATCACCCCAACTGCAGTCTGATTTACCTGATTATGTTTTAAACTGTTCACTGTCACTTTCAATAATAATAATAATAATAATAATAATAATAATAATAATAATAATAATAATAATAATAATAATAATAATAACAACAACAACAACGTCTCGACTACCTTGTGCAGAAATTTCAATTTGACGTCATCTGGCTGTCTGCTCGTCAATTTCGACGTTCCGTTTTACTCTAGGCCTACTAGATGGCACAAACTGAAAACCTCTTGGGCGCCTATGGCTGAGATTTAATGAATTTTGTCAGGTAAACACCAAATGTGTCACCAGAGGTCTTTTACATGCCGACATGGTACGACATGGAGTGTCGAATGGACTTTTTTTCGCCCTTAAAAAATCCGACTACCTCTGCTGGGTTTGAACCCGCTATCGTGGGATCCGGCAGCGACACTCTACCACTGATCCACAGAGGCAGCTTGATGATGATGATGATGATTGTTTAAAGGGGCCTAACATCTTGGTCATTGGTCCCTAATGGTACGAAATGAGACGAAATGCAATGACAATTAAAAAGTACAAAATTCATCCACTGAACAGAATTCAAAATGTGATGAAGAATGAATGGATGAATATGAATTTAAATCAATCAATGGATCTGATCCACAATGCCTCACCTTCCCAGAAATAATATTACTGACCAAGGGACTACTTCCAAAGCACAATCCTGAATTGATGATGCTTGTTGTCTAATGGGGTTCAATATCCAGGTCAACGGTCCCTCATAATGGCATTTATTGCTAGTAAAGTAGAATCATGGTATTTCTAAAGTTGCGGTACTAATCAAAAGTACCATAAACTCATGCATGGTGTTCCAATCATTATGGTACTACTCACAAGTATTGTACATGCAAGCACAGAAATGGTGTCCCGGCGTAAACAATCAACACTGCCCCACTCCAGTACTGAAAGGTGGCGAGGGAGTGAAGGGGTAGTGTCGAAGGCCACTCCAGTACCGAGAAAGAGGGGAGGGAGTGAACGGGTAGTGCTGAAGGCAGGGTGTGTGTATTGCTATACATCCACCACTGTGCCCATTTCAATCACAACAGTCTTGTAGCGGGCTGTCTACCTGCAGCAATGCTTTAAGCGTGGAGGTGGGGGTATACCATGCTTTGTTTATACCGGGACACCATTTCTGTGCTCGCATGTACATCGTACAGGTAACGCAGACCTATGGTGTTTCTCATATAATGGTGCCATTCGTAGGCAACGCAAACCCATGGTGCACCTCACATAAGTGTACTAATCACAGGGACTCTTACCATCCTGTGGTGTTCCTCACACAGTGGGTACAAATCACAGGCAACGCAGACCAACAGTCTCTCTCATATAGTGGTACTAATCACAGGCAACGTAAGCCTGTGATGTTCCGCATATAATGATACTAATCGCAGGTACTGGAAACCCACAGTGAACCGCTCTCTGCTGTTACTAATCACAAACCTATTGTATACCTAACATAGTGGTACTACTCGCAAGTAAAAGCGACCCGTGGCTTTCCCACGTGATTGTACTAATCACAAGTAGTTTCATGGTTCTGTCCGGCTCCATGGCTAAATGGTTAGCGTGCTGGTCTTTGGTCACACGGGTCCCAGGTTCGATTCCCGGCAGGGTCACGAATTTTAACCCCTGGCACAGGGGCTGGGTGTATGTGTTGTCTTCATCATCATTTCATCCTCATCACGACGCGCAGGTCGCCTACGGGTGTCAAATAAAAAGACCTGCACCTGGCGAGCCGAACCCGTCCTGGGATCTCCCAGCACTAAAAGCCATACGCCATACCATTTCATTTTCATGGTTCTAATACAATCATCCCTTGGTCACCCCTTACAACAGGCAGGGGATACCATGGGTGTATTCTTCGTCTGTGTCCCCCACTCACAGGGGGTGTCCCTTTCATTGTGGCTCTCATTTACCTCTGTGTCGGTTCCAGAGGACACTGGTGAAGATGATGAACTTGATAATGAAAAAATTGTGATCCTCAATATCACTACATTCGATATCTTCATATTCCAAAAGAACTTCAATATTCAACTCCTCTAATGGTTTCTCTAAACGAGATCTCCTGGTTCGTTGTGAAAAGTCCTCAATAAACACTCTTTGGGTAGCTAGAAGTCTGATAATCTATGTTTCATCTGAAAAAATTCACACACATTCCTTAGCTTTCTAAGTTTATAGTTGAGAACTAGATGATGAAATCTGTATATAAGCAACTTCCTGACCGTGATGCTGCATAGAAAAGATGCTGAATTGTAAATCCCGTAGTTACTTCACACACTGACAAGGATATTCATACACTGTCACAACAGATTTCCACCAGCCTATGACAGCTACAGCACGATAATAATCAACAATGTATAGCTCCTACTGTCCACCGCAGTTGAGCAGGACGTCTAGTAAAAATGCGAGGCACTGGTGACTCGTATAGCAAATAGTGAAAGCTGTATTACATCCATGAGTCACGAGTCACCCATGCCTCATGGTATGAGGTAGTTGTTGAACATACAGCTATGCCATAGAACATCATAGATACCACCTGTGACTCGCTGTGGTACTGATACGCAAAGTTATCTCTGTAGCAGCACAGGAATAAAATGTGTACTTTGTCCAGCACCACGTTTTAGTGCTGTACGAGTCACATGTGACTCGCAAAGCAGAGAACATGTTAAACTTGGTGATTTTTTTCCTATTTGTTTTACATCACACTTACTCGGGTGTTATGGCAACAACGGGACAGGTCAGGGCTAGGACTGGGAAGGTCTTAATTAAGGTACAAGTTCATGCATTAGCCTGTTGTAAAACTGGGAAACCACAGAAAACTATTTTCAAGGCTGTCAACAGTGTGGTTTGAACCTGCCTCCTGCCAAATGCAAGCTCACAGCTATGTGACCCAAACCACACAGCCAAATCGCTTGTTCTAGTGATGTGTTAATCCAATAATGGTCAACCGTATGTAAAGGGAAAAAAGCCTGATTATTATATTAGATGTGGATTTTCTTTTACAGGTGACCAGAACTGTCCAAGACTGCAGTGTTGTTTGTGGTGACATTCTTGCTAGAAGAGATCTGAAACCTTCTCTATTTAAATGCCATTTAGAAACCGAAGACCCTAATCATTTTTTAAGTCTGATTTTTTCTCTGAAAACCTAATGGTAAAATGATTTTACTTCTTACATGTCTGTTGCAAAGAGTGACAATCAGAATGATCTGCAAGTGTCTTACCATGTTATATTAATAATGTACAATTATTAGAACTTTTGTACTTTCAATAATTGAACTGCCATTGATCCACACTTGGAGGGGAATCCTACGGTAAGCCTATTTATCTCATCTACATTAAATTTAGGTTAATTTAAGTTTTTTTAAAGTAATATGTATGTAAGGAATACGTTCTATTCAGATCTTGGTTTAATGTAAGGAGGCCTAATGACCTTAACTATGCCAGTAAAATCTATCTATGTTTGTCAAAACATTGGCAAGTCAAAAAATTATGGGAACCGCTGCTCTAATGAAACAATCCGTATTCATTTGACTACATGCAAACTTACCTCTCCCTTATAGCCCAGTCCAGGAGGTTTTCTACTTAAGGCAGTTGTGGGTAGACGTGTTTATGACATACAACCTTCATGAACAGTTGCAAAGTGTACAAAGTGTACATTTATCATGATCAGGAGGCCAATGAAGTGTGCAAAACAAAAACAAAAACCACACGCGCGCGTGCGCACACACGGCAGGTTCACTGTCCACATGCGGTACGGTCCACTGACAGAATGCCATATGGGCTTTGAAATCATAACCATGGAGCTCCTGATTTAAGTGAAGATGGTACGGGTGAAACCATATGGTATGCAATATCCACATAGCAGATGCCTGGCTGATGTTCATCTCCTTTGTAATGCCATGTGTGTTAGTGTGAGGGTTATGCTGGATAGTGTCCAATACATCCTCTTCACTATGCGCAGACTTCAAGGGATGGTACCAAATAGGCCATGTCCTTCCCATGGATGCAGTTGCATGCAGACGTCTTTCCACACTCTGAAATGTCCTGTCTATCTGTTGTTGCCTACCCGGATAGAGTTCTAGATATAGACATTGTGCCTGGTATGCATTCTGTCCAGCTTCTCCATAGATATCCACATACTCATCATTGAAAAACATCACAAGGGAGTGAACATGTGTTGTGTTGTGATCTACCTTGAAGGGAGGGAGTTTGTGCAGCTACGTACCTACCTGCCGTCATATGTTACCGTTCTACTTGGAACATGTACGCATAGTTAACTGGAATGTTGGCTGCCTGTGTGTTAGCCTCATACTATCACTTTTCATTGTCAAACCCAGCTTCATACCCTATGCCACAATACCAACAGCCCTTTTTAGAACCACATAAAAAATTCAGTCTGAGGAAACTATAACGTATGAAACCCTGCCACATCAGGGTCAATCACTTTTAAATATGGCTTTGACAAGTAGAGGCATTGCAAGCCGTCCACTTCATGACCGTATCGATGAGTACAATCAACAAATTAATTTAAAAACCACCTAATCGATACTTTATTTTTGCCTTGGGCAAAATTAAAAATACATTAGCGCACACAGAACACGTTTCGACAAATTAGTGGTCATCTTCAGCTGTATAAAGATAGCTTAGATGAAAACATTTGGACAGTAAGCACATTAAACCTTAGAACTATGTCCCATGGGATCCTAAAAATTATTGCTCTAGGGAATGGGGGATGTTGGGGATAATACTTAAATTACAATTCGCATCTACAATTGTGTTTAAAAAACTTATTAACTAATATACATATTTAAAATATTTAAAAGCATCTCTAGTGATACACTTTTCGTAATAACACTAGGTGGCATGAATAAAAAAGTCATTGTTTGTAACAGTCTTCAGGCATTTGTGAGAAGGATACTTAAATTAAAATTCACGTCTACATGCTGTTAAAAAACTTATTTACTAATAAACATATTTTTAAAATATCTTGAAGCGCCTATGGTGAGGCAAGCTGCCCTAATCAGAAGACCGTCATTTTATATAACAGAGAAGCTACCATAGGACTTTTGCAAATCAACAACAATTAACACATCCTTTTTGCCACAATCTAAAGAGCAATATTCACAAGTCAAACAGTCAACACGGCCTTTTACCACAACCTAAAGAGCAACATTTAAGGAAGATACTCAATACAAAATACAAACAACAAATACCCGAAGCCTGGAATGTACTGTACATAGACTTTTTATTCAAGACAAAGTGTTTTTAAAAAGTGCCTCAACATAGACGCTTCAAGATATTTTTCAAATAGGTTTATTAGTAAATAAGTTTTTTAACATCATGTAGACGTGAATTTTAATTTAAGTATCCTCACAAATGCCTGAAGACTGTTACAAACAAGGACACTTTTATTCATGCCACCTAGCGTTATTACGAAAAGTGTATCACCAGAGACGCTTTTAAATATTTTAAATATGTATTGTGGCCGTGAGTAGGTCACAGCTGACTGGACAGGTGTTGGTGTGTGGCTTGTGTTCGCTTAATAATACAGATGTTGATTCCCATAGGGAATTTAAAATATTTGTCCCGAATGAGTAAATTTATAAATACCAATATAATGGTCCGTTATATTGGTATTTGTGTTCGCTTGTCGGCGAGATGGAGTGTGCGTGACCTTGGCTCGTGGACAAGAACAAGTTTTTTTACGTGAAGATGGTGGCCGGCCGACTAACAAAATAAAAATAAAAAAATGAAGGTTGGCGAGAGAAAAAAAGTTGCTAGCGCGTGTCACTTGTAATTGCGAGGAACGATATAAATGAAATATTTATAATATCTTTGGTGGCATGACATGCATAATTACAGAACGCTCAAGGATTAAATTAAAATAAACTGGATAAATAATAGCACATTTAGACGATATAAATTAAAAACTAAAAATTTTGAACTAATTTACACGACCTTTTGGCTAAAATGGTGATAAAATTATATATTCATACGGTAGAAGTATTTAGTATCTAAATTGACTTTACTTCCGTGCATGCGTACCAGACATGATATTTAAGTCATGTGATAAGAGTACTCACTCTCACATACTGACGTGTTCCCGAACTATCATCTTCAGTCGCTCAGAGTCCTTGCCAGCAAGACTTTCAATGTAGAACATCGTGAATACTGTCGCCAGGAATAGTGGCTTCACTCCTGTGCTCTACACGTCTGATAATAGTCTACAACGTAGAACAGTGCTGTGATCAGACGTCGAATGTGCAGATATTAATCCCTTAAGTACGTGTCATTTCCAAAATACAGTTACGTGTGTGTTTGGAGTTTATTCTAAAACACTTTGTGTTAGTTTCAGCTTTCTCACGAGTGAACGTGGAGGACCTGGACTTGATCATTTCCAGAAGAGGACGGAACTTTGTAATATGGATTACCTGTGCTTCACCATGAAGTTCTAAAACCATCTACCACCGTCGGCGGCGTCGGGATGCAGATTCTTTCATCCTAGCATGGCTGATTGAGAATCCAGACTTCCAGACGTGAAGATAACTCCTTAAGTTAAGTCGATTACATCTCATTTATATCTGTTCTATGTAGTTTTGTTCTATTCTTTCTTTCTTCTTAGTAATTTATTTTGACACATTTTATGGCTGTATCTTTTGCTCGGATATGTCGTAAAATTAGCACATGCGATTGTTTAATGACCATGTGGCCGTGAATTTGACAGCGAGGGTTCTGATAGAGTTATCCATGTGTTATCGAAAGCATCTTTGCTTATTGAGTGAATTTCGTTACGAATATGAGTTGATTTATGTCCGATGAATTTAATGAAAGGATATTTTGTCAATATTTTCAATATTTTCCTTGAAACAGAACTTCTACTTGTACCTCGTGTCTGAGATAACGTGTCAACGGGATATCAAGTCTGAATTCTATGTATGAATTTAATGAGAATATGTGCATTGTGGCATGTGATAATTAATTGGGTTAATTAATCATCGAGACACATTTAAGTGGATATTATGCATTTGTAGGACGATGGTAGGTTCTTATATTTCGTGGCTACACATATTTGATATTAGGATGCGACAAGTTAGAGTCGTCACTGTGGTACACTGTACGTGTAAAGTATATGGAATAATTGCGCATGATATGAATCTTCGTGAAACTTGAGTTTTTCACATGTTAATGTCGTAATATTATTAAGCCTGATGTTGATTATGTTGTAATGTGAATATGGATTATTCGAGACGAATGCAGTGTAGTCTAATATTAGTGTCGTCAGATGAAGAAAATGAAAAGTCCATGTTAATCGATGTACTTCTTAATTCGTGAGAATATCCCAATTTTGCTCAAGTAATTTAATAATTTCAAGTTGAAGGTACAGGTGAATGTTCGCGAAGGCCTTAGGTCTGAAGAACAGATCTTCGATGAAATATCTCAATAATATTTGATTCGTGACTAGGCAAGTTCATTCGTTAATGTAATTTTTCGCTCTCATGAGGTAACTCGATCTTGTTGGAACGTAATAAATCTGTTAACAGATGAGTGATATAGTTGATCGACACTCGTCGACATGTAAATATTGTAGATATTTTCTTCTTGATAATCACAGTCTTCTTGATAATTTCAGTAGTTAGCTGTAGATGTAGTAATTTGCTAGTAGTTAGAGAATTATTTTCTATGTGTTTTGTTCTGATAATGTGTGACACTTTGATATTATCGATGGATAGTGGATGGGATTTCCACATGGATGATATTCTCTCCATATATGAATGTTCGTAAGCTCAGAAGGCGTTTTATTTTGTTCAATTATTGATCAGATGCTTAAAGTTCAGTATTAATTCTCACGAAAAGAGATGTGTGACGACGGGAACAGATATATCCGACGTCTCGGATTAACTTAGAGAAAACAAAGGCAAATTCAACTTTTCATTTTATAACTACAAAATTGTTAATATAATGAATGTAAATTTTATTTTGCTATAACTGTTAACTTATTGAATCTTGGATATTTCTTTATTATACTCGTTCTTACAATTACTGCATTTTTTCCAGATTGTCGATGAAGGCTTGGCCCAGACCCCATTTTTCTGAATAACAATTTTTTATTCAACTTTAAAGTAATAATTTAATGATTTTAAAGACAATAAAGAAAATTAACAATGTAAAATACTCTGTTAGAATATTAGGGAAAACAACTGCCGTGTACCATCCCATTTGTTTGCATTTAGGTTTGTTACATCAAGAGCCATATTAAATTACATACAATAGTGATCACAGTCATAATCACAGACTTCAGGATGGCTAATATTTCATTTAATTCAATAAAAGTGTCATTTGTTTTATACCTTGAACATGCTTATTCGATGAACCCTATGTTAATCCTGCCACATTCATTTATTTTTATAAGCCTACAGCCATCGAACTGAGCACCCCTGGGGTGTCTCGTGTTCGCTGACTGACTACGTCGGGAACAGTATATTAGTTAATAAGTTTTTTAAACACAATTGTAATTTAAGTATTATCCACACACATTACCTTACCCCCCAACCTCTCTTTTAGAGCACCTAGAGCAGGCCTTTCCAACTCGAGCACTTAGTTCTGGGGCGCACCAGCGCTGCACTCAGCAGCACCGTTCCCCTCCTTCCCCACCTACTCCACGCAATACATTGTATTTTACATCAAGAACAATTATGAGCAAAAAACTTTCGCAACTTTAAATCAGTTATGGATACTGTGTCAAAATGTGCAAATTTCTGCAGAAAGCAAGGTTTGAACCATCGGCAGTTCAAAGAATTTTGAGAAGATCTCGAGGCAGAATGTAGCGACATTCTCTTTTATTGTATTGTGCGCTGGTTAAGTTGCGTGAAAGTGCTAGCAACCTTCTTTGCAGTAATTGAAGAATTGCTCTGTTCATAGAGATGAACTAACAATGGGTAGCTGATCTCGCATTCTTGGCGGACATAACGTCTTATTTGAATGATTTAAATATTTAATTCCAAGGGAGAAACACAGTGGTTAGCACCATGTGTGAAAGAATTACTGCTTTCAAAATGCAGTGTTTGTTATTGAAAAGTCAGCTTGAAGCCGGAAATTTTGACAATTTTACTTCATTAAAATCATTACATTTGTCTACTTACGAAAATCTTAGAGAGTATCAGACGTCATTACAGATTTTGCATCATGAATCCAATGCCCAATTCAAAGAAATGAATGATATGGCACCTCAACTCCAAATATGCATGACCCCATTTTCAGCGCGTCCTGAAAATCACCATCATGTTTCCAAACAGGGCTGATAAAACTTCAGTGCAACGCAATCCTAAAGGACAGGTACTACCACTACAACGGTGGTTTAATTTACTTTTACAAAGGTGTTCATCCACAAGAATTTCCCTGACTTCATGCACTTGCCTTAAAATTGACGTGAATGTTCGGTACAACTTATGCATGCGAACAGATGTTTTCAATTCTGAATTTAAATACATGTAGAACTAGGACTTCTCTGTCTGATGTAGTCTTAGAGTTTTTACTGCCAAATCGATTGTACCCAATATTAGTAAATTAGTTGCCGCAAAACAATGTCAACAATCGACTTAAACGCTAAATGTACCTTAAGGCAAACGCAATGTGTGTACAGAATAAATTGTTTGTTTATGTGTTCACAGAATTGTCATGAATAATATTGTTTTCGTAAGCTGCGCGCTGACTTGACAACCTGTGGTTCTGTTTCCGACACTTCCCCTCCTTCCCCCACCACCTCATTGGGGCTATAGCACAGCGCCGGTGCCGGTGCCGCTGCCGGGGCCGGCCAGGGCCATGGGAGCACCCGAGTTGGAATCGCATGACCTAGAGCAATAGTTTTTAGGATCCCATGGGACATAGTTTTAACATTTAATGTGCTTACTGTCCAAATGTTTTCATCTAAGCTATCTTTATACAGCTGAAGATGACCACTAAGTGGTCAAAACATGTTCTGTGTGTGCTAATGTATTTTTAATTTTTCCCAAGGCAAAAATAAAGTATTGATTACGTGGTTTTAATTTGTTGAAGTAGAGGCATTTACAAATTTGACAGTTTTTTGGCCCTGTAGATTGATATTAAAATTGACGATGCTGTGTCTGGTCTAGAATCCAATCAACGACTCTATTCTACTTATACTGCAGAGCCAAAAAGCCAAGCTACTTAGCCAAGGATATAAAGGAAAAATAAGAGGCACAAATTTAATGCACTTAATAGAGGGAGTATATTTTAAGACTTCATAGCAGCGTACTGAGCCATAGGAGAACAGAGAAAGCGGTAACAGCAAGCGCAGTGCCCAGAATGGCGACCAGATGTAGACTTCTCAAAGAAGTGGCATGATTGTGCCTATAGAAACTAAACGAAACTGAATTCACCAGCTATAAACATGCTTGGAAAAAAATAAATAAACTGGTAGAAGAAACTAGACTCACCAGTATTTACAAAAAATGTCTAAAGTGATCTCCTTGAGCTGCAATGCAAGCTTCACATCTTGTAATGAGATTTCAAACACACTTTGGAGTCCTTGGACACTGATAGAACGCACAATGTTCCTAATTTCGATTTTTTTAAATTCTTCTGCAGTTTGAGAATTATCCCTGTAACCTTTGAAATTTCCTCACAGACAAAAGTTTAATTTGGTTAAATCAGACAAACAAGGGGAACATTGGCCTTTACTGATGATCTGATCATCATCGAACACTTCCTGCAACCATCGCATAGCTATGCACTGTATTGGCCGTCGCACCATCCTGCTGGAAATAGCCATACTTTGTTTTCTTCTTCAGTCAGTACTGCAAAAAATGGTTTGAGAATGTTGTGAATATAATGGTTGTAAACAATCGCGTCCTGAAAATATATCAGACCGATAACACCCAGGGGAACAGAAAAACATGGTTGTCTGTTGCACGAGATTTTTCAACTGCTTCTATGTATTTTGGTATCGTCAATTTCAAATACGAAGTCAGTTTTCCTCTGCATACAATCCAATTGTCATACAATATGATTTGCATTATTGTCACAGATTTTTGTTTCACAATGAAGTTATGGTACTACTACTACTACTACTACTACTACTACTACTACTACTACTACTACTACTACTACTACTACCCATAATGACATTATGACATCAAATCAATGACCAACTTACTAAAATATTCTGACCATAACTGGATCATTTGTGTGGATCTTAAAATGGTGAACTTCCTCCTTGGACAACAGAAAGGTTTCAGAAAATATCCTTGCTACCCATGCATGTGGGATAGCCATGCTCGGGAGAAATACTGCACACAGAAGGAGTGGCCCAAACATGAAACTCCCGAAGTAGGGATGCCAAATATTGTGAATGAACCTATTGTCAGCCGAGACAATAGTCTTCCTCTCTCTTCATATCAAGCTTGGCTTGTTGAAGCAATTTGTAAAGGCTCCAAATACTGAAAATGAATATTTTCAACACGTTTCTGCCTTTCCTGGTCTGTCATTCGAGAAAATAAAAGCAGGTGTGTTTGATGGTCCTCACATTTGATCCCTTATACGTGAAGAGGAATTTGTCAGGAAGATGGATCAAAAGGAGAGAGCAGCATGGATGCGTTTTGTAGCAGTTATTAAGAACGTCCTTGGTAACACAAAGGCAGAAAACTATGCATTTCTGATTCAAAGGATGCTAAAGGCATTTTGTGATCTTGGATGCAACATGAGTAAATAAGATGCACTTCTTGAATAGCCATCTTGATCAATTTCCCGAAAACCTTGGGGATGCTAGCGATGAGTAGGTGGAACGCTTCCAACAAGACCTGAAGACAATGGAAGAGTGTTATCAAAGGTGATGGGACATGGATATGATGGCAGACTAATGCTGGAGTATCAACCGAGACTGCCCTGAGCAAGTTCAAAAAAGCAAGGGTTACAAGCGCAAATTCTTGCTTGATTGAATTTTGCATGCCCTCTATGTCACATTGCTGAAAATGAAAACGAAAATCCACAGCCTGTTTCCAGTCATTCGACCAGATCAGCAGTTCATTATTCATGTTGTTTGAGTCATCAGTCCATAGACTGGTTTGATACAGCTCTCGATGCCACCCTAGCCTGTGCTAACCTTCTCATTTCTACATAACTACATCCTAAATCTGCTCTACTTTGCTTGTCATATTCGTATCTTAGTACACTCCTACCGTTCTTACCACCTACACTTCCTTCAAAAACTAACTGTACAAGTCCTGGGGAGGGGGGTGTCTTCCCGCATCACGCTCACTTGTTTCTCTCCCTGGCCACCTTCTGCGTGACGTCATGGGAAATGAAGACAGCACTCGCCCGTCCTGCTGACACGTATTACCACTACAGTCTAAAATGGTCATAACTTCTGAACCATTCACGCAAATAATGTCCTGACAAGGTTACTGTAACCCTCATAATATACTGGAGGAGGTCAAACAATTTACTTCGATGAGCAATTCGAGGATAATATCGAAATATTTATTTAATTTTAAGGAGTTATATTTTTTACTGCGGACTATAGCATAAAATCGCTTCTAGAGGACAACTGTTTGGAAATACAATTCGTACGCATACACTTGGGATCTATCGTTGATGGTTCACGCAGTGTAAGCCAAGAAAGCAAGTGACCGATCGACCGACATTTTTGGCTCTTTCTACGTATTTACTGTATACCGGACCACAGATACTGTATTATTTCACGACCCTCGAAATATATTCAGAAATATAAGTTATTAGCCCATAATAATGTTAATGTTATTGGTTTTACGTCCCACTAACTATGAATTTGAACACCTTCACTACCGGACTGAGACAGGATCGAACCTGCCATGTTGGGCTAAGAAGGCCAGCGCTCTACCATCTGAGGTGCTACTCAGCCTGGCTATTAGCACATAATTTTATAGTGGTTCACGACGTGAACAGCGTTCGCGTTGTCAGTATCTGAAGTAGAACCACTGTACTGATAACAATGCAGTCAACATATTATGGAAACATGTGTGGTGCTATAAATTGTCGGCACGTAAAAGAACTCCCGTGGGACAAAATTACGGCACCTCGAGTCTCAGAAAACCGTAAATGTTGTTAGTGAGACGTAACACAAATAACATTATTATTATTTTGCATATTATAAAGACAATAACGCCAACAAGCATCATAGCCAGTTAGTTTGCTACTGTGATGGCATAACAATACTTCGTCAGCAATGCTTGGTTGCTGATACACTTTGTAATAAACTCTTGAATATCTCCATTATTACAGCTTGTACGATAAAAAGGTGTCGCATATAAATGACTGAATGAAAATCATATTTTCTATAATTATTGTTATGTGCTAATAGCCGGGCTGAGTAGCAACTCAAATGGTAGAGCACTGGCCTTCTTAGCCCAACTTGGCAGATTCGATCCTGTCTCAGTCTGGTGGTGAAGGTGCTCAAATACATAGTTACTGGGAAGTAAAATCCAATAACTTTCACATTATTATGTACTAATAACTTATATTTCTGAATATATTTCGAAGCTCGTGAAATAATACAGTATCCGTGATCTGATATACAGTACATGCGAAGAAAGAGACAAAAATGTTGTGCGAGAAGACACCTGTTGCTGGATCTCGGTTATTTCAAAAGGGGGGTCTCACACATCCCAGTCATGAGTGGTTAACATAGCCCAGTTCAAAATTACATTTGGTGTGTTTCACGGTAAGACTGTATCCAGATGCAAAAACGTAATGAAAACTCTTATTTCTATTATTAAGTCAAAATTTCCAGTATTCCATGACAAAGTAATTTGTCTGTACGTAAGGACCAGGACATTTATTAGGATACGGCATTTAAATGCAAAGAGTAAGGAGCTAACACTGAGAAAATATGTCAATAAGAAGGCTAAGCTTTGGGCTGGTTCATCAAGTAATTAAGTCTCCTGACACGTACGTTTTAATACTTTAATATAGTAATTCCATAAAGATGTCAATATGATGCATATATTCCTATGCCATTTGATCTAAATATTTACTTCATCAGGAAATAAATGAATTATTTTGAGTTGCATAGCAATATTTTATTTCTAATCGTATTATAAGTCATGTATTTGATAGTTGATGTTCTACCTGCTCAGCATGTGACAAAATTTAACTCATTTTCATGTTTTTAAATCTACTGGAAGTACCGTTACTTATCGAATGGGACTAAACCAGTCTATTATTTGATGAAAGATTGGGAAGACGTTTCACAGGCGCGAGAACTGACAGGCTTTCTGTACAGCGACTTTGTACCTTACTCGCTATCATTCATATCACGTGACGTCATAGCGCTCCAGCCAATGGGAACTTCAACCGCCAGAGTAGCCTACCTAGTAGTGTAGTTACCTTGAGTCCTGGGTGTCTTAAGATGTGCCCTATCATTCTATCCCTTCTTCTGGTCAAATTTAGCCAAATCTATCTCTTACCAATTCAATTCAGTATCTCTTCATTCATGATTCTATCCACCCATCTCACCTTCAGCATTCTTCTGCAACACCACATTTCAAAAGCTTCTATTCCCTTTCTGTTCTCAGCTAGTTATCGTCCATGTTTCACTTCCATACAATGCCACGCTCCAGACAGAAGTCTTCAAAAACACCTTTCTAATTCCTATATCAATGTTCAAAGTGAACAAATTTCTTTTTTTAAGAAAGGCCTTCCTTGCTTGTGCTAGTCAGCATTTTATGTCCTCTTTACTTCTACTATCATTAGTCATTTTACTACCCAAGTAACAATATTCATCTACTTCCTTTAAGACTTCATTTCCTAGTCTAACATTTCCTGCATCACCTGATTTTGTTCCACCGCACACCATTAATTTTGTTTTGGACTTATGTATTTATTTTCATCTTGTATTCCTCCAAGACTCTATTCATTCCATTCAGCAATTTATCCAGATCTTTTGCAGTCAGATAAAACAACAATATCATCAGCAAATCTCAAGGTTTCGATTTCCTCTCCTTGGACTTTGATTCCCTTTACAAATTCCTCTTTGATTTCCTTTATCGCCTGTTCTATGTAAACATTGAAAAGGAGGGGTAACAAATTGCAGTCTTGCCTCACTCCTTTCTGGATTGCTGCCTCTCTTTCAAAGCCCTCAATTCTCATCACCGCAGACTGATTTTTGTATAGATTGTAGATAAATCTCCTTTCTCGGTATCTGACCCCGATCACCTTCAGAATTTCAAACAGCTTGGTCTAATCAACATTATCGAATGCCTTTTCTAGATCTACAAAAGCCATGTACGTGGGCTTGTCTTTCTTAATTCGGTCCTCTAAGATCAGATGTAAAGTCAGGACTGCTTCACATGTTCCCACATTTCTTCTGAAGCCAAATAGATCTTCTCCCAACTCAGTTTCAACTTGTCTTTCCATACTTCTGTAAATAATGTGTTAAAATTTTGCGGCCATGAGATACTAAACTAATGGAGCGGTAGTTATCACACATGTCAGAACCAGCTTTCTTGGGAATAGGTATAACAATATTCTGCCTAAAATTGAACGACACTTCTCCTGTATAATACATCTTACACACTAGACGGAATAACCTCTCCATGCTGGTTTCTCCTAAGGCAGTAAGTAATTTTGAGGGTATGTCATCAATTCTTGGTGCCTTGTTCCTACTCAGGTCTCTCAAAGCTCTGTTGAATTCTGACCTCAAAATTGGGTCTTCCATGTCATCAGCATCAATAGACTCTTCTTGTTCCAGAACCCTATCATCTACCTCTTTACCTTGATGCAACGGCTGAATATGTTCCTGCCATCTTTCTGACTTCTCTTCTTTCCCTAAAAATGGTTTTCCATCTGGGCTTTTAATCTTCATACACCTAGTTTTCCTTTCTCCAAAGGTTTCCTTGATTTTCCTGTATGCAGCATCTACCTTTCCTAAGACCATACAGCCTTCAATATCCTTGCACTTCTTCAGCCGTTCTTCCTTAGATGTCCTGCACTTTCTATCTACTTCATTCTTTATTCGCCTGTAATCCTTTCTGCCCTCCTAATTTTTTTATTCTTGTACTTTCGTCGTTTGTCAGTCAGGACTAGTATCTCTTGAGCTATCCACTGTTTCTTAGTTAATCTTTCCTTTCTTCCTAACTTTTCTTCAGCAGCCTTACTGATCTCATTCTTCATGACTATCCATTCTTCCTCCACTGTGTTTCCTTCAGCCTTTTCATTCAGTCCTTTTGTTACATGTTCCTTGAAACAATCCCTCACACACTTTTCTATCAACGTGTCTAGATCCCATCTCCTTGCATTCCTTCCTCTCTTCAATTTCTTCCATTTCAGATGGCATTTAATGACCAACAGGTTGTGGTCAGAGATCACATCTCCTCCTGGGATAGTCCTGCAATCCAACACCTGGTTACTGAATCTCTGCCTAATCATAATGAAGTTTATTTGATAACTTCCAGTGTCTCCAGATCTCGTCCATGTATACAGGCGCCGTTTTTGGTGTTTGAAGGAAGTGTTAGCAAGGACTAAATTATGATCGGTGCAGAATTCAACCACCTGGCTTATTCTTTCATTCCTTTTCCCCAATCTGAATTCTCCTACTATGCTAACATCTCTTCCTGGCCTACCACTGCATTCTGGTCTCCCATCACAATTAGATTTTCAGCGCCTTTTACATATTGTATTAATTCTTGTATCTCTTTGTATATTCTTTCGATTTCTTCATCATCTGCTGAACTCGTAGGCATATGGACCTGCACTATTGTGGTGGGAATTGGCTTGGTGTCTATCTTGACAACAATAATCCTTTCACTACGCTGGTCATAGTAGCTTACCCGCTGCCCAGTTTCTTATCCATTATTAAACCATCTCCTGCATATCCCCTGTGTGATTTTGTGTTGATAATCCTGTAGTCGCCTGACCAAAAATCCTGCTCTTCCTGCCAATGCACTTCACTTATACCAACTAAAACTAACTTTAGTCTATCCATCTCCCTTTTCAGATTCTCTAACCTACCACAACGATTCAAACTTCGGTCAGTGTCCATCTTCCTGTAGTCCCCACTTGTCCCCGGAACGGGGGACTATTTTACCTCCGGAATATTTCACCAGGGAGGAAGCCATCATACAGAGAGAGCTGCATGTCCTTGGGAGTTAAGTTACGGCTGTAGTTTCGTTGCTTTCAGCCGTGTAGCAGCGTCAACATGGCTAAGCCATGTTAAGTAATATTACAAGACCATATTAGTCAATCATCTAGACTGCCGCCCTTGCAACTTCCGAAAGGCTGCTAACCCTCTTTTGATGAACCATTCATTAGTCTGGTCTCTTGATAGATACCCATCCAATATGGTTGCACCTACGGCTCGGCTATATGCTTCCTTAGGACACGCAAGCCTCCCCACCGCGGCAAGGTCACATGGTTCCCAGGGGAGGGCATTATTCACCGCTGCAATTAATATCTTCCATCCATATTTACATATCAATGATATGTATGATGCAGAAGAGCAGAAGAGACAAAATAAGGAATGAGAAAATCCGGGAAGAAATTGGAGTGGAAAAAATGAATGATAGAATAGAGAAGAGCCGATTAAGATGGTTTGGGCAAATAAAGCAAATTAGTGATGAAAGATGCCAAAAAAGGTGATGGAAATGCAAATGCAAGGAAGGAGAAACCGCGGACGACCACGATTGAGATGGAAGGACACAATCCAACGCAGTATTAGAGAAAGAATCCTGGGCTGGGACACAATGTTGGAGGAGGAGTGGTGGAAAGACCAAAGAAAGTGGAGAGGAAACATATTTGCCCCTACCCGGCTACAGCTGGATGATGATGATGATGATGATGATGATGATGATGATGATGATGATGATGATGAAACATTATTTAGGCATTGTAAGAACTCTTGTGTTAAATTAGTGGCATTCTGTGGCACAAGGAGGGGGCAATCTTGGTTAAGCAAGAGAACTAAATATAGAGAAAGTTGTGTGGGAAGTTGGTTTGCCCAACATGACGTGTAACTCCCAACAGTTTTCAAGGCGATAGTACGCCAATGTTGAGCATCACAATTTTGAAAACGGCGTGCCACATGTGACAAATGGAAGATTGTGATTAGCTAGGACAGAGAAAACCACGTGGCTTGAATAGTTTATTTTACAGCTGGTTTGCCGGAAGGTTGGTCTTATTGGTCTTGACCATCAGCTTAGATGTATTTTGAATTCATGTGCGATGGATCTTCCTCCTCAAAATTTCATCCAAATATTTCCTTTTGTATAGGCCTACCAGAACCAACGATCACATCTACAAAAAAGTATTGAAATAGTTACATGGTAAAATTAACAACTTCACAATGCATGCCTCAAGTAAAGAAATAGAGCACGTATTATGTTTATAAGGTTACAGATTATTTCTGCAGCTTACTTACATTTTCTTGTCACGTTGAAATGCAAAGAAACACTTCAGATTCTTCTGGAATTCATAATAATTTCATCCAAGTGCAGTCCAAGTCTTTCCATTCCTATTTATGCCAAAGAAGTATGGATAGCACTTTCTGTACATGTGCCTAATAAGCTTGCATTGGCATGAACACAAAGAGTTTTGTGTATAAATCCCCACCGCTCATGCACAGCAGAGCCAAGGCCGGTTAGATGGCTCCCCCCCCCCCAAGAACCGCAGCTCACGTGGCTGTCTGGCTCACTTCCGTCTTTCACTTCCCACACTGAGGATAATTACTTCATTCCAGAATTTCACAATCTTATGAATAAGTTTGAGACTACAGTTTCAGTACTAAACCAGAAAACATATACAAAGATGTACAGTGTTAAGAGAAGGACAATTAGACAAAACTGGTGCAAAACTTCAAGTTCACCATGAAAATCACTACTGAAAATAGCACAGAAATTTGGGGTTTCAATGACTTCTGCACATACAATATTAAAACTCAAACCTTACAAATGAACATGTTCATAATTTAAAACCAGCTGATCATACAGCACATGCAATAAACATTTGGGTCATCTGAATCGTGTCAATTGAAATGTGTTTACCCGGTACAATGCACGTTTAGCTGCAAAATGACAACATTTCCAGTATTTGTTACGAGGTAAGAATTTAGTTTAATTTCTTATACTGCATATGCAGATTTGCAGATTTAAGAAACAAAGTCTGTGTACAGGCCGGCTGTGGCCAGGGGGGCCGCAGGTGTGGAGAAAGCTAGCCAGCCGGCCTGTCTTGACCTCAGCCGCATGCGAGCACTCAGGTTTTAAATGGAAAACCCCTGCAAATGCAACTAAATCTTTAAAACAGAAGTAATTTTATTACTATATTGTCATAAACACAGCATCTCCAATAGAGAGATTGGTTTCACTTGGTCATGCTATTTGAAGATTCATTACTGTATATCCACTGAATTTGATAACATATCAACAAAGCAAGAAACAAATAATATTCTGGAAGATGAATTTCTAATTAAGAGCCTCTGGCCACATAAAACATTTGCTCACATTTGGCTCACGAAATTGAACTGATTCCCCTGTAGCATGAAATGTAGTTATTTGCAGCACCAGCAGAGCAACTGAATCCTTCATAAATCTATAGAACAGCCATGTGATTATTCATACACATGCTCTGTGTTAGGAAGTTATGCTGAAGTACTTAGTAGAGGATTTGAAGATCTTTATGCATTAACATATATGAACGGGAGCGTGTGTTAGTATAACTATCTGCCAAATGCCACAATTCAATTAGGCAATTACTGTGCACTTGCTACAAAAAAAAAAAAAAAAAAAAAGGAAAACAAAACATAAAATGCAATTAAATGACAATTGTGACGTACCTACAATTTCAAATTAAAATATACGTACATTAAATGGCTTTCTAGATCCTAAATATTCTTGCACCCAAGTTGACCCAACGGCTTCCAAGTCTGGCTCATCAGCAGCAGTAGGGCCTCGTGGGGTTGGAACTTGAGGAAACTCCCCAGATTCAATTTGGGTCATTTCTTGGAACAAAGAATCCATGCAAAAGGATCGAGCCTTTGGGCCATAGACCTCTTCCAGGTATTCTTGCACCAACTGGAGGAAACAAAAGCCATCTGTTATATCCACATATACCAATACAGTCATAACCAAACTCAAATAATGTATTTTTGAAAGAAAAAACTACTCTAGAAATGGAATTTGAAAAATCAACAAAGCAAGATACAAATAATATTCCAAACGATGAACTTCTAATGAAGATACAAAATATTTGCTCACATTTGGGTCATCAAGTAAAACTCTGATTTCCATGTTTAGATGGTCAATCAATTCTTCAGAATCTGAATGATGCCCCTGATAAGGGTGACAGTTTGATGGTGAAATAAAGAGGCCCACACTACCTTGTAATCACCTTTTCTTCATGTCACACACAGACAGGTCTTACGGCAACGATGGGATAGGACTGGGAAGGAAGCAACCATGGCCTTAATTATGGTACAGCCCACCATTTTCCTGATGTGAAAATGGTAAACCACAGAAAATTATCAAGGCTGCTGACAGTGGAGTTCAAACCCATTCCCTCCCGAATCCAAGCTGACAGCTACATTACCCAAACCATGCAGCCAACTAGCTCTTTATCACCTAAAATCCTAGAAGCATGCAAGGAAAAAGTAAGCAGGCAAGCAGTTTTGTGTCCGTTATTCTTAAGATCATTAACCACGGAACATAGAGCTTAATATGGACACTGAACCATAAGGGCAAGACTTTTCAATTTAAAATTACCACAAGTCTTGATAAGAATTTGAACTGTGGCCACTCTGGTAAGAACTCATTGCTGATATCACTTGGCTACCATGCACCCTCAACCCCAACCAAAACTTAAAAAAATAAAATTGTGTTGAGAGGCAGGTTGCAGTGACAGAACAATAGCTGGATTAGTTCCCAGTTTCAATTAGGAAAAAGAGTTGGAGTGAGATTGTTCATTATTTATATGGATTATTTCCTTAAAGATATTAGTAAGGTCAACAGCCAGTATTATGATGATCAAGCTGTAATGACTATGAAAAGCAGCCTAAAAATATCACAATTAGCAAGCAAAAACGCTTGTAGTATTACAAGAAATTTCATGTCATGTTAACAGGATTTCTAGCTTCAAGAGGAATTGAAGTCCCAGGGACACGACATTTTAAAAATCCTACATGTACTGGCCAGTATCTGAACTGCAGTTGCCTTGGTGAGAAGCCTGTGACTATGTCACTCAGCCATCACGCTCCCCAGAGAACATTAGCCAAGAGAATCTAGTATATCGAGATTTAAAGCTTGATAAGATTATCCAAACCTCTCACAGCCAATGTAACCTATTCTAGTGCACATAACAGTTACCAACACTAATAATGATTTTCCCACAAGCAGAAAAAAGAAAACAGTCCCTCAAACATGGAATTTACCTTTTTTGATAAAAGAAAGAAATCCTATTGTTTCATCCAAGCATAACCATTAAGATTTCAGGTAATACAATAAATATTATTAATACACTTCAATAATATCAATAAAAATAAACCTACAAAAACAGCAGAATGTAAATATTTAGTACACTTTCACTGAAAAGGGACGACAATTTGTTACTTAACATATATGATAAATCTTCAGACGTGTCACCATTTAAAAGTCAAAAATCAGGAGATTTTTTTTTTTTTTGCTATGGGCTTTACGTCGCACCGACACAGATAGGTCTTATGGCGACGATAGGCGATTATTATTTTCGTTACAAGTTGTTTTACAATGCACCGACACAGATAGGTCTTATGGTGATTATGGGATAGGAAAGGGCTAGGAGTGGGAAAGAAGCGTCGATGGCCTTAATTTAGGTACAGTCTCAGCAATCAGGAAATTAATTTATAAATACTGAAAGATTGCATGTATATATAAATACTGAAATACTGCATGTATCTGAACTTGAGAACACATTACTTATTTGTAACTAACTGCCTTAGGTGTTTTCATAAATTTCTGAACTATTCGCTTGAACAACACCTTTGCCCGTACGACTCGTATGTTAAGTCTGGTTCAGCTAAGAAAACCCAGAAGCTATTTCACATAAAATATC
Source organism: Anabrus simplex (assembly GCF_040414725.1). NCBI lineage: Eukaryota > Metazoa > Arthropoda > Insecta > Orthoptera > Tettigoniidae > Anabrus > Anabrus simplex. Next base: position 673,205,424 of record NC_090266.1, on the reverse strand, counting down.
CAACTGAGATAATACCAAGTAAAAGAGCTATACACAAACTTGTTAACCATGTTAGAATGAAAGGAACGCTATTAGATTTGAAAAAGAAGCCTCGTCAAGTGCTTACTGATGATATGTCAGATACAGTAGTCTCCAACTCAAAAATATCTGAATATACGGAACTTAGTGCATCAGAACCTTCGGAATGTCAGTTGCAGCAGTTCAGAAAAAGGTTCTGGCAGATGCTGAAGCAGAAGAGGAAAAAATATCCATCAAGGATGAACCAACATGGACAGAAGAATCTGAAGACTCACCTTCAGGGGATTCAAAGAACAGTTATCAAGAGATAACTATGAACGTTAAGAAAAAACCTGTAGTTACCTTATTAGAGGAACCAACATTTGTCAGAGCCAAAACAAGAGCCTGAGGAGTATCTAGAAGGTGAAGAAGTGGCATCAGAAAAGAAGATTAAATGTAAGGAAGTTCATTTCAGATAGTTCATTTAAAATATTCTTTATAAGATATTGTGTATTTAATTTAAAATATTTAAAATATTCTTTATAAGATATTGTGTATTTAATTTATGCAGTGTACAATTACCCTTGTTTTCCATACACAAGTGGTCTGTTTGTATTCTAATATATCAACTGAAATAAGTGACCATACTGCTACCATGTCAGCATGTCCTGTCAAGTACATCCTGCTATTGTATGCGACAGTAAGCGGTACTACCTGCGACTGTTTGGCTGAGGGTTGGGCGGTCGTTACCAAACCTGAAAACTAAGGGAGAACCAATGGCTATGGGCAGAGGAGTTCACCCTTAGGGGGCTTGTTGAAGCCACTGTGTAGGAAATGACACATAAATTCAACAGGAAGCTGCTGCCTTACAGATGTGGCAGGAGACTGCTAAAGGATAAGCGTGATAACCCTGACAGAAAAAATCATCTCCAACGTTAGGCCTAGCAAGACAGTTGGAGAGTAACTGCAATCGCTTTCAACACTTGAGCCTTGGCAGTAAACTAAGAACTCGAAGTAGACAACAGCACCCGCAGACACATACCAGGTATGATGGCTTACAGCCAGATGATAGGCCAGGCATTGCAATTGTGCAACAACCCCAGAGAAGACAACACATGCGAATAGGAACAATCAAAGTACAGAACTTCACAGGAAATGTGAAGAATTAGTGGCCATCATGGAGAGAAGGAAAATATCAATCCTAGGACTGAGTGACAGACTCCTGCAGCCAGACCCACCGCGCAGCACTTCGAACCCACAGGCTCCGGCAGCCCAGCCCGTGCAGTGCCTTTCTCTTTCTGACGCGGCAGCGTACTGGCCCACAGCACTGGGCTCATACGGCCCACCGCAGTCCACCGCACTGGGTGGGCTCCGTGGAATAACCTTGAGTAGTTCTCCACAATAACATGTGCGCTGTGCACAACGAAATGTTCAAGTCACACTACTATTCGGATCATTCACTCTACGAATTCCGTACGCTATTAACATATTGCAAAGTAGGATAATCGCATTTTGAAATTAAACGGTAGATATTTCTCCTGCACTATAATAATAATAATAATAATAATAATAATAATAATAATAATAATAATAATTGAAAACAAACAGAAACTTTATTATAAACTAATATTCGTTTGCAATTGACATCAAGTTAACTGAAAATGAATCTAAATAACACGAAGCATATTCATAGGACTTCATTCTCATTTACCTCAAAATAAAATATAAACATAAATGACGTGCAATTTGCCAACAACAAAAGCAATCCTGAACGCAGCTTTTACTTAGTGTGAGTAGTTTATTGGTCATTGTTAATGTGGTGGAATGGAATTACTGTGAATGAAAAGAAGACCATCAGCATTGTCATGCGTTGACAATGAAGCCCCCTGAACTGCAATTTATCTCTGAAGCTGAACATGATGCTTGCATACATATTACTTTCTTAGCGATCTGGTGAAATTTTGGATAGTTTTGTCCATTTGTTCTCCAATAGGATGCTATATCTATCTTCTTGCATTCCACAATTTCGCTTTAAATACCTTTCCAGCTCATCTATTGGAATAGAAGCATCATGAACGTCAGTCCACGAAGAAAATTTCATTACTGTGGCAGGTTGTGGCATAGTCGTGGAGTCTGATGAAATGGCGTATGGCTTTTAGTGCCGGGAGTGTCCGAAGACATGTTCGGCTCGCCAGATGCAGGTCTTTTGATTTGACTCCTGTAGGCGACCTGCGCGTCGTGATGAGGATGAAATGATGATGAAGACGACACATACACCCAGCCCCCGTGCCAGCGAAATGAACCAATTAAGGTTAAAATTCCCAACCCTGCCGGGAATCGAACCCGGGACCCCTGTGACCAAAGGCCAGCACGCTAACCATTTAGCCATGGAGCCGGACACGGAAATATTAGAATGCTCGTCATTGAAGCACACTTCGTTCATCGTAAGTTTTTATCTAAACATAAAAAAGACAAAATCAGTCCGACTCCTTTAATCTACACTAATATAATAAAGAGAGAGCGCGAATTTTGTTAGTTTGTGTATATCTGGAGGGTAATCTCAGAAACTATTGGACCGATTCTAAAAATTCTTTTACTAATGTAAATATACATTATCCCTGAGGGACATGGGCTGTATTTTATTTTCAAAACAATTCGAGGTGGAGGCGACAGGGAAGCATAAAAATAATAGGCTAATATAGGCGAAATATCGAATTTGTCGTGCAAGGACGACACCAAGCTCATTTTAAGCCACTTAACCCACAGAACAAATCTCGGTAAGCCCTATGGGCCCGAAAACTATGTTTTACGGCCCTGAAACCGATCGTTAAGGAGATATTGGCACCACACTACCCCTGCTCTCAGAATCGGATAAGGAAATGAACTGCCGTAACCATGGCAATGCCAGCTCCAGGGTTCTACAGCAGCGCGATTATGTGTGTACGTTTGGGCATAGCTGCCAACCAAAATTTGTATACATAATCCCTGAGCATATCTACAATATATCTCCAAAAATTAACATGTTACAGTCCGACTCGTTGGCTGAACGGTCAGCGTACTGGCCTTCGGTTCAGAGGGTTCCGGGTTTGATTCCCGGCCGGGTCAGGGATTTTAACCTTAATTGGTTAATTCAAATGGCTCGGGGGCTGGGTGTACGTGGTGTCTTCATCATCATTTCATCCTCATCACGACGCGCAGATCGCCTACGGGAGTTAAATAGAAAGACCTGCACCTGGCGAGCCAAACCCGTCCTGGGATATCCCGGCACTAAAAGCCATAAGACATTTCAACATGTTACGGATGTGAAGTGGTATTTATAATCTCTTTTAAAAGGGTGGAGGAAGGGCTGATAAAGGGAATGAATTCTTTTTATGCGGATACTTATATCTCAAAACCTGAAGATGTTACAGATGTGGAAATACGTATTTGTAATCTCCTTTAAAAATAAGGAAACTTTTTTTTTTTTTTTTTTTTTTTTACTTGAGAAAAGACGTTCTCACGTGTACAGTTCTACGTCGCATGGTCATCTCAGCCCCAAAAGGCAATACGACAAACTTTGTGTACAAAGATTTTCTGGGGTAAATGAAACAATTTTTCAGCGAGGTTTTATACTTCAGGGATTTTCAGATAATGTCTTAGTACAGTATCGAGGAATGATTACTTTTATCAAATTACGAAATCCACGCGAGAAACCGCGAGTAACTGCTAGTGTGTGCATGAAGTTCACCGCAGATCGTACAGCACACAAAATTAACGTCTTTCCCATCACCATCAACTGCAGGCTTGAATACGAACCAAATACAACTTTTAAGTTTAGGATCCGGTTCAGAAGTCTTGTACTGTGCGGTTTTTAGTTCGTTTGTTGCTTCTTTTTTACTTTACGATTTTTTGCCACGGTTTCTTTTCTTTTGGAATTACAGTCCACATTCGTTTCCGATAACAGGATAGACGGAGAAGTCAAACTGAAAACCACAGCAAATTTGATCGGCTCCACTCGACCGTATTGCAACGCACTCCGCTGACACGCAGTACACTGTACACATTGAAGCAGTCAGCCCATAGAACTACCACAGCGCTGTCCTTGGCTCACCGCGTACAAATGACAGAGCGCTGGCCCAGACCGGCCCGTGCGATGACGTCACGGGCTTCGTTTGTTCGAGCCTTTCAAAGCCCATTGCAGTGTACTGCTGAAGCAGCTCATGGGCTGGGCCTCGCTGCAGGACTCTGCTGAGTGAAACTAAATGGAAAGGTAAAGGACAGAAAGAGTTGAGTAAAAACTATACCCTCTACTAAGGTGAGAACGACGCTCACGATCCTAGAAGGACCAAAAACCCTACGATTGAAACATGGAAGCTGCAGCAGAGCAGATCCAGGAGCAAGCCGAAGATGAAAAAAATGGAGACAGAAGTCCCAGTAGGACAGGCTGTCACCAACATAAAACAAGAAATGGCAACAGAAGCTTCAGTAGAGCAGACTGCTACCACAAGCAAATCAGGAACGCCCGTAGAGACAGAACTGAAGATTTCTGCATCAAAAATCAACAGATTACATATTGACAGACCACTTCGCAACAGTGCATACTATAAGGAAAGGAAGAGAGCGAGGATGGAAGCCAAAATAGCAGCTGGAATTTAGATGGAAAAGAAACCAAGGCAGGGATTGATGAGAAGCTATCCCTCCGACAACGCTCAAAAGGCTAACGTCGGAAGATAGTGCACCATCAAGTTCGGCTTCAAAACCGCCCGCCAAGAAACAGAAAGAAGAAACTGTCATGTCCTTTTCGGAAAGACTCACTTCAATCAAGGTAGCCACAATACCTAAAACCTTTCCAGACACAGGAAGGACAATTGTTTTGGTCCTTAAAGAAAAAGATTTTGAAGAGCTCAAGAAGAGAGGCCTTAAGGCCAAGCTTGGACTTGGGCAGATCAAATTTCAAGTAATTAAGGGAAAAACAAAACCTAGCGTTGGCAAGGATGGTGCTGAAAGTTCTTCAGGCCAACCTTCAACATAAAAAAGCAGCTGTGGCCAATTTCGTAAGGAAGTTCAAGTCCGAGGCTATTGGCGTGGCTCTTATACAAGAGCCATGGGTAGTTAAAGGCAGAATAGCAGGACTGGCGGAATCTGGAAATTTACTTGTAAGCAGGAAATTAAAATACCTTCTGCTACAGGAACATTGTTCAAGGGATCTAGTGGCAGCCAAGATAAAACTTGCAAATTGGGAAGGTCCCAGAGAAATAACAATAGGCCCTGCATACCTTCCATATGACTCAATGGATCCGCCTCCATCGGAAGACTTGGAAGAATTAATTTGCAAAGCAAAGAGGATAGGTGAACACCTAGTACTCGGAGCAGATACAAATGCACATCACACTGCTTGGGGCAGTACTAACTGCAATGAAAGAGGTGAGTTCTTAATAGAGTTTATTATTAGAACAGAATTGATAATATTAAACCTAGGAAATAAACCTGCATTCATAAATAAGAATCGTAGAGAGGTAACAGATATCACATTGAACACCATGCATACTGCAAACTTCATTAAGGATTGGAAGGTGCTGGAGGAGCCAACCTTGGCAGACCACCAGCATATCCAATTTGCGATAGAGGCGAGGCGATGTGGTATTAAATGTACACAGAGACCCTAAAAGAATGAACTGGGATGGATAGAGAGAAGTTCTAGGGCACACTGTACAAAAGATCCAAACGAACGTAAGGGAACGGAGGGAATTGGATGAGGCAGTGGAACAATTAGAAGAGGCCATTATCGCCGCATACCATGACAAATGTCCCCTTAGAGAAAAGAAAACCGAGCAAGTGGCCGTGCAGTTAGGGTCGCGCAGCTCAGAGGTTCCATTCGGGAGATAGTGGGTTCGAACCCCACTGCCAGCAGCCCTGAAGATGGTTTTCCATGGTTTCCCAATTTCACACCCGGCAAAATGCTGGGGCTGTACCTTAATGAAGGAAACGGCCGCTAACTTCCCAACCTCGCACCCTCCCGTCACCGAAAACCTTTGATGTGTTAGTGCGACATTAAACAAATGTTGTTGTTGTTGTTGTTTGAGTCATCAGTCCCTAGACTGGTTTGATGCAGCTCTCCATGCCACCCTATCCTGTGCTAACCTTTTCATTTCTACGTAACTATTGCATTCTACATCTGCTCTAATCTGCTTGTCATATTCATACCTTGGTCTACCCCTACCGTTCTTACCACCTACACTTCCTTCAAAAACCAACTGAACAAGTCCTGGGTGTCTTAAGATGTGTCCTATCATTCTATCTCCTCTTCTCGTCAAATTTAGCCAAATTGATCTCCTCTCACCAATTCGATTCAGTATCTCTTCATTCGTGATTCGATCTATCCATCTCACCTTCAGCATTCTTGTGTAACACCATATTTCAAAAGCTTCTATTCTCTTTCTTTCTGAGATTGTTATCGTCCATGTTTCACTTCCATACAATGCCATGCTCCACACGAAAGTCTTCAAAAACATCTTTCTAATTCCGATATCAATGTTTGAAGTGAGCAAATTTCTTTTCTTAAGAAAGCTCTTCCTTACTTGTCCTAGTCTGCATTTTATGTCCTCCTTACTTCTGCCATCGTTAGTTATTTTACTACCCAAATAACAATATTCATCTACTTCCTTTAAGACTTAATTTCCTAATCTAATATTTCCTACATCACTTGCCTTTGTTCAACTGCACTCCACTACTTTTGTTTTGGACTTATTTATTTTCATCTTGTACTCCTTACCCAAGACTTCATCCATACCATTCAGCAACTACGAGATCTTCTGCAGTCTCAGAAAAAATAACAATATCATCGGCAAATCTCAAGGTTTTGATTTCCTCTCCTTGGACTGTGATTCCCTTTCCAAATTTCTCTTTGATTTCCTTTACTGCCTGTTCTATGTAAACATTGAAAAGGAGAGGGGACAAACTGCAGCCTTGCCTCACTCCTTTCCGGATTGCTGCTTCTTTTTCAAAGCCCTCGATTCTTATCACTGCAGACTGATTTTTATACAGATTGTAGATAATTCTTCGTTCTCGGTATCTGATCCCTATCATCTTCAGAATCATAAATAGCTTGGTCCAATCAACATTATCGAATGCCTTTTCTAGATCTACGAATGCCATGTACGTGGGCTTGTCCTTCTTGATTCGATCCTCTAAGGTCAGACCTAAAGTCAGGATTGCTTCACGTGTTCCTACATTTCTTCTGAAGCCAAATTGATCTTCTCCCAACTCAGCTTCAACTTGTTTTTCCATTCTTCTGTAAATAATACGTGTTAAAATTTTGCAGGCATGAGATACTAAACTAATGGTGCGGTAGTTTTCACACCTGTCAACACCGGCTTTCTTGGGAATAGGTATAACAACATTCTGCCGAAAATCGGATGGGACTTCTCCTGTCTCAGAGATCTTCCACACTAAATTAAATAACCTTGCCATGCTGGTTTCTCCTAAGACAGTCAGTAGTTCAGAGGGAATGTCATCAATTCCAGGTGCCTTGTTCCTATTTAGGTCACTCACGGCTCTGTCAATCTCTGACCTCAAAATTGGGTCTCCCATTTCATCAGCGTCAACAGCCTCTTCATGTTCCAGAACCAAATTATCTACATCTTTACCTTGATACAACTGATGGATATGCTCCTGCCATCTTTCTGCTTTGTCTTCTTTCCCTAGAAGTGGCTTTCCATCTGAGCTCTTAATATTCATACACCTAGATTTCCTTTCTCCAAAGGTTTCCTTGATTTTCCTGTATGCAGCATCTACATTTATTAGGACCATACAACCTTCGACATCCTTGCACTTCTCCTTCAGCTAGTCTTCCTTAGCTACCTTGCACTTTCTATCCACTTCATTCTTCAATCGCCTGTATTCTTTTCTGCCCTCTTCATTTCTAGCATTCTTGTATTTTCGTCGTTCATCAATCAGGTCTAGTATCTCCTGAGTTATCCTCTGATTCTTAGTTGATCTTTTCTTCCTTCCTAATATTTCTTCAGCAGCCCTACTGACTTCATTTTTCATTACTCTCCACTCTTCCTCTATTGTGTTTCCTTCAGCCTTTTCATTTAGTCCTTGTGCAACATGTTCCTTGAAACAATCCCTCACACTCTTTTCTTTCAACTTGTCTAGATCCCATCTTTTTGCATTCTTTCCTTTCTTCAATTTCTTCAACTTCAGATGGCATTTCATGACCAACAAGTTGTGGTCAGAGTCCACGTCTGCTCCTGGGAAAGTTTTGCTATCCAACACCTGGTTTCTGAATCTCTGCCTAATCATAATGAAGTCTATTTCATACCTTCCAGTGTCTCCAGGTCTCGTCCACGTATACAGCCATCATTTGTGGTGTTTGAACCAAATATTGGCAAGGACTACATTATGATCAGTGCAGAATTCAACCAGCCGACTTCCTCTTTCGTTCCTTTGTCCCAATCTGAATTCTCCTACTGTACTACCTGCTCTTCCTTGGCCTACGACTGCATTCCACTCTCCCATCACAATTAGATTCTCGTCACCTTTTACATATTGTATTAAATCTTGTATCTCCTCATATATTCTTTCCATTTCTTCATCATCCGCTGAACTAGTAGGCATATAGACCTGCACTATTGTGGTGGGCATTGGTTTGGTGTCTATCTTGACGACAATAATTCTTTCACTATGCTGGTTGTAGTAGCATACCCGCTGCCCTATTTACTTATTCATTATTAAACCAACTCCTGCATTTCCCGTTTGATTTTGTGTTGATAATTCAGTAGTCGCCTGACCAAAAATCTTGTTTTTCCTGCCAACGTACTTCACTTATACCAACTACATCTAACTTTAGCCTATCCATCTCCCTTTTCAGATTCTCTAACCTACCACAACGATTCAAACTTCTAACATTCCATGCTCCGACTCGCAGAATGTCAGTATCCATCTTCCTGATGATCGCCCCCTCTCGTGTAGTCCCCATCCGGAGATCCTAATGGGGGATTAGTTTACCTCCGGAATATTTTACCCGGGAGGAAGCCATCATCAGTACATCATTCATACAGAGAGAGCTGCATGTCCTCGGAAGGTAGTTACGGCTGTAGTTTCCCGTTGCTTTCAGCCGTGTAGCAGTATCAACACGGCTAAGCCATGTTGAGTATTATTACAAGGCCGTATCAGTCAATCATCTAGACTGCCGCCCTTGCAACTACCGAAAGGCTGCTACCCCCCTTTCGATGAACCATTCGTTAGTCTGGTCTCTCAACAGATACCCATCCGATATGGTTGCACCTGCGGCTCGGCTATCTGCATCATTGGGACACGCAAGCCTCCCCACCACAGCAAGGTCACATGGTTCGCAAATAGCAACAAACAAAAAAAGGAGAAAAGAAAACCGCCAAAAATGTTAGGTGGTGGAATAACAATCTAGCCAAAATGAAAAAAAAGAGGTTAGAGCATTGTACAAAATATCAAGAAATGGTATGTGGGACTTATATCATAGGAAACTCACCGAGTATAACCTAGAGATACGAAGAGCAGAAAGAAACTCTTGCAGACTGTTCTGCGAGAAAGTGGAATCAAGCACTGAAGCAGCATGGTTCCAGAAGGTTCTTAAAACGATACATATAAATCAAGTGGGAACACTGGAAAAACCTGATGGAACATACACTCAGATGGGAAAGGAGACTCTGGAGGTGTTGCTAGCTTGTCATTTTCCTGAGGCTGAGGAATTATAAGGGGAATAAATGGTCAAAACAGAGGCCAGATCACGAAGAGCAGATTGAAACTGTGCCAACCGATTAATTAAGCCTAACCATGTGAGGTGGGCAATCAACACGTTTCAGTCCATAAAGGCTCCAGGGCCAGCTGAGATACTCCCGATATTCCTGCAGGAAGGATGGAAGATGATCATCAAGGCCCTGACAGACCTTTTTAGAGCAAGTCTAGCTCTAGGGTACATGCCGAAATCATGGTCTAAAGCTAAAACAGTATTTATACCAAAGCCTGGAAGGGCGAACTATGCCCAAGCCAAAGCCTATAGACCATTATGCTTCAACTCCTTCATGCTAAAAACAATGGAGAAAATACTGTATAAATACATCCAGAAAACAGTGCAACTGAACTCAACATTACATGAAAATCAGCTTGCATACAGACTTGGCAGATCCACTGAGACAGCACTCCATCAACTGGTTTGCAAACTAGAGGAAAGCCTAGAATACAAAGGAATTGCTCTGGCGACATTTCTAGTTATACAAGGGGCCTTCAGTAATACAATCTACAACCCCATGATTAAAGCTGTTGAAGAGAGTAGGGTGAGGAAGACTGTTGTAAACTGGATTAGATCCATGTTAGGCGGGAGAAAAATAAAGGCAACTCTGTTTGAAGAGACGCTCACAGTTAGAGCCACTCGAGGTTGTGCACAGGGAGTTCTTTTTCCTCTTCTGTGGAACCTTGTGGTGAACAAAATCATAGCCATACTCGACAAACAGGGATTTTACACAAAAGGATACGCAGATCTAGTTATTGTGGTAAGAGGTAAGGTGACGAGTGTCATCCAGGACCTCATGCAAAGATCATTTAACCTTGGGGAGAACTGGTGTCGGGAAGAACAACTCACAGTCAACCCGAGCAAGATTAACACTGGTCTCTTTCACAAGAAGGAAGAAATTAGAGGGGACGAGAACACTGAAACTCTTTGGGCAAGAATTCTATATGGAAGATTGGAATGGCTATGGGAATATATAGGACCACATGGCTATGGGAGAATGAATTCAGAAGGGGAACATCTCCTAGATTTCTGCATAAGAAACTGTTTGGTAGTAAAAAACAGTTGGTTCAACAAAAGAGTCAGTCACAAGATTAAACGTTACAAATGGGATGGAAAGAGCAAGTTGGTCATTGACTATGTCATTACAGATAAAGAATGAAGTAGACTTGTGACTGATCCCGATCACTTGGGTGTAATATTAGACAAAAAGTTAACCTGGAATCCACATATAGAAAGAAACATAACCCGGGTTAAGAAACTATTGTATGCACGCAAGAGGGCAGTCGTGATAACATGGGGTCTAAAGCCGGCAATGGTAATGTAGATATACACAATGATCATTAGACCACTGATAAAAGCAACTCAGTGAAAAGTCAGTAGCAAACTAAATAGCCTTCAAAGAATGGCATGCATAGCGATGACTGAGGCAATGAAAACTACACCTACAGAAGCCTTGAACACTCTACAAGATCTCCCTCCATTAAGTAATTTTATAGAGGGACAGGCTAGAATGAGTTCATATCGACTGGAGCATTACTGATGCTGGAAGGCACAAAGGCTCAATCTTGGTCGCTGTAAAATGAACCTAGAACACGGGAAGTTTTACACATGCCAGCTGATTATACGATTCCAAAGTATACCTTTGAAAAACCATTTGAGACCCAGATAACTAAAAAGGAAGACTGGGACATTAACATATGGAAAACTGATAGGAAAGATATTGTGTAGTGGACAGATGGCTCAAGGACTGAGGAGGGAACAGGAAGAGGGATCAACGGGGAAAGGCCTGAGAGATCAATCCAAACAAGCCTAGGCAGACACTACACTTTTCCAAGCTGAAGTGATAGCCATCATTACATGCCTTGTGGAAAGAAAAAATGAACTACAGAGATAAGAACATTTTCATATTTACAGATAGCCAAGCAGCCGTTAAGGCACTTGAAGCTGTCCAGGTTACATCTAAAATTGTTTGGTATTGTCATACACTTCTTCTGAAGCTCTCAGAGTACAATGTTGTTAAAATAATATGGGTACCTGGGCATGCAGGCATAGAAGGTAATGGAAAAGCAGATAAACTGGCAAGAAAAGGGTCAGAAACACCTTTTATGGGCCCAGAACCAGTATGTGGGATCTCTTATAGAAAAGCCCGCCTCTACATAGGTAAATGGATACAAAAGAAACAAATGGAAAACTGGAAAAATGCTCCAGGATGCAGAGCCCAAACAAGGATCATACTAAGGAACTGCTGGAACTCAGCAGAGAAAATATAAAATGGGTAGTAGGACTGCTGACTGGACACTGCCATCTTAAAAAGCACCTATAAAGAATAGGAGTAATAACAGACAATGTATGTAGGAAATGCAACAATGCAGAAGAATCAGCTGAACACATACTCTTTGAATGTAAGGCACTGGGAAGAATTAGAATCTCCACACAGGGTTTACCTAGTGAAGAGAGAAGAAACATCTGTGAAGACCCAATAAGGAGGACCTGCAACTTTTTGAAGGGAGCAGGTATAACTAGGAGGAGATGAAGGAAAACCCATGGTAGCAAAAGATCTTTGCGGTCGACACTAAAAGGAACTTTTAAAGAGACCCCATGAATAAAGGAAGAAGAAGATACCCTCTACTGGAATGGTGACAACAGAGATCAGCAATGAAGCAGGATTGATATTATCAAAAAAGTTAGATGGCATTACAGAGATTCAGTACATCAATGAGAGGATTATAAAGGCAACAGTTCACCTTGGGAAAGAGAAGTAAAATTTAGAGAATGCTTACAAGGAGGAGACTTAAGTTCAAATTCCTATTGCAGGAACTAGTTTTTATGCACAGGATAATCAGACCGCATAAGCGTAATGTTATGCATAAATTTGAGTTACAAAAAACTTTTTAACATCTGGACTTGAAATATTCTTCAAGCTATCAAAAACTTCAAGCAAAAGAACTTCGAGTTATAGAAAATACATAACACATAAAATACACATTGCCTGACAAAAAAAAAGTTAAGCACCCAGAAGGAATGGTTGAAAGTGAATGAAACTACATATGCTGAAAGACCATGTGCCTTTACTGAACTGATTACAATATGGGATGAAAGAGGCAAGGCCGTTGGCAGTTAAAGGTGGAATGTTGGTGCCAGGTCAGTAGGGTGTCGCAAACCTCCTGACCGCAATGCATGCCCACATACAGTTCAAAACGGTGTCGAACAGCCTTTGGATCCTCTCCTGAGGCATGCTTGTCCACAGCTGTTGCAACTGTCCCTCCATATCCCGCAGGCTGGTGCTGGGATGGAGTCCCCTTCCAATGTCATCCCACACATGTTCGATGATGAGAGGTCCGGGGATTATGTTCACCACAGGAGGATCACAATATGCTCTACACCCTATCCCAAATAATCTGGGAGAAAAGGTAAACATGAAAAACATGCGATAAATGCAATGGTACTGTCTATCTTTTGGTAAGGCATGAAAAATACTTTACATGTGTTAGGTAATGTTATTTCTGTGTAAAAGTTATGTACGTCACCTAAATCTGTTTATCTTTTCACTTTTCAAAAATTGTTTAGTTTCAATTTATAATTGATACTCGTGAATTAAAGTGCCTTTTGAGAGGGGCGATGTGTCAACAGCAGAACAGCCATTGCAATATTCAGTAGCAGTTCATTTAGCTAACATACAACCCATGTGCTTTCTATTTACTGCTGTGTTCTGTGTGTTATTGGCGACCTAGTGACTTCACATATTATTACGAGTTTCTTTTGTGCTAATATTTAGTAATATATCATTATTAATTAAGTTGGTAGTCAGTCATTGTCTTGGTGGTTAGGATTTAGTTAACCGTTTTAATTTAAGTTTAGTTAACCTTCATTTAAGTTCCGTGTGGAATAAATATGGGTGAGCCGGCCATTCTCACGTAAAGCACAAGAAGGGAAAAGCATTGGGAAGTGGAGAAAAACAGTATGCTCTCAATGTTTTTAAGAAGTTAAGTGACGCAAAACCTGGTAGTACTCTCAAAAATGTGATGAGGTTAGTAGTCGCTACGTCTTAATGCCATCCCAAAGCATATTAAGGACTCGTGGTGCGTATAGAGTAGATGATATCGCATTGCAATCGGGAAGGCAAGTTTTAAAGTTACCTCTGTACGACTGTTCTTTAAATCCAATTGAAAGTGTGTGGAGCCAAGTTAAGGGCAACGAGGCTAGGAAGAACAAAACTTTCACCTTTGCGGAAATAAGAAAACTGCTGCTGGACGGGATTGAACTAGTGACCCCTCAACGTTGAGAAATGTGTATAAAACACGTCATTGAGACAGAAGAAAAAAGAATGCGGGATACAGACCAGTTAGTAGACGATGCCATTGAACGGATAGTGGTAAATGTGAACGACTCTGACAGTGATGACGACAATGTGGAGAGAATTGAGTAACCTATCTTTCTTCCGTGGGCGACATTGGTGAGCATATTAACCTTCAGAATTATATTGAATATTATCATGATTCATTCTGGTGATTATATAAATGTTGTATTCTTCTTATAACATGTTAGTTACAGACTATTTTTGAACTAGTTATCGACCTCGTGATTTTTTTTCTGATGTTTTTATGTGACTAGTACTACAATGCTCATGTGGCCGGACTCATTCTTTGAGCCTGCCTCTGTAGCGTAACGGTTAGTGTTATTAGCTGCCATCCTTGGAGGCCCGGGTTCGATTCCCGGTAGCGCCAGAAATTTAAGAATGGCAGGAGGGCTAATATATGGTTAAAATGGTACATGTAGCTCACCTCCACTGGGAGTGTGTCTGAAAAGAGCTGCATCACCTCGGTATGAAGACACAAGTTTACTTACTTACTAGGTAATTTGAGGTAGGGTATAGGCATTCCATAGACACGCGATGTGAATGGACATGCTATATCTTGTTGAAACGCTGTCCCAGGATGTTGTGCCATAAGGGGTAGGACGTGCAGACGCAAAATGTTTGTGACGTATCGCTGTGCCATCAAAGTCTGCCGAAGCACTGTCGGAGGTGACCTGAACGCATATCCTATGGATCCCTTTACCATGATACCAGGGATTACGCCCATGTATCTTTCCACAATATAGGCAGTATCTGCCCTCTGCCCTCGATACCGCCAAACCCGCACACAATAGCCATCGAAGGTTATGGAGAAGCAGGACTCATCACTTAACATGATGCGACGCCAGTCATCCTCTGTCCATGCCTCCCAGGCAAGGCACCACTCCAAACGCAGGCGTTGGTGTTCTGGTGTCAATGGAAACCAATGCATGGGGCAGTAGGACCCCAATCTGGCTGAGGCAAGTCTTCGAGGTACTGTGCGATAACCCACAGGATGCTGTAGTGCCTCCAGTACATGTTCGCGGATGGCAGGTGCCGAAGTTATGGAATCCTGCAATGCTTGGCGCACCATACGAAGGTCCTCCCTCGGGATGGTGTTTCTGATGAATATGATGATGCTTGTTGTTTAAAGGGGCCTAACATCTAGGTCATCGGCCCCTAATGGTACGAAATAAGACAAAATGTTATGACAATTTAAAAATCCATAATCCTCCACCGACTAGAATTCGAAAATGTGAGGACGAAGAATAAACGGATGGATATGAAGTAAAAACAATCAGTGGATCTGACCCGCAATGCCCCACATTCCCAGAAACTAGCATTAAACGATAGTATTACTGACCAAGGGACTGCTTGTAAAGCACAATACTGAATCTATGATGCTTGTAGTCTAAACGGGTCCAAAATCCAGGTCATCGGCCCCTCAAAATAGTACGTATCGCTAGGAAAATAGAACCATGCTATCTGTCATGTTGCGGTACTAATCAAAAGTAGCGTAGACTTGCGGTATTCCACACATTATGGTACTACTCACAGGTGATGAAATTCGCATATGTAACACAGACCTACATGTTTCGCACACTGTGGCGCTATTCACAGGCAACGCAAACCTATACAGGCAATGCAAACCTATGGTGTTCCTAATTTATTCTTGTGGGTTCACCATCATCCATACAAACGACATATCCCACCCACCTCAGCCTACTTCTGATCACTACTGGGTCACTGCTTAGCTCATATTAATAAAATAATAATCATCATCAGAAATCACTTCCACCATTCCCTCAAACTGGATCTAATATTCAAAACATGATCTTTCTTTCTTTCTTTATTTATTTATTTCTATTCAAAAACCCCTTTCTTCAACTCTACCTTTACTTCTAATATTCTACTGTTCTTCTCCTTTCTCCATATTTTTGCTGTATGCCCCATTCTTCTCCCTGATCACCTATTCATAAGGATGCATCAAATCATCTCCTATCATTTTCTTTACATACAGAGAACATCTCTCCCCACAGAACTGATGGCCGTAGTTCAGAATGTATAACTCTGTGCGCTTCATACGATTAGCTGTAAAAGAGAGAGACATGGCAAGCACCATTACAGACACGTTAAAAAAACCTCCAGGGCAAAATTCTGACACCCTGGAGTCTCTGAAAGCCAGAGAAGTTGCTGTTGTTGTTGATGATGATGATGCTTATTGTTTAAAGGGGCCTAACATCTATGTCATCAGCCCCTAATGGTACGAAATGAGATGGAATGTAATGACAATTTAAAAGTCCAAAATCATCGATTGACCAGAATTCAAAACGTGATGACGAACGAATGGGTGAACATGACTTTAAAACACCATCAGTGTATCCGACTCGCAATGCCCCACATTCCCAGAAACAATCGTAAAACAATATATTACTGACCAAGGGACTGTTTCTAAAGCACAATCCTGAATCAATGATACACTGTTGTATAAAGGAGTCCAAATTCGAGGTCATCAGCCCCTCATAATGGTACTTATCGCTAGTAAAGTAGAACCATGGTATTTCTCATGTTGCGGTACTAATCAAAAGTAGCGCAGACTCACTGTATAATATGCTTACAATATTGTATTTTTTATTTTTCTATTCCACCTTTTCAATACAATTACATAGTTACATGTAATGACTCACTGTATTCCACACATTATGGTACTACACACAGGTAATGTACTACGTGCATGCAACGCAGACCTATGGTATTCCTCACATTGCGGCGCCCCTTTACAGGCAACGCAAACCTATGGTGTTCCTCACATAGGTGTACTAATCACAGGCAACGCAGACCCACGGCGTCTCTCATACAGTGGTACTAATCACAGGCAACACCCAGACCTGTTCAAGTGGAGATGGATTGCTGGATACGAGAGACACTTGTGCGGGACGGACTGCACTTGAACAGGTGAGGCTCCTATGAGTTAGGAAATCTGCACGAAAGTGTCATTAAGTTGTGCCGGCAAAGATGAGGAAGACTGAAGTCGGAGGAAGGCTGCTAACTGGAACTGACGACAGGCAACGAGCAGCTGCGGATTGTAGACTATGGAGGTATGACCCAAAGACTACTGCAGGTGAATTGTCAAAGCGTGCAAAATAAATATTATTGAATTTTGGAATGTTATGGAATCATACCATGTAGATATGGGAATGTAAATAGTAACAAAGTAAATCAGAGTGATTTCATTATATATAATAAAGGGACCAAGAGTCTAGAGGTGGTAGAGTATTTATCTGTAAGCGAAAGAACATACGTAGTTGTTTAAAATGGGTTGATGAGGATCACAAAATGTTGTGTGTGCAAATCATGGAACAAGGGAATGCCAATCTCATTCAAATAGTAGGAATATATAAGCCACCTGATAAATTCTCGGTACTCGATAGGATGCACAATGTTACATGTACAGGCAACAATATGCAGAAAAGTGTTATAATTGCAGGTAACCTAAATCTTCCGGACATAAACTGGTCTGGCGAGGCTACGGGAAGTGTCTACAGTCAGGTTGTAGTAAACAAGCTAATTAGGGATGGTGGATTTACCCAAGTAGTAGATTTTCCTACTAGAGAAACAACACTTTAGATGTTTATCTTACCGGGCGAGTTGGCCGTGCGCGTAGAGGCGCGCGGCTGTGAGCTTGCATCCGGGAGATAGTAGGTTCGAATCCCACTATCGGCAGCCCTGAAGATGGTTTTCCGTGGTTTCCCATTTTCACACCAGGCAAATGCTGGGGCTGTACCTTAATTAAGGCCACGGCTGCTTCCTTCCAACTCCTAGGCCTTTCCTATCCCATCGTCGCCATAAGACCTATCTGTGTCGGTGCGACGTAAAGCCCGTAGCAAAAAAAAAATATGTTTATCTTGTAAAACCCGATGACTTACACATTAGCTGTATGGCAGTACCAGGTATAAGCGACCACTCAGCTGCAGAATTAAATATTACATATCCTTACGTATCTCTTAAACACTAAACTAGATAATGAGGAGAAAATTATAGTACACCAGTATAGTAAAGCTGACCCCTTTAAATTCCAAGAGTTTCTATGACAAATAATTCCCAACTGGGCATCAAAAGGCAGGCACATAAACGTAATATGGTATAATTTCGTTATTATTATTAATAGGGCTATTCAGCAGTTTGTGCACCTTACAATATTAAAATGGAACCCAGATCCAGAATACTACAATAGGAAAACTAAGAGCCTTAAAAAGGAAAGTAAGGAAAGCGTACAAGTCAATTTAGTTCGGTGCATATGAATAAGTTTCACAAGGAGCCAGCCATGATGTGTCAATGATAATGTCCTAAGAAGGTGAGATAATTACTGAAAATCTACTAATAGCTAATGAATTAAATCATTGGTATGGGAACATATTTAATGAGCAGAACAGCCTGGCAATAGATATAATCAATAACACTGGTTGTTGCCCCTTCGAAATTTGCCATAGAAAAATTCAGGAAAGAATTAAGAACTTACCTCAGGATTGGTACAGGGTAGTGTTACAGGACCACTCCTATTTATAGCATTTATCAATGATCTGCCAAATGAAATTTGAAGTAAATACAGGTTGTTTGCGGATCACTGCATAATATATCGAAAAATACAGAATGCTGTTGATAATAGGTTATCACAAGCCGATCTAAATATACTCCATTAAGTGGGCACTTGATAACAAAATAAAAATAAGTTCTCGAAAATGCAGTCTCATAAGAATGGGAAAGAAACTCAGGCAAGGGGACTTTTAATATTGTCTTGGATCGAACGCTCTTGTAGAGAGTGACTCATGCAAGTAACTAGGAATCCATGTAAAGAGAGATATACAATGGGACACCCACGCAGGAAGTGTAATTTCTAAAGCGTACAAGTCCATACATTTCTTGATGAGGGTGCTAAAGGGCAGCAATTCCCAGATGAAGGCGCATATCACTCATTAGGCCAGTCCCGAAATATGGAGCAGCCGTATGGGATCCATACCAAACAGGGCTCATTAAGGAACTTGAGATGGTACAGCGAAAGGCTACAAGATTTGTGCTTAACAATTTCAATCCTACAAGAAATAAGTATGACAGAAGAACATGGGTTGGAGATACTGAGGACTAGAAGGAAACGAACATGATCATGTGCCATGTATAATGCCTACACAAATAAGCCAGCTTGAGGACAGTTGAACAGTCAACTAGAAAAGCCCTGTTACTTTAGTAGGACAGATTATCCGCATAAAGTAAAAGATAGACTGCAGAAAACTAACTATGGAAAATATTTGTTTGTATATCGAGGAATTGATGACTGGAATGCATTACCTGCAGCGATCATAGAGCCTTTTCCCAAAAATGTAAGATGCTTCAAGAATAGACTCCAGCATTCTGTAAATTGTGTGTAAATTTCTATCTCATGGTGTCATATTTTAATGCAACACTAAACCCACGGTAAAATGTAGTATTAAGGCATCTGAATTATTTAAGGTATGAGTGAATCTATATAATAATAATTTTTTAAAATGATATTTGCTTTACGTCCCACTAACTACTTTTACGGACTTCTGAGACGCAGAGGTGCCAGAATTTAGTCCCGCAGGAGTTCTTTTACGTGCCAGTAAATCTAACAACACGAGGCTGTCATATCTGAGCACCTTCAAATACCACCGGACTGAGCCACGAATCTATATACAAACATGCTGTATTTACAATGCTAAGATAATTGTAACTGGACTGCTTAATGTACTGTACTTTGTCATATTGTAAAATTTTGAAATACTTAACGCACGTGTGAATTTGTATATGACTCTGTTGTAATGTTAAGCTAGTAGTAAGCTCAACTTGCAGTACTGTAAGCCATAGTGTTAAGCACTGGAAATACTTAAATTGTGTGTGAATTTGTATATGATGCTGGATTTAGAACGTTAAACTAGTAGTATTTCCTGTAATATTTTCTTTCCATGGAATTGCTTGTTGTACTGTTGTTGTGTAATTAGGTTTTAACTTTATTATAACACTACTGTAAGTGATTACTGACACTGGGATATTTCCCAATTGCAATGCATTTGTTGTTGTTATTACTATTATTATTATTAATATTATTAAATTACCTGCAGCTATAATAATAATAATAATAATAATAATAATAATAATTATTATTATTATTATTATTATTATTACATTCACCTGATAACTGCCCTTGCTTCAGAACATTCAGGAAACTTTGCTTCAGAAGACCAGTATCTGCACATGTTCTAATCATGTGACTCTTGCATTCAATTTTCATATTTCTTCTCACAGCAGTAAATTCTTCCTGTAAGTAACTGTAAACCTTCCCAAAAATTGCCCTCGCAAAAGTTGTCACACATACTAAAAATAAAATAATCAGTACAACAAGAAACTACTCCATGTCGAACACTTTAGCCAGGCTACTCACAACTCCTATACACATGAAGTCTATGCAACCTTAAGTCCATAAAGTTCCACATTTAGCTGCACTTCATGGCAACACATGGAACACAACAGAGTGAGGTAAGGAAGTGAAAACATGTTGAAAGCGCACAAGATCCACAACTGTGATTGGTGGCCTTGGCCTCAAAGCCGTGCCTTGCGTTCAAACCAGATTAGCGGTGGGAAATGCCCAAAGTTATACCTTCTCAACTATACCATACCTTTACCCAAACAAGTATCTACACTAACCTGTGTAATACCTGTTCAAAAACACAAAACTTCTTGCTATATTGATCAGCCAGGGCAACATGTCTCTCCATGTCAGGGTTAAACCCTTTGGCATTTCAATTTTTTTATTTTTTTTTACCTCGCAACGACACAGATAGGTCTTATGGCGATGATGGAACAGGAAAGACCTAGAAATGGGAAGGAAGCTGGCGTGGCCTTAATTATGGTACAGCCCCTGCATTTGCCTGGTGTGAAAATGGGAAACCACATAAAACCATCTTCAGGGCTGCCGACAGTGGGGTTCGAACCCTCTATCTCACGGATGCGAGCTCACAGCTGTGCGCCCCTACTCGCACGACCAATTCGCCCGGTTTCAAATTCTTAGTGGATTGCAAACAATGAAAACATAATAATCAGAGTCCATATATTAGCACCTCTGTACAACCTGATATCAATGACCTCTAACCTATGTCTAGTGTCAAGTACTGGATGGTCCAGCTGGTTTGAAGTCACTATGAGCTGCCCTGTACATTATTTTATGTATATCATTATGCTTGCAGATGCTGAAAGTATCAGAAGCCAGAAACCACAGTCATTCATATCTGGACTGGAAATATAAAAGAATGGTTAATGTTCTAATTGCTAACAGTCTTAACAGAGGTTGGGTATTGTAATTTTCTCCCACAGAAATTCCTGAATTCACCAAAAGTTAACACATACATGTCGCATTTAAACATTTTTAAATGGCATTGAGCTCAGTCGATATCAACTCTGCTATATATGGTCAATAACTATCCAAATGCACCACTATGCTCAGCTGAAACTAGACTAATATTAAAATATACAGTATTAACTTTAGCACCCATACCTCATCAGCTTCTTGGCTAGAACTTGGACGACACAACCCACGTTCCTCATGGGCTTGGTCAAGAAGAAAGTGTGATGTCAACTGGGTCAACGGGTGACTTCTACCACATTCACTTCCCACTAGATCTTGCAGAGCCATTTTTACATCTGAAAGTATAAAAATGGATTGAAACTCCATTTTAGATATCAAACATAAAGAATGGTACAAAATAGCACGCTAATCCTACGTACAGTACTGAACAGAAAAAGTGAAACACCCTGCAAGATGCTGAAAACTTTATGAAATAATTTTTTTTTTTTTTTTTGCAGGAAATGTATGTTCTTAACACACTGGAGATGCCGCCTGTAGAAACTATGAGTGTATTACTGACAATCGAGCTCTGAGAATCGACAGGTGCAAGATTTCACCGAGGCAAAAAAACAGAAGCTGCCGTTTCAGCGAGCTGTGCCTTTGCCAGAATACTGTAGGATGCTTCTAATAAGTATGAACACAAGTCAAGAGCTCTTCCTTCAAGGAATTGATCAAATTGTCGAGTTCCTACTTAAATTGTGGCTGCGTCATCATTCACTGTCAGCTGTGAAGTGAGCAGGAAAGTACGTGCGTGCAGACAGGAAGAGTGTGCGTTTGATCGGCAGGCTTGCATGTGTCATTCTTGTGAATATTCATCATGTCATATTGAAGTGCACAAAATAAAGATGATTAATCCATACTGAATGTTCTTATGGAAAGCCCAGGATCTGAAACTGGGGATGGGGATGACAACTGCACATCAAGTGAATGTGATTTTGACACTTCAGACAAGTAAACTTAGATAATGAGCTAATTTCAAACAGATGTGAAATTGATTCTGTAATACAGTTTCATACCACTCCCTAAAAATTTTGTCCTCTGAGTGTGGGGGCAGTAGAATAACATCCACGGTATCACCTGCCTGTCATAGTAGGCGAGTGCAAGGTGAGAGCATGGGTCGGCGACCATGGGGTCCTTAACCAACTTCTGGCATTGCTTATTTGAGCCAGACTCCTCACTTTCATCTTCCCTATTCCCCCTCCCGTTGTCATCTCTTGTTATTTTCTGACCCCAGTGGTGTTAGATGTCAAGGCCTAGGGTGTCTCATTTTTCTTTTCCCTTAGTGGCCCTTTTCTTTCTTTGGCAGGTACCTTCATTTTTCCAAGTGTTGGACTCCTACCATTTTTTTCTCTCTGTTTAGTTTTAATAGAGGACGGTTGCCTAATTGTACTTCCTCTTAGAACAGTAATAACCACCACCTAAAAATAAGGTTTGTTTCCTGTGTAGAGATGACAACCTGCAGCAACCCAATGAAAGCCTGACGTCAAGCAACTAATAGTGGGAAAAACATCAAAAGAGTGAAGAACGCATAGTTCAAAACCCTGCTATTGATGTAGGATGGCCAACTATGGATAATGTTCCACAATTGCCTGTGTTTCAAGATTGCAGAGTCAGAATTCCAATGGACAGTACTAGTGATGCATGGAAATATTTTAGTAAGTACTTGAACATAGATATCTTTAGGTATAGAAAATCAGAAACAAATTGTTATGCGAGGGATGCAATAAAAAACGCAAATGAACAGACAAAGCACAGGTCTCTCTATGGCTCTTGGCCTACTGTTACATTGAGGAAAATTTAACACTTCTTGGTAATTGTGATTCATGTGTGATTGGTTGTGTCGCCAAAGTTTACAGATTACCAGGCAAAATCATAGATTCATCGGGCACCTCTCCCAAGGTCTCCCTTACCTCAAGACTGATTTTGAGAAATTTTGTCAATTTTATATTTGAATTATAATCGATCCTATGTTCCATAAAGTCAAGCCAACCATGACCCCCAGGCATAAGATCGGACCGATTTATGATGATGTTATTCAAGAAGGAGATCATTTGCATTTGAAGTCTGATAGGTTTCAGTGTTTATATAAAAAATAAGCCAAACAAATATGGGATCATGTTTTACATAGTAAGTGATGCAGAATCTGGCTATCTGCAACAGCAAAATTTTTACAGGTTTTGCTGGTGGCAAGAACACTGTTCACGAGCTAATAAATCA
Organism: Anabrus simplex; assembly: GCF_040414725.1. Taxonomy (NCBI): domain Eukaryota; kingdom Metazoa; phylum Arthropoda; class Insecta; order Orthoptera; family Tettigoniidae; genus Anabrus; species Anabrus simplex. The sequence continues at coordinate 673,181,715 of NC_090266.1, read as the reverse complement.
GTTATGTGGTCTCTATTTCAATAAGGGTCACACTATTTATACAGATAGTTTCTTTACCAGTGTGCCGTTGATAAGTTGTGGAGCAGAAAAAACAATGTCAGTGAGCAATAGTTCAAAATATATATTTAAAAAAGGAAAACATACCAACAATTCTCAAAACGTCCCAACTGAGAAAGTGTGAAATGTTCTTAAGACGTAAGCAACATTTACTTGCGCTCAATTGTAAGACACAAGAGACGTTTACAGTCTTTCAACAAGACATAGTGCAAAACTGACAAGTGTTCAGGTAAAATGTAAGGGAGGCAATGTAAACATATAAAAGCCCACTCTGGTATTAGATTATAATATCAATAAAAATGGAGTAGATCACGGGGATCAATTTCTTAGCAATTGCCCATTCCAACACATCCAAATGAAATAATGGAGGAAAGTATTTTTTCATATCTTTTGCTTGGCTATTGTAAATTCCTTTATACTTTACAAGAAAACACTGTCAAATCCACAGACAACACATTCAGAGTGCTTTATGACTGAATTGGCGAATAAGTTCGTGGGAATGGGAAGCAGTGACAACTCAGTACCTAGCGCGAGTAATATCACAAATTCTTTTGCACGACTTTTCTTTCTTTGCTAGTGGCTTCACGTCGCACCGACACATATGTCTTATGGCGACGATGGGACAGGAAAGGGCTGGGAGTGAGAAGGAAGCGGCCGTGGCCTTAATTACGGTACAGCCCCAGCATTTGCCTGGTATGAAAATGGGAAACCACGGAAAACCATCTTCAGGGCTGCCGACAGTGGGGCTTGAACCCACAATCTCCCGAATACTGGCCGCACTTAAGCGACTGCAGCTATCGAGCTTGGTCTTTTGCACGACTGACAGGAAGGCATTTTACTGAGAGGGTTCTGTCGACCACAGGAAAAAGGTATGCGTCTAGGTACTGTACAGTGTGTTCAGACAAAGGACAAATAGGGTGTTTTTTTTTTTGCTATTTGCTTTACGTCGCACCAACACAGATAGGTCTTATGGCGACGGTGGGACAGGAAAGGCCTAGGAGTTGGAAGGAAGCGGCCGTGGACCCAGAATTTTCCTGGTGTGAAAAAGGGAAACCACGGAAAACCATATTCAGGGCTGCCGACAGTGGGGTTCGAACCCACTATCTCCTGGATGGACAAAAAAGGAATGGAAAGAGAATTCAGAAGGAAACATGAGGATTCTGCAGCATTTATGATAATGGTTTATGTGTGCTAGACAGCTCAACACATTCCACATGAAAGTAAATTACTGGTCGTAAACAAGGATACTCATTCCAATTGACCACTCTCTGACTATTTAATAAATATGTTTTAGTAGACAAGTCCCCAATATTTGTCAAATGTCAAAATATTAACCTAACTGGCCTCCACATCCACGTCAGTAAAGTTTATCGGATGGTAGAACTTACTAGCTTCAACAATTTATATAAAATAAATTGCTGTACTATTAAGATAATAAAAAATAATTTGTGTAAAAAAAAGTGTGATGGTTTTTAATATTACAAAAATTTGTCATCATTGTTTTACCTAACCTTGAAAAATGTTCAGATACAATTAAAAATCCCACCATTACTGGAGGATAGCACATTCAAGTAAGGCCGGCCAATGTTTTATTAAGTAGTGTTCTGCAAATTATGCCCAATAACTTATGAAAGGGTGCCCATAGAACATCATGGCAGTTCTCAAAGCATTCAGGCAGGTAATGTTGCCACCTTTGGGATTCACACAAACAAACTCAATGAAGCAGGGTGTCACTAGTGATGGTAGCTCGTGAATGAGTCATTCAAAATGAATGCCTCACTCCTATGAAGTGTGAACTAATCACTCAATTTCAATGAACTGGTAGTTCAAACACTTCATATTATTCAAAACACACTTGCTCCCCCCCCCCATCTGTGTCATTCATTTCCTCTTTCACTCCCAGTACCATCCTACCATTATAGATATATACAAAGACACTGACAGTCCGACAGAGTAAGCACAGCAGACATGGAAATAAAATTCTTACCTTGTGAATCTCGAAGTAAAAAATGTGTTGATACCACAGCCGAAAGAGTTTCTTCCTTTAACACATACACAACACTTAATTAATTAAACAAAATTTCACTTTGGGCAATAGACTACTCTCCAGGTTGCTCAGGTAAGCTCATTTTACATTTTACCTAATTTGTTCTCCTACTGCATAGTTTCATATGTTTCTTGACCAGTACAAAGGTAATACCACTGACCTGCATTCCTATCCACAGCCCCCACCCTCCCCTTCTCATTCGTCCCTACCACCTTCAACAGGACTTGTGTTGCAAGAGAAGCTCAGTAGCCACCTGCGGTCGTTACACTGTTGCCACCTAAATGGCCAGTCATTATTAGCTCATCTCGAAGAGGTACAAGCTATTTTTAAAGTGAACAATGTACATATTATTGGAATCAGTGAAAGCTGGATGCGTACAGACATGCCATTATCGGCAGCTAACCTTGACGGATACTCAATATGTGACTTGCCCCTCTTTTGGAGAACAATTGAACAAGAAATGCAACTATCCAAGCTAAGGGTGCCAGTCTTTAAGTTGATGACAAGGCTAATTAAGGCAGACTGATTAAAATGAACCAAGAAAATAACATTTATTATACTGAATAAAAAAATGACGACAGTTTTACGAGAACTAAATTTAAAGTAGGAAATGAATTTAACAAAAAAATCAAATGACTCTACCTCACAGAAACTTGTAATATTTTTAACTCGCTTGCTCACCATGTGGTCTTGTTCTGCTGGTCCTTGGAAAGCGTCCTTGTAGCTGGAACATCACCGGTCGTCTATGAGATATCTCCATTTGCCGCCAAGTAACATTCCTCCGTTGCCAAGTGCATCAACCACTAACAGGACGATGGCTTCGAAACTACCACTCCCTGTTATGCTCTATCCCATATAATGGAGATGAGCCCTGAATCACTGTTGGAAAAAACCCCTTGGGTTATACGGAGAGGATATTGAATTAACAATCCTTCCAACTTTACTGAAAATGTGTACCATAGTTTCATTTCTAGCTAGTTTAATGCTACCTATTGTTTTAGACTGGTACAAACCGGTCTAGTATTATAGCTGTTTGTACTTCCTGATGAGAGTGGTTATACGTCCATCATTCCGAAATTCCTAAGTACCACGTTGTGGTAACGAAGTGAAGAATGACGAAGTGATGAACTATTGTAACGGTTCAAATCCGGTTACAAGATGATATTTGTATTATTATTATTATTATTATTATTATTATTATTATTATTATTATTATTATTATTATTATTATTATTTTATCTGTATTATTATTATTATTATTATTATTATTATTATTATTATTATTATTATTTTATTTGTGAGATTACTATTATTGCAATATAATTATTATTCAATTCGATTCTGCAATGGCCAAGCAGGCATCAATTTTTAATAAGGAGACAAAGTCTCTCATAGTGCATTGGCACTGCCAGTGGCTACAATTAGCCTACGCAGTGGCCTCCACGGTATGCACTAGCCAGCGTCTTGGTAGGTGTGCTAGGTACCAACTGATGAGCCCAGCCTAGCACACGGGGGCGAAACGCTGGCAACCAGGAATGAGTTAGCTGGAAAATTTATAATGTCCAATAATGGACCATTTATATTGGTATCTGCAATGCTTGTCGCTTGCGTGATTGTAGTAACTGTATGCATATATATGTATGTGTAGAGTAATACTAAAGACATGTACAGTAAAGAGTTGCTGTATATCAGATGTGGATATGACATTGTTACATTCTGCAATACTGCTGGCATTTCTGTCAAGTCATCGCCACGTCATGGCTACGTCATCGTGCGTATTTAGCACTGAGCTCAGTTCCTTTGATTTTCCTAGGGAGCCCCAGGCTATTTCACCACTGTATGTAATATCTGTCGCGTGGAGGTTACGTAGGTGCGTCAACCTAACGCCTATATAAGGTGGCTGCATATTGTAGCGTCAGTCATTATTCTAATGGAAGGAGAGGCACAGTTGGCCATTAAGTGAACGAAGATGGAGTGGCCTCAGTCAGTCAACGGGAGTCAATAGTTAAACGGAAGGTAAAGAAAGAAGAAGTGGACGGTGAACTGATGGAGTCATAGAGGGACACACTTGCAAAGAAGTCATACCATACAGACTTACAAAGAGGTCATATGATATGGAGAAGCAGCAGTCACATGGATATATCACCAAATTAGGCGTGACACATCTACAGAAAACACCAGATTTAAGGAATACGTCGTAATTACACTCAAAGTGTTTAAGGTACAGTCAAGTGAAACAGTGAGAGATATATTTTGTATAAATTGTTAAATGACTGGTCAAGAAGAATTCAAATTCATGCCTAGTTTCTTTCAGTTGCAATGTCATAATTTCATATTCTCATCTGTTTTAATCGCAGCAGTTCTCACTATTTTATATATTGTTTCAAGAATATATTTTATTCTATCAAATTAATTTAGCGTTTCATTTCTACAGTAAAATTACTTAAATTTAATGAGGAAACCGAATGCCAATCTCCTTTTCCTAGAACTTATATGGTATGTTGTCAAAAGTAAACTTATTACCCCATACCCTAGAGATAGTCAAGATTCTCATTCTATTATTGCTGCACTGAGTGGTAGCTGGCGCCCTTCAATAACGCATGTGTAAGTAAGCAGGTAAGTACCATGTGTGACTACGAGGTCCAACGATTGTGTATTTTATTTAATGAATATTAATTTTCATATTTTCCATTTTAAATGCAGATATTTCATAATTTCCAATTTAAATGCAGTAGTATGTTTCAAAAGGTAGTCAGCGAGTTAGGAACACTTACACTATCAAACGAGTCCACTATCAACGACAACGACGATCATACGACAAGTCCTCAGACCTAAAGCGAAATACGAGATAGAATCGAATCAAATCCAATCTAATGATGCCAAGAGCTCCCACACGTCCTAAAGTAAGCTTTACTGGCTCTAATTACAGGTCGAAATACGTGGTCCAATCAGGTGACACGTCTCTCCCTACTCCAGATATCGAAGATAAAAGGTCCCCACGATGATATCAACTGTTCTTCTATTAGCCATTTCACTCAGTATCCTTTGAAAATGTAGGCGGTGACCAGTTTGAATTACTCAGCTCGGAACACAGTAGCTGCGGTTACAACGCCTGAACACGTGCCGGCTTTTTCCAAGAATTGAGTTCTAAATTTGTCGCTTCTTCTACCTCGATGATATGGCAAGATAGAGGAAAATCTACTGCAAGTTAAATTTACACAAATGTCGCAAGAATCTATGTTAATATAAGGATATTCAGCCCTTGTTTAAAAGTCGTAGTTACAAAGTAATGAAATGATAGTGAGCAAATGATCAAACATGAATTATAATAAAATTACGTGCGAAGATAAATATCATGAGGTCAAATATACCATTCCTGAATTAAACATAATAAAATTAACATAATTACACTGTGACGTGTGCAACGTTACAAATATTACGCCATGACCCTATTGACAAAATAGATGGTGGGCTTCTACTTTATTACAGATATGACCTAAAATGCAAGATAATTTTCACTTCTGACCCAAGACTTACACTGCGACTGGAATTTATGTTTGTAGAATTAGACTGCCATAAAAAGATATTAATAGGGATGGTATACAAGCCGTCTAAAATAAGACAGACTAATGATTTTGAAAGAGGCATTAGCAAATCTTATCTCAGCATACGATGACATTATAATCGTAGGCAACTTTAACACTGAATTTTAGAGCAGACTAATGATGCGAACAATTTACTGAATTTATTTCTCGCTACAAACATGACGATTTTACCCATCAACGCTACTAATCATGTTCATTACTCTGACTGCACGTCATAGATGTGACAAATCAACCTCAAAAAGTAATTAAGCACGGACAGATCCTTGGCATCTCTTCACATGACCTATTGTACATGTGTTATTGTACACGAATACCAAAGTACAAAGCACGCTACATTACAATACGAGACTTTTTTTTTTTTTTGCTAGTTGCTTTACGTCTCACCGACACAGATAGGACTTATGGCGACGATGGGATAGGAAAGGCCTAGGAGTTGGAAGGAAGCGGCCGTGGCCTTAATTAAGGTACAGCCCCAGCATTTGCCTGGTGTGAAAATGGGAAACCACGGAAAATCATCTTCAGGGCTGCCGACAGTGGGGCTCGAACCTACTATCTCCCGAATACTGGATACTGGCCGCACTTAAGCGACTGCAGCTATCGAGCTCGGTACAATACGAGACTTACGACATATGGACCGGAATAAAGTATGCCATGATGCGTACAACTTGCCTTGGGATAGCAGTGTTCTCCCTAGGACCTTTCTAATGGGTGCAACTCCCAGCCGTTTTCACTGACCGCCCGGCTATCATAACCTAGATATCTACTAATTAGGCCTACATAATATTCCAAGTTGCTTTACGTCGCACCGACACAGATACAGTAGGTCTTATGGCGACAATGGGATAGGAAAGTGCTAGGACTGGGAAGAAAGTGACCGAGGCCTTAAGATACAGCCCCAGCATTTACCTGGTGTGAAAATAGAAAACCACGGAAAACCATCTTCAGTGCTGCCAACAGTGAGGTTCGAACCCACTATTTCCCGAATGTAAGCTCACAACTGCGCGCTCCTTACTCGCTCGGTTTACGTAATATTAATACAGATTTCAGTCACTGAAAACCTACGACCTGTTTTCCAGTCAGTGACCGGATCAGGGATGGAATGAATGAAGCTCCCATCTTGCAGCGAAGATAGGAATTCTGCTGGCTGCCGAGCCTGTCGTACTCTTCTGGGCCCTGTTTCATAAACATCTTTCACTAATATTATTAGTAAGAAACCAATAATATTAACTAATAATATTAGTATTATGTTTCATAAAATTATTAGCTAATAATATTAGTTATTAGTTTATGAGTCGAAATTATTAGTAGATATTCCTAATAATATTAGTAAATTGTTTCATAGACAACATGACTAATAAAAGTTACTCATATTATTAGGATTATTTCCATGAGTGTATTTTGACTCATAATTCATATTATTAGTGAAACCAAAGTGAGCGGTATTTTAATATTTTGGCATAAAATCATGAAGATCACTGAAATGGTCAACTCTGATTCAAATAGTGATAAGGAACGAGTGTAGGTATTCACCGTTCAATAAATGTTATGTCAAAAACAGCCTGTACTGGAATATAACATATGAATACAATGGAAGATTTAGGTTAGATTACAGAACTACTGAATATTTGGCTTGATAGGATTGGTAATAGAACGTTCCACTGCAAGGAATAAAGCATAACCTTAAAATAGCAGCTTCGCATTGCACTCCACCGGTTGGTAGTGATACACAGTATCATTGTGATTCTCTAGTGCAGTTTTATTGATTATTGTTTTAAGGGGAAGTAGGCTACAACTAGGCAACCATCATCTATAATAACACTAATCAGAAAAATGGAAAGAATCCGACATTTTGAAAAATGAAGGTATCGGCTAAAGAAAGAGAAGGACCACGATGGGCGTGAAAATGAAAGACTCTCTCGGCCTCGTAACCTAATACTGTCAGGGTCGGAAAAGAACAAGAGTTGAACAAGGGAGGTTAGAAGGGTAGATAAAAATGAGCCTGGCAGAAGTAAGTAAGTTAAAGCAATGGCAGGACTCATCTCAGTGCCCCATGTTCGCCAACACACGCTCGCAAGTTGAGAGCCCTGGGACCCCTTTTAGTCGCCTCTTACGACAGGCAGGGGATACCACGGCTGTTATCCTGCCGCCCCCACCAATAGGGCGTAGTAAACAAAGATTTTGCTAGTCCATCTCAGAGATTTTTAAGAATACATGAAATAAAAAAGTAAAAGAAACAAGGAGGGTTATAGTGTGCAAAAGGCTGCGAGTAGTTGACGCTTTAACTCAATCACTTTCTGCAAAGTAACTTTCTTCTCTCACATTATTTTCACTTCTTTTATCCATTTTCATACGTATCTAATTCATAACAACGAAAATATCAAGTGAGCCTTTTGAACATGTGGAATAATAGTCTGTTGTAGTCAAGCATTAGCCTACTGCGAGGAACAAACCCAAACCAAGAACATATGCAACAGACCGATTCTAACCTCCATTTGTATCAGCTGACTAATGAACTAATATTATTAGTGAAGATATTTTATTAGTCATGTGTAAATCTTTATGAAACAGAATTTGGTTAACTAATAATTATTTTTATGAGTTCTAATATTATTAGCTAATATTATTAGTTAGTTTTATGAAACAGGGCCCTGGGGCAATGATAAATGACTAGCAGATGAGATGAAATGTTTATGGAGTGCTGCTGGAACGAAAGATGACAGGGAAAACCGGAGTACCCGGAGAAAAACCTGACCCGCCTCCGCTTTGTCCTGCACAAATCTCACATGGAGTGACCGGGATTTGAACCACGGAACCCAGCAGCGAGAGGCTGCCGCGCTGCCGCCTGAGCCACGGAGACTACACATATTTCAGTCATTGTGTTTTCCAAATTAAAATATAAAAACTGTAAAACTTTATTTAAATGAAAAATCTTCATTATTGTCAGCATAATTGCGCAAGTTACATCGGAGTCCAGCTTATCACGTAGTGTCGTGCGCGAGCGGTGTCTGGATTAGCGTGGAATCGCATGCGAGCACTCAATTCCGACGAGGGACGTAACAAACCCGTCTGACTCTCCACAGCAACCGAGTGATTATGAACGAGCGGTAGAACACTAGAAGTTCAAAATACTCTACACTAAAATAGTTCATTTTTGCAGTTAATGTTTACCTGTCTAATATTATTGTTAATGGCCTGAGGGGAATAAGTTGAATTTTTATCATATTCATTTTCTACATAGTATTCCCCGCCCGACTACTCATTCCTGCCACCCAGCTAACGAAAATTTCTGGGGAGAACACTGGATAGTATACGTAATTTTCAGAACATTAACTGGATGTAAAGGATGTAAAGGAGAGTGCATATAAGTCTCTGGTAAGACCCCAACTAGAGTATGGTTCCAGTGTATGGGACCCTCACCAGGATTACCTGATTCAAGAACTGGAAAAAATCCAATCCAATCCAGCTGCTCGATTTGTTCTGGGTGATTTCCGACAAAAGAGCAGCGTTACAAAAATGTTGCAATGTTTGGGTTGGGAAGAATTGAGAGAAAGAAGAAGAGCTGCTCGACTAAGTGGTATGTTCCGAGCTGTCAGCGGAGAGATGGCGTGGAATGACATTAGTAGACGAATAGGTTTGAATGGCGTTTATAAAAGTAGGAAAGATCACGATATGAAGATAAAGTTGGAATTCAAGAGGACAAACTGGGGCAAATATTCATTTATAGGAAGGGGAGTTAGGGATTGGAATAACTTACCAAGGGAGATGTTCAATAAATTTCCAATTTCTTTGAAATCATTTCGGAAAAGGCTAGGAAAGCAACAGATAGGGAATCTGCCACCTGGGCGACTGCCCTAAATGCAGATCAGTATTGATTGATTGTAAAGTAAACAAATTCAATTCACTGGTACCAGAAATATTTGACAAGCACACACCAAAGAAACAGGTAAGAATCAACTGTCATTCTTCCGCATGGCTAACGGCCGAGATAAGATCTGTTATGGGCAGTCGTGACAAACTGTACAGACAATATAGATGCATAACACAGATGATTTTGAGCGGTACAAGATTCTGAGAAGCAGAACTAAGCAGTTAATTAGAAATTCTAAATATAAATACTTTCAGGAACTGATGAACAATAACAGCCCGCGACAAAAATGGAGTAAATTGCGTATGTTAGGTATAGGTAAAGCCATAGAGAAACATGTACCACGCATATCGCTAGAGGATTTAAATGATCATTTTGCATGGCCAAGAATAGCCTCTGCCTCCTTTCCTAAAAATTCACTACCCTTGTTTCAACAGCAGTTTGTGTATAAGCAATTCTCTTTTAGAAATGTCAGCTCGAATGAAGTTAAAGGTGTGATATGCTCTATTACATCTAATGCCACAGGTAATGATATTCCTATATCGCTGATTAAGGATATCTTGGGAGCTGTTCTGCCAATACTAACCCATATGTTTAACTACTGCCTGACAAATGGAGTGTTCCCAGATGTTTGGAAAGATGCACTAATTATACCCATCCCAAACAGCTCCAAGTTAGGTTCTAGTTCAGATTATTGTCCAGTGTCCATCCTACCACCCTTATCCAAGGTGCTTGAACGTCAAGTTCATGCACAAGTTACCGAATACTTTACCAAGCATTCCCTCCTGAACTCCTTTCAATCCGGCTTCAGGAAAGGACATAGCACTGCGACAGCTCTACTACGAGTGACAGATGATATCAGATGTGCAATAGACCAATGGGACGTGACTGTACTGACATTATCAGATCTCAGTAGTACCTTTGACATTATCAACCCTCAGTTACTACTGCAGAAACTTTGAGAGTTAAATTTCAATAGTGTGTCACTTCGGTTTCTTCTTCTTAGCTTGAAAATTGCCAGCAATGTGCGACAGTTGGAAATGTGAGTTCAGGATGGCAAAGTAAGACGCTCGGTGTACCTCAGGGGTCGGTCGTTGGACCACTGTTATTTATCATCCAAATGAATGATATATCACAAGCACTTAAACTCTGCAAATTGCAAGTGTACGCGGATGATGTACAGATTTACTATAATTCAAAACCGTGTGATATCAATACTGCAATTACTAAAATAAATTCCGACCTTCAACATCTTGGTGACAATGCAAATAAAAACAGTTTATTAATAAACCCAAATAAAACTCAAGTTATTATTATTGGCACCAGTAAAAAACTTACAGTATATTCTCTCAAGCAACAGGATATATCTCTCCAATAATTTTAAACAATAAAATCATACCCTACTCTACTTCAGTGACTAACTTAGGAATTATTATGACTAAGACCCTAAATTGGACTCAACAGGTGATAAGCACATGTAAAAAAAGCACATAAATGCTTATATCCATTGAAACGGTTCTGTAGTGTATTCTCTCTTCGATTTAAAGTACAACAAATTCGCTCTCTGATACTACCTATATCTGACAATTGTGATACTGTGTTGACTGAAATAACCTGTGACAGTAACAAGAAACTGAACCAGAGCCAGAACAGCTGTGTAAGATATATCTTTAATCTGCGATATGATGCTCATATATCACATTATAAGGAGTTGCCGTGGCTTCGAGTGCATCAGCGCCATGAACTTCACATGTCACTTCTGCATAAAATACTTTCCACTAATACTCGCCACTATCTGCCTTTATCTTTTTCTTACCTCTCGTACTATCATGACCACAATACAAGATCCGGCTCCTCCCTGGCAATACCTATAAACCGCACTGCTGTTTACAACCGCTCCTTCATAATCTCTGTGTCCAGGTCATGGAATTCGCTACCTGCAAATATTAGAGACAATCACTCTCATCACAAATTTAAAGTGGCTTGCCGCGAGCGTTTGCTGAGTAGATCCCACTGACTTGCTGGATAATTGAGTGAATGAAGAAATGAGTGAGATGAATGAATGTATTACTGTAGTTACGTCATTTAAGTGTACTTTATTTTGTGTACTTTAAAATTAAGGATTCTATTATTATTATTATTATTATTATTGCTATTAATATTATTTGTTTCATTTGTGTTTGTAATTATGTAAAGTGGTTAATTGTAAGGGAGAGCCTTGAGCCCTAACTTCACCACCAATAAAGGCATTATCTATCTATCTAGACTAATAAAATAAGAAATAGAAATGAACAGAATTTGTACTGCTTCTTAAAAGTAAAGAATTGTTCTGAATCCACAGCCAAAAGAGTATCTTCCTTGTACGAATGTATCACATACGCAACACTGAAATAATTAAACAAAATTTTACTTTGGGAAATAGACTAATTAAATAAAAAATAAAAATGAACGGACTTTGTATAATTTCTTAAGCAAATGCTTAGAGATTTCCCGTTTAAAAACATTATTTGTTCCACTCATTTTCCAGTCAGGCGATTCCTTCTGCCTGTCATAAAGTGTCCGGCCTTCAAGAACACTTTTGCATGGCGTGGAGGTTGCAACAATACACAGCCGCATTTTAGCCAGCTCAAAGAGTGCTGGGTACACTGACTGCCATTCAGACCACCACTGAATTGGATTTTCTTGCCTCTTTAGTAGGGGTTCCTGCAAATACTTATCCACTTCCACTATGGCAGCTGCTCTAGGGTGTGGATTATTCTGCGATCTGGAAAAAACCTCATCAAATTCAACCCAGAGACAAGAAGTACATTCGGCAATTGAAACTGGGTTTTCTGCAATGGCAGTGGATGTGTCCGACATGTAACTCTCACAGTACCCAATCAGGTTTTGTTTTGGTTTCTCAGCAGAGTTTTTGTCAGAAAATTCATGTTATTTGAACCGGGGGTCCAATAATGTTGCTTCCGCGAAAATGGTTTTTCTTCTATATGAAAAATCGCCGATTTAGCACTACCACTAGCTTCTCTTCCATCTGTTTCACATCACCACAAATTTCAGTATGATTGGAAATCTGCAACACCATCTTTTCAATGACCGACTGAGGAGAATAACTTTCGATGCAGTGACCAGCCTTTCACTGCTCATTTCCTCAGTACAATCTTTGAAAACTTTCAACACTTCGCAGGCTTGTGTTACGCTTGCAATGTTGTCTGTGGTCAAATTTGGAAGATCCAGGTAATTTATGGTTATAACTGACATCAGGGAATTCTTGACATCAACTATTCTTTGCAGCATATCAAAGGTTGAATTCCACCTTGTGATAGTATCCTGTTTTAATGTTGGGACTGGCTCTTTCAACTGTTCATGCATCTTATTGAACTTCACGCTGGCCTGCAATCTTCTTTTTAAAAATTCTACATTTTTTTCTCACTTTGTTCACAATGGGTTGAATGTACTGAACAATTAAATTCAGGGTGTGTGCAAAACAGGGGATGTATTTCCGTGCCACTGACTTCTGTTCGGTGCTGGCAGTTGATGATGTTGGGCGTGGAGCATCCACAATATTAGCAGCTTTGTCACTAACTACACACACGACTTTTTCTTCAATGCCCCCATCCATAGTAATATGTCACTGTTCTTCGGCGAGGTTTTATGAATTGTGTCTTTCGCTGTACTTAAAGCACTCTAGGAGGGACGATTCCAGCTCCAGGTCTTTAATATAGTGTGCTGTCACTGACAAGTAGCTCTCATTTTTAATTGAAGTCCACCCATCCATTGTCAATACAGCCACTTCTGCAGACTGAATTTTGATTTTCACCACTTCCTTTGTCATAGCGTATTGTTGTTGGAGAAGTGTATTGGAAATGGTCTTCTGCACTGGCATTCTATTAGCCTTAGTCAGTTTACCCAAGAATTTTGAAAATGCTTGCTCTCAACTATGCTAAAGGGCAAATAATCTTTCACCACAATCTCAAGGAATGCAAAATCTATTTCCTAATTTCTTTGGTTAGACAGAGGCTTCTCAAAATACATAGTGTTCCTTCATTCTGGGGACGGCTTACTGTTGTTGAAGTGGCACTGTTATCCCGTGCCACTGACTTCTGTTCGGTGCTGGCACCTTTACAATACAAATAAATGTTATAGTTTATTTACAACATATATTTACACTTGGAACTAGTTTTGACGCTGTTTGGCGTCATCTTCAGCCAAAATGTGGGAAATAGGCATAGCATGTAGACATTTATATTATACAAGGTGTTTCATCAGTGTGATTAAAAGAGAGAATATGAAGACGTGAAGTACAATGTCAGTTTCAAAATGGTCATGAAGGGCGAGTCAAAATTGTATAAACATAAGATAACATAAACACATAAACAAAAAAAACATATATACATATAAACTGTAACAAAACCATGCGGAAGTACAAGATGATTGGCATTGGAGATTCAAATTATTTCAGACACTCTTCCATTGAATGTTGCCTGCCACGAGTGAAGTACAAAACATAGGTTAGATTTCAATAAACACAATCGTCTCAAAAATGCACATAACATTTTAAAAATATTTGGGTTGAGATGAAATTTGGCAGTTAGGGATTGAAATCACTTATTCAATAAGCGTCAATTCAAAAAACAGCTGTGAAGGGTGAAACAGAAATTGCACAAGCATGAGTTTGGACTCGATAAATGCAAAAAACACATGTAACACACTCCTCTTCATCTCGCGCCATAGCTTTACCGCCTTAGGTCCCGCAATAATCCTCATAGAAATCTGCCCCGCCCTACACGTAACGTTGCAACAATACACCACAAATATTAGCACAGTCAACCTCTAAGCTCTCAGAGGAACGTCTTCCTTAATTCGAATTTTGTGTTCTTGTCCAGCTGAATATGTTTACTACACCCTCAACAAAGTGATTCTTTATCTACCATGTTCATCTCACACTTGGATTCAGATATGTTACATACATTCGTACAAGTTGGATATATTGAGCCCTGTCTCATACTTGACCTATATGGCACCTGACGAAGAAATATCTACAAATTTTAATTCTTTAACTGCCAATTTCACCTTGTACTACGGAAATTTGAATATGTTATTTGTATTTGAAAGTATTATTTAATGAGTCCTAACTCGTATGAATTATAGCTTTTGTTTCACCCTTCATGGACTGTTTCGAAATGGCATTACTGAATATCTACAATTCGAACCTTCACTGCCAAGTTCATCTCGCACCATGAGTTCAGATCTCACGTGCAATTCTAAGAGGCTGTTAAATCCTCACACACATTTGAACTACACTCGCACCATTGCCATTCAACGAATGATTGAACGCAGACCTTTTATGCCAAATCCACAAGAACCTACATTTCCGAGTGTGTTACATGTGTTTTTTGCATTTATCGAGTCCAAACTCATGCTTGTGCAATTTCTGTCTCACCCTTCACAGCTGTTTTTTGAATTGACGCTTATTGAATAAGTGATTTCAATCCCTAACTGCCAAATTTCATCTCAACCCAAATATTTTTTAAATGTTATGTGCATTTTTGAGACGATTGTGTTTATTGAAATCTAACCTATGTTTTGTACTACACTCGCGGCAGGCAACATTCAATGGAAGAGTGTCTGAAATAATTTGAATCTCCAATGCCAATCATCTCGTACTTCCGCATGGTTTTGTTACAGTTTATATGTATATATGTTTTTTTGTTTATGTGTTTATGTTATCTCATGTTTATACAATTTTGACTCGCCCTTCATGACCATTTTGAAACTGACATTGTACTTCACGTCTTCATATTCTCTCTTTTAATCACACTGATGAAACACCTTGTATAATATAAATGTCTACATGCTATGCCTATTTCCCACATTTTGGCTGAAGATGACGCCAAACAGCGTAGAAACTAGTTCCAAGTGTAAATATATGTTGTAAATAAACTATAACATTTATTTGTAATGAAAAGGTGGACTCCTTTTTAAGTTTCCTATTTACCTCCTTTGTACGAAATTTGCTTTGATTAAAAGTTACACTTAGGTTTCCCATCACCTAAATCGCCAAAGAAACCCCAAATTTCACTTTTCTGCAATCGCCATTGTATAACAGTGAAGAGAAACAAAAACTGCTTTCGGAATACAAGAAAGAGGGATTTTACCTCAAATGGTATCAATTCCCAACATGACAATTTACTTTTTGATTTTCAAGGATTATTATTCCTGACAAAAATAAAATTGAAAAGAAATTAATGAAGGATTCATCAAGGTCGGTATAATAGACATTTATGGCTGTGGTAATCATATTCAATCTATGTTGGATTGAATTTTATGACGAAAAAAATTTTATGATGAATATCGTTGGTATCCCTGGTGCTTTCTGCCAGAGCACAACTAAAAAAAGGTATCACATGGCAGATAAAGACACTGTTGACTGCATCTTACGAATAAGACGAGCCTAGATTAAATGCATTTCCTTCATTATATGAGACAAGTTTCTCTGTTTACCTTTTCTGTGTCCCTATCAACCATCATCTAGATGCTGTAAGCGGGTAAGCCATTAGATGTCCACAATTACATAGCTCTGCCATCTGTTGGTAATATTAAGTATTATGAAGCTTTATTGAATGAGTGAGACACTATGAACAAAGTCACTGCTGAACGGCATGCGCAGCTTCATCAGGCTTGACTACTTCATGAACTACCGGTAGCTCATGAACGAACTAATTCATCTGAACGATTCATAGTAAAGAGGGTGAATGAGTGAAGTAGCTTATAGGAATGAACTGGTTTGACCCATCGCTAGGTGTCACATAGGTGTTCCTGAGACACATACCACTTCCAAATGGGTTGGGGGATTGTCTTGTGTTCATGGAACACTGACAACTGGAAATGTATGCACTGGTTGAAAATATCTTATTAGTTAAACGTCAACGCAGAAATGAAAATCATAACCTAAGGTATCATTGGATTGCAAGAATATTCGATAATTCGACGTCTTAACTCTAAGTTAGCTTACACTATATCAGAAGATTTTAAATAACACCTCATGTAAATCTTAACTACAATTATTTATTCAAAAATAGAAATGCTGGTAAAGGAAAATGAAATCTTGAAATTAAAATTTTTAAAAATGATTAACTAACATTTGATCTGATTGCTTAAAGTATTTGTTAATGATCATTATTAGCATTTATCATCTTTTCATCACAATTAAAATGTGCTAATGTTTCATCTTTATACAATAATCATAAAGAAAACTGGTAAAATATACAAAATCTGCATGGGAAATCAATGGTTACATTAATGTAATATTTATCTATACTGTACATATCAGTTTCTGTTACTGTTAAAATTCTTAGCTGTTCTTAGGACAATCTATTAAAATAAGATTTATTGATCTCTGGTTGGATTATCTCAAGATATCATTGGAATATCCCACTATAAGCATCCAGAAAAGCGATAAGTTTCTTATTTACTAGCAGAAGTTTGCTTCTGATCAATTAAAGCTACTATATAATCCGAATTCATGTCTTATATTAACTTCCCTTTACAATATAAATTAATCATTGAGTATCACAAGGTATACAGATCCTTAAATGTGCTTAAATATCAACATGTGATCTCGAGCAAATCAAATCAAATATCCAGGGAACATCATTTTCAAAGACACTGTGTGATATAAATTCAGTTACACCTCTATACAAAGTAGCAATAACCACCCATATTAATCTAAGTATGCCATAATTAATTTAACAGAATGTGATTTTCGGTAGAAATTCTCAGTTAAAAAATGTCCAAGTGAACGAATACTCAATCTTATAGGAATGTTTTTGATGATTTTATCCTATCATAATATCCAATGAAAATCAAAACACGTCATCATCGATATAACATATGGACTTTCGACAAAGTATAATGTGATATAGATGTTGATTCCCATAGGGAATCTGAAATATTTGTCCTGAATGAGCAAATTTATAATACCAATATAAATGGTCCGTTATTGGACATTATAAATTTTCCAGCTAGCTCATTCTTGGTTGCCAGCGTTTCGCCCTCGTGTGCTAGGGTGGGCTCGTCAGTTGGTACCTAGCACACCTACCAATACGCTGGCTAGTGCATACCGTGGAGGCCACTGCGTAGGCTAACTGGAGCCACCGGCAGTGCCAATGCACTAAGAGACTTTGTCTCATCACTAAAAATTGATGCCTGCTTGGCCATCAGATGATATAGATGTTGATTCCCATAGGGATCCCTATGGGAATCAACATCTATATCATCTGATGGCCAAGCAGGCATCAATTTTTAGTGATGAGACAAAGTCTCTTAGTGCATTGGCACTGCCGGTGGCTCCAGTTAGCCTACGCAGTGGCCTCCACGGTATGCACTAGCCAGCGTATTGGTAGGTGTGCTAGGTACCAACTGACGAGCCCACCCTAGCACACGAGGGCGAAACGCTGGCAACCAAGAATGAGCTAGCTGGAAAATTTATAATGTCCAATAACGGACCATTTATATTGGTATTATAAAGTATAATGTCATTAAATCATGAACATATGTGATCCTAATTTGCGTAAATCATCTCATCTTTCTCCTCATATATTCCATTTCCATCAGGAATGAATCCTTTTAAAAAAACTTTCACTGTTAACGAATTATTGCAAGATGACATCAAAACTCTTCACTGTACTGCTAGCAAGATTATGACAGATCCCAACCTAAAGATTATGCAAGGAATGTAGTTGAAATTTCTACACAATGACCCATCTGCTCTGTATATCAGCAAAAGCCAAAATGTACTGCAAAAATGGGAGCGATACGTCATTCTGAGAAAAGGAAGATCTAATCAGTCTGTACAGTTTGCCCCTCCTCTAATCTTTGCACTATTTACAATGGACTACTTCCAATAACAAAGAAGGAAGACCTGAAGAACATGTGTGTCAGTATATGAACAAGAGTACAGGGCATTCATTGTGATGTGATAAGTTTGTGACACTGGAAAAAAGAAGCGTGTACTATTTGAAACATGTTAAAACTGTTACATTAGTTTAGAAGTGATAAGTTTGTAAAATTTGATTTGAAATATGTTAAAACTGTTACAATAGTTTTGAAGCGATACGTTTGTAAAATATGACTTCGAGGAGTGTGTTACAAGTAATTACGTTATTTACATGCTAAAAAACTTTAAATCATTACATGTATTAGGTTATTTGTGTGCCATTTCTTTGTTCTTTTAATTTTAAGACTTCAAGTCGATGCCTTAGTAGTAAAGTCATCAACAGTAAACGTAAAATATTGTTCCACTAAGTAACATACATCGTTCTAATTATATTCCCAATAAAACTATTCCCATTTTCAAACAGCAATAGATGGCTGATTAAGAGTTAATATGTATTGTGATGTTTTAATGTTCCTGCTTCCTCACTATATGGATTACATTATTATTTTTCAGATTTTATGCCTCTACGGTAAAAAATGGAAAATGTTCCATACAGTGTTGTTAGGGGCGTACTTCAGCTCATTCTGTCATCAATTCTCATTGTAGTATGAATGTAAACAGAACTGCCTTTGTCTCTTATAACTAGGGCCTGGATTTTTAGGTGGCATAAACCCTCATTTTAGGTTTTTTGTAGCCTATTCTTAAAATAGGTTATCTTAGGTTTTGCCCCCAGGCAGAAATACTTTTCTGTTTTCATAGTTCTGTACTTATTTATGTACTTATTCCACAAAAGTTTACATTGTCATATTCATATTCATAAAAATACACAGAGCATACACTTTACATTTTTAACTTAGCATTGTTGTCTACTGCAGTAAGTAACAACGTGCATACCCAAATTGTCTGGCGTAAATGATTATATGACGAAAAAGTTCTTTCAACAGAACATGACGTCATTGGAGCGTAGCACATAGATGCTAATGCATTAGGTTGTATGGGTAATTTTCCTGAATACTTTTCTCCCTGTAATACTGAATTGATGACTTTCGTATCTTCAAAACCAGGATTGCATAGAAGAATCTTCTACAGCTTCAAAGAATATGCCACTCCCAATGGCCCAGGTATTTCTCTTCTGGAAACATTGCCAATGATATCCAGGGAATCCTTGAGTGGCAAGATTGCACGTTCCAACTGGAGGATAGCTTCTGGTATAAAACAAGAATGTGTCTAAATATATGCTAGGGAAGCGACGAGGGTTGGACACTCAAGCGATTTCTTGGCCTTGGCGATGCAGGAAGCTTTTGTTTCATCCAAGTCATTGATGACATTTTTAATTCCTTCTAAGTGCTCAGCATAGTAAATAGCAGCAGACAGCCAAGGTCCCCATCAGGTAAGAAACAGCTCAGGTGGAATTTTCTTGACTGAAGAAACCACACTGTTCACATCAATGAAGTTGCTTCTAATCTCCTCCGCAAGGCGGTGCAGACCGTGGACCAATCACGTAACGTGTAGCATGCTCGGATAGAAGGACTGTAGAACCTGCCCTGCCTTCAACATGTAAGCAGCACTATGTCACTAACAAAAGGAACTTACTATCTTGATTCTCTGCTGGCCACAATATGTGTAAAGCATCCCTCAAGCGCAGGCTATTGTGCTGTTGTTAGTTTGTTCTATTTCTTTACAAAGAATTAGATGAGGGTTACCTGGTTCATTTTGATCCAGCTTACCTACTACCACATCCACAATGAAGCAACCACAAATGTCAAATGTTTCATCACCTATATCTTCTCTTATTTCATCGAATGTCTTCTGGTAAACAGGATGCAAATAATTCTTCCTTAAAGCGGATTCATTAGGTACACTGCAGCCGCTGATGTCTCCTAAGAATAATTTCATGGTCAGGTTACTTAGCACGGTCCGTGGGACGTACGCAGACACCAACGCCTGACATAGGCGAAAGTTAAAGTTATCTTCAAGCTTGCCAACTGTGGAAGAAATAAACGGTTGCTTACTGTTGCTGCGGGACTTATTTCTCCTCGCAACAGGAGCCATGTGAGCAGCTGCAGATTTATGCTAATGAAGATGGAATTTCTGCTCACAATTAACCTGAAATGAAGAATCCAAATCCTAAGTACTCTTCAGAAAGTGAGCTAGGGTATTGCAATGCAGGTTTTAGATCAGTTACGGGAAAGTTACTTCTTTGGAGCATGCCTGACAGAAGACTACTCAACCATCTGTAGTGAAGTATCCATCTGTAGCAATCCATTTTCTCAATTTTCTCAATATACAACAATTACGGTTAGAAAATACTGCATGAACCAGTCACCACACACTTTGCCGGCTGTACTCTCTATGGACGACTGGAGGCGAAACTGTTTATGTTCCTCCTGACCTATCAGATGCATCAAGGAGCCACCAGATGTCACATGTGTAGTGAGAAGCAAGGGATGAGCTGCATTTAATGGTAGTAACATGAACTATCTCCGTCTTACTGCTTATAATCGCAGTGGAAATAATTTTACAATGCAGGGAAAATAACATTCTTTATTTGAAGAAGGTAAAACAGCTATTTAGGTTATTTAGGTTATTTTAGGTGTCAACCCCTCATTTAGGTTTTCTTACGTGCAACGAAATTCACATATTCTGCTCCAGGAAGTGTGAAACAAACAAATATATTGAAATTTGTTAATTAAACAGCGAGGAAAAAAATAGGATGAAACCTAAAAATCTGGGCCCTACTTATAACCTACCCCTGACCCCACAACCTCTCAACATAGCTTGTATGTTTTCCCTTGATACTCCGCCATATATCACATATTTAACAATTGACTGCACTTGGGCAAAGGTGGTTCATGCGTCCATGAACGTACAATTTGTTGACAATTTTCACTATTTTCGGTACCTCTCCTACTTGTCTGAATTTAAGTTTGATGTTGCTCTTACCTTAATTGTTTTAGGTTTGGTTACTTTTCGTTGATTTATTATAAGTTCCCTTTCACGTGCAATCATGTCACAGGTTATACGAACACTGTTTGCCTATTTTCTTCCTCTCGCTCCGCTGACTTACGTAATTTTTTTGTCGCCTGTTGATTGGTTATATTACCTTGACATGACTGTTTGGGTCATCAGCAACTTGTTTCCAGTTGGTACCGAGAATGTATTCTTCCACGTCTTTCTACTTTTTCATTGGTCATTTCTGGTTTTTTTTCTTTGCCTTTGTTATATTATTAATTAATTGGAAATTATTAATTTTCTTTCTGGACTTCCCTTTTCTCATTATTGTGTATTTTTTAATACTTTTTTTTATGTACTTTTTAGTAATTACTACTGTTAGTCTTACAGCGCTACTTTATGTCGGATCTGGAACCTTCTGCAGTGCTTCTTAAGGACTGCCACTCATCATGTTCTCCAGGATTCGGCTCCTCACTCTCAACGAGCAGCTCACCATAATTGCCGCTACGTGGCAACGTCTATGCTGACTTCTCGTCCAGGCTGATATTTTCGCCGCGCGTTTAGAGGCGGCATTTTGATCACATGCATTTCATTTCGCCTTGCTTGGGGCCGCTGACCTGGGCTTGCTCACCTGTTTGAACTAAAGTATGTCAAGCCGAGCGCTTTCAACATTACTGCAGCTGGCCTGTCCGGCACTTCTATTTTACTGAACTTCATTAATGCCAGCCTGGACTTAGCATTCTGCACAAATTCGTGCCTTACTCTTATGAATATTTTAATCTACGTTTTTGTCAGCATGTCTGTTTCTGGAAGACGACATTTTTTACTCAACTGGTTTGCCTTAGAAGATTTGTCTATAGCACTGCAGTGTTGGACTATTTATTTGACAGTTTAATGTTTGGCAACCATTTCTTTAAATTGTTATCTCCCGGGTGGAGAAGTTAATGCTGCAAGTCTTGCTTCAAGTTTTGTCATTAAATTTTGAGTCTTTGTTAATCTATTGTTCACGGAAACCACTTTTATATTTAACTTTGTCATTTTTTATGTCTTTAATATCTAGTTACGCTGTTAAATTTCAATATTGGTCTGGCTTGGACCAGCCTTCCAAGTTAATATAATTTTCAGATATTCTGAATTTTGTCAGCTTCAATCTATATTTACATTTATGTGCACAGCCGGTGGCCGGTTTTGGCTCAAGGACATGTGTACGCTACCTGATTTTCAAGTTTAATCATTGTTTAAATCATTCAAATTATTTGTTGTTGTTTTCTTAAAGATTATAATAAATGTTGTGGCTGCTGATCCCTTATCTTTATCATTTCCCATAAAACTTGGAATTCCTCTCTGGCTTTTCTTTGTTTTCCAAAACGGAAGCTAGCGTCCGTTCACCGCCGTTGATAAACGACAGCAGGGTGAGCAACAGGCATATCAGTAGATCGAATACAGTCAACACATGAATCTCACATTATAAACAGGACAAGATGAATTTTGGAGAAGAATCTGCAAGTACTTCAAATGCAGAAGCATTTCAGAATGGAATGTATGTCTATCACTCAGGGACTAGCGACTCTTTTAATCAAGACTGAAGAAATAATGCTGGAGCGAAAGGAACCACTGTACCACCAAAGACCGAGTGAATGATGAACTGAACAATCATAGAACTATCGTGCTACTGTACCTGGTGACAGAGCCAGGTGACAGTGCACCAGACATAAATAAGTAGTAACTTAGTTCCTGCCATAGCCAGGTGCAATTGTATTTTACCAAGCTAAACAGCTGCCGTCTCTTAAGTGCGGCCAGTATTCAGGAGATAGTGGGTTCGAACCCCACTGTCAGCAGCCCTGAGAATGGTTTTCAATGGTTTCCCATTTTCAAACCAGGCAAATGCTGGCGCTGTACTTTAAGACCACGGCCACTTCCTTCCCACTTCTAGCCCTTTCCTCTCCTATCGTCGCCATAAGACCTACATGTGTCGGTGCGACAAAGTTGCTTGTAATTGTATTTTGATTACACAATACTCTCTCTAGAGCTATAGAACATGCATGACTGTCTATTCCTCTCATATATTTTGCAATTACTTGACAATGATCCTGATAGCCCTTCTGTGGTCTGAAACTGTACTAGTTTTCATCCAATCTACTATCCATCACTGATCGCTCCCTATTTTCTAAAATGCCTGTGAATGCCTTACTTGGTATACTGATCAAAGTAACAGGCCCTACCTCATAGTTGTTGCAATCCTTCCTGTTTCCTTATTAATAGGTGCAATTACAGTAAAATGATATTACATAAATTACAAAATGTAAATCATATAAACCTAACCTTGAATTACTTGTATGAGAGTTGTATGTTCATTGCCAAGGCTAGAGGCCCCTAGAAATATATTTACTTTTATTAGAAAATAATATGAATCGTGCAACATTTTCCATACAACAGCTACTGTCATTCATCGAAATTTACAAAATACAGCATCACTCCCAGAATGGTACACAGATAGATGTGATATCCAACTGTCGCACAATAAACAATCCTAACAGAGTACTATAAAATCTAAAAATTTGGTTTTATTGCTCAAATGGTGCAGTGCACCCTCCTCAGTTGCTATTTACAATGTATCCCTGATAATTCAGATCCATAGCGTTACTACAAAAGTGTCCAGACCAATTGAGTAGACACCTCATCAACAATTTTTATCACACTTCCTAATCGTAAGCAACTAGAACAGAATACTACCATTCCCTAGTTCCAGATCGCCTTAAACTGGGAAGAAAGCATTCTTTTATTGCAATTCATCAAATTCAATACATGCATTACATTTTCCTCTTGCAATTATTTGACTATTCCTACACTAAATATAATTTATTGTGTCCCAGACTTTAACAATGCTACATAGTCAAGGACAGAGCTGCTCACGCTGGGCATTCCGTCCTGTGGGCGCCCAGCACTGTAAGCGGGCGGGCGGGCAGCCAGGCAATGAGCGTATGCTATTCAACCGCAGCGAGATTGTGGCTCGCTGTGGTTACGTCACAGCCCGAGATAGTTGGGCGAAGTTCTCCCAGTCACTCTCGATCACTGCCGCGATACCAGAGTTTGAAATGGAGGTCGAAAATAATGAAAGAGGGCAGAAATCCACGTCATTTTCAATTTACGTTATAAGAAATAAGTTATTTACGTTCATTATAGTTTATGTATTTTGATCGGATACAATAAAGAGATAGGCCTACACCCTCAAATATTTTCATAATGTATGTAATGAATTATAATTTTTACTATTAAATTTCAAGAGGTGCTTTAGAAACATTTCTAATATAATACGGAGTTACGGTGGATAAACTATGGCTTGTGGCTGTTTGTAATTAAATCATCTGATAAACTCAACAACAATCCAATCATGCTTAATGGGAATAACATCAGTTAAGTTATTTACTTGAATTCATACTGTATTATCTATCTGGTAGATATATTTACACTGTTGTACTTTAATTTTCGATAGTAAATATCCATGTCCTCTCTCATGATGAAACTCCCTCTCGCCATTTAGAGGCTAGCCATTATCATTGGATGCCTGTTAAATTTGAAATAATATTTTCACAAATTCAGTGAACAGAGAAAGTCACACAACGCTACAACACTATGCAAAATCAAGCAGTAAACTTGTTGAATTATGTAATATTTTTCTTTTTGCTTAATGAATAACAGGAATTTTACTTTTTTTTTAAATGGAAATACTGTCGTGTCCATCCAAATAATTGTAAATCGTAGCTTGTACGCTTAACCCGCAAGTGGTTGCTAGCCGAATAGTAACACGAGTGGTCACACCTGAGACTTTCGCTCACATTAAAATAAGGTAAGGGTTTATTCTGCCCGAAGGCAGGTCCGAACCTCCGCAGAGGTGTGCCTGAGCCAGAGTTTGCGTACGGTAGGGTGGTCAGTTCCTTTCCGCTCCTCCATTCCCTTACCCCCCAACAACAGTGCGTGGCAACCAGTGGCGGTGCGTTCTGTATGTTCAGTGGTTCAGTGAACCCCCTAGAAATACCTAGATAAGTCTATGTAAAATGGTTTATTACAGCCTATTCCTTTAATAAGCTCTGTATATCCACGCGCGTAGCGTTTTTTTTGACATCAACACTATCGCTGGCGACTGGACTAGCGATAGACACGAGTTACATTAAGCAGTTCCGAAATTAGCCGAAGCACTGTCAGAGCGTGCGGTTTAAGTTTGCCGTATGTGGTAGGTTTTAGAGGAGTTTTAATTTGACGATTTTGCAATTCTGATGCAATTAACCGCAATGAGCCAGGGTATTTGGTAACTACGTCTTGTATAGCATCAATAGGTGTACGTAGCCTAAGTTTATGTAATTAATGAAACGTTTCATTAGTAAATGGTGATGGTGATTATTGTTTTGAGAGGAAGTACAACTAGGCAACCATCCTCTTTATAACACTAATCATAGAGAAAAAATGGAAGGGATCCTACACTTCGAAAATGAAGGTGTCGGCCAAAGAAAGACAAAGGCCACGAAGGGCGTGAAAATGAAACACTCCTTGGGCCTCGAATGCTCCGATACCATCGGGGTCGGAAAAGAACAAGACTTGGTCAAGGGAGGTCGGATAGGATAGACGAAAGTGAGGAGCCTGGTGCAAGTAAATGGAACCAATGCCAGGACTCAGCTAAAGGCCCCGTGATCGCCAATCCAGGATCCCAAGTGGAGAGCCCCTGGAGCTTTTCAATAGAAATACGTGTTTTATGTAAAGTAAGCAGCAAAATATAATACATAAACAACAGTAGTCTGCATAACACGTTCTTGAAGAAGTTATTTGTACGCAAGCAACGTCTCCAAAATCAGAGGAAATTGGATCAGCTTTAAGTAACTGCACATTATATTCTCTGTCTTTCATCTTCATTGTTTTGATAACTTCTTCGAGCTGTAGCCGTGTCTCTTCAAAGGAAAGTCGCGTTTCTAATCAAGCAATTTTACATCTATGTAAACATCAAGTAACAATAAATCTCAACACGTTATTTTCGACAGCAGTGAACCCCCAGATCCTTTATCCACGCACCGCCACTGGTGGCAACCCATCCAAATCTAGACCACGCCCAATGTTGCTTAACTTCGGAGATCTACCGGGATCCTGTGTTTCAAGACGGCTACGGCCGTTGGCCATTAAAATAAAATTTAATAAAATTTTAAATAAATATATCTTCTATAATATTGCGGGACGTAAGAGTGAAACGAATTACAGAAATGAGACAAAGACTGCGTTATATTATTATTATTATTATTAAAGCGTCTTTATTGTGGCGAAGTTAGGGCTCCCGGCCCTTTCTTACACTTAACCACTTCATGTATATACAATGTAATTTTTACATAAAATTTAAACATATGAAATTTTTACAACCTAAAGTATAACTAAAGCAACAGTTTAGATTTTTTTTAAAAAACTGATTACGGTATCCGTATATTACAGAAACAAATTACTCCTTAATGGAAATTAGTCATTAGTTCAGTCACATGTAAGTACGTAATATTCACACGAGTGCCAGGCTGAATGGCTCAGACAGTTAAGGCGTTGGCTCTCTGAGTCGAAGTTGGCAGGTTCTATCCTGGCTCAGTCCGGTGGTATTCGAAGGTGCTCAGATCTGTCAGCCGTAGCTTTAATGGCATATAAAAGAACTCTTGTGGGACAAAATTTTGGCACCTTGGCATCTATGTAAACCGTAAAAAGTAGTTATTTGGATGTGAAACCAATAACATCATTATTAGTATAGAACTTCTTGACAGTCGCAATACAAAAGTAAGAATAAAGTACAATAGGTCTTCTCTCTAATATTTGAGGCGGTCCGTTCCAAAACTCGTCTTATCCATCATAAGTGATTTTTCAGGAAAAGCGAAAAACCTGTAATTTTTGTAATATAAGTCTCATTTGTTTAAATGTATTACGACGCGTTCAAGTCCAATGTCATAGGGTCGTCTTACTGAAGAATTATAAATATAATTAGTAGAACGTCAATAAATTACATTTGTATTTTGGATAAGACGAGTTTTGGAGCACCCAAAAAATTAAAAATATATTACCTCACACAACTTATTTTTAAATAAGAAAAATGAAAGTATTGAGAATATAATGTTGTAATATAACTCACCACTACACTCATGTACCTTTTTGCTATCAGTATAACGATATTCACAAATAAATTAAACACAGCAGTGTGATTTATCATATTTACATCCTATCCATAGTATTTGGAGAGAATTCTTCCTTTATAGGCTACATTGCATTCGCAATAGAAGTAATTGAACAATAAAACATCACTTTGTTGTTAATCAAACTCTCAAATCTGTTCCCTCCTCTTGAGGTCCATCATAAAGAACTTCTGTTTCTACAACAAGATTGTTTTCGTCTACAGAAATTGAGGTGAACAGATTCTTTTAAAAAGAAAGCAACACATTCCTATCCCAATCCATTTTAAAATGCTTTTCAAGCAAACGTTTTACGTCCTTTACTTTGGCGGGATTCAAGTTTACTCCTGGCAATAATTCAGGTGGCATTAGCATATCTCGTCAGGCATTTTCCCTTTTTCATTACCGATTTTCCTAAACCGATATCTGAGTTGTAAGGAGGTTCTCCTCTAAGGGTGGCATTTCCCAGCAAGTCTTTGCTAATAAATCGTTTCACTGAAGAAAATTCACAGGGCCAAGATGCAGGCATTTTCATCATATTTTCAGAAACCATTTTCCAATTGTTCACCGAGGAGTCTCTGCCAAACTTGAAGACTTCAGCATGTTTGCTAAAGATGTCTTCATATTCTGCTGGATTACAGATTATAGAACATTTCCATATCTCTCTCTCTCTCGACTTGAGTAAATACTCTGTCAGAGGGCAGAAATGAGTGGCCTGTCAGACCAATTCAACACTTTCTATATTAGGCGGAGCTGTGTGTGTCAAGAAATATGAGCACATTGCAATCATTGTAGATTTGCGGTTCTCGCACGAATTCGTATAGTAGTGAAGTTTGACAAATCAATTTGTGATAATCGATGGTAAACTGCAGATGTCGTTTCATTAGACCCCTTGTTGAATTCATGCTCCATCCATGTGTGTGTAAAAACATTCTCCTTTGTCAACTTGGCATGTGGTAAAATTATGGGTGTACAATTGGCGACTGTAATAGACAATCTGATCTGGAACTTTTGGATTCACAAGATTCTTTTGGCAGTCAAATGAAAATATTACCATGCTATCCCTTTATTCTTAGAGCTTTCTGAAAAAAGCTGCAGCCCTTAGTTAGAAGTTCCAAGATTAAATCATTCTTCAGTGCTACGTTCGAACTTTCAAGTTTAATTTTCTCCTTGAACTCTATGCACTTTGAGCAAGCGTCAGTAACTGGTGTTCCGAATCCTATGTTGTAGCAACGCGTAAAAATTTCACGGAAGAACCACCGCTTCACCCTGAGTTCTTCAGGCGATTTGTTGTTATACATTTTGTAAAGCCTAGCGATGCTTAAATTTCCAGGTAGATACTGTCTGACCGGTGACTTTCCGCGGCAATAGTGACTTTCACAACACTGCAAACTTTCAATGAAACGTTTCACGGAGTGCTTCTTTTCAGTGTACTCTGGTTTGATCCTAGCTCCTCTCCTCTTTTCTGTTGGAAGTTTCCCTGTCGTGAAGGGATTTCTGGCAATCCTCTGAACCCGATCTTTCCTGACATGCAATACATTCAAGAATGTCTTTTGGCAGACCTGAATGTGAAACTGTTCTGTATTAGCAAGTTTTATATACCTTCCACAACAAGAGCAATATTTTCGGTCATCTAAATACACTCTATTCACAGCACAAAACTGCATGAAAGACTAACACAGTTCAAGAACAAGTCAAAGAGGGGAAAGACTGGCATAAAACGCGGGTAAATTGTAGCGTGAGTCACGTGCTGAAATTATCCATTCCTATTGGTTGATTGTATATGGCGAGTTTTGGAACGACAAGCGCCGTGGATAAGGCGAGTTATGGAACAACAGCCTAAGTTTGGTGACAGATTTCTATGGGAAAAGGCGCGTTTTGGTGCTTAATTTTGTGTTAGGACTATCACAAACATCACCAAGAAGGCAATGCTACCTCTAACTCATTTTTTTTTAAAAATGGATAAGACGAGTTTTGGAACGGACCGTCTCATTTGAGCTAGCTGGAGTTTTTACGAGCATTTATTTCCCAACATTCTTCTTCGACTCACAATTTTTGAAGACTCGTTTAACAGTAATTGCAAATGGAGAATGTTATGCGCATGACTTAAGTCAAATACTAACGGCTACAACCGGTGAAAGTTTCCCTCTCGACTTCAACATAACACCAACGCCACTGGCCGCGCGATGAGAGAACCTCTACACAGGGCGCACGAACTCATACGAATCTTTGTTCCTACTAGAGAAGGGGATGCTTACCCTTCAAATGTGAATCGCCTTACTCATGACAGTTATAAACTCAGCTAGAAGAGGGAACAGTCTCCTCCCTTGCATCGCTGAGAAGTAAACTCACAATACAAAATAAATACATACATACATAATCATTATAAACCGTTATGCCTTCCAGCGTTCAGTCTGCAAGCCTCTGTGAATTTACTAAACGTCGCCACAATCCTCTATCTGCACCTAGTGCTGTTGCCTGATTTAGTCCCATACCTCTTATATTTAAATCGTTAGAAACTGAGTCTAACCATCGTCGTTTTGGTCTCCCTCCAATCCTCTTACCCTCCATAACAGAGTCCATCATTCTCCTAGGTAACCTATCATCCACCATTCGCCTCACATGACCCCACCACCGAAGCTGGTTTATGCGTACAGCTTCATCCATTGAGTTTGTTCCTAACTTACCCTTTATCTCCTCGTTCCGAGTACCCTCCTGCCATTGTTCCCACCTGTCTGTACTAGCAATCATTCTCGCTACTTTCAGGTGTGTTACTTCTAACTTATGAATAAGATATCCTGAGTCAACCCAGCTTTTGCTACCGTAAAGCAAAGTTGATCTGAAAACAGATCGATGTAAAGATAGTTTCATCCGGGAGCTGACCTCCTTCTAACAGAACATTGTTTTTCGCAACCGCAAGCTCACTGCATTAGCTTTACTACACCATGATTCAAATTCACTTACTATATTACCAGCCTGGGAGAAAAAACAACCTAAATACTTAAAATTTTCTACCTGTTCCAGCTTTGTATCACCAATCTGACATTCAATTCTGTTGAATTTGTTACCTACTGACATCAATTTAGTCTTCGAGAGGCTAATTTTCATACCATACTCATTGCACCTATTTTCAAGTTCCAAGATATTAGACTGCAGGCTTTCGGCACAATCTGCCATTAATACCAAGTCGTCAGCATAGGCCAGACTGCTTACTACATTTCCACTTAACTGAATCCCTCCCTGCCATTTTATAACTTTCAGCAGATGATCCAAGTAAAATGCGAACAGCAAAGGTGAAAGATTACAGCCTTGACTAACCCCTGTACGTACCCTGAACCAAGAACTCATTCTACCATCAATTCTCACTGCAGTCCAATTGTCAACATAAATGCCTTTGATTGATTTCAATAATCTACCCTAATTCCATAGTCCCCCAGTACGGCGAACATCTTTTCCCTCGGTACCCTGTCATATGCTTTCTCTAGATCTACGAAACAAACACAACTGTCTATTCCTCTCGTAACATTTTTCAATTACCTGGCACATACTGAAAATCTGATCCTGACAGCCCCTCTGTGGTCTGAAACCACACTGGTCATCATCCAACTTCCTTTCAACCACTGATCACACCCTCCCTTCCAAGATGCCAGTGAATACTCTGCCTGGTATACTAATCAATGAGATACCTCAAAAATTGTTGCAATCCTTCCTGGTCCCTTGCTTATAGATAGATGCAATTACTGCTCTTGTCCAATCTGAAGATGCCTTATCAACACTCCATGCTAATCTTACCCTATGAAGCCATTTCTTCCCTGCCTTCCCACTATACTTCAACATTTCAGGTCTAATTTCATCTATCCCTGCTGCCTTATGACAATGGAGTTTACTTACCATACTTTCCACTTCCTCAAGCGTAATTTTACCAACATCATTTTATTCCTCCCCATGAACTTGGTTGCTCATGACACGACCATGAAGATTTCCTTTTATGTTGAGAAGATTTTCAAAGTATTCCCTCCACCTGTCCAGTGATTCCCCGGGATCTGTTATGAGTTCACCTGAATTACTCAAAACACTGTTCATTTCCTTTTTCCCTCCCTTCCTAAGATGCATTATTACTGTCCAGAAAGGTCTCCCTGATGCTTGACCTAGCCTTTCCAGGTTATTACCAAAATCTTCCCATGACTTCTTTTTGGATTCAACAACTATTTGTTTCGCTCTGTTTCTTTCATCTACGTACAATTCCCTGCCTGCATCAGCCCTTGTTTGGAGCCATTTCTGATAAGCCTTTTTACGTTTACAAGCTGCTCTCTCTTAATCATTCCACCAAAATGTTCGCTTTTTCCCCGTCTTTACACACAGTCATTCCTAGGCATTCCCTTGCTGTTTCTACCACATCATCCCTGTATGCCACCCATTCTCTTTCTATACCCTGAACCTGCTTACTGTCCACTGTTCGAAACTTCTCACTAATCATATCCATGTATTTCTGTCTAATTTCCCTGCCCTGAAGATGTTCTACCCTCATTCATTTGGAGAGAGATTTAACTTTCTCTACCTTAGGCCTAGAGATACATAGTTCACTACAGATAGTGGTGTATATCATCGAAAAATCCCCAAAAAATCTGTACATTCCTAACAGACTTCCTGAGTTCGAATTCGGTTAAGATATAGTCTATTATGGATCTGGTACCCCTAGCCTCCCATGTGTAGCGGTGAATAGCCTTATGCTTGAAGAATGTATTAATAACTGCTAAAACTGTACTAGCACAAAAGTCCAGCAAATGCTTCCCATTCTCATTAGCTTCCATATCTTCCCCATATTTACCAATAACCCTTTCGTACCCTTCAGTTCTGTTTCCAACTCTTGCATTGAAATCGCCCATTAGCACTATGTTATCCTTGCTGTTCACCCTGACTACAATGTCACTCAATGCCTCATAAAACTTGTCAACTTCATCCTCATCTGCACCCTCACATGGTGCATACACTGAGACAATTCTCGTCCTAATTCCTCCAACTGCCAAACCTACCCACATCACTCGCTCATTTACGTGCCTAACAGAAAGTATGTTGCGTGCAATAGTATTCCTGATGAACAGCCCTACCCCAGTCTCTGCCCTTCCCTTTTTAACACCCGTCAAGTACACTTTATAATCTCCTAGCTCTTCCTCTTTATCTCCCCTTACCCGAATATCACTTACTCCTAGTACATCCAGATGCATCCTCTTTGCTGACTCAGCCAGTTCTACTTTCTTCCATAAGCCCCATTAATATTGATAGCTCCCTGTCGAATTCCATTTCATTCGCCAAGTTGTTTCCAAGGAGTCCCTCGCCTGTCAAATGAGAGTGGGACTCCGTTACTCCCATAGGTCCGAGGTTTGCTTAAAACGTTCTGAACTCGGTAAATTCATGAAGCAGGATGCTACCCTACTTGCACATAGTCCAAATGAGGATCTCTCCTCTAACGGGTTAGGACCACGATGGATTGTTTAGTCCTAGCCGCCTGAGCACAAGGAGGGCCATGACTCAGAATATGTCTGAGATGCCCACTCCCATTTTCATAGCAACTGGTATCCCCACTCTCAGGACCACTTACTAGGCCACTCAGCCGTTCCCCATGGTTCACAAACTAGGACGTGACTACAGTAACCCACACCATGAACCATCAATACAAAATAATGTGAGAGAAAATCTCATATAGCGACCACTCGCAGGTTAAACCCTGTAGCTTTGTAGATTGTAACAAACAGGGCGAGTTGGCCGTGCGCGTAGAGGCGCGTGGCTGTGAGCTTGCATCCGGGAGATAGTAGGTTCGAATCCCACTATCGGCAGCCCTGAAAATGGTTTTCCGTGGTTTCCCATTTTCACACCAGGCAAATGCTGGGGCTGTACCTTAATTAAGGCCACGGCCGCTTCCTTCCAACTCCTAGGCCTTTCCTATCCCATCGTCGCCATAAGACCTATCTGTGTCGGTGCGATGTAAAGCCCCTAGAAAAAAAAAAAGATTGTAACAAACAAATAATGTGTCCGTTTTCTTTGAATGAATAAATATAAGAAAATAAAACCAACTGTTTATATTGAGAGTAAAATAAATAAATCTGATATATATTGAGAAGGCCAGGGATTTTTTTTGTGCGTGTGATTATTACGCTTTATTTTAAATACTGCACTCCAATCAGCATTTCGCTGAATACTGGATGAGAGATTCATAATAACAACTGAACGCCAATGCTTCCTTCCCTGCAAAGTGTGTCCGCTATCTCGCTTCACTGTGACATATGCCTGTTACGAAAGCTGCCTGCATTTACATCATGCCAGACCGGCTGCAATGGGCTAGCCATAAAGGGCGCTCAGCTGAGCACCTCCTGTCTAGGACAACATGTATCTTCCCCTTCCTTAGCTTATTTAGTGCTTACTTTTGTGTTGCAAGTCTTGTGGAGTACCTTACCATTACAGCATAACTTACATTATGACTGAATTCAATGAGTGGATGACTGCATGAATTGTTAAATGGATAGCTACATGGTTGAATTGTGGTTGTGCATGAATGAATAAATAATATTCTTTGCACCCTGTCATGGAGAGAGACTAATTGGGGAGGGAGCATTCATTGGACTGAATTGAGCATTCCAACATGAATAAAATCCTTACTGCCTAAATGAATCAATAAATGACTGCATGAATGAATGTACTGGATTCCAAATCCTCTCTCCAAGTCGCAGATAGCCACCAACTCTGGAGAGAGTTTCATGCTTTATGAATTGAATGGATGCTTGCAAGATTGGATTGTGTTCAGGCTAGAACGAATGGTTAAACACACTTCTCTCCCAGTTACGGAGAGCCACCAACTGGGGAGAGAGCATTCCGTAGAGGATGAGTGCTTCATTGTGAATTGATGAAATGAACATTTCATTGTGTATGAATGAAATACCGAGTGCCTAAATAGGTGAATAATAATAATAATAATAATAATAATAATAATAATAATAATAATAATAATAATAATAATAATATTGAGTTTTCGTCCCAGTAACTACTTTTACAATTTTCGGAGACATTAAGGTGCCGAAATTTAGTCCCGCAGGAGTTCTTTTGAATACCAGTAAATCTAGCAACACGAGGCCAACGTATTTGAGCACCTTCAAATACCACCGGACTGAGCCTGGATCGAACCTGCCGAGCTGGGATCAGAAGGTCAGCACCTCAACCGTCTGAGATGAATGAATTGATGGATGGCTGAGTGCATGAATGGGCTGGATTCAAAGTCCTCTTCCCCAGACATGGATAACCACCAACTGGGGAGAAAGTTGCATGAATAAATAAATGAATTAATGATCTCATTCAATTCATCTGTACTTAATGACTAAATTAAGGAAAGAAGATAATGACGTAACAATACAAGAATTTATAAATTGCTACATTTAATATTATATTTAACCTACTAGTACTTATATTCGTAATTCTTAATCGTAAACAACTAGCTAACGGCTAGCAACAAAAGAGCATCGAGCTCTAGGAGTCTGCAGCAGGCTGGAGCTGTTTTGACTTGGATTCTCTTTTGTATAGTTCTACCATAATTCCTTTTTTCACTCAATAAGATGATGTCTTATTCACATTCCACTCTAATTCTGTTATTGTATGAGACCTCTTCTTCCCTGCCTTCCAGTCTATTTGGCCACCTCAGGTCTAACTTCATTTGTTTCAGTCGCTTTACAACACTGTAGTTTTTTTACAAACCTCTCTACTTACCCTAGCATGATTTCATGCTATCATTATTCTCCTCCCATTGAACTCTGCTACCCAGACAAAAGTATTTTT
This sequence comes from Anabrus simplex, assembly GCF_040414725.1. Classification (NCBI taxonomy): domain Eukaryota; kingdom Metazoa; phylum Arthropoda; class Insecta; order Orthoptera; family Tettigoniidae; genus Anabrus; species Anabrus simplex. The sequence continues at coordinate 673,146,254 of NC_090266.1, read as the reverse complement.
CAATATCATCAATCAGGAGGCTGACCTCCTCGCCCTTCCTTCCCTCCAACACATCTTTACGTGGAAAGAATATTTCTGACATAAATCTTTCAACATTGGGGCCGATAACCTCTATGTTTGGCCCCTTAAATTAGTAATCATAATCATCATCATCTGTATCTCCGAATATTATTCCAGCTGGGTAAGCCTACTTGCAGTACCCTGCTTGATAGTGATTTATCTAGTTCATTCCTTACATTTCTCACAACCACCCCAGCTAATCTTTGTCATTTTTCTATCCCTGACCCCCCTCCCAAATCGTAAGATTTGTAATCATTTTACTCACTGTGATTAACAAACATAGCACACTGCCATTTCTAACCTGCTATTTCACAGTATGTGTCACAACAAAGGTGATATATATAAACAGACTAATCACAGAATGCATGTCAGGTCAGCTGTCTCATATTAGTATGTAACGTGCAAAACATAGCTAAGTTAAAAAAGTTAAACATACCTACCATGCAAAACACGACATACTTTATGGAAATAAGGAATAGTGTATCTTCAATAAAATTAGCCAAGACTACTTCTTTAGAAACTGTGCAACAAGCACAGTTATTCCCTCTCTAATACTGCCCATGCAGCTTAGCAAAACAAGCAAATAATGTGTTGAAGGATGGTTATGAAGCAAACTAAATCTCGCAGAACTAAAAGGCCACAGTTTGAGCATTCCTGACTCAATTTCTTTAAGTTTGAAAAAGTAAGACCAAAGATACTAAGAAAAGACTGAGCTGGTGAACTGCTGTTGTAGATGCACAAAGTGAAAATTTATTGAGACATTTAAACAGTGCAGTAACCCGGACCTATTCACAGATTTACCTAGTTGGCTACGAAGTTGAATCTTCTACTTCACGTTGTGATTTCAATGTAAAGTTACCATAAAACAAATAATGAAGAGGTGCCAAGAGAAGTTTCAGGAAATGAAAGCTTCTGTTAATAAAAAATTTTAGGAGGGTAATTTAAGCAATAGTTTAAATACATACAGGGCCATTTAAAATAAGTGTCCTATTTTGTCAGTGTAAAATTATTTAGGTAAGTTGTCAACAGATGGAACCAAGAACAGCACATGCTATAGGCCTAGTATTGTATTGTGATTGACAAGATTGTTGCACACACAACTCGGCAAGCTGTCAAAGCATAACTCAGAAGCTTTGTAAAGCTACATGTCAAAATATGCCCTACACTTGTTTTGTATTTTGTACTCAGGACTATCACATAAACAATGAAAAGAGAGTAGAGGTGTTTTTTTTTTTTTTTTTTTTTTTTTTTTTTTTTTTTTTTTTTTTGCAAGTTGCTTTACGTCGCACCGACACAGGTAGGAATTATGCCGACGATGCGACAGCAAAGGGCTAGGAGTGGGAAGGAAGGCAGCCCCAGCATTTGCCTGGTGTAAAAATGGGAAACCACGGAAACCCATCTTCAGGGCTGCCGACAGTGGGGTTCGAACCCACTATCTCCCGTATACTGGCCGCACTTAAGCGACTACAGTTACCGAGCTCTGTAAAAAAAGAGTGTTCTAAAAAGGGGGGAACAAATTGTCGTTCTAGCAAGGGAAGGGATAGCTTACCATGAAATTATCACACCCGTACGGGGTGAATTATTAGATAAAATTTTCTGACTTTAATAACGCATTGCAGAGAAATGCTTCTCTATCCCTTCTCAAATCGTACTCTTAATTTACACTTTTACTGAAAGACAGAACTTTCAATAGTACCAAGCGAAAGTTTCAAAAATGACGCTTTTTAATAAACACACAAATTCGCAATCACTTTCCTTTCAACAGAGCAAATAAATGTCCCAATCTCTTGTTCATGCTTAATCGCAACTGTCACTGAGGCATATGAAATGAATTTCATTTCGGTCTGAACTGATTATTTACCACTATCAACAGGGATGAGATGGTCCACCTATTCAATGTTATAGCTGGACCTTCTCATCCTGTTTAATACTGTTAACAGTATTGAATAGGTGGACATTCTCATCCTAGTTGATAATATCACTGAGGCATTCAAACATAATTGCATCACATGATCTTCTAAAATCACATAAATATCATTATATACCTTACTATACCTGTTATAGTCAACTATAGATAGAAATAGTCCACCAATCCTACAGTCACTGACAAGTTGAAAAGGTGAAGTCAACACAAAGGATAAACATATTCCATTTGCGAGAATACTTCGTTTTATTCATCTGCGACAGAACGCAATCAACGATCACACTCCAGTCCTTTACGGAGCGCAATAGTTATCACCCTACAGTCAAAAGCAGCCCCACATTAGCACTCCTGTCGGTACCAGTAGATGTCTCTACGTAGCAAGTTTCTTACTTCTCCAAGTTCAGAATTCGACCAACAGGTTCGTACTAACTTCAAGTGTTCACTGCTGCCATTGATGCAATCACGGCCCGTACTTTTAGAAATGATATAGGCTTTTGCGCTTATGCCGTGTCAAGAAAATAAGCTGAAAATCTCAAACTGCCAACTGTCACAGCCCTAAAGCCTATATCACCGAGCTCGATAGCTGAAGTCGCTTAAGTGCGGCCAGTATCCAGTATTCGGGAGATAGTAGGTTCGAACCCCACTGTCGGCAGCCCTGAAAATGGTTTTCCGTGGTTTCCTATTTTCACACCAGGCAAATGCTGGGGCTGTACCTTAATTAAGGCCACGGCCGCTTCCTTCCCACTCCTAGCTCTTTCCCGTCCCATCGTCGCCATAAGACCTATCTGCGTCGGTGCGACGTAAAGCAACTAGCAAAAAAAAAAAAAAAAAAAAAAAGCCTATAACATGTCTACCAAGTGTTCAAATTCAAATCTACATCGTCAGGTGGCAACAATGAGTGACGCTTCACCACTGTTATCAGCAAGCGATTCAAACATGGAAACATCACGTCGCAGAGAAAATATCTCAACGCCATCTCTAACTAGCGGACGTAAAAGGGCACATACACGCGGAGACTTCTGGAATACTTACCTGCACAGACTTGCCTCTGGGAGGTAAGTCGGAAGTATGCAGTTGCCCACACACGCTCAGACTAAATGATTATTTACCGAGGAGGTTGAATACGACGCGTTCAGCTGTTTTTTGTTCGGGTGATTGAAAAATATATACGGATTGAAATTAATTAGATAGTCGGTATAGAAGATGAGTTGTTATTTGGACATAATGTAGCGCTCTGCACGAAGAAGACGCGAAAAAAATGATTTCAGTTTTCATATTTACATATTTACACGTTTACATTTATTGCCGCAACTCTGAGATAGCGCTTTAGTCGCAAAGTCTCCAGCTGAATTCAAGCAGCGCCAGAACGTCAGAGACTTGTCTGCAGACTTTTTATCGGCAGACTTATCGGCCATACACACAGAGACAAATCTGCGCGTGTCTGGGGCCCTTAAAAGGCGTTGTAATGAGAACGCTTCTAATGCTTCCACGCATGGCGGGCTACACTAAGGCCGTAACAGAGGAGATCCGACAACGTCGTTAGGAGTCAAGCATAAACTCAATTGGACGAAACATTTTCAGTACATGCGCAAAAAGAGTGATAACTACACTCAAGTAATTAAATCAGTTACCCGTAGGCATTGGGGCGCTGACCCGTATGTTGCCCTATCTTTGAGTAAATCAACAATACGAGCGCACTTAGACTATGATTCTCATGTATATGATATAGCATTGAGTACTAATCTGACGCAGCTCAATACATGCCAATATAAAGCTGTACGTATATATATATATATATAGGGGGACCTCAAAACCACGCCCACAAACGCACTCCTCGTTGAATCTGGTGTGCCTTCATTGCATATCCGCCGCAAAATGCTTGCCGCACAATATATGATTTAAAGATTTGCACCAAATACAGTAGAGATAATACACGACACTTACGGATTTCGCCTTGCTAAAATGGGAGACAATCCGACGGTGGCGCTCCTAGTGACTTGACCTGAACAAATCGCGCTAAATTCAAATATCGATGGAAATGTATATACGGAAATGGATAAATAAATTACGTCTAGAAAGAAAGTGTTATTGAGATATTAACGTCGAAATTCTGGATAAATGAATGAAGAATTATTTAAAAGGTTATTATTCAAAGACTGAAATTAGACACATAAACAAGATATGAAATGGGCTGCTGTGAAATGGCTTGATCTTTCATTTATTCATTACTTTTTAGCTTTAGCATTCCTGCCTGGACGTTCACAGCTAGATTTTTCTTTTTTCTCATTTAAAAGCATTGTATCATCACATTAAAACACTTGTCAACAAAAATATTGGCACATTCCTTACACACATGATGCAATGAATTAACAATTAAAATCTGGACACTTTTCCTCTTAACGTGAAGCCTACTAACAGAAAGAAAATCTATAAAATCCCGGTTTTAATCTGAGAAGAGGGATAAAAGAAAGAAAAGTATGAAAATGTTGTCGATAGTGATGCTTTGAGGAATATTTACGTACGTACAATTAGAGTAAAAATGTAACATACCCTTGGCTTTATTGTCGAATTCTAAAGTCGCTGGCCTGGAAATGATCTGAACAGATCTTATAATTCATATATATATATATATATATATATATATCAGCGTAACGTCCCTCCTTTCTTGTACACCTTATCCAAATCGCTTCTGTGACATTTCAAAACCCACAGATCACACCTACAACAACATATTGAAGGTTAACTGCTGCACTATAGAACAAAATATGCGTATTACATTTTATGCCAGTTAAAATATGGGTCGAGCAGGTCAGAAGATTATGAAGTACTATAAAAATCTCTGTCACTGGAAGAATATATATGCAAACACAATATTACTTACGTGTTCTTGTCACGACCACGCATTTTTCTCTACTTCGTAATTACTGCAGCCAAACACAGCACAGGAGATATCAAGGAATGACACACGCTACTATTTAATTACGTCAGCTCACTGAAAACGCATAAATAACACCAAAAACTTCATACAAAAATACACGTGCTCTTATGAGAGAATCAGTACTATCAGGTCTATCCGCTAGAGTGAGCTCCAATAGCTGTCCTTCGATATCTCGCTCAGTGTCGCGTATTATCACTACTGTATTTGTTTGCACTTACTAGCTACCCTTTACTCCCCAAATTACAACTTCTCTCTGAATATCTCGCCATACAGAATCCGAGAACACGACGAATGCCTGCCTTATACTACGCTAATGATACATTAAAGACGTATAGGGAATCTTTCTTACAAAGCTTAACATTACAAATTCTCTTACCCCATCCTCTTTTACAAACCACATCTGATAATCCCAACTACCAGTAGCTACACCAAGGCCATATGTACTCAAGGTCACCCACAGTTGTCTGAAGCTGGTTTCCCAGATAGCATCGACATATATATATACGGATGGTTCTAAGACTGACATTGAAGTCGGAGCGGCTTATTTTGTCCCAAAGTTAAATATAGAGGAGCAATTTAGATTACCCAGTGAATTGTCTATATTTACTGCAGAAATATTTGCTAAACGACAAGCTCTCCTTTGTATAAAAAACATGCTTGCACTGGAATTGCAATCTATGCATATGCCCTGAATGTCCTGCAATCTTAGGATTCATATACTCTATCCGCAAAAAATCCGGAGTTTACTTAACTCCAGTGTGAATGCCTGGACATACAATGAACGCTTCTTCGCAGTCTCGTTCGTCTCAAACATCCCCTTCCAACCAGTGTTTTCTGTCTGTTACTCAAACCTACTGCCGATACGATAAACGCGATAGATAAGTTTCTTGAAGATACAAACATTGCATTATAATACAGTGTGCTGTTATCATGATGGATTCTTCTCCTGCTTCCATTGGTGTTATTGTGTATATGCGTTGAGTGAACCACAACCCTATATTTACAGTGCTATAGATGTGTGAATGCATCGGTTAATAAGTGTTCCATAGCTTGGGGTTTTGATGTCTTGAGAGTGTCTTAAATAAAATTAGGGATCTTGGACCGGGCAAAATAGTAAGAGCCCAAAACCATCAAGCAGAAGGAGAAGAAGAAAAACTGTAGCAGATCATTGTTTTTGACTGGTGGTGAACTCTTAGGAGAGTGCATCTTACCCGGAGGCCCCGGGTTCGATTCCCGGCCAGGTCAGAGATTTTTACCTGGACTTGAGGGCTGGTTCGAGGTCCACTCAGCCTACGTGATTAGAATTGAGTAGCTATCGGACGGTGAGATAGCGGCCCCGGTCTCGAAAGCCAAGAATAACGGCCGAGAGGATTCGTAGTGCTGACCACACGACACCTCATAATCTGCAGGCCTTCGGGCTGATCATCGGTCGCTTGGTAGGCCAAGGCATTTCACGTGCTGTAGTGCCATGGGGTTTGGTTTTTCTACCTTAATTCTTATATACACTTATTTACTCAAGCCCTTTAGACCTGCCCTATATTATTTAGACCTCTTAATATCAACATTTCATCCTCAGCAAAAATCTGCTTTCCAGCTCCGCTTATTTAGCAATTTGTTAACCGCAGAACATACGCCTTCATTCTTGTTACCTAATCGTCGTATTCACCTACTCACTTAGAAATTGTTAATATTACTTACGCACTAACCTACTTCCAAGTACATTCCAGATCACTTGTGATTCAACAGTTGAGTTATCTTTCTCTACTACTAATTCAATAATTTGTCTATGCCTTGCCATATTATAAATATGACCTGTCCTTTTCACTTGCACCTTCGAAATTACAATATCTTGCTACGTCCCTATTCATACTTACACTTCACACACATTTCATATTCACCATTAAACTCCACGTTTAACAATCAAATATAACAAAACCTTCTAAATTTTTCATAAACTTAACTAAATTTTACTCACACTTCTCATACATTTGTAACCATACTTCTCCTGCTTAACTGCACTAATCAACTCTATACGTACAAATCCTTATCTCTAAAAATTTTACTTATCTCTCATACACACTCCTCAAATTCATTCTCACTTTACTCCCTTAACTCTTTAAACTTTGTTTCTATGAACTTTCCTCTTTTAACTTTATTTCACAAACTCTTCCTACCCTATATAAATACCTGTTTAATTCACCCCCGTTCTCCCGTCCTTTGATAATTCCCCCTACGATGTTTTGCTCATCCCCTTTTTCTAATAATTCCCAATTATTGGCGCTCAAATGCTTATTTCCTACCTTTTCCGTACTTTTACAATTACCTATTAAGTGTAGATCATTGCCTGATGTTCCATATAATACACATAATGCCTTATATTTAACCCTTGGCCATTCCTTATTCTTGTATAGCCCCATAAGCCACTATAGTAATCCTCCTCTGTTTAACCTATCGACATTCCTAATATTTCACCCAGTCACTTCCATTAATTTATTAAAAACACTAAGCGATCCTCTGTTCCTGCACTCTTCTAACCATTTCTGCCTTTGTATATCCCTAATCACCCTCGAAATCACCCCCTGACACCTAGCTTCTTTCTTCTTCCAAACCTCTTCCCACTTGTAACCCAATCGGACCCTCTCCAAGTATACTTTAATTTTTTCTAGCCAGCACCCCTTATAAATGTTTCTCTTTTGTTGTTTGTACGCAGCCTGAAGCAGAATCCCTACTTCCCCTCTTTTCAACCCCACCCAGTATTTGACTACTCTTTTCACACACTCAACATCCATTTCTTCTCCGCACATCAATTCAACCCCAGCACTTGCTGTGTATTGAGGGAGCCCTATCACGGTCTTGAAAAATTTACTAATAATTTGCCTTAAGTATACTCTTTTTTCCCCAGCCCCCATACTTCCGCCCCAAACATTATCCTACCGAAAACTAGCGTCCTTAAGACTAACCTCAAGGTTTTATAGCTAATTCCCGGAAATTTGTCCACCAATATTTTGACTAAGGCTAAGGCTGCCACACCCTTACTCCTCGCTCTTTTGATTTGATCCTCCCATGTCCATTTTCTGTTTAAAATCACTACTAGATATTCTAACTTATTTACTTTCCCCAACCTCCCTCCCTGTACCATCCAAATCATATCCTTTGTTCTACCTTTACGTCTCTGCGTTACTAACACTTTAGATTTTTTCCTGTTAATTTTCAAGGCCCATTCCTTTACATATTCTGACACTGCATTTAAACTTTGCTGCATCCCACCTGCGGTTAATGTCAGCAAAATCACATAGTCTGCAAAAATCAATTCCGGTATCTCCAACCCATTAAGCACCGGTGCCGCCCGTTTAATCCCGACGTGTCCATCGAAAATATCATTGATAAATAAAATATAAACAATATCGGGAATAATTTATATCCTTGTTTAAAACCCACCTTAGACCCCAAGGGCCCACTCAACCTGTTTTCTTCCATTTTAACACAGCACTTGACCTCCTTATATATCGCCTCCTCTGCACATATTATCTTCCCCGAAACCCACAACCTGCACAATTTTTCTACTAACGCCCTTCTATTTACCTTATCAAACGCCTTTTCAAAATCAATTGCCGCCACAAACACTTCTCCTCTTCCAAAAACTCATGGATTTCCCTAAAATCGTTTTCACTATCATTATATTGCTTACCGTCCTCTTTCTTTTTTCCCCCTTGGTAATCTGACAAAACAGCGTTCTTTTCCGCCCAAACACTTAATCTATTAGCTAAAACTCCCGTATAAAATTTACTTAGGTAATCTAACATAGATATAGCCCTATAATTATTCGGGTTCTTTTTGTCACCTTTCTTCTTGTATATTGGGCAGACAATTCGTGTTTCCCATTCTTTAGGTTGCTTACCCCTATAAAAATCTTGTTAAATAATTTCACTATGCCCTCTACCGTCGTCGCAATTTTGCTTACTTCTTTGCAAAACCTATTATTAGACCTTTATATTTTCTTATATATATAAACGATATGAGTAAACAAGTGGAATTAGAGGTAAGGCTTTTCGCGGATGATGTTCTTCTGTATAGAGTAATAAATAAGTTACAAGTTTGTGAGCAACTGCAACGTGACCTCGATAATATTGTGAGATGGACAGCAGGAAATGGTATATTGACAAACTTGGTTAAAAGTCAGGTTGTGAGTTTCACAAATAGGAAAAGTCCTCTCAGTTATAAATACTGCGTTGATGGGGTGAAAGTTCCTTTTGTGGATCATTGTAAGTATCCAGAAAAGAACTTCATTGCGGTAATCACATAAGTGGGATTGTAAATAAAGGGTACGGATCTCTCCACATGGTTATTACGGTGTATATGGGTTGCAGTAAGGACGTAAAGAAGAGGGCATATATGTTTCGTGTAAGACCCCAGCTAGAGTATGGTTCTAGTATATTGGACACTCACTAGGATTACCTGGTTCAATAACTGGAAAAAATCCAAAGAAAAGCACCTCGATTTGTTCTGGATGATTTCCGACAAGAGAGTAGCGTTACAAACTGTTGCAAAGTTTGGGCTGGAAAGAACTGGGAGAAAGAAGACGAGCTGCTCGTCTAAGTGGTATTTTCCGAGCTGTCACGGGAGAGATGGCGTGCAATGACATTAGTAGACGAATAAATTTGAGTGGCGTCTTTAAAAGTAGGGATGATCACAATATTAAGATAAAGTTGTAATTCAAGAGGAAAAATTGGGGCAAATATTCATTCATAGGAAGGCTAGTTAGGGTTTGGAATAACTTACCAAAGGTGATGTTCAATAAATTTCTAATTTCTTTGAAATCATTTAGGAAAAGGCTAGGAAAACAACAGATAGGGAATCTGCCACCTGGGCGACTGCCCTAAATGCAGATCAGTATTGATTGATTGACCTACCCCTGATTTTACCCTCCACACCCAAGACTTCTTCTTTCGAAATTTCTTTGTCAGGATCGAGTATTGATACCCCTGTCTCTCTAGATAACTTCTTCTCCTTCTCTGTATACCATTTCACCCTCCCCCCCCCCCCCGAGTAGTTCACTAAAAGTAGTTCACCCACTGCTCATCCTCAATACTTGGTTTCTCAAATCTCCTTACACCCTTGACTATTATACTTATTCTCTCCCAAATTTACCATTTTATTCGTCCTACATCCTTTATTTATCGCTTCCGTTTGTTCTTTCATCCATGACCGTTTCTCTCACTGATTTTCCTTTTGTAGTCTTTCCTTAAATTAAGAAAACTTCTCTTTGTGTACTCCCACTTTTTTCATACTCTCCCAACGCCTCCGTAACCCAATTTCGCATTTTCTCACACTCTTTACTGTACTATCCTTCCCTCTCTCTTTTTTCTCCTCCTGCCTCTGTCAATCTGTGTTGTCCTCTTGATTGGGTGTAAAATCAGTTCCAAAGCTCTATCTATTTTGTTTTCCTCCAACGCAACCTCCCATCCATTCCTTATTAATTGTAACACTTCTTTTATTATCTTATCTAATTCCCGTTCTGCTTTCTCTGTCCATTTATATTTAATATGCCCTTTCGCTAGTTCATCATTCTTCTTAATCTCTCTCATTTTATGCCCCCATTCCCTATTTTTAACAACACCCACACTGAAAAATGATGTGATTCAATTGAATCTCCTACCTCCATCTTTAAAATTTACTCTGACATATCTTCTGAGCTTATTATTATGTCAATCACGCTTCCTCCCTGCTCTGTAACGTAAGTCAGGTTCCCAATCCTGTCGCCCTCCTTCCATCCATTTAAAATATATAAATTTCCCGCTACACACATTTCTAAGGGTTTATCTTCATAACTGTTTATGCGTTTATCTTCACTTCTTCTACTTTTCCTCATTACCCCTCCTTCTTTTCTACTGTACACTGGGCTCTGTTACCCTATTCTCGTATTTCGGTCTCCAAATAACATCGTTCCATCTTCTGTAAACTTCTCTCTTATCATATTAATATCCATCAATAACTCTTTAAGAAAATGTTTATTTGTGTATAACGAACACCTAGGGTGGCAGTATGCAAAAGCCATACTTACCTACTTAACCGTCCCTTCTTCTCTCCTCATATAAAATCTAATCCAGATCTCTTCTTGCATCTCTGTCTCAGTATCCTCTACTAGTCCACTAATTTATTCCTTCATTAGAACCACTAATCCTCCTGGGGTACGTCCATTATTTCTCTCCTTCCTTTTGTATTTATATTTAACCACAAACTTTTTCCATGTTATCTCCTTACTTATTTCAAGCCATATCTCGAAGAGTGCTAAAATATCGTAACTTTCCACTACTTCTTTAACATTTTTATTGCCTAATTTGCCTAATAGCCCTTCAGTATTCACAAATCCCATTTTTCAGTTATGTTATAAATTACCCTCCCCTTCCAGATTACCTCCCCTATTCTTACTTCTTGTTACCATAGCCCTCTCACTCTCTGACACCATTTCTCCTTTTCTTAACATTTTTTGTCGTTCTCTTCCCTCTTTATCCTCCAAACCTTTATAACTTCTACCCCACAACTCTTTTAGACTAATAATTCTTCCTTTGTTCATAGCTGCCTTTCCTTTATGTTCGTCACGCATCTCACCACCTTTATTGTTCCCTTGTCCACTGCACTCTGCTCTTAACGATTCTTGAGGCTCTCCCTCGCTCACCATTTCCCGATTCACTTCTTCCAACTCCCCACCGCGCTGCCCTCTTCATCCTGGGTTGTTCTCCTCACTTACCTCCTCTTGATCCATAATTCGTTCTGCAAACTTCCTTCCATTTGGTATTGCCACAATTCCACCTCCGTTCTGTCCTGATCGTCCATCGCTTTCAATTTTCCACCGACAATTCTCTAAACCAATTTCCATTTGACACCACGAGCCTCTGCCCCCCTTATGTGCGCTTTCAGCCCTTGATGTCTCGCCCTTCAAAGATGACTCTTCAAAGTTTTCATATTTTCACTTCCTTCCTTACCCATATCTCCTTTTACCCAGAATTTCTGTCCTTGTAAGTTGTTGACGTTTCTTAACACTCTGCCATTAAAGTAGACAATAACTTTACTCTAATTTGTCTGAGTGCTTTAGCTTTACCCACTCTCTCCTCATCGTCTACAGTATATCCACTTCACTAAAGTTTACCTTCATCTTGTTCTGTATGACCTCCACCACCTTACAAATTATGTCCATCTTGCGTTCCTTCTCTTCTCCTTGAACGCCATATACAAATATGGATTTCTTCATCCTCTCCTGGTTGCACACTTCTGCTTCCTTCTTATTCTTCAACACCCCCTCTTCTAGATATTTTACTTTCCCTCTTAACAGCTCTTCTTCTTTCTCATTACTACACGTTCTTTTCATCGATTCTTCTGTCTTTGCTTCTATCCATTTCTTCATATTCCCTATTTCGTCTGATTACTCTTTCATCATATCCTTTATTCTTTCATTTGGTCCCAAGGGCAGGTTTCTTGTATAACTTCCCTCACTATCTCCTTGATTGCCGCCAAATCTTCCCAGCTGACGTTGCCACTGGTATTCGGGCCGGGGTTTATTTCCACCCTACCAATGACCAGGAGCACAGCTATCACTACTGCTACTAGTACCACCTCACCTATCTTTCCGAGCCCTTCTTTTTTCTCCAAACAATTCTTGGAATTCTTCCCCTGCTTCCACTGCCATCTCCCAATCGCGGCCCGGTACTGTTCCACTTCCACCATACTTCACCGCACGCACTACATAACGCGTCTACCCTCACCGCTTGCTCAGGCTAGACTGCCCACGCAAATTAATTTATGGTATTATTGTATTCAAGTATCGATACAGATTACAGTGTAATTATTAACTGCTACGTTTACAGCAATTATTAAAATGCACCATAGTGTGTTTTAATATAACATTCAAATTTCAGAAATATATTGTTCTTCATCTATCAAGAACTCTACGTAAATGTTCAAAAGTGTATTTTGACAGATATTTCACAACTATACCATTCTTGATGCCCTAAGCGAAAAAGAAATCTATGGAACTTGAACTGTTATGATGAACAGAGCGAAAAATGTAACATTTAAACCCGACCAAAAGATGGTGAGATGAGAAGTTGAGGAGGAATGCGATCAGATGATGGAACGTAATTAATTCGATGGAAGAACACGAAAGTGGTTACCATGGCCTCAAGTTTGCATGGAAAAGCCCCACTTCATGATGTAGAGTGATGGAACGAAAAGGAAATGATTTCCATTAAACTACCAATTCCAAACGCAGGCAAAAAGTATAATGAAAATATGGGTGGTGTCGATATCTGCGATCATCTGTTGGAAGAGTACAGAACGTTGTTTAAAACAAAGAATTGGTCTCTGAAATCTACCATTCACCTTATTGATCTGGAAGCCGTTAATACGTAGATGGAGTATAGGAGAGATGCTGTATGTAATTGAGTTGCGAAGAAAGACATTCTTGATCTAATAAAAATTCGATTAGCCTTAGCTGAAATACTTATTGCATCAACTGAATTAGTGCCCTTTCAAGAGGAGGAAGAACAAGAAGGAGATTCACCAAACAAGAAGATGTGTGCACCACTCCTATGTGTCGACAAAAGGCTCGACAGTTTTGAGCAATCTGAGCACTATCCAGCTGTTGATGTAATGTCGATGGCACGCATGTGTACGTTACAAACGTAATATAGCTCCCGGCCTAATAAGAACACCTAACGTCATATTAAAGAAGCTCTCCTAATCCTAATCCATATCATTTGCTATATTTATAATACCATAATATATAGGGTAATTTTCCAGAACACTGGGGCAAATCGATGATCTTATTATTCCTAAAACCGAAAATATCCCCGTCAGACGTTAACTCCTATCGAACTATTTCAATACTCATCGGGCTTAGCAGCATTTTTGAAGGAATATTATATTAAAAGTCACGATACTTACATTCTATCAATCTCTTCCCATCCTCCCAACCCGGCATCTGACGCCACTTTTCCAGCCACAACCACCTATTCCACATCACGTACTCGTGAACTCCTATAACAAACCTAGCAAACCAGCCGCCCTAACAAGCACAGATTTTTAAAAAGCCATTGATTCTGTCTGGCATGAAGGAATTTTGCTTAAAATTACTACAGATACTTATCTACAAAATCTGTAATTAATGTTCATTATTGGTATTAAGGGTACCAATTCATACAACATCTACACAACGAGTCACTGCAGGCAGAACAACGGGTTGAAGCTGAGGAGCAGAGAACTGTTGCTTGGAAGTGTGGAAATAGGAGGAAAGGTAAATGTAGGATAAGGAAATGTATTGTAGAGGATGGGAATAGAGGGGTGGAACAGGGTCATCAGGGGAAGAAAAGGGAGGAGGAAGTAATTTCTGCAACCGTCAGGAAAAATAGGTCTGACCTGGAGGGGAAGGGATCAAATGAGATGGGTAGGGTTGAGGCTCTAGTCATGGGGAATTAACTTGTTAGTCATGTCGGGAAAGTGTTTGGAGGAAAGGGAACCAGAGTAGACTGTTGTCCGGGAATTAGGTAAAGGGAGATGTTGAGGAAAATAGAAGAGAAGGACGAGGGAAAGGAGAAGGTGGTAGGTAGTGTTTGACGTTGGTACCATCAACGAAGGGCAAGCAGGTATAATTACCAACATAACTGGAGATGTATGGTACCTGATTAGTGCATCACGGCTGAAGTTTAGGTATGCGGAAAATATTATCACTGGATTATTGGACTACTGTGTAGGAAGCATACTGACTGGAAGGTGATTGAGGATTTAGATGAGAATATGGAGTGGATAAGTGGGAAACTGGGAGTGAGGTTTCTAGATCCTAATGGGTGGTTAGGAGGAAGGGATGTCCGCTCAGATGGCCTTCATTCAAACCGCAGTTGTACGTGTAAGTTAGGAAATGTCTTTAGAAGGGATATAGGGAGGAATATTCAGAGAAACTGGGAGGTCCAGCGAGAGGGGATAAGGGTGCATGGGTCTGGTAGTCAAATAGGGATGACATAAAAATGTTAGTGTTAAACTGTAGAAGTATTGTAAAGAAAGAAACAGAATGAAGTTATTAACATTTTGTAATAGGAGTCGAATCATGGCTGAAAAATTATATAACGGATATAGAAATTTTCTCACAGAACTGGAGTGTGAATCTTAGAGATAGGTTAGGGGTGGTAGGAAGGGAAGTATTCATTATTGTGAAAGAAGAATTTGCAAGCTACGAAATGTTAAAGTTGACACGCAAGAAATTCAAGGTGTAAAGCTCATCTCTAAAGATAATAGGCAACTTGATGTCGTTGGAGTGCACAGACCGGGAAAGGGTAGCGCTGAGGCTGATTCGGAATTATTTGATATGATAATCATCCATGTGGGAAACAATATGAAAGGGAACGTCATTGTAGCGGGTGATCACAATTTACCAAACGTCAATGGAAAGGTAATGCGAACGACAGGAAGCATGACCAACAAATGCCAAATAAGATTATATGGGAAGGAAGCTGAGACTGAAAGTGATGGAACCAACTAGGGGCAACATTATTCTGGACGCGATGCTGGTGGTGCTGGTAAAACCAGATGAGCACTATTGAGAAACGATGGGCTTAGTGGAAAAAGGGGTTATTTTGAGATATTTAGCATTTTATTAGATTGCATGTAACTTTATTTAATCAATAAGAATCAGAAAATGTTTTAAGGATTGAGTGATGTAGGTTCTGTATTAACTTCCTGCAAATGTGGGGCAGAATACGCTGATTTCTATTGTAAAAAAAGGTTCACTTGACTACTGACATGTAGATGATATTGTAAATAACCACATATTTTCAAATACAACAGAGAAAAAATATCTCTAATTAACTTCATGAACATTAAACACCCTAAATAACATCAAGCTCATTGGTTTCTTCTATATCACTTCCAATGTCTGATTTATAATTCTGATAATAGCCATGGTGTACGGGAGGAACAAACTTCAACGTGGACATTATGTCACGCAGTTTAGCCGCACTGATGGGGCCTACCATTAGGATACTTTGCTTCCAGAACAGTGTAATTTATTTTCTGCGCCCTTCCCTTACCCTTCTGCAAACTTATGGTAGAATATTGGCCTGTATCACTGTATGTGAACCGTACATGCACTTCATGCCCTCCCTGGAACCTTATAACAGATGCCTCTCGGAAGTCCACGCTTTTTCCAGAAGGGGTTTTCTTTCTTTTTGTTAGCTTCTTTGTTAATGGAGTTAAACTAACAAAATCCTCTCCCTGCATTTCCACTACAGTGAACGGTTTCTTTTTCCTTGCATTTCGGATCAGGTTCGCCCATTCTTGAGGGGTGTAAACGTATTGGGTACGTCGCTTTAACTTTTCAATGATGCCAAAATCTGCATCCCAAGGCAAACATGTATGGCCAGGCACCAAAAAATCTATGTTCTATTCTCTCAAACCAGACCATTTCAATCATGTAGATCTACACACACATAATGGGAAAGTTCTTATTTTGTCCCACACAAGAATCACTTTGAACAATAAGGTGTTTCGTGTTTCCTCTAATTTGGGGGGTAATTTGAAGCAAAACTAACTATTTCATCCCAGTATCCAGTAATCGGGATATAGGGGGTTCGAGTGCAACTGTCGGCAGCCTTGAAGATGGTTTTCCGTGGTTTCCCATTTTCACACCAGGCAAATGCCGGGGCTGTACCATAATTAAGGCCACGGCCGCTTTCTTCCAACTCCTAGGCCTTTCCTATCCCATCGTCGCCATAAGACCTATCTGTGTCAGTGCGACGTAAAGCAAATAGCAACAAAAAAAACTATTTCATCCGCTCCACGTCCTGCCATACACTCTGGCCAAACACCCAAAAAGATAGGCGTTTTGGATATTTCGATCTCATTATAAAAAGCATTAAAGAATCCTTTCTTCCTGAATTCTGCAATTTCCTTATAGCCACACCATTCTAGAGCACTGGATACTGGTACACACTTTAGCAGGTATAACCTCCCCTCCGCGTGCAATATATTCTTCTCCACTGTTACGTGCCTTCTTCCTGCTATTATCTTCCCAATTTTCTGGATTTCTGCTATCTGGAATATATTCGAAATGTCACTGGTTTCCTGTGCTATAATTGCTAAAAATTCTGATTCCCTTATTTGTTTTGATATTTCTTCATGGCATACCCCCAACATAATTAGTGAAATTTCATTTTGATTGTTTTGGATGTTCCTTTGGAAACAATTGCCTTTTCCAAATGACCTTTTAGCACGGCATCCAATTCAGCGCTAAAATGAATTAGTCGTCTGAAAATACCTGGGTTTGATGATCATTCAGTTTCAGCGTGCCACTTAAGGCCAGTTCAAAAGAACTGCAGAAACGAATGAAGATCATTAAAATGTTTAACACATACCTGTTATGCCTAACTTCTTCGTTGTACATCCCAATGTTCCTTCTATACGCACTATCGAGCTGTGCAGCTACGTTGACAGTTCCAAAAAGTGTCAGTCTTAAACAGTTCTGAATGTGAACAGCTGAAGATTCTTGTTTCCTTATTTTGGTACTTGGGTGGATTATGTTCGTAACTTCTTCTTTGGTTTACGCGGGTTCCCCACCAAACAAGAAGCACGGGAAGCAGAATAACGCATTTTAACTTCTCAACCAAATAACCGATCACTATTTGTATAAATATCCCTTTTAAATACACTGTTATTCTGTCGGTTCCCAGTATTCATATTTTGCACAATATTTAAGTCCGGAAAAACCCACTAACTTGTAAATTATTTACAGTATTCATTTTCACTCACTCTCCACTACACATGAGGTTACACCTTGAAAAGTTGAGAAGTTAATATTTAAAACTAAACATTCAATTGCAACGAAATACTAATACACGCACAGGTGATAGATTTGAGCGCTAATGCCGTGAAATAACACCAACAACACAAACACCGGCAGCTTTGTGACGAACTCATACTCACAATCTAGAATCCATCAGTTATAATAACGCGCAGAATAAACTATCTAGAATCACTTACCAATAACTTACCAAGGGAGATGTTCAATAAATTTCCAATTTCTTTGCGATCATTTAAGAAATGGCTATGAAAACAACAGATAGGTAATCCGCCACCTGGGTGGCTGCCCTGATTGCAGATCAGTAGTGACTGATTGATCACCTCGAAACACACCAAGACCTGCACGTGATAAATGTAAATATAACGTGTAGAGTAACACAAACAACTCCATGTCGCAATAGTCCAACCGTTACCCACAGGTTTCAATGTAGGCACAAAGTTCGTTTTACGGTTGACAAAAGTATAACATAAAGTTAAGCTGATGAGAAAACGTTTCCTCCGAAAGTATATCCTCAAAACAAATTTGGGGATAAAGGAAATGATTATGATTGCTGATGAAATACCAATGTTGGTGACATTGTGGTTGGTGCAGTACGGCGTAACCTAGTGGCGTGGAAAAGAAATTAACCATTGCGAAAAAGAGAAATCAGGTGTGAAGTCACCTCTGCAGAGTGGTGCAATCTAGCGGGGACGTTTGGAATTGTTTTTCGATAGGTGACTTTCTGGTCTCGTGCAACTCCCCAGGACCGATATTTGCGGGCGTGCTACCTGATGCTATATACTGTATACAGGCCTGGGTTCGTCCCTGCTGAAACTAAATAGCGGTGCGCAGTGCTCTAGGGAGTTGCCTTATGGAAGTCAACTCCCTGAGTTTGATTCGAAGACGGGAGAGTTTACTGGTCTGTTACGAAGCATTAGTAGACCGAACGACCAAAGTTTGTTGGTTTTAACACATTTTAGATTATAATGTTAAGTTTATGAGACTGCAAAATAGGAAGGAAAGACAACAAATGAAGTGCAAAATTATTGGGGTTGTGCAACACTGCAACAATGCCAAGCACAGCCCACGACATGAACAGAGGTTTTAAATTATAATATATTAAAATAATATGTTAAAAATAGTACCTTTTGACTTGTACTGATCTTCAACAAGGGTTAACAATGTTATCCATATTACTGTCAGTCTTATTATTATCTGATTGATATGGGAAAAGAAATTGATTCCAGAAGTAGAAAATTTGAAAATAACTTCATCTCAAATTTAAAATGGGAATAGATATGATCAGATAAATTTAAAATGGTAAAATTAATTGATCCGACAAACTTAAAATTTGAAAGAAAAGGGTTCCAGAAATTTAGAATGTGAAAAAACAATTCCAGAAATTTAAAATGGAAAGCTAACATGGCCCCATACATTTTTAAATGGGAGAAGAAACGGTAGGTGGTTCGAATAACTGTTCCCTGTTCGGTACGATATTTTCAATATCATTCTCTATTTTGTCTTTTATATTTTGTAGTGGTTTACAGTTATTTACCTATTATGCTATTAGATATAATACATGTACATATTACAACCATTCATGATATTACAACACTCCATTTTAATCATTTGAAAACTGTACGCTGGATATTATTATAATTTTTATACTTTTTAATTTTTGTGGCTGATTAAAATTGAATTTGAATTAAAACGTGTCTATTATATTTTTCCATTATTATTTATGGTATTGAAATATGCCAGATGACACAAAATTAACAAATGAGTGACAACTCTTCCCGCTAAGATTATTCTGAGAAATTTTACAACGTATAAAATATAAAATAAAATCTTGAAGGGCGGATCTCACATACTCTGATATATATCATCGCTGGCGGGACAAACCCTCATATGTGAAATATTTTAGCTTAGAGTTTTGGCCGGTAATGTTCTGTTATCTAAGATGCAATATTGTGTGAATATTGCCAAGGCATTCTCGCTCTTCATAATGTATGTGCTGCGATTCAGTACATCTCCAAAAATATTATCACATAGGAGTATTTGTCCCGGCAACGACGACATGCTAACACTGATAAAATCAGGCGACTAAACAGTAAAAGTAGAGACATCAATAAAGTCAGTGTCATAAATAAATGAAATTATCCCTAACAATTCTATAGTTCCACTATTTATACTAAGGCACCTAAGGTATTTAGGACTAAAATTGGGTAACAAAGCATAGGATGATTGATAGAGGGGGAGGTTATTTTAAGCATGTACATATTTATACAGTATATATTGTCCTATGTTGCACCTATTCCATAAATTTTGCTTTGCATTTCCTTTGAAGCTTCTTAATGTAGGAGCTGTGTATACATTAGCGGGAAGTTTGTTGTATGCTTGAATTGCTGAAAATTTACAAATATACTTCCCTTATTTTGAAGAGTTGATATGTTACAAATCCAAATCATCTGCATGTGTAGTTTGATACATGTGGTTGTCTGAATTTGTTATTAACGTAGCGTTGATAAATATTAAGTTTCTTTTGATTTTACGTATGCATTAGTATGACAAAACTAATCTCTGTAATTATGCTGAGAAGTAGAATTTTGGTCTGAGTCTACAGGTCTTTTACTGGGGTGTGTAAGGATAAGTTAAATATGTTCCTTATTGCCATGTTTTGTATAAACGTTTGTTCATTCACGGAAGACTTTATACAATGCGACCAAATTACACATAAGTATTACAAGTGGCCATGTACTAGTGAATAATAGATTTGTAGGAGGACGTGTTTCGAGATTATATACCTAAGACGTTTTAGTAAGCCAGCAACTGGAGCTTTTTCTCAGTTCAGTATTTTACAAGATCATTCCAGGCAATGATCTCATAATAATTAAACCTTATATTTCACACTATTTACCTTTTCATTTCCGTGTCGTTTACGAGGAATTTATTGCAAATTGAGCGAAACATTTTCTGTTTGGAAATAATTATTTGATGTAGTTTTGTGCAAAATCAGGGTCAGTTTTTTATACTGGTAAGAGAGTGAGTAAGTAAGTCGTGCTGCAAGTTTGCCAGAACTGTGTCCTTATTTTTTGCCTGTACTGAAGATATTGGTGTCATCAGCATATAATGTGATACAACTACTTATATTGCGCGAGTCGCTGTGACATTATTATTATTATTATTATTATTATTATTATTATTATTATTATTATTATTATTATTATTATTATTATTATTTATAATATTAATGTTAATAATATGAATAATATTCATTATTATTATTGTTAATAATAACAATAATAACACAGACATAGAGGTACAGGTGTATAAAGTTGATTTTTTTAGTTTTGAGTAATTTTCGTGCGATTTTATGTTGGTTGGGTGGCCGCCTATAAGAGATAAAAAGAAAGAGGGAGAGGGTGAGTCCGTTACCTTCTAATCCTGTGCTTAGGCGTAGGGAATTTCTTCAATACATCGACAATAGCGCCCAATGCTCCTCATTAACCCACGACTTGGTATACGTCCGTAGTGTGTGTTCTCTGAGATTGTATCTTAGAGAGAGGGTATTTGTTATGGCGTGAAGGTTCCTTATAGTAGTCACATAAGGGAGCTTCGCTGCCAAACGTAGACATTTGTGTTGCAGGTATTCAAGACTCTCTCCGTCCATCTTAGCTGAGTAACCCTATGCCGGGGCTGCGTACACGATAATTGGACCAATTAAGGTGTTTTAAATGTTGATAGCTACTTTGCTGTGTATACTGGATTTACTATTCAGTATTGGATATAGTTTGACGAGTATTATGTGCACTTTTCACCTGATATATTTGGCGTAAGCCTTTCATCTAGGATTACTCTCAGGTATTTAGCTTTATCATGCTACTCTACTTGTCCATTAAATAGAGTCATTAGTTTGATGTTTACAGAACTGTGTGCTCGTCTGTTTTGCGTGTGAACATCATGGCTTACGCTTGTCTACGTTGACTTTAATGTGCCATTTGCTGAGCCATGGTTCCAGAGTGTGCAGCGCTCCCTGCGGCCTCTTTCTAGTGCACAGGAGCTGGGGGTGTTGGATTGATAATGCAGTGAAGTCCGCATAGGGGCACGTGGTGGTGAGCTCCGCTATAGTAATATCATTTGTATAGAGGACAAACCGGTTCGGGTCTATCAGTGAGCCTTGGGCCACGCCCATTCTGTTATTTTGCGTACTTTACAGTGTGTTGTGGACGTCTACTTGAAATTTCTGGTCTCCCAGGTGTGACTTGATGAGTCTTACGTATCATGGGTGGAACTCGTAATCTATCAGCTTACCTAATAAGCCTTCGTGCCACACTGTACCAAAGGCCTGGTGTCGAGAAAGATCGACGTGGATCGACGAATGGCATATGGTCGTCTTTAGTGATGAATAGCGCTTCTGTCTTGCCGCAGTGATCGCCGGAATCGTGTGCGCTGACGTACCTGGGAGAGGGCCCCCCCAGATCTTATTGTCGAGAGGCACACAGAGCCAATACCAAGTATTATGGTCTGGGGAGCTATTGACTTTAATGTGAAATTACAATTAGTGCTTGTTGAGGGCACTATGACTGCTCGACAGTACGTTGATAGGGTACTCAATCCAGTGGCTGTCCCTATGATGGCGGACATTGCTAATGGGTTGTTTCAGCAGGACAATGCCCGGGTTCACACTGCACGCATCTCCACAGAAGCTGTCCACGACAGCACAACCTTAGAATGGCCCGCCAGATCCCCGGACCTTAATCCTATTGAGCATGAGTGGGACATGATGGGTCGACAACTGGCCAACCGTCCTCAGCCACCCACAAGTCTGGAACAACTGAACCGTGCAGTACAGCCAGCATGGGCCACAATTCCTCAGGAAGCGCACCAGGGCCTTATTGACTCCATGCCTCGACGAATTCATCAATGTATTGCATCTCCTGGTGGGCACATCCTGTATTGATTGTTATCCAAACTTGCGGTCAGAGGGACCTGAAAGTGAAATCATCGAATCAAAAACGAACACTCGCCCTACATGTTCAATTGCAGCAATGTTTCACCACTCCTTCTGGGTTTTTCAATTTCCATTTTCTTCAGTGTAAATACGACGCCTTTTGTCCCCCATTCAATCAATCACAACATTCGCGCGACCTTTCACTCCAACATGATAAGATATACATGGCAGCAATATCGCCAGTAGGTTAAGGGCACGACACAAAAAATATAGTGTCCACCCAGAGTCACGGGGGGACGGGCTCCGACACAGATCGCGAGTTATTTCGCACGGTCAATTCAACGCAGACAGAAGGCACAAAAGCAAAGGTGCAGGCCCATATCATTAATAGGAATAATGCCCACGAGCTATCACATACATCCATCCCATTCAAACGACGGTGGAAACAGTACGTAGCAGAAATATAAGACAAGAGAAACAAATATTAAACAAGGAGTACACGTACCTGGTGATATGAAACATTCGGGTAGAAAAAAATCAAAGTGTGATTTGGATTCATTTGAACCTTTTAAAACATTCTGATACGCCACATAGGCTGATTCATTCCGCATGGGATTCATGTTGATATTCCTCGTCATAAAAACCAAAACTCAGGCAAAGAATAGCAAAATGTTATTCTTCCGGTAGGAAGCTTGACCTTCACTGACTAAGTGCAGAGAGCTGCCACCTGAAGAGTACATCGGGAAAAACTTAACCTTTAGAATACCAGAGAGCGCAAAAGCGTTCCTCGGCGAGCGAGCGAATATTGCCGGGAACGCAATAGCTCTCCTCACGCAAGCAGTTTTGTATTTGCTTGTAGTTCTTAGTTTCCGGACATATAGCAGCACAGTGCAGGTGATCTAGACTTTTCGGAACCTGTAGTTTCTAAATCTACCACAACTATCGCGCCAATCGCTTTATTTACGGAGATATGATTTTATCAAAGCGACCTATATTCTGTACACCGTAAAAGTTTGTGAGTAGGAAAATGGCCGCCTCTGCCGCGCGCGATGTGTTCGAGAATGATGATGATTTAGCTGAATATATTAACAGACTCTGTGCCAATGACGACTATATTGAGTCTGATGAAGATGCAGCTATATCAGGGTCATGTAATAATGATGTTGGTGAAGTTATTTCAGAGACAGGAAGTGAGTGTAGCGATGGCATTCCACAGTACAATAAGCCTCGTGGTATTGTTATTAGTGAAAGTGACAGTGATGCTGATTCGGAGAGTGACGGAAATGAAGACAGTGTAGAAGGTGATGCAGGCAGTAATGACAACTATGCCTACATGCATAACACAGTGTTCAGTGAAGATTCAGTTGGAAATGACACACGGTTCGATCCCTCCCCGCTGTATCTCGAAACACCCGGTAATAAAATATTTTAAATTATAAACTTTAGTGCCTAGGTTGTTGAAATTTCGCAAATAGTGAACCAAGAGCATGTATCTGCAGACAATACTATTTTTCAGTGCATAAATTTAATTTTGATTCGTGTTTCTTTATCTCAAATATGACTTTTCAATTTTCATTTTGATAATTGTTAAACTAATAATTTTTTATGTGTTATAGCGTTAATATAACATAGCTTGTGAATTTAAAAACATGTAAAGATCCTTCTTTTCTATGATAAGTTAAAATGTCGGAGGCATATTTTCAATAATATGAAAGTTATAATGATTTTACTGAAACATTGCAATTTCTTAAAAATAAGCCTGGTATTCTTCGCATACACCACCTATAAGAGACTGGTACTAAAAGGGTTAACTCATTTATTGCGAGCTAGTTAATAGCGTGCAAGGTAAAAGGATTCGGTAACGAACCAGAACGACTCACTACCGGTACTTGTCCATCACCAAATGGATCAAGATGGAGAAGGGGTTTAACTTGGTGGCTCTTGGAGTTACACAAGAATAAGGGATGGACCAGGAGGAAAGAAAATACACTGTGCATTCTATGTGGGAACCGGTCGGATGACTTACATTTAGGAGGAGAGTGTGTAGAGACAGGGAAACTAAGGAAAAAGCTCCTAAGTGATAAACAAAAAGAAATGTGTAGAATTGGTGATAAACTAAAAATTATTGCGTGGATCTCCAGAGAATGGAACATCGAGGGTACTCTGAATTTATTCCTAAGTGCGGTGAAGAAACTATGTGAAGGAAAAATGAGATCGGAATGTGGTGGTGAAGTAAGAAATGAGTATGTAAACACACAAGTGGAATGGATTTTAAATGGTAATGAGGACGGTCCTGAGACAGCAGAAAAGTCAGTGCACTCAACGGAAACTGTGATGTCAGAGTTCGCTAGGAGTGCTACCGTAATACCAGACTAGGCAAATCAGGCAAGGAAAACGTGGGTCAATGCTAGGTGTCGCTTGCAGTAGCCGTTCGCCTTCATTTAGTGGGAAAAGCCTCGACCTTTGCCTCTATTCGCCTGCTGAATTCGGGGTCTGACCAGTCGTCATTCACTTGCAGTGCGTCAGCCATGACTTCGGCTTTCTTGTGGGTCTCGAGAACCGGGCCGTTTGGTATCTTGATGGTTGTAATTACGTGCGGTTCGCGAGTGAATGTTTCGCTACTTGTCACACGGACCTAGTCTTCGTAACAAATGTTCGCAGCTTTTTGTTCCATTCCTTCGACTTGTTTTCTTCTAGAGTTGTTTGAATTTCATTGTTCAACTGATTTATCATTTCCTTGTGGAAGTCATAGTGGGTACTGCCATCACAGGATTATACTATAAATGTTTCGATGAAGTATATCGTAATTTTTAGCCACCTGAGACTCTCGTTCTCGGCCACCATTTTCAAAAATCTAAGGGTTAGGGGGACTAGTTGGCTGAGTGGTGTGTCCATGCCCAGTGAATTTAGAATGTCTTCGGCTGCCTTACACTGTATTGTTGGCTACTGAGTGTATGATTCGAAGCAGTGCATCGATTCATTCATGTTTCCGAGTGAATCCATTCACAGGAACCGCGAGCTCACGGCACACGGTTCAGTTGACTCGTAGCAGACAGTCCTGAGTGACTCACTCACGGATCAGTGAGATACAACACACAGACAATTCATTACCGGCACACTGAACATCAGCGGGGAAGAGAACTTCCGCTGCGGTCTAGACATACAGAGCCATAGCACACTGAAAGGATCGTACGCAATCACGGCTCAGTGAGACACGACACACACACCGTTCATATCGGCACAGTGTACATTGGCAGGGAGCCGAACTTACGCTGCAGCGAGACACACAGAGTAACGGCACACTGAAAAAATCATACGCCATGACAGGCTCTCGCTCTCAGCTGATCTGAGAGTAACACCTATTTGCATTCACTGCCCTCTTCTTACATGGAGGGTTAAATAATATATGGATTTATTTGCAGTGTTAAAATGTAATCAAATCATAATTTCGAAGTAACTAGCTAGTAAACAGGTAGGCTATTAGGTTCTTTGTTTATTAGTTTAACGAATCACTATTATAACTTAGTTGACATTCGACAATTAATTCCGCATACTACATGGCCTTTAGAATGCAAAGATAAGGTTACACAAAACAGGCCATTACCAAAGGGCAGGGAGGCGAAACACCATCACTCCTTAACGAACATTCGGAAAGGACAAGAACCTAGTAGGCTAGAGGCCCATAACACAGAGACTAATCCCATACTAGAAAGGGTGACAAAAGGGAGAAAATTTCAAGACGAAGACAAGTTCTCCAAAATTTAGTGGTTGAAATCTTTAGTCACCCAGCTCAAAAGTAGAAGGGAAGAATTCCAAGGGTAACCACTCGTGCTCCCTCACATTAAATATTTTCCCAGTAGGGAATATAAATAGTGCCTGAAGACTGGGCAGAAGGTCCTACATTTCATCCTAAAAAAGAAAAGATCATATTAGGTTTAAGAAAACTGCTCAAACCTTCCCCTAGAAATAAACGCCGTCAAAATCACACGTTTAGGTAAATTCTGCCATTAACTTTTAGCGCTGGATCTTCTTCAAGTTGGCCGCGCTATGCCTCCTGGCCCTCTCTAACTTTCGTCAAGTCGCACTCTAAAAAACCGGAGAAAATCAGACAAGACGGCCTTAACGCGCTCTCCTTAAACCGTTTCGCAGGGGAAGGTTGCAAATAATATTAAAATACAGAGCAGTGATAATCTAAATTTCCATACGCTCTTCCGGGTTTGATCGGCTAGAAAACTTAGATGCAGTCATGCGATATGAAGATTAAATTGGAGAAGGGTACGAGTGAAGTTGTGTATTTTTTAATACTTAAGGCCTTGTGGTATGGGTAATTATGGCCCTGTGTATTCTTAAATTTTCTTAGGGTTACTGGGACTTCGTTGGGTTCCCTTTCGAAACAGTGCTTAATATTTTTGTGGAGCATTGCAATTGAAAAGCCCACCATGTGGCAATCGTGTATGAACGCTTTGAAGGCACATCAAAGAACAATAACCAGAAAAAGGTACAAAACACTACTGAAATATCTTCAGAAATTAATTTGGGTTTAACCCACTACGCATCGTTATAAAATAATGTCAGAGCCTCTAACCATCGGGTAAAAATTCATAGAAATGACATAGCGCAGGGGCACAGTTTAAATAGCCGGGTATGTTGTACCCATGGCCAGCTATGCCAACGGACCTGAACTTTTAAAAAACTTCCAAACTTTCTTCTTCGACGTTTAGATGTCTGTACCATCAATTTGCTAGCGCAATCTTATGTCTAGACACAAACTATTACCAGAATTTTTATTTTATTTTAGGAATTGGTAAGCCTTTTCTTTGAAGGATTATTTCGTTAATGTACCGAATTTGACACTTCAACTGGTTCCTTCTCTATTGTAATCTACCTATCGCATGCTTGCAACTATGTTCTAAAGACAATCAAACCCCGGGGGTGTGTATGGAAATTCAGCCTACCAGCATAACATAGTTTAATGTAATCTGTAAATTTTTCCTACGGAACTATATAAGCAGGGCACTTTAGGGCCATCTTGTCTTTATTGCTCCAATGTGTGAGAGAGCGACTTGAAGGAGGCCATAGAGGGGTAGCGAGGCAGGGGCGTGGCTTGATTTAAGAAGATCCAACTATTTACTGTAATGGCAGAATTTACCTAAAAGTGTGATCGTGCCTGTGGGTAGTTCGAGGAGAATGTTTCAGCCGTATTCTAATGAAATTTTGTATATTTAGTGGTTTAAGTGTAGGATCTTCAGCCCAGACTTCGGTCTCTAATTCTATTCCCCACTTGGAAATATGCAATGTAAGGAAACGCGAGTCCTGACACTCAGTCGTTTCCCCTTCAACTTTTGAATTGGGTGACTAAAGTTCTCTGCCTCTAAATTTTGTCCCGGCTTTAAATGTTGCTCCCTCAGTCAATTTTTTCAGTATGTGATTAGGATCCGTGTAATTGGGCCTAAAGCTCACTTAGATTCTCGTCTTTTCAGAAATTTCTATCAGGAGTGCTTGCGTTTCGCCTCCTTGCCTTTTGTTAATAGCCTGCTTTGTGTAACCTTTTCTTTTTATTCCTAAGGCCTTTTAGAATGAGTAATTATGCCCCTGTGTACTCTTAAATTTTCTTAGGGTAACTGCGTCTTCGTTTTGGTTCCCTTTCGTAACAGTGATTAATAATTTTGTGGAGCATTGTAATTTATAAGGCCATCATGGGGCCCCGGTGTATGAACACTTCGAATTGGGGTCAAATTATGGGTTGCCTGGTGTAATTAATCATGTTAAAAGCTTCTGATTACCTGTTCGAGGCTAGACTCTCGTAATTTGGAACCGAGACTCCTATGAATTGTACCTGCTCACAGCAAATCTTGCTCTGAAACAATATTGTACCTGTCATTAGCAATTATACTATTTCATATGTATTTTTACATCTGTGATTTTATCCCAAATTTTTTGTACATGATTTAGGACTTCTGAGTCAAAGGCTTGTTATATCTCACGTGATCGTTGTAATAATTTTGAATTATTCTATGTTCTACTATTAAATGTTCTATTTCTCAATTTTAAGAAAGGTAAGAAATACCATATCGAAAGTTGTTATACTAAAAGTCGCTCTCAGTAATTCCCTGTCCAAATAGTCAACCCAGGCGCATTCTATTCCTCTTTGAGCCAAGGAACCCCGGAACAATAATAACAATAATAACAATAATAGTAATAATGGAATTAACAAAAACGTACTTCGGAGCCTTGGGAAATAAGGCTTGAAGAGAAAAATGGTGTAATAAAATATCCCACAAAATAATAATTTTCCGATGATTTATGTGGAGCACAGAGGGAAAGAAGCGTCAGAGGCAAATGGGCGGAAAAAGCATGGGTCAAAGATTAAATTTTGATAACATTATCTACTGCTTTTCCTTTTTTAATTGATCACCTTTAAAAAACAACAGAATGTACAAGAATGAACAAAAATGCATTGAAGCTTAAAAGCTAAGAAAGTTTACGGTAAGGGGATAAGATCTTGCATTTCCTACCAGACAAGAGTTAAGATTACACCAATAAGGTTATACAATTTTAAGGTAGTTTACTGAGGGAGTAGCCTTTATATGTAAGTCCAATAGCAGAGGGAATACAGAATGTTATACTGTTCATCGAAAGTAGCCACGGCTTCTATAAAGAAGGGAATCGAAACTTCATATTTAAAGTTATGTTTTGTCAGAAGGTTGCCGTACACTGGCGTAGCCCAGGGGGGCTCATGGGGGCTGGCCCACACAAAATGTTTCCTGGAACTAGAGCGAGGACCAGCAGTTGTTCTACGCACGGTACGACCAACTTAAAAACTTATGCCGAAATGATAAATTAGCGTAGCGACAAAGAATTTACTAACAAGGCTCAGTATGGCCATACATTATTCTCCATATTTGAACTGCTTGAATGAAGGGAAAACACGTAGGATTATGATGAGCGGGTATGTTTCCCCATAGAGGCCTCAGTAATAGGAATATAACCGTGTGTTGACAAATGTCAAGAGATGAGGAAAAGGGATGAGGGCGGAACGTGACCACCGAGATAACGGGTGCCACGGCCAGAAACAGTTGCAAGCCTACAACATCGTGTCAGATTTTGCACATCGGTTCCAGGAAACAACAATATCCTAGGGATCCTGGGGTTGTACCGTGGTTGAGAGATGTGCTGTGTTTAAGTTGCAGCGTTGCGAAGACTGCGACAGGATTGTGCGGTGCACGTTAGTTCCTCACTTTTGCAATAAAGAAGCCAAACAATTTGCGTCTTAGGTAAGTTATGAAAGTTTTCTTAATTCTAACTGTAGCAAGACGGATCACTGATGCGTGCCTAAGTACTACCTATGTATTTTGTCAAATGCCCGGGGAATGATTGGAACCACAAATGGCACCATCAAAAGTGCGGATAACTATTTTCTCATTAGCGGTCGTGATAACTCAATCAATCTATCAATCACTACTGATCTGCATGTAGGGCAGTCACGCAGGTGGTAGATTCCCTAGCTGTTGCTTTCTTAGCCTTTTCTTAAATGATTTCAAAGAAATTGGAAATGTATTGAACATATCCCTTGGTAAGTTATTAAAATCCCTAACTCCTCTTCCTATAAAGGAATATTTGCATCATATTGTCCTCTTGAATTCCAACTTTATTTTCATACTGTGATCTCTCCTACTTTTAAAGACAACACTCAAACTTATTCGTTTAGTAATGTCTTTCCATGCTATCTCTCCACCGACAGCTTTGAACATACCGCTTAGCAGAGCAGCTCGCCTCCATTCTCCCAAGTCTTCCGAACCCAAACTTTGCAATATTTTTGCAATGCTACTCTTTTGCCGGAAATCATCCAGAACACATCGACCTGCTCATCTTTTGATTTTTCCAGTTCTCGAATCAAGTAAACCTGGTGAGGGTCCCATACACTGGAAACATACTCCAGTTGGGGTCTTACCAGAGACTTGTACGCTTCCTCCTTTATATCTTTACAACAAGGTTTCCCTGCTGTCTGACCTAGCCTTTCCTGGCCATTACAAAAATATTACCACGACATCATTTTGGATTCCACTACTATTTGTTTAGCCCTGTTTCTTTCATCTACGACCCCGTGTCTGCATCAGCCCTTGTTCGAACCCATTTCCGATAAGCCTTCTTTTTACGTTTACAAGCTGCTCTCACTTCATCATTCCACCAAGATGTTCGCTTTTTCCCCCATCATTAAACACAGTTGTTCCCAGGCATTCCCTTTCTGTTTCTACTACAGCATTCCTGTCTGCCAAGCATTCTATTTCTATATTCTCAACCTGCTTACTGTCCACTGTTCGAAATTTTTCACTAATCATATCCATGTAATTCTGTCTAATTTCCTCGTCCTGCCACCTGAGAAGCTATTCATTGTAACAGATTATTTTTTTGCGTGTCTATCTTCGATTTGCAGCCTGATTAGGGTTTTTTGAGGTATCCCCCTGCCTTACGTAAGTAGTGACTAAAATAATTTTATAAACAGGGTAAGTTAACAACAACAGACAATATATGAATACTTTTCCTGTACCTCTCTCTCTCTACCTACACAGTCGAAAACAGAATTGAACCAGTTTCCTTGCAACAAGAAAGACAGCGCCGTTCAAGTCATCCAGCATAAGTATATTCCATTGTGAGTAAAAAATACCTCTCCGCAACGAGAGGCCGATGTTCATAGTTATTTGTTTTTCGGATGGTTACATAAAGCATTATGCTAACCTCACAATGCTATTCGATAGATATGTGTTACTATCTTCCGCCTTCCTCAGGTAATCAAAATGTAATTTCTAACTGAAGTGTGTGTTTGCGCGCTGTGATTTGTGCAAGAGGCTACCTCACAGCATTTGCTTGTCCTACAATCAATTTCATATTTCTGTGTGTGTGTTCAGTTTTACGATAGAGGGTGCTGTTTGCGTACCGGTATATCATTAATGAAGTAGCGCGTTCCTTATAGACTTACACATCAGAGATTTTCACTGTTTTATTCCATGTATGTAATTCTTTCACGGTAACTGTGTAGAGATCATAAAAAATAAGGAGTGAGGTATTTTTATTCATGCATTAATCCAGTGATATTCCATGTATTAGATATTTTTTAAAATTTTGACGATAAACTGAGTGAACAGGGTTCGAAATACATGTGACGCATGTATTATTCTAATGCTAAACAGAGGAAGTTCAGAGTTCGAATCATGATATTTTATTATGTTTTCATCATAAGTAGTTGGTGTTATATTCGCGAAAATAAGAAGAGAAAGGTAGTTTTATTCCATGCAGTCATCATCTGCCTGCGTGTCAATTTCTCTTCGTGCGCCCTCCTCCTATCACGGTAAGTTTTCTGTTTAGAATACGATAGGAATGTATGCTGACTATTCCAATCTTTACTGTAAGATAACAACAGACTATATTCTAAACACATGCAAAAATTGATGCTCTTAGTAAAGGCCACGTCATTTCCAGTAATTTGTAAGGACATGTTTTATATTGTTCATGAGGGGAGGTCACTCGTCGGGTGGAGGCATAAAGCCTTAGCAATGGTGTAGTTTTACGCTTCCTCCGATTAACAACATGTTTTATCTTGTTTAGGAAGGGAAGTCACGCGTCGGATGGAGACGTAAATCCTTAGCAACGGCGTAGTTATGCTTCCTCCGAGGGGAAGAGCATCTTTTCGTAAAACTGTAAGGAGGGGGAGAGATTGAGCTAACCCCTGTAACTGTAAGGAGGAGGAAGAGGAGGGATTAAGCTGACCTCCGCTGTAAGGACGAGGAGGAGGGATTAAGCTGACATCCGTAATGTTACGCTGTCGAGAAGAGCAGGAGGAGTAGGAGGGAAAATAGTGTCGAGAAAGGCATCTTACTATAAAAATATAGCCCAGATATCCAAGATGTTGTCAGGGAAGGGACATGTTGTGGAGGGCAGCTAGCCTGAATCCTCTGACGTTTGTTTCCCTCCAAGATTGTGTCGGGAAGGGCAGCTAGCCTTAAAAAGTAATCTACTAATTTTAGACACTCCTCTAAATTCGTGGTGGTGACGGGTTGTGTAGAGAAGGGCAGCTAGACTTAATCCGGCCCCTCTAATGTAGTATTATTTCGAGAAGGGCAGCTTGCCTTAAAATTATATTCCTCTCTCCAAAATTGTGGCGGGGAGGTGTCGTGTGGAGAAGGGCACCTTGCATTAAAACTATAATTCTCTAAAATGGTGTCGGGAAGGGTCATGTCGAGAAGGGTAGCTTGCATTGAAACTATAATACTCTAGCAGCAGAACAAGTGCACGTGGTTAGGACCAGTCAAAATAACAGCAGTGAGGTTAACCTCACGTTCATAACAAGTGCACGTGATTAAAGATGGCAGCTGTCATCTTAAAAGTTGTTCATATTCCGCGCCCTACATGGTTAAGGTGGTAGCAGTGAGGTTAGGTTCTGTTAAGATGGTAGCAGTGAGGTTATCAACGTTCACTTGTTCGAAATCCGAGCCACGTGGTTAGACCTGTCATATTGACAGATTGAAAGTTAGAAACTTCATCTTGTTCCGTATTGAACTGGGATTACAGTAAAATGTGTTTAATCCTTGTATTTGTTGTCATGTTTTTTTATATTTCAACTAGTCATAGTTTAACATTTCTCTTGTAGGTGCTATCATGTGTTATAAATTGCTATTCGATAAGTTGCATTTTGCTCAATTGATTTGTTGGCCGACGATGACGCGCAATGAGCGTCGAAACTAGTACCAACCTTCTCTAGACGTTATGTGATATATATTCACATCAATAAACATTCATCTTGACAGATATCAAAAGCAGGTGGATTTTAAATTCCACGCCCCTCACGTGGTTTAAGAGGGCAGCAGTGAGGTTATGCTCTGTTAAGATGGTTGCACTGAGGTTACCCACGTTCACTTGTCAAAATCCACGCCCAAGTGGTTAGGACCTGTTATCTTGAGAGCTGTAAAAAGCATGTGGATTTTAAATTGCGCGCCACCATGTGCATAAGGAGACAACGATGAGTTCAGGGCCTGTCAAGATGGCAGCAGTGACGTTAGCGATGTCCACTTGTCCTTAAAAGTGATATTTGGTTCAGACAATATGACAGCCGTCAAGTTGACAGCTGTCAAAAAGCACGTGGCTTTGTTTACAAACAATGAGACGTCACGGTCACGTGGACATCACGTTACGGGGTCAGTGATCTTGGCCTGGGTCAATGACCTCGTAGGAAATATTGACGCAGCTCACATTTTCTCTCATTCGCATCTCTTCTATTCTCAAACTACTGTATATATTCTTGCATTCATTTCACTTGTACTCAGAATATATGAAATGCTGCAGTTATATTGGAATGGGAATAATAGTGGTTGGGGGTTGTTTTCCAAGTATTCCGGACACCCCGGGAGTTCTAACGGATGGCACGAATCCACCACTCTTACTTGGATCCAAGGAAACTCATTTCCTTTTTAGGTATTCTACACCACCTAAACTCTGGAAGTTTGGACACATGAAAATAAAATGAAAAACTACCTTAGCTCGTCTGGTGAACATGATCGTTAAGGCGTTGAAGTCTAAACGGTCTGACACCGAGGTTAGGTGGTTCGAGTCTAGTTGGTCGAGAAAAATTTCACTATCAGGCTGCTGGACGGCAGGGCAGATTTCTAATCACTAGATTGCGTGCCAAACCCCTGGATTCAATTCCAAAACTTTCCGCAGTGTTCTTATGGAGTAAGGGCATATGCCGCTGTTGATTGTGATCCGTCCGTCGGATGGGGACGTAAAGCCTTGAGCAGAACCCTTGGTGCTATTCGACAGTAGTAGGCTATATGCCTGCACTGGGTTTCACCCTCCCCTTCCAAATATGGTTTATCACGCCATTCATTTCTTGTCACTAACTCCTCTGATGAGGTTGATGTCAGTAGGAGCATCCGGTCATAAAACCCTGCCACGACAGATTCATCTCACCTCATACCCGACCCCGTAGAGAAACGGGACAAGGGTTGGACAAACATGAAACACTACCTTAATTACCCCCCCCCCCATCAAACTGAAATCCTGACTACGCTACTGTTCATGTATCCTGATATTTAAGTAAAAATTTACAGTTGACACTTTACAATGCCCTCGTGGACCACTAATTTGCATGAGATAAAAGAATTTGCAGAGATGGCTTTACGTCAAACATCTTTATTTACTTCAGCATCATACACTTTCTGCTCTTGAAGTCTGGATAGCGTTCACATTCACTACCCTTGTTCCATAAGGGAGCCATATCAGAAAGTGGATCAAAATTCACCGAAAGGATACAGGGGCCGATGCCAACACTACTCGGCCTAGGGAAGACAACCATGGTTAAATGAAAAAGGCAGAAAACGAAACTGAAATTGTAGGCTGAATCCCATAAAGCACTCCTAATTAAAAACGTATGGAAAATCTAATAGGGCATAGGGCCCAATGATTCAGTGGATAAGTCATGCTACTTGGTGACTAAGGAAGAAAAGTTAAAGTCCAAAACAGGAAGAAAAATTTAGAAAATAGAAAACTTAGTCACAAAAGTTCAGATTGAATAATGGAATAGTGTATTCACTTGTGCGTACATACGTCTTACGAAGTCCACATGAGGGATGATTATATTAAGTCCGCAGACTCCCTGGAAAACCTATACATTATGCCCAAAAGGGAAAGAAAACCTACATTAATCTTAGGACACGTACATCGACCAAACCGTTACATATTATAGGGGAACGCTGGAATCATCCCTCGACCACACGTATATGTCGTTTACATAGTTACATTACAGTTCTGTTTTACGGGCCCGCTCAAATTGTCACATTCTGTCCAAATTTCGCAGTAATTATAGAGAGGCTGGCTGACAGTTCTAGAACTATAACGTAATCCACTTGTCTGTTTGATAGATCATTACGCGCACACACAGAAATTTGAGGGTAGATCAACGTTACGGAGACAACTTGAAAATATGTCAAAAACAAGTGAAGAGACATCAGGGTACCAAACCTCAAAACATGAACATTCACAATCAATTTAATTACACTACAGAACACTAGGCGTCACTAGAAAATCAGTAGAAACATCCAGTTAAGATATATTAAACATCCTGGACACGGAAAATTTCAGATATTTTTGTAGATAGCACGATAGTCGGAAGATGCAGCGGCAATCCAAACTCAGGGAGAGTTCTTACTAATGTATGTCTCAATAATAATAATAATAATAATAATAATAATAATAATAATAATAATAATAATAATAATAATAATAATAATAATAATAATAATAATAATAATCAGAACAAGAATTTATGCTATATACCGTTAAATTAAATGTTTAAAAAGAGGAGAGTTCTTCTTTTTTTAATGATCTTAAATGTTATAATTACCTTAATAATTCACTTCCATAATTTGGTTGTAGATTCTGGTAAAGCAGATCCTTTTTATTTGTCTTGTTTCGCTCCCACTCACCCACGTCTAATTCCTTCGGTGGGGTGGGACTAGTCTAGGATTGCGAAGAAAGTGGTAGTGGAGTGGTCTTAGAGCCCCACCATTCGCCAGGGAAAACCACATAACACAGTTGTCAAGAATGGGATTCGAACTCACTATATCCCGAATTCAAGCTCAGAGCTATATGCCATCGAACTACGCAGCCAACTCGCTCAGTAGTTGCGGTGATGAGTGACTGAAAGTCCTCATATTATTCCGGATCGGTGGCATAGGTGACTTGATGACTAGGAAATTCGAACCATCGTAGGCATGGCGTTGAAGAGTAAGCTTCTTCTAACATCATTTTTCACTACATATTTATTTTCAAAATCCCGGGGAACTATACTCTGTATCGTACCATTTAATAGTAGAATATGGTATTGGTGTTTCGTCCTACCAATTATTTTTATGATTTTCCGAGACGCTGAGGTGACGGAGTTTTGTCCCTCAGGAGATTTTTACGGGTCAGTAAATCTGCAGACACAAGGCTGACGTATTTGGACAACTTCAAATTCCAATGGACTGAGTCAGGATCGAATCTACCAAATTACGTCTGGGCAACGCATCCAGGCAGGATAACTCGTTTCGCTCTATAGTCTGTTCCCACCATGAAAGAAGGCTTAATAAACACATGCGATTGTGTTCCAAGCACAGGCAACATAGTTCTAATAATCACTGAAAACTGTGTACCTTACCCAAAAAATGTTCAAGGATGACACACCATTTGTGTTTTTTCTACGGTTTGTGTTAATGCATTCCGCACATACAGACGGCATACTATATTCAGTTCATTTATTCTATCAAATCTATTAAAGCTAACGCACTATAAGTGGAAAATCTGTGGTTGGCGCTTAAACAATGGCGTAGGTGTTTCTCCGTAGACAATCCAAAAGGCCGTAACAGACATGTTAACCACTCTACAGACCATTGTTTAGCTCGTTGGCTGACTTCCTGTACATTGTTACCTCTTCTTTGTAGGCTCGTTGACAAAAACAAAGGAGTGTCGTATTGCAGAAGGCACATGGAGCATGTTCACGAATACTCTCGCCTCCTTACATTTAAATTACATTATAATTTAACTGATAATATTTAATGTGCCTTTAAACTTTTCAAATTGGCTTTACGTTATGACTTGGAGAATATGTCTGCAAAGTTTTCATTCGAATCTACTTTACCAATTTGTATTACACCATTCATATAGCAACTCTTTAAAAAATGATAATTGCATTTCAATATATTTTGAATTATTTGTCTCCGAAAACCATAAATGGGTATTTAGTGGGACGCAAAGCAAATAACATTAAAATAATTATTTGTAAAACTACCATGCCTAATTTATATTCAAAGCTCCCATAATTTTTACGCACACAAGTACTTTTGAAAATTTACATGAAGACTTTCGATTATATCTCTTATGAGTTTTATCTCACTTACAGCTTCTGATAATTCTGCGTACACGGCAATGTTTAAGGATTTGATAAAACTTCCATGTTCTCCAGTTTTCCAACATATTACATTTGCAAATAATCTAATAATATTACCTGACATAGACTTATGATCTACGAAATCTCATTCACAATCTGCATCTACAAAGCAATCTAGGGTTTCATCGTTTTCCTCTTTACAATATTTTAGTTTTGATTCTTTAGTTAAATACAAATACATGAAGATTCTCAATACATACTTAAGAAGTATTTCGTTATAACAATTCTGCAAGCTATTCAAGAAATTAACATTTTAGTTTAAATCTCCCCTAATTCCTGAAATAATCAAGTTCCTGTATCTAATATCATGACTTATTCCGTGTACTGGTTCTAATTTCAATTTATTCCAACAGGGTATTATACAACTTTGAATTTACATTCCTATATTTTACAGCTAAAATATCAGTATAACATTTCTGGCTAAGTATCATTACATTTGTTTCACTGTCATAAAACGTACTTATTCAAGGATGATGCTGTACTTCACCTAAGTCTTGCGTTCTGCATTGCTGTAAAATTGATTCTTAATGTTTTTCTGATGTACCAGAAACACTGGTCCAGCAGAGTTGGTAAATGTTCCGTACCTGGTTCGTGAGCGAGCCAACATGGCGCCGCTCCGCACAAACTTAGCGCGGCTCGGACGATGTCACAAATGTTACGCAAACAACTTGGCGCGGCTCGCTTGACGTCAGAGTGAGCTATAAAGGGCTGCCAACTTATGAGTTGCCACGTGGCAAGAGTGGATGTGGTAATTATTGTTTTAAGAGCGCGATTGGTCTAGATAGGTTAGGATAGGCAGGAGTGGTGGTGGTGATTATTGTTTTAAGGGAGCAATTGGTCTAGATAGGTTAGGATAGGATCAGGACAAGATTCTTGCCGTGCGGACGATTAGGATAGGATCTGGACAATACCATTGGTCTGGACGTTTAGAAGCCGCGAAGCGGCCCTTAGGCCTCTAGTATCCCGCGTGACAAGACCATTGGACTGGATAGGTTAGACCATTGGTCTGGACAGTTAGAATCCGACTAGTGACAAGACCATTGGTCTGGATAGGTTAGACCATTGGTCTGGACAGTTAGAATCCTGCTAGTGACAAAACCATTGGTCTGGATAGGTTAGACTATTGGTCTGGACGGTCAGAAGCCGCGAAGCGGCCCTTATGCCTCTAGTATCGCGCGTGACGAGGCCATTGGACTGGATAGGTTAGACCATTGGTCTGGACAGTTAGAATCCGGCTAGTGGCAAGGCCCTGGAACAAAATACAAAAATGACAAAATGTAACATTGTGCGGCATTTCACTTACCTTCATTGGCGCGGAGAGTACAACGTGCTGGCAGCTAGTAGGAACTGGTGGATCCGTTTCTCCCTGGGGGTAGCAGTACTTAAAAAAGATGTTCTGCCAAGTAGCCAATGAAATGTTGTTTCTTGCGCCCTGATATGGGTAGGGATTCGCGTATTGTGCGCCACTTCCTTTCAATAGTGTTAGTGTGCACTGCGATATACTGTCCCGCGAGTCGTCGTTGATTCAATGCGTGGACCTGTCCACTCCTGGGAAAGTCCACGAATTGGATTGAATCGTTCACTTGCAAATGAAGAAAATCCTCGTTCTGAAGGCAGTTATATGCTGCTCCAGCAGTCCGACACTATCGTTGTGCCGGGAAGAATATACTGCCTAATGATGTTAAGCAAAGTGACACTGTCACGGGAATCTACGGGCACGAGGAAGAACTTATTATTGTTGGCTCTTTCTACGCCCACAAAAACCCACTGTCCTTCAACTCTACGGCCGCGGTTGTACTTTCTCTTGCCGAATTTGGCCTCGCGTATCTCCACAATAGAACCAACTCCTCCTATAGGAGTGGAATTCTTTTCGGCCCAGTCGACACACACTTCGCTGCAGTAGCTGCACCAATCTGAAATAGTCTCGGAACTAAGTTTCAGTTCGTGTTTTATCAAAGGGTACTGTGGCCTATTACCTAATAACCAGTATGCTACAAAACTGGTTATTTTTACAGGCGAAAGGTGAGCCTCTAAGAAAGTTCCTACCTTCGCAGACTCTTAAAATTGCACGTGGTTTTGCGGCCAGTAAAAAGTAGCTTGGTGACGGAAACTTTCACTTCTAGCACCTTAGCCAACGATCCACAGGAAATAGAAGGCTTAATTACTCCGTGGGTTACTAAATAATCCTTCAATTTAAGCTGATCGATACACAAAACACAAATATCGTTTATACTGAAATCACATCCAGCACACGCCATTACTACTTTCAAACAACCATTATTGCCTTATTTCGCTGAATGTGGTAACCCTGTGGCTACAATTCATACGAACCCCATCGGAGAGAATAATAACATTGTTTTCGTCAAAGCCTTTCACAGCCGATTGATGCCAGCCAATAGGGACAAAGAAAATGGTGGCGATATCCACTTTTAGGCGGCCCCGGTTTAAATTACACTATTTAAGTAAAAGTACCTTTTGGGGCGGGTGGGATGGTCACAAGCAAGCGTCCAGGAAGGATCTCTCCTCTCTGCTACTTCATGTACTCTAAAACTCCATTTAAATATTTTTACAGCCCCGAACCTGGTAAGGAAGTACCACCGCAGTGTTTACTAAGTAGTTCAAGCTTCAAAATATGCACCACGCACGAACGAACCGTCTAGCAACAACGGGCTTGTAGCGAGCAGGCTCAAGCTGTTCAAGTCTAAGTTGCGTCACCCATGGAACATTCGATTCCTTCATTCCGTCGTTAATTACCTACTCACGTAATAATTGTTGTATATTTATGAGAGTAACACCATTGTGTACTTTATTTCATAACCAACAAGACCACCGAGTCTTATCAAAATCCGCCAAGGATGGTGGAATAAAACGACTATATTCTGTGACGTATCCGGCCTGTGAGTATAAATATGGCCGGGGCATTGATGTCCCTGGGAGTCAGGTTTTACATGTAGGCTCTTTATTTCTCCGCCTATGTGGTTTTTTCCTGACACTTAATACTACTCCTCAGCACCACCTGTCCAACACAAACTCTGGCCTTGATCGCATGTTTGGCATGGAAAGAAGCAGATACTCCCTGTATCACCTCCCACTCCCCCTGCTATCTCTTTTCCCCTTAGAACATAATAGCAAGTCGGAGGTAATGTAGATTAGTGTCGATTGCCACGCCGGGGGGAGCGGAATTCGCTGGGCCCCCACCGATAAAAATAACGTCCCTTGGGGAGGACGAGCTTGGCAGACACAGCGAGAGGAAGTACGTGCTTCCCGCTGAGTCATTCTCCTCGCCAGGCTATTTGTACTTCCCAAGTAATAGTCAGGTACCTGTACTTACTGGTACAAACAGAAAGGAGCAACGCTTGTCTGAGTGTGTGCACATTTAAGAGCACACAAGAGCATTGGCAGGAAGCACATTTCAGTGCTATTTCTCTCGTTTCAGGCATTATTGTCTGAGGTTTCAAAAGGATGGTAGTCAACAGCTCTGGAAGACAGGCGGGGCTGAAGTACCTAAATGAATGGGTGCAGGCAGATTCGGAGTGGACGGAACATGCCTGCCCAGCCCTGCCAGCCCTTTCTACACAAAGGGCATGAGCTGTGAACTGGAGGCAAACCTCATCCTCACAGCAATCCGAACGGTGGGTGGCGAGACTGAAGACGTGGGCACGACCTTCTACTGTGGGCTCATCATCCGTCCGCAGAGTCCGGAGTGGGTCGACTACTACGACAGGAAGCTGTTAGAGACACGGCAGGCCGTCCGATTGCCTGGTCGGGGGAGCAGGCTAGAGGACGCCCCCAGACGAGAGACAGCTGCCCCTACGCTGCTGGCGACGACCACGCAGACTGCCAGGAGGCAGAAGCCCAATAAGGTGGGCACGGACCCACAATTATTTGCTCCTCGGTGCCGAGGACGGCGACCACGCGACCCAAGTCGAAAAGCTGTACTTCACGAGTCACACGCAAACTGACAAGGCCGCCAACCAAGAACGTCCACCACCTGCGCGGTCCACACTGGAAAGGCCCACCACCCGGGCTGAGACAAGGAAGGTGACCCGGACGGCAGAAGGCGGCACGAAGAGGGACGCCCCCTGGTGTTCAGAGGCTGCAACCCAGCTCAGCCTGCCAGCGCTTCGTTCACGATACAGACATCGACGTGAGCCCAACAGGGCAGGGATGACACCAAGGTGCCATCATCGACCGACGCCACCGCCACCAAACAGAAGAAGGGGGAACCCGTCTCTGAAGCAGGACCATCCGCTACCCCAGGGTCACCAGGACGAGGTCTCTTCCTCTACCGAGGAGAGACCGCCACCGCGAGGAGGGACACGGAGCCCCGAACCAGGAAAAAGACGACGTCGCCAGACCACCAGGAGAGGGCTGCCCAGCCGCAACCCAGGACTGCTCCCAGGATAGCAGACCATCGTGGAGGAGCCAATCAGGAGAGGACCTCAGAAGGTAGCGGCAGCCATTTTATTTTCAAATTCAACCTCACATACCTATTAAGCCTTGTATACGCACGATTTATACACTCGACGACACATTACCAACATCATATGGTTAAGCTTTAATCATGCCCTTACCACACAGTACAAATATCGCTTTCATCTCACCAACCTACCCCACTGTATGCGTGGAGATCAAGATGGGGGCATTAACCATTTACTCTTCCAATGTCCTGTTTATTCTTTTGCACGGCGAATATTTTTTGCACTATTAGCACGCATAAACACCCCTTTCCCAACCAATGTTTCTTGTATATTACTTGACCTCACCGCTGTTGTGATTCAAATAACCAATCGTTTTCTTGATGACGCTAAATCAGTTTTATAAACATTAGTATTGCATTTGGTTCCTTGAAGGTCATACGCTCCTGCTTCCACTCGTGATGTGTTTATACGTATCAAGATGGGGTCAAGGTATACGGTTAACTCTCTCAGTGCTCTGAGTGCATTACAACCCTCGACAGTGTGATTTTTTACAATGTTTTATATGACTACGAAATATGTCACGAGTTCATACATTTTCCCAAGTAGTAGATGGTATTACATCCGTGTGGGCAATACTTGTCTTTCTTTGCTATTTTGGTTATACACCCTAACATTTTTCGGTATATGTATAAATATTAGTACTTTCATGTCTTTGGAAAAAGTGAAAATGCTTATAATGTGTAGTTTAGTAACGTTTAGTAACTGGCGACACGTAAAGAGTCCATAATTTACCAGAAGAAGAAGAGGAAGAAGAACTGCTAGCTGTGACAAGCGACCAAAAACAGTCCCGTACTATGAACCCCTTCCAATGTGCGCATGCACAGCACAGCAGGCAAGTAACGAGAGCTAGCATGATTCAGGCGCTCATTACGACAGTAGAAAGGAAACAGAAATAAACGGAATAAGTAACGTCGGTTATATTCCGTATAATACAGTGCAGGTACTTAGTGTTTTCAAGCAGGTGAATGAGCACAACTTTAGCACGCAGTTATAATCGACCGGGATTGTGCTCAGAAGACAGCAAGCAACACAGGCAATTGTAAACATTTGAAACTAACACACACAATTTCTTAAAGAAAGTGAACATATCATTTTACGAGCACATTATCCACAAACTGGTATTTTAAAAATACAAGGCTAAAAAAGGACACACAGTATCAGAGTGCTGGTTACGCTGATGCCGCTTCAGACACGACTGCTGAACAAATGTTTTATTACATATGTTACAGGTAAGAATCCCACTACGCAGAGTTTTCCGTGAGTTTGGCGCTACCTCTTCCAGTTCCAGAATATATTTCTGTTTTACATGCCTCCACAAAGTAGTTCTTGCTTCCCAAACACTATCACACTCAGAGCAAGTAAACATACTGAACTTACAGAGCAGGCGTATTGCATATCTTCTTATTCACAAAACCATACAAAATGAAACAGAACAGAACAACAACAACCCTCTTCGGAGGCAGCCCCGCCCAGGGATTGGCGCCCCTCCCTATGTGAGTCCCAGAGCACACTGACCCGGTGTGTAACATCTGGTAAGGGTCCCAGCTCAGGGTTACGAGCGAAGACCTCAACGGAATCTATAGCGGAAAAGATGGACTTCGGAACTGTGGAGATTGCGGAAGAGGCAGCCCAGTACTCAGGGAATAGTATGTGTACACTATCCAACAGCAGCGTCTGTTTCCCAGGTGAGAGGCGGCTGATAGGGCGTCTGTTCCCCATGTAA
Source organism: Anabrus simplex (assembly GCF_040414725.1). Lineage (NCBI taxonomy): Eukaryota > Metazoa > Arthropoda > Insecta > Orthoptera > Tettigoniidae > Anabrus > Anabrus simplex. The sequence continues at coordinate 673,102,377 of NC_090266.1, read as the reverse complement.
GGGGCGGCCTAGAACAAACTCTCGGGCTTACAACCTCAGTTTTAACTCTAAGGAGCAGGCTGTTCCTGCCCTTCCACCTAACTTCAACTTAAGGCATGATGGAAACGACTTCAGGAAAAACTACTCCAGGGGGTACCCAGAAATGGAAATCCCCCACTGCCAAGAGCAGTGCAACCTGGCCGTCGAATTCTGGAGAGCCTGGAACATCATGTAGGGAAAAGTCGGAGCTTCTCAGAACTTCAATGCAGAAGATTCGACCCAGGAAGAAACACCTTTTGGGAACAGTGAAAATTAACACTCTTCTACAGACCGAGAAATTAAAACAACTCACCAGTATTATAAAGGAACTGGATATCTGCATATTAGCGGTACAAGAGACGAGATTTCTGGACGAAAATTCATTAGAGTAAGACGGTTTCAAAATCTATAAAGGAAAACCTGCAATAAGAAATAAATCTAGCATACCAATTCTAGGAACGGCCTTTGTAGTCAAAAGGAGCATTACTGAGTCCGTCATAAACTTCACCTTACCAACAGAGAGGCTCTCAATTCTCTCCTTTAGATCTGGCAACAAAGCTTGCACAATCATCAGCGCACATGCCCCTATAAATGAAGATAACAAGAAACGTCCAGAAAAGGTGGGTGAATTTTGGGAAACTCTTGAAGATATAACTTCCAAAATTCCACAACATCATGTAAAGGTTTTGGTCGGGGACTTCAACTCTCAGATAGGCAAAGAAAAGAAACATAGAAAAGTCATGGGAGATTAACCAGCACACAGAAGGACGAACAGAAATGGCGAATGATTGATTAACTACTGTAGACAATTCAACCCGAAACTCATGTCCACGTATTTCAAAGCTCTCCCAAAAAGAAGAAAACATGGGTCTCTCCTAATACAATGTTGGGTGAATTTCAGATTGACCATGTTGCAATAACAGCACGAAACCAGAAAGAAATCCTAAATGTCAAAGTAAGGAAAAGCCTAAACATCGATTCGGATCACTATCTCTCTGAGATAAAAGTAAGATTCCAGCCGAATCGATGTAAACCGAGACATCAAAGGAAGCCCAGGATCAATATAGAGACTCCGGAGCAGAATAAATTGGAATACCAACAGAACCTCTCCAAACTAAGGATGACCAACTGGTATGAAATCAGAGATTCCATGAACAAAGATGCTGAAGGTTTGGGGAATCCTCCAAGGAAGTGGAAACGTAGAAGGTGGAACGAAAAATATGACGATGCATTAGAAAGTAGACTAAAGGCCTGGAAGAGATGGCATGCGAACAGCAACAGCGAGAACTTGAAAGAATTCAAGGAAGCAAGGAAGAGAACAGCTAGGATCATAAGAAGAGAGAAGAGAAAATATGGCAGGATAGGATAGAGAAGACAAAAGAGGAATTTAAAAGGAACAACACCAGGGAGTTCTACAAAAACTTCAAAGAAGACCTAAAGGGATACAAACCACCAAATTTGTGCTTCAGGCGAACAGACGGCAGCATAGCAACAAATGATAAAGAAAATTGCCAGCTCCTGGCTGATTACTTCCAAACGCTGCTCAACTGTGAAGAACCGCATGAAATATTGCCTGTCCTGAAACTATCCTATGAGAATCCAAATTCCAAACCACCAAGTCTAAATGAGATGAAATGTATAATCAGAGAGCTTAAAACCAACAAAGCACCAGGGGAAGATGGCATTGTGGAAGAAATACGGAAGATCGGAGAAGAAGTGGCTGCAGAAAGAATACATCACCTCATAAAAGAGATTTGGAAAACTGATAGAATTCCGAACGACTGGAAATGTGCGCTTATCCACCCACTCCACAAGAAAGGTAGCCAAATGGATATTAATAACTACAGAGGTGTCTCTTTACTTTCAGTCGCATACAAAATATTCTCCAAAGTGCTACTGAACAGGGTCGAAGAACAAATAGACTCCTTCATTGGAGAATACCAAGCTGGTTTCAGGAAAGGGAGGTCATGTACAGAACAGATATTCAACCTCAAGTGTATTCTAAGGACTAAAGCATTGAGAGGCCAGGACACAGTGGTAATCTTCGTCGATTTCCAAAAAGCATATGACTCAATTGATAGACAGATATTATTTAATACCCTAGAAGTGTTCGGAATCGATAGGAAAACAAAAGAAATAATAACACAAACCCTGACAGACACCATCTCAAAAAATAAATTCGCTCGAGTAATCTCTGATCCATTCCAAATAAAGACAGAAGTCAGACAAGGAGATGGATTATCACCCATCCTGCTTAACATTGTATTGGAGAAAATCATAAGAACCTGGGAAAACTCTCTGAAAGTAGAAGGCTTACAGCGAATTCATCTTGGACGCATGGGACAAAACTTGGAAATTAAATGTCTGGCTTTTGCTGGTGATCTTGCTCTCTTAGCTCAAAACAGAGAGGATGCCCAAAGGATGCTGGAGCTTCTTTTTTCAAGATGGCGTCAGCGAAGAATGTAAGATAGCTCCCGGTTCCCTTGCGAAATAATCGGGAATAAGTGTGGTGTAAACAAGAAGCGAGTGAAGAATAGTATCCAGTGTGAAAAGTGTTAAATTTGGTACCATTTTGAGTGTATGTGTAGTGCTGGGTTTGCTAAAAATGAATATACTTGGACCTGTGTGAGCTGTGGCGAGAGCAATTTGAATGGCGATAACAAACCTAGGCCTACAACGGTCAACTAATCGTTGGCGTCTCATTCCTTGGAGGATGGAGGTAATGATAATGTACTTGTAATTCTCGCTTTATTGCAACAGGATTTACAAGCATTTAAGGCGGAGAATGAGATTTTAAAGGAGAAGGTACGTTTACTGGAATCGAAAATACCGGTACCAGCAAACACTCAGAACACGGGTGTCTCCTTGAATTCTAGCGCGTGGTGTCAAGTTGCTTCAGATTCTAGGAGGAAAAGTGTACAGTTAAATAAGGACAACTTTGTAGTTGATACCAAAAATAGATTTTCAGCCCTGAGGGAAGTAAGCGATACGCAAGGACTGATCCGTATGGGAAGCAGTCAAACGTATAGCGCAAAATCGTTACGAGGAACGGCAAAGTTAGGCCTAAGATCGCACACAGTGCACCGTCGAAAGTGTCGAACATTCTTATATTTGGTGATAGCCAGGCGAGGGGTATTGCGGAGAAAATGAACAATGAAGATATTGCAGTATCGGCCGTCATCTATCCTGGGGCCCCAATCAAGAAGGTATTGGAAAACACGGAACAGGCAGCAAGAAAGCTCGGAAGTCGTGATGCAGTTGTGATCATCGGCGGGACGAACGTCGTAGCTCACAACGACGCAAAGAATGTCATTTCTCAACTTAAATGTACACTAGGTAAGCTGACTCCCACTAACATCTTTTTAGTGAACGTGCCCCACAGGCATGATTTGGTTAGAGACCCGTGTGTAAACATTGAAGTGGACAAAGTTAATATAGATAGGGTTAGAATTTGTAAACATTTTCGTAATACACAGATAATTGATAGCAGCAGTTTCGAGAGACACTGTTACACAAAGCATGGCCTTCATCTAAACAATTCAGGTAGACGGAAGATAGCATATATAGTTCTATTTTATTAATCTTACAGGAGAACACAACACAAAAACCAACTTGCCCCAGAATCAAAGAGTGTATCGGACAGCGTTCAAATATATATTTGCTTTTGCTGTACGCCGTTCCGCAGGCTGGTGAATTAAGGAACCACGAGTAGCTGTGACGTCACAGCGCTGTGAGCTCTGAGAGGGCCATCCATTTGATTATTGCATTACGCGCTCAGCCGCTCTTCCGTTTACTTGAAGTGTTGTTTATTATAATAGTGCGGTTACTGTTTGTCGAAATGCCTTCCTGTAGTGTGTACGGCTGTAACAACACAACGCGTAGAAATAGTTTAGAGAGAAAGAAATATATTTCCATAGGTTTCCAAATCGAAAAAAGTCGCCTCGAAGGTTTAGAAGTTGGGTATAATTTTGCAAGAGGAAACAATTTTCTCCAGGTAAGGGAGCTACTGTGTGCTCAGTGCATTTTAAAAATACAGACTATGATGAAACGCAACTTTTGAAAATGAAGGTGAAACCTACGAAAAAGCTGCAAGGTCCGAAATTGAAGCAGGGTCTGTTCCTTCAATAAGATGTCTGGCGTCGACAGATGGAGGTACTTCTCAGGTAGGAATGCTAATTCATATGGAAGCCGCTTCACAATCTACACTGTGGGAGTGCTCGTCAGAAATTAAAAAGAGCAGGACTGAAAGGTATGAGGCAGGGGCGGCTTTTCAGGAGAAGTAGGTGAAGTGCCACTTCACCACTTATTTTTACCATAATGAATTACTTAAATTTATTTTTCTTATGACATTTGTTGGTTTTAAGGAAAGAAAATGTTTTATTGCAAGGCGTTTGGAGCACCTCATCACCTGATGAGAACCAAGGGAACTCACGAAAGCGCCGGCTATCGACCACAGTACGTCGCGTGAGACTGAGTGAAGACGAGAGATTCCACAGCTGTCTCTACCTTTCAAGTGCTCCCTCCTAGAGCTTGGCCTTGGCGGTTGCCATGACATCCGTGACGTCACCCGCGTACTTTTCACATAGCGAAATGTGCTAGTGAAGTTGTCGGAAGAGCGGAATGTTTCGTCTTCCCTGCGTCATCCTGTGGGAAGTACGATTACTTACGCATCGTGGTTCATCCGTAGTGTTGTGCTGTTTTATTTAAATATGTATCCTATTTATGACATAGTGTGCATTTTATTATAAACACCATTTTCACGTTGGAGAAACGAAAATCAGAATGAAGTTCTATGTTTTGATCGCCCTGCTGAATCACTGCAAATTTGTGCTACAAAAGAAGTGAAACATTCCGGTAAATCCTACAATCTTAGTTTCAAACGATCGTGATTTAAGGAATTTCCATGGTTGTGCTACTCTCCAGCTCTACAGAAGTTGTTTTGCTGGGCCTGCTTGCCTTTTATCAATAAAAATAACGTTTGGAATAAAGAAGGATTTTCGGCCCTTTTGAACATAACACGTTCTTTACATAAGCACTCAGACTCTGCAGAACATAAAATGCGGCAGCTAGATTTCAAGACATTGGAAACAAACCAAAATACGATATCTGATGTCCTGAAGGAAAATGCCAGACTGTATATTTTAATTGTGCAGTTCAGTGAAAATGTACATTTAAATAGGCTTTTCCTTCAGTTGGTAATTGATGCAGTGCTCTATTTAAATAAGCAAGAACTAGCTTTTCGTGGTCATGACGAAACATTAAATTCAATAAATCGTGGTCACGTGCTGGGCCCTCCACCAGTCACAGGTACGAGTACAAAACAACCAAAAACAACACGTAGTTCCTAAAACTTATCCTCCTCTGTGGTGTAGTGTTTAGTGTGATTAGCTGCCACCCCGGAGGCCCGGGTTCGGCCTCCGGCACTGCCACGAAATTTGAAAAGTGGTACGAAGGCTGGAACGGGGTCCACTCAGCCTCGGGAGATCGACTCAGTAGAGGTGGGCTCGATTTCCACCTCAGCCATCCTGGAAGTGGTTTTCCGTGGTTTCCCACTGCAGGCAAATGCCTTGATGGTACCTAACTTAAGGCCACGCCCTCTTCCTTCCCTCTTCCTTGTCTACCCCTTCCAATCTTCCCATCCCCCACCAAGGCCCCTGTTCAGCATAGCAGGTGAGGTCGCCTGGGCGAGGTACTTGTCATCCTCCCAATTTGTATCCCCCGACCCCGAGTCTGAAGCTCCAGAACATTGTCCTTGAGGCGGTAGAGGTGGAATCCCTCGCTGAGTCCGAGGGAAAAACCAACCCTGGAGGGTAAGCAGATTTAGGGCCGTTTCTACCACCTGCTGGTAAAGTGGCTGGTAGCTGCCCGGGAGGTAAACTACCTGGAGGTGTAAATCGGCTGGTACTTTGGTTTGCGATTTATGTCAAGTTTTCGTGATTTTAATCTATGATCTTCAATATCAATACCTAATTGGTATTAAAATCTCGAGATTACATTTTCTTACGCCAGTTATATAGCGTTTTTGAAAAGTATTCTCGTAGTAGACTCGCCGAGGCGCTCGCTCCGTAATAGAAGGTACGCAGGTTTTCATCGTATTTCTAATTTACGTTTTAAAATGTATTTTCGTTCACTGCCGTCGTTCTTAACTCTCTTTTACGCACTTCCGTATACGTATACACACACACATCTGCTTTACGGACTTATTGCCTTTGAGTATTCTATCTGCACGCTTCTGTGAATTCACTAAGTTTCTCCACGATGCTCTATTTGCAACTAGTTCTGTGACCTCGTTAGTTCCACATGCTTCCATTTATTGATAAAGCATTTCATTGTAATATTTAACTTTATGAAGATAAAGTTGGAAGGTACTGTAAATGTAAAGAACTAATCGGGATAAATTTCCATTCATAGGAAGAGGAATTCGGGAATGGAATAGTTTCCAATTTCTTCGAAATAATTTACAAGAAGACTATGTAAACAACTAATAAGGAATCCGTTACCTGGGCGACAGTCCTATGTGCTATTAATCATAACATCACTTTCTATAAGTAGCATACATATAAATCAATTTCCTAGTAGACATTATATTGTGATTAAATATTTCAATGAAATATAATATTAACAAAAGAACGTATGAAAAGAGGCAGACAGATTAACACAACGCTAATAATGGAAATAAAAAATATTCGTCATAACAAAGACACGAAACTGCATACCTCGTATTACGAAGTGAGCGTGTTAGCCATTACGCTAAAAGAACGCTTGAGATAAGTAGAATTCATACATTAACTTATACCCCGTGTCTGAAAACGGAAAAAGTAGAAAATTAAAGCCCATTTGAAATGATTTCCAAATAGATTTTGATTTTCTATCCTTTTAAAGTTTCTTTACGAAAGCTTGACGTATAAAATGTGTTCCCTAAGCTACCGATGCGAGAGGGTGGTGTGACCGTTGCAACTCAAGGGAAGCATTAATGTTCAAGATCCTGCAATACAATACCGTCCACTGTTACATTATCATGCTTTTTTCAGTATACTAAGCTAATTTAAGTGGTATGTCACCAGAAATACAGCTAATAATGTTCAACTCTCAAAAATTACCCGGTAGGTAAAGTCTTATCGGGCCCTCGAAATACCCGACAAAATACGCGCCGGGTTACTACGATTTTTGCTGCCGATAGCGGGTGGTCGAACGGAAACATCCTTTTACGCGGAGGGCAAGTTACGCGCTACTTTACCAGTAGGTGGTACAACCGGCCCTAAGAAAGACAGAAAGAAAGAAAGAAAGAAAGAAAGAAAGAAAAAAGAAAGAAACAACGAAGTTCCTAAATCTGTCGCTCGAAACCGAACGGGTAATAGCTCTTCACCATACTTTACAGCCACGAGCCGCCACTGGTATGAGGCTAAAAGACGGAGGGAGTTTGTTGACACAGTATTAAACGAAAGTGATAACGATAATGATGTACACGATGTTCAGAATGATACGAGTGAAAATATTTCTCCAGACAGACACGAATGTATTGTAGAAATACAGTGTGAGTTAGGAAGTGAAATAGCTAGAAAATACTTCGACGTTGCAACTTCCGGCACAGCCTTGAACAGTGACATATTGGGAGAACAGTTGAATGACAGTCTCTATGAACCAGATGAAAGTGACAGTAAAGGTTATATTAGTGATACTGATAACGAACACACTCAGGACGATGTACATATTACAGGTTCATATTTCTTTGTAGAGGGGACAAATTTGCTCACACATTTCACATTGCATTAAAGGGACTATGTTGTGCGTAAAATCACTTTGCGATTATGGTAATAAAGTCCGTTGGTATTCTCAGCCTATGGAAGGAGAGAAACCGGAAGCAAATATCCTAGTATCATCAGCATTATTGTTGTCAGGCATTCTGTTTGAACCTTTTCGCTCATTCTGCAAGTCCATTAACTTACATATGATGTCACGAACTGTATATGATAGAATTATTCATAGAATAACTGATCCGATAGTGGAGGGTGCTTGGGATCAAGAAAGGACTAATGTTATTTATTGTTTGGAAAGCAGTGCCAAACCCATTTGGTTAGCCGGAGATGGCCAGTACGATTCTCCCGGCTTTTCAGCCAAATATTGAGTGTATTCACTAATGGATATAAATATAGGCCGCAGAGCTCATTTGGAACTTGTTCAGAGAGTGATGGTGAAAGGTGATCTTGAAAGGGCTGCGTGTGAAATCGCGATGAGGAAGATTGTACAAGAAGAAAATTGTAATGAAAAACTCTTCATTTCCGATAGACACAAAAGAGTAAGGTATTTAATGAGAACGCAGTATCCTGATATTGAACATGAATTTGATGTTTGGCACATATCAAAAAGACTAATGAAAAAGATGAAATTTCTCGATAAAAATCATCCAGAAGTTCAAGCGTGGAAGGCCAATCTAAATAATCATTTATGGTTGGCAGCACAAACATGTAATGGAAACAGATCTGTGTTAATCGATAAATTAACATCAATTTTGCACCACGTAAAAAATGAGCATAAGTGGTTAGAAAACGGTGAATGGAAATCCTGTGAGCACGATACATTAACGAAGGAGGAAGAGAGAAACAAAATGTGGATTAAAGGAAATTCAAGTTCATATGAAGCCTTGAAGAAAATAGTTTTAGACAAATCTTTTTTAAAAGGTGTGGAACATATAAAACACTACGTTCACACAGGAAACCTAGAAAGTTATCGCAACCTTCGTTTGAAATACGCTCCTAACAGAGTTCCTTTCTCGTACAGAGGCTTAAAGCTCAGGTCAGTGATTGCTGCATTGGACTATAATTGGAACATCAATAAATTGAAAGCTGGTATCAAAACTCAGTACTCAAAATCAACAGGAGCCTGAGTGATAAAACAGAAATATGAGGCGTCAAGCGATGGATGGAATAATGAAGAATATAAATCTCTTTCAAACTAACTATAGTAGAGCCTCAACTGAAGATGAAGCAATTGATCTGTCACTGCCTAAAAACATCGCTCCAATACCTCGACCTTCCAATGACGACCTGCTCAAGTAGCACTTCTCACTCGCAACAATAAATGAGGTACCGTACTTCATGTCAATATAATACATTATCTATATTTATCATACAAACAATCTCAGGAAACTCTTACATAATTCTACTGTTTTAATTTCATATTTTCATTTACAGCTTGAAGCCCACATAGGTGCCGTCGGGTTCCGGAAATGTATTCCTTATGGTGTTGACAACACATTATGGTATGACAACTCTGTTATTTTTACCAATCGCAGTCCATGAATTTATCCACGAAGTGAACATTTTCTAACAAATAAAACGCCAAGTTCTATTTGAGGTTTTAAAGCTGTCAGTAAACGTTCCCTTGCCATGTTCTTTGTTTTTAGCCTCATGTTATACCTTGTCATTGTCAACACTTCACGGTCTAAAATAAGCCTTGTAAACGAGGGATTTCTTGTTATACACATAAATTTCTCAGATTTCACTGCTTTTACATTGTCAAATTCACAACAGAATACACTTTCTTCACCGTATCCATGATGGTACATTTACTCATTACTTTTACACCAAATTCGCGTGCCGGAACGGCCTGTAGTGTTTAGCATATCCATGTCAAGATCGGTATCTGAATGGACATCAGCAAACGTAGTTCGTTCTGGCTCATACTGATACGGAAGAATGATATTTACATCCATTATAAATAAAAATAAGCCCATTAACACTGGCAACAGAAGAACACTGCAGTAGCAGATGGTGTGCGGGAAAAGACTGCGCGAGTTTACTCCCAGCGTCAAGGCTGCCAGGTAGACTCTACAGCGCAGTGACATCACGACCAGTTACTACTTCCGCACATATCTTGAGAATGGTTGGACATAGAGGCACCGGATTAACGGCATTGTAATTACATTCCCATAATACATATTTAGCCATGAATAACGAAATATGTGTTTTTGTTGTTTTTCTACTTTAAGATATGTACTGTAAAAAAGGGAACTCCCTTGAGTTATAATAATGACCAGGAAAACTAGTAGAAGGAGCCAGCTGTACTTCAAGTTGGCTCAGTCAGCTAGAAAATGGAACTCAGGAAAGTAAGGAATTTCAAGTTACCCAACTGCAACAGTCAAGTTTTAGGGAGGAAGGGTGTCTGAGATTGCTCTTGGTAAACTGTCAGAGTATAGTAAATAAACAATTAAAATTCGGTACATTGATGGAACCTTATGAGACTGATGTGGTGATAGGAGTGGAATCGTGGTTGAGAGAAGGGGTGGGTAATAGAGAAGTATTTCCAGAAGGGTACACAGTCTATCGTAGAGACCGAGGAGATGAAAAGGAGGGGGCGTGTTTATTCTGGGGAGGGAAACATATTGTTCACATGAATGGTTTACCGATGAAAGGGATGAAATATTAGGGATAAAATTTGTTTGTCATAATATGAAGGAGGTGGGAATTATAGGAAAATACAAGCCTGGAAGAGAGGAAAGGGACATGGAAATATTTAAGAAAATAATAGATTATACTCATAAAAACAATAATAATGATATGGTAATAATTGGGGAGATCTAAACTTGCCTGTAGTTGAATGGAATGGAGCTGCAAGTGAAGCCCATGAACAGAAACTGGCAAATAACTTAATTTGCGAGGAAGGAATTACACAAGTAGTACAAGAACCGACACGTCTCAATAACTTACTAGATGTATTCTTGGTTAAACTATGGGAAATTGTTGATAAAACTGAGGTAATTGAAGTAATAGGTGACCATAAGGCCGTAATAATAGATGAAGGACTGGTACCAAAAAAGGCTTAATAAGAGGGTCACACAAGACGAGAAATTGTACAGAAAAACTAAAGTTGATGTATTTGGGACTTATCACAATTCAGTTGTTGGATAAGTGAAGGGAGTAATGTGGATACACTTTGGGTTAAATTTAAAGGAATCATTTTGGAAGGTGAGAAGAGATTTGTACCTGTTAAGAAGGGTAAAATGACCTCAGACCCTGTTTATTATACAAAGGAAATAAGAAAATTAAAAGGAAAATATAGAATGGTAAACAGGAAAATCAAAGAGGGTAGGGAGAGTAGAGAAACTAGAAAACAGCTAATGAGCGAACTGAATAGGGTGAAAAAGAAAGCAAAAGAGAATTATATGAATGGAATACTTCAAGAGGGTAGTGACCACAAAGGGAAATGGAAAAAGCTATATTCATATATCAGGAATCGAAAAGGAAAAGGAATCCAAATTCCTACAGTGTGGGAGAAGGGGGTGAACACTATTTAACAGATACAGAGAAAGCAAACCTATTTCGTAGGGAATTCAGAGATTCAGTAGATGATTGTCAGGAGTTTGTGTAACTGTTCCCTCCTCAACATAACACTAGGGGAGATGAAAGTTATTATCTTGGGACACATGAATATTAAATAAACTATTTGTGGCTTGCCCGCAAATTGCCACGCAAATAGAAACAATTAACATTCCATGGTTCCCCATTTCTCTATGTAATGTTTGGGCGCCATGGTTACAGTTTTAAAACTGTAAACCAATAATTTATATTTACTAGCATAGAGACTTATACTTAAATCACAGGGGTAGGATTTTAAATAATTAACCATTAAGTATCGCTTAAGAAAGAAAATTAACGCAATATACAATACGAATGAATTTATTATACCAAAAAAATGAGATGAATCGGAAAATTTTCCTTAAAGCGTGGAGGAATTTAGAATTTAATTTACTGAATTTACTTCTTGCTTGCTTTATCTAATTGAAGCTCACCAATTGCAGCTTCCGTTGAAGTCATCTGGTTTCCGTGGTTACTCGTTCTCTTGTTCTCGATGTAGACTTTGCTCCATGGACATCCTTCCTTCCATCTCTGATATGGTACGGGCTATCAGGACTAGCACTCCCTGCTTGCCTAGTCTTTAAAATAGACATTGGCCCTATACTTGTGAAAACTGATCAGCGTTGATCGTATGAGGAGAAAATTCAGAGATATTAATTTTTCCATATTAGTAGAAATCTCAAACCAACTGAGCTATACTATTTATACGGTACAGACTTGTACCAAAATTCCGTAGACTTGAACTAAACACAGTTCTTCGTCCACAATATTTACTGAATATCACACAAGACATAAGCTTGTTTCGTTTCTCGTAGATCCGATAACCTTACCGCACCTAAGTACTGTATCGAAGCGACAACACATTGTACAAAAATAACTATGTCGCTGAGCGACCTCACACTGTATCAAAAATCACGTCGTACAAAGTAGATGTTCACAGTAGAAGTACTAGTGATGGAGTATCTCGTTAGGTTGTAAGGTTGTAAGGTCCCGTTCTCGTGTTGAGAATCAGTATATATATCCGGGCTCACCCCCACTCTTGGTAACAGTTCAATCTCAAAACTCATATACAACGAAGTATCTGATTCGATAGATCGAAGCATCAACTCCCTTTCCCTTCTTCCTCGACAAGTCCAGAAGGCGTGGCGATGATTTTGCTGACCAGCTTGCAAGCCTCGCGCACGGGTCGCTGTTTACTAGCCTTGGTCATAAGAGAAACCCATGACTCACGCAAAATCCCAAGCTTCAAGAATAACCCTCCGTATACACAAACATGAGATGAAATGAAAACAACTATGTCTCAACATATTGACCGTATTTACAACATAATGAATTCTTATCCTACATAATCTAATAATAGGGATGTACTGAAACACTACCGATAGATGTCTCACTTGTAGTACCCGGTATGCCCTTGTCGATCGTCATTTGTTTATATGTGTTTCTAATGGAAGTTGCCTAGTTAAATGCTGAAATGAAAGATTTAAAATATCGTTACGACAACAAAGATGACAAGAAAATTGTGATGCCTGACTATTGCTGTGTCCCAATGTCCCAAAATCAAGGTCAACCGTATTCATACCATCAATTTCCTAAGCAAGATGCTTTCCGTAAAAAGTGGTTGTATGCGATTCGTAGGCAGGACCTACCAATTAAAAATATGACTCCTAATATCAAAGTCTGCACGAAACATTTTAGAGTTGAAGATTATGTCATTACTGGAACTGTTAAGTAAGCTAATTAGTACTAATTAAAAAATAATTTTATAATAAGGTAGTACATTCTGAAAAGTTAATATCACGTATTTCAATAATTTTAGGCGAAAGACGAAGACTTAAGGAGAACGCTGTACCTTCGATATTGTCATGGTATGGCACCGGTACCTTGGAAATAACTCCGAGAGCAAGAAGATATGGAAGTAGAAAAACAGCCATAACACCGTTTGCGGTACGGTACCCTGAATCACACAGTGACCTATAATTTGACACTGGAGCACCATCATTTTCAGACTTCCTGAACATTACTTCCAAATTTGAAATTTTTATACCGGTATTTGTCTTATGGTCCGAAACAATATCCTGAAACTCGTGCGCTACACGGAAATGAAGTTCAGTCGTACTGGATGCAGCCCCAGGCACTGCTGTCACACCAATGTCGTGCCTTATGTACGCTTATAACCGGCAAAGAAAAGAAAAAATACCGTATTAGGAATGTTTTCAAAATGCTATTTGTACTTTAAGAATTCAATCTTTACAAAAACGCTAAAAGGAGTTGCTGCATTTATTCCTTACTGGTACCTTTCAATCAACTCTTGCATTTTTCCGGATATTTTTTCGCCCCTTTTCTTCAATTCTGCTTCCAAATCCGCAATCGTCATTGCACCTATACCATTTCCCGTCTTGTTGAAAACATTAGCAGAATATGGTAACTCCATTTTAATGCATTTAAAGCAAAAGTTTCGTTTCGATGATCGCAAATGTAGGAATACTCCATATAAGTCTCATATAAAACAATCGAGCAGTGGAAAGCGCATACCTGGTAATACCATTACGCTGCCTAGCGGATATGTTTTGCGTGATACATCCCTATTTAAATAATAAAACGATGTTATCTCATATACAATATGATTCCAAAAAGCCTTGATTACAAATGATTGACGTTGAATAAATATGTTATTACAAATAATTGCCGATGGCGGATAAACTTGATATCAAATGATATCGCGTAAAATTATATTATATTAAATTAGTAGGGCTGGAGAAGCCTGGACGGTTACATTGGAAACCGAAACAGAAGATAGAGAGGGAGAGACACATAGGGAAACAAGAATCTTCTCATTCACAAATGAAGATATTTTCAGAGAAATCCAACAGCTTCAGCAAGAAAAACAGCAGGAAGTGATCAAATTACTGGGAAGGTGTTAAAGACAATGGGGTGGTACTTAGTGCCTTATTTAAAATTTCTCTTTGACTATGTCATAAATAATAGTATAATACCAAAGGAATGGAAGGAATATATAATAATACCCATTTATAAAGGAAAGGGTGATAAAAGGAAACCAGAGAACTACAGACCAATCAGCCTGGCTAGTATACTTTGTAAAATACTGGAGAGTTTAATATCAACGTACATCAGAGGGATATGTGATGATAAAAATTGGTTCATGAGGAGCCAGTATGGATTTAGAAAGAAATTTTCTTGTGAGGCACAACTGGTGGGATTTCAGCAGGACATATCAGATCAATTGTATTCAGGAGGCCAGTTAGATTGCATAGCCATAGATCTTTCCAAAGCCTTTGATAGAGTGGAACATGGAATTTTAATAAAGTAATTGGAGTGAATAGGATTACACATTGGATAAAAACATTTCTAAATTCAAGGGTTCAGAAAGTCAAAGTAGGAAATAATGTATCACTGGTAGAGAAAGTTTGGAAGGAAATTGCACAGGGTAGTATAATCGGTCAGTTACTTTTCTTAATATACGCAAATGATTTAGGGAATAATATAACATCAAAAATAATATTGTATGCAGATGACGTAATTGTTTATAGGGAAATAAATAACATTGAGGATTGTTCAGAATTACAAAGGGACCTTGAGAGTATCCAACAATGTGTTGAAGAGAATAACAAGAATGTTAATGGAGGTAAATCAACTGTTACAACGTTTACAAACAGGAGTTTTAAAACTGAATTTGAATATACTTTGGATGAGGTAGTTATCCTAAAAGATGGCAAGTGCAAATACTTAGGTGTGAGATTTGAAAGTAATTTGCACTGGAAGGGTCATGTGGATGACATTGTTGGGAAAGCATACAGATCGTTACATGTCATAATGAAGCTACTTAAAGGATGCAACAAAGAATCAAAAGAGAAAAGTTACTTAAGTATGGTTCGTCCATTACTAGAATATGCAAACAGTGTTTTGGATCCTCACCAAGAATACCTAATAAAATAAATAGTGTGCAGAGGAAAGCAGCAAGATTTGTAACAGGGTATTTCAGGAGAAAGAGTAGTGTATCAGAAATGTTAAAGGGACTTGGGTGGGAATGTTTAAGTAAGAGAAGGGAAAAAACTAGACTTATAGGATTATATAGAGCCTATACAGGAGAAGAAGGATGGGCAGATATCCGTGAGAGGCTTCAATTGGAAAATAATTATATCGGCAGGACTGACCAGAAATATAAAATTAGAAGGAATTTTAGCAGAAACGTTTCGGGTAAATTTTCATTCATTGGGAAGGGCGTGAAGGAGTGGAACAGTTTACGAGGGGTAGTGTTTGATCCTTTTCCAAAATCTGTACAGATATTCAAGAAGAGAATAAACAGCAACAGAGAAAATAAATGAAATGTTAGAGGGAATTCGACCAGTGCAGGTTAATGTAAATAAAAAGTGTGTGTGAATAAATTAATTCAATCCCCTGGTCTAAGGAGTTTGGACAGCCAAAGTAGGGGACTGCCTGTAGGGGTGAAGTACAGTGGGGACTTCGAGGGCCCTGGGACCGCTACGGTAGCTGTGAAGGCCCTTCAGGAACTCTGAAAAGTGGTGGCAAAAGGGGCTCTGGTTAAGACGCAGCAGGTCGTTATGCTACTTAGGTTCCAGAATGGGTAAAAAAGTAAATAAATTCAATGTAAATTTTAATCTTATACTAGTTGTACAGTATCATTTGAAGTAATTCCACATACTGTATATCAGTTGACTATATTTGTAAGTAGTACAGGAGATATTATAAGTAGAATTTTGTAAACAATATAAATTTATTAAGGATGAGCTTGTGTTTAATAGAAAACATTGTTAGCGTAAATTAGATAAAATTGTATTATAGGAACATTTTCTTCTCTTAATTTAATATTTAGTGCTTGACAATAATGTATTTTAGTGTACCATTTGCCACCGAGGTAGACACCTCATTTGCAAATAAAGAGATTTTAATTTGATTTTGATGACATTGCGAAGAAAACAGGTCTGAAAGTCTCCTATGAAAAGTCGAAGTACATGGAATACCGACATCAGGGAGAGAAAAGCATGGAAGTGAAGTGCGGAAAGGTTAGAAGAGTAGAAAAATTTAAGTATTTGGGAGAACTGATCCAACCCAATGGACTGGACAAGGAGGCAAACAAGGAATGAGGTAGAAAATTGGAACTGGCTTACAGACCGACACAGAACAGGTACAATAAACAGGCAATATCCTACGAAGCCAAAATTAAACACTACAACGTTGTTGTAAAACCAGAGATGCTGTATTGTTCAGAATGCCTTATATTAAATAAAAAAAGGGAACTGAAAGAAATTGAGAAGAAGGAAAGGAAAATTCTGAGGAAATTTCTTGGACCTCAGAAAACGACGGATGGTACATGGAGGAAAAGGAGAAATGAGGATCTCTACAAGTATTCCGAAAAGATCACGGACACAATGCGAAACGAAAACTGAAATTTTACGGACATCTCGTCAGAATGAATGACAACCGCCTGACTAAAAAAATATTTAAATATATAACTGGATTGTGCAGGACAACGAAATGGGTGGAGGAGGTTAAAAAAGACCCAGGAGAAATTAAAATAACACCAGAATTGATCTTCAACAGAAAGAAGTTCAGAACTCAAGTAGATGACCACAAATTCCATGAAGAGCAGCGGAAGAACAGGCCCAAATTTGTAATATCTGAGGAGCAGAGAAAAATAAGGAGTGAACGAATGAAGAAGTTCTGGGAAGAGAATAGAAGAAGACTGGCCAGAAAGTATTAAGTTTCACGCGGTCCACATTTGACTAAATTCGGAAGCAAGAAGAAGAAAGAAAGGAAAGAAAACGAAACGATCGAAACGAAACAAATCCACCGAATAACGATAGTCACCTTAAGATAATAGCACTTGTTAACTCCAACAGTTACATTAGTGCGATCTCATTCGGTAGAGCATGGAAGCGCGCATGCGCGTTTCGTGTTTGCTTCATAGTACGATCCCGTCACTAGGCGCTTTTCTAGCTGTGTCTGATTAGTAGTGATGGGCTGCGAATGGACTCGCGAAGAATCGAGTCTGGGACCGTAAAACTCGAGGTACTCGAGGCCGAGGACGCTGGTAACGTTACCTGTGAGCTGTCTATGGAAACAACAAGATGCATAATATTTTAGGTTGGCCAAGAACAAAAATTGGTTCCGTTTCCCAATAATGCACAGTGATATAATGTACAGTCCGCCTCTGTGGTGTAGTGGTTAGCGTGATTAGCTGCCACCCCCGGAGGCCCGGGTTCGATTCCCGGCTCTGCCACGAAATTTGAAAATTGGTACGAGGGCTGGAACGGGGTCCACTCAGCCTCGGGAGGTCAACTGAGTAGAGGTGGGTTCGATTCCCACCTCAGCCATCCTGGAAGTGGTTTTCCGTGGTTTCCCACTTCTCCTCCAGGCGAATGCCGGGATGGTACCTCACTTAAGGCCACGGCCGCTTCATCCCCTCTTCCTTGTCTATCCCTTCCAATCTTCCCATCCCCCTGCAAGGCCCCTGCTCAGCATAGCAGGTGAGGCCGCCTGGGCGAGGTACTGGTCATTCTCCCCAGTTGTATCCAGCGACCCAAAGTCTGAAGCTCCAGGACACTGCCCTTGAGGCGGTAGAGGTGGGATCCCTTGCTGAGTCCGAGGGAAAAGCCGACCCTGGAGGGAAAACAGATTAAGATAGATAGATATAATGTACAAACTAATGTTGCGATGCGGTAATGAACATCACTTTAAAGAAGTGTGTACACAGTCACCCTTTGAAACAGTCGTTAATCCCGAAACCTTACCGAAAAAGTAAGTACGACTTTATACGGCAGGGCAACATACCGGAGGTGGAAACAATATAATTATGTTATTCTTGGATACCTCACCAAATGCCCAGAGCATTCCTTCAATCAATTGAACGTTGTGAACGTTGAACTAGGGCTTGCGTTGTTCTATTGCACAACAAGATATACAGCCGAACATGTACATAATGTCATATTTTCATGAATGTATAGGCCTACACAATAAATCTTTATTGTAACGTAAACTAAGGAACATGTGGATACAGGTGCTTATGTACCACAATATCGCGTGCTCACGGTCCGGCTACATGGTTAAATGGTTAGCCTGCTGGACGTTGGTCCCAGGGGTCCCGGGTTCGATACACGGCAGGGTCGTGAATTTTAACCATCATTGGTTAATTTTGCTGGCATGGGGGCTGGGTGTGTTTGTTCTCTTCATCATAATTTCGTCCTCATTACGACGCGCAGGTCGCGTACGGGAGTCAAATCGAATGACCTGCTTCTGGCGAGCCAGACATATCCTCGGACACTCCCGGCACCAAAAGCCATACGCCATTTCATTTTACTGGCGCACAATGTGAAATTTTAGAGATCAGGCAGGACAAAAGTACATTTTCGACTAATCTATTTCTATTATAAAGGACATTATTTTACGCTCTTGACTTCCTTTGAACCGCCTCTGTGTAGTGGTTAGTGTGATTAGCTGGCACCCTCCGGAGGCCTGGGTTCGATACCCGATTCTGCCACGAAATTTGAAAAGTGGTATGAGGGCTGGAACTGGGTCCACTCAGCCTCGGGAGGTCAACTGAGTAGAGGTGGGTTCGATTCCTTCCTCAGCCAATCTCGAAGTGTTTTCTCACTTCTCCTCCAGGCAAATGCCGGGATGGTACCTAACTTAAGGCCACGGCCACTTCCTTGTCTATCCCTTCCAATCTTCCCATTCCCCAACAAGGCCCCTGTTCAGCATAGGAGGCGAGGCCGCCTGGGCGAGTTACTGGTCATTCTCCACAGTTGTATCCCCCGCCCCAAAGTCCCACGCTCCAGGACACCACTGCTCTTGAGGCGGTAGAGGTGGGATCCCTCGCTGAGTCCAAGGGAAAACCCAACCCTGGAGATTAAGGGGATTAAGAAAGAGAAGAAAGGAGACTTCCTTTGGCCAATACCTTAATGTTTCCACCTTTCGGATCCCTTGCATTTTTTTCTCCCAGATTAGTGTTATATAGAGGATGACTGCCTATTTGTACTTCCTCTTAAAACAATCACCACCACCACCACCGCCACCCTGGAGGAAGTACGTAATACCTACAATGAATAGTTAAATTATGTTCCTAATCTTCACTCCGTATCTCAAGTTATCAAAGGCTAGCCTAATTGGCGATATAATGCAAAAATGCACACTCATGTCTTCATCCCGAGGCAGTGCAACTCCTTTCAGGAAAGCCCCCATTGCAGGTGAGCTGCATGTGCCATTTCAACCACATACAAGCCCTCCTGATATTCTAAAATTTACGGCGGTACCCGGAATCGAATCCAAGCAGCTAATAACACTAACCGTTAAGCTACAGAGGCGCTGTAATGAATGAGCCCAACTGAATATAGACGACGGAAAAGAAGACGAATGTTGTTGTGTGACAAACTAAACGAATGGCATTTCGAAACAAATATGTTACGGCATTACACTCCCGTGTTTCACGTTATGGCAATCATTTACTTAGCTGTTGTAATAGCACTTAATGATTGGGGTATTTATTACGACTGCTCGGCAAGAGGTCGAAATTACGGACGTGACGTCACCGTGGGAACTCGAGTACTTCGCACGGATTACTTGTTGAGTCTCGGACTCGCCAGATTCTCGCGAGTCCAATCGTCACTCGCGGATATCACTACTGATTAGTAGTTGTCGGCAACAGTTCACAATGAAAGATGTGTGTGACGAAGCTGGTGTTTTTTTCGTAAAAATTTGCTCTCCTGGTCTGGTGTTATGAGCTAAAAATTAAGAGATATCAACTCAAAACAAACCCATGTTTCCAAAAAGTCCGGCTACTCGATTCGCTATTTTTGAACGATCGACAGTAACATTCTGTGGTTTGGAGTCGGTCTTGCTGAAATACGTCAGGCTCCTGTGGGTAGATTTACTGGCACGTAAAGAACCCCTGCGGGACATAATTCTAGCAATTCAGCGTCTCCGGAAACCGTAGAATGTGGTTAGTGGGTCGTAAATACAATAACACTAATGATATAATACGTTGTTCGGCTTTATGTGAGTGTTAATAATTCGTTGGTTTGATTTTATTCCTTCGATTTCAACTTTGTGGGTTTTTTTTAAATACTATATTTCAGACAAAGTTTTGTTTACCTAACATGGTGATTAAGATAGAAGAAAATGTAATGTTTAACTTAATTATTCCTTGAACTGTTTTTGATGTTGGTAGTTCGCTTCAGCCTCTTGTCATCTAACATCTCTGCAATGGACGGTTACCTGCAGAATCCAAGGAGATATGAGGAAAACATTAGTTGAAGTTTGAAGCAGAAAGATAACTCATAATTCTGATCTACGTTTGAAGTTAATGGGAAGTTCTTATTGCTTAATGCAACATGCATTACAATACCGTTGTACTTTTACCAGTGTTTTCGAACTAAATGTTTTGAGTTGTGGTGACATTTGTGAGCTATTACGATGTAGGTGTTAACAAGGGTATGGTGTGAAAACTTGAATAATAAATATCGCGAATGTTTCTGAGTGGAGTGGGGGTTGTCCAATATGGCAAGCCCCACTTTGCTTCGAGTTATTTTTTGTTATTTCGTGTGGTTGATGTCTTCGTCTGAGAGTTTAGTGGAAAACAATCAGTGCCCTTCCTCTTGTTCATGTCTGGGAAAGTTCGTGGATTGCAGCAGACGAGACCTTCTAGTAGTGCCAAAGGATCTCCCCAACTGGACAGATCATTTGTAAGTTTCACAAATTTTTAGTTCATCGTAAGTTAATTTAGGTGCCCTGGGTCATCTGACTGATACTTTCCGAGTGAAGGGTAGATTACTGAATCTTGTCTATGTACCTCTGTCGTATGAAGTGTTCATCAACATCTGTCGTTTTAACCGGTTTTGTTCGTCAGTGTTTATATATAAGAAGCAGAAATATCATCACATAAACAGGCTATGCAGACCGCAGGCTTGGTTCACACAAACCATTCTGTGATAATTACCATGGGAATACACCTGCTATAATTCTAATACAGAAACTATTGTCCAAGGAAGGGAAGAAGGAATAGTTTTAACATTGTACTTTTTAAAAAATCTCATCAATCTCCTTCTCCTGCCACCTGTACTCCACCTCTCTCCTCTTATCCTGTCTGACATTTATTTACATCTTACACGAATTTAACTTGCCTCCTGGTGATGTGTCGATTTTAAGATTTAAGGCTTATATATAGGCTTGCAGCGGATGAGACCTAGTAGTGCCAAAGGATCTCCCCAACTGGACAGATCATTTGTAAGTTTCACAAATTACCATTAAGACAGACAGCATTTTGAATCAACTCGTATTTATTAATTTTATTTAACGCGCACAATGTGCAAAGAATTACTATATAAATCATTAGTCTTCGTTGCAAAATTTCACCAGTGATTCTGATCGCTGTTTACAATTTAAAACATGGTACCTAGTACAGTGTGCACCACATCTTAAACATACACAGTTCAAACCTGGTTCATGATGACGCTTTATATTACACAGTTTATAATGGAACCCATGAACGGAGAACCTTGTCAGCAGGTGTCGCAGTTCATATCCACCTTGAACCCACTCGCGATTTAGCATGGCATCGGTAGAGTAGAAATCTTCCCAGATGTCAACCTTCTTCGATCGTAGGTCTCGAAGCAGATGTGTATAGGGTGTTGTTGCTGGAAGTAACAACTGTAACCTTAGCTCTTCCACATAAAATCCCTCTCTGGATAGCTCATACACGAGCCGGGAAGGAGAATATTTGGAGAGGCACAGAGCCCGTTTCAAGTAGATTGCCTTCAACTTCTCGATTTTATCTAACTGTTTCATACTCAAATGTTCCCAAATGTTTTCCAAGCCATATGTTGCTATAGGGCTGATTTTTAGATGAGAGTTTTATGGCCGTTTCTAAAGACAAGTTTCTCAGGTGCTTAATGTCTGATATTGCTTTCATAGATGCATTTAGACGGTCTATGAGATGGAGGGTGAAAACATTACCTTGGGTTTGAAAAATTACACCCAAGTATTTAAAATGCTTTACGGACTTAAGTTCTTGGTCTTCATAATAGAAGATTCCATGAGGTCCCCCTCTTCTAAACGTCATGGACACTGTTTTTTCTACATTCAGTTTGAGCTCATTTTTCTTTATCCAGCCTACTATTTGGTTGAATGATTCCTGGAGTTCCTTCTCTGACGTTGATGTTAAGACCATATCATCAGCGTACATTAATAGTTGGACGCTTTCCTGGTTTACCAAATCTACTATGTCTGCTGTCGCAATGATGAATAATAATGGAATTAACGGGTCTCCCTGTAATACCCCGGTTGTTTGTTCCAAAATAATAGATTTGGTAATGCCATCATCTACTTCTATTGAATTGTTGAGCAGTAAGTTCCTAATCAGCGGTATAAGGTAGTTCGTACTACCAATGAAATTCTCCACTTTTTCTAACAGTATGGTTCTGCTTATGGTGTCAAAAGCTTTCGAATAATCTATAAAGATGGCATGCAATTTACCCCCTGGTTTCTTTAAGGCTTCTTCTATGTCATTCTGGAGACAGCGGATAGCTAAAGTAGTTGATTTTCCTTTTCTAAATCCGAATTGCGACTCCGGTAGGTTATTTTCCACCAGTTTAATGAGACGTTTACCCACTAATGAAGTTAAAGTCTTTAGTAGAGTACATTCTAGCGCTATTCCTCTATATGAGTTGGGATCTGCGGTATCACCTTTGCCTTTATATAGCATTTTAATAGTAGATTTTCTCCAGTTGTCTGGTATCCTACCTTGCCGCAAGCATTCATTCATTAGGCGAGTGATGGATTCACCCAATTTTGGGAGAGCAGCTTTAAGATGTTCATTAAAAAGGTATTAAAAACTCGTATTTATTGCACAAGGTGCTACTATTGTATGTGACTGAATTGCTTTCAACATAAATTTGAGGAACGATAAAAAGAACATGAAACCCAAATCACGAATTTCGTTACCACGACACTCTCCTGCTATAAAAACGAGACCATATAGCTTATCTGCCTTCATTTCAGCCACATATATATTTAACAAAAATTGCTGAATCACAGTAGAGGACAAATACAGGTAGTCCAGAACATAGATTGCTGAGGTTGGACAACCTGCCTGTCATCATTCATGAGTCGCTGTTGAATGGTGTGTGTGTGTTTTTTTTTACTGTGCTAGTTAACAATATTGTCCCTATTTTGCACAATAATAGTGAAAACCCATGTTCACTGCAACTATAGTTGACTGGATATTTCTTTTCTGTAAAGAATATCTATTTTTACTGTTTGCTGTAAACAATGTATGATATGTATGTTGTTGGTTCGCCAGCTCCTTGCGTATATTCCGGACGAAACCTTGATAGACCCAGTGGTGCCAACTATTACGGATTGTCCGTAATTAGTACGGATTTTACCTCACGATTACGGAATTACGGTCAAAGGGGAAATTATTACGGAAAAGCTGACATTATCAGGAAAATAATTTTCAACGGGAAAAAAGAAAAGAAGGCGAAAGGATTGAACATTTCTCCTAAATCGTCCTCATTTCAATGCTTGTGAATTGACAATGATACTTATTCGATCGTGATTTCCTTTTGCTACCCATAAGCGTTGTAAAATTCATTGTGAAGGAAGGAGCTTCAGTAATGTTGTATTTGCTGTGTTAAGTGCACTGACAGTTGACAGAAAGATTGAGAAAGAAGTGAGACCTGCATTAAGCACATCTGCACTGGAATCGCTTATGGTTCAGAAGATGAAAATGCCATCAGAGTGGGAAGGATGCTTCAAGAAAACCTACACTGAAAAGCTGCTGTTGCGTGAGAAACAAGCTACAAGGAATGTTTTATCACATAACTAACAGGTTGTGTGCTAATGTTATTGTGTAATATGATATACTTTCAGATAGATTGCTAGAGGGAAGGGCAAAAGGGGTGTCATTATCAAGAAGGCGATTACTGATAATCAACATCAAAGGTTGGTACCTCTGTAGACCAATAATTAATTCAATATTTATGTTTATTGGGTAAAGCTTCTTTACCCGGTGTGCGAAAGTGAGGTTAGACATCCAACATGGCGTGACACGGACGACGTCACGTAACACACGGGAGGCTTGCCAACTTACGCATTCTTAGTGACAAGACCAGAGCTTGGCCTGGTTTTGGAAAGATAGGTTAGAGCTGCTAAATTACATTTTTTTTCTTGCCGTGCAGTATGCGCCGCGGCCATAGTTAAGAGCCTCTCGAAGGGAGTGTGGCTCCCGAAGGGGGCCACTCTTCTCATGACAGAGCATGGCCTGGATTTGCAAAGATAGGTTACATCGAGTTAGGACATGGTTCTCTTACTTTTAGCGAATATAGCAGCCCTGTACTTGCACATGATGCGAGCTCTGTCGGAGACATTACAAAGCTTCTCTGGCGAATAGGAGCTCTTCGCGAACATTAGCCGGCCAATAGGAACACAGCACGTGGTCGCTATCATCTCATTTACACAGTCTCAGTTTTAATTCTTCTATATAAGTAAGAATACTTTTTGGGGCGGGATGGTGGGTTTCTGGCAAGCATGAAGGAAGGATCTCTCCTTTCTGCTACTTAAGGCATTGTTGCACATCATTCTTATATGATTTTTATCATCCCCAAGTCTGCCCACCGGGTACAGAAGCGGCACCGTTTATTGCATTCAGCCATTGTCACCAACAGTAATTTCAATTACTACAGTCAATCAATTAGAAATTCTGTTGGACCTAAGCGAATCTAACCTAATTCCGTTAAGATCGCTATCTTTTGGTGGATCACAACCTAACCTGTCACTGTCAGAGGTATTCAGTGGATCACAACCTAACCGGTCAACATCAGTGGTTTTTGGTGGATTATAAAGGTCTTGTCACAAGCCAATGTTGTCCCAAGAGATGCTGGAGGCCTGTTGGCGGCTTCACAGCCCTAACCTGGGTGCGTAGCCCCCAGACCCCGTTTCCTTGCCCCCGCCCCAATTGTCTTGTCACTAGCCAGACCTAACCAATCAAGCCCAACGGTCTTGTCGCTACCCAGACCTAATCAAGGTAGAACCTAGTGTACACACTCCAGCTTACAACATACAACTTCGCGAAGAAATAGATATGAATCATACCTTAAAATCCTTGTAGAAGGGAGATGTATTCATTCTCCACTTGAAGATGTGCAACCAGCAGTTGGCACTACATCCACAGGTGCAAAAGAATCAGCAATGCCAGTAACAAGTTAAACGAGTTTAAAGACTTGCAGTGTGAATGAAGATAATGTTACATCGGGTTCTCCAAGTTGTCATTGGAAGATGTCTCAACTCTTGTGATGAAGCCTCTGCAGCATTCAAAATAATGTTCCCAGACAGTGAAATTGCTCAAAACTTTACTATGGGCAAGACCAAGGCTTCCTATGTTATAAATCGTGGATTAGCCCCATATTTTAGAGAAAGTTTGAAAAATGACAAACAGTGCTCTGACTACGTTGTTTGTTTTGACGAATCATTAAACAAATTTGCCCAAGAGGACAAATGGATTTTGTATAACGTTTTGGGATGAAATCTTCAAAAATATCAACAAAGTATTGGAATAGTGTGTTTTTAGGCAGGGCAACTTCAGATCACTTATTAGATGGGTTTATACATGGACTCTCCTTACCTTTAGGAAATATTTTGCAAGTCTTCAATGGATGGGCAAATGTTAACCTTAGTTTTATTTTAAAACTTGAAAATCATTTGCAGTTGCTAAACCCTGAGGGCAAATCTCTTCTTGATATAGGCATATGCAGTTTGCGTACAGTGAATGGAGCCATGAAAACTGAGATCTCCAAAATTGACTGGGACCTTTTTCATTTTTTTAGATCTCTGTACCTTCTTTTTAAAGATGCCTTTCTCAGCGTGCTAAATCTGCAGACATAACAACAAGCACCACATTTCCGTACAAGTTCACTGGAATAAGATGGTTGGAAAATGATGCTATGTTAATCAAGCTCATAAAATATATGATCACATTGACAAATTTGTTAAAGTGTATATTGAAAAAGACCTTCAATACCTTCTGTTACCACGTTTTTAGTGGTCCAGAGAGGGAAAGAAGCATGTGGGGTGAATGGCTGGATAAAGCGTAAATCAAAGTTTAAGTATTGCTAGCAAAATCTGAGAAAAAAATATTTTCTTCCTTTTCCTGTGCTAGAATCTTTTAATCATGAAGAAAATAAGGAACACTTTACCCAAAGAGCTGATAAGCTTAAAACATTACAACCAGGGAGTTCAAAAGCTCACAAAAATCTTACAATAGAGGAGCTCGTGAGCTCAGGAACTTTTACAAATACTGTGATAAAATTGCTGAAAAAGTCAAACGACAGTTCTGTTTCCTAATGGAGGAAGCTCAGAACAATGCAGGTATCAGCAAACAAATTAATAACTCTTTTTCTAAAATTTTACTACAGTCATTTAGGAGAAGATGAGAAATGTGAAGATTGGTGTATAATTTCATTTTATCCCATGGTAATGTATTTGTTGAGACAGGCTTTACCAAACAACTTGGTCGTGCGGTTAGGGGTGCACAGCTGTGAACTTGCATTCGGGTGATCATGGGTTCAAACCCCACTGTTGGCAGCCCTGATGATGGTTTTTCGTGGTCTCTCACTTTCACACCAGGCAAATGCTGACCTTAGATAAGGTCACACCCGCTTCCTTCCAAATCCTAGCCCTTTCCTATCCCATCATTGCCATAAGACCTATCTGTGTTGGTGCAACGTAAAGCCAGTTCTAAAAATTAGAAAGGAAAGGACAGGGTTTCCTGTCAATGAACATTTACTAGTCGAAAATCTTCTAGAAGAATAACTTGTAAAGTAAGTAAACTCGTGTCCTCATCCCGAGGTAGTGCAGCTCTTTTCAAGGCACACCCCCATTGGAGGTGAGCTGCATGTACCATTTCAACCACTTACCAGCCCTCCTGCCATTCTTAAATTTTTGGCAGTACCGGGAATCAAACCCGGGCCCCCGAGGACGGCAGCTAATAACACTAACCGTTACACTACGGACAGAATAACTTGTGATAGTGTGGAACAGGTTGGTGGTTCGAGGAATGTTACTATCAAGAGAACTATGCTGTCCTCGATCTGAGCTGCAAGAAGAAGGTATCAGTCATACTTGGAAAAGAAAAAAGAAAATCAATCAGAAGAGGAAAAGAAGAAAATGGATGGAAGGGAAATTGAATTACAATGGAAAGAGTTGGATGAAAAACAAGAAAAGTTGAGAAATCAAAATGAAAACAGTATTTTCGATAAGTGCAAATGTTTCTTTTTCATTCCTATCTTATTTCGACTGATTTGTCATCAAATTTGAAAACTGATTTGAGTATAGACCTAGGCTAGTGGAATTCGCTTTATTCACCTACGTTACACACACAAGTTTCTTGCTTTTGATCTCAAGAGTGATTTAACCCAGATAAAGGTGACGTCCTTCCAGAAGGATGTGTGCTGAGGTGGGAAAATATTCATTTATTGTATGTGGGTTTTTTTTTGTTGACTGAATTTGCACCTATTTACCTTGTCCACACAACGCATTCTAACAGAATAGCCGTGCAATATTCTTTTTTGTTTACTCAACTTTTTCAGAAGTAACTTAAATGAGCGAGTTACTAAAAATGGATGACTTGGGTTAGTAGATTTGCTTGATGTTTGCATTGTTTGTGGAAATGATCAATGTTATGGCATCTCAAGAGGTTCCTTGAACAGACTAACCAGTCATACGGGTTTACACAAAGATATCCGGTGGTCTAGTTTGATGTTTTGTAAGCATCCTTCCACAAGGACGTCAGCCGTTAACCACAGGACTTTGATTGCAAAGCTTTTGCGAGCATACTTTTCTTCTATTCCTTATGTTAGCAAAATATAGGCCTATCATCTGTACCGCAGTTATTCAGATATGTCACGTTCATCTCCCCTTGTATGGGCAACCAAGCAACAGGTATGTGTAATGGTTTGAGCCTTATCAGGGAGCTGGAATACTGCCGCAAAACTACGTATTCCGACAAGGATGTAGGCATGTAGGCTAGTGTTTGTATGACGTATGTTGACCAGATTGAGAACTTTCATAAGGAATCTGTTTTGGCAATTTTAAATTCACAACCCCTTCTGAAAGACTTATGCAGAAGAAATATGGCCACTGCTACGATAAAGACTGACTGAACCAGCAAGGCCACGAACCTACTACACTGGCGTAGCAGGAGGAGAGGTGATAGTCCCAGGTAGCGGATAGGGGGT
Organism: Anabrus simplex; assembly: GCF_040414725.1. NCBI lineage: Eukaryota > Metazoa > Arthropoda > Insecta > Orthoptera > Tettigoniidae > Anabrus > Anabrus simplex. The sequence continues at coordinate 673,073,738 of NC_090266.1, read as the reverse complement.
CCTAACCGGCTGGCCGGCGGACTTGAGGGAAATAAAATACCTCTCGTGGAAAAAGCACACAACCCGCTGTGGGTGGGGAATGCAGATGAAGAATACACCCACGGTATCCCCTGCCTGTCGTAAGAGGCAGCTAAAAGAGGCGACCAAGGGACGTTTGTATTGGAACCATGAAACTACTTGTGATTAGTACCACCATGCGGGGAACACCATGGGTCGCTTTTACTTGCGCATAGTGCCACTATGTTAGGTACCAAATAGGTTTGTGATTAGTAGCAACAGAGTGCGTTGCTGGCTTCTACAGTACCTGTGATTAGTACCACTAGAAGAGACACCATGGTTCTGGCTTGCCTATGATTAGTACCCACTATATGAGGAACACCACAGGATAGTGCGGGTCCCTGTGGTTAATACACGTATGTGATGAAGACCATAGGTTTGCGTTGCCTGTAAATGGCACCGCAGTGTGCAAAACACCATAGGTCTGTATTCCATGTGTGAATTTCATTACCTGTGAGTAGTACCATACTGTGTGGAATGCCACGAGTCTACGCTACTTTCAGTTAGTACCGCAACATGACAAATACCATGGTTCTACTTTCCTAGCAATAAGTACCATTATGAGGGGCTGATGACTTGGATTTTGGCCCCCTTTACACTAAAAGCATCATCAATTCAGTATTATGCTACAGAGGCAGTCCCTTGGTCAATAATACTCTTGTTTCACATTCTGTGAATGCGAGACGTTGGGGGTCGGATCCACTGATTGTTTTAACTTCATATCCATCCATTCATTCTTTGTCCCCATGTTTTGAATTCTGGTCAGTGGAGGATTTTGGACTTTTAATTTGTCATTCAATTTCGTCTCATTTCATACCATTAGGGGCCGATGACCTAGATGTTAGGCCCCTTTAAACAACAATCATCATCATTATCATCATGAATCAGCAAGGACTGTGACATAATGAAGGGAAGTGACATGAAAAAGAAGCCTTTAGGAACTTTTGACGTCAGATTCCATATTAGTAGCTATATGGAATGATAAAAGTGTGGTTACTGTGGTCACTAATTTTGATACTGTCACTTGAGCTCGTTGAATGCCACTTTATTCAGAGCAGCGGAAGAAATGGACACTAATTGACCAACCAAGGTTCATTAACAATTATAATAAGCACATTAGTGGTATTGATCGAGCAAATCAGTACATTTCTCCCTATTGGGTGTCGATCAGAGGAAATGGTAATTTCCCATAATTGCACATTGCATTGATGCTTGGCAGCTCTACCCAGCTAATGGAGGTAGGCTAGACTATTTAGCATTTCGCCGATGGATCACAACAGCTATCCCTAGAATCAGATCGCCAGGTAGGTTTGACCAGAGGAAGGCCATGTAAAGAATTGATTCCAGGTATGATATGAAGGGACATTTTGAAGCAGACTTGCCTACAAATACAGTTATGGAAGAAACGTAGCAGCTTCACTGCTGTCACTGTATGAAGAAAACGACGTGTGAAATGTGAGGTATCCCTTCATGTTTCAAGTTTCATTATCACACTAGAACCTGTGTCAGAAGTCTTCTAAGTACACAGTTTCTGTTCTTCCCACAAACGGTTCAGAGCATATGTATCCAGCTGACGTCCTTCCAGAAGGATCAGCAGCTTTTCGAAAACTTTTGGACAGAAAAAAAACGAAGTTCATTGTGTTCATTTGAATGCTTTCAAGTATTTTGTTGGAAAAAGAAAGTAGATGCTAACAAAAATTAATTCAGCCTTATCTGGGTTAAATCCTCTCGACTGGGTGAGTTGGCCGTGCGGTTAGGGGTGTGCAGCTGTAAGCTTACATCCGGGAGATAGTGGGTACGAAACCCACTTTCGGCAGCCCTGAAGATGGTTTTCCGTTGTTTCCCATTTTCACACCAGGCAAATGCTGGGGCTGTACCGTAAGACCACGGCTGCCTCCTTCCCACTCCTAGGTCTTTCCTATCCCATCGTCATCATAAGATCTATCTGTGTCGGTGCGATGCAAAGCTAGTTGTAAAAAAAATTCTCTCGAGTCACTGTTAGGCTACTGAAGTTTAATTTTTATATATGCTATAGTGTACCTTTTATTGAATTACTCAATTGAAAAGTTGATTCTTACCTTGTTTTCCAAAATTCTAATTCATATCTTTTAATAACTTAAATATAATTCCAGTGTTTATTAAAATTGAGTTTTTTATATTTTATTTCTTGACATATGGAACTACTGTAATTAATTAAGGTACTTGAAAACACCTTCATTCATATGTTACCTACATACACTACAAATACATGTTAATTTCTTCTTGTTGTAGACAACTTTTGATATCAAGAGTCCTTTAAATCCACATGAATAGTATTGGATTACTGTGGTAAAATAATTTTCATATTTGAATCACTCTATTAATAAGTCAGTTGTAACTTTTTTCCTTGGAAATAACATAAATGTACATGTTACCATTAAAATATTTATTATGTTTATAATTATGTAAAGTGCCATCAGTGTAATTGTTTTTCAGTAAATAGTTTTTGCTAGGTGGCTTTACGTCGCACCGACACAGATAGGTCTTATGGCGATGATGGGATAGGAAAGGCCTAGGAGTTGGAAGGAAGCGGCCGTGGCCTTAATTAAGGTTCAGCCCCAGCATTTGCCTGGTATGAAAATGGGAAACCACGGAAAACCATTTTCAGGGCTGCCGATAGTGGGATTCGAACCTACTATCTCCCGGATGCAAGCTCACAGCCGCGCGCCTCTACGCGCACGGCCAACTCGCCCGGTTGTAAATAGTTTAAAAAAAGAAAGTGGAGAGTGAGTTAGTCCAGCTATGGGGACAGATATGCTGTTAGACAAATTAACTTGTCACTCAGTTTTCATGAGTCAGGGAAAATTTTCTTAGTAGGTCAGGGAAAGTCAGGGGAAACTTGAAACACGATGTTCAGGAAACCCCCCCCCCAGAGGTACATTTACTTTTATAACCTAATAAAGAGCAGCACACGGCATTTTCCATTGCTTAAGTAGCTACTACTAGCGTTGCTATTGGCCAACGTAAAGTGGGATGCGACGTAATTCCCAGCAGTCATGAGAATTAAGTATACTCTGTTACCAACACCTGCAGAATAAAAGCACAAATAAATAGAACCTGTAAAGGAGCATACTGTCTGCATGGCAATGAAGAAAAAGGTCATTTAGTTGCTGTAACCTGTTTTTGCACATCCAGGCCAATTTCTTGTCATGAGAATAGTGGCCTCTTTGGCCACACTCCCTTTGAGAGTCTTTTTCTATGGCCATGGTGCATACTGTCCGCACAACAAGAAAGAAGGTAATTTAGTAGCTGTAACCTATCTTTGCACATTCAGAAAAATATCTACCATGAAGCTTGCATTCGGGGGATGGTGGTGGGTTTGAATCCCACCATAAGCAAGTTGGTTTTCTCTGGTTTCCCATTTTCACAACAGGTGAATAGGGGCTGTACCTTAATTAACTCATTGGCATACTTTGCCGCCTGCCAGGCGGCCATGCGTGCAGTGACCATTCACACACAGACGCCTGGCAGGCGGTCTGCTGAGAGGTAAACTTTCTGCAACTGGTTCAAGCCTTCTGTCCATAGATTGCATGACATGCAGTATACAGTCTGTAAACTGAGAATCTGCTCTCTCTCTTTCTCTTGAAGTTGGAATGAACATCACAGATTGCATCACACAGCAGGTAATCGCTCTCCAAGTAGGGTGATTACCTCCTTGATAATTAGCAGAAATGGCAGATACTAGTAAACATTGTATTTCAAGCAACGAATTCGAACGTATATTATGGGATAGAGTGAATTGGGCAGTGATGTATTTTTAGAAAATTAATCAATTTTATTTGCTAGCAGTGAAAATTATAGCAGCATAACAAAAAAATTCACGTTACTGATGGCATGTTTGAAAGTTTGAAAGTAATAATGATAATGAAGTCCATCCTGCCTACAAAAGAAGACAAAGGAAGGTGGCTGGGAATGGAGTAAATCATAATGATTTTATATGAAATTCTGGAATAAAATCCTTCATAAACAGGACCCTCCCTCCAGATCCTTCCCCTCTACACATTTCCCAACATGTGATTCACAACTCCATGGGATGAGATAGCTACTGAAAGAATCAGTTTTGCCAATCAGTTAATCATAGAAAAAAATTCCAACTCACCCTGTATGAGTTCACAGGGAACATTTCACAAGACTTATAACCGTAAACCATGCTGTGACTGTGTTGAAAGCAAGACCGGCAAAACAGTTGTAATGACATATGGCTATGAAAGTATTTGGTGGCTTTGCATTTCCAGGAGTGTTTTAGGGTGTTTCACACGATGAAAACGTACAAATTGTTCTTCTGGGTGCTGCACTTCATCACATCAAACAAGGTCATGATTAAAATTCAGTATGTTGCAGATTACATGTATAAAAAGTAGTGTAAAACTGTATCTTATGCGTGAAAAAATGGTATACATGTGCATGCTCAGTACATTAAAATGAGTATGGCAATGGGTTAAGACCAGAAACATTACCTTCCCAGTCCTGACCCTTTCCCATCCTTGCGTCGCTGAAAATCTTTTGCGTGTTATTGCGACGTTAAACCACTAGCAAGATAACATAAATATTCTGATTATTTTGGAATTTGCTTTGCCCAGTGTAGCTGTGGACATCTGTATGATGATCTATTCTGTCCGGTTTGCCTTCTTCAGGTGCTTGTATTTTGTAGGATTGGTCTCCTGGTTTCTTTATGTGAATTCTTGAAATCTAGTCTTCAACTGTTTTTGTCCATCTGTTCCTTCTCTTCTTGTCCAGACTGCTAGTGAGATCATCTGCTACTTCTATCCGACAGCTCTCTAGAAAGTCTTGATGTGGAAGATCACTGGAATTGCTTCCAATTGCTACACATTTTTAAAAATATTACAGTACTTAAAAATTATTATTTAAACTAGCATTTAGCAGAATAGAATCCAGTACAATATATTGTTGTTTAAATTCTAGCTTACTGCAGCTCTAATAGAAGTCACACATCTTCTTTTCCTTCAGCTTTTCCCATACCTGTGGGGTTGCAGGTGTGAACTGCGTCGCACATGTGGATTTGGCCCTGTTTTACGGCCGGATGCCCTTTATGATGCCAACCCTGTATGGGGGGATGTTATCACTATTGCGTGTTTCTGTGGTGTTGGGTAGTGTAGTGTGTTGTTTGATTATGAAGAGGAAAGTGTTGGGGCAGACACAAACACCCAGTCCCCGAGCCAGAGAATTAATCAAAAGTGATTAAAATCCCCAAACCGACTGTGAATCAAACCCGATTAAAATCCCCGACCCAGCCGGGAATCAAACCTGGGACCCTCTGAACCGAAGGCCAGTACACCGACCATTCGGCCAATGAGTTAGACTAATAGAAGTCACACTATAAAATAAAACTAACAAATATTATGAGTAATTCTGTGTTGTATTCTGTACTGAATCTATGAAATGCATTTATTGCATAAAACCATCATTGTTGTATTTCATGATGCACTGTTTACCAATACTGTATTTTTAAATCTTAATTTGGATAAATTTCACATACAAACACTAACTTCAGTTAACTAGAAGAAACAGTAATCTTCTTTTGGCATAAGGTGCTAAACCTGCTTGGTGGTACGAAATTGCACTAGCGTCACATGAATATCATGTCAGTTGGCATGGCAGCAGTGCTGATCTGCATCATAATGCCAGTTCAGGGGCTTTTGCAGCATCTATGCTACAGTATCTTGTGGCTGCTCATGTTGTAGCTTTAACTGCCCGCTGTACTATATATACATCTACTTTGCATTCTCTAAAGATCTTGTGTAACATTTCCCCTTGTTTTTTCTGCTTATGCCTTCATTGTTTAGGTGGAAGCTGTGGAGAGCTCTTCAGGGAGTCAAACCTTTGATCAAGCCTTTGCATGGCTTTCATAAAGGCCTTTAGATGTGTGCATGTGCTGCTTCAGTTCAAGTGATAAGTCTTGGATGCTGTGGTGTGTTCTTTGGATTAGGTGATAGCAATCCCTTTGTTCCTACAGTAACCGTTCTTTGGCATCACCCAAGGGACACGCACAGTTTCAGGAATGCTATGAACATGAACATCCATTGTCCCCCAATTCTTTATGGCAGTACGGAGAGAGTCACCACCAATGGTAGACACCTTTGAGATATTTCCGTCTTAGAAGATACCTTTCTGGACAAGCTCCATTGCCAGGTGCTCATGCCTTATTTTGTGAAACCCTACTTCAGTTGATATTGTATGATTTTGCATGAATAATGGACTTAAAGCTTTTATTTTCCTATGCTAATTTATTACCGTCAGCATGAAAAAAAAATGAAAACCTACAACCTGTTTTCCAGTCATTGACCGGGTCAGGAATGGAATGAATGAAGCAGATATAGGCTATTAGTACGATGGGGTCGCCACTCCCAGAGTGATTTATTAATGACTGATGGATCCTATGAAATGAGAATGGAGAGTGTTGCTGGAATGAAAGTTGACAGGGAAAACCGGAGTACCCGGAGAAAAACCTGTCCCACCTCCGCTTTGTCCAGCACAAATCTCACATGGAGTGACCGGGATTTGAACCACGGTATCCAGCGGTGAGAGGCCGTACCGTCAGCATATCATTATAAAATTTAACATTGTTGAAAATAATGTAGATTGGTTGGTAAGAAAGTTGAAATAGGATAGATAGAAAAATAAATAAATAAATATTAAAAAATGCCCCCGTATTTCTAGATTTAATTGGTTTATGCCACTTTCAATAAATTCCTCACTAAATTTTAGCAACCAGGCAAGTTGGCCATATGTGGTTAGGGGTGCGCAGCTGTGAGCTTGCATCCGGGAGATAATGAGCTCGAACCCCACTGTCGGCAGCCCTGAAGATGGTTTTCCATGGTTTCCCATTTTCACACCAGGCAAATGCTGGGCTGTACCTTAATTAAGGCCACAGCCACTTCCTTCCCACTCCTAGCCCTTTCCTATACCATCGTCGCCATAAGACCTCTGTGTGTTGGTGCGACGGAATGCAAATTCTAAAAATAAGAAATTAAAATTTAGCAAATTATCACAAGAACTCTCTTTGAAGCCAGCTATTGATTGACATAGTGTATTCAGATTTAAGGTAATCCAAAATGTTACAGATTTAGAGATTTTGGCAGACCATTTCATTCTGGCCACTGACTTTCTAGATGACACTTCTCATCATCATCATTTCCCTTTATCCAGCTGTAGCCGGATAGGGGCAAATATGGTTCCTCTCCACTTTCTTCGGTCTTTCCACCACTCCTCCTCCAACACTGTGTCCCAGTCCAGGTTTCTTTCTATAATGCTGCGTTGGATGGTATCCTTCCATCTCAATCGTGGTCGTCCACGGCCTCTCCTTCCTTGGATTTGCATTTCCATCACCTTTTTTGGCATTCTTTCGTCGCTCATTTGCTTTATGTGCCCAAACCATCTTAGTCGGCTCTTCTCTATTCTATCATTCATTTTCTCCACTCCAATTTCTTCCCGGATTTTCTCATTCCTTATTTTGTCTCGTCTACTCTTCTGTATCATACTCCTCAAGAATTTCATTTCGGTTGCCTGTATTCGACTCTCATCCTTCTTTGTCATTGTCCAAGTTTCTGCTCCGTAAGTTGTTATGGGTACGTAATACATCTTGTACATAGTATCCTTTGCTTCCATTGGCACATCTTTGTCCCATAACATATTTCTTACACTATGATAGAAACAACTTCCAGCTTGAATCCTTTTACTAATCTCAGCATCCAGTCGAGCATTCTCCATTAATTCACTCCCCAGGTATTTAAACGTTTCCACTACTTCCAGGGGCTTGTCTGCAAGTCTAATTTGACCTTTCCCTTCTTTCTCCCCTCTAGTCATAACAAGAGTTTTACTCTTTTCTACACTTATTTTCAATCCACATTCTTCATTCTTCCCATTCACCACATTCAATTGTTCTTGAACCTTCCTGTCTTCTTCTCCCCAAATCACAATATCATCTGCAAATAACATCATGTTCATTTCTCTTCCTCCATATGCTGCTTTTGCTGTTCTAATGATGTCATCCATTACTATTGTAAACAAGATTGGTGATAGAACACTTCCCTGTCTCAGCCCACTAGTTATTTTGAACCAACTTGTCCTGCCAACTTGTGTTTGCACGCAACTGCAACATTCCTTATACAATGCCATGATCATTTTTATTAATCCCTGTCCAATTCCTTTTTGCACCAGACTGTCCCAAACTTTCGTCCTAGGGACACTGTCATATATCTTTTCAATATCAATGAATGTCATCACCATATCATTCCCGTACTCCCAATGCTTTTCCATTAGTTGTCTCATAATGAAAATGGGCTCTATTGTTGACCTTCCACTTCTGAAACCAAACTGATTTTCCTGTATCTGCTTCTCAACCCTTAACCTTATTCTACTTTCCAGTATCCTTTCCATTATCTTAGCAACATGGGATATTAGAGTAATTCCCCTGTAGTTCTTCAAAACTTTCTTATCACCTTTCTTGAAAATTGGGATGATTATTCCTTTTTGCCAATCCTCAGGGACCTCCTTATTTTCCCAGACATTCCTGAGAACCCGATATGTCCACTGCAGGCCTACGGCTCCAGCTGCCTTTATCATCTCCACTGAAATTTCATCTATTCCAGCAGTTTTTCCATTCTTCATCTTTCTTACTGCCATTTCAATTTCATTCATTGTAATTTCTTTATCCATTTCTTCGTCAACTAATTGCCTTTCTTGGTCGTCCATTGAATGACTGTCATCCGTTCTTATGTTCAGCAGCTTCTGAAAATACTCTCTCCATCTATTTCTTATTTCTTCTGGCTTTGTTAAAATTATGTCACCTTCATCCTTCACAAATCTGGTGTTTACTTGATCTCTCTTTTTGTTTCTTAAGATACCATACAGTAATTTCTTGCTGCCCTGCGTATCATCTCTCAATTTCTGTGTGAATAAGGCCCAGCTTTTCCTCTTTTCTTCCTCCACTACTTTCTTGGCCAAATTCTTTGCCTCCACATATTTTCTTCTACTTTCTTCAGTCTTAGATGTTTTCCATGCTTTCCATGCCATTTTCTTTTCCTTCACTTTAATCTTTACCCTATCATTCCACCAGTGTGTTTCTTTGTCTTTCACATTTCCTGATGTTCTACCACACACCTTTTCTGCACATCCAACCAGTGCTTCCTTAAATATTTTCCATTCCTCTTCAACATTCCCCACCTCTGTCCTGGGTACCAAGGGTATTATTTCCCTTTGAAATTCTTCTTGTATGCTTTTCTCCTTCAACTTCCATATTTTAATTCTTTTCTCTCTTCTTAATTGGGGTTTTTCAATCTTTCCAACTTTCAGTTTTCCTATCACAACTGTATGATCTCCACCAAAGGCTTCTTCAGGCATGGCTGTTACATCTACAAGGTTCTTCCGGTGTTCTTTCTCTATGATTATATAATCAATCATGGTCTTTGTTCGTCTGTCTCCCCAGCCATACCTTGTAATCTTCTGACTGTTCTTCTTCCTAAACCAGGTGTTTCCAACAATCATTTGATTCCTCATGCAAAAATCCACCAACAACTCGCCTTCTGGATTTACATTTCCATATCCGAAGGGCCCTACAACATCTTCCTTTCCTTGTCTTTCCATTCCAACTTGTGCATTTAGATCTCCCATCAATAGTACTTCCTTATCTTCTATCTGTCTCTCCACTTCCTCTAAGAAGTCCTCTAGATGTTCATCTGTGCAACCAGTTTGTGGGGCATACAACTGAAATAGATCTTTCATGCCATTTTCAAACTGGAGTCTCATCATCATCATCCTATCGCTGATGTACTTTGTATATTCCAGATATTCTTGGATTTCTCTTCTAAGTATGATGGCAACTCCATTTTTTGCTTCAGATCCTCCGCTGTAATACAGCCTGTATCCTTCTCTCAGAGGGATCTCCCCTGTACCCCTCTTCTTGGTCTCGCACAGTCCAAGTATGGCTATATCTTTTTCTATCATGAAGTCAACCAGTTCTTCTGCCTTTCCCGTCAGTGTCAGTACATTAACTGTTGCAATTTTGATGTAGTTTGGTGCTGGTTGCCCATTTTTCACAGTTCCCCCAGCACCTGAAGAGCTGCGCGTCGCTTTTAGCAGGGGACGCCCTAACCTTTTCCGAGGCACCATATCTGCTTTGTCCATATAGGCTATTGTTACGATGGGCTCGCCTCACCCAAAGGCATTTTATACCTACTGCCAGGTTCAAAATTAGGCCGCCCCTAACATGGAGACAGGCGCCTTTCGTAGCCGCTCCTCTGGAGTACAGACGCTACGGGTATGCCCCTTCCGCCATCTCCGCCGTTCCGAAGTCCACCTTCTCCGCCGTAGATGCCGTTGAGGTCTTCACTCGTAACCCTGAGCTGGGACCCATACCAGATGTTACACACCGGGTCAGTGTGCTCTGGGACTCACATAGGCAGGGGCGCCACTCCCTGGATAGGGCTGCCTCCGAAGAGGGTCCCTACCTGCTACCTATTGGTGATTAAAAATAAAGATGACACTTCTATAGGGCTAAATTTTCTTGTTTCATCTTGATATGTCTGAATTTTCTCTTTTGTTTGTATTCACTGTCATAGCCCAAAGATTTATTGGTTTCCGAATTGCATGTAAAGCATAATACACTGTTCAAACAAGTAATTTGGATACATTTTAGACGTTCTTAACTCCATTGTACGAATGCATAGTGGGATGAGAATTGGGCTTCCATGGTAATAGCGTGTCCTGTTTACACAAGAGGACCCCATTGTCATTCTTGGTTGTTCGTTCAGACTAAGGTAGGTGACGGGGAACGTAGTTGTTTTTCAGTGAAGCCACTTGTGCAATTTTATTGCTTCAAGAAGGGTAACCGCCGTGATGCATTGCAGAATGCTAAGGGTTGCTGAGAATACATGTGTTTTTTTTTTGTAAGTTGCTTTACGTCGCACCGACACAGATATGTCTTATGGCGACGATGGGACAGGAAAGGGCTAGGCGTGGGAAGGGAAGCGTCTGTGGGGTTAATTAAGGTACAGCCCCAGCATTTGCATTTTGTGAAAATGGGAAACCACGGAAAACCATCTTCAGGACTGCCGACAGTGGGGTTCGAACCCACTATCTCCCGAATACTGGATACTAGCCGCACTTAAGCGACTGCAGCTATCGAGCTTGGTCGATATGGTATCTGTGGAATTGTTTCTAGGTGACTGGAAGTGTTACGAGCCCCACAGCACAGGCTGCCAGAGGAAAACAACCCCAGGGCAGGATCGTTTTGTGCATGTACATGTTCTCCGAAACTGCCAAGTTACACGATTAGCACTTTAGTGGACTTACAGTAGGCTTCTTGAGTATGAGTTAGTGACCAAATAGTCGGAAACTGGCTTTGAGAGGCCAATTTAAGATCCTAACCACCTGCTTAAATACCAACACTGTACACACGACATCGTGGTAGGAGACTACAGATTGCTAGATATCACCCGCACCGCCAGCTAAGACTCTGGCATCCTGTGCTGTTCTGGGATGAATCTCCTTTTGTGTTCTGTCATTCTGATGGTTATCTGTGAGTCTGGAGAAGGTGTGGAGAGTGATTTCATCTGACAGCTGTACAATGTACCATTACTTATGGACGTGGATCTGTTATGGTATGGGCAGGCACAAGGCTTGACACAAAAACCAATCTCATGATTCACAAGAAATCCATAACTGCCCAGTGGTATATTGAAGAGATCTTAGTACCACGTGTGATTGAGTGGGCACGCAGAAGTCACACCTTGAATCCGATCGAACAAGTCTAGGACCAACTGGAGCAAAACTCCGAGCTAGAAATCCACCACCCCAAACACTACAAACTTTTGAAGACACCCTCATGGATAAGTGGAAATGTTTGCTTCAGCCGAATGTGCAGTTCCATGTCAGATGCATGAGAAGGCGTTGTGAAGCTGTTATCCATGCGAGGGATAGCAATACTCCTTATTAAGACACTTAATTACCAGGTAGCCATTTTAGTGTATAACCAGAGACCACTTTGATTATGAAACGTGTGTAACCACATCACGTATTGAGTGTCCAAAGAACGCTTTTCATTTCTTTCCTTAATTGTTGCAAAAAAAGTTTATTTTCAATGCATGTCTGTTTTTATTTCCATTTGTATGCATATCATGGTTTATTTCCATATGTATATATATCATGGAGGTATGAAGATACAAAAAATGTCTCTTTTTAAGTATAATTTTATAGGTAGTGTTTCCTCTCATTTGAAATGTCTTTAAATATTCTCCATATTTTAATTGTGTTGAGATACCAATGATCACATTGCTTTCATTACAAACTTCTCTTTTTTTTATTTATTTTAGAGACCTTCAAAACAATGCCATCACCAGTTTAACAAAAGAGTCGTTTCAAGATTTGGAAAGACTTTACAAATTGTAAGTACCGGTATATTATTTACATTTGAAATTTTATAATATTTTGTGCTTTAATAATTAATATGTAATTCCAGGTGCTTATGATTTTGTGGTAAACATATGCGTACAATTTACCTGTAAATAGGCTATGCTGAAAATGTCACTGACCTACCATACATCATCATGGGACCAAAACATGCAAAATAAAAATTAAGATAGGAACAGATCACCAACAATATAGGAATTTGAAAGCAACAAAAATAACTTCCTTCCTCCCTTACATTTATGACCACAGAATGCGTTTAATTGTAGAAAAATCTCGTGTATCCAGGTCACATCAAATAATTTTAGTTTTCAAGAATACCAAGTGAGTTGCCTGCACGGTGTGGGTCACATAGGATGCATGAGCTTGCATTTAGGAGTTGGTGGATTTGAACCCAACTCTCGGCAGCCTTGAAGATGGTTTTCTGCGTGTTCCCTTTCTCACACCTGGTAAATACTGGGGTTCTATCTCAAGTAAGGCCACGGTTACCGTGATGTAAAACAAGTAGGAGAAAGGGGAAAAAAATCAACATTTCCATCAAACTAATCGACAATAACTCACAGGATGTCTACATTCTAAAAAAATCATGGAAAGCCTGTGAAAAATGTTTATCAAGGAAATAGACAAAACGAAAAAAATATTGAGAAAGACTGGAAATCTTCCCGGGTGATATTTTTGATTGGAATTTTTGGTGATCTTTTCTGCTGAGACAGACTATTGTAGCATTTTTTCCCTAGGTATTTTTTTCACAAGAAATGCACCGCAATTAAGCTTATATAATCTTTCTTGTGTAAATCGCATCCTTGATAATTCGTATTTTCCTTCATTATTAAAATTCAATGTCCCACAGATTAAAGTATGATGTTTACTTACATTCTAAGTTGAAAATACCAGAACAGCCAGTTAATATATCTCACCACTCCACAGTCCGGCTCCATGGCTAAATGGTTAGCGTTCTGGCCTTTGGCCACAGGTGTCCCGGGTTCGATTCCCGGCAGGATCAGGAATTTTAACCATCATCGGTTAATTCTGCTGGCACAGGGGCTGGGTGTATGCGTCGTCTTCGTTATAATTTCATCCTTATCACGGCGTGTGCATGTCACCTACGGGAGTCAAGTCAGACGACCTGCACCTGGAGAGCCGAACATGTCCTCGGACACTCCCGGCACTAAAAGCTATATGCCGTTTCATTTACCACTTCACAGAATATGCAGTAAGTATAATAGCATGGCCATGAACAAGTAGGAAGCAAAATTTTGTCCCAGCTCAAGCTTATGATTTAGGCTCTAAGGAAAGTAAAATGTGGTCAGTTCCTTAGTAGCTAAGTTACTGATAATTATTACATGAAGTTGTTACCATCATAATGTTCATTTTTGCATGTTTACCATGTTTCAATATCATGATCATCATCTATATATATAAAATAAGAGTTTTGTCTGTACATTGCTCAGAATTTGAAAAGAATGGTATTTCTGTATCGATCATGTCCACAGTAACAAGAGAATGCAGTTTTTACTTTTCCGTAATTTCTGTCTGTCTGTATGTATGTATGTACACGCATCACGAGAAAACGGCTGAAGAGAATTTAATAAAAATTGGTATGTAAAGTCGGTGGGTGAGCCGCTACAATCTAGGCTATAAATTATTTTATTCACGCTGAGGGAAATGGTAGTTTAGGGGAAGGACTAAAATACCATTCTCAAATATTTATATTATTAGTGGTCATATCGATAAATACTACATAACTAAATTTCTGATCATTACGTCTTATGCATTTTTACCGTACCGGCTATGATAACACAGATATTCATGAATTTGAATTTTTGTTGCCGAGTCCATATCAATGCGGAGCCCCGACAAAATGGGTAAACAGAATTTAATGATAATCGGTATATAGAGTCGGGGAATAAGAAACTACAGTTTAAGCTATAAACAATGTTATTCACCTTGGGTGAAATGGTAGTTTAGGGGAAGGCACCTAAAATTTCATTTTTAAATACCTATGTTCTTGGTCCTATGGAAAAGTACAACATAACAAAAGTTATAGAGAATATAATTTCCGATCGTTTGTTTTATTCAGTTTTACCGTACCGACTATGATAAGAGTGGTATTTCAGAACTAGAAGACAATTAATAATGTGACGGCCTACAATATCGAATGCGCGTAACATAGATCAACAATAACATTACACTGACCGTTGTTTGTTGTAATGTTCTTTGTCTCTTATGCTGACATTCAACTCCGATAGATGGGATTACTGCTGCGTACCGAGTATAACAGCCTAACTGAATATTGGCGGGAAATAGCTGAGGAGTTAGATAACTTTCTTCTTTAGCATGCCAATCCTCTGGTTCATACATTTTCTGATACTGCTGGTACGTAACACACTAGTTCATTATAGTATGCCAGCTATTCGATACCTGCTCTGACGCGCTGTTTTGAATGAGCAGTGTGCGCACATAAGTCAGAGGCTCAGTTAGTAGTAGTATGAACTGGTCTGGAATTACAATTTAGCCCTATTCCAAATTATAGTACCAGAATTCACTAAATAACTCAAAATTCAACCTTGAAAAGAGCTGTTTCTTAGGAAAAGCTTCTTCCTCTTTATTCATTAAATCTACATTAATTTTATTCCAAATTAACAGCGAAGATGTGGTTTCTTCTCTGGCTTGGAGGAAAAATTGCCTCCACGTCAGATAGTTCCTTCCCCCGCCAGTATAGTGAACAGAGATTTTCCGACTCATCAGGTACTCCGAGGAAGCCGATAAGTAAACGGGCATAGTTTTTGCCCTGGGACTATCTACTATTTGAACACCACCCCCCCCCCACCCACCCCCCCACCCCCGCCGAAAAAAAGGACAATTGTTCGCGGATCACGGATGTCTGCGTCTTGGTCATTCCAGCTCTGTAGCTTTGGACTGTTAGTTATAGAGAATATAATTTCCGATCATTTATGTTTTATTCAGTTTTACCGTACCGACTATGATAAGAGTGTACTGTTCGTTAAAAGTGAAAAAATGTGTGGTTTTTCATTTGATCGAGTATTTCATATGAAGGCATTGCTTTTAATCGCGCCATTCCTACCGACGTCATTGTAATGACCCATGTTCATTTCAGTTGGGAAAACCACTAAGAGAGTCTTTCTGAGAATCTATAAAGGCAGGCGGAGAGTGAGTGTCTGCCATTATAATGAAAACTCCCCAACATCCTAACTGAATATTGGCGGGAAATAGCTGAGGAGTTAGATAACTTTCTTCTTTAGCATGCCAATCCTCTGGTTCATACATTTTCTGATACTGCTGGTACGTAACACACTGGTTCATCATAGTATGCCAGCTATTCGATACCTACTCTGATGCACTGTTTTGAATGAGCAGTGTGCGCACTTAAGTCAGAGGCTCAGTTAGTAGTAGTAGTAGGAGTAGTAGTATGAACTGGTCTGGAATTACAATTTAGCCCTATTCCAAATTATAGTGACTGACGGTAGGCAAGCTGGCCTACCATTACAATGAAAATTCCCTAACCCAGTCTTGATATGAGAAAAGACGTTGGTGACTTGCCCGCCGTGCTTCTAGGGCAACATTAAGAGCTATGCAACTTAATACAATCTTGCTCACAAGGTTTACACTACCCAACCTAGAATTCTGTATAAAATTTAGAATTCCGTAGCGAAGCACGGGTACATCAGCTAGTCTTTAATATGTGTACTATTATATTTAAATGTGAATGGAACTGTAATTGGAAACTTGTTCTCTGTTGTATGTTTATCATTAAAATTAAATTGGACTTCACAGCATATAGTAAATTGTTTTAAATCTGTCAAACTTAGCAATATGAGTAAGCAAGCAATCATTTCTCATGCTCAAGTTCCTACACATGTAAAATACATGAAAGCTAAATCTTCCCAGCCGGCAATTTCTTTCTTTACAAAGAAATATGCCTCTACTCCACCTCTGTTAGAAGATGTGCAGCCAATTACACCTCATTCACCGCTACAAGAATTAGTAGTACCAGGAACAAGTCGGACAAGTTTTGAAACTTTCACTGTTAATTAAGATAATCTTACTTCAGCTGAAGCAGTGTGGGGTTGCCAGGTCACCTCTAGGAAGATGTCTCTGAACTCCTGTGATGAAACCTCCACGTTGGCTGAACCAATGTGGGGGTTTGAGGTCATCACTAGGAAGATGTCTCTGAACTCCTGTGATGAAACATCCACAGCATTTAAAAATATGTTCCCAGTCAGTCAAATCACTCAGATTGGCCTCATATTTTCAAGAAATTTTGCAAAATTACACAAAACTGTTCTCTGACAATGCTGTTTATTTTGATGAATCATTATACAAATTTGTTCAAAGAGGGAAAATGAATTTGTATGTAAGGTTTTGGGATGTAAACCTTCGAAATATGTCATCTAGATATTAGAATAGTGTATTTTTAAGGCAGGGCAAGTGCTGATCATTTGCGAGATGATCTTATTCATGGATTCTGTCTACTTTTTGAAAATGTTTTGCAAATCTCATTGGACAGGACAAGTGTTAAACTCAATTTTATGCAAAAACTTCAAAGTCATTCCCAAATGCCAAATTCAGAGAGCAAATGTCTTTGATTTTGGCATAGGCCTATGCAGTTTCCATACCAAGGTAGTTAGAGTAAGAGGTAGGGATCACGCGCAGGTCTCCCCATCCCGCTTGGCCGTCTAGTGACGTCATAGAGAACCCTTAGCGCCTTGTCTTCTGTTTGAGGTAATGCACCGCTGTGAGCTATTCTGGTTTAGCCACAAGTTAGACATAAGAGAACTTCATTGATATTTTAACATCACCTCAGAAAAGGCATACCGTTTCACTATTACATTAGAGTAATAATAGATCAAATACAGTGTGAATCAAGCAGCATTACTGAAGTATTTCGATCTCTATAAAAAGTTGTAGCAATGCTAAGACTGTGATTACAGTGGAATGGCCATTCCATATGTTCATGTTCTCAACACCTATGACAACAATAACAAGGGGGCTCTAATTGTTACAGACACAAACATGAAAGCTTGATGGCTGCAAGAAGTATGTCTGTTGTTACAAACAATATTAGGAAACTATATACACTGTCAACAACACAAACAGCAAATGTTAGGAAACTATAACTGTCCACAACACAAACAGTACAGTAAATGTTCTTATCTAAGTGCCAGAAACTGACAAATTCCACGTTAATATTAGATAAGCTATATAAATTAATGAGCCTGTATATTAACATTCTTAACACTGATTTCATATACAACATAATAAACTGCCTTTCATAAAAAATTAACAGGTGTGTTATATACAAAGAATAATGCTGATTTAAAAAGAAAAGTATTAAACACACTTATAGCATTGGTGAAATTTATTTGCTTTTCTTCTTTTTTTATCGGTATTGTATTAACTGAAACCTGGTCTCTTGAATATCTTTCTTTTGTTTAAAGCATTCATTCAAATAAAATAACGGCTTCTCACCTAGCAACTTGCAGACTGATAAATTTCGGGGAATTTCTTCTTCAGGATATCCGTAAGGTTTGTGATGTTGTTAGAACCTTCTTTCAGTTCTTTCCTGTGGTAAAATTTGAACTATTTTTCCATTTGCACTACCGTGGTGTACCATCTCTCTGTAGGCTGCATCAAACTGTCTCTAGACATCTTTGAAATCTAATTTTCACCCCTTGTAGGTTGACCTGTTTTCTCTCCATAATCGCTTTCTATATCAAGGTTCTTCTTTACCCTAAAAGCTATATAACCAGTGAAGTCTGCAAGCAGCTCATCACGATCCTTGGTTTCACGACTGTCCTTGAGCTGTTCCACTAGCTCTTCAAGGGCTTTAACGAACCCTTGCTCATCCTCCGATAAAGAATCGAATGTTGTGGGCTTAATGCTGGTCTTAGACTGGCACAAGATATCAGAGTTTTGATTGACTTCATCAGTAGCATAAAACATACTTGGACATAATATTTCATAATCTTCCGGAGAACAGTTGGAATTTCTTATCGCCTCGGAAGCATTGAGGCTGAGAAGCAATGATTTCACCCTTTGCGTCACAGCTGTCGGAAGAGGATGGTCATAAAATCTTCTGAATCCTCAAAGCTGAGAAAGATAGCTTTCAATAATGTCTTGATTACTTCTTACTGCCACCATTGATTTAGGTCATTGGCTTTAGGGAATACATGGAAGTGTATATTTCGTTCCTTTGCGTGCCTGCTATGCTTTGTGCAGCCTGCAATGGGTCAACAAACCATTTAACGTTACGAATTTCATTCTTCGGGTTCCGTATTGAATCAAGATTCACAATGTACAAAGAAAATAATAAGATCCACCCTTTTCAGTACTATATATTATGTGAAAATTTGTACATTTCTGTTAAATCACCAAGTTTTTAAACTTTTGGTACTGGTTTCGACAATACTGTATGTCTGTTGTTACAAACAATATTAGATAATTGAGAAGTCTCCACCTTATCAATACATTAATTTATTTATTTTAAAGTAGTAAATTCAGTCAGTACCG
Organism: Anabrus simplex; assembly: GCF_040414725.1. Taxonomy (NCBI): domain Eukaryota; kingdom Metazoa; phylum Arthropoda; class Insecta; order Orthoptera; family Tettigoniidae; genus Anabrus; species Anabrus simplex. The sequence goes on along the minus strand of NC_090266.1, from coordinate 673,054,688 downwards.
GTTTCGATCCCTATGGGATCATCCTCAGTTGACACACAAAGAAATAGCCTCCACGCTATCATCACAATAAACGTGTATTGGCTAACAACTACATAATTCAAATTTCATCAAGATGCACGGCACTTCTAACGAAATTCAACTCATAATAGTCACCATTTAACTCAGCAACGACACACGCAACTTTTCTCAACGATATCTATAGACCAAGATAACTTTATTACTAGCAACAATTTATGAAAATTGTAATAAATGGAAAAACAATATAAAGTTTAATTTAGCATACATATGCCATTCACTTACCAATTTACTAGTGCAAAGTGGTAAAAACAAACTATATGAATCCACGAACCTGCTACGCAAGCGTAGCAGGGGGAGAGGTGATACTCTCACGTGGCGCGTCCCAGGTGGCGGATAGGGGTTCCTAACCGGCTTGCCGGCGGACTTGAGGCAAATAAAATACCTCTCGCGGACCAAACACACACCCCCTGTGGGTGGGGGAGGCTGACGAATAATACACCCACGGTATCCCCTGCCTGTCGTGAGAGGTGACTAAAAGGGGCGACCAAGGGATGATTGAATTAGAACCATGAAACTACTTTTGATTTGTACCATCACGCGGGGAACACCATGGGTTGCCTGTACTTGCGAGTTGTACCACTATGTTCGGTACGAAATGGGTTTGTGTTTAGTAGTAGTCATGAGCTTGGCCTGGGGGTTTCCAGTACTCGTGCGTCGTACCCATGTGAGCACCACCGCGGGTCTGGGCGTAGCCTGTGAGTTGTACCACTATATGAGCGACACCGTGGGTCTGCGTTGCCTTTGATTAGTATCCACTCTGTGAGGAACACCACGGGGCCCGTGGGACCGGCATCCGTGCCTAGTACACCTAGGTGAGGAAACTCATTGGTTTGCGTTGGCTATGAGTGGCGCCATTGTGTGAGAAACACCATAGGTCTGCGTTACCTGTACGAAATACAATACTTGTGAGTAGTACCGTCTTGTGTGGAACACCGTGAGTTTCGCTACTTTTGATTAGTACCCCAACATGCCAATACCATGGTTCTACTTTACTCGCGACATGTACGATTCTGTGGGGCCTTAGACATGGATTTTGCACCCCTTTCGACATCAAGCATCATCGTGCTTTATGAGTGGTCCCTTGGTCAGTAATCAATTATGTATGATCTTTGTATGAGTCTGATCCACTGTATTTTGGTTGTTTGTTTCTTTTTTTTCTTTTTTTTTTCTTTTTTGTTAGGTTCATGTCCATCCATTCATTCTTCATGACGACATTATTATTTGTTTTGGTCAGTGGATGAATTTGACATTTTTGTTCTTTCATTTCGTACCATTAGGGGCCGATGACCTCGATGTTAGGCCCCTTTAAACAACAAGCATCATCATCATCAAACTATATGAATAGAAACTGGACCTATTCCATTAGTTTACTATTTTATCTACTTTTAACCGGCTTGCCATGTCAGATCAAGAAATTTTCATGTATATACTATAGACGATAAAAATCTTATAGTACTAATGTTAACAAATGTAAACCTCATTTTATGCACAACAAAATAGATGCATGAGGTAACACATGTCATTTAACAAGCATTTTTTAGCCAAAAAAGTTCCATTTCAATAAGTATTTCATGTTTGTTCCAATTGGACTAGTTACACAAAAGTGAAATATCCTAAATATCAATGCAAAAAGTGTAAATAATCCTATTGACATTTCATAGATCAGATACAATGAAGTGATAAGCCTCAAATAAATATTTTCAAGACATTACAACAAATTTACAATTACTAGTGTGTATAAGTGCAAACTTCATTCCATGTTCAATAATATAGGCACAGTGTGATGATATGCCTTAACAACAATGTACTTTTTAAGCCAAAGATAGACATATTTATCATTTTAATAAGCAATTTTGAATGTTTGAATCAAATGGATCAATTATATTAAGTGTAATATCCTAAACACTAATGTAAACAAATGTAAAATCCATTTAATGTATAATAGTCTAGACATAGTGTTGTCATGTGCCTCACACAGCAGGTGCTTTTAACCAAAGATATACTCACCAATATTTTAAAAAACAACTTTTAACGTCTGATTTAATTGGACTAGTTTTACAAGGTGTAATCTTTCATATGTGATGTTTTTGTAACTATTTCTTTGTGTGTCAGCTGAGGATGATCCCATAGGGATCGAAATCGGTACTGACTTTAAAGTAAATAAATTAATGTATTGATAAGGTGGAGACTTCTCAATTATCTTTATGTTGTAGTAGCAATCAATACGGAGACGAAGCTAATAGACTATGATAAAACTGTGTGTCATCATCAGCCTAGGACAAATTATACAAAGACAATAAAATATATTGATCATGACTCTTATAGTAATATTGTAATATAGAAAATACACATGTTAAAACTAAAATAATATTTACACATATAGGCTGATTAATACAATGGAAGTCGTTTATACAGTAAGGTGTACACCTTAGTAATTATAATTAAAAAGATTGACATGTTAAAGTAAAATTCCATTTTTGTACTATATATTTTGTAGTAAAATTTAATTATCAGCTTTTGATCTATCGTAAATTTATCTGTTAAGCAGTCTGGTTCATTTTTAGAGAGGCGTTATAGCCATATTTGGCATGTTAAAAGAAGTAAACAAACACTTAGTCATAAGTCATAGTCATAAGAACTCGACAGTCATCAATAACTTTTAGCTCATGACATAACAAGTTACCCTCACCACCGTCAAATGATTTTACTTCTGATCCAACATTCAACACGTTAGCTACATTCTACTGTCACATTGCCTTTTCGACCAGCTTGTCAACAAACCCATATTCTCAATAACGTTATAACATCATATCAAATGAGATGGTCCATAGAGGTCCAATATAATCATCATATATTAACCTTCAACAACCTCATACTTCTGCATCAAAGTGAACCACAACATCACCATATGCTATTGACTTTTAACTTACGTAAACAAATTATCACAGGTCACTTGACCATCTCTCAACTTTATTTTATTCAACGTTATGTTTTAAAAATACGATTCCGATAGTCATTCTCATTATTATCTAGTTCCAACCGCTAGTCGATCATCATTTTACAGCAATTTTAACACTAGTCTATAACAAACTATCATTTTATTCATTTTACTCATATTAATAGTCTTTCAATGTTACTATTGTAAATACTTTCCCCAATTATAAACTTCTCGCTCATAGCATTGCCTTTAAAACCAATATTGTACTAGTCTTTTACTATAGGTTAATTTTCTTTCAAGTCTCTTCAAGGCTTTTTATAAATCAGTTTTATCTTATTTATATGTAAATCAGGTGCCTGATTTTATTTCAAGGTTAAACCCATGGCTGATGGTGCCTGTATGTAAGGCGAAACATGTACCATTTTAATTAACATGTCAGTGTAATTCAACAAAGACAAGGTTTATTGTATTGGTTAGGTGGACAAGTTAATTTATTAACTTATTGTTATTATTTCGATGTCTCGAATGTCACACAACTGTTTATAACCAGGATTTTTTGAAGTTAAATAATTTATTTTTTCTTTCACTTTTGGTCCTATACTACCAGGAACCGAATTTAGATTGGATATTGTTTTTTCAAAAACAGTATTTTCTTTAAGGGAGATCCTACTGCTTCCAGTGACGTTATGGCGGTTGGCAAAAAAGAAAAACTGGCATTTATGGAAACAAGATTCTCTTCTTACTCAATGTCTGCCAGAATATTTTGCACTGTTTGTATTGATGCAGCTTCATTCAAGTCCAATGAATTAACAACCTCCTTGAATACATCTATGTGCTGAGCACAATACAAAGCTGCATCTAGCCATGTTCCCCATCGTGTTAACACTGGTGCAGGAGGAAGTGGGATATTAGGTGCTGTTGATCTAAACAACTTGACTCTTGAAGGAGATTTAACAAAAATTTTCTTTGAACAGGCCACAAATCAATCTACCAATGGGAAATAATTGTATTGTCTCAGCAGTGCGATTAAGTGCATGTGCCAAACAAGTTATATTAATTAAGTTAAGAAAAATGCCTTTCAGTGTTTGCCCCTTTTTTACCATATAAGTACCTGCATCGGTAAGAAATAAAAGTAGCCGGTCGTATTTGATTCCAGATGGCCATAAGCATTTCAATGAGTCCATCACACACATTAAGAAAGTAGGGTATTGTCTTTTGTTCCTAATTTAAGGCGCCCACAATTACATTTGCAATAAATCGGCCCTCAGAATTGGTGGTTTCATCAATGGACAACCACACAAACTGATCCGCTAATTCAATTTGTAAATTTGACAATACGTTATTGTAACAACGTTGTACTTGCTTCAGGCACATGTTGTCGAGTGTATTTGGCAAGAAAATGTTTTAATGTGGGGTTATTAATTTTATACAAGGGCATATCAGCAGCTAAAAATGCTTGACACAAGTCGTAAGAAAATTCGCTAATCCTACTTCCTAAACACTCTAATACTTGCTTTTGTACAGGCTCTTTATTTGCGAGTTTGCTAGTTAAATTCTCCTTATGTTTTGCTGTGTTTATGTGTTCAACTATTTGAAATCTTTTCTCACTCCCTATAGTTTTCTCACACGCTCCACAGAACAGTACCCTATTATCTGTAGATATTAAGTCACCTGAAAATTCCTTCTGTAAATTTGTTAATCTACATCTCAAAGTTGCTCTTATTTTTGGCATTTAAAAACCTTTTTAACAGACACTTTATACGCAAAACATAGTTTGGTCACAACCAGTTCACAACACCGTTACACGACTCAATGGACAGCCAATCAACAGGTAAGCACAAAACGTGAGGGTAGATGATGAAACAGTGGATTCACTGCATGACATCATAACTCCTCACCACATGACAAGTTGTGTCATCATGTGCGACATTACTGCCAACATCAACCAGATGAAGAAAGCTGATTAAAAAAATACTGTAAAAACCATTAAACTGATTAAAATATGCCATATACACGCTAAAATATTAAAATATGATGTACTTATCAAAATCATGAAAATATGCAGTTATATGCACCATAAGAGTATGTTCATATAACTGAAAATTCCATAATTTGTGCACATAATGTATAAGCATACATTTTTAACCCTAAAAAAAACATGCAAATGCATGAATTTCCGATCCCTATTGATGATTATTTTTGTATATCATTTGCCACTTAGATAGACAGATCATTTGCAAATAAAGTGATTTTGATTGGATTTGAAAATATCTGGAAAAGAAAACGTATATTAACAGATTATGCCTGAAGTAGATACCATTAATTAAAAACAGAATGACATATTACATTCTTGAAATATCATCAGATTCTGTCAAATCACACTTCTTAATTTAAGAAAGTTTTGAATTGATGAATATTATTAAGTAATGTAAAAATATTTACTATATCTTAAATTCTGTTCAAGATAAGTTCTAACATTCAACCATAGGGTCATCAAAAAAGAATACCCGTAATTTGAAAAGAATTGGTGCTTCAAAGTATTGTATAAACAGAATTTCAACATAAATGTTTTTACATTTGTTAATTATATTCATCAATTCATAAAATTTAGATAATTTAAAAGTTGGATTTGATAGAATCGAGTGACGTTCTTTCAAGATCGGAACATGTCAGTCTCTTTTTAATTAATGTACAGTCTGTTAATAAACATTTTCTTCTCAGGTATTTTCTAAAGTTATGTTATATTGAATTAGTTTTTACAGACTGAAGAACCTAACAGTTATAAATTAACTAAGTCAAAACTGAGAAATTATTTGCATTATAACATAAACAAAAAAAGTGTGATTCCTAGATAATATCCCTTGTGAAGTCTGTTTAATTCCATAAAAGTGCCATCGCTGTGTGTTGAACATCAGCATTCCAGATGATGTTAACATTATTGTATTATTCGTGTCACCATCATCATCATCATCAGTGTCCCACTACAATCACCCTGGTGTGGTTAACAAGCCTCCTCCACTCTTCCACTTTTCCTGCTCCATTACTTCTGCCACAACCAATCCAGCTTCTCTAATGACCTTCCAAATCTGGTCCATCCACCTTCTTCTCGGTCTTCCAACTGGTCTCTTTCCCTTAACTTCTCTTTCCAATTCCCTTCTTGCTACCCGTTCCTTTCCCATTCTTTTTAGATGTCCGAACCATCTCAGCCTTGCTTTCTGTATGTTCTGTACTAATGGTTCTATATTTAGCTCTTCTCTGATTTTAATATTTTGAATTCTATCTCTTCTTGCCTTTTTAACCGATGTTCTTAAAAATAATCATTTCTATTGCTTGGATCTTACTATCTTGTCTCTTATTAGTTACCAGCATTTCTAGTCCATATGTTACAGTTGGTATGAAATAGCCTACTGTTTATATAATGTTAATTTTGTTCTCTTGGGTACTTTCTCATCCCAGAAAAACTCTCAGACTTGATGATAAAATGTTTTACCTTTACTTAGTCTGTTATTAATTTCAGGGTTGATTTCATTACTTCCATTAATAATGCTACGCAGATATGTAAACTGTTCTACACTCCCTAACCGTTCTCCATCTATGTTTACTTGGCTTCTCTTTTTCTCTTTTCCACAGCGCATGTCTACGGTTTTCTTTTTACTAATTACCATTCCAGATTCCTTCAGATTTTCATTCCAAATGTCCAATCTCTTTTGTACTTCCTTTTCTCCCTTTCCCCAAATCACATCATCTGCAAATACCAAAGCATTCACTTCATCACTACCAATACTCTGTTTTACACGTTTTATGATTTCAACCATCAATATAATAAAGAATAATGGCGACAGTGCACTTCCTTGCTTGAGACCATTTTTGTATAAAATGTTTCAGTGTCACCACTCTCCACTTGTACACTGCTTTTACTCTCATGAAACATTTTTATCTTGAAAATTAATCTTTTTCGTACATTCCTTTTCAGTAGGCATTCCCATACATGTTTTCTCTTAACTGTCTCATAAGCTTTTTCCAAATCCAAAAATATGAAGATGATTTCCTTGTTCCTTTCCAGATGCTTTTTCATTATTGTTTGCACTGTAAATATAAAGTCTGCTGATCTATTCGGTCTATAGCCATATTGTTCTTCCTCTAACTGTGTTTCTGTTATATCCCTCAGTCTTTTGTCTATCCTGCTGCCTTAATCATATCAGTATTGAATTAGTCTCTTCCACTAGGTTTACCTTTGTCATTGCTTTCACTGCCCTTTCAAGTTCCAACCATGTTATCGGGTTATCTTCTTTTTCTCAGTCTATTATCTCCATTTTCTTATCTCCTTCTTTCTCTAAGCAGTCATCCTCATTATAAAGTTTTTCAAAATACTTTGCCATCATCTTTTGAAGACCCTGTTCGTCATGTACTATGGATCTCTCTTCTCTCTCTAATGCCTTTATTTTTTCATGATGTATTCTTTTTGACATTATTACTCTGTATAATAGTTTCTCATCTCCTCGACTATCTTGCTCAATTTTGTGGGTAAACTCTCCCCAACATTTCTCCTTTTCTTCCTTGATACTCCTCTTTACTTTAAGTTTCAGTCTTTTGTATTCCACATGTAACCTTTTAATGTTAGTCTCATCCCTCTGATACGTTTTTTGCTTTTCCCTATTCTTTCTTCACCTTGTTCCTTTTTTTCTCTTTTTATTATTTTGTCTGTCCATCACCGTGTCTCCTTTCACTTAACCTTTGCTTTTGTTTTCCCGCATACCTCAGTTGCTGCTTCCACAAATGTCTGTCTTAAATTGTCCTACTCTTCTTCTCCACGTCGTATTTCTGTGTTAGTCAACTTCCTTTTTATCCAATTTTGGAATGCAACTTTTTTATCCTCCTCCAATTCCTGATTTCCTGATCATTGGTTTCTTCTTCAGTACAATTTTAGGGATTTTTACTCAGTTTTAATTCCACAATTAATAATCTATGATCACTTTCGTTACTTTCACTGGGGATTATCTTCGTATTTGTGACGTATCTTCCCCATTATTGGTCTGTTATAAAATCAATGAGTATTCTGTACTGTCCATCCCAACTATATCTGCTGATCTAATGGCTATTGCTGTTCATACACCATGTGTTTTCTTTATCAGGTTATTTCTGATACAAAAGTCCAACAGTTTCTCTCCGTGCGGTTAGAGTCGCGCAGCTGTGAGCTTGCATCTCGGAGATAGTGGGTTCAAATCCCACTGTCGGCAGCCCTGAAGTTGGTTTTCCAGGGTTTCCCACTTTCACACCAGGCAAATGCTGGGGCTGTACCTTAAGACCACGGCCGCTTCCTTGCCACTCCTAGGCCTTCCCTGTCCCATCATCGTTATAAGACCTATCTGTGTCAGTGCGACATAAAGCAAAATAGCAACAAAAAAAAATAGTTTCTCTCCATCTTCATATCTGTCCCCATGCCCATGTGGGCCCAGAACGTTCTCATATCCCATTCTATCATTTCCTACATGAGTTCAGATCTCCCATTATCATGATCCCATCTCCAACAATGTGTGTTTCTAGTTCATTGAGGAAATCATATTTTTCTTCCATGCTACATCCTGTCCATGAAGCACACACCCGTATTATCTTCAGTAGTTCCTTGTTTATATATATGTGCATTATTATAATTCTTTCATTTACGTACTCAACTTTAGCTATTGGTTCAACATTCTGATTCACTATAAATCCCTCTCCATTTCTTTTTTCTTTACTGTTACCCATCCAGTACAAGGTGTACCCCTTTCTTAGTTTCTTCATTCCTTTCCCTTTCCAGTTTACTTCAGTTAATCCCAGGATGTTGAGTTTTTGTCTCTCCATTAGGTCAGTCAATTCATTTTCCTTCCCGTTCATTATTAAAATATTTATTGTTCCAAATCGTGTTTTGTTCTCTGATCTAACACTTGCACGAACATCAGCATTACCATCATACTGTGCAACTGTAGCCAGAGACTTGTCAATTCCATTTCCATTTTTTAAACTTAAATCCAAGGCTTGTATTATAGTTGAAAGCAAGCACAAATTTACTCATCTGCTGACCTGCTAAGCCTAATGCATCTGAGGATTTTCTCTTGGGACTTACTCCCTTAGCAGTTGAAGATTCCTCTTCTCTACAAGGCAGTGGTTTCCTCTTCTAATTTTCTCCAGAGAGGATGGGTTGCCTCATCCATAATCTTTGCCATTTCGAAGGTCTCCGTCTCTGCCTAAGATGCTGTTAAGGTCTTCACCCGTAACCCTGGGCATGAGTTCCACGTTATACCCCGTAAGACTGGGTCCGTGCCGATGTGCCAGACAAGAATTGTTCCTGTACAGAAACATTTATTTTTATAGAAATACAATGTTTAAACTAGGGGTTTTTTTTTAATGGAGGAAAGGTTCGTATAAATTGGTTTTACTTGCTGCTAAAATATTTGTTCTTGAAAGTTGAGATTTGATATTTATTTCTCTTATTATCTTAATATATCATCTTCAGTTCAGGCATCCTGGATTAACAAAATAAAATAAAAAGAAACCTGTTACTTAACCATCATATTTCTTGCACTTAGTATGAAGATATGATAGGTAACTACATTAATCCTTATGTATTTTCTCTTTTTCAGGGAGCTCAGTGCTAATAAGTTGAAAGATGATGCTACAATAATTTTAAGAAATTTGACCTTTCTTACTAAATTGTAAGTACTTATGATTAGTAAATTTTGTGTAGATGATCATGTATTAATTTTCATTAAAGACTGTAATGGTTTTCGATGTACAGTATACAGGACACTGACTGAATTGCATTGAATTCCTCTATACTCATCTGTTTTCAACTAGCCCTATGGTCTTGTTTAAGTCTTCACCAATCTCCTTGAAATCATTGAAAATTCAGTCTAACCATCATCCCCTGGGACTTCATCATGATGATATGAAGGGTTGTCAACATTTACATTGCTATAATCTATCAGCTTCATAGTTATTGATAATTTGAGCACACAAGTATGAAGGATGAGTTTTCCACTTAATCAATACTTTATTTTACAAAGTGTTTAGAATTATTTACATTGAGAAACAGTACCAGTTTCGACCTGTAAAGAGGTCATCATTAGCTGTTGATGAACCTGCTTAATAGCGATTATACATAAAACATTACTAAAAATTAAACAAGAATGCCTTATTCTAATATTTGACTTGCTGGAGTCCCATTCAAATGTCTATGTTGTATGCCAGCATTATGTCAAACGAGATATATAGCCTACATATGGTACAATTAAATGTAAATGTAAATAGAAATGTATTTTTATTGAATTGAACATAACAGGCTTTCGCCAAGTTACAATGTTCCAAATATGCAATTCAAAAAATAAACACTTACAGACTATTTATTAGCTAAGCACTAACTACTTACTGCTTAATTACCTCTAAATCTACTATGTAGCATCTTGCACATGGGCAGATAGCCAGCTCCACATGCAACACGCTACCTCTACTTATAACTAAACTAACTACTTTACTACATTAAATATATACTAATTCTATCCTAAATCTGTCTGGCCATGACATGACCCCTGGTGAGAAACTGCTACCACCCTTCCCTGGGATGTCACGACCAGACATGTCTCGTGAGGCTCAGAAACTGATACCTCATAGACCCCTTAAGCTGTCAATGTTATTTCCTCACCACTCCTTCATGTAACAGCCCGCATGTGTGCGGATTGCCCACTTCTACATGTAGGTTGAAGTCTGTATTCTTCTGCCAAGACGGATTCCATAACTCGGCTCATCTTTCGCTGTCTCATTGACAACTTACTTCCTCTAACCTAACACTATTCGCTACCTTACTCTACGCGTACAGAAGTACCGAATCAACACTTTAGCTTGAGATAGGTCAGGCCTATCTCACCCTCTTCCAGCTCTACTGTACGTCAGCAGCCAAAACTAACAAAAACCAAAGGCAAAAGGAAACAAAACAAAACAAAAAAAAAAGGCAAACAACAAACAACCTCATTAGAAGGAATACAGTGCGGCTTACGTATCAATGAACTGAATCTACTAATTAGAAAATATACAATACGTAAGGAGCAAAGGAACAAAACTGAACAACTATAAAAACGAAACATAATACTAAAATTATAATTATTGTCGCCCTTACTTATTAGTGACTGTGTATCAAAGTTGTTTTATGTACATACATGGTTACAAAACTTCGTTATTATTAGCCCATACAGAGATGATACTTCAGAGATAAATACTTTCTGTATGTTTTCTTCTACTCACTATAATCAATTTTAAACTGCTTATTTAATGTACGGGTAACTGATTGATTTGGAGTCTCCCTCTTCCAACTTTGGTTGTCCGAGGTAGGAGAGCCGAGACTAGGTTCATCCTGAAATATTAGCATGCATTCTTGTATGTGTAGTTTAAGTGTCCCATAGTATCCTTTTAACCATGTGTACTCGTGCTGATTTCGCTGCTTCATTTTCTTCAGCAGCATGTACCATTCCCTCTTTTACCACTTTCATTTTTTTTGCACCTTCATCAGCATGTGCCCCTTCCCTCATTCACCACTTTCATTTTTTTCTCCCACAAGCTTTTTACAATTGTCAATAGTTTTGATAGTTTCCCTGGCCTTCTCCATTCCCTGTTTATTAATTTGACAAGAGTCAGATTCTCTTCCCATTTTATTTATCTCTTCCGCTTCCAAATATTTTACCCGTAATGCTCTTGTACTTTCACGCTGTCTCAAGAAATGTGCATTTTCTAACTCCTTCTCATACAATAAACGTGTATTTGCAATTTCTGTAAATACCTTATTTTTATAAACTCCCCTCAGCCACCATATCATTCCCCTGTATTCTCTTTTGGTTAATTTATCATGTATTATTTTCATACCTGGATATAATTATATTCATGAATTCCTCCAGAGTTCTCCTGTTATTACCCTCAGCTCTTAGCCTTTTTATTTTTCTATCTGCTACCCTCTGTGCCACTTACCTACAGACTTTTCTTTCTTCTAAATCATTGTCCCAATAGTTCCCCATCCCAATTCCTTCTAGTATTTTCTTTAAGTTGCCCGCCCAGTACCCATCCTGGTACCTCATTTGGTGTCGGTAAGCTATTTCTAGAATTTCTCCCCCTCCTCCCGGTTTTAACCTAAACCAATATTTTATTAGTCTCTTAATTATATCCACTTTTATATTAATGTCTGTACACAGTAATCTTGCTCCACTATTCGCTGTACATATTGGTAAGCCTGTAATTATTTTGATAAATCTACTAGTGACTGAATCGAGCATTACTATTTCCTTTTCTGTGCCCCATACTTCTGCACCGTATAACGTTTTAGATTTAATCACAGCATTGAATACATTTCTTTGTACCCTAAAATCAATATTAGGCATCCTGTTATCTAATATTCTTATACTAGCTAGGGCTGCTGCACCAATCATTTTTGCTCTCTTGACATGTTCAGACCAATTTCCATTTCCTGATATGATAATTCCTAAATATTCTAACTTGTTAACTACTTCCAGATTTACTCCTTCAAGATACCATTTTTCCTTTTTTGCTAATTTGTTCCCTTTTTTGCACACCATTACTCTAGTTTTCTGTGCGTTAATTTTTATATTCCATTCTTTACAGTACTTCTTGATACCATCAATACTTTTTTGCATTGCAACTGGCGTTAGTGTGAACAGGAGTATGTCATCAGCAAAGACAAGCCCAGGAATATCCTGATTTTCTAAACATGGCAGTGCAAATCTTTCCTCAACTTCAAATTCTAGTATATCGTTAATGAACAATAGAAATAAAATCGGTGACAATTTACACCCCTGTTTCAGACCCATTTTAGAGATAATCTGTCCTACTACTACTACTCCTTCTTTTGCTCTCACAGTACACTTTACTTCAGCATATATCTTTTCTATAGCCCTTATCGTTTTACATGACACTCCTACTTGTCTCAATCTAGTAACGACTGCCCCCCTGCTCACAGTATCGAATGCTTTTTCTAAATCTATTGATGTAATATAGAGCTTACCACCTTTTCTCTTTACATATTTGTCAATAAGAGTTCTCACAATAAAAACATTATCAGGTGTAGGATTATTTAATGTTTGTAGAATTTATGGTAATTTGGATTTAAGATTGCTGATAAATGTAAGTTTATTTAATGTTATATTTTATTTGGTTTTTATTTTGGCCTTTTTAGTAAAAATTCCAATGTTTCTTGTTCATTTATGGTTTTTGTTTAGTGGTATTGTTAATAAGTATATTATCGTATTTTGTTGGGGTGACACAAAGATAAATATAACTCTTTGTAATTTAAACATTGATTTATGAATATCTGATCTGTTAATAGCGATTATAAGTTACCTTAGGGATAACAGCGTAATTTTTTTTGAGAGTTCATATCTTCTGAAACCACTTTGAAATTTCGACAGGATTGAATATGTCTCTGCCCAGTTCCTTAGTCTATTTGTTAGTATACCTGTATATACTTTCCCCAATGTATCTAATAAGGTAACTCCCCTATAGTTTCCTGGATTTAATCTCTCCTCTTTATTTTTGTATATAGGGCATATTATCCCATTTCCAAGCTTTCGGAAATACTCCTTTCTCGAAGATTGTATTGAATATCCTTCTCAAAATTTCCAACATGCCGTTTCGCTCTCCCACCTCTTTCCAGAATTAATATGTGATACCCGAAATAGTCCTGATTTTCCCTTTTTGGCTCGTTGTAACAGGTTCCTTATTTCCTGAGTCGAAATAGCCACATCTAATTCAGGCAGAGTGACACTCAAACCCCTGAAACAATAATCCCCTCATGATGAGCTCTCCATTTGTCTTCTTTATTCAATAATTTCTCGAAATACTGGACCCATGTACTATGACTTATTTTGGTCCCCCCAGAACCAGACTTCTTCTTGGTTATTTGATTTATTTTATCCCATACTTTCCTACTGTCATTGTCCTTACACTTTTTATTTATGTCTGCAGCCATCTTTTGTTGTCATTCCGACTTTGTCTTTCTTAACAATTCTGTGTTCTTTCCTTTTTTTTTTACCAAATTTGTTTCTAGCTACTTGACCACCATCCATATCTCCTAAGTGCCTTCATAACTAGTGACTCTTTCTTTACACATTCTGTATTATACCATCCACATTTTATCTGCATTTTACTTAAATTTTGCCTCATACATTTTCCTGCCATTCCTGTTAAATTTTCTATCCTGGTTAGGGCTTCTTCAACTCTATTCTCTTCTATCAATTTTACAATACCTATTTTCCAAATCTCAAAATTTTCTCCATTGAAGTACTCTCTGAATTCATTCCCTAATTCTTCTCTCCAACGATACCTAGGTATTTCCCTCTCCTTTTTCGCGATCGTAAACGATTTCTTGTGCTCTTATATCTTGAATCATTAATTTTATAAGTACTGGTATATGGTTTGCCTCTGCCCAATCCCTAATGTGTATCTCTTTGATAATTTGCAAACTATCCCTATAGCATACAACTAGGTCAATTGTACTGCCCCCATTTTCTACTATATAAGTTAGTTTTCCACTCTCATCTCCGAACCACCATCCATTCAATATATAAAGCTCCTCTACTGCGCATAATTCTAGTAAGTAGTTTTTCTCCATTTCTGTTACATTCTTTATCCTGGCTATTTCTATTAACTGCTAATACCCTGTCCTCAAGTTGACTGTAAACTGGCTTCTTGTCCCGTAACCTTGCGTTAAGATCGCCCATAATAATACTTGCCTGATCATGCGTACTTCTCATTCGTCTAATTTCTGTCGCTAAATTCTCAAAAAGTTCATTCTGCGCAAATGGGGAGCTCAGAGGTGGATTATATATAAAAGCTATACACAGTTAAATGGCTTTGGCTTGCTGGAGTCTCACGACTATCACATATTCCAAAAATTGTATAGCTGAGATGTTAAAAATAGGGTACAGTTCTTAGAGAACAAAGGGTCACCAAAGTTTTGGTGTCAAGTTCAAATGTCTATGCAGTATGCCAACATTATGTCCAACAGTTGTATAGATAAAATCAAGGTGCATTGTTGGGCCGCAATTTTGCGGGGAAACGTTGCGTTCAGTAGATTGAGGTTCTGTAACTTGTTTAACAGGTACTATGTTCATTTTAGTCTATGTCGTTGCTGATATGTGCTAGTTTTTCAGGATCCTTGTTGAGGCATATCATGCTATGTATGACATATTGAAATTAAAGAAAGAAAGAAAGGGTGATAGAGCTCCTCTCTTCATACTTGCATTTACACTCAGGTAAATTCAAAAATCTGAGAAAGGAAAAGGAAGTAAGAATAACTGATAGAGAGTGGCTGCTAAATGGTTTGTGTGCTATAGAGTGTGTGGTACTTACGTGTGGGCTGGATATGTCCTTGAGTATAGTCGGGAGCATGCTGCACACTATTGCATGTTGTACGTCGTGTGGCTGTCGTAGTGTTCAGATTGAGAGGTGGTGGGGAGGGCGAAGCAGCCTGTGGAGAGGGTGGGGTGGAGTCGGGTGTGTCTGTTGGGTTGTGTGTGGGTTTGTGTCTGTTGATTCTTTTTAAATATGTGTCTTTTAGAATGGGATGGCTGTGTTTAAGATGTTGGTTTTATCTGTGACTTCATTTAAGTTGAGGTTGGGATTAGCGTATTGGGTCATATTGATGTAAAAATCTTCCATTATATTGAGCAATGGGCCAGTGGGGTTCATATTTAAAATTTTCATATCATTCTCGATATTAGTGAATTTATGCTTGTGTTCCTCAACATGTTGCCCTATGGATGAAAAGCGAATATATTTAGTGGCATTGATATGTTTGTTGTAGCGAATAGAAAAACATCTGCAAGTGATAAATATCATTGTTAATCCGTATTGAAGATACTATATGTAGGATGCTACAGGGTTTATTGTGTCACCTATTCAATACATTATAAATTTTTAAACATTCAGGAATTTATTACCATTTCCATTTGAGTCATGTTTCGCCCTTCTTTGAGGGCATCATCAGTCATAGTACCACCTCAAGGCATAAATCAGGTAACAGATTAGTAATCAAATTGTAAAAACTAAGATACAAACATTACATATTACAGTACAATGGAAAAAAAAAATCTTCAGTGATGATACAGATAAACAATATATGTTTATAGACACAGTAGTTAGCACCCATGCATAAAGTCACAGGGTATTTTAGCAGTGTCCAGCAGTGGTGGTCTGAAGAATACTTGATGCTACTCCATTAGAAAATCATAAGAAATGATAAAGTTTATAAATATATTTACATGGAAGCAGTTTGGGGAGAAAGGGTATAAAGTGTCTGGCGTCTCCCGTAAATATGTATTATAAGCTTGTAATTTCCTAACTGCTCAATGGAATGGTGTAAAATTACTGTATAATTACCCTGTCAAACTGTGATTGTTCAACCAACGGCAGTAATTAGTGTTATGAACATTGACGCCAGACACTTTATATCCTTTCTTCCCAAACTGCTTCCATGTAAATATATTTATAAACTTTATAATTTCCTATGATTTTCTAATAGAGTAGCATCAATTATTCTTCGGACACCACTGCTGGACAATGCTAAAATACCCTGTGACTTTACGCATTGGTGCCGACTACTGTGTCTATAAACATACATTGTTTTTCTGTATCATCACTGAACGGTTTTTTCTTTTTTCCGTTGTAATATGTAATGTTTGTGTCTTAGTTTTTACAATTTTATTACTAATCATGTACCTGATTTATGCCTTGAGGTGGTACTATGACTGATGATGCCCTCAAAGAAGGGCAAAACATGTCTCAAATGGAAATGGTAATAAATTCCTGAATGTTTAAAAATTTATAATGTATTGAATAGGTGACAAAATAAACCCTTTAGCATCCTACATAGAAAAACATCTGCCGGTGCGCCCGATGTAGCTGGCTTCACAATCGTTGCATTTTACACGGTATACTCCTGAATGGTTGTATTTGTTGTTTTCATTGACAGATTTAGTGTTATGTAAAATGGAAGCATTATTACGTCTGGTTCTGTAAACTATTCGTAGATAGTGTCTTTTGAAAATATCAGTTATGGGGTGGATGTGGGTGTTGTTAAAAAACCTCAGTGACCCTTTGTTCTCTAAGAACTGTACAGTATTTTTAACCTCTCAGCTATACAATTTTTGGAATATGTGGCATTCATGGGACTCCAGCAATCCAAAGCCATTTAATTGTACCATATGTATGCTATATATCTCGTCTGACATAATGTTGGCATACAACATAGATATTTGAATGGGACTCCAGCAAGTCAAGAAACGAGATGTTAATATCGCCTTCAAAACACAAACAGAAATACTTTTTTTCAATCACAATAGTGTTAATATAAATAGCAATCAATATCAAGGATCAGGAATCTATAGTCTTGCATGCACAGAGTGCAATTATTCTTATGTTGGCCAAACTGGCCAAAGTTTTCTTATATCTTGAACACGTCAATGCAGCGAAACACAAAAAACATCCTGTAATGAGCGCTCACATGCAAGAAACTGGACACCATTTCACAACTATTGAAAGGTATTTAAGAATTTTAAAAAGTGTAGAAAAGGGAAAGTTATGACAGAGTTGGAAAACATACACATTCACTTAGATTAGCAATACAACAAAAATAAGAACTTGAATGATGAAATTGTATTAAAGAACCCCCTCTTAGAACAGTTACTGAAATTAATACAAATACTTGAGTCTGATATAAATAAATTCTATAATAATTTTAATCCGATAAAAGTTAGTATCTCATTGATGCAAACAAACTCAACTCCTCCCCCTACTACCCCTAGGCAGTCCCCTCCACCATCTACATTACCTATCAATGCACCCCCTACCTTTGCTTCCCCTTCCCACTCCCAGCCAAAACACAAGCTCACTCACACTCACTTGTATAATACAAGGAGCACAAATGGAGCAACAAGTACCTGTTACGAAGTTGTGAGTAACACTAGACAATTATGCAGCAACAGGTAGGGTAAGTGATAATTTTCTCACTAAGAAGCATATACAGACTTATATTGAAGTCCCATACATATTTTTCATTACAGATATATCAACAAGCTCAATTCGAAATCTGCAGTGTTCATTCAAATTCTACTTCATATTAGAATGTTTTCAAGTTCCCGACGAGTTCATTGAAGAGTAACAAGACTGACGTAATGACAAACATTTGGATTTTTAGCCAATACATATTGCCCTAGTGTTATTCCAATAATATTGGAAATGTGACAAATACAGGAATCTATAGTCTTCTATAACTTCATAAAATTGTTAAATATGCAATGAAGGTTCAAGGACAATTAAACAATTCAACATACATTGAATCAAATTAGCCAGATCTCAAACAAGGGTTTCAAAAAGAGGGTCAACAGATGAGTTTCGTCCATAAGTTTAAAAGACAGTATTAATAGCAAGATTATATACAATTGTGTTTTAGCTTAAAGGTATAAATTTTTACTGTCACGTGATCAGTAAAATATTGTAAGAATTGTCACTCATGGTTGTGAAGCCTATTTTAGTTCAAATAGAATATGTTCAAGATCTTATTTAAATCTTAAGTAAATGTTTATTGGCTGATGATGCTCACTAAAAGGAGCGAAACATGTACCATGTTAACAATTTAGTAAGGATGTAATTTCATATTAGCATGTTATGTATTGAATAGATGGTCTATAATAAAATTATAACAATTTTGTATCACAAGTAGATCTTCAATATGGACAAAAAATGAAATTTATAATCTTCATTGGCTTATACCTTTCAAATAACAGCATGGGGTCTACTCGAGGCTTTATATATATATATAATAAGATGTCCTGATTGACTGACTGATTCATCATTACAGAGTCAAAACTTACTGGACAGAACGAAATGAAATTTTGGTGATACATTTATATTAATGTAGATGCTGGAATTTTGGATATTCCGTCGCTAAGGGGGATAAAAGGAGGGTTTTGTATTTAGAATCTCCTTTGAAAATAAAGAAATATGTATTTTTTTGTTTTTTGGAAAATCCCCTTAAGGGGACTGCGAAAAGGGGAAAAGGGGGTTGAATACCTTATATGAAGATACTTGTATCTAAAAAAACTGAAGATGTTACAGACATGAAAATTGGTATTTGGAATCTCCTTTAAAAATAAAGAAACACACATTTTTTGTTTTAGGGAAATCCAATTACAGTAATCGGGGGTGAACAAGAGTAACAAAGTGGGTGAATTTTTAAAAATACAGTGTATCTCAAAAATGTAAATTGTTACAGACGTGTAAACTGGTATTCAGAATCTCCTGTAGAAGTAAATACACATAGGTAATTTATTTTCTGGAGATCCACTTAAGGGGAACTGAAAAAGACGGTGAATTTTTAAAATGAGAATATCTACAGAACATCTCATAAACTTGACATGTTAGACGTGAAAAATTGGTATTTTAAATCTGTTTTAAAAATAAAGAAATGTGTACTTTTTGTTTACAAAAAAACACTTAGGGGTGGGGGTAAAAAGGACTGAAAAGGGGATTGAATTCATTTTATTAGGAGAGTGATATCCCAAAACTGAAGATTTTACACAGGTAAAAATCGGTATTTGGAATCTCCTTTAAAAACAAAGACAGTGTATATCTTGGAAAATCCATTTAAGGGGGTGGAATCTCCTTTAAAAATAAGGAAACTTATATTTTTTCGTTTTCGGAAAATACTCTTAATGGGCGGGTGGGTGAAAGAATTGAAGAATTTATTTATATGAGGATGCTTATATCTAAAGAAACTAAAGATGTTACAGACGTGAAAATTGGTATTTAAAATCTCCTTTAGAAGTAAAGAAACATGCATTTTTGAGAAAATCAACGGGGGGGGGGGGGGGGGTGAAAAAGGAGATGAATCATTTTATGAGGATTCATATATCTCAAAAACTGAATATGTTACTGTCGTGATAATTGATATTTGAAAGCTCCATTATAAGTAAAGAAAAACATTATTTTGTTTCCAGAAAATTCACTTAAAGGGGGGAGGGTGAAAGGAAGTGAGAGAAATTGATTTTTTATGGTGGTACTTATATCTGAAAAACTGAATGTTCCAGATGTGAAAATCGGTATTTAAAATGTACTTTATATATAAAGAAACACACATTGGGGGGGGGGGTAATTGACTCAATGGGGGGTGGGAGGTGAAAAAGGAGTTGAACTATTATTATTTTTTTGCTAGGGGCTTTACGTCGCACCGACACAGATAGGTCTTATTGCGACGATGGGATAGGAACGGCCTAGGAGTTGGAAGGAAGCGGCCGTGGCCTTCATTAAGGTACAGCCCCAGCATTTGCCTGGTGTGAAAATGGGAAACCACGGAAAACCATTTTCAGAGCTGCCTATAGTGGGATTCGAACCTACTATCTCCCGGATGCAAGCTCACAGCCGTGCGCCTCTACGCGCATGGCCAACTCGCCCGGTTGGAATTATTTTCATGAGGATACTTATATTTTAAAAAAAAACTTAGGATGTTACAGATACGTACATTTGTATTTGGGATCTTCTTTCAAAGTAAAGAAACACGTTCTGTTGTTTTCGAATAATCCATTTAAGTGGGTGTGTGTGTATGAATTTAAAAATTAGTTTTCTTTTTAAGGGGTACTTATATCTCAAAAACGAAAGATATTACAGACATGAAATTGTTATTTGGAATCTCCTTTAAAAGTAAATAAATGCGTATTCTTCTGTTCTCGGAAAATTGCTTAAGAGGGCGAAAGAATTGAAAAATTAATTGAATTATTTGTACGAGGATACTTATATCTAAAAAACTGGAGATGTTACAGACGGGAAAATTGGTGTTTCGAATCTTTTTTAAAAATAAAGAAATGCATATTTTTTTGTTATTGGAAAATCGAATTAATGGGGGACGGTGAAAATAACTAACGAAGTTGAACTCTGTTTATGAGGATACTTATATCTCAGAAACCGAAGATGTTCCAGACGTGACAGTTGATATTTTGAATCTCCTTTAAAAATTAAGAAACACATATTTATTGTTTTTGGAAAGTCCACTTAAGGGGGAGAGGGGTGGAAAGAAATGAAGTTGAATTCTTTTTATGAGGATACTTATATCTCAAAAACTGAAGATGTTACAGATGTGAAAACTGTTTTTGGAATCCCCTGTAAAAATAAAGAAACAAGTAATTTTTGTTTTTGGAAAATCCACTTACGGGGGTGAAAAGAATTGAAAAAGCGGGTGAATTTTTAAAATGAGTACCAGTATATCTACAGTATATGTCAAAAACTTAACATGTTACAGACATGAAACTTGGTATTTGGAAAGTCCTTTAAAATTACAGGAACATGTACTTTTTTTTAAATTTGCTTTACGTCGCACCGACATAACTAGGTCTTATGGTGACGATGGGATAGGATAGGTCTAGGAATTGGAAGTGGCCGTGGCCTTAATTAAGGTATAGCCCCGGCATTTACCTGGTGTGAAAATGGGAAACCACGGAAAACCATCTTCAGGGCTGCCGACAGTGGGGCTCGAACCCACTATCTCCCGATTACTGGATACTGGCCGCACTTAAGCGACTGCAGCTATCGAGCTCGGTACTTTTGTTTTTGGAAAAGGCACTTTACAGGGGGTAAAAGGAAGTGAAAAGGAGTTGAATTATTTTTTATGAGGATATATCACAAAACTGAAGATTTTACAGGTGTGAAAATTGGTATTTGGAATCTCCTTTAAAAGTAAAGTGACATGTATTTTTTGGTTTTCAGAAAATCCACTTAGGTTGGCTGGGGTTGGGGGGAGGACAGTTTAAGGGGTTGAATTCTTTTATGGGGGTACCTATATCTCAAAAAGTGGAGACGTTACAGACGTGGAAATAGGTATTTGGTTGGAATCTCTCTTAAAAATAAAGAAGCGTTTTTTTTGTTTTTTTTTTTTTGTTTTTGTTTTTTTTTTTAACGACTTGAGAGAAAACTGTTTCTCTCATGTACAGTTCTATGTTGCTTGGTCATCTTACCTCCAAAAGGCAGTGCCACAAACATTTTTTTACAAAGAGTTTCTGGGATAAATGAAACTCAATTTTTTGGTGAGTTTTTGTACTTTATTGATTTTCAGATAATGTCTTAGTACAGTACTGAGGAATGATTACTTTTAACAAATTATGAAATCCACGCTAGGGAAGCCGTGTGTAACGGCTAGTATCCCTATATAATGGATGAATTGCCATCAGCAGCATCATATGCCCTCACTACATATGAACACTGCGGAGGAATTTGGAATTGAATCCAACCTTTTGGCTTTCAATCTAGTGACAAATGATATACCACCACCTCTCCTACACTGCCAGCCAAAATTGTGATGGTGAACGTTTTTTTCTGCCATTTGGACCTGAACCAGCTAACCACGGTGTCAGACCATATAGACCTGACACCTTAACGATAATGGTGACCATTCAGGTGATAGTGAGGTATTCAGTTATGAGATATTAGGTGTTCTTTTTGTTCAAGGTATTCAAAACAACCTTTGGCATCACCATATCTCAAATGCTTCTATATGCTTTTTGTCTATTGTCTTCACTGTCCACAATTCATAGCCATATTCTTGCTGGCTACTTTACCAGTGATTAGAACCATTATGAGGGGCCAGTGACCTGGAGTTTGGACCCCTTTGGACAACAAGCTAATTGATATATGACTTTGCTTTGGAAGCAGTCCCTTGTTCTGTCTATACCACTTCCAGTCACCCCCTATGGGTGCGGGACACAGACGAATATACCCACGGTATCCCCTGCCTGTCGTAAGAGGCGACTTAAAGGGGCAACTAAGGAAAGATGGTTTTGGAACCATGAAATTACCTGTGATTAGTACCATAGCGTTAGGAACACCATGGGTCAACTTTACCTGCGATTAGTACCACAATGTGAGTAACACCGTGGATTTGGGGAGGAGCACCATGGGTTTACATTACTTGTGAATAGTACCACTACACGAGGAATGCCATGGGTCTACAGTACCTGTGATTATTATCACTATGTGAGGAACTAGGTCTGCGTTACCTGTGAGTAGTACCAGTATGTGAGGAGCACCATGGGTCTGCATTACCTGTGAGTAGTACCATTGTATGAGAAATACCATGGGTCTGCATTACCTTGAGTCTACATTACCTGTGATTCATACCACTAAATGAGAAACACCCATGGGTCTACTGTACCAGTGATTAGTACCACTATGTGGGGCCGGTGACCTGGATTTTGGACCCCTTTGGACAAGAAGCGAATTGATATGTGATTTTGCTTTGGAAGCAATCCCTTGTTCTGTTTATACCATTGTTTTAAGTTATTTTATGAGAAGGTGGGGCGTTATGGGTCAGATCCACTGATTGTTTTAAGTTTGTAATAATTTTTCATATCATTTTGATTTCTAGTCAGAGGATGGATTTTGGAATTTTCATAATCATATCATTGCACTTCATCACGTACCATTAGGGGCCGATGACCTGGATGTTAGGCCCCTTTAAACAACATTTATCATCATCATCATCACTTCCAATCTAAGCTGCAGGCTTTCACTTTCTATGTATTTGTTGTAATAATTCAGTAAATTTTTCAAGCTGCTTGTGAACTTAATAGTATTTATGTATGAAAAACAAATTTTTTTTTTTTTTTTTACTTTATGTATTAAGTTGGAACGTAGGAATGGATGGTTCATTGTATTTGTTATTAAAGAGCTCTGAAAAGACCTATTTCCACAAGATGGTTTTTAACATCATTTGATAGTCAGAAGGTACTAGGATAGACTGGATGCCTGAATCACTGTTGCTCACTCAGCACCAGGAGGCACGTGTAGCTTTTGGAATGTTATGGACATGAACAACTCTACTTACTGAAGCAGAGGCGCCTGGAGCTTCCTTAGAAAGCTGGGAGGTATGCTGATAGTAAAATGTCACCCTCAGATGAGACCTGATCAAATAGCTTCCCATATTGCAACAACCTCTCAAGTATATAACACATTCCAACTTGTAAGTTCGAGAAGTTCAATCTTTCTACCGCTTTAAAATATTACGATGATGGAAATGTGGAACTTCTCAAACTTACAAGTTGGAATTTGATGTACATACTAATTCCACCACGGACCAAAATGAAATTCATTACTTGTAACTTCCCGAGTTCCACCGGATAAGAAGCATATTAAATAATTATGTTAAATGCAGTTCTCATACTTTGAGATAAAGAGTACCTCTCACATCAAGCTATTTGTGTCCATTTATAGCCCATGATATGCAAGAGGCACTCAAAGTACTAAGGTTTGGTAGGGCCCCTGGATTCAATGGAATACATCCAGAATTCTTCATACCTATAAGAGAAAATGCAACTGGATGGATGGCAGAGTTCTTTAGAAATATTCTTCAGACTGGACAAATCCCACCTGAATTCAAGAAAGCAAAAATGTTTGTCTTGAAATCTAGAAAACCTGTGTGATCAGACATGATCCATAGCCCTCCTTAGCAGTTGCTACAAAATTTTTGAGAGGCTTATTTACTACAGAATTAGTACTACCATCTTAGAACTCATTCCTGTAGATCACAAAGCTTTAGCCCAAGCCATGGCTGTTGTGATAATTGCTTTCACTAACATCTTATGTCGAGGCCAGATTCCGTAAAAAGCTTAAAACATCTGCTGTCTTTGTTGACCTCACTGCTGTCTTTGATGCTGTCTGGAGGAAGTTGTTTTTCAGAATCTACTCAGAACTATACTCTGCAGAATGATTGCACAGCTTAACAACATGCTGAGTTATAGGAAGTTCCATATCTGTGTAAGGGAAAAGAAGAGTGCAGTGAGAGAACATCACAGTGGCTCACCCCAGGAATCAATTTTGTCACCACTGCTGTATAATTTATAGATCTCTGACCTTCCCTGGACAATGAGAAAAAAATTCTGCTATGCTGACGATTTGGTCTAAACTGCACAATGCAAAGTCTTAACAAAGGACCTGTCTATCTTGGGAAACTATTTCAGGAAATGGAGACTCAAGCCAAGTGCAGCCAAGACAGAGGTATCTTTCTTCTACTTGAATAACCGCCTGGCAGACTCAAAACTGAACATCAGCTTTTCCGATCGAGTTCTGAAACACAAGACGTTCCCAAAATATCCTGGTGTTACTTTAGGCTGGACTTTATCATTCGAACATCGCTTGATCTTAACAAAGAAACTGATAACTCGAAACACTGTCACGCAGAAGCTGTGTGGTACTACCTGGGGTTCAGCTCAAGCATCCTGTGCTCTTTGACACCACTGATTTTTTTCTACTGCTGAGTACTGTTGTGGCTTAATAGGATGTATATACCAGCACTGGCACTGTCAGATCTACTCCAGCGTAGTAGCTTCTGCTGCTGCCTGGAATTGATTTATTTTCAGTGTCGTGATACGCCACTAAATAGTGTTTTTTGAATATTCGACTACAAGGACAGCTTTATCATTGGCCTGCAAATCATCTTCCTTTGTGCACATTGATGGTAAATGCTGACAAACCAGAAGGTGTTCTTCATCCTGTAGTAGTCCACAATCACAGGTGATGTCTCCTTGTACAGAGCCTCATTTAACTAGGTTAGGCTTGCTCTTTGCAACACCTGTCCGCAGTTGATTGAGGGTCTTCCAGATGGTATATGGAAGGCAAAAACCTGCAGAAGGGTCTTCCTTTAAATTGTTGCTGTTGCCACAGTTCATGCATCCGTTTTTTTGGCGTATCAACAAGTGGTATGGTTGTTCTTAAAAATCTCTTCCTTGACCTGAGTCTAGCGGGCTGCATTTGATGGCCATAAAGGAGGTGATATGGATCAGTTGATTTGCTTCTGATGTTCAACTTTCGCTGCTACTTCCCTTCTTATGTGAGGAGGAGCGATTCCTGCAATAGGATAGATATTTTCTGTTGGAGTTCGTCTCAGGCACCCAGTAATAATCCGACCAGTCTTGTTCACAGCAATATCTACTTGCTTAGCATGGGCAGAGTTTCTCCATACAGATGATGCGTTTTCTGCAGCTGATAGGCAGTGGGCCAGGGCAAATGTGCATAGGACATGAGGGAATGCACCCCAAGATGTGCTTGTTAGTTTTCTAATAATATTATTCCTAGCATACACCTTTTGTTTGGTATTCTGACAGTGTTGTTTGAAAGATAATGTTCTGTGAAGTTTCACACCAAGGTACTTTGGTGTATAACAGTGTTCGAGGACTACTCCTCTCCATTCCACGTGCAGTTTTCTACTGGCTTCTTTGTTGCGCGGATGAAAGGCACAAACTTGAGTTTCGGTGGAATTGGGTCTCAAATGATTGTTCTCGTAGTATGTAGCAAGTTCTTAGAGAGATTTTGCCAGCTTTTCTTCAACCACTTCAAATGTATTCCCCTGTGCTGCCACTGGTATGTCATCAGCATATATAAAGTGCTTGACACCAGTAGGAATTGGTTGATCATTAGTGTAGATGTTGTAGAGCAATGGTGCAAGAACACGTCCTTGGAGAACTCAAAAGAATGGATTAACCCAACGGCTATTCTTATTTTGAAGAGAGACATAAAAACATAGATTTTGAATAATGCATTCAACAAATTTTGTAAAACCATAGTCCCTTGTTGTTTGATACACTTTATTCACCAATCTGTTATGATTAATTGTATCGTAAGCTGCACTAAGGTCTGTGAAGGCAACGCCATTCACTTGTCCCTGCTCGTAGCCATCCTCTGTATGTTGTGTCAGATTGAGAACTTATCCACAGCATGATCTTCCAGCCCTAAATCCAGCTTGTTCAGGTATGAGAGCTTCATCTACAAGAAGTGATGTATGGTTCAGTACCATTCACTCAGGGATTTTGAAAAGATGGCACAATAGGAAAACAGGTCAGAAGTTCTCATGTTCATTTGGCTCCCTGCCAGGCTTTAACATAGCTACAACATGAGCTTTCCTCCACATCCTTGGAATCTGGCAAGTGGTGATGCAGTTATTCATGAGGTTGAGGATTCATTTCAATGTTTCACGCCCAGAATGTTTTATTTGTTCTTTTCTCTACTCATCCACTCTGGCTGCCTTATTATTCTTCATGTGGTGAATCGCTTCTTGCAGTTCGGCCAGTGAAAAGGGAGTATTAAGTGAGTGGTTTTCATCTTCAAGTTCATGTTGAAATTCCAGTCTTTTCGGCCTCCTGATACTTTTACCATTAAGTAGTAGTTGATGAGCAATATGATTGGGTGTAACTTAACTCTTACATATCTGAGGTGAAGTTGGATCATTGCTAAGGTTCTTAACTATTTTTCATGCATGTTGGCTATTTTGTTTCATATCCAAATTTTCTATTAGAGAGCACCATCTCTCTTGTCTTGAGGTGGTTATAGCATTAAGCAACTTACTTCCATTATTTCTTCTGAGAAGGGATCATTCTTGAACAATTGCTAGTATCTTTCAAGGGCAAAGTTTGAGTCATGAGTCCAGCTACGTCGACGGTACACCATATCCTTGGAATGTGTTTGCAAGATACTTTCTGGGTCAGTTTTATGAATGATTCATACGACTTCACTGCTGGTTGCAGTTGAATGATTTGGCTGTCCAAGTCTTCAGCAAACTGGTCCCACTGCACTCTTTTGAAGTTGAAGTGTCATACTAGCGGTACAACATCCGGCTGAACCACTGCTCTTATACAAGTTATAGCTCTGTGTTGTGTGCCTAGAATTGTGTCTTCAACATATTTTATAGTTTGTTCGGAGATCATATTACTGATGAAAATATTGTGCGGATCGTAGCCACGTTTCCATCTTCCGCTGTTAAATGAAAATGGTAGTTTAGGATTGTGGATGAGTTTGAGTCCAGTCCTCTCAGCCCAGTTCTCCAATTCCTCAACATTTGCATTGGTATGTAGATATCCCCATGCAGTACTGTGGCAGTTGAAGTCTCCAATGAAAATTTTAATCCTGTGAGATTGGAAATTAGCTTTCTCCTCAAAATTAAAGATGATAGGTGGTTTGTAGACAGATGTTACTGTACATGACTGGTACCCAATTGTTAGGCCTTGCTGAGTGGCTCAGACGGTTGACATGCTGGCCTTTCGACCCCAACTTGGCAGGTTCAATCCTGGCTCAGTCCAGTGTCAGCCTCTTATCGGTAGATTTACTGGCATGTACAAGGACTCCAGCAGGACTAAATTCTGGCACCTGATAAGATGATGATGAGATCTTGTAAATGTTTTTTAATGTATTCACTCATGCAACATATTCTTATAATTTCCAACCGGACGTCTGGTAGAATTTTGAGGTATTGATATGACTGATGATGCCCCACAGAAGGGGCGAAACATGTTTCAACTATTTTAACGATCTTTAACTAATACGTTAACATCTTGTACTGTATTGAATAGGTTGAAGTTAAAATAAATTTCTTATATTAAGATTCTTTCAATAAGGAGAAAATGATTTTCATTACTTGTAATACCTCAGCGTCTACTGCAAAACTAGTTAGTGGGACGTAAAGCAAATAACATTAAAATTATTATTATTTATCGTTAGGATTTCTACATCATTGGTAGAAGTCAAGTCGGTTGAACATATACCTAGATCTGGTTTGGTGAAGACAGTACTTCCATATTGGTTGTGGAGTCTTTCTAAGATTAATTTCATCCCAGTTATCTTTGGTCTGCAGTTGTTTGGAATAATGCCATCTGATGTACAAAGATCTATTGCTCTTATCTTAGAAGTGAAGCTTTCGTGGTATGTAGAGTTATTTGGTTCTTCTTGGTTTTGAATTATTCACTCTAGAGTGACCGTTGCCTGGGAGACTGATTACCTCAGATCGAATAGGGGTATTTCAGTCACCTTGACAAAGAATACTGCAATGTATTTGAAACTGGTTTGAATCCCACTGTCAGCAGCCCTAAAGATGGTTTTCTGTGGTTTCCCATTGCCACACCATGCAAATGCTGGGGCTGTACATTAATTAAGGCTACGGCCACTTCATTCCACTCCTAGGCCTTCCCTATCCCATCGTCGCCATAAGACCTATCTGTGTCGGTGCAGCGTAAAGTAAATAGCAAGAAAGGGGGGGAAAAAAATTCAAAACGTCAGCAAACTGTATGCAATGTACAGAACACAACATTGTTCAACCCAGAAGAAGAATCAAATAAGTTTAATGCCCTTGTTCGAGATTTTAAGATCTGCAGTAATCCTCAGCTACCTGTCGTAGACAACATACCCACTCTCAGTGTTCAAATATTGCAATCACAACAACTAACCCTTTGTGATGCTGCTGTGAAGACATTAACCAACTTCAATGCTTTGAGGGAGAGGGATGATGGAAAGAGCTCTACAGACTTGCCCCTTCACAACATCTTCCCTGGAGAGCCAATCTTTAGCAGATCCCAACCACTGCGCATTACATGCACCTGACTGAACAAGAGCAGTATGCATCATGGAGGGTGCAGGGATTTTCTTTATAAATGGAATGTTGTGCCACCTCCAGGATGTAATTTTAGAGCTCTCCATCAGACCATTCCCCACATTCAAAGAGAATGCTAGTTTTGCGCTTGTCCAGGTGGCTGGGAAGACTTCCTACTGCCAATAACAGAATCATTACAGTGGATTGAGAAGCTAGATATTCTGCTATGGTAATTGGTAATGTAATGTTTGGTGTGAATGTGTTTTGTTTTTGTACATATATTGTATCTAGCATACATAATTTCGTAGCCATACACTAAATAAATAAAAAGAACAATTTCTGTAGCCTCTTTCCTCCAAATGGCTCTGCCTTGCTAAACATCCAAGACTTTTCTAATAATATATTCCCCATAGAGTTTGAGTAAAAGGGGACAGAATGCATCCTTGTCTTACTCCTTTCAGTTCACTGAAGGCCTCTTATCTCTAAAAGCTTTGTTTAATTTGAGCAGTGTTATTCTCATATTTTTTAATATTCATTCAGTGAAACTCCAATTTTAAGCATTACTTCCCAAATCTTGCTCAAATGCAGTTGTAAGGTCTCTTATAGTCTAGTCTAGAAAGCTTAAATGGTATGTTGTGACCATAGTTGTTTTTATGAGTTAGTACATGTTGAACACCTGTTCTCTTATGCCTCTTGTTTGGATGAAACCAACCTATTACAGAGGAATCTCCCGCTAGATAAAATACTTCGGTCACTGATGTGTAATATCCACTAACATGCAAGAGGATTTTCCTAGCATGTAAGATCAGGGCAGTAGTACAGTAGATCTTGCAATCCAGATAGTAAGCATGTTATAAAGACGTATGAGGACAACACTTTTGACTGAGTGGAGAAATATAATGCCCTCTTCTGTTATACTTTTAGCCATCGCTGGTGAAAGCTTTGCAATATTTTTATATGCTGTACTGTGTGCTTCACTTCATTGTACAGTGCTCTTGTACACAAGTACTCATTTGGCTGAGAATATTTCTTATTTGATTAGCAGAATACAGTCGCATGCAATATTTCCTCCACCGAGTGAGTTGGCAGTACGGTAGGGGTGCAATCTGTGATCTTGGATTCAGGAGATAGTGGGTTCGACCCTAGTGTCTGCAGTCCTGAAGATGTTTTTTTTTTTTTCTTCGTGGTTTCTCATTTTCACACCAAGCAAATGGTGTGAATGTACCTTAATTAAGGCCATGGCCTCTTCCTTCCCACTTCTAGCCCTTTCCTATCCCATCGTTGCCATAAGACCTGTCTGGATTGGTGCAACATAAAACAGGTTTAAAAAAAATAAAAATTGCCCCACCTTGATTTTTGAACTTCCTCCCTCAAAAGAATTTTGCTGTCTCTTGTTTATGGTCCATTTCTTAGGTTTTCACTTGAGTGTAATTATCTACTCTCTGATGAAGAGACTGGTTTGGTTCTAGAACTGATGACTTTTGATCTATTCCTGGACTGGGTGAATTTCTTCTCTCTCTTGCCTTCAATTCTTTTGTTTTTAACACATTGCTGACCGTATGCTTGAGCTTGTCACATACCCTGTGGACTGGACATTTTTCTACTGAGCATACTAGAGTGCACATGATTACAAAAATGTATATAAATATTAAACTAGTCAAGATTTTATCTTTAAAGTTGATGGATCTGTCTTTATAAAACCATCTTCAGCCTCAATTCCTAATGCATTATCAATGTTTACATCGTCATCAGAGTCACTTGAATAAATGAGCATACTATGTAAATTACAGCATGTAAGGGCTTAAATATCACTTCCACTATCATTCCCTCATTCAGTTTCCACTAATTCACAATCACTATATCCATCATCGGTATACAATTCTTCTAAAATATCGTTGTCTGCTAACACTGTATTATGCGAGCGCTCCATCTTATCATTGACTGAACTGGCAGAAAGAAAGTTGACATTTCAAAACTAAATCAAAGGATAAAAGAAGACCGTGATAAAAGAAAAGTGGCAGATATACATCTACATTTTATTCTACTCAATGTGAAAGTCCTAAATAGTTCAATATATGATCAAGAGATGTCACAGGGAGACCAAAAATGATGTCGTGATTAAAACCGAGATTTCTCAGGGCCCATCACCTACCACTGGTGAGCTTACTACGAGATTTCTCGGGGACCATCACCCATGTGTTAAGACTAAGTAAGGGTATTTGATTTATTACTCTTCAGTATGGGTAGCTGTTGTCAGTCAACTAAAGAGTTTCATCTGCCAACCAAGATTTTCTATTTGTAGTAGGTTTACTGTAGTGCAGTCATCCTCAAGCATGCTAGTTGAGTTGTAACACAGAAAAAGCTCTTAAACAGTTAAAAATCCACAATCTGGTTAGATCTCAATCATATTGAATGAGGTAGGATCAGACAAGACACACACGAAAAATTTCAACGTAAACATTAACAGTAACCCCTAGAATAAGGCCAAATTCCAATAGACAGACACCTATTAAAATAAATCCTAATGTGAACTGCATTATTGATTTACCTTACTCATTTGTCCCATCTTGACCAGTAGTCAGTGAAAAATCGTGGTGGAAAAAGACCGTCCCTATCCTGACTGGAAAAAAGGTGAGACGAAATAATACATTGCTTTCAAATTAAATAGGATTACTAAAATGCAACGTACCCGCGAATGACATTTATAAATAATCATAACGAAAACCATCTTATTGAGTAAAATAGTTTTTAACCCTTAACCCCTCATCTGCTGGGAGAGCACCAACATGACGATATTCCCTTTGTGGTCGCATCGGACAAGGCCCGACGTGACATTGCATCGCTCGTCTGCCATCTCTCATCCGGCGTGGAACTTTGCAAATTCCAGATATTTTTTGACAGTTGGTCAAATATGTATTACACTCATGTTCATAAAAAACAGAACATCTTGAAAGACTAGAGATAAGAAGTTCATATTCACAGGATATGTTCATTATTATGTTCTACAGAAACAGTTCGTATTTCAGTCACCTAGGTTCAGCATGTGTCCTGTTGCCTAGCAGGCAGTGGGTTAACTTGTTCCATGCGTAATGACATTGATGCATATAAGGCGTGAATGGTTTCCTGGGGTAGAGCCATCCATACTGCATTCACCTGGTTCCACAGTTCATCTTTGGTGGTTGGGATTGGGTTACAGCGCCGCACCTGTCGTTTCATCATATCCCACACATTTTCGAATGACAACAAGTCCGGTGATTGGGCGGGCCAGGGCAACAGTCTGACATCCTGTGACAACAAGAAGACACGTGTTCGTGCAGCAATATGTGGTCGTTCATTGTCCTGCTGAAATACGGCATCTGGGGTGTCGTGCAGAAAGGGTACGGCTACGGCTTGCAGGATATCACTCACGTAGGTCTAACTGGTCATAATGCCCTAGACACGCACTAACTTTGATTTGTGGTTGTACCCAATAGCACCCCACCCCATGAGGTCTTGAGTTGGCACTGTATGTCTTGTGCGAAAGCTGCCAATGTGATGCCTCTCTCTCTCTCTCCCCCCCCCCCCCCCCCTGTCTGCAGTGAACCAAAGTGCAGTCATCATTTTCAAACAAACAGAACCTGGATTCTTCCAAGAACACTGTCTGCTGCCATTCTTGTCCCCAGTGACATCATGCCATACACCATTGCAGTCTAGCATGTTTATGCACATTAGTCAAAGGTAGGCGGAGAAGTGGACGACGCACCGGTAACCAAGACCGTAGACCCTAATAAACGGTGACAGACCGTCACTCCTGATAGTGTACGATGTGTTACACTGTTCCATTGTTGTGCCAGAACCGAGGAGGTTGCAGATCTGTCCTGCAATGCCATTCAGTTGAGGTGTCGATTTTCTCGGGGGGTTGGTCTGGGTGGTGTGATCAGACTCATCTCTTTGAACCATTCTGGACATACCCGTTGAACTGCCGACACACTTCATCCCACACGAGCAGCAATTTCCCAGATGGATGCATCACGTTCTCTCATGCCAATAATGCGCCCTCTTTCAAACTCACTCATTTGACAGGATGGTTTTCGCATTCGTCTGCTCAAGTCACACTGATCCATTACCTTCGGTCTGTAGCAACAACGAGAGCCGCAGGCACATTTTACCAGTCGGTGCTGGTGCATCGAGATATCGATGTGGACCTTGAACCTGAGGGTTGACATGGTTGAAATGTTAATCATTTCTTCAGAACATACTATTGCTCATGTCCTGTGAATATGAACTTCCTATCTCTAGTCTTTCAAGGTGTTCTGGTTTTTATGAAAATGAGTGTATTTAGATAGCATTGTAGCCGTCACCTGTGTCCAGTCCAATCATCCGCGCCGAGGCTCGAGCGATAGTAAACAAATTTGGCTAAATGCATTATGATGGATTATGAAATTAGACAAGATTTTTAAGACTTGATGACATATCTGAATTGGAAGAGAGTATGTTATAATTTCTTTTAATAATAATTGTAGTAATAATAATAATAATAATAATAATAATAATAATAATAATAATAATGAAAATAATTTCTTAAATTGTGCATACTGCTTTTATTTGCCCCAGTATAGCTTGTTGTAAATGTTTATATGCCTGAATACATCCTTTAAGAGCAAGTGCTAGCTCTGAAATCATGAAAATTGAATACAGGTCATATAAGATAAAAAATTCAGTTTGCAAACATGAGTAGTTGAGACAACACGGGGGACTTTAATTCAAGGGGTGAGGGTTAATGAACTGAAGAAAATTTAACATAATTACAGTATTACACCTTTAACCCTAACAAATTCTTGTAGTTATGTATCAGAGTAATTAATGATTTAATTAAATCTCAAATTATAAAAATTCTTCCCTTTTGAGTTTAATTACTAATGCTCTTGTATCAATTTAAAAAAGTACATTCACTGCAATCAAGATATAACACCTGATCCTTTTCCTGTTAGCATCAATCCATGTGAAACCAGAAAACACATTTTTGAATAAAATTCAGAAAATTGGATTTAATCACAAAAGAAAACATCATCCAGAAAGCAACTCACTTTGGTTATTTAGTAGATTAGTAGCTCACTGTAATAAACTCCTGAAATCCAAAGTATTTCATCATATTAAGGTTATGTGAAATTAATCCTCACACATCATTACCCAAAAAGCATCCACCCACACAATAGACATAATTAAAACAAGGATCATAAAAAGTGATGGGTGACATAACCCAGGTCAACAGATCCAAAAATGAAACTAAAGAACATAGGGAAAATCAACAGGAAAATAGAGTGACTCAGATAATGTGAGTGCTACAAGTTTCATTATAATCAGCGTGATTGCTCAACCCTTTTTTGGAAAACATTGTGCCCTTCCATACTTTAAAGAAGTGTAGACAAATATATACACTAATGTTACACACATATGAACAACCTTTCTTTGCATTCCACCATACATTTATAGTATGAGAAGTTCTCTTATGTATTGAATACTAAAAAAAACAGGTATCCACATGCAAAGCAACCTCTCATTTGAGGTACTGTAATGTGGTTGCCTTGCAGAGCTGTCATGCTGCACACACTCTGCATTGCTTAAATGGCACTGATTTATTCTGAGTTGGAGCAATTTTTGACGTGTAGTTGCTAGTATATCAACCCTGAGGCATCAAGGGAATTTTACCTGTGTGAGAGGAATTTGGTAAAGAAGCAGGATAGTTATGTACAGACATAAGCATTGGTTTCTTTTGTTACATGATCTCAGAACTGTGGGGTTAGTAATTAGAACCTCCCCTTTATCACAGAGTAAACTTCACAAACTGGTTTACTTGCGACATCAATAGGTTTATTATTTGCAAGTTCCAAAATACGGTCATTATTGATGTTCCTACCTGTTGATGTTGTTACACCTTGTGTAAATCTTGAATTATCAGTTCGGAAATTGAATCAGATTCACCTTCACCAATATAACTTGAAGATGAATTATTTTTTACTTCATACACTTTCTTTCTGAATCTCAGTGTAAATATTCTCAAGCCAGTCATGAATAACGTCATCCTCGCCACTCCACGCCGCTGCCATATTTATTTACAAATAACATGTGGTGAGGTGCATTGTACTTTTCTTATTCCAGGAGCAAGTTACTGTTTATGATATAAAAATGAAGTTCAGATAGTTCCTGACATCTGTTGGTTTTTAAACTTAATAGTACACCCCCTGCGGATGGGTGATGCAGCATGGACATGGTTTGCGGTTTGGTATAATATGTTGGACCCCCTGTGGATGGGAGGGGCTGAATACTTTCACAGGTAATCCCTGCTTGTCGTAGAAGGTGACTAAAAGGGTCATGTGGCCATTGGTCCCCTGTTTATATTTTATTGTTTTTTGAGGGTTAGTTGTAGACCGATTCAAAATTCTTGATGTGCATGCTGCTCAAAGATGGACCTTTTATGTGTGCGATTACACCCAAAAGCCCACTTGTCACCACCCAGGGATCTTGTGGGTGGGAGCGTCGTGTACCCGTGCAGTAGTATCCACCTGACAACATAGGTCCCCGCACAGCCGGATGCCAGAAGGACATATTATTATTAACTGGGCTTTTTTTCTATATTTAGTACTCTGTACACGCTATAGGTTACATGCTATTGCGGGTGATTGGAGGAAGGGAGTCTTAGTGCTCATTCCATAAGTCATTCCGTATTAGGCATCGTCCAGCATTGGACCCCGGGCAATACCGGCTACAACCAGGTGGGTATTGCCTTGGCTGCTTGGTTCGGTTACAGAGGCCCCTAATCGGAGTGGGTGGCATTCGGGGAGGGTGATTTCGGGCATGACTTCGAAACGCCTTCAACCTGCCCAGGGTGGTCAACCACTAAAGTCCTTATCTTGATTCCTTGAGGGGTTCAACTCCCTGGGAACAAAGCGCAGCATGAAGGAATGAGATCCAGCTTCCCTAGGTTTCTGGTTGCTACCAGACTTCAAGCTGGTAAAGTCTATTTTGTTTAGCAGGCACATAGAAGGTGTCTATGGCAAACTGGAAGATCTGAAGAAAATGCACAACGGTAGTTTGTTGCTGAAGACGCACTCTGCCTTGCAAGCTGATCTGTTGCTCAAGTGTGACCACTTTGGTGATATTTCCGTCAAAGTCGAAGAGCACAAGACCTTGAATCTGGTTCGTGGAATTATCTTCCACAGTGATCTCATCTTGAACACTGACGATGAGTTGATTGAAGACATGAAGCACCGTGGCGTGACACATGTTCGGCGCATTATGCGCAAAATCAACGGCGAAGATGTTTCTGCGGGTGCATTCATTGTCTCCTTCAAATTGTCAGTGTTACCAGAAAAAAGTCAGGGTAACAATCTATCGCTGCGATCTGAGGCCGTACATCCCGCCTCCCATGCACTGCTATCAATGCCAGAGGTTCGAGCACATGGTATCTCGTTGCTCGAATCAGTCTCTGTGGTACATGTGGCAGACGAGCTCACAATGCAGAGGAGTTCTCAACCACTTACAGGTGCACTAACTGCCCTGGTCTTCACTCGCCCCGAGATTGGAACTGTCTGGTATATCTCGGTGAGAAGGAGATCCAGGAGATCAAGACCCTGCGTGGTCTTTCCTACCAGGAAGCGAGTTTTAAGTTCAGCGCTATGAATGCACACACCAAGACGTTAGACTGCATGAAGATAGCACAGAGTCTTTCAGGTTCATCGTTTGTATCGTCTAAACCTGTTGCGATCACTGTGCCACCTAAGGAGGAGCAACGGCCACAAAGAGTAAAAGCTCGAAAGGGTGGGGGGGACCGCGCCACCTTCGACCACAAAGAGGTCTGTGCCGGCTGGGACCCCTAAGCCGGTGGAGCAGGGGGGGATGCCAAATCCCCCCCTCCTCCCCGAAGAGGTCGGCAAAAGCTGTTCCCACGCTGGTGGAGACGGCATCGTTGACCAGGACTGGGGAAATATCTCCCAGCCCGTCTAAACAAGAAATTAAGGTGAAGGGCGCTCTCACTCTTCTCATGCGAAGGAGAGATCATGCCCTCCATTTGAAGTTTATGAATCAGTGCCAGCAGGTACGCCTGCTCCTAAACCTGCGCGCTCCCCTCGTAGGACAAAATCCCGCCCCCAAAATACGTCGAAGTTTTGTGAGTCTGTCCCACCGTCTGTTGACGATGGGATGGATGTCGAGCTGTCATCTACATCTACGGATGTGGATGTTTATATTGATAGTGTTTAGGTTTAAGAGCATCTTGTTGCTCATAACCTAACTCTCTCTCTCTTTTAGTCCACACTATGGCTCTGTTACAGTAGAATTGTAACGGTTATGACAAGCATCTCGCTGAGCTGGGCCAGCTAATTAGTGAGTATTCGATGAGTATAGTATGCATCAGGAAACAATCTCAGACCAGGTGGTCATATGGTCTTGAGAAAATTAAAACTCTACTTGACAGAATGTCATTTTGCTCACCGGTCTTCCGGTGGCGTTGGCATTTTAGTCCGTTCTGATACATATAGTGAAGAGGTTCCGCTAAGCACCCCACTGGAAGCTGTAACAGTTTGCGTACCGCTACCTGTCATAGCAACAGTGTGTAATGTTTATTTTCCACCAGGCCAGCCTCTTAATATAAATGATGTAACTGACCTTATAGATCAGCTTCCACCTCCATTCCTCCTATTGAGCGATTTTAACGCCCTTCACCCTATATAGTACTCTGAAACGCCTTGCCCCTGGGGAAGGGAGTTGGAAACATTAGTAAAAGAGCTGGTTTTATGTATTTTGAATACAGTTGAACCAATTCGTTTCAGTGTACGTTACGACATATACTCTCGCATAGACATTAGTCTATGCAGCCAAACGCTGGTTCCCCTGTTTCGGTGGACTACTCACGATGATCTCTGTGACAGTGACAGTTTTCCCATTCTTACTTTGTTGAAACAGAAATCCGTCAAGGCTCCTCCTCGATGGATTCTTAAACATGCTGATTGGCCAAAGTTCACATCACTAGCTGTCTTTAACGACATGACCAGGCGGAGCGTAGATGGCGATATCAATTACATACACAAGTTATTCTTGCTGCTGCTGAGGAGTCTATTCCATCATTTTCAGGGACTCCTCGACGAAAACTTATTCCTTGGTGGAACGAAGATATTGCAGCAGCAATCAAAGAATGCTGTCGCGCTCATAAACGCTATCGTAGTCAGCCTACTGTGGCCAATTTGGTAACATTTAAGAAACAGAGTAAGAAAGCTTTGTTGGAGAGATATGTGTCGTCTGTGACGTCACATACCCCGTAATCTCAAGTGCGGACTGAACTTCAACGTATTTCAGGTATGGAAAATTCTAAGTTCCCATGGAGGGAATTAGATATTTTTCACCAATAGAGCATGTCAAAAACAGATCAGATGTAAGGCTTTTCATGGGTTTGCTCTATTAACCAGCATTTCGTCTTAGGTGTGACACTAGACTCATCAGAGTGGGATGTGTCAGACCCTACCCACTGACGCTAGGGTGTATGCTGGTGAAGTTATCAGAAGCCCATTATAAGAGGCACAGTCTGATAACTGCATACGGGAGATAAATCTCCACACTGGAATTATTTATGTTTTACTTGCGCAAATCAAATCTTGAAGTTACCTGGAAATCACGTTCAGATGCATCATTAAATTAAGACAAAAATTAATATTAGGTTCTGCTTTCTCACACGTGATGATTCCTGAAACATTTCATGAACATGAAATTTAAGAAAATTTTAACCGTCTGAAAGTAGACTCTTCTTATGATGCAAGTAAATCTAATTAAAAAACAAATGAAATTTTTTTAAAAAGTGGTCAACATGCTGTCAAAAATTACAGAATGGAAGTACAAGGATACTA
Organism: Anabrus simplex; assembly: GCF_040414725.1. Classification (NCBI taxonomy): domain Eukaryota; kingdom Metazoa; phylum Arthropoda; class Insecta; order Orthoptera; family Tettigoniidae; genus Anabrus; species Anabrus simplex. The sequence goes on along the minus strand of NC_090266.1, from coordinate 673,015,369 downwards.
TCTCAGGATGTAATGAATATTAAAATATGATCGAGAGAAAAGGTTAAATTTAAATTTTGAGCTCCCTAAATATTCAAGAAAATACTGGTACATGCCAGAGCGCATTCTTTGCGGTTGTGTAGAAGAATGATTGTGCTTAACTGATACTGTAACTTGTCATACATAGAAAGATAGGAACGTTGAAAGGAATGGATGATATGATAAGCACAATGACAGGTCAGTGTGGGAATAATGAGAATAGAAAAAAACACGAAAGCCAAGGACAATCTTCATGCAATGCTGTCTCCTTTTCTCTTTTTATATTTTTCCTGTGTTTCTAGTTTTTTACCACCTGTATTTGCCTTTTACCTTTTTGTTTCTTCCGTTTTCTGGTGTTTGTCCAGTATTCTCCTCATCCTATACTTCCCACATCAAGACTGAAGGTGGGTCAAGATGACCCGTCAATGAATGTTGAAGTCAACCCTTCCATTGAGAAGAAATGGATGTTGAACTGGAATTGATGATGAGAGAGCCAACCTATTTGAAGACAGCAGTGTATGAAGATGGAGAGATTGTATCAACACTTGGATGTTTTCAAATTTTCAAATGAATTGAATAAACCCAGATTAAAGTTGTAAATTATAATAAATTGTCATCATCTTCCACTTCTCCCATACACTGATGTAGTTGCAAATGCGAACTGTGTCGCACAAGGCCAGATGCCCTTCCTGATGCCAACCTTACATGGAGGGATGTATTCACTTTTACATGTTTCATTGGTGGCTGCTGTTCTGTTTTTCACAACTAGAGCCTTTTCTGAGAAGAAGCCATAAATCTGAGAGGTGTGTGACACAAATTAATGAAGGGACTAACTAGAAACCGCAAGCCAACCTCTCGAAAATCACCATTGTCAATTCTCTGCCTTCTGTCTCTGTGGAGAATGGCCCTGTTACAAAGGCCTTCAGTTACTATCCTAGAGTATGTAGAAAAGGTGCCACCGGAGAGGGAGAGTGAGAGATCAAAACAGTAAAATTGGCAACAGTGGGAAATATTTTCCCTAAAAACCGGGCAAGTTGACCGTGCGGTTAGGAGCGTGCAGCTGTGAGCTTGCATCCGGGAGATAGTGGGTTCGAACCAGACTGTCGGCAGCCCTGAAGATGGTTTTCTGTGGTTTCCCATTTTCACACCGGGCAAATGCTGGAGCTGTACCTTAAGGCCACGGCCGCTTCCTTCATATTCCTAGCCCTTTTCTGTCCCATCGTCGCCATAAGACCTATCTGTGTCGGTGCGACGTAAAACAAATATATTTTAAAAAATATCTATATTTCCCCTAAAGTGCCTGTCACTCTACAGTAATGTTATGAGGGCAGGGTTCTTACGATGTGAAGCAAAGTTTAGTGTGCTGTCTTGTGTGTATATAAAGAAGTATGTATCAGGATAAACATGAACACGCTGTCCCTGTGTCGGAGGAATTAAGTAGGAGTGGTTAAAATTGTCAAACCAGCCGGGAATCAAACCTGGGGTCCTCTAAACTGAGCGCGACACTGGCCGTTCTGCCAAGGAGCCGAACATAAATTATAATATAAAATTATAATGAACATAATTGTTAAATATATTTCATAAATTTAACTTTCATAAGTATTAAAGGATTTTTTTGGCCTGCGGTGTATGTGTGATTTGATTTGCACTTGTTTGTTCCTTTCCATTATGTAATACTGCTTGTTTTCTTTTACAGGAAACTAAATAAAAATCGCCTGTCTGAAGTACCTGTATTGAGTGGCCTGGTTAACTTGTCTTGTTTGAGTCTGTAAGTTAAAAAAAATTACAAGTCTGCTTTTGGATTTTTAAAGCTATTGTGGAATAAGTGAGTTTTTTTTTTGGTATTAAACTTTAGTGTGTGTTCTCATTCTGTTGTTTTAAAATTTGTTATTCTAGGTCTCATAATGAAATTCGTACAGTGAATGGCAAGGCTTTGGAAAATCTACACAACTTAAAGACTTTGGACCTGAATAACAATCATATTCTAGAAATCAAAGCTGATAGCTTTCCTACAGGCTCAAATATTCAGAATTTGTGAGTATCTAATTGATGGTAATGTCTTTATGCTGTATGTATTAAAAGCTTGTTTTACCCGTGTTAGGTCAACATTCAAGCCAAGAGAATAGTAATTTAAAAGGCATACAAAATGGTACTATAAAATTACAAGCTGACATTCTGAATAGACTGGTTGATTAGATACTCATTTTCTATGCTCAAGATTGTACTGTGCTCTTGGTTGGCATTTAAATGCATTTATATGGGAGATACACATGTCATTTGTCAGTAAATTCATGTGGTGGAATTATAAACGAACATCAAATAACACTTTAAAGGAGTCATTCGGAGAAAGCACCAAGGTACTGGACTCCATTAATTATTAATCTGATAAGCAGTGTGGAGAATTGTGTGGCTTATCACGGTAAGATTAAAGAGAGATTAGTGCTAAATATACAGTTGATGGAGAGACGATCTTGTCAAAATCATCAAGGAGTATTTTAACAAGATCCGTCACGACTCCACATTGAGCTCGCATCCGGGAGATAGAGGGTTCGAACCCCACTGTCGGCAGCCCTGAAGATGGTGTGGTTTCCCATTTTCACACCAGGCAAATGCTGGGGCTGTACCTTAATTAAGGCCACGGCCGCTTCCTTCCAATTCCTAGGCCTTTCCTGTCCCCTCGTCGCCATAAGATGGTGCGACGTAAAGCAACTAGCAAAAAAAAAAAAAAAAAACTCCGCTTTCACTTAATGCTGATAACGACACACTGCATCAGATATTAAAGCTTGTACCGGGCGAGTTAGCCGTGTGGTTAGGGGCGCGCAGCTGTGACCTTGCATCCGGGAGATAGTGGATTTGAAACGCACTGTCGGCAGCCTTGGGGATGGTTTCCCGTGGTTTCCCAATTTCACACCAGGCAAATGCTGGGGCTGTATCTTAATGAAGGACACGGCCGCTTCCTTCCCACTCCTAGCCATTTCCTATCCCATCATCGCCATAAGATCTATCTGTGTCGGTGAAACATAAGAACAAATTGTAAAAAAAAAAATAAAAATTAATTCTTGTATTTCTGCTAGTCCATATGTAAACAAGCAGGCCATTTATCTGTGTATTGTTAAGTTGTTGTTAGATATATGCTCGAACTGGGCATCAGGTTAATTGTTAGTTAATAACTCTGTAGTCGTTACAATTCGGCATAATTTTCTGTGATGTCAGTAGAGAATAGTGAGGTTGCAAGGGCCTTCTCAGTGGAAGAAACACCATCTCGTAGGCTCCTAAAATCTATCACACCTCCTACAGGAACACATTCTCACATTTTGCTAGTAAATGTGTGGCCAAGGAGACAGTTCATGAAGGGGGGTGGTGGTGCAGGACTGCATGCTCTACTGTAGTGAATGTTCAGGACAGTCAGGCCTGTGTATTGAGCAATATTTTGCAGAATTATGCAAAAGACAGAAGTAGGCCTAATTGACTTAAAATAATCTCCATTGTACAGTGATTGTTCACACAGCAATAACACCAATTTTATCACGCAGTATTTTTGCCAGAAATTTTCAAAAACTTCTTCATCTGTCATAGGAAATGTATTGAATATCTATGACCAAACGAAACATCTTTCTCCGATTTCACTTCATTACCTGTCATGATGTATACGCTGCGAGAAACGGCACTTTTGGCGAAAAGCTTATCGGTAGTGCACCGTGTGTGTCATAGCTCCCATGCACAGAAATACTATTGTAATAATTCAAATGAGAATCTGAAATGCATAAGGACACACAAACTCCATTAAGCAAGAAAAAGTATTACAGTACTGTGGTAACAGTTACCCATATCTGAGCGGCTGCGGACATGTTAATAGGAGAAGCTTCAAAATTATTAAGAGTAGCAGTTGAAAATAACCAAATAGTCAATAAAGCTCGTAGGAAATACTGTATTTATAGCAGGACAGAAGGTGCATATGGAGGGAATAAGGCTACTAAGAAACAGTGGGTGGTATGTGGAATACATAAAGAATAATACAAACTATAGTAATGAAAGTATTAAAACATATAGGAAGGTTGTGGAGCTTGAAACAAGAATTGCTTCATCTAGTTAAAGAAAAGAATATATGGAACTGCAGTATTGGTAAACACAACATATTTGTGGGAGAAGAAACAAGTTGTTAACATAAGCAGATACTCTATAAATAAAGATGGGAAGAGGATGTAGAATAGAATAAATCAGGTCTGTAGAGAAAGAAAAGTGAATATAAGTCATGGTGAATGGATTCAACTCTTCAGACGGCTGTAAACTGTTTAAAATTCAGTATACAGTAGAAACAATTTGAGTCTCGAGGGAATCGTATATTGTGCCCTGGCTACTTTAGGTGAGATACTTCAATTTAGTTAAAGTAGAAAAATTATGAGAAAAAGTACAGAAAGGTAAACTACGAGTGATATTAGGTATCACCAATTAATTTAGGGAGAAAGTAGGTAAGAATAACTTTAACCTTAAAAGCATAGTGAAAATATTAAATAATATTTCTGATGGAGTGAGATTCCCAAAAGCATGGCAGGAGGGAGTCGTATGCCCTGTATACATTAACATCAGAATGTTTTTCAATCCAATTATCTATGCATCAATTCTCTATATATTCTTGAAACTGACACTTAATTGAGATTTATTGGATTTCTCATTTATTTCCTACTGCAGGTACTTGTACAATTTGATCTATTGGGTCGTTGCACAAGTTCATGCAGTTCTTATATTTTATTTTACTGTCACTGTCATGCACTGTAACTCACAATCACTCAATGATGTGTAGACATGATATTGTATAGGCTTTTGGGCTTGTGCCGTGTCAAGAACTCAATGATGTATTCACCTCCACTCTCTATGACCTTCTGCCACCGTTCATGTAGCAGTTGAATGTCTCGCCTGTAGAACTGTTTTGGTTTTGACTGGAAGAAATCTGTTAGCCGTTGGTCAAGAGAAGCTTCATCAGGAAACTCTTGCCCCTGAATATGGTTAGAAAGAGAGTGGAAAAGATGGAAATCTGAGGGGGCAAGGTTCGGGTAATACAGAGGATGAAGAAGAGGTTCCCAGCCAAGTTCAGCAATCACACCTTTGGTCAATTGCGTTGTATGTGGACGAGCGTTATCTTGGAGCAATAAGACTGGTTGTTGTCTTTGTCCTTTGTTGTCATTAGCAACGGCAAGCCGTCTTAGCTTGTCACTATACACAGCAGAGGTAATCATAACGTTTTTCAGAAGTTCATAGTGAAGAATGACATCTTTGTTCCACCCCACACACATGATTTTGTGTGGATGGCCACTATCCTTGGCACGGGGAGGTTTTTTTTTTGATTGGCTGAGCCACTCTTTCCTCTTCTTCATGTTGACAAACAGGCACCATTTCTCGTTGCTGGTGACAGTGTTCAGAAGGAATGCTTCGTGCCTATCACAAGCCAACCGGTGCTCGGCAAGCAATGACGAACAGATGTTTACTCACTGATTTTTGTTACTGTCACTTAGCACATGTGGTACTCATATACCCAATTTCTGTACCTTACCCATCAAATGCAAATGGCATACAATAGATCTCATTCAAAAACTTGTGCCATTTCCTGTGTTGTTTGATGAGGATTCTCATGAAGCAACTCATTCAAGCAGTTTTCATCAAAATCTGAAGGTCTTCCAGAACGTGGATCATCAGACAAGTCTAACCGTCCTGCTCGAAAGCGGGAAAACCATTTTTGTGCTGTTCCTTCAGCAATTGCTTCATTCCCGTACACTTCACAAATTGTTCTCATAGCTCCTGTTGCACTGGATCCTCGGTTAAACTTAGAGTAAAATGTGTTGGAAATGCTCACTTTTCCCAACTTGACATTCCATATCCATTTGCCTGAAGTATGCACAAATAATACGTTCACAATTAAGAAAACCTGTGTTTAATAACACACAAACTACAAAGTAAGTTAAAACAGTGGAATACTGATAAGCAGTCCCTTCACGCCACATTGTTGCCAGCCCAAAAGAATACCGCACAAACTTATGCATCGACCCAGTATTACACACTAAAATATATTTCATTATTATTTGGGCCTTATGTAGGTATCTGGAGATTGGTGCTTGTAATCTTCAGCTTGTATGTACCAAACGTTAGCTTGGATTCTGTTATATCGCTATACCATAGCATTTGAAAACCTCGAAAGACACTTTTTTTTTTCTTTTTTTTTTTTTTCGTTTTGCATCATATCTCACAGACAAAGATAGGTCTTATGGCGATGATGGGACAGGAAAGGGCTAGGAGTGGAAAGTAATCATCTGTGACCTTGATTAAGGTACATCAGCATTTGCCTAGTGTGAAAGTGGGAAACCACAAAAAAAATCTTCAGGGCTGCAGACAGTGACGTTCAAACTGACTGTGTCCTGAATGCAGGCTGACAGCTTCATGTCCCAAACTATGCAGCCACTCGCTTGGCAGACTCAGTTGTCTTTGTTGTTGAAATCATCTATTGTTATTGTTAGAGTGTAATGCAAACTACTTTTCCTCCTTTTGTAATTCACCTTGTTGGTTTGGCTGTTTTCCATCACTGATTTCTCTTCAGTACTGCTCCTATTTTTGGAAGATAGAGACTTTCTGTAGAAATGGGGAAACATAGCTGGCATTAGTGGAGAAAAGCATTCAGTGGCATGTGGCTTCAAGACGGTTGGTCATTCTGGCAGATTTCAACACTATTAGGGATTTCTGAATTACTTGTTTGTTCAGCTTCGAATTAAAGAGACGGGTGCTCAGAAATATCGAGTAGGTGTTGGTTGGCCTTGGAGAACATCTGCTACTGAAGGCAAATACATTGTGACCTTAATAAAGCATAAGAGAAGGCTTACAGCTGTGGACATCTGCGCTGAAACCAACAGAACTAGAGAGCAACCAGTGTCAGTGTCGACTGAAATATTGTTTACGTGATGTTGGGTTGTGTGGACGTATATCTGCTTAAAAGTGTCTTTTAACATGCTGACATAAATCTTGGAGATTTCAGTGGGCCAGACAACTCGAGGATTGGACCATTAACTAGTGGAAATGTGTACAATGGACTGACTAGTCAAAATTTGAGAAGTTTGGGTCAAATCGTCAGTATATCCATTGTCCAGGAGAAGGAATGCTAGGTGACTGCCTAACACCAACTGTGAAGTTTGAAAACAACAAAGCTGTAGGGGATGATATGACTATGGCAGAATTGTGAAAGAAAGCACATAATCAAGTAAGACAGGAACTGATAAACGTACTAAGAGAAGTTCAACAAATAAAAATAATCTCTGTCATTGGAAGATTGCACTGATTCATCAGTTATACAAGAATGATGACAAAATAGATGTGAACAATTACAGAGGAATCTCCTAGTAGCAGCCACATACAGGATCCTGTCAAAAGTTCTTCAAAACAGACAGACATTTTTGAGGAATTTGGAGTTGACATAAAAGCCAGTCAACATAATTAGACAGACCCTCACTGACAAAGTCCAGAGTGAAATTTATGGGATAAATGTCTGATAAAAATAAAATTAAAACTAGAATCAGGCAGGAAGGTGAACTTTCTTTGATTCTCTTTAACTGCATCCTGGAGAAAGTCATAAACGTATGGAAAGAGAAACTCAAAGAAAGGGGTTCTCATTTTGACATAAGATTATAGTCGAAGCATGCAGGAGTTGGAGTAAACTTTCTCGACTTCACAGATGACACTGCAATCCTCCCTGAAAGTGTGGAGATCGCATTCGAACAAATCAACCTTCTGAAAAAATAGCAGACAAAGCAGGACTTCAGACATTTTCTGAGTAGACCAAATTCATGATAAATATCAGGGAATCACTTACAGCACTAAAAACACAGCACAGAAAAATCAACAAGGTTAATAAATTTAAATACGAGGGTTGGAGCAAAAGTCATTGTAACTATTTTTTTCCTTGCAGATATGTGAGTGGATCACTGCTATTTGTCGCATGGAAGCTATGCAGACATAAGTGTGTATTCACAACAACAGATGGCGACCGGTCATCCCAAGTGTTCCTGATCACTGGTTGCCACACGTCCGTGCTGAAACTTTCCTATTCACTATACTACTGTACGGTATGGGAGGGCATTATTCCTAAGGGCTTCCACCAATTCACTGTGACATTCTCTTGCATTTCTCTCCTGGAGAGCAGCTATTATGATGTTTGCGCAGTGCTCAACATGTGTTATGTCCTCCTCGCACTACGCTCGCCACACAACTGATTTTACAGCGCTCTCTATGCTACTACCAGCAATCGCAGAGTCATCTGTTGTGAATACACACTATCCCTGCATAGTTTCCACGTGACAAATAGCACTCTGTGATCCGCTCACATATCTACAAGAAGAAAAAAATATTTGCAATGACTTTTGCCCCAACCCTCGTACCTAGGTGAACCAATTCAGATCAGTGAGCTAGACAAGGAAGCAACTTAAGAGCAAGAAATTCCATGATTTAACCCCTTCTGAACTTTATATTCAATGTTTGGCATCTTTCTATCCAATATTTTTATGTTAGTGAAAGCACTTACTCTGTTTTGCATTTTTATTTCTGTTGGATTTGCTGTAAACTGGTACTTCTATAAGTTTGTAACTAGTCCACAGGAAGTTTTTATATGTTAAGATCCTTTTGACATCACCAGCTGTTACGGGACAATATTTAAGCACTCAAATGTGCGAAGTCCAATGACCTGAAATTTATTTCACACCTTTCCCTTCGAGGGCATTACAGATGTCATGGGGAGAAAAAAAAATTCTGAATGTCTAGCCCTTCTTAAATTTTATCTTCTCCTTTCTCATATCATCTGGTACTGTGTTCATGGCAAATGAATCATACTAGAGATGGGGAGTCTGATTCATGTAGAAGAACTGATTCATTTGAAATGATTCACTAAAATGATTCGTTCATTTGATTCATTAATTCGCTTACCATGTGACAGAGATCCGAAAGCGAAACCATGGACTCATATGAACCATTCTGTTAACGTTCTTTATAACTGCCATTGCTTTACAAGTTGCAAGAAGTGAAATGTTCAAGGTAATTGCTAGCATTTTAACAAGAGTAATATCATTTTTAGAGGTTACAGTCGAAAAATGTTACAGAACTGTCCGACTAATCCTTTCCAAACTTAAATAGCTACCATTCGGAACTCTACGACAATCGAATTTGAAATTTTCAGTATATATATGAACATTTTTGTGGCCATGTTCCACACGTTAGTTCACAGTACTTCACGATAATGGAAGCGACAACGGTAACCTTGAAGTAAACTTAAAATTAAAAAAAAAAAAAAAAACTTGCTTTACGTCGCACCGACACACAGGTCTTATGGCAACAATGGAAGAGGAAAGGCTGGGAGTTGGAAGGAATCGGCCGTGGCCTTAAGGTACAGCCCCAGCATTTGCCTGGTGTGAAAATGGGAAACCACAGAAAACCATCTTCAGGGCTGCCGGCAGTGGGGTTCGAACCCACTATCTCCCGGATGCAAGCTCACAGCTGCCCACCCCTAACCGCACGGCCAACTCGCCTGGTGAAGTAAAAGTAACCTAAAATTTTGCAACGAGCTGGAAGTTGATTGTGTATGTGTATTACAATTCTGTGAAGTATGTGACTTTGGTTTTTTTTTAATCCTATAAGGTTAGGTTGGGAGTATTTGATTTGTGAACTGGACTTTTAGTTCAGGTTAAAGGAAAAAAAAAAAAAAAACAGAGCCGTTCTCCGCAAGTTGTCATTGATTCAAAAATGGAGGATACCCGATTTGGCGTTATGAATCAGAACAAACTAGGAACCAAGGAAAGAGTTGCGGCTGCCGTCTCTCGATTCGGGTTTCTATTCACAAACGAGTCGATTCATTTCGTTCACTGAATCATGATTCAGTCGTTCAGTGCAATGATTCGTTCATTATGAATCACTTGTTCAGAATCTCCCCATCTCTAAATCATACTGCTCTAATGCATTGTACAACGGCGATCTCCTTTCCTGTAGACCATACTGAATGTTGTCAATTTGCAGTGAAAATGAACAATAATAATTATTAAATTAATGTTGTAATGCTCCACCTTTCAATACTATATATATATATATATATATATATATATATATATATATATATATATGCAATAGTTTGATTTACATTAACTAGGGACTAGTTTCGGCCTGGGCTGGCCATCTTCAGCCTTAATATAAAACATCTAATAACTAAACAAATGTACATACACACAATTGACATAAAACACATGAACAAATATATACAATTGACATTAAAAAATGGGATGAAATTATTGGAATAAACTAGGCTCTAAATTCTTAGCATCCTGAGTATGCTCATCATAGAGACTCTTTCACGCACTAATATTCACAGAACTGTTAGTTCCATCACTGCTAATCACTCATTGCAATTCCAATTGTAAACCGGGAACTGGTAAATGTTGATCCCGTAGTCAATCACCAAATCTACTTGAGTGGTGTTAGCCGTATGCAAGTCGCTGAACGCCGCTGCAAACCACCCCCAGCTGACGCAGAACTGCTAGATGGTGTTTCAGCATCAATCAACGTAATAAAATGAAATGTTCTCGTAGTGCTTGTTAAAATCATGCTGAAGTGTTGTTGGACACTGTCTGGACGGCATATAAAGATGTGGTTAAAACAGATGCATTGTGTCTGGTATAAAATTTGCAATTCATTGCGGTGTCCATGAAGTTAACCTGAATAAAATCAGATAAAATTTAATTAATGAATTGAAGGAGAGAGCGTGTTAGTTAGATGGCACAGGTTATATGAAAATTACCTCTCATTGCAGCATGTCGTGTGTGGCCTATTGTTGTGTGTGTCTCGTACTAACAGTTGTGAGATTTAAAGGAAAAGGAAGGGGCGGGACAAGGAGGGAGAGGTGGGGCAGGGGAGAGGGATGGGGCAAGGCGAGAGGTTGCAAAGGAGAGTGGGGGTGGAGGGGAAGGGGGTAATTAAGCCGGAGCTGAAGGATGTGGGAAGGTGCTGTGAATATTATGAAAAACTTAATTATGACTTGTTGGTTTGACGTTTCTAAAAATGGGAATTAGAAAGTCGAAAAGAATATTTGGCTTTTCTGAAATTTCATTAAGATTATGATTCGGTTTGAAATATTGATCTATATGTATGTAGCAGATGTTAAGGAGGGGTCCTTTGTTGATGGTTTTGAGAATTTCCGTATCTTGTTTTATGTCTGAGATAAGGTAAGTTTTGCGAGTCCAGAGGTACGTGATTGCCAGTGAATTTAAGTATTTGTTATATTGAAGGTCACTTCTGTTCCCATAATAATGCGTAACTCATGTGCCGGAATTTGACTAGTGGCCATTAATAGTGTCAACTGTTGGGAATTAAATCTGGAACTGTAGTGTAAACAGTGATCGAGATTGGATATTAAATGTTAAAGTGTAAGATTCATAATGGATTTCTAAACAATTGTTTGAATAAATAATAATGATAATTAAATGGGTCAGTACGCTGTCACCGTGTAAACTTAAATCATGCTCATGCTATCTGAATATTAATTTGATCTAAAATTTATTTGGGACCACATGATGATAATCAAATGTCTGTGAATGTTAAAGTTTGTGGGAATGTGAAAATTGTTTAAAGTCTGTGTGTGTAATAATTGAGAAAAATAATGTTCTGGTGTTAGTGGGGAGAAGGGTCTCCACAGCATGGAGTTAAAGAATCTACAAGAGAAATTAGGAATTCACAAGACAGATCTACGAGAGGAAAAAAGTGTATAAAAGCATCTAAGCAGACTGGAGATATGAATTCATCATGAGAAGTAAGACTGAATAATGGCGTGTATGAGGTATGGCATCCCAGTACCTCTTATGACTGACAAAGGACAGGCTGTGTGTTTGGTTATCTTGGAAGTATTGTGACCCAAGAGAATGCAGAGATTAATGCTCTGTTGGAATGATATAATGGAAAAATGCTAAATATTACTAATTAAACTTAAACAGGGTTATTACTAATAATAATAATAATAATAATGAGGTTGATCATAGTAAAAATAATAGGAATTACCATGAGTCAGGCCATTTTGACTCCTTTGGGAACCAATGTTTATAGATGCCTTGTGATCAAGACCATGGTTGGTAAAGTCTAGTAAAGAAGCTTCAGTGGCACTTTCCTAGGATTTTAGGTGTTGAACTAATATTGTACGTAGTGAGATAAGGTTCATGTGGGCGAGCTGACACTGGCGTGCCCGTTCATCTGGACAGTTAGGCTAGGGTCCATTCGTCGAATCCCTTACATTAAATATTGCATTTTTTCGGCTAGGATCCCAGGCTACATTGTTGGTGGTTCTGGGATAGGAACTCGCCTAGGTGAGTGTGGAGACGGCTGCAAGTGTTCTATATACTTGCAGTGGTTGACCGCAACTGGTCACTGGTTCAACCACAAGAAAGGTCACATTGGTGCTATTTTATTTGATTGTATTCAGGTTGTTTATAGGATAAATTATGTGAAATTTAATTTGGCAACAGACATTGCATATTTCAGTTATTAAATTGCTGTTTTGTGTATTTATGAAGGAAACAGTTCTGTTATCTTGTTGTAGCTAGTTAGCTGTGCCCATGAACAATAGATACGTCGCCTACCCAGTCTTATTGTGGAGCCTTCCATCTCAGTCACCCTGGTGTTTAGTATAAGTGAACCCTTTCTCCTCTAACTTGTGTATGACCCATTTAACCCTGTAGTATTACTTGAGCACCTTATAAGAAATATATTTAAACTTTTTAGATTTCTTTTTGGCTGTTATTTCTAATATGCCAGAGATGCACCGGACAGCCCTGAGATAAGTGCTAGTTGGGACTCTGGAATGAATGGGTGCAAGTAATAGTCTTTGAACCAGTTTTCTTTGATATACAATTCGCATAGCTGGTTGATATGCCCTCACATCATCTGCCTTTAATGTTCTTTTTTTCGTATTACAGGAGGACCAAGTCCCTTCCACGAAAAACTCCCTCACATTGTCATCCCACTTGTGGTAAATCTCACTGTGGGCACTGTACAGACTGGCATGTATCGTTCGTCTGGCATTCACCACACACAAACCCCATCTGATTGCTGCACGGTATAATATGATCCATCACTTCAAGTCATCCAACTCCAGTAATCCACGGACTAACAGTGGTGCTCTTTACATCAACGAATACTATGCTTGGCATTCACCAGAAAAATGTCTGTTTTGTGGGCAGGTGCTTAAGCGTTGAATCCCATTCCTTGTATCTCTTGGCACTCAGTTATGGTGCTAGCTGCACAGTTATTGGCATTGCAAAAATCATGATGATGGTGTCGTATTGTCCCCTTTTCCGGGGTCGCTCAGTGGGCGGAGCAAGAGTCCCAAAGGGTGGAACGTTCGCATGGCCAACTTTACTGTTTCGGAACAGACCTTCTGAATTATTTTTATTTGCAGGGCTATAGGTGACATAACATGAAAAAAATCGGAACAAAATAACAATAACATTTATTAAATAAATAACAGTCTGGACAATGCATACGAGAAAAGGAAAAATAACTATTTACACAAATGTAACTCAAAATCGACTGCTTCTGATTTGTAACATGAATGTATGTACACAGCATGCTCACGGGTTCCATTTGATTCAACATGTCTTCATTTAAACACCATCCAAAATCATGCTTCAGGTCATATCCCCGATTTATGCAACTGTAACATTGGACCAATCATAATTTTAGCAACAATGTTGTTATGACCAATAGTGCTACATTAGAATTCTTTTATTGACAACTTTAAAAGATTATTCACTTACTAATTTACGGTGGATAGATAGAGTATCACGTAGCGAAACGCGCAACCAACGTAAACTAAAACTCCATTTGACAATAAACCCCATTTTTAAAAAATCACTAAAAGAATTAACACTTGTTGAAACACATGGATAAGCTGTCACACAATTACACAATCTCCCCCGATTATTTATCAGCAGATTATATCATAGTATCGAGATTATTATTATTATTATTATTATTATTATTATTATTATTATTATTATTATTATTATTTTTTCTCCCTTCAGAATTAGGTTGAAGACCCTAGCATTATTTGCAGATAATAGCAATGAATCACCATGACCTGTGATGAATGACCAAAATAGGATGAATAAAAAATCGAAGAAACAATCACCATCACCATCAGTGAGGGATACATCGAAGAATGCACTCATAATCTCAGGGAAAGAAAAAAACCGTTAACAAGTCATTACTTTACATAATATAAGTTGTTGGGCGCAAGTTTATTATTATTCCCTGAATAATTAACCATGTCACCATAAATCACAATATCCCTATGACTAACATGTACCCTAGCGGTCATCATGTTGTCTAATATTATCAAATTTTTTCATCGCAATTGTCGCTCACATTTAACTCTCTACAACCAGTTTAAATTGTTCCGACTCATTATTATTAAATCCCTGATTATTACTCCTAAACGCATCTTCTCAATGAGATGCCTGCTGTCCACAGCTATCACCTTCCCTTCTAAGATCAGACTTACTTCACAAATAATTTCTTTACCAAAGCTTCGATTTAAGTATTGTTTTAACATAATCCGAAAAAATTTCATTATTATCGTCATGATTTTAATGAAGTCGCACATCATCATTATTATTATTATTATTATTATTACTATTATTATTATTATTATTATTACTATTATTATTATACTCCTCTGCGAACCATGTGACCTTGCCGCGGTGGGGTGGCTTGCGTGTCCCAATGATGCAGATAGCCGAGCCGCAGGTGCAACCATATCGGATGGGTATCTGTTGAGAGACCAGACTAACGAATGGTTCATCGAAAGGGGGGTAGCAGCCTTTCGGTAGTTGCAAGGGCGGCAGTCTAGATGATTGACTGATACGGCCTTGTAATAATACTCAACATGCTGAAGAAATGTTAGGAAGGAAGGAAGGAAGGAAGGAAGGAAGGAAGGAAGGAAGAAAAGATCAACTAAGAATCAGTGGATAACTCAGGAAATACTAGACCTGATTGATGAATGACGAAAATACAAGAATGTTAAAAATGAAGAGGGCAGAAAAGAATACAGGCGATTAAAGAATCAAGTGGATAGAAAGTGCAAGATAGCTAAGGAAGAATGGCTGAAGAAGTGCAAGGATGTCGAAGGCTGTATGGTCCTGGGAAAGGTAGATGCTGCATACAGGAAAATCAAGGAAACCTTTGGAGAAAGAAAATCTAGGTGTATGAATATTAAGAGCTCAGATGGAAAGCCACTTCTAGGGAAAGAAGACAAAGCAGAAAGATGGCAGGAACATATCCAACAGTTGTATCAAGGTAAAGATGTAGATAATTTGGTTCTGGAACATTTTTGAGGTCAGAGTTTGACAGAGCTGTGAGTGACCTAAATAGGAACAAGGCACCTGGAATTGATGACATTCCCTCTCAATTACTGCCTGCCTTAGGAGAAACCAGCATGGCAAGTTTATTTCATTTAGTGTGGAAGATGTATGAGACAGGAGAAGTCCCATCAGATTTTTGGCAGACTGTTGTTATACCTATTCCCAAGAAAGCCGGTGCTGACAGGTGTGAAAATTACCGCACCATTAGTTTAGTATCTCAAGCCTGCAAAATTTTAACACGTATTATTTACAGAAGAATGGAAAAACAAGTTGAAGCTGAGTTGGGAGAAGATCAATTTGGCTTCAGAAGAAATGTAGTAACACGTGAAGCAATCCTGACTTTACATCTGATCTTAGAGGATCGAATCAAGAAGGACAAGCCCACGTACATGGCATTCATAGATCTAGAAAAGGCATTCGATAATGTTGATTGCACCAAGCTATTTATGATTTTGAAGATGATAGGGATTAGATACCGAGAACGAAGAATTATCTACAATCTGTATAAAAATCAGTCTGCTGTGATAAGAATCGAGGGCTTTGAAAAAGAAGCAGCAATCCAGAAAGGTGTGAGGCAAGGCTGCAGTTTGTCCCCTCTCCTTTTCAATGTTTACATAGAACAGGCAGTAAAGGAAATCAAAGAGAAATTTGGAAAGGGAATCACAGTCCAAGGAGAGGAAATCAAAACCTTGAGATTTGCCGATGATATTGTTTTTTAATCTGAGACTGCAGAAGATCTCGAAGTTGCTGAATGGTATGGATGAGGTCTTGGGTAAGGAGTATCAGATGAAAATAAATAAGTCCAAAACAAAAGTAATGGAGTGCAGTCGAATGAAGGCAGGTGATGTAGGAAACATTAGATTAGGAAATGAAGTCTTAAAGGAAGTAGATGAATATTGTTACTTGGGTAGTAAAATAACTAACGATGGCAGAAGTAAGGAGGACATAAAATGCAGACTAGCACAAGCAAGGAAGAGCTTTCTTAAGAAAAGAAAATTGCTCACTTCAAACATTGATATCGGAATCAGAAAGATGTTTTTGAAGACTTTCGTGTGGAGGGTGGCATTGTATGGAAGTGAAACATGGACGATAACTATCTCAGAAAGAAGGAGAATAGAAGCTTTTGAAATGTGGTGTTACAGAAGAATGTTGAAGGTGAGATGGATAGATCGAATCACGAATGAAGAGATACTGAATCGAATTGGTGAGAGGAGATCGATTTGGCTAAATTTGACGAGAAGAAGAGATAGAATGAGAGGACACATCTTAAGACACCCAGGACTTTTTCAGTTGGTTTTTGAAGGAAGTGTAGGTGGTAAGAATGGTAGGGGTAGACCAAGGTATGAATATGACAAGCAGATTAGAGCAGATGTAGGATGCAATAGTTGTGTAGAAATTAAAAATTTAGCACAGTATAGGGTGGCATGGAGAGCTGCATCAAACCAGTCTATGGACTGATGACTCAAACACGCACTTATTATTAGCCTACATTTCCCCGTAATTCATTTTGAAGACCTTAATTACATGTAACCTCATGAAATTCACTAACAACTGGGGTTAGTCAATCACTGAATCAATACAGCAATATTCCAAGAAACGCACAAAATGAAATCAATGAATCAATGACTCTACCATCACCACGACTTAAATACTACATCTCCAACTAATCTACGTTTCATTATATAAGAACTATCAATCTACCGAAAGAGAAGAAAAAGTGACAAGAGTACTTATTGTTCCGATGTAAATCTTCGGCGTCTTGAATGTAGTTGTAGATGTCGGTTCCTCCTCCGGATTATGGTGGATTGTAGATGAACAAATTCATCGTGCTGGCTCACACACGTCGGCTTAACACATCAGGATTCCTGTGGAGTCAAATAGCATAGAATCACTCCAGCGGTGTTTTAGAATTCCCCAGGATTTCCTTCTTGGGTGGTCCATGATGACGGCTGGCCTTCGTTGATGTTGCTGAAACTAAAATTTATTATTAAAATTTGATCCACACTCATTGTAGACTAACAGTTGGCCTTACAGTACTTAACTGGCGCAGTGATGTACACTGTGGTTCAACCCTACAGAAAGCTTCAAAACTTGAGCTCATTTATCAGTTTACAGCACATCGTTGAGTGTTCTGAATCTTGAATAATCCACTATATTACTGTTGAAACAATGTTCCTCGGCCAGGTTTATTCTCGAATATTGCATTTCAGTGATAATCTTCCCTCATAATTCCTACCAGAACATTCCATAAATTTCTGCGGCAACACTTGACGTAATGTCGTGTACTGACTGTCCGTGGTTTTGAAACTTCCACCCAGGAAAATGAGCAGCAATATTATATCGCACTAGGCTGAATCGTCTACAGAGAAAATTAAATTAGCACACTCGAATACCATAATCGTCGTACAGTACTATATTGTAGTTAACTAGTTCCTTCGACTTTAGCAGTGACCATCGTATTCTGTCTCTTAGCCTTACTAAAAAAATACTGTTCGTCTCTTCTAAAACCACACTGTTCCTTTTCCCTTCTAAAACCACACTGTTCATTGTCTTTCCAGAATGATTCTCTGACTATCGGACAGCTTCACTAATTCTCATTGGTTGTCACCTATTCTGCAACGTGATTCGTTATTCCAAATTTGGAGCAGATCTTTCTGGAATCTCTCTCCCCCCTTTGCCTCCGGCTCGCTGTGTGACGTAAACTCAGTTCTCTCTCGTCCGCAGCGGAACGGCATGGTAATCAGGTGGTTCTTGCTCGCGCGTAGACCCGTGTTACATTACGAGAATTGAACCAACCTCTCTAAGACCAATGAAATACCATTTGGTTGGGTACAGTATTGATGAACACCCAGCCATGATTTTTTCTTCCCGTTTCCACCTCACAGTATCTTAACTCTGGTACTCGACTTGGGTAACTTGAGAAGAGTAGAGATGGTCCCTTTTTTTTTTTTTGACAAGTTGTTTTACGTCACACCGATACAGATAGGTCTTATGGCGATGATGGGACAGGAAAGGGCTAGGAGTGGGAAAGAATTGGCCGTGGCTTTAATTAAGGTACAGCCCCAGCATTTGCCAGGCGTGAAAATGGGAAACCACAGAAAACTATCTTCAGTTCTGCCGACAGTGGGTTATGAACCCACTATCTCCCGAATGCTGGATACTGGTCGCACTTAAGCGACTGCAGCTGTCAAGCTTGGTGAGAGATGGTCCTTACTAATGTGGCAACCAATAATCATTCCAGATTCAAAGTCTCTAAGTTTACTCCTTCCACCCATTCTGCAGGTATCACGTAACCCTCAACATTAAGCCCTTGGACTCCTTTAATGTCTTAATAACATCTAGGGTTTAATTTAATTTACAATACTGTCAGTTTCATAAAACTGCAAGTTTACTTTAAAAAAAACTTTTCCACTGTCCCAAGCCTGGTGAGAAGTGGCATCATTTTCACAAGTGCACAGAAGACATTCGGAAAAGTGTTGAGCCAGGCTGCCTGGATTACCACCCAAAGCTCTGTGTTATATCCAAGTCCAGCATTTACTGCGAGGATTTTGTCATTGGCGTTGGTCGAAAATGGCACCAATCCGTTGACCTGCTTTCGCCACATCACGCCCCTCTCCTTGACTACATTAATGACGCTGTGTTGTTTTTTATTTTTTATTTATTTTAAGCGCTTCCTTTTTATTTGTAAAGTGATAACCGTGAATACGGAATGAGATTTAGAACATGCAAAGGAGGACATCAGTAAGATAAGTTCCAGATTTCAAGTTCCCAAGTATTAAACAGAAATAAACACAAATATTCAAACTAATTGAGTGTGACTTGATACAATTTGATGTTCTTCTTTCAAGAACAAAACATATCATTCTTTGTTTAATAGTGTATATTTTTATTCCTTGTTCGATGATTTTTTTAAATTGTGTTTACAGGTATGTTATAGTGTAATATTTAACTTGTGTGTCCGACAGACTGAAAAGCTCTTAAGTTACATTTAACTCAGTCGACACTGGAAAGTATGGCTTCCTTCTTAACAAAAAAAAAATCCATCTTGGTATAACTGGGAACTAATCCAGAAACTGAAGGAAAAAGAAAGGGCGAGAAGGAAATACGAAAGATCAGGCCAAGAGTGCGACTAAGTGCAGTTTTCCACATTGTGAGGTCTATGTAGAAATCTGTAGAATGCTAAGTACAGAGACTACGTTTGGTCAATAGAAGATGATGTCATCACACGCCATAAACGCTTTTGGAATTTCATTAATAACAAAAGAAAATCTTCCCGTCCTCCTTCCACTATGGTACTAAAAAGAACGGAAATCCACAAAAAGGATAACATTGTAAATACATTTTCCCAAAATTTTGCAAAGTACCGTTCTCTTTCAGAGCCCTGCATTGCAACTCTCTCTCTTCCATTCACAATAGATACAGTGTCTACTCAAACTTCTGCGGCAGAAGGTTGTTTTTTTTTCTTTTTCCTAGTTGATTTACGTTGCACCAACACAGATAGTCTTTATGGCGACAATGGGACAGGAAAGGCCTAGTAATGGGAAGGAAGCGGCTGTGGCCTTAATTAAGGTACATCCCCAGCATTTGCCTGGTGTGAAAATGGGAAACCACGGACAACCATCTTCAGGGCTGCCGACAGTGGGGTTCGAAATCATTTAAGTGTGGGTGTTTATCACCTGAGTGGATAAAGGATTACATAATCCCTATTTTCAAAAAAGGTGATAACTGATAAGGTATTATTCGATAACTATAGACCATTAGTGCTTCTTTCACTTTTATCGAAGGTGGCAGACAGTCATATACAGGAGAACCTTGATACCTCTAATCGCCTCGCGAGCTAAATTTTATTTCGAGTTATCGAAATTTTGAGATATAGAGAGTACCGTTTTTGAGCATGTATAGCACATAATTGAATCATATTTATCTACGGGCTTATACTGAAAATATTATTTTTAACATATTTAAAAATATACAAACTAACTCTCTTTTATGGCATCACTTTAATTATAACCCTTATTATTGTCACTTTTTAGGAGACAAGATACAGTACATACAGTAGTGAAACAAGAAACATACCTCGGTTAACACCTTTGGAGAAAATCTGTTAGTTTGTTCTGTTTGTTACTGTTAATCTTTCCTCCCTTCACGTTGAATATTCTCATCAATACTACGCGGCCGAGATTCCTAAATGGAACTTGTCATCTGCGACTTTGGGGGCTGCTTTCGTACGTGGCCAGTAATTAATTCACACCCGAGAAACAGCGAGGCTCGCCGATTTTGCGATCATTAGAAGTTTTAGGTTCTTCCGTTCCCATCATATTAACTCCCAGAATCACTGTAAACCTTTCTTTACTTGTTAACTATTCCTCACAAACTACAAATGCCGTACTGCACAGTTAATGCTGCACAAAATTCAAGTTACAGAGTTTTTTTGCTTCCAGGTAGGAAATGTTTGCTTCAAGTAATAGAGAAATAAATGCATGTGAAGAATAGGACAAACAGCTGGGAAATTTAAGCTACTTTGAGATAGTGAAAATTCAGGTAATAGAGGTTCAAGATATTGAGATTCAGCTGTATAATCTTGCCTGTATGATTCTTTTAATCACCGGGCGAGTTGGCCGTGCGCGTAGAGGCGCGCGGCTGTGAGCTTGCATCCGGGAGATAGTAGGTTCGAATCCCACTATCGGCAGCCCTGAAGATGGTTTTCCGTGGTTTCCCATTTTCACACCAGGCAAATGCTGGGGCTGTACCTTAATTAAGGCCACGGCCGCTTCCTTCCAACTCCTAGGCCTTTCCTATCCCATCGTCGCCATAAGACCTATCTGTGTCGGTGCGACGTAAAGCCCCTAGAAAAAAAAAAAAAAAGATTCTTTTAATCAGTACATACACACATCACAGCATAGATTTGTTAAAAGCATGTCAACCGTTACCAATCTGTCAGTTTATTCATCTATATATTTTATATATACTGATTTCTCCAAAGCCTTTGACTCGTTACAACACAGGCCTTGTTGAAGAAATTGTCAGCATATGGGATCGTATGAATAAAAGTGAGTAACTTCTTAGTTGTTTTTCAGGAGCAGTGGAAAAGTGGCTCACTCGAATGAGCAATTGCTCCATTTCTTATGAATAAAACGTTGTTTGCAACTGCAGATACTTTGCTCTGTGACTTGAACAATCACTTAGCTACTGCTCACTTATGACATCAGCATAATTGTATTTCTAACTGGAGAGCATAAGCAAAACCAGCTCTGTAGAAAAAAACTGGCCAAGAGACCCGGGCTTAATTTGTGCCAATTAGTAAAGGCTTCTCCGTTTGGTATGAAAAGCTGCAGTTACCACAGTCCAGTAAGCAGAAATCTGCAGCTTTAAAACAGTTTGTTTTGATATATCAGTCAAAACATAGTGTAGGATTTACGGAGGCGCAGTTATTTAAGAAAATCTTCAATATGATATGTAGGCTGGAAAAGAAGACAAACCTGAAGTAGACGGGAAAAGGATAGTGTTTTAAATCTGGGAGGAGACCCTTTATAATCTTATAGAAGGAGACAGCAATCCATCTATTTCAAAGTTAGATATTTTAATGTTATCTCAATTTAAAATAATTAAATCATTTTACAATTAACGGGGGTGGTCACCAGTTACACTCTGTTAACATCCTCTTCTACAGGTGTAAGTGGTGGTGGTGGTGGTGGTGGTGGTGGTGGTGGTTGTGGTGGTGATGGTGTTCCTGATTGTTAAATACTGTCGCAAACTCCCTACCAGAAAAAAAAAATTTCTTTCTTACTTATCACTGAAAATCATATCCAATCGTTGCAATATCATCTCACCTTTGTTATTCTCTCTCTCTCTCTCTCTCTCTCTCCCCTCCTTTTTTTTTTTTTTTTTTGCACAATCACTTAGCTACTGCTCACTTATGACATCAGCATAATTGTATTTCTAACTGGAGAGCATAAGCAAAACCAGCTCTGTAGAAAAAAACTGGCCAAGAGACTGGTACTGCACTAACAACTTCATCTTCCCCAGTGATTCATATTACATTTTTGTCAATTTTGGGCACATCATATTCCTGATTATTTCGATGTTTGGCAATATTATGTAGAACAAAGCTGCACGAAAGTTGAAGGTACTTCTCTGTAGTCTTACTTTACTCTGTTGTATAGGAAAGTCTTGTTTTACTTGGCCGAAACACCTTTCAATTGTTAGTCTTTTCTTTTTATAGCACTTGTTATGTCAGTTGTTCTGGAGTTTCATGGTTCTGATTCAGTATCATCAGCCAACTGCATAACTAGCATCAGCAAGTAGCACAGTATTTCCTGTTTTCTCCTAGTACTCTGCATGCATGGGAATTTCTTCAGATGTGGGAATCGTGTACAGATTCAGCCCCAAAAGCATCTATGCTTGTAAATTCTTCCTTTGTATTTCATCTGGCTTGGACATTAATGCAGGCAATTTCTTTTCAATTAATATATTTATCTCCGAATCTACTATGCATTTTTATTATCACACGAGTACAATTGACAGCTCCCAATAGCTGCAAGGAATCTGTACATTTCTTGCCATTCGACTTGCAGCTTCAAGGGCATCATCAGTAACAAGAAATCGTATCCATTAGTCTGCATTTGCTAAGATGGCATTCATTACCTTTGTATATGTTAGAGATATATTGCTCTGATCCACTCCTACATCATTTCATATTCCATGCTGAAATCCTGGATTACACACATAACACAAGAAGAATCACATTTCCCCTTCTCTGTGCAAAGCTCCCGTATTCTTGCATTGGAGTCCTCCAAGTGGTACTGCACTAACAACTGAACCTTCTTCTGCTGAAACCTATAAAGCTCTTCATAGTTAACCCATGTGACTCTGTAAGGATTTTATAAATCTTTCCGCACTGTACGCAAACATATACTCCGCCATTTCACCTTTGGATTGTATACTCCTCGATCTTGAGTGACCTACAGAGGTAACTCCAAAATTCACGAGTAGTTACTCCATCAGATGGGGAAAATGTATGTCCTACTCATACCATTCTTGAGTAAATGCTCTGCGATTGAATAGGAAGTGAGCGACTGCTAAAGGTGGAGAACTTGCTCCCAAAGTGAGCACGTACTACCCGGTTTTATTCATACCAATGCGAGTAACTGCTCCAAAACTGTGAGTAATTACTCACTTTTGTTCATATGATCCATGGAGTGTCCAGGAGTATTTTTGAGTGGCTGAAGGTTAACGTGGAAAAACAAATATGTTTTGTCATTTCTGAGGGTTTGATATCTAACCCATACCAACCTTCATCTGGCATCCCACTGGGATCACTGTTATGCCCTCTTGTATTTCTTTTGTTTCTATATGACATTACTTCTGTCATTCAGAATAGCAAATGTCTCCTGTACATTTAAAACTATACAGAGTCATAGAAGATGATGGTGATGGCAACTATCTACAAAGGGATTTGAAGCAAATATGCGAGTGGTGTGATGTGTGGCCCCTCAGAGTAAGTAAAATTAAGTGTCGTGTCATGTCATTTAGGGCTGGTTTGACCATCTGGTGGTAAAGTCGCTGGCAGCTGCCCGGGAGTTAAACTACCTGGAGGTGTAAATCAGCTGGTACTTTGGCTTGCGGGCAACCACCTCTGTGCAAACGCTAGGTAGCTACTCGGAGCTAGAGCTAGACTGATTTTCAGCGACTTCTCGTTTTCGAGTGTGGTGCTATCTGTCGTCAGATGTACGAAGCTCAGTTTGATTGTCTTATTTTCCTGTACTTGTATCTGCTGATTATCACCAAAATGTCTAATAAGGGAAGTCTTAAGAGCTATGGACAACGATTTATATCAAGCTTTCGTGATTTTAATTTATGAGCTTCAAAATCGGTACCTAATTGGGATTAAAATCTCGAGATTACATTTTCTTACGCCAGTTATAACCTATGTAACGCAGCGTTTTTAGAAAGTATTCTCGTAGTAGATTGGTCAAGTCGCTCGCTCCGTAATAGAAGGTACGCAGGTTTTCATCGTCTTTCTAATTTGCATTTAAAATTTTATTTTCATTCCCTGCCATTGTTCTTAACTCTCTTTTATGCGCTTCCATATACGTAAACACACACACATCTTCCTTACGCACTTATTGCCTTTGAGCATTCTATCTGCAGGCTTCTGTGAATTTATTAAGTATCTCCACGATCCTCTATTTGCAACTAGCTCTGTGACCTCGTTAGTTCCACATGCTTCCATTTATTGATAAAGCATTTCATTGTAATGTTTAACTTTATGAAGATAAAGTTGGAAGGTACTGTAAATGTAAAGAACTAATTGGGGTAAATATCCATTCATAGGAAGAGGCATTCGGGAATGGAATAGTTTCCAATTTCTTCGAAATCATTTACAAGAAGAATATGTAAACAGCTGATAGGGAATCTGCTACCTGACGACAGTCCTATATGCTATATTAATCATAACATCACTTTCTATAAGTAGCACACATATAAAGCATTTTCCTAGTAGACATAATATTGTGATTAAACATTTCAATGAAATATATTAACAAAAGAACGTATGAAAATAGGCATACCGATTAATACAACGCTAATAATAAAAATAAAAAAAGATTCGTCATAATGAAGAGTCGAACTTGAATACTCGCATTATGAAGCAAGCGTGTTAGCCATTAAGCTATGAAAATGCTTGGGATTACTTGGATACATACACTAAGTTATTCCTAGTGTCTGAAAACTGAAAAAGTAGAAAACTAGAGCTCATTTGAAATGATTTCCAAATAGGTTGATTTTATATACTTTTAGAGTTTCTTTGCGAAAGCTTGACGTATAAAATATGTTCCCTACGGTACCGATGCGAGAGGCTGATGTGACCGTTGCAACTCAAGGGAAGCATTGATGTTCAAAATCCTGCAATGCAGTATCGATCACTGTTACAGTATCATGCTTTTTTCAGTATGCTAAGCTAATTTAGTTGTATGTCACCAGAAATACAGCTAATAATGTTCAGCTCTCAAAACTTGCCCGGCAGATGAAGTCTTACCGGGCCCTCGAAGGGGCCGATAAATTACGCGCTGGGTAACTACGATTTATGCTGCTGATAGCACTACCTGGGAGTGGTCGAAGGGAAACATCCTTTTACGCGGAGGGCAAGTTACGCGCTACTTTACCAGTAGGTGGTAGAACAGGCCCTTACTTGAAAATTAACACCTGCCTTTTACAGATATAAAATCAGTGGAGAATGTTTAAATCGTGTGAAGGAGTTTAATGACCTAGGTGTAATTCTTAGTAACAGGAATGACTTATCTTTTGAGAAACTCACTGATAATATTATAAAGAAAGCTTTGACTACTCAAGTTTATCAAAAGAAATTGTAAGGATGTCAATAACACTGCATGTGCCAAAACAGTGTGGTATTCTCTGGTGAGTTTGGTTGTAACTAGTATCTACTGTATCAGAAAAGTCACGGAATAAGGTTCATGAGAAGGATTAGTTTTGAATACATGGACATACAACTCTCTTCAAGCAGGTATGAAGAATTTGTAAAAAATTGTTGGAATGAATACGCTGGGATCATGTCAGAAATGTGCAAACGTGTTGTTAGTAACTAAATGCTTGGAGAGTAAAGTGAACTGTCTGGTTATACTGGGGTTGATTCTGCTTCGTGTTCAAGCTGGCGAACAAGGCAGAAATTTACATTCCACCTGTACAAATGTAGGACGGTTGTACACCAAAATTCTTGGTTCATGCAAGCCCTTAGGACCATAAATCAGCTGGAAGGGTCACTTGACTTTTTTCATCACCCTTCTACTGCAATACAGAAAGCCTTTTCGGGAGTAGAACATTGTAATTGTGTAAATTAAATGTAAATTATGTGAATAGTCTGTATTATGTATTATACCGGTAGGAAATCTGTAAAAATGTATAGTTGTATGTATGTGTAAATTTGTATTTATCTATAAATTTTCTCTTACTGTGTTATTTAATTTTTTGTTACATTATCTGTAATTGAGTTGTCCTGTAGATGATAAATATATTTTATTACAGTGGTTCCAAATAGTGATGGGGTAATCGAATACAAAGTAATCACTTATATAATTATTCCATTTAATTTGATTATTTTTCCCATTCAATTATTTTTCGATTATTCATTCGAAACTCCATCCGAATGAATTGAGGCTTTCGAATACTGAATGCTGATAATGTGTTTTTTACAGGTATGTTATAGCGTAAATCTATATTTAACTTGTGTTTGACAGAGTGGAAAGCTTTTATGTTACATTTAACTGAGTCGACACTGGAAAATATGGCTTCCTTCTTAACAAATCAACTCGTAAATCTCATCACAGGGAAATTAAAATTTCCTGTCTCCATTCCCTTACAAGAAGTGTCTGGATGGGGCGATCTGTCTCTGATAAGCCTTTCGTAAATAATACTATCTCATACTCCACACGTGTGAATGAGTCATGTACTCAGATGCCATTGCATAGTATGCATAGATTGATATTTTAATTCGAGATACGAAGCGCAATGCTAGTTTTGACTTGGCTCACCAAATTTATCAAGTCGTGAACGAAAATTTGCCAAAATTTTATCTAAATGACGAAAACCCTGGTTGCTATCTTTGAAATTCTGTCGCTAAGTGACTTAATCCTTCACGGGCGGCGATGTTTTATGGCTGAGGGCAAAGGGTGAATTTCGGGGGAAAAGTAGTTTTTTGTAAATTCTGCTAAGACCATCCTAAATTATGCATTCTTGTATAAAAACATTTCGGGTTTTGCTGAATTTCAGCACTGATCTGCTCCAGGAAAGAAGTTTTACTATTTTGAAAAAACTTTTTACTGCAGTAATGTAGTTTGTGAAATTATTATTATAAGTTTATTACTATAATCAGTTCTCTGACCAAATACAACACGAGAGACAAATAATAATAATAATAATAATAATAATAATAATAATAATAATAATAATAATAATAATAATCCTAAAAATAAGCAATGTACAGTTGTGAATCTTATTACATTAATAATTATTCACTAAATAAATACCACACAAGAGAGGCAACATAATAATAATAATAATAATAATAATTCCTATCTGTGTTGGTGTGGCGTAATTCAAATAGCAAAAATAATAATAATCCTGAAAATAAGCTATGCACAGTTCAAAATTTTATCACCACTGTAATAATTGTTTGGTGAATAAATACCACATGAAAGGGACAGCACAATAATAATAATAATAATAATAATAATAATAATAATAACAACAAGAAGAATCATAATAACCTCACCAATAAATGCCTGAAACATTTGGAGGAGAACATGATGCAATTCTTGAGTTTTTAGTCTGGGGTGTTGCTTTCTTCTTATTTGTGTTTCCCTGAATGAAAGTTTAATTCATAATTATCTCACAATCTCATCATCAAAGAAAAGATAAAATTACAGTAGTGGATCAGTATCTTGATCAAAATGTGATAGTAATATTGGCTCCTGTTGAATATTATATATTCAGAGGTGCCAACTATTACGGATTATCCATAATTATTTCCTCTCATGATTACCACTTTATGGTCAAAGGGGAAATTATTATGGAAAAGCAACATAATCACAAAGAAAATAATTTCTACAGAAAAAAGGAGGGAAGGAAAAGTTATCGTTTCAGTTATTACTGCTCAACCCTCCTCCTTTCAATGCTTGTGAATTGAGAACGATACATCGATTATCACTTATTTTTTCTTCCCATGAGCATGGTAAAATAACTGTATGAATGAAGCAGCTCTACTCTGCTCATCTGCACTATACAATGTAATGTTGCATTATCGCAGTATTAAGTGTACCTGACGGTAACTCTCCCACAGAAAGAGTTTTCAGTGTTAATAAGAGAAAACAGAACGACTTCAAGCCTACATTAAGCTCATCTACACTGGAATCGCTTATTGTTCAGATGTCCAAAACGTTATCACAGGGGAAAGTATGCTTCAAGAAAACCCACACTGAAGAGTAGCTGCTGGGTGCAAAACAAGTTGAAAAATGTTTTATGACAGAATTGACTTGTAATGCGTAAATTGTGTTGTGTAATATGATATACTTTAGAATATACTGCTGTCGGAAAGGGCAAAGGGCGTGCCATTATCCAGAAGGGAAGAGGATGCTTTGTATTTGACTCAAAATATTTCTGAGGGGCAGGAGGGAGGCCACTTCAAAGGTTGGCACCTCTGTATATTGGAATCCTTGTTCATGGGCCAGATCAAAATTACTATTGTCAGTCCAGGCAGCGCCGGATGCATGTCACTATCGTCTGTATAATAACGTGTGCCGTTCTTGTATTAACTACTGCTGCCAGAAGAAATCTTGGACCGGGCGAGTTGGCCGTGCGTGTAGAGGCGCGCGGCTGTGAGCTTGCATCCAGGAGATCGTGGGTTCGAGCCCCACTGTCGGCAGCCCTGAAGATGGTTTTCCGTGGTTTCCCATTTTCACACCAGGCAAATGCTGGGGCTGTACCTTAATTAAGGCCACGGCCGCTTCCTTCCAACTCCTAGGCCTTTCCTATCCCATCGTCGCCATAAGACCTATCTGTGTCGGTACGACGTAAAGCAACTAGCAAGAAAAAAAATATATCTTGGGAGATTAACCTTCACACTCTCTAAATAAGAATTCTGACACTTTGCTGCCACTTCCATTAACTATCTCATCACTTGTGATTAGTTTTCTTTGAACTATTTTGCCAAAAACACAGAGATAAAATGGAAAATGTGGACCACAACATTCTGCAAATTGCGCATGGTGAACAAACTCAGCTGATAACTTGCAATGAAATTTGTTTACTATAATTGTAATGCCACCATCCAGCTTTGAAATGTTTGGAAGTGCAGCTTATATCATCTTTTGACCCATATATGGGTTTCCTCCCATGAGGATATGGACAGGTAACCCATATATGGGTTTTCGTCTGGGTAAGGTTAATAAAGACTACAGATGACTAGAGTTCGCAACACATGATAATGATGATGATGATGATCACGATGACGACGTTTTGTGATAATGGTTCTTTCCCCCGCCAAGAAAATGTGTAGGCCTAAATGGTCAACACAAATCAATAATGGTTGAAAACATGAAGGAATAGCTGATAGTGGGGGTTATTGTTTTTAGAGGAAGTACAACTGGGCAACCATCCTCTATTAATACTAAGCAGAGGAAAGGAGGGGTGGGGTAGAAGTTATCTGACACTTAGGAAAATTAAGGGCCGAGTGAGTTGGCCATGCGTTTAGGGGCTCGCAGCTATGAGCTTGCATTTGGGAGATAGTTGGTTTAAACCCCATTGTCGGCACCCCTGAAGATGGTTTTCCATGGTTTTTCACTTTCACACCAGACAACTCCTGGGGCTGTTCCGTAATTAAGGCCATTGCTGCTTCCTTCCCACTCCTAGCCCCTTCTTGTCCCATCGTTGCCGTAAGATCTGGCTCGGTGCGATGTAAAGTCAATTGAAAAAATAGTTTGAAAGATTAAGGTATTGTTCAAAGAAAGACAAGGCCCACGAATGGCGTGAAAATGAAAGACTCCCTAGGCCTTGGAAACCTAATACCTTCGGATCGGAAAAGAACAAGAGTTGACTAAGAAAGGTTGGTTAGCATAGATAGATAAAGTAAGGAGCCTGGCACGAGAAAGTGAAAGCAATGGCTGGACTCCGCTAACGGCCCCGTGGTCACCAACCCACCCATGCTTGGTCACTGTGTTGATCAATAAATCACCACTAATATGCATTTGTGGCAGATGCCCAGGTGGCAGTTTGCCTACAATTTGTTTACCTAGTCTTTTCTTAAATTGTTTGAAATTCTCTGGGGCCCCTTTTAGTTGCTTCTTACAACAAGCAGGGGATACCAAGGATGTTATTCTACTGCCTAACCCCCTGGGGAAAATAATGGTTGGTGAATGAAAGGGACAGGGCTTTATTGTTACGGGTTTACCCGTGGACCAGCAGAGGTGAAAGAAGGTGCCAGGATGAATGGGTCTAGCTACAAAGTCAAAGTTAATTTAAAATTTTAACAAAGGTTATATTTAAAAAAAAAACCCAAATTTTAACAACTTTTCACTTAGTGAAATAACAATGACGTAGCAACTTAGAAACAAGACCTAGAAAGATCCAAGACTTCAGAATTTTAACACTCTTGGGCTACAAGCCCCTAGTTTTACAATTTTGAGCTCCTAGCTCAACTTTACAAAACCACAAATTTGTTCAAAGGGCAGAAATTCCCTAATACATGGAGCACTTGCTCCCAATTCACAATATCAAGCCTCCCATAGGCATTCTTACAGTACTTGAAAAGAGCTGACGTGTTCTCAGTGTTCCCAGCCTACTCAAGGCAACACAATGTGAAAATCTAATAATCACTGGCCTTATAAGGCACTATTTACAAATAGCAATCTTATTACACAGAGGTATCTAGTACCCAACCTACGGGGCCTTAGTGAAAAAGAACAGGTTCAATAAACGGCCCGAGTACAACTGGAATGGAGTCAAAGATTGAGCTCCCCAAAAAAATTTACAGACCTATAGGGCACTTGGCCAACAAAACAGGGGCTAATCCCAAACTACTGAGGTAGCGCGAATAGAGATAACTTCAATACATTGGAGAAACAAAATACGGTACCTCAAATCAAGATGAAGGGGAGTTCGAGAGGGTATATCACTCTCTATCCCCAGTTTACAGTTAAAGATTTATGAAATTTTACATGAGCCAAAAGGAGATTTACATTTAGAGAAGTTAGTTACGTAGTTAAAGTTTCAAACCTTTCCCTCTGGTTAAACTGCGGAGCTAGCAAAAGGTGAAGATGTTAAGTGGCCATACCTTGTCGGAGTACTGCTGCCTGATGAAAGAGGCACCTCCTGCTTGACACACACACTTAGTTAGATGTTGATCAAATGGCCAAGAGACGTGAAAATCTGCAGTTTATAAACCCTGGGGGAAGGTTCGAGACCTTTCATGAATAATCAACACACACCCACAGAGTTTTATTGGTTAAAATCAAAAGTTACACTCAAAATCGAAGAAGAATTATGGGAGTGGTTGGAAATTAATTACAGAAATTCTTGATTGGCTAAATTCAAAACTGGCGGAAAGAAAAGATAAATATTGCCAACCCGAAAATGAATGAACGAAATTTAGTATAGATAAAACTTATGAATACAAAGTTTCTTCAAAAAAGGTTCCTTCACTTCGCACCAGGGTGCACGATCAAAGTTTGTTAGTAGTGACATTTATAAGAGAATGTCCAAACTTCTTGATGAACAGAAAACAAAACCCGTAGAATTTCATACAGTACTGGAAACTTCACAATAACAAAATTACGGTAGTGACATCTTCAGAGAAAATTTATAAGTTGGTCCAGTTACAAGTTCATTGTTCCTCCTGTAGAGAAGTTCTTTAAGGCGCAAGATTTAAATGTGCGGTGTTGAGGTGTACCTCCCGGTACAGTCATCATCATCATCATCACCATCATCTTCATAAACATACTTTGGTGTGAACTTAAAGATAGAGTAATATAATTTATTTTTTCCTTGTGACACATAATTAAAGTAGGTATATTGCCTCCAGCTAGTTAAAAGAAATTGTCATTTGGTAGTACTGGAGCTTACTTCCATTATGTGATCAGAAGATGGCATGTAAAGATAATGATAGTTCATTCACTCGTTTAGTTTCAACTTGAGATTAATTTGAAAAATGCTTATTTCATCTCTTTGCTTATTTCAGTCGATTATCCATCCAGCACACTTAAACCTAAAACTTTATTCATGACGTGTGTGATTATTGTGTGTTACAACTGAATGATATTTGAAATTGATTATTTGATTATGTAAATATTCATATGGAGGTTATTTGATTATTTAAAGTATTTGATTATCCCATAACTAATTCCAGAGGTAGCAATTTTAGTGATGTCAAAACAGTTTGAAGATAATTCTGATGATACTGATGAGGAAAGTGACGTAAACTGTGACGACGTGCCAGGCCCTGCAAAGCTTGTTCGCAAGACATACAAAAGAAACAATGAATGGAACTAGACAAAGAGCCCGTTATTTATAGACGAACTGAGTGTTGTGGGATTAATCACGACTTACTGGACAAGTTTGAGATGCAACACCCATCTGACCACTCATTTTTTCTGAAATGTCTTGAACCCTTTTTCACAAAATTTTCTGACCAAACCTTTACACCGGGCAAGTTGGCCGTGCAGTTAGGGGCGCGCAGCTGTGAGCTTGCATCCGGGAGATAGTGGTTTCAAACCCCAGTGTCGCCAGCCCTGAAGATGGTTTACCGTGGTTTCCCATTTTTACACCACGCAAATGCTGGGGCTGTACCTTAATTAAGGCCATGGCCGCTTCCTTTCCAGTCCTAGACCTTTCCTGTACCATCATCGCCATAAGACATGTCTGTGTCTATGCAGCGTAAAGCAAGTAGCAAACCTTTACGTAAGCAACAAAACAACTGAACAATCCTTACAGAAAGAAGTTTGAAAGACTTGCATATTACCCAAACAGAAAAGAAAAGATGCCACCGAAAGGTTTAAACTGCCAAGAACTTTCAATTATTTCCTCCCCACCCAACTATAGCAAACATGTGGTGTTGCTCTTCATTTATAGGAATGTTTCAAGATTTACCATATCAATAATTTTGAGGCAACAAAACTGGCAATTTCATCATTATTATTTTTATCATGCCTTTATTTACATAGCGCGAATCAGCCTGCTATTGTGCCGAACCTTATCTTATAATGTATAAACAGTTCAACATTTATTACAGATTACTTAGTACACACATATACTGTACATTATAATATTAAACTTTACACATAGTTATAAAAACAGTTTAAAGGAAAGAAACATATATAAAATAACTCTGAATAAAGAAAATTGTCCTAATTCATCAATAAAAACAAATTTAGTATAGCTTAGTGACACAGAATGAAATAACAAAACGGGAAAACAGAATTCGTGTATTTACAATCAGCTTGATCGGTCCAAGGACCACTGCCAACATTTCTTTTTAAATATCGGTTCAGATAGTGTCCCTTAGGTCATTGGGTAACGAATTCTGTGTTTGAATTGTACTGACAATTAAAGAATTATTGTAGAGAGTGGTATTGGTATTTTGAGGGTTACCGAGCTCGATAGCTGCAGTCGCTTAAGTGCGGCCAGTATCCAGTATTCGGGAGGTAGTAGGTTCGAATCCCACTGTCGGCAGCCCTGAAGATGGTTTTCCGTGGTTTCCCATTTTCACACCAGGCAAATGCTGGGGCTGTACCTTAATTAAGGCCACGGCCCCTTCCTTCCCACTCCTAGCCCTTTCCTGTCCCATCGTCGCCCTGAGACATATCTGTGTCGGTGCGACGTAAAGCCAATAGCAAAAAAAAATTTTGAGGGTTAGGTTAGCTGCAGCTCTAGTCGGAATATTATGATTGGTTGAGAACAACTGGAAATAATTTGTTAGATTCTTTGTTGTTCCTCATTATCCATTTCCCTCGTCCAGCTTCAGCCGGCTATGGGTGTTTGACACCTTTCCATCTTCCTCTACCCAACCACCATTGTGTTCCAATCCAAGTTTCTTCTAATTATGTTATTCTTGATCATTTTCATCCACCTTAGTTCGGGTCTCCCTCTTGCCGTCCTCCTATCTGGATCTCCATTGTCCGCTTCCATCGTCTTAACACATCCAGATCATTTAAGTTCATCCCTCCCCATCATAATCTATCATCTATCGTAAAGCATTTCCACTTCCGATTTCCTTCCTGACATCCTCATTTATTACTCTGTCCTTTCTTGTCTTTCCTATCATACTTCTAAAGATTTTGTTTCATTGGTCTGGAATTTATTCTCCCGTCTTTTTGTTAGTATCCAGTCTCTGCTGCGTCTCAGTATTGGGCTGTAGTACATCTTATACATTACCTCTTAAGTACTTGCAGCTCTCGACAATTTCAACGTTTTGTCCCCTTTATAATTATTTATATGTACTGCCTGACAAAAAAATAGAAGCACACACAGAGGGAGGAGGAAACTAAATGAACTTCACATGTTGAGAGGGTATGCGATATTATTTCAGTGATTACAAAATTGAGTCAAATTTACAAAGAACTTGGCAGTACAATCCCACTTACCAGTATGACGTTGCATCCACTCTTGTTGGGAAGAGTGTCATAAAGCCATTGTATCCTCTCCTGAGGCAACGTAGCCCACAAGTGTTTTAACTGGCCCGTGATATCCTGGATGCTGGCACAGGGTCAAAGTTGATATTCAAGCAGGTCCCACGTATGTTCAATCGGGGACAGATCTGGGGATCTTGCTGGCTACGGGAGTACCGCAACTTCATACAAGCAGTTCATAGACACACGTGCCATGTCTGGACAATCATTATCCTGTTGAAA
Source organism: Anabrus simplex (assembly GCF_040414725.1). Taxonomy (NCBI): domain Eukaryota; kingdom Metazoa; phylum Arthropoda; class Insecta; order Orthoptera; family Tettigoniidae; genus Anabrus; species Anabrus simplex. The sequence goes on along the minus strand of NC_090266.1, from coordinate 672,980,517 downwards.
ACCGGCACCAAGATACTTTTGCATGAGAAGTAAGACATGAGAACACAGATTGTCCGTGACATAATTTTGTGCCGTCAGAGTTTCCTCAATCACTACCAACCATGACCTGAAGTCATACTTGATGGCTCCCCACACCATGATGCCAGGAGCAACACCACTGTGCATCTCCAAAACATTGGAAGAATGGGACCTCTCCCCTGGTTGCCACTATACTCTCAGACGATGGTCAAGTTGCTTTACGTCGCACCAATATAGATAGGTCTTATGGTCTTATGGCGATGATGGGGTGGGAAAAAATAGCTAGGAGTGGGATGCGAGCAGCCGTGGCCTTAATTAAGGTACAGCCCCAGGATTTGCCTGGTGTGAAAAGGGAAACCACGGAAAACCATCTTCAGGGATGCTGGCATTGGGGTTCAAACTCACTATCTCCCGAATACTGGATACTGGGATACTGGTCGCACTTACGTGACTGCAGAGACTAAGCTCAGTTGATTTAATTCCCTAGTGCGAGTGCTGGTAGACTCTGACCAATGGTGCAGGATGACACAGAATGTTGCAGGGAGTCCATTACTTGTGCTCAGATGACAGGCGCAGATGTGAAGGAGTTATGATGTGCTTGGTGCACTATACAGCAGTCCTCCCTTGTGGTCAGACGTGGTCGACTGGAACCTTGACGACAAGTTTGCTTGCCCTCACTTTCCCACGCAGTCCAACATCGGGCCACTGCCACATCTGAATGCCACACCAGTCTGGATATTACACAATTCGACCAACCGGCCAAATGGAGACCCACTTTCTTCAAACTTTCCCAGGAGCTGATAGCGCTGACTCACACAAGTACATGGCATCTCTGTGCCCTTCTCAGTGATTACTGAACATCTGATGCTGTTCACGCCCCTTATATACCCTACCAGGTCTGGTAACACCACTAAACAAATACAATACTAATGCATTCTGGTGGCCGTTCTACCTGTCGCAGACAATTGCAATTCTAATCATTATGTACCCTTTTTATTTCATCCATTGGATTATTTGAAACAATTCTTTTTCCACTCTTCTGTAAACAGTGCAGTTATAACCACTTTAAATTAAGAAACCATCAGTTATCTTCCAACCCAATTGATCAGTTCTTTTTTATTGCATTCTTTTAAGCATCTAAAGTGTTTTTCTTTTAATTTCAGGTATCTTAACAACAACCACATTTCAAGTTTTGAAAATGGGAGTTTGGACAATCTAGCTGCATTAATTGAACTTAAATTGAATCGTAACCAATTGGCCCGCTTTCACAAGGACCTATTCAAGCACCTGAAGGATCTCAAAATTCTGTAAGTATTTATTTAAACATTTGGAGTTGTCATGCACAGAATTGCAGGAGATTTAGTGACTGGAAATTCTGGAAGTGTTGCAAATAAGTAGGCAATATAATTTTGATTATCCAAATCAATAAATGTGATTTACTTTCTTATATGAGGCCTCCTGAATAGGTGGGGTGTATATGCCTAGTCAGTTTGCAGAAACATGCTTTCAAAATTGTGCTATGGTTTTCTGTTCCTCGCACATAGAAGCGTGTTCACCAACTGAGATGTTGACTTTTGTACGTGTACCTCTTAATATTTCATTATTTTCTTTAAAGGATAGTTGGATTAAATTGTTTAGTTCTTGTGTTTTATATTACACTTTGTTCGATATGTAGTCCTGTGCTAATGTATTTAGCGGCAAACTTAAAATCATTTTCATATGGTAAGAATAATACCCTTTCCCGTTAACCATGTGACCTTGGCTCAGGTGGGGAGTCTTGTGCATCCCAATGAACCGGATAGGCGCAACCATATCGGATGGGTATCTGTTGAGAGACCAGAATAAAGAATGGTTTATGGGAAGGGAGGTAACAGCTTTTCGGAAGGTGTAAGTTTGGCAGTCTGGATGATTGACAGATATGGCTTTGTAATAATATTTGATATGGCTTAGCAACTGAGAGCAACTAAAATTACAGCCATAACTAACTCCCGAGTACATGCAGCTCTCTATATGTATGAACGATATACAGACGATGGCTTCCTCCTGGGTAAAATATTCCAGAGGTAAAAGTAGTCTCTGTACTTGCCAACTCTCCATTTTTCACCCATTTCTCCCACCCTTCTGCTTAACATGTTAATTCTCTCGATTTTTCAAAAATCCTATGGATAATTTCAGACTAAAAGTACAAGATGACAAACTCCAATCATCCATCTAATAGTGAAATTGAAAGTGAAATTGATTTTGTGTTTTGAAGTGTTTCAATACCGGAATTGCACATGGTATTGATAATTTAATCGATAATTATCCATAACAGTTTATCTACTATCTCCCGTGTCCAACTTAGTTGGCATCCAACATCGTTGAATTCATCGATGGTTAATGTAGCATGTGTTGTTGAAAGTTTTGCATAATAGCCCATGAATGAAAGGCATTTGTAGGCTGCAGAATATTGAATCATCTGTTTCACACGTGAAATTATGATATTTGTATAACTTAGACCGCGTTGGCATTAATAGGCTGCTAGGATGTTGTTATTTTAGACCTGAGTGATTTTGTCAGTTCCTCGGTAATATGGTGAAGACATATGATGTGATGTTTAAAAGTGTGTACAAATATAACTTTTCCTAATTAACTGAGTCTCAACATCTACATTTTATGATGTTTATAAGTGTGATGTATCTTGCAAGGGGGGGGAGACATTTCAAAGCATGTGCTAGCAAAGAAACAAAGACAATGCCCAGTGTGTTGAAAAATATAAGAAACTTGATTTCAAGTTTAACGAGGAAGGCACTGACAGTATAATGTGCAGAAGTATTGTTCACATTGTTTATTATTGAACATGACATCCCTGTTAATTGTTTCGATCAGCCAGTCCTTTATTTAGGAAGATGTTCCCAGGCCCAAAATTTGCTGGGAGATAGGCTCTGCCAGAGCTAAAACCTCAGCCATCCTTGCAGAAATGTGCAGTGAAGGAAAAGAAAAGTTCATTGCTTTCCTAAAAAAATGAGAGTTTGAAATTGCAACGGACAGTAGTAATACCAATCTGAATGGTCCGTTATTGGATATTATAAATTTTCCAGCTAACTCCTTCCTGGTTGCCAGCGTTTCGCCCTCGTTTGCTAGGTTGGGCTCATCAGTTGGTACCTAGCACACCTACCAAGACACTGGCCTGTGCATACCGTGGAGGCCACTGTATAGGCTACCGGTAGTGCCAATGCACTATGAGAGACTTTGTCCCTTTACCAAAAATTGATGCCTGCTTGGCCACCAGATGATATAGATGTTGAATCCCATAGGGAATCCGAAACATTTGTCCCGAATGAGTAAATTTATAATACCAATATAAATGGTCGGTTATTGAACATTATAAATTTTCCAGCTAACTCATTCCTGGTTGCCAGCGTTTCGCCCTCGTGTGCTAGGTTGGGCTCATCAGTTGTTACCTAGCACACCTACCAAGACGCTGGCTAGTACATACCGTGGAGGCCACTGTGTAGGCTACTTAGAGCCACTGGCAGTAGTAACCCAAGTGATTCAAAGTTGTACGCAATCGTGGTTACTTTTTGCAATCCTCTTCAACAGATTGAGTTGTCTTTTGGGAGTTTCTGTTTTAGAAGGAAGTGCAATACACCCCCTTATTTTTTTCTATTGGCTTTACATTGCACCGACACAGATGTTGACAGCACTTGTAGTATTATTTATAAATATATCATAAAAGGAGAATGTTGCAAAGTGCATTTTTCTTAGCGTTCCCGTCTTACCCCAAACACGCAACCTGTCTCCTATAGAAGTAAAAAGAGATATGAATTACTAAAAGATTTCTGGGCAGCCTAGAAACTTAAAACTTGATGTCAGAGAACCTAATACCCTCGAGATCCCAGGGAAACTGAAAATTCCCAAAATTCCCCGAGGGCTGTGATCAGAGAGAGTGTTCGAATTTGATGCTCAAAAGCCAAACAGCCAAAGCATTTATCCAACCAGAGGGAAATATTTTCCAAAGTGATGACCTGTAATCAAACATACATAAATACATTGTCATTAAAGACTGTTATGTCTTTCAGCGTTCAGTCTGCAATAAAATAATAAAATATTTTCTTTTTTTTGCTAGTTGTTTTACGTCACACCGACACAGATAGGTCTTGTGGCGACGATGGGACAGGGAAGGGCAGGGAGTAGGAAGGAAGCGGCCGTGGCCTTAATTAAGGTACAGCTTCAGCATTTGCCTGGTGTGAAAATGGGAAGCAAATGCAGGGGCTGTACTCTTGTTCTAATAATATTAGTTCATTAGTCAACTGATACAAATGGAGGTTAGAATCGGTCTGTTGCATATGTTCTTGGTTTGGGTTTGTTCCTAGCAGTAGGCTAATGCTTGACTACAACCGACTATTAATCCACATGTTCGATAGGCTCACTTGATATTTTCGTTGTTGTGACTTTGATACATATGAAAATGGATAAAAGAAGTGAAAACAAAGTGAGAGAAGAAAGTTTCTTTGCAGAAAGTGATCGAGTTAAAGTGTCAACTATTTGCAACTTGTTCCTTTTACTTTTTTATTTCATGTGCTCTTAAAAATCTCTGTTGAGATGGACTACTACCCTCTGTTGGTGGGGGCAGTAGAATAACAGCCACAGTATCCCCTGCGACTAAAAGGGGTCCAAGGGCTCTCAACTTGGGAGCGTGGGTTGGCGAACACGGGTCACTGAGATGAGTCCTGCCATTGCTTCAGCTTACTTGTGCCAGGCTCATTTTCATCTACCCTTTCGACAAAATACACAGAAAGCCAAATAATAAGTTAGTTAATTGATAACCACACATCAAGGGTAGAAGGACACCTGCGTGCACGCACCTGTGTGAATATTCATATGCAGTAACTTCTTAGCCTGTATATGTATTATGTTGCTAATAAAACTTAAGATTTTTTTCCACATAATCAATAACTCAACGTCACCGCCAACACGCACCCTCGTCATCAAATATCCCAGTTTTTTTTTTTTTTTTTTTTTTTTTTTTTTGTGAGGTTGGCAGGTATGAGTTCCCCATTCTGATCTCTGGGTGGGGACTACTCAAGAGAGGGCAATCATCAGGGAGATGAATACTGACATTCTGCAAGTCAGAGCATGGAATGTTAGAAGTTTGGATCATTTTGGTATGTTACAAAATTTGAAAAGAGAAATGGCTAGACTAGTTAGATGTAGTTGGTATAAGTGAAGTATATTGGCAGGAAGAGCAGGATTTTTGGTCAGGCAACTATAGACTTTTCAACACACAAACAAGGGAAATGCAGGAGTTGGTTTAATAATGAATAAGGAAACAGGGCAGCGGGTGAGTTACTATGACCAGCATAGTGTATGAATTATTGTTGTCAAGATAGACACTAAGCCAATGCTCACCACAATAGTGCAGGTCTATATGCCTACTAGTCCAGCAGGTGGTGATGAAATCAAAAGTATTTATGAAAAGAGAAAAGATTTAATACGATATGTAATTATTTTTTTTTGCTAGGGGCTTTACGTCGCACCGACACAGATAGGTCTTATAGCGACGATGGGATAGGAAAGGCCTAGGAATGGGAAGGAAGCGGCCGTGGCCTTAATTAAGGTACAGCCCCAGCATTTGCCTGGTGTGAAAATGGGAAACCACGGAAAACCATTTTCAGGGCTGCCGATAGTGGGATTCGAACCTACTATCTCCCGGATGCAAGCTCACAGCCGCGCGCCTCTACACGCACGGCCAACTCGCCCGGTACGATATGTAAAAGAAGATGAGAATTCTGATTTTGATGGGAGACTGGAATGCAGTGGTAGGCAAAGGAAGAGGAGGTAACGTAGTAGGAAAATTCGGACTGGGGCAAGGGAATGAAATAAGAAATTGGCTGGCTGAATTCTGCACCAATCATAATTTAGTCCTAAATAATACGTGGTTCAAACACCACAAACAATGACTGTATGCCTGGACGAGACTTGGAGCCTGTTCCACCAACGAACTTTGCAACTTTTCACTTTGCACTTTTCAGTTCAGATTTTGTTCCACCATCAGTTTTCAGATCTAGCTTGCAAAGTGAAAAGTTAGGAATCTTTTCACTTTTCAAGCCTGTTATGTTCCTCCATTGGTACAGAAATGCAATGTGCAAAGTAATGAAGTGAAAAGTTTTCAGAAATTTTGCAAAGAGATGATTCTCTTTTCTTTTGTTAATTAACGAGTGTATACACTAGTTTCTCGGCCTAGAATTTGGTTTAGGATATAAACATGTTACGACGAGAGCTTTTGTTATCAGGTGAGGACAGTGATGAAGAATCCAACAAGAGAACATACAAAGACAGGATTAATTTTCATAACCTCACTTCGACGGAATTTCGCGAATGTTTTCGTGTTACCCCATTACAGACTGACTATATTCTTGAAATGATTGGTCATTTATTGAAACCTGCAACAAAAAGAAGTCAATCCCTTTCCGAAAAGGAACAAATTCTGATATGCTTACATTGGTTAGGAAATGGTGCCCAGCTGTATGGTGTGGCAGCAATGCATGGGACATCAAAATAAACTGTTTGCAGAACTGTTACTAAAGTCGTAGATGCTATAGTATATGTAATATTTCCTAACATAGTACGTTGGCCTGATAATCCACATAATATAGCGACGGAATTTCTAATGAAGGGTGGCTTTCCTTCTGTGTGTGGATGTGTTGACGGTACTCTCGTTAATATTGTTGCTCCTACTGAGCATGAGGAGGTTTATGTTTATAGACATGGGCATCATTCTCTCAATATTATGGTGATTAGTGGTGCAGACTTGACCTTCTTCAATGCTAATGCTAGTTGGCCGGGTAGCGTGCTCGATTCCAGGGTCCTAAGAAACACTGCTGTATGTAGACGTATTGACTCAGGTTGGAGACCGTTCCCAGGAGCCATTATATTAGGTGACAGTGCCTATGAACTAAAAGAGTGGCTAATACCCCCTCTTAATAGAAATCCTGACGATGCTGTTGAGCAACGATTTAACAAGGCACATACATCGACATGGCGTATTGTTGAGAACAGTATCAAAATTTTAAAGGAACGTTTTCCCTGCTTAAACCACTTACGATTATGTCCAACAAGAGCAGGAAAGGTGGTCTTAGCGTGTATTGCATTGCATAATATTGCACGTAAGGTTGGAAGAGAAAATGATGACTTACTTACCTTAATGGATGAAAATGAAGACCCCAGTCCTGGAAATGATGAGGCACCCGATTTAGACCCCGTTGCTAAACTCAATTCGTTGTTGAGATATTTCACTAACTGAACTGAACAGTAATATCTGTTTCTATATTAATAACATTCGTTTTTATTTACTATACTATAGTTCTAATCTACATACAATAAACATGTTACTATGAAATTTAAGTTCACATCAATCGCTCAGTACTTTCATTGGCTATGTATTCCATACATTCATCTGTAGTATAGACAAAATTTTGCGAAGCAGAAGCTGCAATGTCGCTAGTAAATTCTGAAGGTAGTATTTCCAGTTCCCTTTCCAACTTCAGAGTTTGCAACTTCCTGTGGTAAATTTCCACACGGAGAAGTTCCTGCCTCAGTTTTTTTGTCACCATATCTTCTTCAATGTTAGCAATAGGACGTGGGGAATTCGACAGCTTCCTTTTCTTTCTCCTCGGTGTGTTTTGTAGGTTTTTGCCACTGGGAAGTTCAGCAGGAGTCGGTATTGGCTCCACGGTCGCTTGATCTTCCATGTAGCTTTCTGGACGATTCAATCCGTCCAGAACGGCTGAATCTTTCTGTAGGATGTCGAAGAGAGCAGCATCCACCTCATCCAATGGCTTATCTTTCCTTCCTTCACTTCCAGTTTTCTTGGCATAATCTCTTTTTGCCTAAAAGCTAGAATTTTAATGCTTCAGACGTGATATATATATTCTTCAATCACTTCTACATTACTATTTTATGTAACATGCTGCATCGACATATGTGAGATTATACAAATTGATTTAAGCGATATATTCTCGATTAATGCATTTAATGAAAACGTAAATATTTACTTAGTAGTGCCCGACATTTCCATAATCCAAATAGATTATCCCTCGCGTATGTCCAAGATTGTTCGGCTCCAGCTAACTGCAAAGACTGAGTTTTCTTTAGAACTTCAGTCCAAGCGGATCGCTTGTCATCATGTGTTAGGTTATTTCCTAAGTTGCCAAAAAGAATGTCCCGTTTCTCCTTGACAACTTCTAACACCGCTAGCTTCTTGTAATTTTCTTTATTTCCCATGATCAAAACTTTAAAACTGCCAGTACCACAATTATTGTCAAATTCACCACGAAAAATAAAGTATTAAAATCATGGAGTATTATACAGTTTGACCATGGACATGATCGGTTCACTCATACATAAGACTTTTCACTTTGCAAAGAAATTGAAAAGTAATACCTAGATCATGGTGGAACAGAAAGACTTTGCACTTTGCAAGAATTGAAAAGTGCAAAGTTGCAAAGTGCGTTCGTGGAACAGGCCCTTGGAGACACTGGAGGGTCTAAACGAGACTTCATTATGATTAGCCAGAGATTCAGAAACTAGGTGTTGTGCAAGACCTTTCCAAGAGCAGATGTCGACTGAGACCCCGACTTGCTGGTCATGAAATGTCACCTGAAGTTGAAGAAATTGAAGTAGGGAAGGAATCCAAGGAGATGAGATCTAGATATTTTTTTTTGCTTTACGTCACATTGACACAGATAGGTCTTATGGCGACGATGGGACAGGAAAGGGCTAGGAGTGGGAAGAAAGCGGCCGTGGCCTTAATTAAGGTACAGCCCCAGCATTTGCCTGGTGTGAAAACGGGAAACCATGGAAAACCATCTTCAGGGCTGCCGACAGTGGGGTTTGAACCCACTATCTCCCGAATACTGGATACTGGCTACACTTAAGCGACTGCAGCTGTCGAGCTCGGTTCTAGATAAATGATTAAAGAATGAAGTAGATAGGGAGTGCAAGACAGCTAAGGAAGAATGGCTGTTGAAGGTTATATGGTTGTAGGAAAGGTAGATGCAGCATACTGGAAAATCAAGAAAACCTTTGGTGAAATGAAAACTAGGTGTGTGAATGTTAAGAGCTCAGATTGAAGACTGCTTCCAGGGAAAGAAGACAAGGCAGAAAGATGGCAGGAACATTCCCAACAGTTGTATCAAGGTAAAGTAGTGGAAGATAAGGTTCTAGAACAAGATTGTTGATGCTGATGAAATGGAAGACCCAATCTTGACATCAGAATTCAACAGAGCCTTGAGAGACTTAACACTCATGTTCACAAAAATCAGAACTCCTTGAAAGACTGGAGACAGGAAGTTCATATTCACAGGATGTGTGCATGTTTTGAAGAAATGATTAGCATTTTGATACATGTTGGCCCTCAGGTTCGAGGTCCACGTCCATATATCGGTGCACCACCACCGACTGGCAAGATATGCCTGCGGCTCTCGTCGCTGTAAACCGAAGGTAATGGATCAGTCTGACTTGAGCAGATATGCAGGATGCCTCGCAGGCGTATGCGAGAACTGTCCCCTCAAATGAGCGAGTTTGAAACAGAGGGCATTATTGTCACGGGAGAACGCGATGCATCCATCTGGAATATTCCTGCTTGTGTGGGACGAAGTGTGTAGGCAGTGCAACAGGTGTGTACAGAATGGTTCAAAGAAGGCCGTAGAACATGACAAGATGGGTCTGGTCACTGCACACAGACCACCCCTCAAGATCAACACCTCATCCGAATGGAATTGCAAGACAGATCTGCTTCCTCCTCGGCTCTCTAACAATCGAAGAAATATTTGTTATCCACCTAATCGATACTTTATTTGCCTTTGGCAATTTTTTATAAAATTGACAGTACATGTTTCAACTGCTTTGCAGTCATCATCTGATTCTAGTGTAAACTTGATATGTGGGTCAATGTGATTAAGATTGGATAGAGTGGTGATGGCGACAGTTGCACTTTTGTTCATGATCACAAGAGTGTCATCCACATATCATGTCCAAAAAATAATATTATTAAATTCATTCATTTTGCTGATGAATGGTATTGTCAAATGTGAAATAATTGTTATACAAAACCATTTTTAGAATAGATATGAAATCTTGAATTTCTAGTGGGCTCAGGCCACTGTGTTTGTTTAAATTGTTGTGAATAATAGGAAAAATTTTTGAAATCGGGATGCTTGGGTACATGTTAAAAATATTGAAGGAATGGAAAGAATAGTTGGGTTTAATAGTAACATGATTTAGTTTTCCAACCAATTCATTAGTGTTCTTAGCGAAATTCCCACATAAAAAATTTCTTTTGAGGAAATGTTGGATGAACCATGAAATTTTATATAAAGGACTGGGTCTGTAATTAATAACACTGACCTGTGAATTCAAACTTTCTGATCATTGCATGAAGTTTACATAGTAATCTTTTATATTTCGGGCATGCTGATTCCAGAACTGAAGTCAGTTTTCCCCTATCACATCAGGTTTTTGTGCAAATTCAAAATGAAAATTTGATGAATATGCAGCACGCGCACATGCAAGATTATTATTATCATATGTAAAGAACGCTTCTTTCTTATTATTTTCACCCATCTGAACACTGCTATCTTACACTGGTATACTTATGAATATAATATAAAGATATGTAGTGTATTGTATTAACAGATCTGTAAAAAAAAATAATATATATACAGCCAAATGGACCATAATTTACAGCGCATTAAGGCTCATAACGTACTGAGAATGGTACGTCCACAGTTTCACAAGTTCAGTCATCGACGAAGTTGCCGCACAAAGGAAAGGGCGTTGGACTATTCCAGGAATACACGCCAGGGAACAAATGGATAAGAGATCACCGAGGCTTATCCTGTGCGGAATGGAGAGAGGCCATCAAGATGACAGCGAAAGTTGCCAGCTCTACACTCTGAGCATGATATAACAGGACTATGAGATGGCTGGAGGATGTCGAATTAATAAAATAATAAAATAAAATAATAAAAGAATATAGAAATCTAAATTAAAGCAACATTCCTAACAACGTAAGAAGTGCATTAGTGCATGTGATGAAATAAATGTAATATAGGATTTTTGAGAAAATGTGATATGATGGGGAAAAATTAACATTGGATCCTGATTCAGGATGAAGAAGTCATCCTAAAAAGCAATACAGGATGGCGGCAATGAAACCATCGCAGGACAGTGTAATGGGTCGGATAGGAACATCAGTTTTATGTATTTTGGGAAGTGCTTTGGCAGTTGGCAGGCCTGGATTCATATTAATTAAACATAAACTACTACACATAAATGTATACACCAGACATTATAGCTTATGCCATCTAACTACTACTGTTAGAGTATTCAGTAAAGGCTTGAAACCAGGCCATAAGGTAGGTACAATATGGTGCTGAAAAGATATGTCTGTAATTGATCCTAACCTATCACATCTCCGATGGCATCGCATCTGCCCTTTTCTTTCGAGAGAAAGTGACCTCTTGGACCCATCAGATATGTACTTTCCCAGTAAAAACTACAGGGGTGGATATAGTTTGTATAGTACAGTAATAGTACATACACAAGCAGATTTTTTAAATGATTACTTCAATCTTCTAGTGATTACAAAGTTATAATGCGCAAAGCTGCATGATTCAGGTAGCAGCATGTAATTATGTTGGGTAGATAACTGGTTTTTCAGACCAGTAAGAGTTCAAACCCTCTTTTACTTCTGACTTTTATGTTCATATTGTGATCAGATAGGCATCGCGTATGAAGATTTGACTTTCCTGATGTCTCAGATATCCTCATAACAAAGTAATAATAAAGAAAGTAGACATAATAAGTATCATCATATTAACACTGGCTACCGACAAATGTGTACTGTATACCATTGTCAACATTATGCTGGATTCATTCAACTAAGAAATTATTAACTTTTTTTTTTCCCTCATAAATTGTACACGTACAATCCAGGGGTGATGGATGGAGAAAGGGCAAGCCCCACATACACAAAAGTGCCTCCTTACTTCACTCTGCTCATTGGCAGTGGTTACTACAGTACTATCTGGGCTTAAGAGGTGCATGATTCAACACATGATTCAACACTGTGGTGTTTGCAGCAAGACAAACTTGTCTTCTCATTTGAATCACTGTTCTTATATAGGCAACCACTATAAATTTTGGGTGGTGAGTTCGTGGATGTTGTTATATTACTCTTTGTAGAAGCCAGACGTAATGCATGGGAAGCACAATGCTTATATGAAGAAGAATATTTGAAATGAGGATATATGTTTCAAAGTGTTTAAAGACATCTGCAGGAAACTATGTCCATCGAAAAGGAACCACCTGTTAGCGATGATCCAGTGACGTCTGGTGATAACCAAGATGCATTTGAGAACAACCCATATACCAACCAACCGTATACCAACTTCTTTAATTTTTTTAATTCTTTAATTTGCTCACCGTATGTCAAGGTATCTGAAGTTTATCCACAATCCCATCACTTCTTTGGCTGTGAGAGTTGCTTTCTTTATAAAGAGCTCTCTAATGGTCTACCTAACATCCAGACATGGTAGAGTACATCGAAAGTATGGTAAAATGTGATTATAATTACTATTGATCCTCATTATTGTGGCTCAGTAGGACTGTAATAAATGTATACAAGTATTATGCCAGCATGTGGTTTGAACCTCCAAACACAAAATACAGTGTTGGCTTTTAACCACTGTGGCCATGGAGAAGTCTATTGAAGTCCCATTTCCATAACATATCAGTGTCCCTAAGTTTCTGATCAGCACAGATCATTCATTATTACTTCCTTATTGCTGGTTTGTCAGCAATGCATACATTTATTTCAAGTCTTGTACCTACCCAAGAATGTATTATCGGTGACAGGAGGAGGTGCTGTATTTTCATTTTATGTTTTAAACTTCGTGGTGCATAATTATGAACAAATTTATCCATTATAGTTAGCCACTTGAATGGTTTGGTTACTATATAGCATTGTTGAGTGATAAACATGTGGCATATGTATAATAAAAAATTTTTAATGTAATTCCAGAGAATTGAACAAAAATAAATTCACAAGAATTGAAGGTTTGTCCTTTTCTGGATTGGATGGACTTCACACTCTGAAACTTCAACGAAATTCTATAAATATACTGCAAGATGGTGCCTTTTGGGGACTGAAGAATTTAAGTCAGTTGTAAGTCTCTTTCTGCACCTTATTTTCCTTAGCATTTGGTATTTTAGTAATCAATCAAACGCTACTTTATGCTGTGGATAACAATTTTGGAACAATTGTTTACTGTAATATAGTTGCACTTGTCCTTTTGCTTGTGATCAGAGAAGTATTGCATTTAAGAAAAATGTTTTTGTAAATAAAGTGCTTAGTTTTATTGATTTCTAACATACCTTTTATTGGCTAATATTTGATGTTATTTGATTTTTGTTTTCTTTTACCTGGGTTTGTGAATTGTTGATATTAATATTAAAGACTATCTTTTAACAGCTGTGTTAGATAAAGAGTACGAGAAAGTTGGCAGATTAGGCAGCCTTCCTCTCTGGGGTTAAATAGATAAGGAAACCACTGCCTTGTAGTTAAACTAGATCTTTGAAACCTCACTTTCTCATCACCAAGACCAAAGTCATGCATGTGCTACCGTATGCTCATGGCCTACATGTCTTGAATGCTATTATAAAAAAATATATTATACTGTATATAAAAAATGTGAAAACCGGTCAGGTCATCTGGTGACAAACTTTTCATGCAGCAGAAGACGAGAATCTTTTTTGGAATATTGGAACCCTAAGAGAAGATGTGACTAGCCCCGCGGTGTAGGGGTAGCGTGCCTGCCTCTTACTCAGAGACCCCGGGTTAGATTCCCGGCCAGGTCAGGGTTTTTTACCTGCATCCAAGGGCTGGTTCGATGTCCACTCAGCGTACGTGATTACAATTGAGGAGCTATCTGATGGTGAGATAGCGGCCCTGCTCTAGAAAGCCAAGAATAACGGCCGAGAGGATCTGTCGTGCTGACCACACGACACCTCGTAATCTGTAGGCCTTTGGGCTGAGCAGCAGTCGCTTGGTAGGCCATGGCCCTTCGGGGCTGTTGCGCCATGGTTTTTTTAAAGAGAAGATGTGACAGCTTATAAAGGAAATTGAGGTTCTAAGCTAGATATTCATAAAATAAGTGAAGGAAAGTGGCTCAGGTTATTGAGAGGTAAGGAATCAAATTGGATCCATTATTCTCTACCATGGAGGAGTTAGAGAAAATACTGAATATTGAACACAAAGATTGTTAGAATACTTCCTAGTTGATACGGTATGATAATCCTTATCAAATGGATTCCTGTTACTGAATGTATGATAACTGCTCATTTTAGACATAAAATGGCACTGACAGAAATTATAGGCAGAGAATATAATATACCATTGGAAGTACTCAAACCTGATATTAAAACCACCTTTGATATCATTCTACCTCTGTTACAGAAAATATGAAGTGAAGAAAATGTTCTCAGTGGGTAGAAAGATAAGCATGATGGGAAAATTTTATTTTTAAGAATGTTGCACAGTGGGGCAACTGGCAAGGTATTACACATCTAAGAGTACTGACCTAGAGACTGCCTTCAGTAATTTTGTGCTGGGTTGAGTGGCTCAGGCTGTTGAGGTGCTGACCTTCTGACCCTAACTTGGCAAGTTCGGTCCTGGCTCAGTCTGGTCGTATTTGAATGTGCTCAAATACGTCAGCCTCGTGACAGTAGATTTACTGGCACGTAAAAGAACTGCTGACGGACTACATTCTGGCATCTCTGCGTCCCTGAAAACCGTAAAATGTATTTAGTGGGACGTAAAGCAAATACCTTAATGCGGTAAGATGACATAAGTATTTTGGGAATAGGGTATTACTAACATTAAACTTGCCAAAAAAAAGTGTTTAACGATAAAACAGCAGATGAAATTAATCATGCCGTCTGACAGAGCTACAATAGTTATGCCAAACCTTTAAAAATTTATTCATTATCATAACCCTGAGATGCAGTTTGCACACCATTTTCCTTTCAAAAAATTAAACAATATAAACATAAAAGGCAGAGTATTAGGATTTTTGGTATCTGTTGGCACGCGTTCCTTCATCAACTTAACATAATTTATTAATTTAATTTCCATGTTGATGAATTGACAATGACAAAGAAGAATTGGAGAGATTTTCCCTTCTGATCAACACAACTCTATTTACATGAATATACTTTATTCAGTAGGGCCGAAACTGGTACTGAATAAAATATATTTGTGTAAATAGAATTATGATAATCAAGAGGGAAAATCTTTCCAGTTCTTCCTTGTCACCATCTATTTCTTGGGATCATGTCTTCTAAACCTGTTACACATCTGTTTCGGGAAAAGAAAGAAAGACATCTACTGCATTATTTTGAAATCCTGTGTTTGCAACTCGATGCAGATAACATGTACCTGTTAAGAACATTGCCTCGATTTAAACAAAAATGCTTGAAATATAAATAAATATGACCTTATATCATCCCTAAACAATGAAAATGGCAAAATCATGCATTTATGTGCAACATAAACTTGCTTTAAACAGTGCAGGGACACGTCAACACAGTTAATTTTCAGATTTCGGGTGAAATGAGCTCGGGAAGGAAATATGACTTTTCCTTAACATCTGAACCTTATCAGTATTTAATGGGCTGCCTATTATACCAATTATTTTGCGTTCTGCCATTTTTGCTTACGTCAACTATTTCAGAATTAAAGACATACCCGGAAAAATGGGTTAACCCACGCTTATTTAAAATGGAGAAAATTTGAGGTTTGTGAATGAGGCTGAAAAAAATATAAGACATTACCTTCATTCATTTTTGTAAACATAAGGTTCAAGCAGACAGTATAATTTTTCATATTTTATTACCCAAAACAAGACATTATTAATAAACAAAGAGAAGCTTTACATTAAACTTCGTCAATCCATTACACACCTATCACAGGTGGTATTGAAAATATGTTTTTTGTAATATCTCGAAAGTGATCATTACATCTTTCATTTACCCTCTTTTTTAACATGTTATACTTTATCTATTGCATTTCCCAAGTAGTACAACAGTATCTTATCCTGGAAATATATGGTTAAAGGTGTTATTTAACAGTAATCAGTGCTATGGTCAAAAATGGCACATCAGGAATAGTCTCAGATTCTGGAACAGATTTAAGGTTTTGATAGTATTAATCATAAACTGGTGGAATATCCATTAGTTCCTGTAAGTCTTTCAGTTTTGCAGGATTTATAGCTCTTGGACGATGATATTTGAGGGGAAATGTCTCACAACTAAGTGAAGGTGTACCAGATATTTTGTTTTTTTCTAATGTCCACAGAATCATAACTCTCAATTTCACCATAGCTATGCTTAAAAAAGAGCTTAAAAGGTTGGCTTTTAGTTACTTTCAAGCAAGTAAGCTTGCTTGGCAGTACCTTTTGACCAGATTCTCTCACTATTTTTGTCTGTACTTTATCGAGAAAAGGTATTGCTGTGATAAACATACCAGTTGTCATTTTGACAACACTGAAAAGATTTTTAACTCTCGTTTTCTTAACTAGCTCCATCCATTGATCAGGAACATAAATATAAGACACTTGCCTCTTTTTTTTTTTTCCTCAATAAGAGCAAAGCCCGGGTCACATAGTAAAACCAGGCAAGTTGGTCGTGCGGTTAGGGGCGCGCAGCTGTGAGCTTGCATCCGAGAGATAGTGGGTTCGTACTCCATTGTCAGCAGCCCTGAAGATGGTTTTCTGTGGTTTCCAATCTTCACACCATGCAAATGCTGGGGCTGTACCTTTATTAAGGCCACGGCCGCTTCCTTCCCACTTCTAGCCCTTTCCTCTCCCATTGTCACCGTAAGACCTAACTGTGTCGGTGCGACGTGAAACAAATTCTAAAAGAAAGTCACATGGTAAAAATGTATGTCCAGGTACCATATAATGACTGGATTGAGCAGGAAAACTTGGTATGAGCTTGAGCAAATGCCAGGTTTTCATCGCTGCATTTACTTAGGCAATTGCTGTGACGTCCTCTTTTGTCCACCTCTAATAAGTAAATAATTATTGTGGTATTTAACGAAGAAACTTTGGTTGTATTGTAAAACACTGCAAAATTTCCATTAATATGAATTTACTGCTGTACCTAGTGGTACATAATAAAAGTAAAACATGCAAGCTTACCTGAGGAGAACTGTATGTTTTTTCTGTTGAATTACTAGAGACATTCGCCTACTGCTTATACTGAATATGTCAGTTACAGCAGTGGGTTAGCCCATTCTTGACATTACAGATAGATCAAATCCAGAAACGCAAGAACATTCGCCTTTTGTATTTAAGCAAATATGATCCCTGGAGGAGAGCCCAGTATCACAATAGATAGCTCTCGTATCCGACAACACATGGCAGCGCATAACTCAAATATTTTCATTTTGAGGGTTAACCCGTTTTTCTGGGCATGCTCAATTTTACTTGCAATTTTATTGTTGTTGTTGTTGTTGTTGTTGTTGTTGTTGTTGTTGTTATTATTATTATTATTATTATTATTATTATTGTTACGGAGTTTTCCGTGGTAGGTAGAGGTGAAAGAAGGTGCGGGTGTGAATAGGTCTCCAGCTACGAAAGCAAAACTAATTTAAAATTTAACAAGGTTATATTTTCTTTTCAAAAACAAAAAAATAACAAGCATGGCAGGTACAAAGTAGCAAATCAAAAGGATAGTTACAATATTTACAGGAATTGGGCTTCGCACCCTGATTTTACACTGCTTGGGCAATCAGCTCAGTTTTACCCCAAACACGAGTTTTAACAGAGGGGCAGAAAACCCCATTCATACCTAGGAGCCCTTGCTCCAAATTACACAGAAAAGCCTCCACGAGGCATACAACACCCTTTTTTTCAAAAGAGCCACTCGCTCTCAAAATTTAAGCCTCTCCCAGGCCACACCAAACTCCACCTTCAAGTTGTCCTCAACGGACATAAACACAGGGGTAAAATACCCAATCTACTGAGGTCTATTAAATGAAAAGCAGGTTAATTAAATGACCTCTAAAATAACAATTTGAGAGGAGGCGAACTTGCACTCCTAATACACTTTGATTAAGACCTACTTGGCACTAGGCCGTTAATACAAGGGCTAATCCCATGCTATCGAGGTGACTTTAGAAAAGAGCAATTTGTTTTACATTAACGAAGAATAGGTTGAGAAAATAAGTTCACCTCAAGACAATGTAAGTGGGAGCTCGAGAGGGTTAGCACTCTCTATCCCAATATGCAGCTTAAAAGAGAATAGAAGAAAAGATCGTTACATTTTAGGAAAAGGTTACATGGAGGAACGCTTCGCACCCGCCCCGAGAGTTAAACTGCTGAGCTAGCAAAGAAAGAATTTATTAATCGGCCATTACCTTATTGATGACCGCTGCCGAGGAAAGAGGCGCTTCCCGCCTCCTGCTATGTACTTTCTACACTGAAAGATGGAACAGAAGTGGCTCGGAGACACTAAAATCAGCAGTTTAAATACTCTCGCAGAAGGTTCTAGGCGTTAGGGGAATGAAAACACCCTCCCGCAAACTTTTTATTGGCTCGGGTACAGAAACATATCCAAGTTGGGGGAAGATACATCGGATTGGTCGGAAATAACTCAAAGAAATTCAGGATTGGTTAAATGCAAAACAAGGGGAAAGGGAGGGGTATACAGCCAACTTAAACAATAACTGAAAAAAATTTAGCAAAGACAAACATTTGAAATAAAAATTTCTCCAACAAAATAGTTCTTTGACTTCGCACTAGGTTGCACTATTGTTGATCTTCAGTAGTGTCCTCTAGAAGAGAAAGTTCACACTTCTTACTTCAAGCGAAACAAAAACACATCACAAATGACACAGTTCAAAAACTCAAAGTTTTCCATGTGGTGACATCTTCAGAGAAGGTAAAGAATTAATAGCGCAGATAAAGTTCAGACTTCCTCCAGCAGAGGAGTTTCAACTGGCGCACATTTTAATTTAGCGGGGTGGAGGTGTACCGCCCGGTACAATTATTATTATTATTATTATTATTATTATTATTATTATTATTATTATTATTACTGCTACTACTACTACTACTACTACCTAGGTTGTATCTTCTTCTTTTTAAATCTACTGTGGAAATTTAGTTCTGCTTGGTCTATATATGTGGCTTTGCAGTTTGTTACTTGACATTTGAGTTCATTCAAATTGAGCTACTATTTTCATTATTATTATTATTATTATTATTATTATTATTATTATTATTATTATTATTAATCTGCAAACCCAAGAATGGAGCAATTGGCTGGCGCAATACGGTCTGTGCCTCGATATGATGTCATATCCACAAGCAGTTGAAACCATTCAAGTAGTTGGTGAGGACCTGCCACGAGTGACAATATTCAAGTATCTCTGTTCCTCTATCACTGATTATGGCTGACTTGTAAGAAATAAATTGACAAGAGGGTCCACCCTTTCAATACAATATAACATGAGGTGGACAGTTGGCATAACCAAACTGGATTGCATCTCCAATTAATCAATCAAAGAGAGATTTGGTGTTGCACCGAATCAAGAAAACTCGCAAGATATTAATTTCATTATGATCCATATTGACAGTTCTTATAATTGCAATTCAATACGGAACAAAAATGAAATTTATGGCTTATAAATATAGTTGACTTCTCGAAGAGGTCAATGCAAGGATAGCCGCACTGTAGATGAAATTAAACAACCACCAGCGTCACTTGCGACTGTAGGAAGAAAGATAATCTCAAATATAAATCTATCTTACTGTCATCCGACTGTTTGCACTCTGTGGTTGCAATTGTTGGCCAACTGCAACTGAGACAGAATGTCAACTGGGCATCATGGAGAGTAAGATGGTGAGGTGGACAGTTGGCGTTACCAAACTGGATCGCATCTCCAAATTATCGATCAGGGAGAGATCTGGTGTTGCACCGAATCAAGAAAAAAGTCATAAGATATGAATTTCATTATGATCCATATTAACAAATATTCACAATTATAAGAATTAAAGGAATGTACACCTAATCAATACCATTTAATATTTGATTAAGTTATATTTTCATTACATACATCACGGGTCTCACTTATTTTACAAAAGGAGTACATTTATTGTTCCACCTATTCAGTACAATCAGTACCACGTTATGTGGTCAATTAGACATAGAAAATCTAAATATTATGGGGGCATGTTTCACCGTTCTATTGGGCATCATCAGCCATATTAATTTAATTTTCAATATGGATCAAAAATGAGAGTGATAGTTTGTAATACATCACGGGACCAGTTTCGATGCTTTAAGGGTCATCGTCAGCCATTATAACTAAAATTGACAATTTATGTACAGTAGTAGGAATATAACTTAGGGAGATAGTGGGTTTGAATCCCACTGTTGGCAGCCCTGGAGATTGTCTTCCTTGGTTTCCCATTTTCACACCAGGCAAATGATTGGGCTGTACCTTAATTAAGGCCACGGCCGCTTCCTTCCCACTCCTAGCCCTTTCCTATCCCATCGTTGCTATAAGACCTATCTGTGTCGGTGCAACATAAAGCAAGTTCTAAAAAAGAATAATACAACTTGTATGCCTAAAATAAATGCTTTAAGAACTGTGGACTATATTATAAATTTACAGAATAAAAATGTGATTTACACAGTCGTAACTGCTAGAATATGTCTGCTATAAAGTCCCCTGCATACCATGTGACCTTGCCGCGGTGGGGAGGCTTGTGCATCTCAATGAAGCAGATAGCCGACCCGCAGGTGTCAACCATATCGGATAGGTATCTGTTAAGAGACCAGACTAACGAATGGTTCATCGAAAGGGGGGTAACAGCCTTTCGGAAGTTGCAAAGGCGGCAGTCTTGATGATTGATATGGCCTTGTAATAATACCCAACACGGCTTAGCTGTGTTGATACTGCTACACAGCTGAAAGCAACGGGAAACTACAGCCGTAACTAACTCCCGAGGACATGCAGCTCTCTGTGTATGAATGATGTACTGATGATGGTTTCCTCCCAGGTAAAATATTCCAGAAGTAAACTAGTCCCCCATTCGGATCTCCGGGTGGGGACTACACGAGAGGGGACGATCATCAGGAAGATGGATACTGACATTCTGCGAGTCGAAGCATGGATTGTTACAAGTTTGAATCGTTGTGGTAGGTTAGAGAATCTGAAAAGGGAGATGGATAAACTAAAGTTAGATGTACTTGGTGTAAGTGAAGTACGGTGGCAGCAAGAAGAGGATTTTTGGTTAGGCGACTACAGAATTATGAACACTAAATCAAACAGGGGAAATGCAGGAGTTGGTTTAATGATGAATAAGAAATAGGGCAGCGGGTAATCTACTACGACCAGCATAGTGAAAGAATTATTGTCGTCGAGATAGACACCAAACCAATGCCCACCACAATAGTGCAGGTCTATATGCCTACTAGTTCAGTGGACGATCAGAAAATCGAAACAATAAATAAAGAGATAGAATATTTAATACAATATGTAAAAGGTGATTGGAAATGAGCCAGTCTCTCATAGTGCATTGGCACTGCCGGTGGCTTCAAGTAGCCTACACAATGGCCCCCACGGTATGCACTAGCCATGCCTCTTGGTTGGTGTGCCATTTACCAACTGATGAGCCCAACTTAGCACACTGGGGCGAAATGCTGGCAACAAGGAATGAGTTAGCTGGAAATTTATAATGTCCAATAACAGACCATTTATATTGGTATGATGAGAATCTAATTGTGATGGGAGACTGGAATGCAGTGGTAGGCAGAGGAAAAGGAGGAAATACAGTAGGAGAATTCGGATTGGGACAAAGGAACGAAAGTGGGAGTCGGCTGGTTGAATTCTGTACTGATCATAATTTAGTCTTTGCCAATACTTCATTCATACACCACAAACAAAGGCTGTATACATGGACAGGACCTGGAGACACTGGAAGGTATCAAATAGACTTCATTATGATTAGGCAGAGATTCAGAAACCAGGCGTTGGATTGCAAAACTTTCCCAGGAGCAGACGTTGACTCTGACTACAATTTTTTGGTCATGAAATGCCATCTGAAGTTGAAGAAAGGAAGGAATGCAAGGAAATGGAATCTAGAGAAGTTGAAAGAAAAGTGTGTGAGGGATTGTTTCATGTAACATGTTGCACAAGGACTAAATGAAGAGGTTGAAGGATACACAATAGAAGAAGGGTGGATCAGTCATGAAAAATCAAGTCGGTACAACTTTTGAAGAAATGTTAAGAAGGAAGAAAAGATCAACTAAGAATCAGTTGTTAACTCAGGAGATACTAGACCTGATTGTTGAACGACGAAAATACAAGAATGCTAGAAATGAAGAGGGCAGAAAAGAATACAGACAATTATAGACTGAAGTGGATAGAAGGTGCAAGGTAGCTAAGGAAGAATGCCTGAAGGAGAAGTGCAAAGATGTTTAAGGTTGTATGGTCCTAGGAAAGGTAGATGCTGCGTACAGGAAAATCAAGGAAACCTTTGGAGAAAGGAAATCTAGATGTATGAATATTAAGAGCTCAAATGGAAAGCCACTTCTAGGGAAAGAAGACAAAGCAGAAAGATGGCAGGAACATGTCCAACAAGTGTATCAAGGTAAAGATGTACATGATTTGGTTCTGGAGCAAGAAGGGGATGTTGTTGCTGATGAAATGGGAGACCCAATTTTGAGGTCAGAATTTGACAGAGCTGTGACAGACCTAAATAGAAACAAGGCACCTGGAATTTATTATATTCCCTCTGAGTTACTGCCTTAGGAGAAACCAGCATGGCAAGGTTATTCAATTTAGTGTGTAAGGTATGAGAGAAGAGAAGTGCCATCTGATTTTTGCACAATGTTGTTATACCTATTCCCATGAAAGCCGGTGCTGACAGCGTGAAAACTACTGCACCATTAGTTTAGTATTTCATGCCTGCAAAATTCTAACACACATTATTTACAGAAGAATGGAAAGACAAGTTGAAGCTGAATTGGGAGAAGATCAATTTGGCTTCTGAAGAAATGTAAGAACACGTGAATCAATGCTGACTTTACATCTGATCTTAAGAGGATCGAATTTAGAAGGACAAGCCCACGTACACGGCGTTCATCGATCTAGAAAAGGCATTCGATAATGTTGATTGGACCAAGCTATTTAAGATACTGAAGGTGATTGGGATCAGATACTGAGAACGAAGAATGATATACAATCTGTATAAAATACAGTCTGCAGTGATAAGAATCAAGGGCTTTGAAAAAGCAGCAGCAATCCAGAAAGGAGTGAGGCAAGCTGCAATTTGTCCCCCATCTTTTTCATTGTCTACATAGAACAGACAGTAAAGGAAATCAAAGAATAATTTGGAAAGAGAATCACAATCCAAGGAGAGGAAATCGAAACCTTGAGATTTGCCGATGATATTGTTTTATCTAAAACTGCAGAATTTCTCGAAATTGCTGATTGGTATGTACGAAGTCTTGGGTAAGGAGTACAAGATGAAAAAAAAATAAGTCCATAACAAAAGTAATGGAGCGCAGTCGAACGAAGGCAGGTGGTGCTGGAAATATTAGATTTGGATATGTAGTCTTCAAAGAAGTAGATGAATATTGTTATTTGGGTAATAAAGTAGCTAACGATGGCAGAAGTCAGGAGGACATAAAATGCAGACTGGCACATGTAATGAAGAGCTTTCTTAAGAAAAGGAATTTGCTCACTTCAAACATTGATATAGAAATTAGAAAGATGTTTCTGAAAACTTTCATCTGGAGTGTCGCATTGTATGGAAGTGGAACATGGACGATAACTAGCTCAGAACGAAAGAGAATAGAAGCTTTTGAAATGTGGTGTTACAGAAGAATGCTGAAGGTGAGATGCATAGGTCGAATCACACATGAAGAGATACTGAATCGAATTGGTGAGAGAAGATTGATTTGGTGAAATTTGATGAGAAGAGGAGGTCGAATGATAGGACACATCTTATGACACCCAGGACTTATTCAGTTGGTTTTTGAAGGAAGTGTAGGCAATAAGAACAGTAGGGGTAGACCAAAGTAAGAATATGACAAGCGGATTAAAGCAGATGTAGGATGCAATAGTTACGTAGAAATGAAAATAGCACAGGATAGGGTGAGAGGGAGAGCTGCATCAAACCAGTCTATGGACTGATACCTCAAGCAACAACATGAAGTCCACTTGTTAAGTTTTTGTAAAGTTTGACATATAATTATTTTTGTAATAAACAATCTAAAATTAATCAGTCCTATGTTAAATAACACACACACATGTACACTTCAAAATTGTTCAAAAATTGTGTCTTACGAACTATTGTGTATGTATCTGGAGATAAAATGCGATTTTGACAGACTTAGCTGATGAAAGTATTGCAGTTGGCAACAATATTTATCTTATAAGGCTTATTTAAAGTATGACCTATGGCTTGGCCTTCAACAGATATTCACATAATTAATGTGCTTAAAATGGTGACGGATATTTTTGGCTGAAGGGACCTTGTAGAACAGGATATCTTAGATCCAAAATACTTCAATAATGGACTAGTTATATGTCAATATGGATCTTATTAGGCATGGTACGTTGGAAAGAGAAAGAAGGGAAGAAAGAAAGAAAAATTATCTTGCATATTAAAAGGGAATGAAAAAAAATTATTGTGACATATGAGACTCGCCCCTTGAAGTTATATTGCCAAAGTGTGCACCCATGCCCAAGATACAAATAACACTGACCAGTTGAAATGGGGACGTGTGTGAGAAGGAGCAAGAGGAGGTGGTTAGAAGGGAGGAGAGGCGTGGCTTCAGTTGCGGTGGAGCAGATGAATGAAGGGGATTCGGGTGATGCTGGGGAATGGCAGAAGTCTACACTTCGAGTGTGGTTGTTTTTTTTTTTTTTAATATATTATTATTATTATTGTTATAAATAGGAAGAATTGTGTCATATAAGATTTTGGACATTTCTGAGATTTCGTTGAGATTAATATTCAGGTTCGCGTATTGCTCCAGATGGAAAAAGAAGAAGAAGATTATTATTGGAATTTAAATTGTTTCGAAAACTATTCGTATTTCGGGGTTGTCTAATGAGCTTGTAATGGCTGGCTAGTTTTCCATTAATTCAATCCATACTTTGCTCACTCAAATCATTAACATTAATTTTATGCCAAATACACAATAATAATAATAATAATAATAATAATAATAATAATAATATTAATAATAATTAGTGAAAGGTGTTTAAGGTGCAGCTCCTTTCTAAAAATATAGCTTTTTTCATACAGATGGGTAAATAGATTTATTTGGGGACATGAAATGAAGGAAAATAAACACAATGTGTTGCACCTTCTGCACCTATTTGTAAGATTACTACATTTTTTTCACCTTTTCCCTTCTATTTCATGCTTCAGCACCTTCCCTTCCCACTTTTGTCTGCATTTTTAAAATATTAGTCAGAATTTTTTTTCACATATTGCACAGGTTTTATAAATTTTGTTTAATCAGAAGTCAAGAATGGCCAATAAATAAATAAATAAATATTAAAATGTTGTTTATCAAAACCACCAGTAATACATATCCCAGCAACGATTGCCAACCTCACGAAGAATGGCCAAACTGCAGCTGAAAAATCAAATTTAAATTTAAACAGTAATTCTGGAACAGTTTAAACTAGGTAAGTTGGGTTTTTACTGGCATGAATTTAACGGTTCCACCTATCTACTATGTACTGTCTTGTTGTCCATGTTAGTAGTGTTTTACAAGTCTGAACCAGAACTTATTTTTTACAATACAAAATCATGCCAAAGGTTAAGAAGGAGAAGTCGGAGCAAGTGGCTGGGCTGTTTGGGTCACGTAGCTATCAGCTTGCATTTAGGAGATATTGGGTCCAAACCCCATTTTCGGTAGCCCAGAAGGTGATTTTCCGTTGTTTCCCAGTTTCACACCACGTAAATCCTGGCACTGTACCTCAGTTAAGGCCACGGTCTCTTCCTTCCCACTCCTAGCCCTTTCCTATCTCATGATCACCATAAGGCCTATCTTTGTCGGTGCGACATAAAGCCTATTGTTGTTTAAAAAAATTAAGAAGTTGTACGTACTTTCAGAAGAATTCAAGATGTAATCTTTGATGTGCCATCTACGAAGTAAATATTGCAATTGATTAAAGACATCAAAGAAATGGAATAAACCAGCACATCCAGTACAGCAAACATGTAAAGAACACTGAAGTTCACAAGTCGAAACCTAAGCGTACTATTTTGATACATGCCTTCACTTCAGAATCTGAAAAGCAGCAGTCATTCCATGAGTTCAGTGTGGATCTTACCATGGCATTAATCCAGTCAGGAATTCCAGTTCACAAGGTAAACAATCCTGCATTAAAATCATTCCATGAAGTACACACAAATGTCAATACTGGATGAGTGCACTCTGAGAAAAAATTACATACAGCCAATTTATGAGAACGTCTTCGAAAAAAAAGAGGCGGTTAGCAAACATGAAGTGGGATTCATTTTAGATGAAACTACTGATGTGCTGCAAAGACATATTTTGAACGTTGTGGTATTTCCATTATCTGGTGAATGGGAGAAACCTGTCTGTCTGTCTGTCGGTTAGGTCATCAGCCCAGAGGCTGGTTGGATCCTCAAATAGCACCACCAAAGGTTATACAGTTATAAGGAAACCCCAAAAACCAATGGTGGCACCAAAATGAGGCGTACTAGGCAAGATGAGGAGTGAGGTAGTTTGTCATTGCTTTCCTCACTGGGTCAGAAAGTACTATTGCAGCATGACTGATCCTATGAGCAGCACCTTTCATAACACTCATATGCACTAGTCGTGCGCTGAATGTCGGAAGGGGTTCCTTGGACCTCAAGGAGGGGGTGGAAATCCAGGTTTCGAGCATAAAACAACAGGTTGAGGGGAGGATTTCTAACATCGAGGGTAATTTTGAAAGCCATATATCTGCCATCGAGGGAAATCTTCGGAGCCGCATTTCTGCTGTTGAAGGAAGGATGGAAAAAATGATTTTGACCATGAAGGGAGATGTGCAGAATATAAGTGAAAGCATCCTTCATGCAGTAGAAAATAGATCGACTCTCACAGGACGTACCGCCACTCCTCTAACCCCGTCAAACCTAACCGGCAATACAGGACACCTAGACCTGAGGGTGATTATAGAGAGCCTTCCGGAATTTCACGGGCGAGTGGTGTAGAACCCGGCTAGCTTCTTCGAGGGAGAACCCAGAACCGCAAATGACAAAATTTCATCGCATTTTTCCGTATTGAAAGTCAGTTAAAGGAGAACAATAAAACTATGATTTCCACCTATTCAATACTTTAAAAGCAATTATAAAATTAGGATCTCATCGTTATTTTATTGCTAAATTATTAAAAACATAGGACATGTTACCCACCATTCCACATCTCTCAGCCCCACGTTAGACATTTTTGATTTCATATATTTTTTATTTTCATGGTTTTTAAATTATTTTTTCCTCCATATTTGTTTCTCTCATATTGGAAACAAATGAACATCTCAACACTTCCCCATCAACAGCATTGTGTTTACACTTGTTTCAGCTGAGCTGAGTTCTATAGGTCATTCCATGTTAAGAAAACAGTATTTCTCTTATGACGACAGGGTTGTCATATCCGACTTCACTACAGAAGAAAGCTGCCAGCGGTTCACAGAGTGAGGGACTACATGAGGCTTGTACCAGGGCAACACAGAAGAAGGAAAATGAAGGAAGGCAACAAAGTGATGGCTGCTCCCACCATTGTACTTCCTCCCTGCAAATGTATTTATGAAAAAGGAAATGTTATGTAGTTATTTTAATAACTCAGCGACAAAAATGCCTCATCCTTTTTATCTATCTTTCATAATACACTACAAAGTTCGGTATAATATCCCTTAATCACGAGGAATTATTAATGACTCAGTGGTGGGGGGTGTTCACTATTTGTAGATCCATAAGAGTAATACTGTTCTCTTAACGTGGAATGAGCTATAGAAGATTCTTCAAGTGCTGGGATTTTGGTGTTTCACCTGGTCTTCTGTGAGGTGCAGTCTTCCAATTGGAGGAAAGCTGAGCACTTGCACAGGACATGTGATTGTAATGAGTGTTTTTAAAATTTTTACTTGTCTTGAATTTCATGCTTGCTTCATATTTATTTGTTATTTTATGTATTTATTTATTTATTTATTTATTTATTTATTTATTTATTTATTTTACTTTGATTTTGACTGATGATGGTCTCTGGTCAGACCAATAAATAGTATGTTTTTTAGTTGTTTTTTTTTAAGGTTACAACAAACAGTATTGAATAGGTGGAAACCTTTAGCTTTTGTTTTACACTACATGTATTCAAGCCATGTACCTAAACAAGAACTTATCAGATGACAGGGCAAATCTTTTCATGTTGGATTATAAAGTGAGAGTTGCATAATTCATTAGAAATAGGCATGGCAATTCTTGCAGTATACCATCGTTGTGCCTTGAAATGCCATTACATGACAATGTTGTCAGAGAAATACTGACCTGCAGCCCATGTATCATTTAGAATGAAAATTTATTGATGAAGTTCACGCAATGTACCTTTGATGACAGAACCTTTCGGGTCAGAATTCTTAGCTGAAATAAATATCGCATAGCGGTTTTCTAGGCACGATGGCGTTATTCAAATTGCAGTTAATTGATCAGTATTTATGTTATGTTAGTGATGGAGCAATAATTTATTTTACAACCACTCTGGCAAGTAAGGTATATTGCATGAAAATAATGAGGAGAATGAACCGTAATCCTTGTCTAAATAGTTCCATTTGAACGAGTTGGTTGATATTTTCCCGCATGGTCTCTCTTAGGTTTGGGGTGTGATAGCCGAGTGGCATTGCCACTGGTTTCTCGCCAAGGCAGCCGTGGTTCATATCCCGGTCAATGCACTTGGGATTTAATTCCAAATCTCGTCGTCGTAGTTTGCATTTCACATAATATGTGGGTCCTGTTGCTGTGATCACAATATCAGTAGTCATGGTGAACACCAGTTTTGTGTTTTCTTCCTTTCACTTAAATTTCTTCTCATCTCCCTGCTCTTTGTACATCATTGCTGGACTGGCAGATACTCTTTCAGTTGTAAGTGATATTCATAGCAATTTCATCATGTAACTTGTAAACTGTCTCCTGTTGGCTGTGTTGAAGCCAATAGCAGCCATGAAGGCAACACGTTTTTCAGTGAACTATGGGTAACTAAGTACTGTAGATAATGGAACAAATCGCTCCTGAAGGAGAACTTGTCTGAAGTCAATGTGAAAAATATTCATTTTTTGGAACGATAATGAAAATTTTCCTTTTTGAAATATGTGAATTGTGCATCACTCTAGCATACTGCATTCATTACTTGAACTCGCTGTTCATCGTAGACACAGATTATTGCAATTTAAGTATATTTTAATGTTTCACAGGCAATTGGACTATAACAATATAACGAGCGTTACCAAGAGCTGGCTATATGGACTAGATTCTCTTCAACAGCTGAGCCTATGTCACAACCGTATTTCAAGTATTGAGCAAGGTGGTTGGGACTCCTGCAAACAACTAGTGAATCTGTGAGTACATAAAAATAGTTTGCTTTCGTTGGCTGAGCACAGTACTACAGTAATGCCTTTTTCAGTTATAAAAGGGAGTCTCTAGGTGAAAGTTAGTTATAGGAATCTTGTGTATCCAAGACTTGTGATGCCAGCTCAGTTCGTGTGCTACCAGTAATAACATACATAGTGTGTACTTTTTCAGTTATAAAAGAGAGTCTCTAGGAGAAAGTTAGTTATAGGAATCTTGTGTATCCAAGACTTGTGATGCCAGCTCAGTTTGTGTGCTACCAGTAATAACATACATAGTGTGTACTGTACAGGAGGGAGTGTAGCTACTGCAAAAGAGGAAGTTGCTACCATGTAATGCTATGGATGTCTTGAAATATTGAATTTCTCTTGATAAATATAAGACAATAATTTTTTGTATTCCAGCTACTGCAGCGTCATCCAT
Source organism: Anabrus simplex (assembly GCF_040414725.1). Lineage (NCBI taxonomy): Eukaryota > Metazoa > Arthropoda > Insecta > Orthoptera > Tettigoniidae > Anabrus > Anabrus simplex. The sequence goes on along the minus strand of NC_090266.1, from coordinate 672,950,374 downwards.
ATATGAATGACTTGCAGATGAGCTGTATCAGGCTTCGTCATTCGCTGACGCTGTGGTAAAATCAAATTGTAGCCTTAAAGTGTGGCCCACGGGTTACTTTTTGGTGTGCTTGGTTTGGCCGTACCTGTAATGAAATTGGGTATACCATGCTGAATGTAAACATAATATGCATGAATAAATTTGTTATTTATTCTAGTTGAAAACAAACAAAATATTTTATCAAACACACTTGTTTTGAATTATTATCTGAATTAATGTATTTTAAACATATTCTAAATATCCTATAATATGTAATGATACCAGTAATGACCAGTGGTGGCTCTAGAATTACAAATTTTACAATTTTAAAATTATTATTCAAACTGGGGGCACACAGGCTGAGCTAGAACCGTCTCTGGTAATGGTTTATTTTCATGTTTGTAGTATTTGAATTTTACCTGTGCCGTGCTCAAAAATTAAAAAAATCTAGTTATCTAAAACAATGTGAATAAAAAGTTTGCAGTACAGAAATCACTGGTGCACAGAATTGAAACAGTCTAGACACAGTTGAGGCATGCCAGAACATGTCTTGCAATAGGTGAAAACCATCTTTGCATGTTTTCTCTCCTCAATCCTACCTCAGATAGCCTTTCTCTGCGATGTCTCTTACTCATTTTTAACAAATTTTAATCAATTCTGAAAAGATAAAAAGAAAATAACATTAAAAAGTATGTAAAAGATTGCCTCCAAATTAACACTGGGCCACGTCATTCATATGTGCGTGACAGTGAAAATCATGAAAATAAGACTGTATAGCTGTTGCAGATGAAAATAAAATTCAAGGTAGCAATCCATATGCGCAAAATAATACAAATCACTTAAAAATACATTTGGCCCCGGGGGAAGTTTTACGACCCAGACCTTGGCATCCAATGTGTTAAGTGGTCCTCTTATGATAGCATTTGTAGCGCTTACGATATTTTTTAGGGATTGATGTGAAGGGCTATATGGCATGAGAATAAACGAGAGACTTCTTAAATGGTTTTATTAACTCTTTAGGGTACAATTGATTCCCACCTGCATCCTGCACAGGTCCAATTTGACATTAGGCAGGTATGGGAAGGAAATACATAAGTAAAAGGCTGAATGTTTACTTTAATTATACGTACTGCAAATTTATTTATTATCAGTCAAGTTAACCACATTATCAGCAATAATTTTTTCAAAGTACAGTACTTCCAGAAGCATTTGTTCGGGTGTAATCCTGGGTTCCCTGGACAGGTCTCACAAGAAAATGTCTCGTTTCTGCCTCCCTCGACTGTCCCGTCCGAACACACTGCTCGGTCCTTGGTTTTTTGGTCCTCACGAGCATCTATGATCTGTAGCCTCCCGTTCAGTTGAAATTCTTCGTCACAGCTGCTCCATCAGTCGCGCATATGGGCGTTTTTGTTCCTAACGTCCCCAACAAGCCCCATAATAACTCGGTCCCTGAAACACCCAGAAGTACGATTTCCTCCACCACTTCAGGTTTTTCACTACAAAACCGTGAGATGAGCAGTAGTGATCGTAGGTGTCTGACTACCTCCTTCATTGCTGGATTATGCCATGTACTAAGAACTGACACAGTGCGCTTGTCTTTCCACGAAAATACCATGAACGTTTCTTCCTTCCACAGAACACGGATTTCATGTTTCTTCAGATTTAGTCTCCTATCTTTCAGTTGAGGTGGTAGTCCCTTCCGATTCAATAGCGCAGTCCCAGTTAGGTGAATTCTCCTTTTCAACAGTTCTCTTGCCAGTTCCATACTAGTATAAAATTGGTCAATAAACAAATAATAACCTACAGCTTCAGTAACTTGAAGTACATCTGTCACCAGCTGTAAAACTATTCTACTGCCAAATGTCAAACCAGGGAACAGTACATTTAGCATAGTAAATGAGCCAAAGTAAGGAATCGTGGACAAAATTAACCCATTCAATGCATCAACAATAACATATATCCTAATCCCCCACTTGGTTGGTTTTTGTGGATCTTGAAAAGGACACGCCCATTGAAGCTTACAGTCGATTCATCAACGGACAGATACTGACCTGGCCTGTAAAATTACAAGAATGACTTTCCTACACATTCTAAGACACTTCTAACTTTACTCGTTCTTGTAACCATTGTTGATGCACTTGATTGTGGAGGGGAAGAAACATGAAAGCCCCAGAATATCTGAAGAAATTGTTTCCGAGAAAAAAATGTCTTTACAGAAGGTCCATGAATAGAGCTACAAGTCTGAAAAATGTTCTTTTTGAGTTTTCCTTTTTGTACATGCCATATTCAGAACAACACTGTGAAATGTCATCATTTCAGCGATGGTAACATCGACCCAGTCCCACCATATTGAATGTTGCTGCAACGGAATACAATTGGTAATACATTCTCTTACATACCAGTTAGTCTCCTTACATATTTCAAGAGAACAGTGAAACCGGGAACAGCAACAAAAAGAAATCCAAATGAGTTACCGACTTCTTTCCTGTAGTAGGAGGCATGTATTCCATAGCACTGTTGTGAGAATACTTGGGGAAAACACGGTTACCTACATAAACTTTCCATTCGTCACCCCCTACATCACTGCTTTCGCCACCATCTTCCACGTCAATTTCCTCCTCCTCACTCGAAATATTCTCAGATTCGGGAATACTAATGTCACCATCAGAATCCGTCAACAAATCATCTTCAATATCGCCACTGTAACATAACTGTTCGTAAATATCATCAGGCTCCATGCCGTGGCTGAGGAACGCCATGCTGATAACGATAGTAAACACAGCAGTGACAGTGAGGAACTATCCCCAAAGAAAACACAATTCTGCTTAAAGGAATGAACAGGAGATGGCAGTAGGCAACAGAGAAATGCTAAGGCTGTATACTGCGTAAAGTTTGGCGTAATTTCTGCTCCAGCGTACGAAATATATAACCTTAAAGTTGTGTCGGACTAGGTCCAACATAGGACTGGAACTGAAAATTTACAATGTCGGACTGAGTTCGACATTGTATCCCAAAGGGTTAAGAAATGTAGATAAAAAACAATAGGAAAATTGACTTACTACACTACAATAAGAAAACAAAGGTGGAAATTACACTGATTGTTTCATCCACCTGGATCAATACTTTAATCCCAATTTTAACCTTAATGAGATATCAGAAAAACCAAACCCTTTATTTGATCTATTAATTCCTATTTTGAATAAAAAGAAATTACGTACTCTAAACTCTTTATTTTTCTCCAAATTCCCTCCAGCCACCATTCCACATCCCTCAGCCCCACCTTAAGCTACACTATACCTCCCTTCTCTGCCTTTCCATCTACAACTCAGCTCTGTTCTATTTCTTTGCTTTTGCTCTTTCAACTTTTTCAGTGATCCATATCGAAAACAAATGAACATCTCAACACTTTCCCATCAACATTATTCTGTTCACGCTTGTTTCAGCTGAACTGAACTCAGGAAGATTCCTCAAGTGCCAGCATAAGTGTTTGACCTAATCAATATTTGTGAATTTATGGTTTGAGTCCATCATATGTTTTCCCATAGCCGAAAATTGATTTGCTCTATTTTAAACTTAACCTACTTCAAATTTATTACTAAGGGGCAGATTTTAATGGTGTCATATGTTTGCTTGAAAAGTCGTATTTTTTAAAAATGTAAGATATTGGTCATATTTCTGCTTGACACACAGTAAAGTCATATTTTCTGTCATATTCCAAGGACTTTCATACTGAGTAAATTTTTGCTGCAAGCTATTCAGTGAGAGAATCTTGCTGTAATAGTTAGGGAGTCTATTTGTGGACTGAATATTACTCTGTATGCGGGAATGGGCAGGTAGCAGGTAACTGGAATTCCTCTTGGAATTTCCTAATGAGGAGCACGAAGTGATTGACAATACTCAGAAGAAAGGCATCCTGGGGTGTGTACGTAGGTAATGAATGGGTATTTCTCTTTCATAGAAAATAGAGGACTGTCTAGCTTGTTTTGAGACCACTTCTTCAGTGTAGTTTCAATATGCCTAAACCAAAGTGTTAAGAGAGTGTGAAATAAAGGCAGTTTAAGGAATTTGAAGAGCAGAATTTTAGTAGTGATGGTGTTATTTTATATTGTAAACTGTGTGAAGTGAAGGTATGTGCCCAGAATCGTTTTAATGTGCAACAACACTGCACTACAACTAAACATCAGGAGTGCGTAATAAAATCTTCCGCGGCAGAGAATAGGTAGCGTTTGCTTTTTGAAAGGGCCTTATGTGCAGCTACTGCTCCGTCAGACAACAGATCAGAATTCTGTAAGGATCTCTGCAGGATGATGGTTACTTCAAATATTCCCTTGAAAAAACTGAACACTACCAGCTTCAGGTTCTTCTTAGAGAAGTATATCAGTCAACCTATTCCCAAAGAATCAACTTAGAGAAAATTTTATATCTCGAGTTTCTATGAAGATGTTTTAAAGAAGAGATCTGAAGTTCTCAACCACAACATACGGGTTTCATTGGACGAAACAATGGATGTAAATGGGAGGTACATAGCTAACGTAATTATTGGCATTCTGAAAGATGACAAGCCCGGTAATGTGTTTCTCCTGATGTGTGCGGTTTTAGAGAAAGTAAATCATTTCTCCATTGCAGTGCTGTTTGATGATGCTATGAAGTTACTGTGGCTAGAAGGGGTAAAAAAAAACATACTACTACTTGTAATGGATGCTGCCCCGTACATGAAGAAGGCAGCCAAAGGACTAAATGTGCTTTATCCGAAAATGGTCTACGTAACACTCCTTGCCCATGCTTTGCATAGAGTCTCTGTCTCTTCCACCTCAGCCTGCCCTTACTCATTGGGAACTTGGCTCTACGCTGTTCGTCATTACTGCAGCAATTATGATTCCTTCAAGACGGTTGTTCAGGAATTTGATCCTTGCGATTCATCGTCTGTCAGGATTGTGCAAAATTTGTTTACTTCTCCCAGCTTGGTCAGAAATTTGGTGATCATCGGTGTGATGCCAAGAGCAATCACTCATCTTGAAACTGTGGGGCTTCCACTAGGTGACACGTTGGATATTGTGAAGAACAATGAGTGTGATTTAAAGAAATGAAAGGGTGAAGTGGCTGAAAAAAAATTCTGAAAAACTGCAAAGATTGCTGTTCTCAAATGCTTTGTAAGATAATGCACATTCTTTGTGGACACCATACATCATTTGTGGATTTTCAGGGGCAGTTTTCCCTGGAGGACATAACCTTGTTCAAATTTGCCCCCATAACATCGTGTGACGTCGAGCGGAATTTCTCCAGGTACATAAACATTCTGTCAGACTACCTAAGAGGGTTCGAGTTTGACAATTTGAAAATGCACATGATCATCCAGTGCAGTTTCACAAAACTGAAAAATGTTCATTTATAGACCTAAATTAATCAATTATGATGTGATGTCGTATTTTTTTTCCTTTTTGGTTCAGATATATTGAAGATTTTTGGGTCATATTCAATGGCATATTTCGAAGATTTTTAGGTCTTTAAAATCTGCCCCTTATTTATTACATTAGATTACACGAGTAGTGACATGACATGTATTTACATAACATATTAATTTATCTTTCCAGAGATTTGTCAAATAATAAATTAAGTGCCATCAAGACAGAAACTTTCGAGCACCTGTCAAAATTGAGGTGTCTCTATCTGAACAACAACTTAATTGAATATATAGCAGAGGGTGCTTTCAACTCCACTCCTGCTCTTGAAGTGTTGTAAGTTTATTTAAATTTGTTAAATGAGGAAGTGCAAGTGTATGTGAAAAATGCCTGTAATTCTAATGGAGATTTAATTTGTTTCAGAGAATTAAATAACAATAAAATATCTTGGACTATTGAAGATATGAATGGGGCATTCCTTGGATTAAGTCATTTGATGAAGTTTGGCTTAGCATCAAATCAGATCAAAACTCTCAACAAAAAGGCATTTATAGGCCTGGAGAAAATGAAAACATTGGATTTAACTAATAACAATATCACATCAGTGCAAGATAATGCTTTTGCACCTATGCCACACTTAACTGAGTTGTTTCTAAATACAACAAGTTTACTGTGTGACTGCAGTCTAAAATGGTTTCCCTCATGGCTGAACAGGACAACGTTCAGTACATTAATTGCTGTATGTTCATACCCCGACTGGTTGAAAGGAAAATCAGTATTGGAAGTACCTTTAGCTAACTTCACATGTGGTAAGTTTCAGTAATGTTACGTTGTGATAGTTGAGTTGCTCAGTGTTTAGTTCAGATTATTTCAAACATTTTTGTTGTGGAGAACCCTAGAAATATTTAACTACACATTTGGGAACCCCAACACACATTATGACCCTGTGACAAAATACAAAATTGTGGTGTACAATAGACAAGCCAAATTGCAATTCATATATTTTCATTCAAATTTTAGAACAGCATTTATTTAATACTCTTAATAGAAAAGCTTTCATTTTTACTCTACAACTTTATTATTATTATTATTATTATTATTATTATTATTATTATTATTATTATTATTATTATTATTATTATTATTATTGTTCCGTAAATTATCTCTGGTTAACCATAAGAAGGTGCGGCCCTCATAGGATCTGGACTATGTAAGGATGGAACCTACCCAGAGGACCAAACAGTGATACCGGCAAGAAAACAGTATAACAAAATTTATTAAGCAAGGAAAACAAACATCGAAGAGAATAGGAAAAATGTTGAATGTTTCAAAAACTAACATCCCTGAGGTTTACATTGACACGTGTCTCGTACAATTCACAGGGGACCAGCCCTGTTCACCATTTAACATACAGTGGACTCAAAAACAATAAATAACTCTGTTTACATATATCATCAATAAAACGCCACTTCAAGTGACCCAAGAAGGGGGAGTTCCCCTAGCGACCATTCAATGGTTTCAAATGTTTCTTAAAAGAGCAAATGTTCTGCCCCACATCATTTCTTACACCTACCAAGGAGATACAAACTTAAACATGCTCTAAGCTGCAGGAATCAGAACGGATGGTTCACCGAGAACTTGCTAATATACACTTGCTAGGTTTTAAACACCTTGGCCTTTAAAAAGCCTTAAACCAATCTTTAGCGCCCATCAAGGGGCTTAGAAGAAAAGAAATGTCCTCCCATCATCCACAAGTTCGATGAAGAGTCAGACGCTTACCTCCCATACCACAATTGGTCCTGGGTTCGACGGAGCCGTGCGGTGTTCGAGATAGAAAAAGAGCCAGGCACCAAGTGAACAGCTGCTCACAGCGAGTCCGCCCGACCTCGCCAAGCGTGGTGATCGCGCAAGGCTACTCGCACAGGCGGCGTGAAGAGAGCACGGCGCATCCGCAGGGGTAAGGGAGGGAAGCAAGGGGAGAAAGCATAGGGCAGATCGCTCCTTGGGTGGAAAGCTCCTTTACCCTAGGGCCATAGTTTAGGAACATAATTTCATTTTGCCCGAGGGCATTACACAAGAGGACAAAATACCATAGTTAAGCATAAAATAATCAGTAAACATTAAAATAGACATAATAAATAGAATAAATTGAGTGGGGAAATCAAATTCATGGCTCAGTTATTATTATTATTATTATTATTATTATTATTATTATTATTATTATTATTATTATTATTATTATTATTATTATTATTATTATTTCATCACAAGAAGTTAACAATACTTAGATGAGCCAGATTGCTCGATAAACCCTTACAACCCTGAAACAATGCTGGAGCTCGTCAGCTTGAGAAAACAAATTAAGAGCTAAACAACTCTGACACCACTACAACATGAGCCTATTGGCTGGTACAGTTATCAAGGGATTGACCTCCCATTTACACGAACATGACCATGATAAGGTCAAGTTGATTCATTCTCAATTCAAATAGAGGCTAGCCTTAAAATTTAAGAAAGAGACCATATCTCTTTTATTATACTGACGAACATGGGTCAGAACCCATTTCACAATTCATTTACAAGATCAGCCCCATTATGGGCTATTGATACAGTCTTTCAATTTACATTAGTGGTAACAAGTTTACCTGTTAGTTTGAAGAACACAGATCTAGCTTACTTCCTAAGTTTACCCTTCAAGATCTTATATACAGAGGCCAAAGGCCTATATTACTTGGCCACTGCTAAACGGATTTAGAAAAGGAAATATTTACAATAGGCCGATAACTAATTAGAAAGGAGGCGGACATCAAGCTTTCCAAAAATGAAAAAATTCGAACCCTAAGTGGGCTGATGGTCTGATGAAGCAGAGGCTAATCCGATACTACAGGGTGACTAAGTAGGAGAAACATTTAAAGCCAGAAAACGTAAGTTCAATTTAAGAGTTACAAAAACTTAGTCACCCGCTTCAGTTTGAGTGGGAGAATTAAGAGAGTAACCACTTGTTCTGCCGTACATTCAACCAGTTTCCCATAAGGGGAAATAATTGTTTAAATCTGAAGACCACCCTACGTTACGATGAGAAAAGAAAGCCCTAACAGTTACATTTAAATGAAAGCTTCAAAAAATTTTCCTACACTTCACCTGCAGTTAAGTACACTTAGATAAGATTATTCCGCCATACCTTATTAGTTGGGACTTCCTTGAGGCCGAAACCCCCGCCTCCAGCTATCCCCGAAGAGAATCCCCTCTCTCCTCCGTCATGATACGCACACAATCACAACAGCAATGCAAGACACCGAGGGTGAAAGTGCCTCAGCTTATATAGAGAGCCCGAGTGATCTGGACCTTTACAATCCAATGGTTGGATTGGAACGGCTTCCCTGAACCAAGAGACACCCAGATTGGTTAGAAATATTACATTCTAGCTTAAGATAGGCTGATAGAATTAGAGGAGGTGGGAGAGGAAGTATATGCAACTTCGGAACTAAAAATAATAACAGCATGCTATCAAGTTTACATACATAGAGATATAAACTTTCTTTCAGGATTAATTAGGGTTTTGCCCTCAAGAGGTCTCATATCGATGGCAGAGCCATCTAAACATTAAAGAAAAAACTATTACACTGTCTCCAAGTTCAGAGTCTTCAGCAGAGATGGACGTAGTAGAGAACAGCTCATGGAATACTCAGAGAGGTACTGTACCCCCGGTACAATGATTATTATTATTATTATTATTATTATTATTATTATTATTATTATTATTATTATTATTATTATTATTATTATTAACAAAAATATTATATTTATACACAGAATATACAGAATTCTTGGACAGGTTGGCGTGACCCCAGTACTGGATTATTTCAGCCAACCACCTCAACATAGATTTTTTTTTTTTTTGCCAGGGGCTTTACGTCGCACCGACACAGATAGGTCTTATGGCGTTGATGGGATAGGAAAGGCCTAGGAGTTGGAAGGAAGTGGCCATGGCCTTAATTGAGGTACAGCCCCAGCATTTGCCTGGTGTGAAAATGGGAAACCACGGAAAACCATTTTCAGGGCTGCTGATAGTGGGATTCGAACCTACTATCTCCCGGATGCAAGGTCACAGCCGTGCGCCTCGACGCACACGGCCACCTCGCCCGGTCAACATAGATTATCACCAATTTTAACATATAGTACAAGCTCTAACTACATTATAATATTTTGAGATTATATTTTAAATTACCAGTGTGTCTATACAGTGTTGGAGGTAGTTCATGTTTGGGATCCAGGGTTCGATACCACACGAGTCGATGAAAAGTTTGTCCATTAGGAAGATGCTTAGAAATTTGAATTTGCATTATGTGCTGTGTCTACTATATGCACGCGCTTTACTAATCCATGTATACGATTAACAGCAGAAAGATCAGATTAAACAGACAATATTCATAATATTAGAGCGGAACTTGTCACTGAAGGACACTGCTTCAACTAAATATAAAACTTATCTACACTCATAACACTGCATGTAACAAGCTTTAACAGCTTCATTTTTCAGTTCAATTTAAAGGAATTACTTCCAAAGGTCTTAATGATCCTTTGTAATGAAATATTTTAAATCAAAGGTTTTTACTCACATCATTGTTATTTTACTATTTTACGAATGTAAAAGTTAGTTTCTACAGACTTTTTCATCAAGAATTTTATGAACAATTCACATCAATATTATTGACAACATGACTTGGAACTTTTGTCAAGTTTGCAAATATTTAATTGTAAATGTCCTTGTGTATGAAAGTGTATTTTAATTTATGTCTTACCAGTCTATTGATGTGATTTTATATCTGATGTATTTTGGGAAATATTCTAGTTGATGATGTCCCTTAGGGAAAGAAACGTGTTCTAGGTTTAATAAATTATATATGTATTGAATACAATATTTAAGTTTATCCTTAAATACTCGCTAATAACACTGTACAACAAAATTTTAACATTTTTTTTTTTAATGCCTGAAAATGAAAATATGTAACTTTTACTAATTCGGTCACCTAAAGTCAAATTTGAAGTAAGAAAGCCCCTATTACGTGCAGTTTTTTAAAATTTAAATCGTCTTCAATATTTGATATTTTTTCATAGTTGTAGTTCCAGAGTCAAAATTTCAATATACTCATTGTTCAAAAGTACCCATTTTATTGAATAGGATGTGTTAATTACTGAAAAAATGTGAAAGTTTAAAAACTAAACAAATATTACATGCAAATAACTTTAAAAATGATTTTAAAAACTTACCATTTTAGAATGTGTTTCTGGAAGACATTCTTTTATGGCTAGGCCCAGAACACAGAGACAAGGAACAAAGAGTTAGGAGACTATTTCCCTGCATATCACCTTTCCTTTTGGGATATTTGCTGGTGATTTGAGGACCAATGAAAATTCCCCCTTTTAATTTTCCCTCACTCAGCCTGGGAAATGAATCTCTTAAATACTGAAAACCATTCCCATTTTTGTCCATTGCTTTAACAAAATTCTTCATTAAACCCAGTTTTATATGGGGTGGTGGTAATAAAATTTTCCGAGAATCTGTGAGTGAAGGAAGCTTTACATTTTTCTCACCTACTACTAAACTTTGTCTCAAATGCCACTCCTTCACTCTGTAATGATTAACTCTGTCCCGAGAGTTCCACTCACACAAGAAACAACAATATTTCATAAATTCCTGTTATATTCCAGTTAATAGACAAATTACTTTTCGTTCTCTACATATTTACCATTAGTGATCGTTATTACTTTCTCCTTTTAGGAAGATATCCATGTTTTTATATGTTTCTCTTATATGTACAGCATAAACCTTTGGTACCAAAGGGTAAATATTACAATTGTGTAGCTATACATCCTTTAGACTTTGAAGAATCAGTAAATAAATGCCATTCATGTGGAATATGTTCTTTACCTAGCTGAGGCATAAGTTCACTCACATTATTGCAATAAATAATATCGCCTTCTTTAGAACAATATATCATTAAGGTATGCTGATGCTTTCACTAAATTGAAACTTTGGTACTGGAACCTTTCCCATCACTTCCCATGGCTCATGGGACCATGTGACAACACAAATTTACCCCTATCAGTTCCTAACACATGGGACCACGCGCTACAGAAAATAACTGTCAAGGGACCTTTTCTGCCTAGTGACAAATGTTGCCTCATTTGGATTTTAATAACTAATCCGAACACATGAGATGACAAATGCCCATTACAGCATAGCGAGGTTTTCCGCTACCCGTCCGTTCCAAGATATGAGCACAAGCCTCTCAAGGGCATGGTGTGTCCGCGGATACGAACTAGAACCAACGTATATCTAACTTACAGGCATAAAATGAACGGAAGAGGTCAGGATGTTAGTATCGGCAAAGATAGGCACAAATAAAGTTTTCCTAAGATTTAATTAACTCTTGTTGCAACATACTTTCTACAACCTTGATGATTAAATTTTAAAGAAATACATTTGACACTCAATAAAGCAACGGGAAATCAGGTCCGTGCTGTCACTCAAGTAAAATTTTCGATCCACATCTTCACCAGTGTCCCTATGTGGACTACTGAAATTACGACATCGAATTTAATGGTAGAACAAATCACACATTTACAAATTAAACACTTGAGTGATACTTCATTTCCATACAAACAAATCGGAGAATGTTGGGTTCCCTTCCTAAAGTTTCACATCGTATAATTGGTTTTGATGTTCATCTGCCCTTTGTTACATTTCAGCTATTGAGTACGACAAACAGTATCATAATAAAAACACTTGAATATTTACATTAATAAGCTACGACATTGCGAATGCGAAATATTCCCCGGGTTTGACTCCCAGTTTACATATTCAAAAGAAAACACTGGTTACTGAGATTAGTGTTAGAGTGGGCGCCTAAATTAAACATAGCATGATAAAGTATATATATACAGGGTGTTTCTAAAATAGGGGGCTTAATTTCAGGTATGTATTTGTTACATGTAGACAATCAAAATAGTGCATTACAACATGTGTCCGGAAATGCTTCATTTCCGAGTTATGGAGTTCACAACACTGAACTTCACCGGAAATTTTTTCTTCCGCAGGTCATTGTCATTACAGAAGAAGTTCAAAATGTCCACCTCCTGCTTGAATACAGACCTCACATCGATGTCTCATTGACCTGCGAACACGATCCCAAACTCCAGGAGTATTGCGTATGTCCTCACACGATGCCACAATTCGATTCCGATGGCTTTCCACATCAGGCACCGGAGACGAATACACCGATGATTTTAAATGGCCCCACAAGTAGAAAACGAGAGGGTTCAGATCAGGTGAGCGTGGAGACCAAGCAATCGGGCCACCCCTACCTATCCATCGATCAGAAAACATTCGATCCATGTCAATGAGACATCGATGTGAGGTCTGTATTCAAGCAGGAGGTGGACATTTTGAACTTCTTCTGTAATGACAATGACCTGCGGAAGAAAAAATTTCCAGTGAAGTTCAGTGTTGTGAACTCCATAACTCGGAAATTAAGCATTTCCGGACACATGTTGTAATGAACTATTTTGATTGTCTACATATAACAAATACATACCTGAAATTATGCCCCCCATTTTTGAAACATCCTGTATAAAGAAATATATAAAATTAGAAAAACAATAAGCAAATTCTACGGAATTACAACATGTTCCCACAAAGTTAAAAATGAACATAATTCTGGTGACTACAAACCACCTCAATGGATGAACTAACTGTACACATCATAAGGGTCGAAGCCCTTCACTTAAACAAAACTATAAATGGATTTTCACGAAATCTAGCTTCAATAAATCACAATTTATCTAAACATCACGTTCACACACTTCTACCACCTGGCTGCATTTCTGCTTTATTATAATCTGCCGCCATGTGACGAACAATTCTCATTGTGCCCCAAGGTTCAAAGTAGTGATCTCGGTTCGTTCCATGTCAGGTCTCCTGTAAAACAAACCCTGTCTACCGCATTTTTAAGGGGTAACAATTAAATCTTTCTATATTAATTTCAACATAGCTTGTTGCGAATGTGATAATCAAGTAAAATACGTCTTCTTCCGACAAAAGAACAGTGTCTGGGAAACATTTATTTCTTCGTCAATCGGCATAGAGGTCCCGGCTCAGCTGTCTTTCTCACCAGAAGCTACAACCCTTGGGTCGCCAGTCGTAAATCTCTTGGGACCGCCCTCTCAACAGGACAATAACCTTCTTGAAACCAAAAATCTCCATGCATTAACGCATTCTCAATGCATGGTCATTGGCTCATTATATTCATGCAATAGTACAGGGCACTTATAAACATGATAAAATCAGCTCGGGCGTTCATTAATCCTATAAATATCCCTCAAAATCATGCCGCTATATCACTTCATCTTTCCTCAACTTTACAGAAGGCCGGAGTTCAAACATTGTTCCTTTCACTGCAGAATCTAACCACAATTTCACAAGCTCACAAGCTAAAAATTTCTTATTATCTCAGGCCAAAGAAATGAGAAATGTGCACCTGATATAAATTGATACTACGTTCAGTAAATCGGCATTTAATATTCAACCAAATAAATTAACTTCAATAAAATTAAAATACCAAACAACCACAAACAAAAAAATATATATACAGGGGCCTAGCTAGTGTTTGGGGGTGGATATTCGAACTTGGGCACAATGAATTCTTTACACATATCTAGATACAGCCACGACCTTAACCTACCATGCAACAAAATCTACTACTTTACATTAGGAAAAGAGTGCTGTGACTATCCCACATTAAAATACTGTTCAAAGGCAGTTGGCAAAAATCCTACCATCATTATCCTGTCTCATCTTGAATAGTCACTCAGAGGAAGGCTACTTTGTTACCTCAGCAAAATTCAATACTCTCTCCCCCCCCCCCCCACCTTTTCCTTTGACAGCACTCGGAAATACAAATACCCCAAAACAGGCACGTGCCACAAAATAAAATGGGCCCAAAAGACATGCAATTACCCTAATTTGTTTCCTTCCCGAATAACCTCAAGTAGTTAAATAAAAAAGGGATCCTACTGACCATTCTAAGCGAACTAATCTCTCTATTCAAATACGATAAATTATCTTAACCCTATCCTTACATCTTTTTCTAATTTTAAAGGGAATATTAGAACTACAAAGTCATAACTTGGTACTCAACAGCTTTGGTCCGTAATCCATAGTCCGAGCCCGCACGGGACTCGCCTGAAGCGTCTATTCCATTGCGCTGAGGTGGGAGGTCACGGGTTCCACACGTCCCTCGATGATTCTTGGGTAATCCATAGTCTTGGAGTCGTGAACACTGGAAAGATACTATTCACACTGATTTTCACACAGACTTCTTCTGCACACGTCACAGTCAAAATTCCCCTTTTATTGGTATGATTGCGATCTTTTACAGAAAGAAAGATGCATATTTATTAATTTTAGGCTGGACGCAGCTAGACTCCCTCAGTCAAACAAAGCTAGTACAGAAGCTCACGGTTTCGTCACTGCAATAGTTTATGATTCTGAATTAACGTGATATCGGGATCCTATATTTATTTCAAAACCCCATCTTGTACGTCTGTTTCTCTGTACTTCTACAGTTACGCCGTCATTCAGCACGATAAGTTGGTACTGGAATTCTGTTTATATTATATGACACGGACATTCGTGCTAAATTTTTTTTTTTTTTACATGGCAGCCTTCACAAAGTTTCAAAATTACTGTCACACTCCACGGACTCTCACTCTACTGTGGGAGATTAATTGAAGAAAAATTTCTCCGTCCGATATTCGGCATATCATAGCGTCACAGTTTCGCGATTATACGACGCAATTCACGTAATTACGTGCCACATCGCGATCGATCTGTAATTCATACGCCACTGTCGCTCAGTTAAGGTCTCTACTGACATTTCTTACGAGAAATTATACACATTTCCACTCCCGTTTATATAAACATTTTTCTATACAAAGAACAGCTAAATCCAACCGCAAACCGACCGTCTGGTCACTTCATAGACTGCCTGTTGACTCACTAGCCACCCTCAGAAGTGCGAGCATATATGGTCTCACATGGAGTGGGGGATGGACAGAGGAACGCCTCCCCACCATTATTTTGAGATCTCCAGATACATTAAGTTTCTGGAAATCAGCGATGCGGCAAATTGTGTGGCTCACCAATCACTAATACTAGAAGTAATGCAGAACACATAGCGATCAGTGGTTTAATGGTAATTTGGACTTCTAAATCAAGAGACCAACGGGGAACCCCTGTTAGGTGTCTGGTTCACAGCTAGCGTTATAACGCCAGAGCATCTTATGTAATTTCTTTGAGACTTAATTTCATAAATAATATATTTTTATTTTTATTTATAATTTTGTTAATGATCCATTATTCTTGCTGTGACTTCGACATATGCTTCATGATTAATTTAAGCGTTATTATTCCTAAAGTACTTCTAAAATCACCTCCTCACGTTGGCTCTACTGTGAGTCGGCATTTGTTTTAGGGGCGGAGACAGCAGAACTATATTCTTTTTTGTCTTCCCTCTTCACGCGCACTCAGTTCGGGGATTTTATGAGCCAGGATAGGCACTAGGCTGGCGAAGATGTTACGCAACATGATGCAATCGCGCCCTCATACTAACAAAGAAGCTCCGGGCATACATACTTCCCACATATAAAAATTTCCGAATAAATATTCAATGTGGCGATACAGTCACAGTACCTGGTTGTAAGAGATTCCATTCCCTTAGCCAAGATGCTAACAACTCAGGCTGGGCTTGTATGTGATTTAAATCTCGTACAAGATTGTTTAGCATTGACTGTGAAAGTAGACGGGGGGGGGGTTTGGATTCCACGAAATCAGAATCAGAGTTGGGAGTGAAAGAAGTACTAGGACCAGCCTCGGGGGAAGGCCTCAATGCTTCCTCGTGGGGTCAATTTTCCGGGTGGCATTGGAATAGGAAATAAATTGCCATGCTTAACAGGCCTTCGTGCTGAGGGTAAATCTGGATAGATTATACATTAATTGGTTTTTGATGAGAAACCAGGAAGTCTGGTTTAAACAGAAATAACAGTCAAAGAGGTGGTCCTTCTTCTCTGTCCATATCATAGGAACAGCATGTATCATAGAAGGGTGAGTGCCACCTAACCAGCCTCTCATATTTTAAGAACATCTGGTACAGCAATATTTAGGTGCAAAACATTTGTCCTTATCGACTTTATAGTTAATGTGCAATTCATATCCTTTCATAATTGTAGGAGTAATATTTTCTCTGAGTTTTTGTAGTGAATTCACTACACAAACAGCAAAATACATTTGGAGAATTTAAGCACTGATGCGACATTGTTGCTGTAAATTGCCACTTTGTATGCGTTTACAAACTAAAAGTCTGTTTAACACACTTATAACTGTTAAAAGCACTGTTATTCACAACCGCAAAATAAACATCTGAACTCACAAAAAATGCGAGCACAAAACTTTACGTAAAGACGTTCTGCACAACAGCAAGTCACTGTACTGTTTGAATTTTTTCAATACTAATATACACTGACTGAGCAAATGTCATGGGATAGCGAAGCACTGATGCGCAGGTGTGTTGTCTGCACACCACACCACGCCCCCTGTGCCAGCGGCAGTTCTATAGGAGACCTTGTGAGCAGTGGCTGTGCATGTGACAGGTGTAACATGGAACGTCGTGAGCTGACACTGTTCAAACGGGGCATGGTGGTCGGTGCCCGACGGTTGGGAAGTGCGATTTCAGAAGTGGTGTGGGAATTCGGCTTC
Source organism: Anabrus simplex (assembly GCF_040414725.1). Classification (NCBI taxonomy): domain Eukaryota; kingdom Metazoa; phylum Arthropoda; class Insecta; order Orthoptera; family Tettigoniidae; genus Anabrus; species Anabrus simplex. Next base: position 672,933,142 of record NC_090266.1, on the reverse strand, counting down.
ACGCGATCAAAAATGTCACTCTGATGAGTCTAGTGTCAGACCTTAGACGAAACGCTGGTTAATAGAGCAAACGCCTGAAAAGCCTTACATCTGATATGTTTTTGACATTTTTGACATGCTCTATTGATGAAAAATATCTAATTCCCTCCATGGGAATTTAGAATTTTCCATTCATACTATCAACCGTGTCCAGGGTGTATCGTGAATGGTTGAATGCAGGTGTCACCGTCCACAACAGACGAACGACTGGCCGTCCAGCCACCCTCGATGACCGTGACCGGCGACATCTGAGACGGATTGTCAATAGTGACAGACGGGCAACCGTGCAACAAATCACGGCTCAATTCAACACAGGCCGTGCTAGACACGTCTCCCAGTGGACAATCCGTAGGAACATGGGTTCTATGGGGTATAGGAACTGGCGCCGCACACGGGTGCCACTGTTAACCCAACATCATCGGGCACAACGATGCGCCTTTGTCGCCAGTCACCAGGGATGCACACTGGAACAATGGCGTAACGTGATATCGTCAGACGATCATGATTTCAACTGCACCATGCCAGTGGGAGGTACCGTGTATGGCGCAGACCGCATGAAGCGATGGATTCCGCCTGCCTCGAAGGTGTGGTCCCGGGGTGCTGATGTCTCTGTGATGGTTTGGGGTGCATTTTCCTGGTATGGAATGGGCCCCCTAGTTGTTCTGGAAGAGACTTTGAATGGTACATGGTATGTTGCGCTGCTCGGAGACCATCTCCACCCATTTTTGGCCTTTCAGCGCCCAGACGGTTCTGCGGTGTTTCAAGATGACTGCTAGTTGCTTTACGTCGCACCGACACAGATAGGTCTTATGGCGACGATGGGACAGGAATGGGAAGGAAGCGGCCGTGGCCTTAATTAAGGTACAGCCCCAGCATTTGCTTGGTGTGAAAATGGGAAACCACGGAAAACCATTTTCAGGGCTGTCGATAGTGGGGTTCGAACCTACTATCTCCCGAATACTGGATACTGGCCGCACTTAAGCGACTGCAGCTATCGAGCTCGGTTTCAAGATGATAACGCACCGCCACATCGCTCCCGCGTCGCCCGAGAATGGTTCCAGGAACATGCAGCGGAGGTCCAACGACTGCCATGGCCACCGAGGAGCCCCGTTATGAACCCTATCGAGCATATCTGGGATGTCCTGGAACGCAGGCTCCGTGCCATGGATCCTGCACCCACGAACAGACCAGCATTGGCGGCCGCTCTGCAAACGATTTGGAGTCAGCTGCGTCCAGAGGACTACCAGGGACTTGTCAACTCACTTCCATGGCATCTCACTGCAGTTTGCAGGGCCAGAGGAGGCCCCACACGCTATTAGGTGACTATTAAAGGAGAACAATAAAACTTTGATTTCCACCTGTTCAATACTTTAAAAGCAATTATAAAATTAGGATCTCATCCTTATTTTATTGCTAAATTATTAAAAACATAGGACATGTTTCGTTCAATTTTTGAACATCTTCAGCTATACACATTTTTAACAAGGTTAAAACCGGTAACATTATTCTATAACTTGCACTTATTGTTTACTGCTAACAGACTTAATCATAATAACTATTAAAATTCTTTTGAATATAAAACATTATATATTACGTCGTCTTATTTAAACAATATAACTATTTGTAGTGTTTGAAACTTTAAAATCTTGTTCTAATATTTGAAATGCAATGTCACAAGTTAGTCATGTATAAATACATTTACAATCTGTTAAAGTTGTTGAATATCTTAAAATTATTTGTTGGAATGCACATTAAAATCTTTTTGTTACTATTGGCGTGAGCTTTACCACACGTTATACCTTATGGATATAAAATCTTAGTGCACTCTCAAAACAGTTGAGTTTAGGCGTGACTAACATTCTTTTCGTCCGTAAATTAACAAAATGAAGCACACTGTTGATTATAGGTTCTAAATTTGTCGTACTTTAAATATTTAACATCCGATTTTTCAAATTCACAACTTGCTTGTAGACTTTAACAGTGTAGAGCAATTCTACAAACGTTAGCATGAACTCAGTCAAATGGTGACAGTCAAGTTTTGATGATAAGCAAGTGGTAACTTCATCAAATTTTACGGAAGTAAGTTTGTTGACATCTCTGTAACAGGAAAATGTTTTTGTTAAAATATGTTAGATGGTGTAAAAGTTGAAGAAGCTAATGTTGAAGGATCAGCACTTACCCTTTCTACTTCTGCCTGCATTTACATTAGTGCACTCAGCTGTTTGACAACTACTTGCCCTCCTCGTGTTGTATGTGTGTCTGCGTATCTGCGGGGCATTGGGAGGGGAGGTAACAGAGGGCGGTGTTCTAGCGAATGACGCGATTCTTGGAGGGGAATGTTCAGAATTTGTGTGGAGGGTTGTTTGTATATTCGTAGATTGGCTATTATTATTATTATTATTATTATTATTATTATTATTATTCAGGATAAAATTGTTTGTCAGTTTTGTGCTATTGAGTTTGAATGTTTGTATTAACTTCGGAATTTGTTGTATTAATGGGTTTTTTATTCCTATTTTGTCGTTCAGGTTTTTATCTCTATTGAAGTATTTGTCTAGTTAGATATGTATGTTCTCTAGCTCATTCATTAATTTTCTTTTATCGACCTTTCTGATTATTTTAAAATCTTTTTCTATTGTGGTAAAATGGTGTCCTTTTTCTTGCATATGATTATACTCATTGCGGAAAATTTGTTATGTTTAGCTGCAGTTACACGTTCCAAATATCTAGTTATAAAACTTCTGCCAGTTTGGCCAACGTAAGAAAAACCACAATCTGAACAAATTAGCTTATAGATTCCTGAACTTTGGTATTTGTTGTTGCGTGAATTTACACTATTGTGGTTGAAAAATATATTTCTATTTGTATTTTGTGTTCTAAATGCAATATTGATTTGCCGTTTTTTGATCGGATTCGTGATTTGGTATACTGCTGGGTTGGTGAATGTAAATGTTGCGAATTTTGGTTTTTCAGTTTTGATTGGAATAAGGTTAGTGGCAAGTTTAGATTTCACTCTAATAATGATTTGACCACTTCTATATTATAACCATTGACTGATGCTGAATTTCTTTCTTTAAACTATTTTCAGAAAGTGGCATTTTGAAGGCTTTGTATATTAGACTAAAAAAAGCGGCTTGTTTCTGTGATTTTGGGTGTAGGGAATCTTTTTTAATAGCTATTGGGACGTAAGATGGCTTTCTATAAATCTGAAAGTTAAATTTATTTTCTGTTCGTGTTACTGAAATATCTAAAAAGTTTAACGAATGATTATTTTCTTCCTCCTTAGTCAATTTTACTCTTTGGTCTAGATTATTTAAAAAGTTTAATATATTATCACTGTCATTAAGTTTGCTATCTATTATAACAAAGGTATTGTCTATATATCTCAACCACAAACATAGTCCTTTTATGTTTGATTTTATTTTGCTGTGCTCTAGATGATCCATGTAAATATTTGCTAAAATTCCTGACGTGGAGTCACCCATCCCTAAACACATCTGTTTGTAAATTTTATCGTTGAATGTGAAATAGTTGTTGTTTAAAACAAAATTTAATAGATATATAAACTCTTCTATTTCGTACGTACTTGCCCTGTTTAGTTAGATTAGATTTGATGATTTCAACGGTTCCTTTGATAGGTATGCTTGAATACATATTGGTTATATCATAGGAACATATCCTGTGATGTGGTTGTAAGCTGAAACTATTTAATTTTTCGCAAAATTCAATTGAATTGTTTATCATTGAATTGCTGTTAAATTTATGTTTCTTTAAAAATTGGTGTAAAAATTTTGATATTGTATAAGTAGGACTCCCTCTGCTATTGATTATAGGTCTAACAGGCATATTTGCTTTGTGGATTTTAGTTAGAGCTTTAGGTGTTGGTAATTTGGGATTCATATTAATAATTTTTTGATACTCTTGTTCGTTTATTAGAAAAGTAGAATTTTTAAGTACATTCTTTAGATTCTTCTGAATTTTATTTATAGGGTCTTTGTTAGTTATTACATAATTATTATCCGGAAAAATGCTTCTGTTTTGCTAATGTAATCGTGTTTGTTTAAAAAGAACTGTAGTTTCACCTTTGTCTGCTTTAGTTACTATAACATTGTTATTTTTAATTTTGCTTCTTAAACTATTTGTTTAGATTGAGTAGAATCTGAGTTGTTAATTAATTCTTCAACTAAGGTAGGAAATTTCTTTTTGATATCATATCTAGTATCATTTTGTGAATCTACTGGTGCTTGTCTTACATTCGACTCTGCTTCTGCTATTGTAGTTGTTAAGTCGTCTATTATGTTTGGGTTAGGCCAGTTGAATTTTGATCCTTTATTGAGTAAACCTATTTCGTTCTCAGTGAAAGTAGTATTAGACAAATTTATCGTAGTGGGTACATCTTTTAAAGCTGGAGTGGATTTATTTATTCTTGTCGGCTGATCCGTCAAGTTTAATTTACTCTCTTTCAAATGGAAAAGTTTGTTTTCTAAAGTCTTTTGTTTCTTTTCTAGTATGTCAACAAGCTTTACACTAGCATACAGTTGGATTGAACCCCATTCTAAAGGGGATAACTGCTGAGAAATTTCTAAATGTGTGCGGTATAGTTGTAGGTTCAAAAATGACTTTTTTCTATAATGCATTTTGATTTCGTTCTTCAGCCATATTTCATTCACCTTGTTTTGTGAGTGTACTAAGTTTTGTGTTGATAAATTACATCTTTGTGTAGGCTTTAAAAATTTTGGTATAAGTTTGTCTTCTAAACATTTCTTCAAAAACCATATATCTTTTGAGATCTTACCTATTTTAAGCTTGAGATTTATGAATCTATTCTTAATGTTTAACTTAGCCTGGTTGGCCATTACATTGCAGGATACTATCCTCATTTTTCCGTATTGAAAGTCAGTTAAAGGAGAACAATAAAACTTTGATTTCCACCTATTCAATACTTTAAAAGCAATTATAAAATTAGGATCTCATCCTTATTTTATTGCTAAATTATTAAAAACATAGGACATGTTTCATTCAAATTTTTAACATCTTCAGCTATACACATTTTTAACAAGGTTAAAACCAGTAACATTATTCTATAACTTGCACTTATTGTTTACTGCTAACAGACTTAATCATAATAACTATTAAAATTCTTTTGAATATAAAACATTATATATTACGCAGAGGTGCCAACTATTACGGATTGTCCGTAATTATTACGGATTTCACCTCACAATTACGGAGTTACGGTCAAAGGGGAAATAATTACGGAAAAGCTGACATTATCACGAAAAAATAATTTTTGACGGGAACAAAAGAAAAGGAAAAATGTTGAGTCCTTTCGAGCCTTTCTCCTAAATCGACTTTATTTCAGTGCTTGTGAGTTGGCAACGTTACTTATTCGATCGTGACTTCCTTTTGCTACCCATAAGCGTTGTAAAATTAATTGTGAATGAAGGAGCTCCACTACAAATCCTTCAGTAATGTTGTATTTGCTGTGTTAAGTGTACCTGACAGTTGACAGAAAGATCTGCACTGCAATGGTATCGCTTATGGTTCAGAAAACGAAAATGTCATCACAGTTGGAAGGATGCTTCAAGAAAAACTACACTGAAAAGCAGCTGCTGCGTGAGAAACAAGCTACAAGGAATGTTTTATCATAGAACCAACAGGTTGCGTGCAAATGTTATTGTGTAATATGATATACTTTTCGATAGATTGCTAGAGGGAAGGGCAAAAGGGGTGTGTCATTATCAAGAAGGAAGGCGTATGCTTTGGACTTGACTCGAAATTTTTCTTGGGGGCGGAGGGCAATTACTGATAATCCACTTCAAAGTTGGCACCTCTGTATTACGTCGTCTTATTTAAACAATATAACTGTTTGTAGTGTTTGAAACTTTAACAGATTGTAAATGTATTTATACATGACTAACTTGTGACATTGTATTTCAAATATTAGAACAAGATTTTAAAGTTTCAAACACTACAAATAGTTATATTGTTTAAATAAGACGACGTAATATATAATGTTTTATATTCAAAAGAATTTTAATAGTTATTATGATTAAGTCTGTTAACAGTAAACAATAAGTGCAAGTTATAGAATAATGTTACCAGTTTTAACCTTGTTAAAAACGCGTATAGCTGAAGATGTTTAAAAATTGAACGAAACATGTCCTATGTTTTTAATAATTTAGCAATAAAATAAGGATGAGATCCTAATTTTATAATTGCTTTTAAAGTATTGAATAGGTGGAAATCATAGTTTTATTGTTCTCCTTTAACTGACTTTCAATACGGAAAAATGAGGATAGTATCCTGCAATTAGGTGACTATCCCATGACATTTGCTAAGTCAGTGTATATTTAGCAGTGGAGGAACCATGTACCTTTCGGAAAGAAATCTATCATGTAACCGGTAACGTCCATTAGCGCCTGCCTGCCTGCCTGCCTGCCTGCCTGCGATCTTGTCTTATGTTTGCAGTCAGACCGCACTGGAGAGCTCGCCCAGCGAGAATTAGCGAAAACCGCAATTGCATCACTGAACAAAAACGTTACGTGATACGAAAAAATGGAATACATTTTTGAATTTACCGCACACAACAATATGAATATTTCATAGTTTTAAGTTTTGGCTTGTTGTTGTAGTACGTGTAATTTGCACCAAATTTCAACAGAAACAAAGGTTAGCCCAAGTATTATGACACTAATAATTTCTGTGAGAATGGTACGACACAGAGAGCAACACCACAAGATTGGCACATGTATCTGGATTCCAGTATTGCTGCACAGATGACAGTGATGAGTTGGGTTGATTTTCTTCTCATGAGAAACTTAGCACACATGGGTGAAATGCGGGCAACCAGGAATGAGTTAGCTGGAAAATTTATAATGTTTAATAATGGACCAACTATATTGGTATTATAAATTTATTCATTCGGGACAAATATTTCTGGTTCCCTATGGGAATCAACATTTATATCAGCCAGCACCTCGTCGTTCCCAGCCCAGCTACTGAACCCCAACACACTGAGTCTCGCACTGACTCCACCACGGAGCCCAACACAGACTGACTGTTCGCAGTTAGCCTTCCCTTTTATAGCTCGGAACATTCCCGTTTAATCTCCAAGAATCTCTCAGGTAACGAGAACAACACACGGAAATTCCAGCCATGGCCTCCAGGCCAGCTGGGAACTCCCTGGTTGGCTGATCCACTAGTCCCTTCCAGGAAGTACTGAAAGGGGTTACCACAGGGCTGGAACGTAAATTTGCCCCCATTCGTGACCTGATCGTCCTGATCATTCATCCCCTCAGCTGTTCCCTGGTATGGCGCCCGTCAGTCTAGATGTACCACATTCATCTTGCATCTGGGCCTCCGTCGTACTCGGCAGCGGACGTCATTTAATCTCCTCAGAACGTGGTAAGTGTATTTCCAAGTCTTATGGAGCTTGGGAGACAAGTGTCTCTCCCTTTCGGGGCTATATAGCCATAGGTCGTTTTCATGATTTCCAATAGTGTCCACTCGCTGGTCGTACCGCGCCTTCACTCGATCGCTCTCCGTGTTTGAACTCCTCTGGATGGCAGCGCCCACATTCTCCAGTCTCCTTGTCAGATCCAGCTCTCTTTCACACAGCATCTTTGCTGGAGTAGACCCCATGGCCTCATGGACTGGTAATCCAGGGGTACCAGAGGAAGGTGAAGATCCCTGTCCCTCTGCATTTCCATCCAGGCATAATGGTTCCAGCTTCCTTTGAATCCCACGGTGATTACTTGGCAAGAAACTTTGTGCTTGGCTTCCCTGCGGAACATGCTTTATTTTGTGGAGACCCTCGTCGACGTTTCTCTGTCCGGTGTAAGGCTTTTCAGGCGTTTGCTTTATTAACCAGTGTTTCGTCTTAGGTCTGACACTAGACTCATCAGAGTGGGATGTGTCAGACCCTACCCACTGACACTGGGGTGTATGCAGGTGAACTTATCAGAAACCCTGATATATTTTTGACTTTTTGACATGCTCTATTGGTGAAAGATATCTAATTCCCTCCATGGAAATTTAGAATTTTCCATTTCTCTGTCCATCACCCATTTTCTCCTGGCCATCTTCCATCTTTTCTTTGTGATCTTCCGCCTTTTCCTGACTGTCCTCCATCTTATTCTGGTCGTCGTCTTTTTCTGGTTGTCTTCCATCTTCTTCTGACTGTCTTCTGTCTGCTCCTAGTGCTCTTCTGACTTCATCAGGCTGTTCTCCATCTTATTCTGATAGTCTTTAGTCTTCTTTTGGCTGTCTTTCAGCATCACATGGCCGTCTTCAGTCTCCTTCCAGCCATCTCCTATCTCCTTTATCAACCCCTCCTGTCTTTCTACTATCCTTCTCTTTCTTCCATCTTCCTATAGCCTTCATCCAACTTCTCTCCCATCTTCATCATATCGAAGAGCACATTTAGCTGCGACTCCATTTTCCTGTGGCCTCTGGTCTCGACTGGCATGCAGTGATTAACATATGAAAATTTAAAAGATGTATATGTGTGTATATTCACTATAGACCAATGTTCTGGAATGCTCCCGACGGCAGCCGAAACCTGCAGTATCTGGTCTGCTGATTCACGCTGGTTACAATGATGTATCACACGTGGGGTCTATTTTAACTTCCGACACCAATTTGTTACAAATTAAACTCCATCTATTATTCTTTATTTCAGGATGACCCAGTGAATGACCACACACACCAGTTACTGTCTATTTACAATCCTCTCTTCCTTATGGTGCAGCAGGTAGTCTGGCCCGTTGCTATACCTGGGATGGCTAATCCTTACTTCTACTTCCCTAAGTTCGGTTACCTTATACAGCAGCTGTGTGTAGACCACTGGATTTGAACACAGGGCTACGGGCTACACAATAACTCGCAATGACTATTGCTTGGGTCAGCTCCAGAGACTGTGCAGTAATTCACACATTCACATGCAGTAAACAACTAAACAGCAACAGCTCAACAGTATTCAGCAGCAGGATGATATTCACAGGTCCATTTACCCTCACACTCATGATAGCAGCTTGCTTCGCTGACTCACGACGATCCTCAGTCCACAGAAATATGCAGTACTCTCAGGTAGTATGCAGTCTTCCGTTCTCTGAACGTCTTCAGTCCAGGCATTCTCTGGACACTCTAATACAAACAACCACAGCTCCTCGTTCAGAGCTCGGTGGGACACTAGCGACAGCCAGCACCTTTGTTGCTCTCAACCCAACCACTGCACCCCAACACACCAAGTCTCACACTGACTCCACCATGGAGCCCAACACAGACTGACTGACTGTCCGAGGCTGGCCTTTCTTTTTATCGCTCGGGTGATGGGAACCAGAACATTCGCAAGGTAGCTGGTGGCAGAACATTCCTGTTGAATCTCCAAGAAACTTGCAGGTAAGCTAGCCGACAAGAACAATACACGGAAATACCAGCCATGCCCTCCACGACGGCTTGGAGCTCCCCGGTCAGCTGATTCACTAGTCCCTCCCAGGAAGTACCAAAAGGGGTTACCACAGGGCTGGCACATAAGAATTTTTTTGATTAGTAGCATTAGTAGTGTTCATAAGGCAACATTGATTATATCCAGAATCTTGACCCTGAAGATTGCGTATACACTGTCTTTTAAAAATAAAACAAAATAACCTTTCATACACTAATAACTGCCCGCCTGTTGTTCATCATTGTTAAAATGTCAAGTATTTATGGCCAGAAACTGGTTAGTTGGTTCGAGCCCTGTTGGTGGAAACAATGTCACCAGCAGAATATTTGCTGGGAGTGTAGGAGAGGTGGTGGTATACTATTTCTAATTACCAGATTGTGTGCCAAAAGTCTGAGTTCAATTCCAAAACTCTCTGCAGAGTTCATATGAACTGAGTGCATATGGCACTGTTGATGGTGATTTGTCCATTGGATGGAGACTTTAAGCCACGAGCAGACCTCTTGGTGTTATTCGACAGAAGTAGGCTGTGTGCCGACACTGAGTTTCACCCTCTCCCTACCACATTGTCATCACCACACTCACCCAAACAAAACGTGCAAGTCGCACATGAACATCAAGTACTGTAGAATGACCTGCATGAGGCCTGTTCGCAGACTTCATGATATCACCACCACTAATAACTATTCCTCAGAAGTTACCTTTATCTTTTGTTCTGCTTCTACCGAGCTTGATAGCTCCAGTCGCTTAAGTGCGGCCAGTATCCAGTATTCGGAAGATAGTGGGTTTGAGCCCCACTGTCGGCAGCCCTGAATATGGTTTTCCGTGGTTTCCCATTTTCACACCAGGCAAATGCTGGGGCTGTACCTTCCCACTTCTAGCCCTTTCCTGTCCTATCGTAGCCATAAGAACTATCTGTGTTGGTGTGATGTAAAGCAACTTGCAAAAAAAAAAAAAAAAATTCTGCTTCAAAAGTTAAACAATTTTGGGTTTATACCAGAGTTGACTGTTTCTGGGTTCTGGAACAGTAACTGTTCTATCCTGTTTTGGGCTCTCATGTTTTTCAGTCATCATCCACAGTTTTTCTAGGTACTTTCTCTTAAGTAGACCAGTTCTTTTGACACAGTGACACAGTGTAAACTCTTAAAAAGTTACTAGGTACAAGTGAAATCTTTGTGATTATTTTGTCTTTTTCATCTTTAAATGGCTTAGTTTTGAAACTAAAGCCTGTTTAATTGCCTTATTTTATATAATTTATTAGTTAATTTGATGGTATTGCTGAGTTGGTATATGAAGATGTAACCTCCCTGTAGATGGGGTATGCAGATGAAGAATACACCTATGGTATCCCCTGCCTGTCATAAGAGGTGACTAAAGGGGCAGTCTAGGTGCAGAAATGGATTGTGGCTTTGATACCATATATTGTGCCCCTTGTGGATGGGAGGAGCTGAATACATCCCCTGGTAATTCCTGCCTGTCGTAGAAGGCGAGTAAAAGGGTCATGTGGACATAGGTCCCCTTTTTATTTTTTAAATTTTTTTTAGGGTTGTAGACTGATTCAAAATTTTGATGTGCGTACTGCTTGGGGATGGGCTTCTTACGTGTGTGACTACACTCGAATACTCAACGGTATCCTCAAGAATCCAGTTGGGTGGGAGCACCATGTACTCAGCAGTAGTATCCACCAGACAGCGCAGGTCCCCGCACAGCTGACTCCCAGAAGAACATATTATTATAACTTATTTTAAAAAACTTTTATCTATACTTATTACTCTGTATACACTGTGGAGTACATGCTATTGCGGGTGTTTTGAGGAAGGGAGTCCTAGTGCTCATTGCCTCATTCAGTCCGTATTAAGCATCATCCATCATTGGATCCCAGGCAATAACTGCTATGACCAGGTGGGTTGGTTGGTTTGGCTACAGAAGCCCCTGATAGGACTGGGTGGCATTCAGGGAGGATGTTTCTGAGGATGGCTGGAAATAAATGTCTACAGTCTGCCCAGGGTGGTCCCCCACCGAAGTCTTATAACTTTTTATTCCCTAGGGGGGGGGGGGGGGGGGCCTGGGAACAAGCTCAACGTGAAGGTATGGGATCTAGCTTCCCTAGGTTCCTGGTTATAACCAGAATCGATGGGCAAGATTTCCAGCTGGTGAAGTCTTTTTTGTTTAGTAGACACATTAGGTGTCTATGGCGAATTGGAAGACCTTGGAAAAATGTGCAGCGGTAGTTTGTTGTTAAAGATGCGCACTGCCATGCAAGCTGATCGGTTGCTCAGGTGCGAACACTTTGGCTAAATCCCCATCAAAGTGGAAGAGCACAAAACCTTGATTCTGGTCCGCGGCATTATCTTCCGCCACAATGTCATCTTGAACACTGACGACGAGTTAATGGAAGGCATGAAGCACCGTCACGTGACACACATTCGGCGCATTGCGCGCAAAGTCAACAGTGAAGACGTTGCCACAGATACGTTCATTTTCTCCTTCAAATTGTCAGTGACGGGCTGAGTGGCTCAAGACAGTTGAGGCGCTGGCCTTCTGATCCCAACTTGGCAGGTTCGATTCTGGCTTGGTCCGGTGGTATTTGAAGGTGCTCAGATACGTCAGCCTCATGTTGTTCGATTTACTGGCATGTGAAAGAACTTCTGTGGGACTAACTTCTGGCACTTCGGCATCTCTGAAAAAAAACAACAACGTAAAAGTAGTTCGTGAGACGTAAAACAAATAACATTATTAAATTGTTGGCGATATCAGAAGAAGTCGAGGTAACCTATTGTTGCAGTGTGAGGCCGTACATCGCACCTCTCATACACTGCTATCAGTGCCAAAGGTTCGGGCATATGGCATCTCTTGTTCAAATCAGTCTCTGTGTGCTACATGTGGAAGAGAAGCTCATGGCGTGGAAGAGTGCACACCTCCTTATAGGTGGCTAACTGCTCTGGTCTTCATTCTCCTCGAGACTGGAAGTGTCCGGTTTATCTCGGTGAAAAGAGGATCTAGGAAATCAAGATCCTTAATGGTCTTTCCTACCAGGAAGCGTGCCGTAAGTTCAATACTGTGAATGCCCCTCCCAAGACATCAACCCTAGCATGATAGCACAGAGTCTACTGGGTTTATTCATTTGCTTCAGCAACATCTGTGAAGATCGCTGGCCCCAAAGCGGCTGTTGCTCCTGTGAGCAAAGCCACGACCTTTGACCACCAAAAAGCCTGTGCTGGCTGGGAATCCTAAGCCGCACAGCATACTAAGTCTTCTTCCTCAAAGAGTTATTGTTGATGGACTTGCTTTTGATAGAAGAGAAAAATACTTCTCCCCCTTTATAAATCAACCTAGATTAAATAAAGAAATTCTATGAAAAAATTATAGTTCCCATGTACAAGACCATCATACAACCTGTGACAATAAAGTTCAGTAAATGAAGTCACAATGGTCGATCCGGCAACACTGGCGGCGCGCAACGCTGCACCTGCGTAGCAGCAGGTTTTGACCACCTGCTCCCAACGTTGTTCAGTTGAGCATCGTTCGTGTGCTGTGTAAGACCTGTTTGACACAGTGTGTGTTTAGTGTGTTGGTTCTGAACTGCAAACAGGAACATGAACGACCAAAAGATCAATGTACAGTTTTGTTTTAAAGTTGACAAGACGCCGAAAGAAACGCATGCGATGCTGGTACATGTTTATAAAGATGAAGCGCTGTCCTTGAAGTATGTGTACGAGTGGTTCGCCCGTTTTCAAGGAGGCTGGGAAAGTGTTTCTGACAACCCCGTAGAGGAAGACTGGCGACCGCCGTCAGTGACGAAAACATTGAGAAGGTGAGGACATTAATCATGAACGATCGGCAGTTAACTGTGCGCATGATAGCAGATGAACTGCAGATTAACCGTGAATCTGTGCGACAAATCGTTACCCAGAAGTTAGGGAAGAGGAAAATGTGTTCTCGTCTTGTGCCACATCACTTGACTATCAGAAACAGGCACGTTTAGAGACTTCACAGGATTTTGTCAAAACGGCGGTTGCGTCACCAAATTTCTTGAACTGTATCATCACTGAGGATGAAACCTGGTGTCTCAGGTACGACCCTGAAACGGAACCGCAAAGAATGGAATAATGTTCTCTGGGATCCCCATGTCGGAAAAAGGTCAGAGTCGAAAAGTCACGCATCAAAACGATGCTCATCACCTTTTTCGATAGTCAAGGCATTATCCACAAAGAATTTCTACCTGAGGGAACGACGACGAATGCTGCACGGTACATTGAAATGTTGACCCGTTTCATGAAACGTCTATGCAGTAGGCACAACAAGGTTCATGGTTTTTTGTCCATGAGAACACTCGCCTACATACAGCCAATAACAGTTCGTGGCAAAATGGGGCTGTTACTGCTTGAACATCCCCATACTCGCCAGATCTCAATCCTTCAGACATCTTCCTATTCCCACGACTCAAACTCGCTTTGAAAGGAAAGAGTTTTGACGATATTCCTGACATCCAACGAAACGTGACGAGGCTTTTGAACACCATCCCAAAGGAAGCCTTCTTGCAAAGTTTCCAGGACATGTATCGCCGATCTCAGCAGTGCATAGTTATGAGAGGGGACTATTTCGAAGGACAGTAAGGTCACTTTCATGCATTGTTCATCTATGTTGATAGTACAGGACTATTACCGAAATTTATTATCACAGTTTGTAATAATTCTTTCCACCACATAACTCTTCAGGACTTGGAGAAATCTTCAGCATTCAAAAAACATTCCATATTATAGGGGTGGTTGTGTATTATCCAGAATTTACTACATCCATAAAGGAGATATGTTAAAACTATGACAGATGTTCAGATAAATGTCCATCTCTATTTGATCTTGTTTTAAATTCTCTCAAATGTGGGATTTATGAAAATAAAAATCATGTTGATTTCAGAATATAAACTAAGGTTTTGAAATTTTTTTAAAGCAATCTTATTATGAATTTTCTTTTCTCCTCAGGTTGTAGAAATCTTTCAGCACTTTTGCCCATGTTTGAAATTCTTCCTTGTTAATATTATGTTGCTTACATTGAATATCAGTTTGTTGTTATAATTGTCACTTTTGACTTCGAAGTTTATAGTATATGGAAAAATTGTTATATGATGATATTTTTTCCAGATGAATTTCCCAAACCTCATTTAATAGAACATCCAAAAACTGGCATTGCATTAAAAGGAGATAATATAACTTTACACTGCAAGGCATCATCTTCATCTTCACTCCCTATGACTTTCCTGTGGAAAAAGGACAATTTATACTTGAAGTCAGCTAATGTTCGGCAATTTGTCCGGAGTTCTGATGGAAAAGGCACAGAACAGAGCTCAGAATTGATACTTGCAAATATTACCCAAAGTGATGCCGGGAAGTATCAGTGTGTGGTTTCAAATCATTTTGGAACTGCTTACTCATCCAGATCAAAACTCTCTGTTTTAAGTGAGTATTTATTTTATGAATTCCTAGTTTAGTGCAGTCAAATTTTTTACCTAAGTTGAAAGCTTTTATTTGAATTAAGATCATTATACGTGTAGTAACAGAAGCAAACTATATTGAGGTAAGACCCAAGTGAAAGAGGGTACTGGAATGTAGCAAGTACTTAGATAAAAATGTATCACTGTTAACATTTGTAAACTGTAAAGCTTTATTATATGTTCCTGTGGTGATTCAATTCTGGCAAACCGCTGGGTGAAAAATGGTAGTATTGTTCTTGAAGTAGACGTTCATCTTACTAGGTCATGTCAAGTCAATATAGCATATGTCAGAGAGTTGTTTAGTACAGAACAAAAATGGCCAACCAGACAGCAGAGGGAACTGAGCTCAGTACAATTGTAGACTGTGCTAGTCTCCCACTGTGGGCCATTTGAGTTGAATATTTAGCTGTCACTAGTTTTTGTAACTGAAATAGACTTCCAGCTTATTAAGTCATGTCATGTTGAGTGCATATAGCACATTGCAAAGATATGTTAAGTGCAGAACAAAGTTTAAAAAAAAAACCAAAAATATAGCTTCTGATTGCGGTGACAGTCCATTGCCATTTATTACAGTCTGGGTTACTGACGCATCGTCCACTTCTCTGCCTACTTTTGACTAACGTGCATAGAAATGCCAGACTGCAATGGTGTATGGAATGTCACTGGGGACAGGAATGGCAGCATATAGTGTTTTCGGACGAATCCAGGTTCTGTTTGTTTGAAAATGATGGCCGTATTTTGGTTTGCTGCAGACAGGGGGAGAGGCATCACATTGACTGCATTCGCCCAAGACATACAGTGCCATCTCAAGGCCTTATGGTGTGGAGTGCTATTGGGTACAGCCACAAATCACAGCTGGTGCATGTCCAGGGCACTGTGACCAGTGTGACCTACGTGAATGTCCTGCGACCCATAGCCACAGATTATGTGATAACTAAAACATATGTATACCAGACAAAGATAATGTTGATGAATAATTGTATCTTCATATGTATTTTAATTTTATTTGGCTGAAGATGGCTACTAAGTGGCTGAAACTAGCCCAAGACTGATGTAATATTATTTACTTGATATATTGTATTGAAAAGGTGGATCCTCTTGTCAGTTTTTCTTATAATTGCACCTACAGAACAAAAATTAAATTTATAGCTTAGAATCGGTGCCATCATGCATGGAACAAGTTATCAATGCCCATGGAGGACCCAGTGCCTGCTAGGCAACAGGACACTTGCTGAACTTAGGTGACTGAAATGCTAATCGTTTCTGCAGAACATACTAATGAACATGTCCTGTGAACTTCCTATCTGTAGTTTTTCAAGGTGTTTTGTTTTTTGTATGAACATGAGTGTAGCTCCGAAATAGTGAATGGAAACATGGCGCACAATGAGGGAGTTGATGCAGTTGTTGGAGATTATAAAGAATCACAGAGTGACTAGTGACCAGCTGAACACATTCCAGGTTAACATTGCAGACAATGCCGCATTCATTAACGAGGTGGAAGCTATGTCTGTGTGTGTATCTTTACCTGGTATGGTAACGTATCTCAGCGTGTACTTCCCATTGACTTCATAGTTTGAAGTAAATAATTTTGGTACATAATGAATCAGCTTCCCGTCCCCTTCTGGACTTGTGTATATGCCATTGCAGCTCTAGGTAATTGAATCCCCTTGTCTGCGCTTCACCTTGTGTTGTTAGCAGGCGACTACATTTCGCTACAGCAATTTTGACGAGTTTTTGGGTTTTTCAATTTTGTGGTTTTGATCATCGTATCATATTTCAGTATTTTAGTTCTTTATGGCATATTTGAACAATTTTAAGGCTTTTTATTTTCTTTTGTCATGTGGATCATATTGGCAGCAACATTGCATGTGATGGTGCAACTCATCGCATGGAGAAGAGTAATGCTGATGTGGTGATGTCATGCAGCGAATCCCGTGCTGCGTCATCGATCCCTGCTTTGGCTGGCCAGTGGCAGTAGTGCTGTAATTTTTAAGAGTGATATGAACTGGTTTCATGCCAGACAAATTATATTAAGTTACGCATATAAAGTGTGTTAAAAGTCCTTTAAATGCTGAAAGTAAGACCAACTTCAAGTGGTAGAGTAACTAATTTATGTAGAGTTTTCAGGTGACTTAATATCTACAGATAATAGGGTACTGTTCTGTGAAGCATGTGAAAAATAAGTAGGGAGTGAGAAAAGATGTCAAGTAGTTCAGCACATTAACACAGCTGAACATAAGGAGAATGTAACCAGAAAACTCACAAATAGAGCCTGTTCAAAAGCAAATAGTAGGGTGTGTAGAAAGTAGGGTTACAGAATTTTCTTATGACTTGTGCCAAGCATATTTAGCTGCTGATATTCCCTTGTGGAAAATTAATAATCTCACATTACAATGTTCTCTTTCCAAAAACACTCAACAACATGTGTCTGAAGAAAGTACATTGCATAAGACTTATGTAGGACATTGTTATGATAACGTAATTTAAAATTTACAGAATGAACTAGCAGATCAATTTGTGTGGTTATTGATGAAGCCACTGATCCTGAGAGCCGTTTTATTGCTAATGTAATTGTCGCTGCATTATATAAACAACAAAAGGCGATACTGTATCATAATGTGTGTGAATTGCTGACCACTAACAGTGTAACAGTAACCCAGTGTGTGATGGACTCCTCAAAATGATTAAGGCCATATGGTATCAAATACAACTGGCTACTTTTATTTCTTACAGATACAGGTACTTACATGGTAAAATTAAGATAAACGCTCGAAGGAATTTTTCCTTACTTAATTCATATAACTTGCTTAGCACATGCTCTTCATCACATTGCTGAGACAATACTCAGTTCTTTCCCAGTGGTAGATCGATTTGTGACCTCTACAGAGAAAATTTTTCTTAAATCTCCTTCGAGAGTACAGTTGTATAGATCAACAGCACTTAATATCCCAATTCCTCCAACACCAGTGTTGATTTATTGGGGAACGTGACTGGATGCAGCATTGTATTATGCTCAGCACAGAATTAGTCAAAGAGATTGTTAAATAATTGGACTTGAATGATGGTGCATCAATAGAAACAGTTCCAGATATTGTCAGGCATAGAGCTGGAAGAGAATCCTGTTTTCATATCTTCCTTCCTCTTTTTCTTTCTTACCAAGAGCTATAACGTCACTGGAAACTGCAGGATCTCCCTTAACATATTGGGTGCCACGTGCCGCTATATGGTGTCATGCTAGTCTTCAAATTTGAGACGGCGACGTCATATGGCAGCACAGCAGAGTTTCGGGCGATGCGCTATAGAAAATCAGCTGTGACACCTACGTGCGTAAAATTGGTACTACGTGATGAGCAAACTACAGGGTCTATTCCAGTTATGTTTGCTAGTGGGTGCCACCATATGGCACCAAAATTTTCTTCCAAAAATCACTGACTGGCCAGTGGTCATTCTCACAAGTGAAAGAGTGGCAGACATTGTTTATTCCTCGCTTATGTGCGAATTTTCATTCAGTTTGTATAGTTGTGCAAAAATATAAAGAAACAGAAAATATTGGTAATATTCTTGGTGGAAATGGTAAGCGACTTACCAAGAAGAGAATTAGTGAAGTTGATATTTGTGAATTACTGATGCATTCCGATGGAGAGGAAGATGTGTTGATGACTGAATATTTGCAAGAGACAATTCTCATCATTGTTCCGTATTGAAACTGACTATAAGCTAATTATCACAAAAATAATTTATTCTATTATCACCACCTATTCAATACAAGCCACGTGCTACGTGAGTGAAATTTACATAATACTATGTACACTTCTCAGGGACATGTTTGCCCCTTGTTAAGGGCATCATCAGCCTGTAGATAACCTTAAGGTCAAATGTCTGAAACATTATTTATTCATACAAGGATTACAATGAAAAATACATTACACATTAAAAACATCTTAAAGTTATCATGCTACAATTATAATAAAATATAAATTATATAAATTAAAAAATGCCACATTACACACTATGAGTATTGAGAATTGATAGTTTCTCTACTCGTGAAAATGAAAAATGAAAATGGAAACTAAAGAATTTTTAAAATGAAAATTAAAAATTTTTCAGATCATTGGGATCATAACAGTCTTGAGTAAAGAGTGTAATCTTCTTTTGGTACATTAATCCCAAATGTTCCGTACCTGAACTTGATAAAAACAATGTCAATTAATTATAAACAACAGCTGGATATTTAAGAATAAATTAGATAAGATTGAGTGTTGTTATTAAAATGTAATTTTAAAAAAGATGATCGTATGTTTTCTGTCGCGTAAAGCGGTGTTACAATTCCAAGTTTAGGCTGCTGCTTAATTGTTGACTTTTGTCCTTGACGTTACGAACAGTCGTGTGTGAATAGTCTTACTTGTAGATTTGATTATTAGCCTTTGAGAGGGATATTGTCTGTAATGAATTAAGAGAGAAGTTAAAATTAGTATTTTGAAGCACACGTATTGACAAGAAACTTCAATAGTTAATGTCAGTTGAGAAGTAACTTACTTGTCAAGGTGATGCTAAGTAGATCTGACTGTTCTGGCAGCTCCTGCCTGACTAACATTTCTATTCCTGGTGTTTTACTTGTGCGGTAAAGGAGAGGTGGGATGTGGAGGGGAGGGTGTTACGTTGATCTTTAAGTGCCTGTGTCGTTACTGGAGGGGTGTTAATAGGGGTGGTGTGGGTAGACCAGACATTTGGTTTGGTGGATGAAATATTTGGATGAGAGAATTTAAAAAGGTTTGGGATTTTATTCTGGTGTGAATTCATGATATGTATTAATATGGGTGTTAATTCATATAAAGGATTTTCTGTGACCTCATTTAAATTATGATTGTTGTTATAGGTTTAGTCCAAAGAGATTTGTAAATTTTCTATTTCATTCATTAACTTACCTTTACTGATATATTTAATAACAAGATCCTTCACTATAGTTGTAAAGTGGTGTCCTGTCTCTTTCATGTGCTGGCTCAAGGCCGAGTACTTATTATGTTTAAAGGCGTTGTAGTGTTCCATGGTGTGGGTTACTGTAGTCACATCGTACTTTGTGAACCATGGGCAATGGCTGGGATGCCTAGTAAGTGGTCCTGAGTGTCGGGATACCAGTTGCTATGGAATGGGAGTGGGCATCTCGGACATATTCTGAGTCATAGCCCACCTTGTGCTCAGGCGGTTAGGGCTACATAATCCACCAGTGAACCATACCCGTTAGAGGAGAGATTCTCACTTGGACTATGTGTAATAGGGTAGCATCCTGCTTCATGAATTTACCAAGCTCAGAACATTTTAAGCAAGCCTCGGACCTATGGAAGTAACGGAGTCCCACTCCCATTTGACAGGCGAGGGACTCCTTGGAAACAAATTGGCAAACAAAATGGAATTCAATGGGGAGCTATCAATATTAATGTGGCTTATGGAAGAAAGAAAGTAGAACTGGCTGAGTCAGTAAAGAGGATGCATCTGGATGTGCTAGGAGTAAGTGATATTCGGGTAAGGGGAGATAACGAGGAAGAGATAGGAGATTATAAAGTGTACTTGACGGGTGTTAGAAAGGGAAGGGCAGAGTATGGGGTAGGGCTATTTATCAGGAATACCATAGCACGCAACATAGTTTCTGTTAGGCACGTAAATGAGCGAATTATGTGGGTAGATTTGGCAATTGGAGGAATTAGAACGAGAATTGTCTCAGTGTATTCACCATGTGCAGATGAGGATGAAGTTGACATGTTTTATGAAGCATTGAGTGACATCGTGGTCAGGGTCAACAGCAAGGATAGAATAGTGCTAATGGGCTATTTCAATGCGAGAGTTGGAAATAGAACTGAAGGATACGAAAGGGTGATTCATAAATGTGGGGAAGATATGGAAGCTAATGGAAATCGGAAGCGTTTGCTGGACTTCTGTGCTAGTATGTGTTTAGCAGTTACGGATACATTCTTCAAGCATAAGGCTATTCACCACTACACATGGGAGGCTAGGGGTACCAGATCCATAATAGACATTATCTTAACTGACTTCAAATTCAGGAAATCTGTTAGGAATGTACGAGTTTTCCTGGGATTTTTTGATGATACAGACCCCTATCTGATCTGTAGTGAACTAAGTATCTCTAGGCCTAGGGTAGAGAAAGTCAAATCTGTCTGCACACGAATAAGGGTAGAAAATCTGCAGGACGAGGAAATTAGATGGATGTACATGGATATGATTAGTGAGAAGTTTCGAACAGTAGACATTAAGCAGGTTCAGGATATAGAAAGAGAATAGGTGGCATACAGGGATGCTAGAAACAGCAAGGGAATACCTAGGAACAACTGTTTGTAAAGATGGGAAAAGGCAAACGTCTTGGTGAATGATGAAGTGAGAGCAGCTTGTATACGTAAAAAGAAGGCTTATCAGAAGTGGCTCCAAACAAGGGCCGAGGCAGAGAGGGATTTGTACGTAGGTGAAAGAAACAGAGCAAAACAAATAGTTGTTGAATCCAAAAAGAAGTCGTGTGAAAATTTTGGTAATAACCTGGAAAGGCTAGGTCAAGCAGCAGGGGAACCTTTCTGGACAGTAATAAAGTATCTTAGGAAGGGAGGGAAAAAGGAAATGAACAGTGTTTTGAGTAATTCAGGTGAACTCATGATAGATCCCAGGAAATCACTGGAGAGGTGGAGGGAATATTTTGAACATCTTCTCAGTGTAAAAGGAAATCTTCCTGGTGGTGTTGCGAACAGCCAAGCTCATGGGGAGGAGGAAAATGATGTTGGTGAAATTACGCTTGAGGAAGTCGAAAGGATGGTAAATAAACTCCATTGTCATAAAAGAGCAGGAAAAGATGAAATTAGACCTGAAATGGTAAAGTATAGTGGGAAGGCAGGGATGAAATGGCTTCATAGAGTAATAAGATTAGCATGGAGTGGTGGTATGATACCTACAGATTGGACAAAAGCCGTTATTGCACCTATTTATAAGCAAGGGAACGGGAACTGCGAGCTCACTGCTTTAGCTTTACTGCACCTTAAATCAATCTCTCTCACACTACCATGCTGGGAGAACATACATCCTAAGTACTTGAAATGATCTACCTGTTCCCATTTTTTATTCCCAATCTGACATTCATTTCTCATGTATTTCTTACCTACCAACAACAATGTAGTCTTCAAAAGGCTAATTTTCATACCATACTCATTTCACCTATTTTCAAGTTCCAAGAGATTAGACTGCAGGTTTTCGACACAATCTGCTATTTCTGCTATTAAGACCAGGTCGTCAGAATAGACTAGACTGCTTATTACGTTTTCACCTAACTGAATCACTCCCTGCCACTTAATACCTTTCAGCAGTTGATCCCTGTATACTACGAACAATAAAGGTAAAAATCACAGCCCTGTCTAATCCCTGTAAGTACCTGGAACCAAGGACTCATTCTACTGTCAATTCTCATTGCAGCCCAATTATGAACATAAATGCCTTAGATTGATTTTTATAATCTACCCTCAATCCCATAGTCCCCCAGTATTGCGAACATCTTTTCCCTCGGTACTCTGTCATATGCCTTCTCTACATATCATCATCATCATCATCATCATTTCCCTTTATCCAGCTGTAGCCGGATAGGGGCAAATATGGTTCCTCTCCGCTTTCTTCGGTCTTTCCACCACTCCTCCAACACTGTGTCCCAATCCAGGTTTTAATACTACGTTGGATTGTGTCCTTCCATCTCAATCGTGGTCATCCACAGCCTCTCCTTCCTTGCATTTGCATTTCCATCACCTTTTTTGGCATTCTTACATCACTCATTAGCTTTATGTGCCCAAACCATCTTAGTCAGCTTTTCTCTATTCTATCATTCATTGTTTCCACTCCAATTTCTTCCTGGATTTTCTCATTCCTTATTTTGTCTCTTCTATTCTGCTGTAGAAAGCTGAGCTGAACTTCATTTCGGCTGCCTGTATTCGACTCTCATCCTTCTTTGTCATTGTCCAATTTTCTGCTCCGTAAGTTATTATGGGTACGTAATATATCTTGTACATAGTTTCCTTTCCTTCCATTGGCACATCTTTGTCCCATAACATGTTTCTTACACCATGATAGAAACAGCTTACAGCTTGAGTTTTCTTACTAATCTCAGCATCCAGTCAAGCAGTCTCCATTAATTCACACCCCAGGTATTCAAACGTCTCCACTACTTCCAGGGGCTTGTCTGCAAGTCTAACGGGTACACGGGAAAAAGGGGGAATGTCATATCTTCTACAGACGGAGATAATTAAATTTGAAAGTTTCAACTTTAATACTGTCTACAATAATACATGTACATAAAGTATTATATGGATGCCGTTATGCATCACTAGACCAAGCGCCAAAAGTTGGTTGTGAGATAATCGCGTTTAAATTTGGTTCTATGTGTAAATTCGAGCGAACATAATTTTGCTAAATATGGTATTACCGGTGTTGTAGGATAATAGATTGTACCTTCTCACCAAATTTCAACATTTTTATACTCGCACTACATAGATTTTCTTGAAGAAATGGCGCTTAGTCTACTGATGCAGTTTAAGGTTTTTCTAAAGTGCGAATAATGTATCACGATGCTACACCAATAACCTCTAACTGTTGAGAATCTACTGAGTAAAACTTCAAAAAATATAACATGGCGGTAGCCATGATTAAGAACTGAATCTCCTACTGTCTGAAAAGGCCCACTAAGTGCTTGATCCACCACGAGCCGCGCCACAACTCCGGTACATTATTCAGGTTTTAGATGGAGAAATTCTAGAAGGGAAGCTATTCTCTAATGTCGTGATTTGAGGAATTTCAACTTATCTGAGTCAAATACATTGGTAAGACATGAGCCAGTGTAGTTTATACAATTTTTTAATGGATTTTTCTTCACGATAGGCCTATTATGTTCTGAGAGTACAGTATTAACGTGATATTTTAAATACAAACAAATCACTGGACAGGTAATAAGATTCTTGCTCTCAGTTCATTCAATCTCGAAATCAGGATCTCCATTAAACCTATCTACGTCACCCTCGATGTCAGAATCTGTTTGAAGATTCTGGTAAAATTGTTTGGCATCTGCAGGTATTAGGTGCATCAGCGAACCAAAGTCTCTTAGTTTGGCTTCAGAGATAATAGGTTTTCCTTTTTGCCACAAAGGTATTAATGCCTGGGGAAAGGGAACTCTACTTTCCCGTGCTCGTCCCTGTCTTGACTTATTTAGATTTACTTCCTGAGATTCACCATCAAATTCTAGAGAATGATTCTCAGGCGCAAGCTTCTTAGCAAGCTGTATTAGTAGCATTGTCCTTCTCCTTACTTTTGGAAGTACTTGATACATCGCTGAACTTCGTCCCTTGATAAACCACTCAATGTATCACCACATAAAAATATCAGCACTAACGAAAACGCGGGCTGCCTCACTGTCATCCGCGCGCAATGTGAGGAATGTGGCGCTTGGTCCAGTGATGCAAACTGAAACGTCGCATAGTCTACTGATGCAATATACATTTTTACTGATTCCCACTTTGTCGCTTAGGTTTTCTGTTTACTAACAACTAACGGCCTCTTGTACTGCAGTGGGGAATTTTTTATAAATAGTTCAAGCCTTCCTCTACAAGATGGCGCTAAAATCTCAATTTTCGTCAAATGGCGCTTAGTCTACTGATGCATAACGGCATCCATATTATGTAACGTTAGCCTAATGTATTGGTATTGTAAATAGATAATAATGAAAATATAGAATTAAGTTTTGTAATTGAAAAAAATTGAAAATGAATTAAATACACATTTGTCACGAAAATAAAGGAGAATGTCAGTCTCATGAACACATTATCACGGAAATAAAGGGGAATGTCACTTTTAACAAAACCTCACAAATAACCTGTCAATTAATAGTGAGGAAGTGTATCAATGAATGATCTTCCCTCTGGTCCACAAAATGATCTAAGGACGCACAGATCAGAAAATTTTGCTGTAGCGATTGGATAGAAATAGAAATAAATTACGTATTTAAAATCTCAATCTTTCCAGCATGTTTGCGAATGTAGAGCAACTTCATTTACACTAACTCTTGCACTTTCGTTCATAAGATGCCTCTGGAAGAACAAACTCACTAACTGGTGTTTCTGGGAAGTGTGGAATTGATTTTGGAGCATTTACAACAGATCGTTCCCAATGGCCATTGTAACTGTCTCTGTATTCCATGAATCGTGGATGCTCAATGGAGAGGACAAGTTCCCTTATAGGTCTTGTTTTAAAAGGGCAAACTTTTCTGTACAAGGGAATAAAAAACTTGGTCCACAGACGAATCATTGGTTGATCAACTTTGATTACATGGAAAGGGAAGGGCTTATTTCTGGCGCTTCTAAAATGATTCGCCCAGTCTTCTGGCGTTTCAGCTGCAAATTTCTGATTAATTAGTGCCATGTTTCTATCGCACTCTAAGTACGAGTGCCCATGAATTGGCCACAGACTCAAGGCGTTTGGCATGATGTACTATGAAGTTGAGAAATCTGAAAACAGTCCAGTTCTTGTTCTGTCCACATGAAGAATCACAGAAGATTGTCAAGTGTTTTATCTCGTCCCCAAGTTCACAAAATATAAAACGATGTAACACAGAACACACTTCATCTGCTGCTTTATGTGCAACTGTCTATGGGTATGTATAGAATACCGAGTGTCCACTAGACAAAACATGTATATTGAAGGAGAACAGTGGCAGCTGTCTACGGTTATCACGTCGTTAGTGGATAAATTAGGTATGCCTAAATTCTTTTGGAAATCCATCGCTATTGCCACATACCAAACTGACATTCCCCCTTTGTTTCCTGTTCTGTGGTGATATTCCCCTTTCATCAATTGTACATGTATTCTTAAACTTGTTATATTTCCGTGACAATTCCCTTTACTTGGCTGTACATTGTCTTAAACTATTCTCCTGACCATAAATTATATATGGATAGTGTTAATTCATTTTTTGTTTTACATTGACATTCCCCTTTTTCCCCGTGTACCCTTCACATGTTTCTTATGCTATGATAGAAACAGCTTACAGCTTGAGTCTTCTTACTAATCTCAGCATCCAGTCAAGCAGTCTCCATTAATTCACTCCCCAGGTATTTGAACGTCTCCACTACCTCCAGGGGCTTGTCTGCAAGTCTAATCTGACCTTTCCCTTCTTTCACCCCCTAGTCATAACAAGAGTTTTACTCTTTTCTTGATTTATTTTCAGTTCACATTCTTCGATCTTCCCATTCACCACATCTAACTGTTCTTGAACCTTCATGTTGTCTTCTCCGCAAATCACAATATCACCTGCAAATAACATTATGTTCACTTCCTCCATATGTTGCTTTTGCTGTTCTCATGATGTCATCCATTGCTATTGTAAACAGGATTGGCAATAGAACACTTCCCTGTCTCAGCCCACCAAGTGATTTTGAACCAACTTGTCCTGCCAACTTGTGTTTGCATGAAACTACAACATTCCTTGTATTTTGCCATGATCATTTTTATTACTCCCTGTCCAATTCCTTTTTGCACCTGACTGTCCCAAACTTTCGCCCTGGGGACACTGCCATATGCCTTTACAATGTCAATGAATGTCATCACCATATCATTTCCATACTTCCATTGCTTTTCCATTCATTGTCTCATAATGAAAATGGGCTCTCTTGTTTACCTTCCACTTCTGAATCTGTATCTGATTTTCAACCCTCAACCTTATCCAACTTTCCAGTATCCTCTCCATTATCTTAGCAACATGGAATATCAGAGTAATTCCCCTGTAGTTCTTCAATACTTTCTTATCGTCTTTCTTGAAAATTGGGATGATTATTCTTTTTGCCAATCCTCAGGGACCTCCTTATTCTCCCAGAGAATCATGAGAACTCGATATGTCACTGCAGGCCTACAACTCCAGCTGCCTTTATCATCTCCACTGAAATTTCATCTATTCCATCAGTTTTTCCATTCTTCATCTTTCTTACTGCCATTTCAATTTCATTCATTGTAATTTCTTTATCCATTTCTTCATCAACTAATTGCCTTTCCTGGCCATCCATTGAATGACTGTCATTAGTTCTCATGTTCAACTTCTGAAAGTACTCTCTAAATTTATTTCTTATTTCTTCTGGCTTTGGTAATATTATGCTGCCTTCAGTCCTTCACAAATCTGGTGTTTACTTGATCTCTCTTTTTGTTTCTTAAAATACCATACAGTAATTTCTTACTGCCCTGCATATCATCTTTCAATTTCTGTGTGAATAAGGCCCAGCTTTCCCTCTTTTCTTCTTCCACTACTTTCTTGGTCAAATTCTTTGCCTCTGCATATTTTCTTCTACTTTCTTCAGTCTTAGATGTTTTTCATGCTTTCCATGTCATTTTCTTTTCCTGCACTTCAGTCTCTACCCTATCATTCCACCAGTGTGTCTTGTCTTTCAAATTTCCTGATGTTCTACCACATACCTTTCCTGCACATCTAACCAGTGCTTCCTTAAATATTTTCCATTCATCTTCAACATTCTCCATCTCCGTCCTGGGTACCATGGGTATTATTTCCCTTTGAAATCTTCTTGTATGCTTCTCTCCTTCAACTTCCATACTTTAATAATTCTTTTCTCTCTTCTTAATGGGGGTTTTTCAATCTTTCCCACTTTAAGCTTTCCTATCACATCTCTATGATCTCCACCAAAGGCTTCTTTAGGCATGGCTGTAACATCTAAAAGGTTCTTCCGGTGTTCTTTCTCGATGATTATATACTTTGTTAGTCTGTCTCCCCAACCATACCTTGTAATCTTATGACTGTTCTTCTTCCTAAACCAGGTGTTTCCAACAATCATTTCGTTCTTCATGCAAAAATCCACCAACAACTCGCCTTCTGGATTTACATTTACATATCCAAAGGGCCCTATAATATCTTTCTTTCCTTTTCTTTCCATTCCAACTTGTGCATGTAGATCTCCCATCAATAGCACTTATCTTCTTGTCTGACTCTCCACTTCCTCTAAAAAGTCTTCTAGATGTTCATCTATGCAACCCGGATCTTTCATGCCATTTTCAAACTGGAGTCCCATCACCATCACCCTATTGCTGATGCATTTTGTATATTCTACACATTCTTGGATTTCTCCATTTTTTGCCTCAGGTCCTCCACTGTAATACAGCCTGTATCCTTCTTGCAGAGGAATATCTTCCATACCCCTCTTCTTGGTCTCACACAGTCCAAGTATGGCTATATCGTTTTCTTTCATGAAGTCAACCAGTTCTTCTGTCTTTCCCATCAATGTCAGGACATTTGCTGTCGCAATCTTGATGTACAGTAGTTTGGTGCTGTTGCCCACTTCTCACAGCTCCCCCAGCACCCGAAGACCTGAGCGTCGCTTTTAGCAGAGGACACCCTAACCTTTTCCAAGGCACCATATCTGCTTTATCCATATAGACTATTGTTATGATGGGTTCGCCACGCCCAAAGGCATTTTATACCTACTGCCAAGTTCAAAATTAAGCCACCCCTTACATGGAGACAGACGCCTTTCATAGCCGCTCCTCTGGAGTACAGATGCTACGGTTTGCCCCTTCCGCTATCTCCACCATACCAAAGTCCCCAT
Organism: Anabrus simplex; assembly: GCF_040414725.1. Classification (NCBI taxonomy): domain Eukaryota; kingdom Metazoa; phylum Arthropoda; class Insecta; order Orthoptera; family Tettigoniidae; genus Anabrus; species Anabrus simplex. Next base: position 672,904,539 of record NC_090266.1, on the reverse strand, counting down.
TCTCTGCCGTAGATGCCATTGAGGTCTTCACTCCTAACCCTGAGCTGGAACCCATACCAGATGTAACACACCAGGTCAGTGTGCTCTGAGACTCACATAGGTAGGGGCGCCACTCCCTGGGTAGGGCTGCCTCCAAAGAGTGTCCCTACCTGCTACCTGCTTTACATCTACGAAACATAAACATAACTGTCTGTTCCCCTCATAGCATTTTTCAATTACCTGGCGCATACTGAAAATTTGATCCTCTGTGGTTGGAAACCACACTTATTTTCATCCGACTTCCTCTCAACCACTGATTGCACTCTCCCTTCCAAGGCAATGATTCTGGTGCTGTAAATCCGTTGCGGCCTCTATCCCGTTGGCATCTGTTGCCTCATAAGCTAGGTGCTTATGAGCAATTTTATTATTGGTGTACCAAGACTGAGTTATTCTCGCCAATTTCTGCTGCAAACTTACTAGCCATTGGGTGCAGAAAAAGAAATGCTGCCTACTGGGGCTGTGAAGCGACTACACGTAACATATGAGAAACGTGCTGTGAAGAGTGTGATTTGCATTCCTTGAAGACATGAATTCAATTCATTCAAGTAACTGAATATATCAGCTAAATAAGCACGAGTCACAAGCAACGAGAAATCATTGAATAAGTCTTTGAAGTTGAATGAGAAGAAACAGCCTAACTTCAACTCTCAGTTCAAAAAAGCATATCAACATTTTGCCTTTTGACAACCCCCTAACCTCTGTATGCAATAGAAAATGTTCTGCACTCTACATCTCCTTTGCATAGCTCCAACCGGGTGAGTTGGTCATGCGGTTAGGGTCGCGCAGCTGTGGGCTTGCATCCGGGAGATAGTGGTTTCGAACCCCACTGTCGGCAGCCTTCTTATTTCCCATTTTCACACCAGGAAGATGCTGGAGCTGTACCTTAAGGCTGTGGCTGCTTCCTTCCCATTCCTAGGCCTTTCCTGTCCCATCGTCACCATAAGACCTATCGATGTCGGTACGACGTAAAACAAATAGCATAGCTCCAAAAATTAATTTAGAATTTAGACACCTGGCTTTGGTGAAATTAATAAGTTTCGGAGCTTCATTTAGCACATCATCCTTTTCTGCAGGCAAGTTATAAGTTGTTAGTGCTTCGCAGTGGATGCACTGTACCAGGGGGTACACCTTCCCCAGCTATTTGAACTGCACGCCTTCTCTAAGGCCATTTATGCCAATGGACTTGAACTTGTAAACTTCCAAAGATATTTTTGTTGTCTACCTTTAGATGTTGCAAGTCATGAATCTCATTATAAAACTGTATTGGATTTGAGAATAATAAGAATAAGAAAAGGTGGAAAGGTGGTTTTTATTAATATAACTTCTTACCATTAGATGGCTAGACCATCGATTTGGAACTACTTGATTTAGTAATGTTTATTTTGTAGTTGTTAAACCTGGCTCTGATGATTGTTTTTTTTAACACATTGGAGATGCTGCTCATAGAAACTACGGGTGCGCTATTTCATTGCTGCTGACGGAGCTTGGAGAATCTACAGGCACGTTTTCACTGTAGCTAAAAAATAGTTGCTGCCGTTTCAGCGAGCTGTGACTTCACTAGGATACTGTTGAATGCTTCTGAAAATCCACAGCCTGTTTCCAGTCATTTGACCGGTTCAGGAATGGAAGGAATGAAGCTCCCATCTAGCGGCAAGGATAGGAATTGTGCCGGCTGCCGAAGCCTGTCGCACTCCTCTGGGACAACGATTAATGAATGACTGATGAAATGAAATTATATTGGAGAGTGTTGCTGGAATTAAATAAGACCCGGAGGAAAACCTGTCCTGGCTCCACTTTGTCCAGCACAATTCTCGCATGAAGTGACCGGGATTTAAACCACGAAACCCAGCGGTGAGAGGCCAGCACGCTGCCGCCTGAGCCACGGAGGCTCGGTTGAATCCTTCTATAAGCATAAAATGTACTAGTTATGAGCATAAGTTGGGAGCTCTTCTTTCAAGTCATTGATAACACCGCCACATTCCTACATAACCTGCGGCTGCGTCGTCGTTGACTCTCAGCTGTGAAATAGACGGGAAAGTTACGTATGGTACATGTGGACAGAAAGAGTGTGTATTCGAGAGGCAGGCTTGGTTGTGTAATTCTTATGAATATTTAGCATGTCTAATTCAAGTGTACAGAATTTCAACAACAAATCCATAATGGATGTTCTTATGGAAGACACGAGTTCTGAAAATGAGGATGAGGATAACAATTACACACTTAGTAAACATGATGATTCTGGTGCTTCAGCCAAGTAAATGTAGATAATGTGCTAAATTCAAATTGGTGTGAAGTGTAACGTAGTTTTATACCACTTCCTGAAGTGGGTTCTTTTATGCCGTTTTGTACCGCTTTCTAAAAATGTGGGTGTTTCCTAGTGATGGACAGAAGAACGCCCAACTGTTTGGAGGAACAAACTGTTTTTAAAAGTTACACCAAACAGTTTTTCCTTCAATACGAGTCCGCCGTTTGTCTTTCACTGTTCGGTAGTGAGTAAACACTGATGTGACCTTGAGTGGAACCTACCCGCACTTTCGGAGCTATTCGGCTGAAATCGGCATTGTTCGGTAGTTAACAACTCCCATTCCCTCGCTGTCAAATTGTCTGTTTGTCTCATATTTAGCAGGCAGTGAGGGAAGAGCTGTTTGGAAAAACAGTTTTTAGCCAAACAGTTCTTCAACGTTTTGGCTTATTGCTGGCTGTTGGCGGTGATATACCGGTGTTCTCAAAACAGTTTTAAAACGGAACGGTGTTAAGTTTGCCGAGTGCTGAGGGAAGCGAGTTGTTTTATAGCGAGGTGTGGAATTATTTCATGAAAAGTGAAAATGATAAGGCGCTTCGCACCATCTGCAAGCAACTTATTTCTTACAAGTCAACTCTTACCAATTTGAAAGGACATTTGCAAAGAGAACGTATAGCAATATCACTGAACTAATGTCTCATAGTGTTAAGGAAATACCGTCAAAAACGACCAAGTAGGCCTACAGATAATACAGAGGAACCTAATACTAGCACTAGCAGGCCTGATAGTGAAGCCTCGACGGCTGATTCATGTGTCGCGCCTAAAAGACAAAGATTAATTAGGTTGTACGTCACCAAAAATGTTTCATCTGCCTGAAAGAAATTAACTGATTGTGACTTACTTGATTGATTTATTTTACATTATCAGCCCTGTAGTATTGAGGGTTTTCTAAACTTATGAAGTGGATCCCTGGCTATGAATAATTACCTGGTAGAAAGACTTTCAAATGTGATGATTCCAGCAGTCTTATCATCAACAGTTTTCTTTAATAAGAGAAATCAAGCAATGAAGCAGAGAGTTAGACTGCCGTAACAGCGCATTATATTACAAAGGAGTTTTCCTTCAAAACTGTTTTACTGAAATGTTCTGGTTTTTCTGGAAGACATAAGTCTATTGTGTTAGCAAACGAAATTAAGTGTATACTAACCGTTTGGAAGCTGAATGACAGTGAATTTTTCCATTTCTGATAACGCTAGTAATATATGGTAACAAACGCGTTTGAGGAAATTTGAAGTGGAAATACTATGGCTGCTTTGCTCATAAATTGAATTTGATTGTCCAGGGTTCTCTTCAAGAAACGCAAGTCACCATTGAGGTGAGGAAATGTCAGTTACTTCAGGAGAAGTGCACTAGCAAGACCCTGCGGTACTAGATAACGTCAAAAAGAGGGTGCGTAATGTAATAGTGGACCTAATAGAGAGGAACGCCCAGACCAGCGAGAAGCAGAACAGTGACATTCCGTCCTCACTTCAATCTACAAACGGTGCATTTCAGCCGTCTTGTCCAAGAAGTGCTTGGAGCATTTTCAGCGACTTTATTGCCGATAAACTTCCTCAAACCAGCCCTCTGTCACAAGCCATCAAGGAACTGTATTTGTATTTGAAAGATGACATTTTACCTCATGTAAATGAAGCAAGTGAATCTAATTGTCCCTGAGACTGGTGGAAAAATCGCCAACAATTTAGCACAGATATTCATAAAATGTGCAATATAGTGATCACATCAGTGCCATGTGGAAGACCTATTTTCCCAAACTGGATTGGTAATTAATGCCAAGAACTAAGCTCACACAAAAACAGGTAGAAACATTAGTGTTCCTGAATGTAAATATAAATAATTAATTTTTAAGTGTTTTCCCAATATTGGGCATCTTATGAATACTCTCGTGTGTGTGTTTTTTTTTGTGGTTTTTTTTTTTTTTAAATCTTATCAATACAATTCATTAACTGCTATTTCTTACAGTAGTTTTCATTGAACAATAATCTTATAGTGTTATATGATGAGCATGGATGCTGCATAATCATGCTACTACTATAGATACTTCAATAACAACAGACTGGATAACTACAACTCCGGGTGTGTGAAACCGTAGCGATGAGCAGACCACCACGATCACGAAATGCCAATGTCAGTTGATTGTCTAATGATAAATACATGTCTTTGAAGTTTCTATTTTAATTAAAGACTATATCCTCTGCTTAAGAGTGGAGCCTTCTCTTATCTTATTGTTCTTCCCATGTGTCCTTCACACAGGTATCTGGTCAGCCATCAGCCTGTGCTGTCTGTCTAGACCAGGCCTTTCCAACTCAAGCACTTAGTGCTGGGGCGCACCAGCGCTGCACTCAGCAGCACCGTTCCCCTCCTTCCCCATGCAGTGGTCGGTGCGTGTGTACGTAAGAGACGGTACATTCATTCTCATTCTCTCTGTATGTGTGTCATTCTCAGTAGAATATATTCGATAGAACAGACAGTGGAGCAGTTGGTTTCTCCTTCGTTAAGCTCAATGTTTAATTTGTCATGTCATTTCAAGTATAAAGTCTTCAACCGTTCAACGACACTACCTCAATAAACATGTTTCCACCTATGATGGCATTGTTGGTGCAGCAAGAACCGAACAAATTGCTAAGTTAAAATCGTAATTGCCAAATTCTTCAGAGATACGTAATAACTTACTCATTAGGAATAGTTTTACATGCAATTTAGGAGATTTGTTTTCGTTTTTGGTTTTGTATTATTAAGAACTGTTTAGAATTAGACTTAGATGTGATGCTAAGAAAATACACCGGCGAGTTGGCAGCGCGTTTAGGGGCGCTCAGCTGTGAGCTTGCATCCGGGGGATAGTGGGTTCGAATCCCACTGTCGGCAGCGCTGAAGATGGTTTTCCGTGGTTTCCCATTTTCAAACCAAGAAACTGCTGGGGCTGTTCCTTAATTAACGCCACAGCCGCTTCCTTCCCATTCCTAGCCTTTCACTATCCCATCGTCACCATAAGACCTATTGCAAGAAAAAACCCACAAAGGTAATTATTTTAATTATTTTATCTCCCTGTCTCAACAGTTTAGAAGGCGCAGTTCGAGCACGTTATGGACTATTGTTGCTCTGAAAATTGCAAAAAGTGGGCGACCCTTTACTGATGGTGAATTTGTAAAAGAATGTTTAATAGAGTGCTCTGAAGTACTGGGTCCACGCGCTGTGGCTCACTTTGAGGCGATAAGCTTGTCAAAACAAACCATCTCTCGTCATGTACAGGAACTTAATGTTTGTCTACTTATGAAACTCTTGTAGACTATCAAACGTCGTTACAGACTTTGCACTCTGAACTCAATGCCTGATTCAAAGAAATGAGTGATATGGCGCCTCAGCTTGAAATATTTATGACCCCATTTTGAGCACGTCTTGAAAAAAAATCACCATCATATTTCCAAACAGAGCTGATAAGACTAGAGTGCGACGCAATCCTAAAGGACAGGTACTACCACTACAGCGGTGGTTTAATATCCTTTTACAAACGTGTTCAACCACAAGAATTTCCAAAACTTCAACCAGTTGCCTTAAAATTTACGTCAATGTTCGATACAACGTATGCATGCGAACAGATGTTTCTTAAAAAATCTGAATTTAAATAAATGGAAAACTAGGACTTGTCTGTCTGATGTTGTCTTAGAGGCTGTACTTAGGATTTATACTGCCAAATTACCTAGCTCGATAGCTGCAGTCGCTTAAGTGCGGCCAGTATCCAGTATTCGGGAGATAGTAGGTTCGAACCCCACTGTCGGCAGCCCTGAAAATGGTTTTCCGTGGTTTCCCATTTTCACACCAGGCAAATGCTGGGGCTGTACCTTAATTAAGGCCACGGCCGCTTCCTTCCCACTCCTAGCCCTTTCCTGTCCTATCGTCGCCGTAAGACCTATCTGTGTTGGTGCGACGTAAAACAACTAGCAAAAAAAAAAAATACTGCCAAATTGATTGTACCGAGCTCGATAGCTGCAGTTGCTTAAGTGCGGCCAGTATCCAGTATTCGGGAGATCGTGGGTTCGAACCCCACTGTCGGCAGCCCTGAAGATGGTTTTCCATGGTTTCTCATTTTCACACCAGGCAAATGCTGGGGCTGTACCTTAATTAAGGCCACAGCCACTTCCTTCCCACACATAGCCCCTTCCTGCCCCATCCTCACCATAACACCTATCTGTGTCGGTGCGACGTAAAGCAAATAACAAAAAAAAAATCTATTGTACCCATTATCGGTAAATTAGTTGCCGCAAAACGATGTTAACAATCGATGTAAACGCTGAATGTACATTAAGGCAAACGCAAAGTATGTACAGAATGAATTGTGTGTTTATGTGTTCACAGAACTTTCATAAATAATATTGTTTTCATAAGCTGCACGCTGGCTTGACAACCTGTGGTTCTGCCTCTGCCACTTCCCCTCCTTCCCCCACCACCTCAGCGGTGCCGTACCACAGCACTGGGGTTGCTGCCGGGGCCAGCCGGGGCCGTGGGAGCACCTCAGTTGGAATCGCTTGGTCTAGACATTACGAAACAAGTTAGAGCGAAAGGTGGTGAAAGATCTTCTTTCCTATCTCGCAGCCGCCTTGTGCGTGTGTCTCACTCGTATTTCACAGAGTCCTGTTATGATCGAATGACCTGTTGTTTTCAAACTGTTTGGGAAAATAGTTGTTTTTGACTAACAAACAAATGGTTCGTTGGCATTTTCCTAAAAGAGCAGAAATGGCCACCACTAGTGATTCCCGTGTACCTGCAGCAACTCGATGCAACCCCATCATCAAACAACGAACATTGGGACAGCAAACTACTGGTTGTAAACAAGGATACGAGTGCCAGTTGACCAATTGGGTTAGAATCTGTATTAGTTTATTCCAATAGATGTGTCCACAATATTAGGAAGGTTTCAAAATATTAATCAAACTGGCATCCATAGCTGCATCAGTTTTTTTTTCTTGTTTGTTTGTTTTGTTCATTAAACTTATTATCTTCATAAATTTATATTTAAAAATTGCTGCACTGTTGTTGTTTGAGTCATCAGTCCATAGAGTAGTTTGATGCAGCTCTCCATGCCACCCTATCCTGTGCTAACCATTTCATTTCTACGTAACTACCGCATCCTACATCTCCTCTAATCTGCTTGTCATATTCATACCTTGGTCTACCCCTACCGTTCTTACCACCTACACTTCCTTCAAAAACCAATTGAACAAGTCCTGGGTGTCTTAACACATGGGTGACGGGCCCCGAGAAATCTCGTAGTACGCTCGCCAGCAGTAGGTGACGGTCCCTGAGAATTCTCGGTTTTATTCACGACATTGTTTTCGGTCTTCCTGTGACATCTCTTGACCATATCTTGAACTATTTCGGACGTTCACATTGAGTAGAATCAATCGTAGATGTATATCTGCCACTTTTCTTTCATTCACGGCCTCTTTTATTCCTTGATTTAGTTTCGAAATGTCTACTTTCTTTCTGCCGGTTCAGTCAGTGATAAGATGGAGCGCTCGCGGAATACAGTGTTAGCTGACGACGATATTTTAGAAGAATTATATGCCGATGATCGTTCAAATGGAAATAGTCTAATGAATTAGTGGAAACTGAATGTGAGAGTGATAGTGGATATTTTACCTAGTGTACTTATTTATTCAAGTGATTCTGACGACGACGATAACGATGTAAACATTAATGATGTGTTAGGAATTGACGCTGAAGATGATTTTGTAAAGGCAGATCCACTACTACTAGGGGCATTGGAGAGTACCCATACCAACTTTAAAGATAAAATATTGACTGGTTTAATATTTTTGTACATTTTTATAATCAAGTGCACTCTAATATGTTTAGTAGAAAAATGTCCGATCCACAGGGCATGTGACAAGCTCAAGCATCCGGTCAGCAATGTGTTAAGATGTGTCCTATTATTCTGTCTCTTCTTCTCGTCAAATTTAGCCAAATCGATCTCCTCTCACCAATTTGATTCAGTATCTCTTCATTTGACATTCGATCTATCCATCTCACCTTCAGTATTCTTCTGTAACACCACATTTTAAAAGCTTCTATTCTCTTTCTGAGCTAGTTATCGTCCATGTTTCACTTCCATAGAATGCCACGCTCTACACGAAAGTCTTAAAAAACACCTTTCTAATTCCTATACCAATGTTTGAAGTACGCAAATTTCTTTTCTTAAGAAAGCTCTTCCTTGCTTGAGCTAATCTGCATTTTATGTCCTCCTTACTTCTGCCATCGTTAGTTATTTTACTACCCAAGTAACAATATTCATTTACTTCCTTTAAGACTTCATTTCCTAATTTAATATTTCCTGCATTACCTGTCTTCGTTCGACTGCACTCCATTACTTTTGTTTTGGACTTATTTATTTAAATCTTGTACTCCTTACCCAAGACTTCGTCCATACCATTGAGCAGCTTCTCGAGATCTTCTGCAGTCTCAGATAAAATAACAATATCATCGGCAAATCTCAAGGTTTTGATTTCCTCTCCTTGGACTGTGATTCCCTTTCCAAATTCCTCTTTGATTTCCTTTACTGCCTGTTCTATGTAAACATTGAAAAGGAGGGGGGAAAAACTGCAGCCTTGCCTCACTCCTTTCTGGATTGTTGCTTATTTTTCAAAGCCCTCGATTCTTATCACTGCAGACTGATTTTTATACAGATTGTAGATAATTCTTCATTCTCGGTATCTGATCCCAGTCACCTTCAGAATCTTAAATAGCTTGGTCCAATCAACATTATCGAATGCCTTTTCTAGATCTACGAATGCCATGTACGTGGGCTTTGTCCTTCTTGAGTCGATCCTCTAAGATCAGGCGTAAAGTCAGGATTGCTTCACGTGTTCCTACATTTCTTCTGAAGCCAAATTGATCTTCTCCCAACTCAGCTTTCACTTGTTTTTCCATTCTTCTGTAAACAATACGTGTTAAAATTTTGCAGGCATGAGATACTAAGCTAATGGTGCGATAGTTTTCACACCTGTCAGCACCGGCTTTCTTGGGAATAGGTATAACAACATTCTGCCGAAAATCGGATGGGATTTCTCCTGTCTCATACATTTTGCACACTAAACGAAATAACCTTGCCATGCTGGTTTTTCCTAAGGCAGTCAGTAATTCAGAGCGAATGTCATCAATTCCAGGTGCCTTGTTCCTATTTAGGTCACTCACAGCTCTGTCAAACTCTGACCTCAAAATTGGGTCTCCCATTTCATCGGCATCAACAGCCTCTTCTTGTTCCAGAACCAAATTCTCTACATCTTCACCTTGATACAACTGCTGGATATGTTCCTGCCATCTTTCTGCTTTGTCTTCTTTCCCTAGAAGTGGCTTTCCATCTGAGCTCTTAATATTCATACACCTAGATTTCCTTTCTCCAAAGGTTTCCTTGATTTTCCTGTATGCAGCATCTACATTTACTAGGACCATACAACCTTCGACATCCTTGCACTTCTCCTTCAGCTAGTCTTCCTTAGCTACCTTGCACTTTCTATCCACTTCATTCTTCAATCGCCTGTATTCTTTTCTGCCCTCTTCATTTCTAGCATTCTTGTATTTTCGTCGTTCATCAATCAGGTCTAGTATCTGCTGAGTTACCCACTGATTCTTAGTTGATCTTTTCTTCCTTCCTACCATTTCTTCAGCAGCCCTGCAGACTTCATTTTTCATGACTATCCACACTTCCTCTATTGTGTTTCCTTCAGCCTTTTCATTTAGTCCTTTTGCAACATGTTCCTTGAAACAATCCCTCACACTCTTTTCTTTCAACTTGTCTAGATCCCATCTTTTTTTTTTTTTTTTACATTCTTTCCTTTCTTCAATTTCTTCAGTTTCAGAAGGCATTTCGTGACCAACAAGTTGTGGTCAGAGTCCACGTCTGCTCCTGGGAAAGTTTTGCAGTCTAACACCTGGTTTCTGAATCTCTGCCTAATCATAATGAAGTCTGTTTGATACCTTCCAGTGTCTCCAGGTCTCGTCCATGTATGAAGCCATCATTTGTGGTGTTTGAACCAAGTATTGGCAAGGACTAAATTATGATCAGTGCAGAATTCAACCAGTCGACTTCCTCTTTCGTTCCTTTGTCCCAATCCGAATTCTCCTACTGTATTACCTTCTCTTCCTTGGCCTACTACTGCATTCCAGTCTCCCATCACAATTAGATTCTCGTCACCTTTTACATATTGAATTAAATCTTCTATCTCTTCATATATTCTTTCGATTTCCTCGTCATCCGCTGAGCTAGTAGGCATATAGACCTGCACTATTGTGGTGGGCATTGGTTTGGTGTCTGTCTTGACGACAATAATTCTTTCACTATGCTGGTCGTAGGAGCTTATCCGCTGCCCTATTTTGTTATTCATTATAAAACCAACTCCTGCATTTTCTCTGTTTGATTTTGTGTTGATGATTCGGTAGTCGCCTGGCCAAAAATCCTGTTCTTTCTGCCAACGTACTTCACTCATACCAACTACATCTAATTTTAGTTTATCCATCTCCCTTTTGAGATTCTCTAAACTGCCACGATGATTCAGACTTATCACATTCCACGCTCCGACTCGCAGAATGTCAATATCTATCTTCCTGATTATCGCCCCCTCTCGTGTAGTCCCCACCCGGAGATCCGAATGGTGACTAGTTTACCTCTGGAATATTTTATCTGGGAGGAAGCCATCATCAGTACATCATTCATACAGAGAGAGCTGCATGTCCTCGGGAGTTAGTTACGGCTGTAGTTTCCCATTGCTTTCTGCCGTGTAGCAGTATCAACACAACTAAACCATGTTGAGTATTATTACAAGGCCATATCAGTCAATCATCCAGACTGTCGCCCTTGCAACTTCCGAAAGGCTACTACCCCCCTTTCGATGAACCATTCGTTAGTGTGGTCTCTTCAACAGATATCCTTCCGATATGGTTGCACCAGCGGCTCGGCTATCTGCTTCATTGGGACACGCAAGCCTCCCCACCACGGCAAGGTCACATGGTTCGCACTATTATGATAATTAAGATTCATTTTTGTGTAGAAGAAAGTGCGATCTTTCTATATATTCCAAAAGTTGTTATAATCATGGCTTACTGTAGCATTGAAAAAATTTTTAAAACCATTAAAAATTCTGCAATTTTGGGGGGTAGCACATTCAAATATGGCTGTTTCCAATGTGTTGATGTACCAAAGTTGTCAAAACTTCAACTGGTTCCTCCTCGATTGTAATCATACTATCAGATATTTTGAAATATGTTCTACCAAGCTCAATAGCTGCAGTCGCTGAAGTGGGGCCAGTATCCACTATTCGGGAGATAGTAGGTTCAAACCCCACTGTCGGCAGCCCTGAAAATGGATTTCCATGGTTCCCCATTTTCACACCAGGCAAATGCTGGGGCTGTGCCTTAATTAAGGCCAACGTCGCTTCCTTCCCACTCCTAGCCCTTCCCTGTCCCATCGTCGCCATAAGACCTATCTGTGTCTGTGCGATGTAAAGCAACTAGCTAAATGTTCTCTAGCCAATTAAAACCAAGGGTGTGTACAGGAATCCAGCCTATCAGTAAAGAGTTCGGGAGGCTTCCCCTTACGGTACTATAAAAGCAGGGCACTTTAGGGTCGTCTGGTCTGAATTGCTTCAGTGCTTGGGAATGCAACTTGAGCTAAGGGAGCCGGGGGTGAGGTGGCTTGATTAAGATCCAGCAGCACAAGTTAATGTCATTATTTACCTAGATATGTGATAGCTCCTGTTGTAGTTTGAGGGGAAGGTTTCAACCTCTTTTCTTTAAATGTAATTTTGTAAACTGGTGGTTTTCAATGTAGAATTTTCAGCAAAGTCTGAGGATTCTGGTTCTATTTGCTATGGGGAAATTAGTAATGTAAGGGAACAAAGAGTGATGACCCTCTGTTGTTTCCCATTCAACCTTGCATGGGGTGGCTAAAATTTTTGAAACATCAAAATTTCCTAAATCTTTTCTTGGCCTTAAATGTGCCTCCTTCAGTCGCACCTTATAGTATAGGATTAGCCTCTGTGTCTTTGGGTCATAAGTCCCCTTAGGGTTTCAACAATTTCCATAAGGAGTGCAGGTGTTTCGCCTCCTTGCATTTTGTTTAAGGCCGGTTATGTGCAACCATTTTCTTTTTCCATTAAGGCCATTTAGTATGGGCAATTATGCTCCCTGTTTATTTGCTGGTTGTTTCTGCATCTTGGTTCCATTTAGGAACAGTGCTTGGTGTTACTGTAATTGTGGAGTAATGTTGATGAACACACTAAAGTGAGGTCACCCGATGGGTTTCCTTGCGTAATTTCTGTATCAAAGGAAACTGACTGCCTCTGTGAGGCTAGGCTATGGTTTTTTGGAGCTCGGACTCCTGAGTAGTGTACCTTCTTGGAGCAAATCATGCTCTTGTAAACTATTGTACCTGTCAAGAGCAATAATGCTCTTTTCTATGTAACTTAACTGCCTGGTAATGCCTGATTTTTGGGCTTGTAAGTCCCTGATATGGTTAAAGCTGATGAGCTCATTAAATACTCATTATATTGTCTGTTATTCATTCAGATTTTCTATCTCTCAATTTTAAACTAGAAGAAAGAAAAGGAAAGAAATAAAATTTCCAAATTTGTTGTGTTAAGTTCTGCTCTAGTTAATTCCTTGTCCAGCCATTCAACCCTGGCGCTTCTTATCCCTCTGTGAATCACAGAGACGCTGTAACAGCAACGAAGCGACCACATTACACGAGGGGCAACAGTCTTCATGTGTACAGTTATGCCCTTATATTTTCCAGATAAACCCCTAGCGCCATTGGTAGTTAATCCAACTCATTGCTTCCAGTTAAGTCCATTTTCAGCGATGAATGAGTTGAGAAATATCACTGCTTTCGTTGAGCTGCAAAGCATAAAATTTACCAGTTTTCATTCATTCCAACAACGTATCCCATACATTTGCTGCCATTTCTTCTATTCTCTTGACAGTGTTACCAAGCAATGATATAGCCACCCATTTAACCACTTTTCTCTAGTCCAACAGCCCGCATTTTTTGTCAGTCTCCCTTGATCTATCCTATCAAGTCTTGGATAGTCCAAATGACCTCCTAAATCAAAAATATCTGCTATCTGCAATCCTTCCTGTACCCTTGCTTATAGATAGGTACATACTGCTTTTGTCCAATCTGAAGGTACCTTACTAACAATCCATGCTAATCTTATTACTCTATGTAACCATTTTATCCCTGCCTTCCCACTGTACTTCAGCCTTTCAGGTTTAATTGCATCTATTCCTGCTGCTTTATGGCAGTGAGTTTATTTACCATCCTTTCCACTTCATATAATAATAATAATAATAATAATAATAATAATAATAATAATAATAATACATTCTTCAAATGAACACTGCTGTCTCAGTATCAAGAGCCACAAAATTAATCACCTCTTTCTATCATTCTGTCATTGTCAGACAAATACCAATGCAACACACCAAGTGGCCATATAGCAAAGTCACCTCCGTACAGGCCATGAGGGCCTTTGGAGGAGTGGAAGGTAAAGGCTTCTACCATTGTTAACCTCGGCACGTGATGGGGTAGAGTGGATAGCTCTACGCCCGGCCTCCTTTGCCCCTAGGAATTAACCTGGTACTCATTTTTGGTATAGGCTCAGTGAACCTCAGGGCATATATGCACCTCCGGAAGTGGAAATCTCGTTCCTTAAATTTTACGACTTCCTGGCGGGGATTCGAACTCACGTCCTTCCGGGCGTACCGAGTACGCCTTTACCGCCTCGGCCAGGCAGCCCCTAAGTGGCCATATACACTGATGGAAAATGAAATCCCAACATGAAGGAGTTGTGCTAGATAAACGAAATTTGGGAGGTGTGTTTGCACATCTGAAAGATGATGCCTATTCACATTTGTGCGCTAGTCGATGAAGAGTAGTGCTAGTAGCACCACTATGACCTAGCAAAGAAAGTTTGGTTTACATGTGTGCTGTGCACTTCGTGAGCATGTCATTGTCAGGTGTTGATGTTGTGGGATAGGTGTGTGTCAAACATGCTTTTAAGGAGACAAAGAAGGCAGTATCAGCAGCTTACTGAGTTTGAACGAGGCCATGTAATAGCTCTACAAGAAGTTGGATGTTCTTTCCACGGTATTGCAGAAAGACTTGGAAGGGATGTATCCATAGTGCATCACTGTTGGCAGCACTGGTTACAGGAAGGCACTATCTCAAGAAGACCGGTGTCTGGCTGCACAACGGGTCACTACCGAGAGGGAAGACAACCATATTTGCTGCATGGCTGTGATGGATCGTACTACTGCCGTAGGAGCCATTAGAGCTTTCAGTTGCTTCATAGTGACTCAGCAAATTGTAACAAATCGATTACTTGAGGGACAGCTCTGAGTTAGACGTCCTGTAGCTTTCATGCCACTAACTTCAAATCACTACCATCTGCGACTTCATTGGTGTCAAGCTAGAACTTGTTGGAGGGCGGAATGGAGATGAGTTGTGCTGTCAGATGAGAGCTGTTTCTGTCTTGGTGCCAGTGATGGCCGTAGTTTGATAAGGAGGGTAGGTGAGCGCTTGGAACCAGGCTGTTTGTGGCATCAACACACTGGACCTACACCAAGGTTTATGGTCTGCAGAGTGATTTCACTTGACTTGTTGTTATCCTAAGAAAATTGACAGCGGATTCGTACTTCAGACTGGTGATTGAAGCAGCTGTGCTGCTATTCATTCGCAGTATTCAAGGGAGTGTTTTCCAACAGGATATTGCTCCTACTCATATTGCTGTCTCCCAACGTGCTCTGCAGAGTGTCGACCAGTTGCCTTGCCTGACAGATTGACAGACCTTTTGCCCATTGAGCACGTATGGGACATTATGGGACAATAAATTGTCATCCACCAATGCCAGTATTAACCATTGCTGATTTGACTGACCAAGTGCCATCACCATATTATACACCAGTCTTGCATACGTATTCCACTTCTCACTCCGTTTGTTTATATTCCCCCTCCCGTACCGTGCTCTTCCCTGCTGACAACATTGCTCTCGCACACAAGGACGAACGTATTACCAACTTGGTGTCAATTTAGCCAGCATACAGGCATGATATGATGTAAACACAGGGCTGTTGTGAGTTTTATGTCTGTTTTTCTGTATTTTTATCTACAGGGTTTTCTTTTCCTAAATCTTACTTCCCTAGTTTTAATACTCATCTTAGTAATTTTTTGTTTTCCTTCTAGATTTCATATTGCACAACATGGCCGGACGGCAGTTGATTTCCATTGAATGGTCTGGCTGGCATTAAATCTGTTTGATGTACATTTGTGTATTCGTATCATTTTAGAAGTTTTTATATTAAGTGGAACAACAATTTTACTGAATAGACTGTCATGATTTTTGCATGAAACAAATTTTAAGGACAGAAGAAACTTTTGATTACATCACAGTCATTTTATGTAGAACTGTTCTGACTTCATCACATTACATCTAGCGACTTCTTCATCTGATGATGATTCAACATGCACTTATTTTAATTTATAAATACCGTATATCATATGAGTGTGAATTTTATTAATGTTTTGTAACTTTTAGTGTATTCATTTTAAGTTAATTCTAGACAGCTGAAGATGGCCTAACGCAGCCAAAACATGTCCTGTTATTTTAATAAGATGCTTTTACAACTTTGAATTGTAAATAAACGTATAGGTATTGACTAGGTGGAACCAATATAATACTAGTTTTTCAATTTATGTGACCAAGTGCAACAGGCATGGAACTCCATTGCACAAAATGCCATATGGCACCTGTACGACATAATGCGTGCACGTGTGCATGCTTGCATTGAAAATCGTGGGGATTACAACGGTTATTAATGTACCAGTGTCACATGTCTTTTTGCGCATACTGGAACTTGTGACCTGGAAACTTTAATCAAATAAACACATAGACAATTGCTTGGCCTAAATTGCATTCCTCTAAACTAATGTGTTCTGGATGTTAGGATTTCATTTTCAACCACTGTATAAAGCTGTTCTTTTTACAACTGGTGTTATGTTACTTGTATAATATTAACATCTTTTGCCTGTTAGCTGAATCTCAAGGTTATTGTTACAAATTGAGAAGAATAATAGTTGTCGCCCAGTAGAACATGACGAAAGGCAGGATGACAAGTGAAGCATAATTTGCTGCCTGCAGAAATTAATGAAATAGACAAATTATCCAATAAATCACTTGATTTTATGTAAAAACTAGAAAGACTGCTTAGTTTTGGCTCTTTCTATTTAGTGAGAAGGGTTAAGAACACAGAACTAATGAATGAGCAAAGGTGTTGCTGTTAAATCTTAGAACGGACCAGAAAATGGGGACGTACCATTTTTTATTATAATGCTGAAGGGAAGGAGTTATCTTACAATAATTCCTGATCCGCTTCCTCTCTCCGTATTTTCGTTACACTGAATTTTTCTTGTGACTTTTGGGGTCAACTGTAGTTAACATGTAAGAACTCAGTGCATTTATGTTTGAGCATTTCCTTTTGATGCTAACAATTGTTTAATGCATTTATTTCTTGTTTCAGTTTATCCAACATTTGCTAAAATACCCGTGAATGTAACAGTGAAATCTGGAAGTACAGCTCGCTTGGAATGTGCTGCCAGTGGTTCTCCTCATCCTCAGATAGCATGGCAGAAGGATGGAGGAAATGATTTCCCTGCAGCAAGAGAACGCCGAATGCATGTCATGCCCACAGATGATGTGTTCTTCATTATCAATATCAAAGCTGCAGACATGGGAGTGTACAGTTGCACAGCCCAAAATTTAGCTGGCTCTATTGTGGCTAATGCATCCTTGACAGTGTTAGGTATGGAACTTCTCTTTATAATTATAAAACTATATTTGGATATTGGCATTATACTGTAACTAAATTTTTGAAGTGTCTTATGAATATTGAAATTGAAAACGTTCACTTTGTGCTGTTTTTCCAGGACATCATTGTTGCTTGAAATTATAATAAAATGCTTCATAGGAATGAAAGAATCTCTATACAATTTGAAAGAGATAATCTGCGGGACCTTTAAGTGCATATTTGGGATATTACTGGATGTCCCAGGAGGAATGGTCAATATTCAGGGATATGACAGGAATGATAATTTGAAATAAAAAATTTCATGTAGATACATGCCCTGTTCTTAATGGTTTTCGTGATACTCATTTAACCTGTTACGTCTGAAGGTGATAAATGAGAAACTCCTGTCCCAAGCATAGAACCTGAGACACACTGGCATATTTGCAATGCTTATGCTTCAGCTATATGGTAAAGGCTGAAGCAAGGACACGGGCACAAAGCAACATTGTATATTGTGTCTCACCGTTGATCTTTTTCCACACAAACAACATCTCTCTTATGTGCATGCAGTCTTGATTTTGAGGGTGGATTGAAATCTGGAAAATGCCTTCCCAAGAATCAAGTTGGCAAAGGCTGCGTTAGGGGTTGCGTTCGCATACCTCTGAAATAGTTTCTGCACAGTTTGAATATGAAGCTCCAGCTGAGTGAGTTTGCTGCTGTGTTTTATGTATATCATGAAAGCATTGAACATAGTTATGTCATTCTATTTCTCACCATACTGTATGGCACTTACATTGGTTTGATAAGTCCACCTCTCGCACTCAATACATACGACTGGCTTCTCTTTAGTTTCTTCTTTCTTGTTTAGTACAGTGCGCATTTCCGCGTTATGAATGCTACTGAACATGCAGACATCTCTCTTGTCTTTCCACTTCAAGGCCGTAAGCTTGTTTTTATATGCAAAAACCACCTCCCCTTTTTTTCAAATTTTTCCCCATGATGTCCTTCAGAAGATTCTTTCTGTTGGATTTTACAGTACCGACAGAGTCTGTCTGAAACTCAGTGGGCTATGAGGTAAGTTATCCCTTATTTATGGCGTGTACTACAACTGCGAGATAAGCAGCCAGAAACATAGGCTGCAGTTTTGCAAACTAGAAGTTAAATATTTTCTTGTGTACTACCAACAAATTTTAACTATAGTACTGTTACGCGGAAGTTGTAGTAACATTTTTATTGAATTGGCAATAAGGTTCCTAAAAATGTGAAATTTAGTGCAGTGGTACACCTGTTCCCTGGTGTTTTCGTTTCTTTAGCGCTATTCCTTTTGAAATTGTATTACTAGAGTCCAGTTAGACTCTTATTAGGCTATAATGTGGAAGTTCAGTTTAACTCAGAAATTGTTTTAGAAAATAAAAAGATGAAAATGTTATCTCAATGCAGCAGTAAGGTTCAGGTTATGTATCTTACCAGATTATTCCTACCACACAATATCATTTTGTTCTTTCTGTAATACTGATTACGAGGACGTGCATTACGGCAAAAGTAAAGTTTATATTTTATAATCAATGCCGCCGTATGCAGCGGACGATAATTAATTGCATTATAAATTATTCAGTCTTTTATTGCTAATTTAATAGGTGGTTAGTTTATTTTTCCAAGACAATATTAGACTAGTAACGTGCAAGCATTTATCTCACTTTAGTGCGAATACTTGGTAGTAAGTTGTTATGAAGTCAAAGAAAGATAACCTTCTTAATGTCCTCATTCGGCAGATGAATCACTATGAACAACTTTGTATATCTTTACTCCATATGAGCGGCACAGAGAGATTTGGAATAATAACCAAGCTTTTAGCATGCTCTCTAGTTATTAGGAAATGTGTGTACTATCACCTCTAGAACCCTGCCGACTAACATTTAGAAGGTAAAAAATATTTTGACTACCGAAACTTGATCTGATATATAACAGCATGACACCATCAAGCACTGACACCGTAACAATAATGGCTATAGGTATAGTGTGATATATTTTGTAAATATATACATAGATTACATTATAACGACTTATTTTCCGTATAGCATCATGCAGATGTAGATTCATCTGATGTGCAGCCATCTTGATTCTTACGGCAGCTGTCCCGATAGGAGCAAAGTCCCAGATAAGAGCGTTAACTGCTTCTCCCACTTCGGCATAGCTAAACTAGAGAATATTCTCCCAGACTGCACATAAACGAAAGTCGTAGTGCGCGTTTTCAACCGAACTTCCAGATAAATGTGCAAACTGCCACATAAATGAAAACTGCACTTTTATCTGCCTGTCATAGTACAGGCCCTAAGAAGAGGTTCAGCTAGAGCAAACACAGTTTGCGAGGGCTTGGTATACTGAGAAATACTCACCCCACAAACTTCATTTACCAGCTCAGTTTCCTTGCCTGTGTACCAGAGGATATTCCACAAATATCCTGTTTTGGCCTTGCATAATTTAAGATTCCATCCCGAAACAAGCTTTCTTCTTCGGAATGTACATTTTCTTTCCCTAGCAACCTTTCCAAAGGAGTAAACTTTCGTCATTAGATAGACGATCATCTGGCAAACAGGAGGTTTTAAATTTTGTTACTCGGATGTCTAAAACTGGCTTCACTTTGTAGAGTTTCTGGGATACTTGCCGATCGTAAACCTCATTATCAGAGAAATGTAAAAATTTTAGAAGAAGGAAAAAAGTTTCTTGCACATGATTTCGTAAAACACTGGTGTAGCAAAAAAAATCTATTACGTGAAAAGTAATGGGATAACTTCGGCTTTTGAATTATACCCTGAAGAAAAAAATTCTGAATAAAAGTTTTATTTCTTGTTAATAGGAACCTAATCCATCTCTGTACTTCTTTTCATATTAGCCATTCCTATGCTAGCTTGTGTTGACTGCTGAACATACAGATTAGTTTGCTCTGCAGTAAGATCGCATAGTTCATCATCAGTCTAATGTTCAAATATTTTGTCCGGTTCTTTTTATTTAAAGGTACACCCTGAATTCCACTTCAGTATGTAGCTGGAAATCGGGCTCTCCTACATCCCCTTACATCCCAATTACTATGTGGAGTGTGAGGCAAATCACACTCGCTTTCTGACTCGCTACTCTCATCAGAGCTCGAACTCGGCACCTGTCCACAGTATCTAGGCAGTAGACTTACTCGTGCTTCGAGCACCTAATAGGGGGATAGTTTCACCTTTACTTTCTAAACTTCAACCATTGCAACTATCTTCCTCACAAAAGATATTTATATACCAACAAGAGCTGAAAAAATTCACATTGAAACTCTCGATACTATGCTCCACGCAGCACACTGACTGAGCTTCACGCACCAGCAATATCCAAGCATCATATAGGTTGTTCTTGCACTATGCAGATAACAAGGAGATTCCCAGACGAGAACTGCTTAGATGCACGAAGGTGAAAAAAATCTGTCAGATGGCAGCACCTCTCAGAATAAAGAAAATTCAAACCTACCGCTTGTTTTGTAACGGAGATAAAAAATAAAAACTTTCCTCGCTTCCCACAGCGCGCGCCCAACTGCGGGCTCACTCTACGGTTAATGTACATTTGTTTTTGGGTTAGTAGCGTCCATGTATGTGTCTTACCCACCCAACCTCTTTGACGTTTTGAAATGGGTACAAGTTTTCCACATATAATGTTTACCACACGCTTGTGTGTGGGACTTTGATACGTGCAGAAAGTTAGTAGGACTACGCTGAACCATTTTAACAATGTGTTGCTGTTCCTGCACAGGTTGTTGAATTACACATTCAGAAGAAAAATGGGAACTTAAAAATAGCTGCAGTGTTCTCCCCAGAAATTTTCGTCAAGCTTGGTGTCAGGAATGAGTAGCCGGGCAGCAAATAAGGCGTAAAAAATGGATATGATAAAATTTCAGGGCAGTAATTTAACTATTTTAGTTTTATCACAATCACATAACAGAGTATTTTGAACTTCTGGTGTTCTACTGTTCGTTCATAATCATGTAACATGGGGGCTTACCATTTCATTGCTGTGGAGTTGTGATGGGATATTTGATTCATTTTACTGATGGAAAATTCTAAATTCCCATGGAGGGAATTAGATATTTTTCACCAATAGAGCATGTCAAAAACACATCAGATGTAAGATATTTTATTTAAACCTCGCTGTAAGGGGAGGACATTGAATGCAAATGAGTATTATTTTCAAATGAGCTGAGAGCGAGAGCCCGTTTTAGCGTACGATTCATTCAGTGTGCTATGGCTCTGTATGTCTCGCTGCAGTGGAAGTTCACCTCAACTGTGCCGATATGAACCGTGTGTGTGTTGTGTCTCACTGAGCCATGATTGCGTACGATTCTTTCAGTATGCCATGGCTCTGTATGTCTCGCCTGCAGTAAAAGTTGGGCTCCCCACCAAATGTCCAGTATACATTAATAGTTAAATAAATTTTATCAGTTCCACCTTTTCAATTCAAAGTTTTGCAGTGTGGTTTGCATTACAAGTTAATTTAATCCTGTGAATCAATTCACTTGGACACTTGAATGAATCTATGCACTGCTTCGAATCATACACTCAGTAGCCACCACTACTGTGGAGTGCCATGCGGGTTTGTAATGTCATGCAGAATCGCCTGCGATTCCACACTAATCTAGGCCCCGCTCGCGCACGACAGTATGTGGTAGTCAAGTTAAACATTTAAACTCCGATGTAATTGATGCAATTGTTGCAACAATAATGAACATTTGTCATATAAATAAACAGTTTAACAGTATTTACATTTAAATTTGGAACACCCAACGACTCAAATATATATTAATACCAGCTGATATAACCGTGCTTCACTACGGGATTCTCAGAAAGACTGAATTTGTGGTTTTTCTAACTGAAGTCAACATAGGTCATTACAAAAACGTCAGTAGGAAAGTAGCGATTAAAAGCAATGTTGTTATATAAAATACTCAATTAAAAAATGCACATTTTCTAACTTTTAAAGAACAGTACTACAGTGCCAATCTAACAGTCCAAAGTTCCAGAGCTGGAATGACCAGGCCGCAGACAGTCATGGACTCCTCTGCTGTTATTCCATTAAATATGCACATTGCTCATTTCAATCACTGCCTCAGAGTAGGGATTGAATAGCTCGAATGCGATGATGAACCAGTGTGTTACGTACCAGTAGTATCAGAAAATTTATGAACCAGAGGAATGGCATGCTAAAGAAGAAAGTTATCTAACTCCCCAGCTACTTCCCGCCAGTATTCAATCAGGCTGTTACACTCAGTGTGAGCTTGCATCCGGGAGATAGTGGATTCGAACCCCACTCTCGGCAGCCCTGAAGATGGTATTCTGTGGTTTCCCACTTTCACACCAGACAAATGCTGGGGCTGTACCTTAATTTTATTATTATTATTTTTTTTTTTTTTTTTGCTAGGGGCTTTACGTCGCACCGACACAGATAGGTCTTATGGCGACGATGGGATAGGAAAGGCCTAGGAGTTGGAAGGAAGCGGCCGTGGCCTTAATTAAGGTACAGCCCCAGCATTTGCCTGGTGTGAAAATGGGAAACCACGGAAAACCATCTTCAGGGCTGCCGATAGTGGGATTCGAACCTACTATCTCCCGGATGCAAGCTCACAGCCACGCGCCTCTACGAGCACGGCCAACTCGCCCGTGTACCTTAATTAAGGTCAAGGCTGCTTCCTTCACACTCCTAGCCTATCCCATCGTCGCCATAAGACCTATGTGTGTCGGCGCAGCGTAAGGCAAATTTTTAAAAAAATACTCAGTATGCAGCAGTAATCCTATCTATCGGAGATGAGTGGCAACAGAAGGCACAAAGCACATCTCAACGAACAATGGTCAATGTAATATTATTGTGATCAATTTTATGAGCTTTCTATATTGTAGGCCTTCACATTTAGTTTTCTTTCAACTCTGTGATATTAGCCTGCTGTACAAATTATTTATAGCATAGACTGTAGTTCCTTATTCTCTGACTTTACATACCGATTTTCATTAAATTCTGTTAACCCATTTTCTCGTGACTCGGCACGAATATGGACTTAGTAACAAAAATCCAAATTCATTAATATCTCTGTGATCATAGCCAGTATGGTAACAATGTATGAGATATAAATGATAGGAAATTTAATACTATATAACTTTAGTTATGTAGTATTTATCAATACGACCACTAGTAACATAAATATTTGAAAATTAAATTTTAGTCCTTCCCTAAACTACCATTTTTCTCAGCGTTAATACAATTATTTATGGCCTAGATTGTAACTACTTATTGCCCGACTTTGGCTACCAATTTTCGTTAAGATATGACCACTAATAACATAAATATCTGAGAATTAAATTTTAGGCCTTCCCTAAACTACCATTTCACTCAGTGTGAATAGAATTGTTTATGGCCCAGATTGTGGCAACTTATTCCCCGACTTTGCATACCGATTTTTATTAAATTTTCTTCAGCCGTTTTCTCGTGATGCGTGTACATACAGACAGACGGACAGAAATGACGGAAAATGAAAAAGTGCATTTCTTTGTTACTGTGGACACAACTGATACAGAAATACCATCCTTTTTTTAATTCTAAGCATTGTAGAGACAAAACTCTTATTTTATATATATAGATAGATAGATTATGAAACTAGCACATAACCTAGGTTATGTTAGCTGGGCCGTCTGTAAAAACGGCAGGGCGGTCCGCCCATTAAAAAGGTTCTGCGGAGAACACTGACCTGTTTCGTGCAGTGTGCTGAAAATTGTGGTAAACACTCTACTACCGGGCGAGTTGGCCGTGCGGTTAGGCGTGCGTGGCTGTGAGCTTGCATCCGGGAGATAGTGGGTTTGAATCCCACTGTCGGCAGCCTTGAAGATGGTGTTCCTGGTTTCCCATTTTCACACCAGGCAAATGCTGGGGCTGTACCTTAATTAAAGCCACGGCCGCTTCCTTCCAACTCCTAGCCTATCCTATCCCATCATCACCATAAAACCTATCTGTATCAGTGCGACGTAAAGCCACTAGCAAAAAAACACTCTACTATCAGGAATTTGATGTGTCAGGAAGCACCAACATTATTCCTCGACAGCAGCAGGAGCACTGTCATCACAGAAGCCTTTAACATACACCATGTCTGCATATTCTTCATTAGTGTAGATTTTAACCGGCACGTGTATAAACACAGTTAACCGATACTTTTCTCTGATATACACTCAATCCCTCATACTGCTTCACTCACAACACACCATGGGCAACTGCACCTTCAACAGGCTGTTTTAATGTTAGAAGCACATCCCAAGCAAAGAGGTTGAAAGCAACGAGGTAGGTTGTGCTAGAATAAAAGGTCAAAGAGGTTGGGTGGTTATGACACATACGTCCGCCAGTAGCCCAAAAACAAATGTACATTAATGTTTTCTATCTCAGAAACCATTCAGAATAGGGTTGGAAGAAAAGCTGGTTGGATATCCTGTATTTGTTGTTTCAAACTAAGTAATATGACCATTTATATACTGTATATTGCAAATTAATATTAAGCTAGATATTAATAGTTCCATGTAAAATTATCTTTAAGCTGGGTATACATGTCCTAGTAGTAATTTTTACTCTTTTGTATTAGAATGTCTATGTATGCAACTTCTAAACAACAGAAGGCACAGTCATGTCTGATGGATAGGGAACAACTAAGTGTGTGAATATTATAGGTAGGGACATTCAAATTTCTTGAATGAAATGCTGCTGAATTCTTGAGTGAAAAAAGAAAAAATCTTGTGTATCGAAGGAAAATTCTTTGGTAGGTAATTAAAATTCTTGAGCAGTAAACATTAAAGACGGAAAAAGAGATATTTACATACTTTACCTTGTCATTCTCAATGCAGTTGTATTTCGGTATAAATAAATAGCACATGAGATACGTTCATTTCCTTGCAGAAAACTACTTTATTGCCTCTACATCTGTTTCTTAACAACACACAGTTATACACAATTATACACAACACTACACTATTTAGGGAAATACACTGAAACAATTTGCCATCAATTCTGTCAAGTACAGATATCAACTAATTCTCACACTGGTTATTCACTTCATCACACTGTCGATTCAGAGAAATACAGATATCAACTTGCTCTAATCCACACTCTACATTCTCTTACTGACTGACTGACTGACTGACTGACTGACTGACTGACGACTGACTCTGAGTCCAACACCAACACTGGCTCCACCACGGACCCCAACACTCACTCAGAGTCTAACACTGACTGACTGTCGGCCTGTCAGCTCGATATATATACTGTACTGTTCGACAAACAGTCTAGAAATATCGACTTCTGGAAATGTTCTTGCAACCAAGTTCCAACACACTAAATGGAACACACAAGGGACAATCGATCAGCCGACCTTTCGATTGGAGTAGATCAAGCTCGAATGTTCGGTTACTGTTTACAAACACACATGGATGTATCTACAATATTCCTAATGTTGCTACATGTATCTGGCCAATAATTAATATTGTATGTTAAAAGTATTATTATTATTATTATTATTATTATTATTATTATTATTATTATTATTATTATTATTATTACAAAATACAACTACAGATATATACAATTTATAAAAACAGAAAAATGTTCCACAATCAAACAACTAAGTCACAAGAACTTGATCCATGAAATGGCTCCCTCTTCCACTCTATACAAGAACTGTATTCATCCAGGAAATCTTCCTTTAGAGATTATTCAAGTTAAAAGTCACTGTTGATTATTTTGTTCACTCTGATGACTACTTTGTGAAATGTAACTGCTATATCCTATAGATCATCTTCCTGTTCAGAGGCAAATACCCTTTGTACCACTCAGAGATAAACTATCAATCATTATCCTATGGACTGGATTTACCATTAGTAGCTAATAATGTGTATGCGAACTGGACATTGTGTGGCAAATTCAATGATAACAACAACATTGTGGTTCCCCAATCTGAAAGAGTAATGCATTTCTTGGTGGTGTATCCATGCATAGAATCTACCAAATTGCTTTCAGTGAATATCCTGAAAGGCTTCAACTGAAAATTATGTTTTCCCCAATTTCCATGTAATCCCAGCTAATAGGAATGGAAGTGTTTACTGGAGTTCTGTATTGATATCGGATTGGGTGTAGCGAATTCATTCTTCAGGCATAAGATTATTTACCATTACACATAGGAGAGTTGGAGTGCTAGATCCGTGATGGACATATAATGACTGACTTTAAATTCAGAAAATCTGGGGATTTTTTTTTGAAGATATATCACTATCTGATTTGCACCAAATTAAGTATTTCTAGAAATAGAATAGATAAAGTGATGTCTGTCTGCAGATGGATAAGGGTAGAAATTATCCAAATATTTGACAGAAGTACATTGATATGATTAGTGGAGGTTCCAAAGAATGGACATTCAGCAGATTCAGGGTACATATGAATTGCTTGATGTTGAAAGGGGACTTTTGCAGGTTTTACAAAATATTTGTTTTTGATGCGATACTGCAGATGATAGGTAGGACCACCATTTGGTGTTGAAAGGAGACTTCTGCAGTCCACACCACGATTGTACCAAGCTTGTGAAATCTCCGTGTGATATTAAATGTAGTCATCTGCTGTAGATGTCCCCATTGAACATGAATTATGCTGAAGGCAGCGCCATTCTGCTTGTTACTGTGTGGACGGTTGTGTTATATGTATCACGTTGTTAACTCATCCAATTTTGCGATTAAAAAGTGAACTGTCGTAATATCTTCGAGTGAAACTGATAGCAGTGGAAATGTGTTAAGTAGGAAGAGGAAGAAGGGAGTGCTAGATTCTCATTTTAACCTTGCAATATCCAAGAGGATGCTAGGCATTCTGCGAAACCTTTCTAAACAGCGAAGGGGAATCTGTACCTGCCAAAGTTGGTGCTACATCCTGTGGGTAAGTTCGAGAGAATTTGTTTTTATTCCTATCTCCCTAAGATGAATGTACACATTTTTTTTTTTTCTGATACAATTTGATCGTATTCAATAACGATAATAATACAGCATAATATAGGATTTTAGGGGCATAATGATAAACATTTCAGTAATAGAATTCTTCGTCCTTTGCTTCAGGTGCAAAACTGTTAACTGCCTCGACTCATGGACAACAAGAAGGAAAAGAAGGTATGCTTCATTTCTTCTCTGAACTGAAAATGAAAGATGAGCAAGACATATTCCTCCAAAAAAGTTGTGAGGTGGAAACTCCTAAAAGAAGATTGTCTTCAGACATTTACAGGCATCCAGAAGCAGTTTCTATCAAATATTATCTTTCATATGGCATGAAGAAAGCAGCTGTGTGTAAAACAGTGTTTCTGGCTGTGTATTGAATTACAAAGAAACAATCAGAATGGATTTCTAAATTACTACTGACCAATTCTGTCCCACAAGATAAGAGGGGTAAAACTGCCGGTAATTTCCTTCCAGCTAATTTAGTAGGTGATATGAATGCGCATATTGCTTCCTTTCTGTATGAAACCAGGCACTATACCTCAGAAGAATACCGTTGGTTAAGTTCTTCATTGAATGTCAATATCATGTTTGAAAGCTTCAACATTGCTTCCTTTCTATATGAAACCGGGCACTATACCTCAAAAGAATACCGTTGGTTAAGTTCTTCATTGAACATCAATATCATGTTTGACTCTTCAACAAAACATTTCCGCACCACAAAGACAAAGAGTCGTACACTGGTTATTAACTTTATTTCAAGGAAAGTTTTTGATTTAAAGTTTAGCTGTCGTAAAGAGTGCTCTAAGGCAAGTTGAGAGACTTTATACACTCATGTTCATAAAAATCAGAACACCTTGAAAGACTAAAGAAAGGAAGTTCATATTCACAGGACATGTGCATTAGTATGTTCTGAAGAAATTATTAGCATTTGAACCATGTCGGCTCTCAGGTTGAAGGTCCACATCGATATCTCAGCGCACCACCACCGACTGGTAAAATGTGCCTGCAGCTCTCATTGTCACTATAAACTGGAGGTAATGGATCAGTGTGACTTGAGCAGACGTGCAGGATGCCTCATGGATGTATGCGAGAACCGTACCGTCAGATGAGTGAGTTTGAAAGAGGGCGCATTATTGCCAAGATGCATGCATCCGGGAAATTGCTGCTCATGTGGGACGAAGTGTGTGGGCAGTGCAACGGGTGTGTACAGCTCTGGCACAACAGTTGAACAGTGTAACACATCGTACTCTATCACGAGTCGCAGTCCACCACCGTTTATTACAGTCTGGGTTAACGGCGCATCGTCCACTTCTCCGCCTACCTTTGACTCATGATCACAATTATGAGGCTGGATTTTCCCACCTAATCAATACTTTTATTTATATTAAAGTACTTAAAATACTTGAAACCTTTTTCAGTACCAGTTTCAGCCTTTATAATAGGCCATCTTCAGCTGCTGAAGAACAACCTTAATTTTTGTTAAAATAACACACAATGTTAAACACTACAGATTATAAGTTTAGGATGACTTATTTCTAAGTTTAAATGATACATTATTGTGATAAAACATGCATAAGTGAGAATTGTAACAGTCTGAAATTACATATAAATTATAAACATAAAAGTTTTCCACCTATTCAATACATAGTTTTATTTACACTGCGTGTATTTACATTATGTGGGACTAGTTTCAACCCTGCTCAGGGTCATCATCAGCCATATTTAAACAATACACAGTATTCAAAGAAATCCTAAAACATGTTTCTAATGAACAGTAAGAACAGTATGAAACAAATATATAATTAACACTGTGATGTGTGGTTGAATTAGGCGAAGTGCTGTGGTGCTAAAAATGTTGTGTATGAAAGTGAAATATTACAAGTGACAATAGGTGAGCAATTATATAATACAAGTACACAAATACGATAAAAAGTCTGGGTATAGAAGTACAAATGAGATGCTCTATGTTGTGGATCAATTTGAGTCAAATTTTTTAGACACATGGTGTTTCAGATAGAATTCAGTAGGTCCTGGCAATACATTATGGTTGTGGACCGAGTGTTATGGTACTAAGACTGAACACAATATAATGCGACACTTATAATAAAAGTATGTACAAATGTTCGAGTAATAAATGTGTACATGATACTCTCTAGTCTGAGTCTGAAATTGTCTAATAGTACGTTGTGAAGTGTCATTGGCCTAGATGCTCCTTGATGTACCTTTGACTATTGTCCATAAACATGCTAGACTCCAATGGTGTATGGAACGACGTCACTGGGGATAGGAATGGCAGCAGATAGAGTTTTCGTACGAATCCAGGTTCTGTTTATTTGAAAATGATATCCGCATTTTGGTTCGCTGCAGACAGGGCATCACATAAACTGCATTCGCACATGACATACAGAGCCATCTCCAAGGCCTTATGGTGTGGGGTGCTATTGGGTACAACCACAAATCACAGTTGGTGCATGTCCAGGGCACTGTGACCAGTTTGACATACGTGAATGACATCCTGCAACCCGTAGCGATACCCTTCGTGCACGGCATCCCAGACACCATATTTCAGCAGGACAATCCGCGCCCTCGGGTTGCTGCACGAACACGTGCCTTCTTGTTGTCACAGGATGTCAGACTGTTGGCCTGGCCCGTCCAATCCGGATTTATCGCCAATCGAAAATGTGTGGTGTGACACTGTGACCCAATGCCAACCACCAGAGATGAACTGTGGAACCAGGTGAATGCAGCATGGATGGCTATACCCCAGGATGCCTTTGATACCTGCCAGGCTGAGTGGCTCAGGCAGTTGAGGTGCTGGCCTTCTGACTCCAACTTGGCAGATTCGATCCTGGCTCAGTCTGGTGAAGTACTCAAATATGCCAGCCTCATGTCGGTAAATTTACTGGCACATAAAAGAACTCTTGTGGGACTAAATTCTGGTACCTCAGCGTCTCCGAGAACCATAAAAGTAGTTAGTGGCACGTAAAGCAAATATCATCATCGTTCGCACCTTACACGCGTCGATTCCATCACGCATGAAAAAAGTTATCAGTGCCCGTGGAGGACTCGGTGCCTGCTAGGCAACAGGACACATACTGAACCTAACTGCCTGAAATGCTAATCGTTTCTGCAGAACATACTGTGAATATGAACTTCCTATCTCTGGTCTTTCAAGGTGTTCTTTTTTTTTTTTTTTTAATGAACATGAACACCACATCATGGCAGCATGTTCGATTTCAGTATCTGGTAGGTCAGTATTACAAGACCTGTCCAAGTGTTGATTCGTATAGCAGAAATGTGCTGAAAGCAGTGAAAATGTCATTTAAGCCATCTCGGTACCATCAGTTGACATGCAATAGCTCCAATCCAGGAGTACTGCTGGCAAAACCTGTTGTCAATGCCATAGTCGAGCATTCATTCAGACTGAGAAATACCCAACAAAATTTGAGTCTATGCACTCAACGAGCAATCACTAGGAGACCAGTTATGGCTAGTAAAATTGATGACATTAGAAAAACACTAAAATTTATCCCTCGTGAGCACCTGGATTACTGGCGTGGAATTCTTACCTATCCAATCAGGCAGGAAACCCAAGGCGAGAGCGGTATGGTGAATAGTTCGGTGTTCTGTGTTTCAGTGATTCTGGCCAAGAGCAATCTGTATTCTTTGTGCATAATATCAGTGTTGTTGCATTTTTTCATTACATTGAATTGCTGTTATTGGAATTAATGCTTTGTGTGTTTCAGTGATTCTTGCATTGATATTATACTTAATTTTCATATCACTATTAAGGTAAATATTGGTTCTGTGTTCATATAGAGAATTGTATTTATACATTTCAAAAGCAAGAACAATACATTTTGTAATTATTTGTGGGTTAAGTTGGTATTCAGAGTTCCAAAGTTCACTCCATTTGATGTATCAAGGGGACTTTACAATACGAACATCTGTCTATTTTTGTAATCTATGAATTGAATTTTGTATTTTCGTGCACTGAAGTGTGCATTAGTATAGGCATCATGCACTGGCAGAAACGTAAAACATAGATCGACATTTTCCATCACTTAGATAGTTTTTTTCCTTCTCCTGTAAAATCTTGAAATTGTCAGAAGTCCCTTTTCAACATCGAGCGATTCATATAGGAAGAGAATGTGTGGCACACAGGGATGCAGTAGTAGAAACGTCAAGAGAATTTCTAGGAAACTTACTGGTTTCTTGTAAATATAAAGGGATGACATAACAAAAACTGCTCCAAACAAGAACTGATATAGATGGGGATTTAAGAAATAAAGTTTAAAACATCCTTGTGGTGTCCAAGGAGAAATCACAGGAATATTTTGGCAGTAACCTGGATATGTCAAGCAGCAAGGAAACCTTTCTGGATTGCAATAAAGAATCCTAGAAATGGGACTGGAAAAGAGAAATGAATAGTCAAACTCATTAGGAATCCCAGGGAATCACTGGACAGATGGGAGGGATATTTTGAAAAATCATTTCAAGGTAAAAGAAAATCTTTCTATTGAAGTCCCAAATAATGTTCACGGAGAAAAGAATAGCGATGGCAGCAACATGCTCGGCAGTATTTTGTGCTTCTATATGACATGTAACTTTAAGGCTTTTCGGTCTGTTGAAAATACTGTACTTGTAATATTCTTACATTTTCGTAAGAATTCTGAAAAAGATCACCCTATTGTGTGTAGTGGTCAGGTACCTAGTAGACCTGTTTTCCAGGGCACATCCCATCGTCACTATAAGACCTATCTGTGTGGGTGTGACGTAATGCCAATTGAAAAAAGAAAAACGTTAAAGTGTGGTTGTCACTTTATTTTAATTAGATATCAAGATTTTAAGCCAGCATATAATATTACGGACTATATATGTAACTTCTAGAATCATTAACCCATTGTTTGTACATACTCTCTTTCTCATTCTGTTCTTCTCGTACAGGACTTTCATAGTCTCATTTGACTTCTTTAAATGGACATTTCACTGCTATGTTTTTCGGCAGGTTTGTTCCATGTTGGTTGTGTTTTTTATCTTGTTTGCTTTGTTGAAGATGTTCATTACATTAATCGAAACTAGTCCAAAAACTTTTGAATGAATTAATGCTAATTACCTCAAATTAATGTATTGATTAGATGGGATTAAAAGTTTTACTTTTATAAATAAAAATTTGAGTTCCACGAAAAACAAATAGGCCTGAAGGTGCAGTATGATAAAGGAAAAAACTCAAGATTCTTCTTGGCATCCACCATAATACCAGCCCGTGAATGAAAGAACAGAGTAGTCAGGTAACCAAAATATAAGAATGTGAAATAAACCAAACCCAAATAAAGGAAATTAAATTCTCAATGAACTACTAAGCATACGTTTCTCACCAGTCAGATAACATTGACATGAAAGAGCAAGAGCTGTCCGTATGAGAGACAATTTTCCACGACAGGACATTCATCAATCGGATTTCTCACACATATACTAGAGGGCGATGCATGACATATTAGACTCTTATTATAGATGTCTCTCCAAAGATACCACCAGCAGGAACCATAAACCTGTAGACCAAACCATACTCAACACATATCACATAAGGCCCCTTGCTGTCGGCCCTGAAAGCTATAGAAAAGCTCTCGAGAATATGCAAGCAAGTTAAATGCTTATCTACTTGGATATTAAATGCATATGTGAGCCGTAAGTCATGCGGCCTACAGATATAGACGTAGTGAGAAGAATATAGTTAGACGTGGCTCTTTCATATAAAATTGCACACACAAAATTGGTAACAGAAACGTAATCCTAGCTTAGTGTCAGAGAAGTTGAACAAAAAAGCGTATTTATAAACATAACAGAAAACCAACTCGCATAAAACTCGGTTCAGATACAAATGAAATACAAAAAAGAATGAACCAAAGTCACCCAGATGCCAAGGAAGTGAATAGCCTAACAACAGAGAAAGAAATTACACCAAGAACGAAATATGACATTGCTGCAGCAAATATAGAGAGCAGACGTGATTAAGATAAAAATGCAGTATAATAAATTTGGTCCACCATGTTTTCTTTGTGACCAAAATGCACACAACAGGAAGACAAAATAACCCAAGAGAAAAACAAAGCATGGAACATAAGAATATGCACGTTGCTGCAACTTGGTCTTGAAAGAACGAAATATTAGAGACTATCAGATTAAAATTTACAGAGAAAAACCATTCATATTTAAGGGAACAAAAAAACTATAATAATATTAAACCCTGCACAGGAAGAGTGGCTTTTACTGTGTACAATTAATATTAGTATAAAAGTAAGAGTATAGTTGTGTAACCAGCTTTTTTTCTCTCTGTCTCCTGCTATGAGTTAAGTGGCAAATTTCATCAAAGTATATCTCCACAATCCCTCACATTTCTCATAAAATGAACTAATATTGAATATACTTTAAATTAGGAATCGTAGTTTTTCCTTGACATACTGTGCAGTAAGTGAATTTAGAACCCCTATATGAATTTAAATGAAACCTAATCCAGTCCCACAGATAGTGAAATATATTCTTATCTAAGAACTATAGGTAGGCAATTCAATTGTTTTTAGTGTACCGTATAGTGTTCAAATGTTATGTTTCCAGTAATTTTGTCTGCCTATGTTTCTTGCTGTTACCAGAAATGCACTATTTTAATTTATGAAATACAATACGGTAGGACAAGAATTTAGGAGAATAGCATGGCACAAAAATTATTCCTGTCTTGATAGGTGTTGAGAAAAAATTGCGTTGGAATCATTAACATTAATTCAGTTTATTATAGATGCAGATACCATTTCTTTTCTCCATGTGGTTTTTGTATATTTTTATTTTTATTGTGCTGATATTTAAGCTTCAAGTGGGTTTGATGATATCAAATAATTGAGAGCTGACTGAAGTTGTAAATCTCTAAATTACATTGAAAGATTATTAAGAACTGTCAGGAAGTAAGTTCATGTATATCTTTGGCCCAATGCAGAATCACCATCATTTGTGAAACAAATGGAGAGCAAGGAAATTGCTGCTGGGGAACCAATTGTTCTTGAATGTATGGCTGCTGGGTCGCCCAAACCCACGTTGGTGTGGAGAAAAGATGGTGGCAGTCTAATTACAACTGAGAGACATTTCTTCACAGCAGATGACCAATTATTAATTATTGTGGATACTACTATGGCTGATGCAGGGAAGTATGAATGTGAAATGTCAAACCCCTTGGGAACAGAGAAAGGTTATTCTCAACTTACTGTAATACCAGGTGAGTGTATTTTTAAACATTAATCAGAAAGTTTTGTAATGTTGGTAGGAGTTTTTGCAGAAAAATTGGAAGGTGGTAGTTAAAAATTTGAAACCTTCAATAACATAGTGCCTTTTTCCTATTGAATCTCATTTAGTGGATCATATGTGTGGTTGAAAGATATCCATATTTTCTTCAATAGGTCACTCAGGAAAGTTTAGAAGGTGAGGAGACACTGGCATTTGCAAAGTTTCTGGAGGGGGTTTTCCTCCTCCTTTTTTTCTTTCTGCTGAAAGTTATCAACAGTTGTAATGTGAGAGATGTGTACATTAACACACAAAAACTTCCATCAAGTTAAGTTTCCTGTGATCTAGTTAATTGTTAACCCCTCAAGCCAGGATTTAAATTTCCCTAGCCATGAGCCTACTGGCGGTACTTTAAATGGTCCAAGCAGCAGCTATCGTTACAATACTACAAGTAAACATTTATATCTTGACAATGTTTGCACACAAATAACCCAAATTTTGAGTAGATACATACCACCAATAGACACTTCGTTAGAGAGAAGAAAAAAAAGTTAACCCACCAAAAAGTTGGCTTCAGTGTGATAATCTTTGAAACACTCATCTACACAGAGCCCAACAATGCACTCCTTGCACCAGAATGGAGTTTCCTTCCATTTTCCAGTTTTTTTTACTGCTTATGTTTAATTACAACTCTTACAGATAAAAGAATGAATCCATTAGAAAGTAGATGTGTTTTGAACAAATTCACTCCTATTCAATAGGTTTTTGATGAAATCAATAATCTTTTTCTGGTTTACTATGCTCCAGGGACAGATACTGTTGTTGATGAAATGCTTTCACTTTTTAGAGGCAGATGCCCATTCATAGGGCTCATAAAGTTTAAACCCAGAAAGTGTGACATACGTTTAGAATGTATGTTCACAGAATCAAAAAACAAGGTATATCCTCAGTATGGAGCAATATGTTGGTAGGAACCGGGGTGATGTACAGGGTTCGAACACTCCATTAGCAGTTGTGAAATGTTTGATTTCTCCAGTAGACAAATCTGGGCGCAAAGTCACAACGGACGGTATTATACTTCCGTTGACTTGACTGAGAATTTATGGAATAACCATAATATTACCCTAGTTGGAACACTACAGATAAATAGAAAACGCATTCCCCAAGAGCTTAAAGTGGTACGAGGAAGAGAGCTTTACTCTAGCATGTTTGCTTTCGCAGAAGGAAGTTTTTCTGTCACCATCGTTTCATACATAGCAAAAGACAAACCCAAAACAATTCTCCTCCTGCTATTTACTCAACTTTCAGATGCAGCAATTGGTTCACAGGAGGATCCAAAGAGAAAAACTTTTTTTTTTAATTTATACTACCATGAGACAAAAGGTTGATAGATCAGATGGTGAGGAAATACTCAACAAAAAATGGTACACACGGGTGACCATTGTCTATTTTATTTACACCCTTCTCGACATTGCAGCTCTCAATGGCTTTGCAGTCTTCATGTTAAATTTCCCAGCATGCAATGAAAGGAAACCTAATAAAAGAAGAATGTGCATGAGGGAACTAGGTCTTCAGCTTGTGAAACCTCAAATCCAAGAGCGCACTGAATAAAGCGAAGGGCTGCAGAAATCAGTCATTTCTTCTAGGGAAGGAATTTTGGGCATGAAAATAAAACAAAACTGGAGTGCAAAGCTGGCAACTGGTGAAGGAGGTCTGTGCCGTATGTGCACAGCTCTGTCCCATTTGAAAAATGAAAAGCATAACAAAGTGAACAGGACTACCATATGGTGTTCAAGTTGTTAAAGTGCTTGACTATTGGTTATTGAATAGGAAGAAACAGCTTGGATCTCAAGTGACCAGCAGCTAGTTTCGGCCTTATTATAAATGCTAAAGCATATGGTGTTGCTTTCAGCTGGAATTGTCTCGAGGTGAATCTTGATGTCTTTTATTTTAGTGTTCTTACATATAGGCCTACATCGGTGTGGAGCTTTAAATTAGAGGTTGTGCGTGTACCTTTATTGCAAAAGAAGCAGTGTTATACAATTGCTTTGAACTGTGGGGTAAAAGTTCCTTATGGAGATCTTTGTAGGTACCTAAGTGTTAATATAAGGAAAGATCTGCCTTGGGATAATCACATTAATGGGATAGTAAATAAAGGGTACAGATCTCTGCACATGGTTATGAAGGTGTTTAGGGGTTGTAGTAAGGATATAAAGGAGAGGGCATATAAAGCTCTAGTAAGACCCCAACTAGAGTATGGTTCAAGTGTATGGGACCCTCACCAGGATTACTTGATTCAAGAACTGGAAAAAATCCAACGTAAAGCAGCTTGATTTGTTCTGGGTGATTTTCAACAAAAGAGTAGTGTTACAAAAATGTTGCAAAGTTTGGGCTGGGAAGACTTGGGAAAAAGAAGACGACCTGCTAGACTGAGTGTTATGTCAAGCAGGCAATACCAGAACAGTTAGACGCGTCCAACATGATATGAACGAATAATTTTTCTGTCACATCTAAGGCTAAGAACCAACACACAACAACTGGGCCGATTGTCCTTACAAGACCGTCATTAAGAACTGCTTCACTATCAAGCAACAGTTCCAGTTGAGATTTTTCGAGAAATTATTCGTTCAGTATCAACACATACAGCAGGAAGCAAGATTTTCCTATAACAATTACCACAACATTAATTATTCTAACGTTACAATGAATAGTTCTTATCCAATTGCACAGCACGGTCTGACTTATGCCTCTTGCCTTAAAGTTGATGTTGCATAGGTCACATCACGCACGAGTTAATGTTAAACTCAGGTTTTAACCCTGACAGTAACACCATACGTTTTTCTGACGTGTTGTGCGAATGAATGCCATCTATTCCTCTTAAGGAGGGGAGAGTTATCCCCTCCACCACCTCTATTCCTTGTTCATTCCATCTGGTAACTTTAATGTAACTTTAAATAATAGGCCTTGAGTGACATGTCTTCGAAACGTGTGGTGTAACTAAAGCGATATTTATAGACGTGTTACAGTCAGGGTTAAACTGCAAAAGTTCCCCTAGAAGAAGGTGTCATTGGACCCACGTCTTTTAATGTTATAATGGTAGCATAAATTGAAGAAGATCCATTTAGGTTTTAGGTATTCTACACTCCACATAAGTTAGGACTGATCATGTTTTAAATTTTAATAAAGAAAGTGTATTTTATTTCTAGTTTCCTCCATTAACCATCATTTGTTCTGTCCATATATTTTAGATGTCCAACTCCATGGCTAAATGGTTAGCATGCTGGCCTTTGGTCAAAGGGGTCCCGGGTTCGATTCCCAGCAGGGTCAGAAATTTTAACCATCATTGGTTAATTTTGCTGGCACAGGGGCTGGGTGTATGTGTCGTCTTCATCATCACTGAATCCTCATCATGACGCGCAAGTCGCCTAAGGGCATCAAATCAAAAGACCTGCACCTGGCCAGCCGAACATGTCCTCAGACACTCCCGGCACTAAAAGCCATATGCCATTTCATTTTAGATGTTTTCTAGTGTGTTAATTTTATGATGGTTGTTAATTGTCAACTTTATATCTTACAAGCATTCTTAAGGTCCAAGACTAATGACTTGAAGGTTGAGTTAAGGCTGATGCTGCCCCTAATAGAGGGTGAAACATGTACCTAATAAGACTCGATAATAATATCTAAAAGTTTAACCATAAGATTCTAGGTATGTATTGAATAGGTGATCTTATTAAGTATTCTTGAAATTTTTTTTATATACGTGTTATGTTCCGAGCTGTCAGTGGAGAATGGCGTAGAATGACATTAGCAGATGATTAAGTTGAGCGGTGTCTTTAAAAGTAGGAAAGATCACAATATGAAGATAAAGTTGGAATTCAAGAGGACAAATTGGGGCAAATATTTGTTTATAGGAAGGGGAATTAGGGATTGGAATAAGTTACCAAGGGAGATGTTCAATAAATTTCCAATTACTTTGAAATCATTTAAGAAAAGGCTAAGAAAGTATGATTGATTGATCATCTGTTCATCATGCAGAAAACAGAGTTCCAAATCTTCCAAATGTGTGAAAATCACTTTGAATGGCATGATTCACCACACTGAGAGTAGAACATAGAAAATATTGGCATTTTAATTATAGATCACTCAGCTGTTTTTTAGTAGGCAAGTCATTGGAAGGTTGACAGCTGATAATGTGACCTAGCTGAAATAACCTCTGTCATTGTTGAAAGATCTCTTTAGTTGATTGTCGTCGTCATCATCATCATTCATAATCATCATTTTCCAATTCTAGTTTCCCGGCTGTGGTGTTAGTTTATTGTAAAGAATGTAAAAGAAGTTTTTAAATGCTGTTCGTATAAATATCTTCAATAATAATCATAGATTCCCAGGAACTTGACATTATGTGGTGGTCACAAAGTACACCCCCAGTTGGCATACAATGAAATAAAAAATAGGTCAGGATTCTTAGGTAGAAATAATAATTTATTGGTATGTTCAGGCTTTAAAATCACATACTGATCAGTAAGTAATATTACCAGGTAACCGCTGGATTTTATGTATATGTATAAATGAAAACTGTGAGTATTAAATACGAGTCAGTCAGACTCGTTCATGATGAAAGTAACAAATCTCAAATTGAAGTATATTTATTTTGTGTAATGTAAACCCGTTTTGAAAGAATTTGTTGGAATTTTGTCAACAGTGAAACCATTTTTTTAAAGCTTATTTTTTCCTATTGTTTCCAAACATGTATCTTGTTTCTTTTCAGCAATGGGATCTGTTGTCAATGAAAGTGATATGACTGGTATAATTATCATCACAGTAGTGTGCTGTGCTGTTGCAACTTCCATTGTTTGGGTAGTGATAATTTATCAAACACGCAAGAGAATGGGATTAGTTGAAGTGGGTAGTGCAACTTGCCAGTACCCAAGAACTTTGCTTCCTTCTAATCTTAGCTCTGCACCACATCTGTACATGGATACAAATTCAGAACATTCAAGTGGCAAAGACAGTGGTACAGGAGATTCAGCTAAACGAAGCAGTGATGATTTATTACTGGGAAATGGACTATCTGTCAATCTTGAAGGTAAGCCTTATAGTGGATAACATCTCTCATTTTTGCTCCTTCCTTGTTATGGATGGAGCTTTGGTATTGCATGTTTGAACAATAAATTGCATGAAGAGGTAGATTTTCCTAATTGTGCATGTTTTCTATCAGCTGAGCTATAGTAATACGGCAGCATATTTGCATTTTACTTCTCAATTTGCCTCTGCATTCCACTCCTCACAGAATAAGGCAACTCTATGCCAGATTATCCCAAGACTTTCAAATTCTTGTCAGAGCCAGGAACTGACCCCAGTGTCTTCTGGTCTGCCATCCATAAGTATGACTTTTAGAACAAGATGGTGGCCAAAAATTTATACAACTGAAAAAGATATCTTTCATTTTACTTATTGCAGTACATCTCCGAGACTGATTTAAACTCCAGACAGCCGTTACTCTTAAATGAAGGATAAAGCTAGGACTGGGAAGGTAGCTACCATGGTGTAGTATTTCTCTGGTATGCAAATGGGAAACCATGGAACATCATCTTCAGAGCTGATGATGACAGAGTTCAAACTCGCCATCATTTTAATAAAAATTTACAACCGGGCGAGTTGGCCGTGCGTGTAGAGGCGCGCGACTGTGAGCTTGCATCCGGGAGATAGTAGGTTCGAATCCCACTATCGGCAGCCCTGAAGATGGTTTTCCGTGGTTTCCCATTTTCACACCAGGCAAATGCTGGGGCTGTACCTTAATTAAGGCCACGGCCGCTTCCTTCCAACTCCTAGGCCTTTCCTATCCCATCGTCGCCATAAGACCTATCTGTGTCGGTGCGACGTAAAGCCCGTAGCAAAAAAAAAAAAAAATTTACAGCTACACTACCTGTACTTCATTGCCAACTTGCTCATTGATTTTATTAACTAATCCATATCT
Organism: Anabrus simplex; assembly: GCF_040414725.1. Taxonomy (NCBI): domain Eukaryota; kingdom Metazoa; phylum Arthropoda; class Insecta; order Orthoptera; family Tettigoniidae; genus Anabrus; species Anabrus simplex. The sequence goes on along the minus strand of NC_090266.1, from coordinate 672,864,095 downwards.
GTACTCCTAGAGAGCAATTTTTTCAAAAACTTTCATAGATATTTTTCTTCATCATAATTGTCTTTTCTACTATTGGTCCTTATAGGCCTGTTACAGTCTCAGTTCATCTTCTTACTGGTCTTCGTACAGCTCTTACTCCCTGTGGGTTAATATGTTAAGATTCCGTATGAGAATCCATTTGCTATTCACTCTTTATACAAGGTCTCTTCATGATTTTTTTGTACTTCTGTAGTTAGAAATATTGGTTTTATAGTTCTCTGGGAATGTCTTTAGAACTTCTAATAGTGTGTGTGCTACTGTCCCCCTCACACCACAGAACTAGAACTAGTCTGTCTTCAGTGTTCAATGGACTCTTCAGAGTACTTAAGCTTCACTGTGTACGTGAGAGTGGTTTTAATTAATGTGTTTTACATTTTGATTCCAGTGAGTTCCTGTTTGTTATTATTCCTGTGATTTTTAGTTTGTAATTTTCTTATATACCAACCAAGTGGCTGTGGGGTTTTGGTCATGGAGCTATCATCTTGCAATATAAATGGTCCATTATTGGACACTATAAATTTTCCAGCTAACTCACTCCTGGTTGCCAGCGCCTTACCCCCGTGCACCAGGTTGGCCTCATCAGTTGGTACCTAGCACACCCACCAAGATGCGTGGCTAGTGCATACCGTGGAGGCCACTGCATTTGTCTAGGTGCGATGTACAGCAGATCGGGAAAGGAAAAAATTTGATAAATGTCGTTTTCATGAGTGTAACATAGATACTAACCTAAATATATAATTACTAATTGGTATCTATGAATATTTTGGTTCTCCTATGTTATTTCCCAATGAACGCCATATCCAGGGCTGGGTTTTTTCGTGTTAATTTTTCACAAATTTATTTGGAACCATGTAAAATATTGTGTTATAGTTAAAAATATGGAAGTAATTTTGTAAAAATTTTGTATACACAATGTTATTAAATCAATCGATGATTTTTATAAGACATAACATTTGCAACATTTATGGGAAAATAAGGGTTGAAAATAGTAAATAATAAATTGTATCTTCTGAAAAATCAACCTTGCTCGGTTATATTTGTATATTAAAAAATGTGGAGCAGCATAAAACAAAGTTGTACACACACAAAATCTCTCATTAATTTTCATTAATCAAACATCAGCATACAACAAATGACTGTATTTTCCTTCTTCATACTTCATCCCTTATCTGACACTACAAGACTGTACTTTGGGGGTGGGAGAAAAGAAAGAAAAAATGTTCACTATCTGTGTGTGAAAGAGGTAACCACAATGACTGCATACACTTATCAACAAACACTTTCAACACATCACCTCTTGCTTTTAATATGTCCAGTTTGTCACTTACATTGAGCGAAGATTTATCACTATCAACTAATATACCTTTAGCTAATCTGCATAACTCTACATAACCTAAAAGCAAATCACATTGTTCACCAACATTTGTGAACTCTGGTAGTTTACTTAGCATTGCTTTAAGTCTATCAAAATTACTCACCCCAAGCTTGGAAAGCAATTTTGGTAGTTCAAAACTATAATCGACTGATTGAATTATTTCAGTAATTACATTCATCGTTTGATAGCATGGCTTCTAGTGTTTTAACCCTTTCGTGGCCAGTGGGTGATATAATTCCCACTAACTTTCTTCTGCAATTGGGCCATTGGGTGACATGATTCCCACATTTGATTTGTGCTGCTACCTGGTGTGGACGTCAGAAAATCTAGGAAAAAATTCTTCTCGGGTATATTTGCAGTTTCTAGGTTGGTGGACGTGTTTGTTTACATGTGTGTAGTGTAATGACTGCCAGAAGCGCACATTTTTGGGAAGTGAAGTGATTTTCTGCACCAGAAAGATGGATATTAGTAATTCTAAGCTATTTACGTTATCATAAATTATTATGTAGTGCTTCAGACATAGATTGATCATATTTTTGTCTCAGTATGGGTAAATAAATAATATTATGTAAAGGTGAAACACAGGAACATAAGTTCTTCATATTGCCATGATTACTCATTTCCAGAATTATTTTGTTATTTTTATTTTATTTTATTTTGCTATGTTACTGAGTTATAGAAATTCCATGGAAAGTAAAATGTAATGTATTAGTAGCTTGTTTCATGACAAATAAATGTGTTCAGATTACCTTCCCAATATATGATTGTGGATCTATTATTCGTTTGGCTTTCACTTTGTACACCCCTTATTCTACCTGAAATTATGGTTACAGCTGCATTCAGTGTAAATTAGTAATACTTCTGTGTGGTATAAGATGAATGCACATATTCACATTCTATGTCCTGATTTTTGTGTGCTAGCATTTGGTTATTGGGAAGTAGAGTTCCCACAATTTTTTCACAGTTCCAGTGTTTGAAAACTTAAAAAAAAATAGCTTCTCATTCTTTGACATTCCATCACTACAAAAATATGTTTAGTTCCCAAAAATTCATTTCTTAAATAATTTGGCCACGAAAGGGTTAAGTGTTAATTCAGCACATACTTGTAATGAATTCTGAATGGCAGCTTCTATTCTTAGAATCAACATCTTCTATTAATTGATTAATTTTAGCTTCAGACTGGCCACACTGTGTTAGTTCACATTTGGTTTTTAGAGATTCAATTCACGAAATTAATAAATGTGCTACAGGTTCCTTGCATGTCTGGAATTCTAATATATGTTTTATAATCAATTTGCAATTCAAATCGATGAAGGAAGCACAGATTTTCAAAATTTTACATTTATCTGGAATACAAATGCATTCCTCAACTAAGTTCTGATCCTGAGGTGAGAATGAATTGCACTACTGATTGAAGAAATCTACAATTGCTTCAATATACTCAAACAGATATTCCACAGAAATAAACCAATTTGACCATCTTGTCATAACAGGAATAGGAAATAAATTTGGTCTGAAGTCAGGATAGATTTCTGCAAAAATCTTTTATACCATGATTTGATTTTCCTTGCATTTCTAAAAACACCTCCTAGACCTGAAATAACACAATTACCAGACGAGTTGGCTGCGCGGTTATGGGCTTGCAGCTGTGAGCTTGCATCCGGGAGGTAGTGGGTTCGAACCCCGCTGTCGGCAGCCCTGAAGATGTTTTCCATGGTTTCCCATTTTTACACCATGCAAATGCTGGGGCTGTACCTTAATTAAGGCCACAGCTGCTTCCTTCCCACTCCTAGACTTTCTTATTCCATCATCGCCATAAGAACTCTCTGTGTCAGAACAATGTAAAGAAAAAAACACAAGATCTTTCATATTTCTCTGCAATATTTATAACTCCAACATGTGAAACCAATCAAATGATCTTGTATGGGTACTTTACTGAGCAGATGGCTGTGTACTTTGTGTCATGTAGCTGTCAGCCTGCATTCGGGAGGTAGTGGGTTCGAACCCCTCTCTCGGCAGCTCTGAAGGTGCTTTTCCGTCGCTCCTATCCCTTTCCTATCCCATCGTTGTCACAATACCTATCTGTGTCTGTGCAGCATAAAACAGATTGTAAAAAAAATAGAGTTTAACTCATTTCAACATGTAATTGACATTCAAATCTTTAGTTTTTTTAACCACCACTTGGCTCATTGTGATTGCATTTGCTGCTTCTAGAAATTGACATGAACCAGGATAAAGTTTCTGAACCGACTTCCATTCTATAGTTCCAGCAAGTACCACAAATGCACAGTTACCATTAGAATCGGTCATTTCATCACAAAATATTATGACTGGTTTGTTCGTATGATCTTCAATAATATCGATCCTAGTTTCTGTGGCATAACCATCTTGCAGTGGGAAGATCTCCAGACCCCTATACATACTTCCTCATCCACGCCCACAATGCAGGATGGTCCACTTTTTCTAAAATAACATGTAATATTATTATTTCCATCCTACATTCCCTTTTAATTAATTTTAAAATGGCCTTTATTTAGTACCGGTAACGTAACCAGTCCATTGCTGTCACCCTTCACAATGTTATTGAGACATGCAGCATAAGTAATAGTGCTAACAGTGGTATGATTAGGAAATATCTCATTCCTGCCAAACTAAAAAGGATACTATATCTTAACAAAGCTATTTTTGCTATTCATTTGTATATTTTTTAGCAAAAGGGGTTTCTTACTCCCAACCCCCCCCCCCCCTCCGTAACTACGCCACTGTTAAAAAGCATAATTAATATACAATCATAAAATACAGCTTGCCTTTAGGAACATTTATATTGTGCCCATTACGAACTCGTATTTTTCTTCTTTCACTTTTCCTATGCCTGAAGTCCTTTCAAAGCAGAATCCTGTGGACTCGTTAGCTGAACATGATTTCAGTGCCTTTTACTTTGAATGTGTTTTTCACATGAATCACACCTTTTCTACTCAACCTAGTATTACAATATCTACACAATACATTAGTACCACTTGCCACAAAACCATGCTTCTGGAATTCGTTAGCCTGATTTCACGATTTCTTTCCATCTCGGTCAGAAAGACGGGCGCAAACTGATCTAATGTTTGGACCAAGTAAGCCTACCTGAAATAGTTCTCAATTCCTCAGAAATGTAGAAATTCACCTCCATTAGTGTTTACATTGCAGGGCTTGTTGGTCGCCCTCATTTCACTGTTCCTGTGGATTAGGAAACTGTAAAAAATCGAGTGACAATGATTGTGGAGGTGAAGGGAAAATGCAAAAAATATTAGAAGTTCATGTGGTCATACCTTCTGTTACTCTTGCAACTAATAAATAATACTTAAAAATAAGTGTATTTCTAAATAAACTAAATGTTCCTAAGAATCGGGGAAACCTTGTCATCGATGATCCTTTGCAAATGATTTCTAATTCCTTTGCAGTCAACATCTTCAGAATGAATTTATTTCCTGAATACGAATTTTTTAAAAATGCCATTTTTCATTTGTCATAAAAATGAACATTTTTGCAGAAATAGTCAACATTAGCAAGAATTTGCGATAAATTAGAGCCATGAATTAGTCACATTTTTAATGAATTGTGTAAATACATCTGCATCTCTCCCAAATAACAAAAAACCTGGCTCTTGTTTTGTCCATGGGAGTATCCTACTGCTTTGGTATTAGGTATGTTTCACTTTTTAAGATGTGTATTGAAACCACCTTTCAATACAAATCATGATACATTGCATCACCAAATTAGCAAGACATACTAAAAATATGTCATATTAACACTTTCCTACGGACTATGTTTGACTCACTGTCTGGTGAAACCTAGAGTAATAATTTGCTTGTCAGGTATAGTTGTGGAGTACCTTCACTAAATAATTTATTCTGTAGAAACCACTTAAGATATCAGTTTCAAATTTTGTAACAAGGGAATATACACTATGGTTATTCTAAAGTGATACAAATAGATCACGTAATTACACGCAGGAACCCCTCAGTTCAGAATGATACATCAAGAAGCATCCAATATGGTGCATAATGTTAAATTGCTTGTTCTTAAAGTCAGTCGGAATTGCTCGACCTGATGGGGCTCTTATTTTCTTGGTAATGCAGAGAACGCAGGAATCCACCCTGAATCCCCCAATTTATTTCATTTTTGGGATCCGTCAAATGAAGATATTTAGATAGCAAATCATACTACCTCTCGGACATACAAATGATAAACAATTTTCACTGAATGGGATTGGAAGATAGTTGACATTAGTTGGAATATTATGTAATTACGTAGAGCCCCATAGCCCGAAACAGAATTAACTGGAGGATTGAAACTGATAATTATTTTTTGGTGAAGTAGGCCTAATATTTTAAAAGGAGACAGTACCTGAATGAACATTTCCTGTCCTGTGCAATATACCATATTTCAATTTCCCTCAGATTTATCTTCTGTCCCAACTGCTTCCCACACCACTTTCATTATCATACCTACAACTTCATACTCGCTACTCTTGCATCCGTTAACGTATTAATCTAATTTGTAACAAATATCCTCTGCACTCAACTGGTTATGTGCAGCCATGTTGCTGCAGTGTGTTTATATTCACTCAGCTGTCTGTTCTCTCTAAGAAAACATATAAAAGAACACTTTATTTCAGGATTCCATGCATGCCAGTTGTATCTAGGAAGCGTAGGGAATTCACTGGTTCCAAGAAGTTATATGTTTAGTAGACAGGTGGCAGAGGAAGTTGGTTTGAAAGTAGAGTACGCTTTACTATTCAGCCCACAGGAAAGAGTTAAAATACAGTAAATATTTCGTCCCTCTGTGGGATACCTTCAGCTACACAGATTACAATACTTACATTACACATAATTAAAATAACACTGTATTACAAATTACTTAATCATTACTAAGGCCAATAAAGGAAATACTACAGTTCTAATGTCCAATAATGATTATATTTGCAAAAACAGAATGTTTTCTTCTCCATTAAAATTCAGAGAAATTTAAAACATTTTAAAGAATATTGTTTTCCTGTACTCCATGTTAAGAGTGGCCTCACCTGCTAGCAGCAAATCTAAAATGTCTTTGGGAGTGGTGAACCCATTCTAATAATAGCCTAAAACTGAGTGCAAATACAGGCAGCTGGACAGAAAATGAAAGACTGGATTTGGAAATTAGTAAGAGGATACAACTGGAGAGAGCCTTTTATCACCAGGTGCAGAGATTAACATGGAATAAAGATGTACCAATGAAGGCTAAAGAAATAATGTACAATGAATATTACTTAACCTATAATGGCACATGCAGCAGAAACCTGTACAATGACTCAGAGAGGTGAAAGTAGAATACAGGCAGCTGAAATGGAATTCCTAAGTATGGTACAGAAGACAAGGAGGGATAGAGTGAGAAATGAAGACATACGAAAAGAGCAAAATGTGCAAAAACTAAATGACAAACTGGAACAGAACAGATTGAGGTGGTTTGGACAAGTCAAGCGAATGAAAGAAGAAAGACTGCCGAGACAAGCACTGGAAAGAGAGATAACAGGGAAGAGAGGATGAGTAGGACCAGGATTACAATGGATGGACTGTGTGAAGAACAACATAGGACAACGGAACCTGGACTGAAGCACAGTGCTGGATGAGGAATGGTGGAGAGACATTACGAAGTGGGGAGGAACCATATTTTTTCCCATCTGGTATCTTGCTGAGAGTTCTGCTTCTGTTAAGTCTTTATTGATCTCATCAGTGGCAAAGTTAAAGAGACTCGACAAGACTGGACTGCCTTGAGGGACACCTCTTCCTGCTGATTTTGGTTTGGTTTTGGACATAGAGACCTCAATTTGGATTTGATTATCTACCAACAAGTTTGTTACCAACTTCTTTGATCCTGGCTCAGTCCGGTGGTATTTGAAGGTGCTCAAATACGTCAGCCTCGTGTCGGTAGATTTACTGGCACGTAAAAGAACTCCTGCAGGACTAAATTCCGGCACCTCGGCGTCTCCGAAAACCTTAAAAGAGTAGTTAGTGGGACGTAAAGCAAATAACATTATTATTATTACCAACTTCTTTAAGTCACAGGTCATCTCAGTCATGACCAATGACTGTTGTATATGCTCATGACTAACAATCTAAAGCTTTACAAATAACCAGGAAAATCTAGTGAAACCATCTACACACACAAGAATGAATTTGTTGGCATTCCCCTTTGATTGCGGGAAGGGTCCTACGTAGTCAATATAGAGGCGTTCCATGGGGCATGACGCTTGATGAGAAGACAATAGACCTAACTTAGTGGACAAGGTGGGCTTACTATGCAAACAAGATTTACAAGCTTTTACCAATTCACGAATTTCACCGTCCATACCTTTCCAAATGAACATCTCTCGATCTTTTCTCGAGTTTTGAAGATGCCTAAATGTCCCCCTAATGGGGTCTCATGGTAGTACTTGAAGATTATAGGTACAAGAACAGCTGGAACCACAACTTTCATCTTTTGATCATGCCTCGATGGGCAACATAAAACCCCATTCCTCAACACATAAGGGACGACATGTTCCCCAGAAGAAAGGGTTTCCATAATGGGAGCCAGCACTGGATCTTCACGTTGATATTTTTCAATATTCCTAAACAACATGGGGGCATCAGCTAGAATGGCATTTACACAAGGAGGTATGGACTCGGGAAGAGAAGAACTGTCTTCCTGTTCAGAGGTCTCCACATCATTACAAAACATATGGCTTGGTCTGTCCGCCACAACATTTTCAGACCCTCTGATATGCCTAACATCAAACTGGAAGGCAGAAATCCTGATGGGCCCAGCGGGCTATACGACCGGTACGACGCGGCCTAGCTAAGACCCAACTTAAGGCTTGGTTATCCGTTTCCAAGTCGAACTTGACATGTTCCAGATAGAGGCGGAACTTCTCTAGTGCAAATAAGACTGCCAAACCCTCAAGTTCATAGATGGAATACTTGGCTTCTTGAGCTGATAGTGTCCTAGATCCATAGGCAATGGGTCGCCTTCAGAGTTCGGTCTCTTGATGAAGCACAGCAGCCACCGACGACGACACGTCTGTTTGAACGATGAATTTCTTCGAGAAATCCGGCATAGCAAGAACAGGGACATTACAAAGGGCTAATTTCAGGTCTTCGAAAGCAGCTTGTTGAGAAGGCCCCCACTCAAATTTGACGTCTTTCCTACGAAGTAAGTTCAAGGGTGCCGCTCTGTTAGCGAAGTTAGGAATAAATTTCCTGAAGAAATTCACCATGCCGATGAACCTGGCAATACCTTTGATGTCCTTACGAGGTTTGAAATTACGGATGGCCTGTGTTCTAGAATGATCAACAGCAACACCATCGGGCGACACAATATGCCCTAGGAAGGACATGGAGGGCTTAGCGAAAGCAACCTTGGACAACTTCACAGTTAACCCTGCCTTACGAAGGTGATTAAGGACCTCTTTCATATGATCTAGATGTTCTTCAAAGGTCTCCGAAAATACGATGAGATCATCAAGTATTCAAACTTGATGTCGGAGAAGACCCTATCTAGCAGTCTGGTAAGCACAGCTGCTCCCGTGGGGAGCCCGAAAGGCACGCGGTTGTACTCATACAAGTTCCAATCCGTGGCAAAAGCTGTGAGATGTTTGGATTCCTCAGCTAGTGGGATTTGATTATTTGCCTGATTAAGGTCTAAGATGGTAAAGAACTTAGCTTTCCGAAACCATGAAAAACAAGAGTGAAGGTCGGGAAGGGGCACAGATTGTAACACCACCTTCCGATTTAATGCCCTATAGTCAATCACAGGCCTGAAGCCACTTTGGGGTTTCAGAACCAGAAAAACAGGCGATGAATACGCCGACTTGGAGGGTCGAATTATACCATCTTTCAACATCTGATCTGTGATCTCCTTGAGAGCTTTCATTTTAGGTGGAGATAACCTATAAGGAGGAAACCTAACGGGGATCGAATCCGTAACCTCAATCTTGTATTCAATAAGGTCAGTAACACTTACAGTATCGGAGAACACATCAGGAAACGACTGACACAATTTACGAATACTATCAGCCTGCTCCTCAGGTAGATGTCTAAGGTCTACAACATCTCATCCTGGGTAGGCGAAACAGATGAACATAACACAGAATTACATTTAAGCAAAGGAATTTTACAATTACTAGCAAATTTTGAAGTGCACGACTTGCTCTGAATGTCGAACACTAGACCAGTAAAAGACATGAAATCCGCTCCCAATATAATGGGGCAAGACAAATGCTTAGCCACAGACAGTTTAACTTTCCACGTAAATTTAGCAATCCTAATTTTGGCAAAGATGAAACCTAAAATTTCTAATGGAGAAGAGTTAGCCGAAATGCATTGAACCGAAGACGAACAATAACCAGAAAGTTTGCAGACAGATTTTAATTTAGAGTGCCACTCAGCCGAAATAATGGAACACACACTCCCAGAATCTAACAGAGCAGTAATCGGTTCATTATTCAACTCAATTTTGAGAAAAGGAACCAGTGCGGGTGTCTCCGCCGCAATCCTAAGGCATTCTTTGCGACCTTCGAATGATAAATTAGAAGAGCCCTGACTTTTCCCTTAGCTTTCATCGGGTGTAATAGGGGCTGAGCCTGAAGAATGTGAGCACGCCGACTCGGTTGATGCCACTAGTCACTTTTGACTATTTGCGTTGGTGGAAGTTGCACCAGAAGTTGAACAGGAGGGGGTGCTATTGGCATTAAGGCAATTCTTAGCAATGTGATTAAATGAGCCACACTTGAAATATTCTTGTGATGACCCTGCTCCATTCTTTGTCCCACTGGATTTAATCAAAGGACACTTGTTGCGGAGATGTTCTGTAGACCCATACGCATAGCACTTACGGGTGGTGACAGTTCGGCGAGGTTGAGGCCGAAAATTATTCGAGGACGGAGGGGCCTCCTTAGCGACCCGTAATGTGTCAGCATACCTAACTCCATCGGCTGAGACAGCCATAGCTTCTAACTCGGCAAAAGTTTGCGGACGCGACGCAAAACACAAATATGACCTGTAGGGTGGTGAAATTCCTTCCACAATGGCCTGCACAATTTGGTCGTCTGGGAAATGAAGAGCAAATACCCTTGTGTAGAACTTAATGTCTTGTATGAAGTCGGCAAGATTCTCATCCAGGCGCTGTACTCGGTAATAGTACTTCTGTATTAGAGAGGACATTGCCCTGGCCGGAATGAAATTAGCTAGCAGATGGGCGTGGAAATCTTCTATAGATGATTGTTCAGCAATTGCTCTTACTATTTTGTCTGAGAGGACACGTATGGAGTAAGGGTTTGAGAATTTGAAGAATTTGACACAGGGAAAGAGAAAACACAAGAGCGTGATCTTGGAATTCGACTAAAAACCTTAAGAATACAATGACGTCATTAGTGGAATTAACGGAAAACTTAGAAATACCTCTAAGCAACATAGCCAAAGGGTGAGGTAAACTACTAAAGCCAGGTGACATAACTGGTAACGGCCTAGGGGGTGACGAGGCTTCAGAGACAGCGTTATTCAAAAAGAAAGGTGGGATTGAGGTACGGCGGTCAGACTCATTTCCTAATGGGGCAGACGTCTGTTGAGTGGCTACCGATTTTCTACCTTCTTCACCCTTGGAAGAATCCTTCTCATTAGCTATGTTTACCACAGTGGGCTGGTCGGTTTTGGGAGTAGCAGACCCAGTTAACAATTGACTAACCTTACTGGGCATATTAGAAAGGTGTTCAACAAGATTACTTGCCTCCTTACCCTGAACTTCGTTTAACTTAAGAGACAATATATCACTCACTCTATTATAAAAATGGTACAATCTAGCCTGCACTCTTTTAAGTTGATTTGGAGATGGATCACTTACTTCAAAAAAACTAATTACAGATGCTAGCTCAGTAGTGTTGTCAGTGATAGTGGAGAGAGCCTCATCAATATCTTTCTCTCCCAAGGTTGGGATACTAATTGGCAATCCAAGGGATTCTTTAAGCTTGGTGGTATCGGCTGCAACCGTGCCTCCAGATTGAACATTTCTAATAGCTAATTGATAAATCAAGTCCTCCTTGCGCAAGTAGCCGGGATGGAGGACTTTGTGAGGGCCAGACATGATGACAGAAACTTTACAAATTTAGAAAATAGGAAAGAAAATTCCAGCGACACAGAAAATTGTTAGAGTACAAGTCAAATCGAATGTTTAGCCATCAAAAGGGGCTAAATTAAGACCCATTCAACCACGCTCTGCTACCACTTGTTACCGTGGTTGGTGGATCAGCAGACGTGAAAGAAGATGCCGGGATGAATGGGTCTAACCGCAGAGTCAAAGTTAATTTAAAATTTTAACAAAGGTTATATTTTTTTTGTAAAAATTGCAACAAATAACAAAATCACAGGTACAAGTAGCCAAAGACAAGTCTAGTTAAGACAAGATTGTTGGTATAAACAGAACTTGTGCTTTAAGTCGTAACTTAACAATTCCTGAGCTTTGCACTTATTTCTACAAAGATCACCATATGATGCAAGGGCAGAACACCCCTCAATACATGGAGCACTAGCTCCGTGATTTACAATGTCAAGCCTCCTAGAGGCACTTTTACAATACTTGAAAAGAGCTGACATGCTCCCAGTTTTTCAAGCCTATTCAAGGCAATATCAGACCTTACAATAACTTGCTCTCAAGGCACAATTTACAAAAATGAAACAGGGGTATCTCGTACCCGACCTACAGGGCCTTCGTGTACAAGAAATAGCAGTTAAATAAATGGCCCAAGCACAAAATGAAAGGAGGCGAATACTTGCACTCCTCTATGCAGCTTCTTAAAACCTAACAGGCACTAGGCCGATGAAACAGGGGCTATTCCCAAACTATGGAGGTGACTCATATAAGAATTATTTAAGACATTAAGGAAGAGAAGGAAATCAGTTACAAAAACGTAGTCACCTCAAACTAAAATGAAGGCGAGCTCAAGAGGGTAAATCACTCAATATCCCCGAATTACAGTTACAGATTCAATTAAGTTTTTACATAAGCCGGCAGAAAATTACATGTTTAGAAAGATGAGTTACAGGGTAAATGTTTCGGACCTTTCCCGCGGGTTAAACTCCTGAGCTAGCAAGAAATAAAGATGTTAAATGGCCATTACCTTGCTGAAGACCTGCTGCCTGATGAAAGAGGCACCACCCGCCTCCTGCTTCACATCCACACACTTAGATAGACGTTGATCAAATGGCCAAGAGACGTGAAAATCCGCAGTTTATAAAACCTCGGGGAAAGTTCGAGACCTTTCATGAATAATTAAGCCACACCCTCTCGATTTTATTGGTAGATGAAAAAGTTACACACAAAATCGAAGAAGAAGCCTGTGATAGGCTGAAATTTAATTACAGAAATTAGGGATTGGCTGAATTCAAAACTGACAGAGAGAAAGGGTCAATATTGCCAACCCAAAAAATGAATGAACATAATTTAGTAAAGAACAAACCTATGAATACAACATTTCTTCAAATAAAGTTCCTTCACTTCACACCAAGGTGCATGATCATAGTTTTTTGCAGTGACCTCTATAAGAGAATGTCCAAATTTCTTGATGATCAGAAAACAAAAACAAGTTGAAATACACACAGTACTGGAAACTTCACCATCACAAAATTAAGGTAGTGACATCTTCTGAGTAAAAGTCTAAGTAGGTCTAGTTCCAAGTTCAGTGTTTCTCCTGTAGAGGAGTTCTAATTGGCGCAAGATTTAAATGTGCGGTGTAGAGGTGTACCACCCGGTACAATACCTATTCCCAAGAAAGCCGGTGCTGACAGGTGTGAAAACTACTGCACCATTAGTTTAGTATCTCATGCCTGCAAAATTTTAACATGTATTGTTTACAGAAGAATGGAAAAACAAGTTTAAGATGAGTTGGGAGAAGATCAATTTGGCTTCAGAAGAAATGTAGGAACACGTGAAGCAATCCTGACTTTACGTCTGATCTTCGAGGATCGAATCAAGAAGGACAAGCCCACGTACATGGCATTCGTAGATCTAGAAAAGGCATTTGATAATGTTGATTGGACCAGGCTATTTAAGATTCTGCAGGTGATTGAGATCAGATACTGAGAACGAAGAATTATCTACAATCTGTATAAAAATCAGTCTGCAATGATAAGAATCAAGGGCTTTGAAAAAGAAGGAGCAATCTAGAAAGGAGTGAGGCAAGGCTGCAGTTTGTCCCCCCTCCTTTTCATTGTTTACATAGAACAGGCAGTAAAGGAAATCAAAGAGGAATTTGGAAAGGGAATCACAATTCAAGGAGAGGAAATTATCTGAGACTGCAGAAGATCTCGAGAAGCTGCTGAATGGTATGGACGAAGTCTTGGGTAAGGAGTACAAGATGAAAATAAATAAATCCAAAAGAAAAGTAATGGAGTGCAGTTGAATGAAGGCAGGTGATGCAGGAAATATCAAATCAGGAAATGAAGTCTTAAAGGAAGTAGATGAATATTGTTACTGGGTAGTAAAATAACTAACGATGGCAGAAGTAAAGAGGACATAAAATGCAGATAAGCACAAGCAAGGAAGAGCTTTCTTAAGAAATTTGCTCACTTCAAACATTGATATAGAAATTAGAAAGATGTTTTTTGAAGACTTTCGTGTGGAGCGTGGCAATGTATAGAAGTGAAACATGGACGATAACTAGCTCAGAAAGAAAGAGAATAGAAGCTTTTGAAATGTGGTGTTACAGAAGAATGCTGAAGGTGAGATGGATAGATCGAATCACGAATGAAGAGATATTGAATCAAATTGGTGAGAGGAGATCGATTTGGGTAAATTTAATAAGAAGATGTAAAATATTAGAAGGATCCACCTTTCAATACTTCGTTGTAAGTTGAACTAAAAAGAAGTCACAACTTGTTTATTGGGACCGGTTTCGACACATTACAAGTGTCATCAGCCAAATAGTAAAGTAGGGCAAGATATAAAGATCTTAAAACAACTAATACATTGAACACAGGCAAAAAATTAACATTGATTCATATCGTAGCAATTCAGTTAATGTCCAAAACACAATGATCGCAGTCAAGAGAGTAAACAGAACATCATTGTCTTGCGCCGAAAACAAATATAGTTGAAGTTCACAAGCAGGTCAAGTATGCACTTATGTAGAGTCGTTGCTAGACAGGTCTTGTAGGCATTTGTTTCTCAGGCCGAAGAGTAAAAGGTGACGTAATTGAAGTCTTAGGAAAACAGTGTAGGATTTAATTTCGTCAAATTCAAAGTAGATATATAAGTTTGAGAATAATTTAAAACATTAAAAAGAATAAAGCCAAATAAAAATTTATTAAAAATAGGAAGAAATAATAAAAGAATTGCAATGCGAGGTTCAACTCGAAACAACTTGCCGTAGTAATTGATAGATGAATGGGAGATGATAAAGAAAAGGTTGGGGAATGTTTATTAGAGGGTGGTGGTGGTGGTGGTGGTGGTGGTGGTGGTGATTATTGCTATTAGAGGAAGTACAAATGGGTAAATATCTTCTATATAACACTAAACCGAGGAAAAAAGAGGAAGAGGTCCGACACTTCGAAGATATCGGTAAAGGGAGACAAGGGCCACGAAGGGCGTGAAAATGAAAGACTCCCTAGCCCTCGCAAACCTAATAGCATCGTGGTCGGAAAAGAACGCTTCGGAGCGTGGGTTGGCAACCACGGGGCCCTTAGCTGAGTCCTGGCATTGCTTCCACTTACTTGTTCCAGGCTCCTCACTTTCATCTATCCTGTCCGACCTCCCTTGGTCAACTCTTGTTCTTTTCCGACCCCGACGCTATTAGGTTTGCGAGGGCTAGGGAGTCTTTCATTTTCTCGCCCTTCGTGGCCCTTGTCTCCCTTTACCAATATCTTCATTTTTCGAAGTGTCGGACCTCTTCCTCTTTTTTCCTCGGTTTAGTGTTATATAGAAGATATTTACCCATTTGTACTTCCTCTAATAGCAATAATCACCACCACCACCACCACCACCCTCTAATAAACATTCCCCAACCTTTTCTTTATCATCTCCCATTCATCTATCAATTACTACGGCAAGTTGTTTCGAGTTGAACCTCGCATTGCAATTCTTTTATTATTTCTTCCTATTTTTAATAAATTTTTATTTAGCTTTATTCTTTTTAATGCTTTAAATTATTCTCAAACTTATATATCTACTTTGAATTTGACGAAATTAAATCCTACACTGTTTTCCTAAGACTTCAATTACGTCACCTTTTACTCTTCGGCCTGAGAAACAAATGCCTACAAGACCTGTCTAGCAACGACTCTACATAAGTGCATACTTGACCTGCTTGTGAACTTCAACTATATTTGTTTTCGGCGCAAGACAATGATGTTCTGTTTACTCTCTTGACTGCGATCATTGTGTTTTGGACATTAACTGAATTGCTACGATATGAATCAATGTTAATTTTTTGCCTGTGTTCAATGTATTAGTTGTTTTAAGATCTTTATATCTTGCCCTACTTTACTATTTGGCTGATGACACTTGTAATGTGTCGAAACCGGTCCCAATAAACAAGTTGTGACTTCTTTTTAGTTCAACTTACAACGAAGTATTGAAAGGTGGATCCTTCTAATATTGTACATCTTCTTATTTCTCTATTCAATACGGAACGATCATGAAGTTTTTAACTTTAAATTGGGTAAATTTGACGAGAAGAAGAGATAGAATGATAGGACACATCTTAAGACACCCAGGACTTGTTCAGTTGGTTTTTGAAGGAAGTGTAGATGGTAAGAACAGTAGGGGTAGACCAAGGTATGAATATGACAAGCAGATTAGAACAGATGTAAGATGTAGTAGTTACATAGAAATGAAAAGGTTAGCACAGGATAGGATAGCATGGAGAGCTGCATCAAACCACTCTATGGACTGATGACTCAAACAACAACAATGTGATAAACCATTAATAAATATCACAAACAAGAGTAGACCTAAGATCGAACCCTGAGGGGATTCCAACCTTCGTTTCTTTAAGTTCTGACTTTCTTTCACCGACTATTACCATTTGCATTCTATTCTTCAGATATAATTCAAAGAAAGCAAGTTCTGCACCATCCAGACCATATAATTTTAGTTTATCAATTATAATATTATCTGGAATAATATCAAATGTTTTTACTTAAGTTTACCAATGCAGTACATACTATTTTCTTCTTTTTTTAAGCAGCTAATATTCATTTACTAGGTTCTCTGGGGCCACTGTCCTAGATGTTAGGTCACTTTAAACAACAACAGCAATCATCATCATCATCATCATCATCATCATCATCACTGAGTTCTCTACTGCTTGAATAGTAGATATGCCTGACATAAAACCGAATTGTGAGGAACTGAAAAACTATTTTAATCAAATTATAAATACATCTGGTTTTTCTCAACTACCTCAATTACTTTACCCAAACTAGAAACGAGTGTAACTAGTCTGTATCCAGATGGGTCATCTTTATCCTTATTTTTAAACAGGGGAATAGTTTTTAAATATATTTTGAACATCTTTGGAAATACTGTACACCGAGCTCGATAGGTGCAGTCGCTTAAGCGCGGCCAGTATCCAGTATTCGGGAGACAGTCGGTTCGAACCCCACTGTCGACAGCCCTGAAGATGGTTTTCTGTGGTTTCCCATTTTCACACCAGGCAAATGCTGGGGCTGTACCTTAATTAAGGCCACGGCCACTTCCTTCCCATTCCTAGGCCTTTCCTGTCCCATCGTCGCCATAAGACCTATCTGTGTCGGCGCGATGTAAAGCAGCTAGCAAAAAAAAAAATACTGTACACCTAACTTAAGCACACTCTTTGTTATAAAAGCAAAGGGTAGAGCAGTAACATCGACATTCTTTATAACATGATTTGAGAGTCCAGAATAGTCTTCACTTTTTGAGTTTTTATCTTTTACCACGTTAATTATATAAGTTGAGATTAATTCAAACTTGAATTTTGCCGTAGCGTCGTTGTAAAGTTAGAATGAACATAAGTCCTGTGCATTAAACCCTAAGTTTTTGTTGACATTTACTGGGAAACAGTTCAAAAAGTTGTCATTAAGTTCATCAGGAGAAATATTTGGGAGTTCTTGGTTTTTGTTTTTTAAACTGCTTTCAGTTTTTATCACTGTCCAAGCAGCCCTACACTTATTACTAGAATTTAAAATGTATGCTTCATTGTATTTAATTCTAGCAAGCCTGATTTCTTTACAGTTTAAGTTCGTACTTTGAATAAACAAATTTCTATTCTCGGTGTTTATGTAGGTCATGTTTCTAAGCATTAGGACTTGATTCCTTAGCTGAGCTATCTCTAATGTATACCATTCTTTTCAAACTCTTATGCATAGACACATCAGACTTATATGGAGATGTTTCATTAAAATAATAATTTCTTGACAAATTCTTCACACATTTCATCTACACTACAATGTTCTCAATAGATATTATCCCATTTTTCTATCCAAAGTTGATATCTAAAATCTTAGATATTTTTCAGATTAATTTTTCTAGATTTACACCTATTCCTTAATTTATTGCTGCATCCAGTTTGATTTTTATTATATATAGTAGTTGTAATTCTTGATATTTTGAGAAAAAATAAGGGAGGCATTATATGACATTGGTAGATTCACAAATTCATAGACTATAGGTATGTCTTTCTTAATGTCGATGTTGAAGTCTCCTAGGATAAAAAAAATTTACCTTACTGTTTACAAATGACTCTAAGAAGGATTCTAAATTATGTAAAAAAATTATATTGTTTACTTCAGCAGTATATACTGATATTATGACCACATCATGTTTTAGGAGTTTCATTGCACATACCTCAAAATCAGTGTCAGTACCAAAATGTTTAACCTCAATTTTCTGAAAAGGGATGTTTTCCTTTACTGAGAACAAGGATCCACCATAACCTAACTATGATGTTTCACTGTATGCTGAGCCTAATTTATAACCACAGGGAGTTTAGCTCAGCAAAAGTAAGCCAGTGTTCATTAATTGATATAATTTGTGTAATTGCTATAATATGTGGAGCAGATTCTGCACAAAATATATCTAATTCATATATCTAAGTCTCTAATAAGACCCTAGAGCAGATCTCTTAATAATAGAAACTTTCATAATATGAAAATCGTTTGATTTCTAGAGGACAAATTGAGGCAAATATTAATTTATAGGTTGAGGAGTAAGGGAATGGAATAATTTATGAGGGGAAATGTTCAATAAATTTCCAAGTTCATTGAAAACATTTAAGAAAAGGCTAGGTAAACAATTGATAGGAAATCTGCCACCAGGCCGACAGCCCTAAATGCAGGTCATTGATTGATTATTTATTTTTCTTCTCATTCCTTCTTCTTTTCCACATTCTCCCTGGCTCCTTTTTTCTGTTATTTATTTCATGTTTTCCTTGTATAGCATAAATCAGTACTGTGTTTGGTTCCTTGGCTGAATGGCCACCATGGCATCCGTCGGTTCATAGGGTCCAGAGTTCGATTCTCAATAGTGTTGGGAACTTTATCCACTTCTGGTTAATTCCTCTGGTCCTGGGACTGGGTGTTAGTGTTTGTATGAATACAGCAGCTCTTCATATACAGGATAAACCAAAATTTGCGTGCTCGGGCATCGCAGTGTGACTCCTGACATGCCAGCTATAAAAAAATTCTCACAAAATTTCGTCCTGCGAGTATATCCGGCAGAAAAAAGGACGTTGAAGAGTGACGATCTGGCAACACTGTAACCACATGTAGGGTAACTACCTCTGTCAGCACATATTAGTCGTGCTGTACAGTTGGTGCATTGGATAGAGTTTTGGGTTAGCATGCAGGAGGTCGAGGGGTCGATGCGTATGTTTTTTATTCTGTAAATGTAGTCCAGGTGGTATGGTATCTGGCATCTTAATCGTCAACAGCAAATAAATTCACGCCCACGACGGGGAAAGGGCGTCTTTCAAAGCTGACCAATGAAAAAGGTTGTTCGTCCATTTATAGGATCGTAGTATGTAAGTGCAAATGGTTTCTAGAGGACCCACTGCAATTGCTGTTAACGATTAAGAAGCCAGATACCATACCACCTGGACTACATTTACGAAATAAAAAACATACGCCTCAACCCAGGATCGACCCCTCGACCTCCTGCATGCTAACCCAAAACTCTATCCACCGCACCAACTGTGCAGTGCGACTAATATGTGCTGACAGAGGTAGTTACCCTACATATAGTTACAGTGTTGCCAGATCGCCATTCTTCAACGTCCTTTTTCAGCCGGATATACTCGCAGGACGAACTTTTGTGAGAGATATTTTTTTATTGCAGGCATGTGAGGAGTGGCGCTGCGACACCTGAGTGCGCAAATTTTGGTTCACCCTGTATACACAACACAACACACCACATCACATTACCAACCATGACAGAAAGACATGGTATTGAACATATCCCTCTGCATTGGGTTAGCATCACTAAGGACATCCGACTGTGAAACAAGGCCAAGTCCACATTTGAAACACGGATCACACTTGCGATTCCACCCAGGTATACGAAAAATGGTAGAAGTACTGTTGTTTAAATTTATTCTGTCTGACATAATATTCAAACTAATTATAAGGTGGTAGAGAATTGTTTTTAAAAATCTTCAAAGCACTTTGTGTAGCACTAACCCTTAAGACTTTCTGATTCCTGCAATTTTATCAGAAATGTGTCATTCTTCCTTTTTCTAGGTGGCAGTAGCCATAGTATGGAAGCAACAAATCACCTCCTACCTAAAGAGACCAGTGTTGCAGTAGAAGCTGCTGCTGCTCCCCCTGTTTTGAGGAGTTTAAATCCTCGACGAACTGACCATGATCGGTTGTGCAAAGCAAGCTTGCTTTGTGAAAATTGTTCTCAGAGGTGGTCAGCACCTCAATGTGTGGAATTTCATCCAGGTCCCGTGCCTCCCTCATGCTCTTACCACAGCCTTCCTATAAACCTGAGGACAGGTCTTATTCAGGATAATGCTAGTCAGTTGGAAGTAGTTGAGGGCAGTCAAAATGTGGATGAAGCTACTCCGTGTGTTGCGAATGTCTAGTGATATTGGTGGTACCAGAACTAAGCAAATTAATTATTGTGGTCAAAGATTTCAACTCCTTCAGGATTTATTTACTTTTAGCTTTGTGAATATAATGTTATTTTCAAACAAAATGAAATGTGAACTTTGTGATTTAATTGCATTTATTGTAATGCTAAATTATTTCTGATATTCTCGAGAGTTGTTTTAAACTCTTAATTTAAAAACATGTATACTTGTAGAGTTGTCTTCTTTTTTATAGTTTTCAGGTATATTGTATAAATAATAATGAAAGAACAGAAAAATAAACGTTTACCTTCTTTGAATGAGCACAAAATGGGACATATGACTTCTGAGAATGATCTTACATTACTTGTTGTAAATAAGACCACTGATCTTTCATTGTTCTGATATTCTCATTTCATTTATGCATTCATTCATTCACAATCAATTTATTTAAAGTGAAATGTTGTTGTATCAGTACTGAACAGATGCTCACTAATATTTTATTTCAATTCCTATTTTCTAAAAGACAGGTTTAATTTATATTGATTTGTTTATCTACTTTGTCATATAACTCTGGTTAGCACAAAAGTCTGATAGTAATCAAATGGACTAGATACAGAAATAAGTACTTTATGTTCTGTGAGTGAAGAACATATTTACTCTGTATTTGAATGTGAACATGCCTGTATTTTTGTAATAATGGCAAATTATCATTAATAATGCTGATTTTATCCCTTTAAAAATGTATGCCAGACTTGTACAAGGAATTTAAATTTCTGTTCCTGTTCTGCCTTTATGCATAAAGGCTCTAAGGTGTGCCACAAAGAACAAATTCATATAAAATTATTGCTTTAAATTAGTGCAATCCTGGTTATTAACTGTTGAGTATTGTTTCAGGTAAACATAACAGACATGAAGAATTGCCCTCATATCTTTTATATGGCCTACAGATGTTCCTAAACCCACCCACCCTTTTCATTTCTTCTTCTTCTTTTATGACCACATAGGATCACTTTAGTCAGTCTGTCATTCAGGTCTCTTTGAAGGGATTGTTCGGGCTTTTGCGGTCCTCCCAGTACTTCTTCAGACGCTCCGATCTTTGTGCCCTTTCCTCAGTCGAAAATATGTGTGTTGTTGGTTTGTTTGTGTCAGGGTAAAGCGGAGGTTTGTATTCTTCAGTTTTGTATTCAATTTTATCTTATTTGTGGTGTCTTCCGTTGTAAGGCCTGTTTCCTTCAGATCCTCTCTTACTTCTCTGATCCATTTACATTCTGTTGTGGTATTTTTTGAGACGAGATTGTGTTGTACTAGTTGTTTCAGAAGTCTCGAATACTGCATCCTCATGATATGTCCAAAGGATCCCAGTCTCCTCTTACGCATAGTATCTGTAATGGGTTCTAGCTCTTTGTACGCGACTTTGTTAGGTATTAACCGCCACTGTCCATCTTTCTGGTATTTTTTGTTGATGCAGGTTCTTCCAATCCTCTTTTCAATTTTCTGAATTCTATCAGTCTTTGATTGTTTATTCAGGTAAAAAAGTGTTTCTGCTGCGTATGTAGCTTCTGGTTTTATAACTGTGTTGTAGTGTTTTATTTTTGTATTTATTGATAGACATTTCTTTTCATTTATTGAATAGTAAATTACAGTAAAAGTCGGCTTGTTCACATCTTTGGAACTGAGAATTGTTAGAACTACCGAAATGATTGAATGATAAAGATTTAATATTTTCCAGTTTAGGTTACATTGCAATACTTCCATATACTCATGGTGAAGAAATTATCTTAAACCCCTTTCCCATCTTCCATTAATCACACACCCTTGCCCATTTCTGATCTTAGTCAAAGGATTCTTTGTTCCATAAACTCTTCATGAGTACCAAATGTTGTTCTACTAATTTTCTTGCCCAAAACCTGCTTAAATGTGTTTTAAACAACCAAATCTCACTTAAATGTGAGAGTACTATTTTATTATTTTTTTAAATTACATGAGGTTTTGATGTACTTTAAATTTGAACTTATTTTCTAGTTATGGTATTCTAAATGCACTGCTGGCAATTAAAATTACAATAACGGGAAGATCATATCCCGTAGACTTGGTATGTGTAGAATGCCAGATTATAGGAGATTGGTAAGGTGCTAGTCATGCTGCTGGGAAGCCGTATTAAAGAAAAGCTAATGAGTACCTTTGTATTGTGGAAGTGTGTGTGCTCCCATGTTTTAGTACAAGTGGCTTTTTAGTATACTGTAACAAAGAATACATCAGTTATTTGCTCTGGTTTCCACTTTTGATCATGTTATATTAGTAAAACAGATTTTACTTCCAGGACATTGGTGCTCTTGTTGAATGAAATGTAGTCAGAATGTGTAAGTATGAAATTGATGCATCCAGGAGTGATGAACTTCCCAGCGTGAAAGATCTAAATGACCCCATCACAAATTTATTTTGTGCTTGACTATTATAAATAATACAGGCACATTATAAACACTTGCTCAAGAATTCAGGTGGGTTGCATAGCAACCAGTCTACACATACGCATGCGCATGGTTCAACGTCTACAGCATCTGTGCATTTTTTCAACATGCCTATTGCTTTGGCCATCTTTGTACATGAAAGGTGTTTGAGGTGCAATAGGACCCAGAACATCAGGCATGGCATGGGGTTGTCCTTTCCAAAAAAATCCTGCTTCTATCTGCAGTACCATTAAGATCTCATATATGTCTAGCAATACTGCATTGACTGAGTGAATTCCGCATTAGGCATCACCATACCAGCTTGGCACTGAGCATAATGATATGAGTTGCCATTGTATCCCAGTGATCATTTGCTCTTAGCATGGTGCATTGACCAGCCACCTGTATATCTTAGAGGAATTGGAGAATTTGGTTGTCCTGACTGAGGCCATTTAGGTACAGAATAGTATAAGATTGTATGTGACACGTGACATCTCAGAGAAAAACAAACAAACAATTGTCGCCATAAGAACTATCTGTTGGTGCAACGTAAAGCAAAAAAAAAAAACCCACACACACAAATTTATATCATGTCTTCTTATTTCCTGTCGCTCCCTCTGGAGCATGGGGCCTTTGGCAAAATTTCTCCACACAGTATGGTTCCTGGCCATTCTCTTAACTTCACTCCAGGTCTTGTCCACCTGTGATTTCCTTTTCAATCATCCTCTTCTAGGTCTTCTTGGGTCGACCTTGTTTTCTGGTGCTTTGAGTGTTCCAGTGTAGTGCTGCCCTCTCAACAGCTCCTTCCATCTTCCTTAGTGTGTGCCCGATCCAACACCATTTCCTCTCCTTGATCTGGATGTCAGTCGGCTGCCGATTGGTCAAGGTCCAAAGATCTCCATTTAAGATTATGTCCGGCTACCTCACATTTGTTATGCAATGCAGACTTCGTTAAGGAATACCTACAGCTGGTTGTTGATCTGTTTTGTAACTTTCCATGTTTCACAGCCGTATAGAAGAATCGATGTTACATTACTGTTGAAGAGGCAGAGCTTAGTCTTCCTGGAGATGTTTCTATTCTTCTAGACGGGGTAGAGTTGGACAAACGCACTGTTTGCCTTCCATATACAGCATCTTCCTCTGCTCCCCATCAATTGTAACTATACTTCCAAGGTAGAGGAAGGACTCAACTCTCTCAATTTCATTTCCATTGACTGTCAAGCTGGTCATGACATCAGAATTAATCCTCATCTCTTTGGTCTTGTTCGTGTTGATCATGAGACCTGCACGTTCCGCTTCCTTCTGCAGCCTGCATAGTTTGTTCTCTGTGTCCTGGTACTGCTGTGCCATAAGGCAAATATCATCTGCAAAGTCAAGATCTTCAATCCTGTCTCTCGTCCTCCATTAAACACCACTCTTTTGTCCTCCCATTACCCTTTTCATCATGTTATCCAGGACCAGCAGGAACAGAGTGGGGGGAAAGAACACAACCCCTGTCTCACTCCAGACTTTATCTTTTTCTTTTCTGTTAGTTTCCCCTGATGAAGAACCTGACACTCGTACCCCTCGAACATCTCTGTCATGATCTTGATGATCTTTGATGGAATTCTGTATTCCTCGAATCTTCAACATGTTTCTCTAATTTACACTATCGAGGGCTTTTTCGAAATCCATGAATGCAAGGTGGTGGGTATTCCACCATTCCACACTCTGCTCTAGGATGATTTGGAGGTTATTGATGAGATAGATCTACACAGCTGCAGTGTTGCCAAAATCCCACCTGTTCCGTTCAAAGCCTTCTTCTACAGAATCCTTCATATGATTCAGGATGACTCGTGACAGCACTTTACCTGGAATGGAGAGCAAGGTGATACCCTTCCAGTTGTTACAGTTTGTTGTATCCCCTTTTTTCTGTAACTTGACTATCAACCCCTTCTTCCAGTCGGTCTATATTTTCTGTACTTTCCATGCCTTCTCCAGCAGCGGCTACAGCAGTTCGATTGTAGTATTTAGGTCTGCTTTCAGTACTTCTGCTGGAATATTATCCAGACCTGGTGCCTGCCTATTTTTCATCTTCTTCAATGCTGTCCGTATCTCACCCTGCGTTGGAGAGTCAAGGCTAATGCCCTGATCACTTTCTTCTTCTTTTTCATCCTCTCCTTGTTGTTCATTATCCAGTCCCACATCTGTATTAAAAACCTCCGCAAAGTGTTCCCTCCATCTACCCAGCTGTTGTTCGTATGTAGTGAGGATTTCGCATGTCTTGCTCTTCACAGGCCTAGTTTTTTTAAAACCTTCCTTCGAAAGCATCTTTGTGATGCCATAAAGCTCCTTTATTTCCTCCCCCCTGTTTTTTGCCACTT
This sequence comes from Anabrus simplex, assembly GCF_040414725.1. Lineage (NCBI taxonomy): Eukaryota > Metazoa > Arthropoda > Insecta > Orthoptera > Tettigoniidae > Anabrus > Anabrus simplex. Next base: position 672,838,772 of record NC_090266.1, on the reverse strand, counting down.
GTTCTGCTTTCTCTGCCTGCTCATCAGTCCACTTCCTGTGATCCTTTTGCACACTCCTCTTTACTTCACTACCTGCTATTGAATATTCTGCTTGTATTGGAGCCTTCTGCTGTCTAGCGTTGCAGATGTTTAGCTTGGCCTTTATCTCCTTCCTGTAATTTATCTTGTCCCAGGTCTGATCAGATATCCATTCTTTCTGCAGGCAGTTCTTGTACCCAAGCTGCTTCTCACTTATTTCCACAAAGATGTTTTCACCTCGCTCCATACGGTCTCCACATCCTTCTCTGTCTGGAATCCAACTCCTGGAATCTGTGGCTAAGTTCTAGTTGAAATTGTTCTAATGTCTGCTGATTCTTTAGGTTATCAACATCAAACTTCTTGTGCCAAGTGTTGAACTTTTGGTGGACTGCCATGATCTTTATACGGAAGTTGGCGACTACAAGATGATGGTCACTGTCAATATCCGCTCCTCTCTTGTTCCTAACATCTTCCAAACTTCTTCTGAACCTCCTGCTCACCGCAGTGTGATCAGTTTGGTTTTCCGTGACTTGATCAAGCGACACCCATGTTACCTTGTGACACAGCCTATGGGGGAACAAAGTGCCACCTATCACCAAGTCTTGGCTGGTGCATTATTCCATAAAATTTTCCCCATTTTCATTCATCTTGCCAAGACTGTGTATATCCGTGATGTGCTCCAATCCTTCATTTTTTAACCAACTTTCACGTTGAAGTCTCCCATAACAATGAGAATATCCTCCTTATTTTTTTCTATTATGGCACTTTTGCAACATTTGGTAGAATTCTTCCTTTATTTCCAACTCCGATTGTTCTGTAGACGCATATCATTGGATAATGGTCACATTCCTGATCTTGGTCTTGAACTAACAGTCAGTAGCGTACTAGACATTGGCTTCCACTTCATAAGACTTCTCATTGCATTTCTACTGTGCAGCAACCCCACTCCATCCCTGTGCTCTTCGTCCTCACCACCAGAATATAGAAATGTACTGTAATTTCATCTGTTGTCTGTATCTTGCCAAATCCTGGCCACCTCACCTTACTCAATCCCAGAATGTCCAGTCCGTAGTTCTTCATTTCCCTTGTCAGTTGTTTGTCTGCTTTTCTCCCTCAAGGTCCTCACATTTCAGAAACCGATTTCCATTATCCTCTTCATGCCAAAAGTCATCATCAGGTTATCCGTCTGGTTTTGTAATTCTGCTTCAGTTTCTATAATCAGATTATCTAAGAAGAGCGAGTGATTAACCCACTGCTTCCGAGTACCTTGATGGGGCTGCCGTCTTATGCCTGGGGCACCAGGCTGATTTTCTGTCGGGGTTTCTTCCCTTAGCCTTTGAAGTTTCCACTTCTAACTGCAAGGCAGCAGTTCCTGTTGTATTTACTCTGAATAGGAGGGTTGCCTCTCCTGCCAGTTTCACCGTTCCGAAGTCCCTCTTCTCCGCCTTCACTGCTGTTGAGGTGCTCACTGTAACCCTGGCAAGGGGCCCTTACATGGGACTACCAGCTGGATCAAGGTTTTCTTTTTTACAGAGGTGTTACTCCTCTATCACTCGCCCTTTGTCCTGACGTGTGACAGGCAGAGGCTGGCTTCCCAAACATTGGACCCAGGTTGGTGGGGTTAAAATATATCATGTGGTAGGAATTATAGGATACATAACTTGAATCATACCTTTTGCAAACATGTAATTTTTTTCAGTCTTTTTATTTCCTACAACAATTTCTGTATTTCGTTATGTATTCAGTTAATTTTAAGATTTCTTCATGTGTAGATTTCAGTCCTAATTCTTTTCTGGAACTTCCACATTATAACCTAATAATAGTCTAGTGTTGGACTCTTATAATAAAATTTCATAAGAAATAGTGCTAAACAACAAAACACGTGGGAAAAACTATACCACCGCACTGAATTTCAATAACCTTATTGCCAATGCAATAAAAATTTCACCACATCTTCTTCATAACAATACCGTGGTTAAAATTCATTGGTAGTAAACAAGCAAATGTTTATCTTCCATATTGCAAAACTGCAGCCTGCATATCTGGATTTTCACCTGACATAGTACGTAGTACAGGCCCTCAGCCTTGCAATGTAGGCTATATATAGGTATGAGGGCAGATCAATGAAATGACACAAGCACTTGTCCCACTGTTTCACCAAGCAGCGAATACCGTTCTTGTAGATCTCCTTTGGCTGAGATTGAAACCAGTTCCATTTTCATTTGATCCACCTCTGTATGTAATGTATGTATGTATGTACTATAAGGTCTCTATATAATAAATATGGCTTTGATAGCTCTCTTGTATTGTAATATTAATGTCCAACTGTGTGTTATAAGTTTCCTAACTTATATTTTACTGTTAATTTAATTTTTTCAAATGTATTGTGCATAGGAACTGTGCTAGTTAGGCACTGAGGTTGATAATCAGTTTATATTTTCACTCCTGGTATAGTTATTGTAGTAATTGTATGTTTGGATAACCCTTTTAACAGATTTACTTATGTGGGATATTCTACTGAAGGATGATATAAATTTGTTTTGTTTTATGTTTAAAGGATGAAATCACTTGATGATCATGCCCATAAAATTGCAAATTAGGAAATTACAGATTCATGTGTTCTGTCCATTATTTTGTATTTCCTATTATTGGCCAGGTTGAATACATTGTGTAAAATATGTTTTAAGAAGAGCGAGTTGCAAATGAGGGCTGTTGTCTGTTGATAAAGTGAGTAATGTACTTATTAAGAAAGCACTACTGGTGGGGTGATTATGAAGGTTGGGAATAAAACTAAATGAACAAATGTATTACAAAAGCTTACTTATAACGATTGGCAAGTAAGGTCTATAAAGAATGATTCTAAGGTAAAATAATAGAATGTGGTTAGCAATTCATAACGTCTGAATAAAACTGTTCAAGAAAAAATTATGACATAAGCCTGAAAGTAGACAGCAATAGTTAAATGCAAAATTGAGAATTCTTTAGTTTAAGAATGGTGAATTAATTGTATGTGTTTAATTATGACAGGTGTAAACAAACACAAGAAACAAAAGCTGGTCTGCAGCCAGTTTTGCTGAGGTTGCATCAGGTAACATGTAATGATCTCGTGCTGATCACGTTAGGCTGAGAGTATTTCAAGTACTGTATATGAAGAAATATACTATTTCAGAATATATAGTTTACCCTCAGGACTCAAAGCCAAATCATTGTTTCTAGGAGGATACATCTCATAGGCAGAGCAGTTGTAAGGCAGTAAGTGGACAGATATTAAATAAGGTGATTTGTATTTGAATTTTGTGGGTAACATTTTTAGTGTGTTCCCTTTAGTGAGGTGAAACTCTCCAATGCCCAGTTAAATTTAACAACTCATGATTCTTCAGAAGAGCACGGAAGTCTCCCATAAGTTACGATCAAGGTAAACACTATCAAACACGAGTGTGACAGGCAAGTGGTATCATCACTGGCTGCTTGTCCATGCAGCCATGGTTCACATCCTGGCCAATGCAAATGGGATTTTTGAAAATGAAAGTCAGATCCCTCAGATCCCTCTACTAAACATGGAGCATTATTAAAGCAGAATTTTGGTTTTATAAAAATTTTAAGAGAAACACTTTTTTTTTTTTAAGGCATATGTCATATAAAGGAATATTACCTCATAGAGTGGGGATTGGGCTCTATGTATAATGTTCAAACAGAAATATTCTTGTTCATCAGAGAACATATCTTCATGAAAAGGGAAGTGGCAAGGGATACAATAGTTGAACTGTTTGTTCCTTGTTACCTACAGAGAAATTCCATATTGAACATCGATGTTTAAAAGTCAGTAACTGTTACATAAATTGATCAAGAATATTTGAGTGATATAATAAGCAAGTTTTTAGTTATACATGATTTTTCGTATTGTGATCATAGCCACAGGACCTCCAGTTCTACGTCAGAATGCAAATCACAGGGATCTGACTTTCATTTTCAAAAATCCCATTTGCATTGGCCAGGATGTGAACCATGGCTGCATGGACAAGCAGCCAGTGATGATACCACTTGCCTGTCACACTCGTGTTTGATAGTGTTTACCTTGATCGTAACTTATGGGAGACTTCCGTGCTCTTCTGAAGAATCACGAGTTGTTAAATTTAACTGGGCATTGGAGAGTTTCACCTCACATTTTAGAAACCACCATAATCTTACTGTAACATTATCTCTTCTATACAGTTTGTGAGATCAGAAAGGCTCTTCAACGCAAATACAACACTAGTGGAGGAGATGAACGGGAAGTAAAAATATACGGGGTAAAGAAGTTTCTAAAAGAGGAAACCTTGCAGACTGAAGTCTCTCTCCATATTGTATATGTCTGCTTAAGGGTTCAGTAAATATGTATGACCTCTGCCAAATTTGAACTAGGGCAGGTGGTGGCCAAGCAAACCTTACTACATAACTTAATGGCCTTGTTTCCCCTTGGATTATTGTAGTCCCTGCTAGATTGGGTTATTATCGATATATTGAATTATACTGAGTTTTATTGTATACATCAAAGATGCTTGTACATATATTCCCCGTTCGTTACATGCTTTGTTTTGTTTAATTTCCTCATTGTTGTTGGCAATGGTGGTGGTGGTGATGTTTTGTCATACCACATCCATTACATTTGTAATGTACTGCATGTTTTACCAAGTTGTAACACACTATACTGCAGTTACCTATAAGACCTTTCTTTTTCCAAATGTTTAATGCTAAAAATTACTGTTGTTATGGGTTTATTATCAAAAATTTTAAGATTGAAGGAAGTTCAAATCTACTAAACATGGAGCATTATTAAAGCAGAATTTTGGTTTTATAAAAATTAATTTAGTGTTGAAGTGTGTAAGTTCATTGGCATTGGCCCAGATTATTACTTAATGGATATCTATGTATGGAATTGTGATCAGTCAACTCTATTGAAAAACCAAAAAGCTTAGAATTAAATTTTAAATGCTGAGGGGTGTGGGACATTGAAAGTGTCAGCCAAGGGTGAATGGTGCTTGCACTGCCACAAACTCATCAACATTGACACAGAATGCTATGAAATTATAGAATAACTTGACTTTCTCTGTACACAGTTACACAGTTGTACATGTGATGAGAACTTAAAATCTGATTCTTCAAATGTAGGTTTTTAAAACATTTTATGTTTTGAAGGTCTACTGCTATCACTGTTCCTCACAGAATCCTCCAGCTTTTCTTAAAATTATGGGCAGTTAGTACAGTACTCCTATTCCATAATATGCCACCAACTTAGCAGTCAAATCTCCCATCTCAAATTTTTATTTTTTTGTTATACAGAGGTTTTTACTTTATTGTTAAAACAGTATTTTAACATTTTTCTGCCATGATGAGACAAAATTGAAGACCATACAGACTGATGAAGAACAGAAATCTTTGATGCTCACAGAGATGCTAGTCCGATAATGGATATGGTGCTCTGTTGTCACCTGGCATGGAATTTATTGCATCACAGAAGCTACATTTCTTAACAGCTCAACATACAGAAAGCCTAGCTCAAAAGCATAAAACAATGAGCACTACATTATAATTATTCATGTATGTATGTTGGGTATTCAGCCCGAAGGCTGGTCTGATCCTCCACAATTCCACCAAAGGCTATCATAGACAGCCTAGGCGTCACTGAAGAGGCATACTAGGGAAATGAGGAGTGAGATAGTTCCCTGTTGCTTTCCTCACTGAGCTGGAAGTTGCTATTGCATATCAGTCTGCCAAGCCCACTGAAATGCATGCACCAACCAACCCTATGGGCGATATTTTCACACCAATCATAACAGGGAGTGGCTGCATAAGGAATGGTATTACTAGCATTGCTCATACCTCAGTCACTTTCATTATGTCAAAGCCAAGGATGAGACTGAGACAGGTCAATGAAAGTAACAAATTGCTCTAGCCCATACCAGAAGACATAGCGCACTGTAAACACTACATCTTGCCAGCAAGGGCTCATAATTATTCATGTTTCTTCAAAACCTCTTTTATGATGCATGAATAACCCACAAACTGGATAACCCACTCACGAATAATCAGGAGTTTACAGTAATATGAAATTAACCTGTGCAGTTAGATAGGAAGAAAGTATTTCAAAAGCATACATTAAAAACAATCATCAGATCTTGACTATTAAATATTGTGAAACTTATGTTTGATTTTTTTTTTTTAATTTCACTTTTGAATATGATATGTTCTTTAAAATCTGATCTGCCATCCATCACATAATACTGTCTACCTTTCCTAACTGGTCAGTATATGACTGACATTGATTTATATAAACCTGTGAACTTTATTTCATTGGGATTTTTTTTGCACCGACACAGGCAGTTCTTACAGTGATGATGGGATAGGAAAGGACTAGGACTAGGAAAGACTGTGGCGTTAAGGTACAAATCCACGATTTGCCTGGTATGAAAATAGGATGCCTTTGCTGGCGAGATGTAGTGTTTACAGTGCACTATGTCTTCTGGTATGGGCTATATCAAATTTGTTACTTTCATTGACCTGTCTCAGTCTCATCCTTTGCTTTGCCAACATGAAAGTGACTGAGGTATGAGCGATTCTAGTAATACCATTGCTTATGCAGCCAGTCCGTTATGAATGGTGTGAAAATATCGCTCATAGGATCGGTTGGTGCATGCATTTCAGTGGGCTTGGCAGACTGATATGTAATAGCAACGGCTGGCTCGGTGAGGAAAGCAACGGGAAACTACCTCACTCCTCATTTCCCTAGTACGCCTCTTCAGTGACGCTGTTGGCAGAGCTACAGAGAATCAAACCAGCCTTCGGGCTGAATACCCAACATACATACATGAAAATAGGAAACCATGGGAAACAATCTTCAGGGCATAGCCAACACATTCAGTATTGAGAGAATTAAGAGTGTGAGCATAACAGATGGATGGACGGATAATGTTCTTATTTGGGCAAAGTAAGGGCTCAAGGCCCTCTCTACATTTCACTACTAGAACAGTATACATCTGTATATAATTACAAATACAAATAATATGAATGATGTTAATAGTAATAATTGTTAGTACAAGGCTAGTAAAAATAATTACCTAAATTTGTTTAACATTATTTTCAAATTATGACTGTAATGTACATACACAAGATTTCAAAATTATCGAGTGAGTGGCTGCACAGTTAGGTTCATGTAGCTGTCAGCTTGCATTCACGAGATAATGGATTTGAACCCCACTGTCGGCAGCCGTAAAGATGGTTTTCCATCGTTTTCCATTTTCACACCAGGCAAATGCCAGGGCTGTACCTTAATTAAGGCCATGGCTGATTCCTTCTCTTTCCTGACCCTTTCCTATCCTATTGCTGCTATAAGAGTTATTTGTGTTGGTGCAATGCAACAGCAAATTGTAAAAAAAAAAAAATTTAAAAATTAACAACCCATCGAAATTAAAGAAACACATTGCAGCTTCAGAAGATATCATTAAACACTCCTTCATCCGAAGTTATTTTCTCAATTTAATGTTTTATAAATTAAACAGTTGCAATCAAACCTGCAATGAACAAGATATAAGCCATTTTGCATTGTATTAAGCCTTAACCTGAAGCACTGTGAAACGTGATCGAACCTTTACATCTCTTTGCTTGGCCATTGTTAAACCTTGCCCATTTGCCTTAGCAAATTTGTGGAGTGATGTCCTTGGAGCACTGTCCCTCATTCATGTTATTTTTGCCATGTCAAAGTGCTAAGGAAACATCTTCCCACTCCAAAAACGGCTATGATATTCAAGTACCCAAAGCAAGCAAAACCATCTCCAAATAGGCCATGGAGGCCCTTCGAGGAATGGAAGATGAAGGCTTCCACCATCCGTAACCTCAGCACTAAGCGGGATAGAGTGGGTAGCTCTATACCCAGCTGTCTTTGCCCCCAGGAATTAATGTGGTACTCATTTTTTGGTATGGACTGAGTGAATATCAGGTCCATGTGCCGCAGCAGAAGTGGAAATCTTGTTTAGACTTCCTAGTTGGAAATCGAATCAAAGTCCTTTTGGGTGAACTGAGCCATGTCTATACTGCCTCAGCTAGGCCATTCCTCCTTCAAAACTCCTTGGACATAATTAATTGAAAGGCATGAACTTGTGGCATAAAATCAAGAGTATATAGTACAATATGAGTAGGAACACAATAACAGTTCAGGGAGCAACAGAAAGGAGAGACTAGGACAGGCTTGAAAAAACAAAAGAACAACGTTCACATCTGTATATGGATGGGTGCTATCCCCATCAGTTCCAATTATGCAGCACACACTACTCCTCAGACCAAGATGAATTCATTTCTGCTTCCCAGCTTCACCAGAGAGACAAGCAAGCATCCTCACTCATTCACGGGGTCTTCAGACTCAACGTGGAAAGTGTAGGATGTTTGACTTTAATTTTATCCTCTGACATTTTTAAGCATTATTGTCTCAGACTAACTTCCAGTTCTTCATTCTGCTCTTCATTAAAATCATCATAAGTGACCGTCAATGTTGAAGAAAGACTGTATGTGAGGTTCAGACACCAGATTGATAGGTATGAAGATATCTCCGCCTGAGTACAACAGGATATAGTTTGTCCTACAGATATACCTGTAGCTGCTGCAAGTTCAATTATAGATATTCATATAGCTTCTGAGTGTCTGATATCTGGTCAGATTTTTTTTGCAGCCTATTTTTCTGCTAGTTTCCAAAAATAGTCTTCCATATTTATGCCACTCTTGCCTTTGTTTGTGTGGTCAGAATACATCTCCTCTCCATAGAAACAGCTTTACAACAAATTAATTTCATTTCATTTCATTTCATTAAAAACCTACAAAGGGATTTAAATAAAAAAACAAAATGCACAGGTACATTTACAAACATCTTATAAAACATTTGCTTTATTGCATCTAAAAAGAGGATGGAAAAAAACTTCTTATTTTGGTGTTCCTTGAGAAGCAAAATTAACTAAGTACAAAGCCAGTAGTTAAATTAAAAATTAAACAAACAGACATATTTAAAACATCTTATAAAACTCGTACTAATTTGCATCTAAAAAAGATAAAAACAGACACTTTGATGTTTTCTAAAACGGAGTCAGTCAATCTTGAAGAAATCAAAGCTGAAATGTTCCTTTGTTATGGTGAAATGTAACTGTTTGTGTAATGCTGTTGTTGGTTCTTCAGTGTGGAACATTTATAATGAACATTGATTGAAAAAAACAAATAAATTTATATTAGCAATTTATTATATACCTGCCTTGAATTATACCAATAGACACTCAACTGTTGTTGACATCTGTATGCATAACTTGGTGCCATAACTGACTATTTATCAGTGGTCTGGATAGGAAAACTTGGAAGCTGCTGAAAAAATTAACCATTTGCGGGTGTGCTGAAGGTAGAGTTATAAAATGACTGTAACTATGTCTTTGGTTGGGAGTCCTGTAGTGTAGCATGTGTTCATTCTTGTCTAGAATTTGGTGCAATTTCAGAGTATTTTTGTAGTTTTGTGTGTAGTGCTTTAATTCTGAGCATATCTGTGTAACTATAGTGCAACCTGTTCTTTACTTTGTATATATGTATTAATTTGTGAATTGTGGCAACGCTCTTAGAATGCTCTGTTTTCATGAACATTATTTCAAACTTGATATAATTTTATGATGGAGAATTTCATAAGGACACTAGTGAATCACTTTCATCACTTGACAGGTTTCTTTTTAACTTATGGTTTTTATAATTGTATAAACTGGTACAGTCATGATATTTTTAAAACTAGTTCAATAATACTAAATGTTTGTTGAAATGAAAATTAGTTGCAGCATTTGTATACATTCATTTTGTAAAATTAGACTCAAGGGTCAAGCTTATCCTTCAATCATTCTCTTCGGCTGACTGAAATTGACCCATTCCATAGTATGCTCATTCATTGTTATACATTGCTAATGTAACTCATGTACATTTACTTAGTATATATTTATGTCTTTCCTAGTAGAAGGAAGTTAGTGGAATAGATTGGGTTACTTTTGTTGTTTGGTTTTGAAGGAAAGTAGTTGAGAATGACAGTGTGCATATCTTGTATATACTGTACGTATAATGCGCAGTAAGCTGTTTGAACATGACCTATGTATATTTGCTTTGGACTTGAGTTAACTGGTGTCCAATAAAATATTTTGCCAATTTAGTAATTCTCTAACCCACTTTTACTTGACAAAATAAGACTGCTGGCTTTCGTATAAGATTACCTTGTAATTACTTTAAACTTATGTATATATTTCCTTTAATGTTCTTTACTTTATGTACTCTGTACCTTGAATTATTCTTTTTTCTTTTGTAGTATTTATTTGACTTGAAAATTGTTGTGTATTGTGAATAAAAACGGGGAGCATAATATGTGTAGCTCCAGGTCATGTACATGCACATTTTACACATGTATGGGTAATGAAGCAAGACACCATGTAAGAGAACTCTGTAGATGTCTTGCACTTCCATTCATTTACCATCTACATTTATTTCAACATCAGCATTAAAGAAAATATAATTATGTTTTTGAGTCTCATTTTGGCTGTCATCTAATTACCTTTTACTGTTTCCATTCTTACTAATCTAACATGCTAACTACAGTATATGTTGTAATTTCATCTAAACAACAATTTTTATGTATTGAATAAGGTGGATCCAAATTATAATAAAAGTTGTAATATGCTACTAAAACAAAAAAGTGTGTGAAACATCTACAGTCCTTCAGTGTAGTCACAAACATTGTCTGCAACTCGTTGCCAGCAATGTGGAAGCCATAGAATCCCTGTAGCAGAGCCTGTTCTGTTTATGTCTTTGATGAAGCGATCTACTGCCTGCAGATCTCGGGAACAGTCCAGAAGCGAATGCCACCAAGTGGTCCCTTCATCTTTGGAATCAAATCAAAATCACAGGGGCTTAAGTCCTGTGGATATGGTGCATGGAAAGGCACTTCCCAACCCCAGCGACCATACAAATCGGCTACAGGATTTGCCCTATTTGCCCGCGCATTATCCTATAGCATGATATGAGGGTCCTGCAGGAAGTGTTGCTGCTTTCTTTGCAATGCTGGCTTCAGGTTATGCTCTAAAAAATTATGGACATACTTTGCGTTAAGTCTGTCCTTCTGGTACAGCATGTGTTAGGACGACACCGTCATATTACATGTAATAAATATCATTTTTGGCTCGTATTGATGATATTTGATTAGGTCGTCAATTTAATAAATAACTTACTGTTATTATTCTAATTAATTAATTAATTTGACACCGTGATAGTCATAGAAAAGAATCACCATAATTTTCACATTTGTAGAGGTTTGACGAACTTTTGTTTTTGTCTCTTTATGTGATATCTGAAGCCATCTCTCTTCAGTTTCGACTCGGTTTATCTTTACCTGTTATGTTCTTCAGTCAGCTGAAACTAATTTAGAATAAATAAATTTATAAACTACCTGAAAAAGGAAACATATGGTAACAGAATTATACCAACAACTTAATTAAAATAGAATGAAACATGTCATTATCCTATAACATAATGTGAGGGTTCTGCAGGAAGTGTTTCTGCTTTCTCCAAACACTGGTTTCAGGTTATGCTAAAAAAAATTTACAGAAATACTGTGCGTTAACAGTCTGTTTTTGCGGTACATGAATGAAACATTCTATTTTAATTTGGTTGTTTCTGTTTGAGGTATAATTCTATTACCATATGTTTTCTTTTCAGGTGGTTTATAAATTTATTTATTCAAAATTAGTTTCAGCAGGCTGAAGAACTGAACAGTTATAATGGAACTTTTGTTTTGTGTGATGATGCCACTCATTGGATTGGTGCTTAAGTTCAGGTTCGTACGATCTCATGAAGCGCAATAATATGGCATAAGGAAGTATCTCCTTTGCGAACACAGCACTCCCAAGTGAATTCAAGCGGCATTGTACTGTAACCATCGCTGTGCTTCAGTCAGCTTGCAGTAATCCTGTCTCGTGACATAACTCGCGTATCATCTGACATCGATCTGTGTCTAATAGCATGGCAACAGCCTGCACATCCTCTTCACCGACACTAGCATGAGCTGGGCGAGCCGTATGTGCCATGCTTTCACATCACTTATTGAAAGCTCTAACCCTCCTTGCCATTGTTCTGTATGGTAATGCCATTTCCTCACGTCTCAAGAAGACCTTTATGACATTGTCTTGCTGTACAACCATGGGCACATTGAATTTTCAGCCAACTTCACTGTTCCTGTTATGTAAACATGGCAAATACATAGCATACAAGAGTTTAGAGTGCCAACTCGCACAAGACTGATTTCTTCTCGCCAGAGCGCTTGCTCATTGTGTTGGAAGGGAATACTGAAACTCATACTGATGACTTCTGTTTTATAATTATTTAAATAAGAATGGTGATAAAAGCTAATCACATTCTCGGTAGCACAGGAAAATAAAGAATAAAAATAAATACTGATTACTGCTGCTTCATAAGTGTAAATTACACACAATAATTACAACAATAAATGTAAACTGCATCCATTGTGCGTGGAATTGAGAAACAAATTGTTATAACCTCTGCTTTACAATTATTATTATTATTATTATTATTATTATTATTATTATTATTATTATTATTATTATTATTATTATTATTATAGCAGTAATAAAAAGCAAATTGTATTCTCTTTAGTGCATTTATGCCATTATTCACGCTGTGTCAATCTCCACTCATTGCAGTCTTAGAACTGGCGCAGCAAGATGATCGAGCTTGTGGCAAAATGAGCGAAAGCCACCAGTAACCACTTCTGATAGTACTGTATAGAACATGGGTACCTATGTACTTTAGTCCCTGACCAACCATTCTGAATTTTTAATCATGGATTTTTCTCTCATGGTTATGGTTCGACTCTTTCTGAGGATTCTCTTTCTTTTTTCCACTCCCATAATCTTGTAGCCCTTCATTGATATATAATGATATGATATGATATGATTATGATATGATATGATATGATATGATATGATATGATATGATTGATATGATAACACCTAGCATTGTCAAGCATTGAGGAGTGTCCTTGGAAGGGGGGGGGGGGGCAAGATTAGGGTTGCAATTTTGGAAAAGAAAAATAACTTGCGTTGTTTATGACATATCAACTAGAAGTCAATTAACACCTAGTTGTAATTTTCATTGCAAACATTTTACATGCATTGGCCAGGATTCTAACTACAGCTGCCATGGTAATAAGCCAGTGACCACATCCACCATTTCAGTTTCCTTTCACAGAAGATTGCAATACCACAGTTCAGAGTTTATTAACTTAACCGTTGTGGTTTGACTTTTTAATGGTCTGTATTGACTACAATCTCTACTCCAATAAATACACCTTGATATTTGGAATCAGTCTTGTCAATACTTAAGAGTTATTTAGTTAATTATTTATTGTCACATAATACACCTTACATGTTTCAAGGACCTTATTGCACCTTCCTCAGCGGTTTTCTTAAACTACCAAATATCTCTTGGTCCTATTTACTTAAACACCAAGCGCATTCCTAACAAGTCCTCTTGTAACCTGTACCAGATATTTAATTCTGAACATCTCTTAATTAGTATATAATATACCACACTATTCTATTTACAGTCTTATTAAAATGTCTGTCTTGCCTATTACCTACAAATATAATCAATTTATTAAAATCAGCATCTCTTAAAATATTACTGAAATCTTCCAACCCACAGTTTACGTCTGCTAAATGTTGCGGCTACTTCATGTGTCCTCGAACAGTCCTTAGGGTGGTAGCTTTTCACTCCACAATAAACTATAAGAAAGAAAAGCCTGTCTTAAAATTCGTCCCTAATAGAATGTTCTAATTTACTCTGAGAATTTTCCAATTGACTTGCCGAATATTCTGTTGTACACACACAAACATATTTGGCCTTGATCTAAGCATGGAGCAACATGCTAGCCAGAAGAACATTGATACCAGGGTCAATAATTTGCTCCTCCATTTGCATATTGGAAAATGGTTGTTGCAACACCCAAATCAGAAATCTAAACAAGAATATTAACATCACTACCCTATAATTTGGGATTATGACAGGAATACTTCTATGTACACTTATCAGACTCACTCTGTCAGTTGCCCTATTTGAAGTTTGCGCATTCACCTTGCCCTTGACTTCCGTTGGTTCACGATTCAAAATAAATGAGCTTGTTACCTTGAAGTGGCACGAACGGTGAAGGAGGGTGGGTAGAGGAGAACTTGAGCGCTACCCGGCGTAGCTGATTTGAATGGAGGGGGAAGCTAACTGGGGAAGGGGTGGATGCTCATGGATACTGATATTCCAGACTATTTGTGTCTTTCTTCTCTTCCTCCTTATTTATCTTCTCGTTAATTCAAATAGTATATTATTGTCGTCTGACGTCTCATTTAAACTTAATTCATTTCTCTCCTTTTGTGCTAAATAAATCCATAATATACATAAGCTTACCTTTCTGAACTATATGTAATACCCTCATATCTTTCTCCATATTTGTAAATTTATGATTGTGCTCTTGCATGTGTTCTCCAATTGCTGAAAATCTTCAATGCTTTACCGCGTTTACATGTTCTTCTTTACCGTATCTCCAAGCTCCTTACTGATTGTCCAATATACTGACTATTGCACTATTGCAATGGGAATAATATAATTAATAAACCAAAAATGAGCTTGATTAAGGAACAGGGGGAAAAAAGAAGAGCATTGAGGTGATCATGTTTAATACTAGGCATTCATATGGATTAGCAAAGATATTTCATAAACAAGGCATAGAATTTGCTTACAAAACAGATGATGATGATAACAAAATTCTGTTCAATTCACAAAGAATGAATAGAGTTAATAGATATCAGAAATCGGGAATATATTGCTTAACATGTCAAGAGAGCAATAGTCAGTATATCGACAATCGGAAAGGAGCTTGGAGATACGGTACAAAGAACATGTAAACGCGGTAAAGCATTGAAGGTTTTCAGCAATTGGAGAACACGTGCAAGAGTACAATCACAAGTTTACAAATGTGGAGAAAGATATGAGGGTATATATAGTTCAGAAAGGTAAGCTTATGGATATTATGGATTTATTTAGCACAGAAGGAGAGAAATTAATTAAATTTAAATGAGACATCAAACTAGGAGAGCATACTATTTAAATTAACAGGAAGATACATAAGGAGGAAGAGAAGAAGGAAATAAAACAGTCTGGGATATCAGTATTGTCACAGATTTGTAATTGACATACAACTACCAGTTACGTCACCACAGGGGTAATGCAAAATGTAAACAAAGATTATCAGTAAAATCCCAGTAAATGTATATTAGTGCTCAGTGGAATGAAAATAAGAGGGGCTCGATGGTAGAGAAAGGGGACCGTCAGGACCTATGAACATAAGGGCAAAATAAGATAACAGAATTTCAAATAACACTTTTTTTCTTTTTGAATCAGCGGAAAGATATAACAATTTCTGCTCCAGCAAGAACAATTTAGTAAGATTTTTGAATACAAATAGAAAGACTGTACAGTAAGAATGGAGTGTAAAAATAGATATAAATTAATATTTGGTAAGATTTTTGAGTACAAATAGTGAGAATGGAGTGTGCAAATAGATATAAATATATTTAGGATATACATTAATTTTCAAAACACAGCTGATAACTAACAGGAGTGCCAACTTGAAGAAAAGATAACATGTTTAAAGCTTCCAGATGAATAATCTTTCCACATATAATACATACATACATACATACATACATACATACAGACTGTTATGCCTTTCAGCATTCAGTCTGCAAGCCTCTGTGAATTTACTGAACGTCGCCACAATCCTCTATTTGCAACTAGTGTTGTGGCCTCACTTAGTTCTATACCTCTTATCTTTAAATCGTTAGAAACCGAGTCTAACCATCGTCATCTTGGTCTTCCTCTACTTCTCTTACCCTCCATAACAGAGTCCATTATTCTCCTAGGTAACCTATTCACCTCACATGACCCCACCACCGAAGCCGGTTTATGTGTAGAGCTTCATCCATCGAGTTAATTCCTAAATTAGCCTTTATCTCCTCATTCCGAGTACCCTCCTGCCATTGTTCCCACCTGTTTGTACCAGGAATCATTCTCGCTACTTTCATGTCACTTCTAACTTATGAATAAGATATCCTCAGTCCACCAAGCTTTCACTCCCATAAAGCAAAGTTGATCTGAAAACAGACCGATGTAAAGATAGTTTTGTCTGGGAGCTTTACTACACCTTGATTCAATCTCGCTTACTATATTACCAACCTCGGAGAACACACAACCTAAATACTTGAAATTATCGACCTGTTCTAGCTTTGTATCACCAATCTGACATTCAATTCTGTTGCATTTCTTACCTACTGACATCAGTTTAGTCTTTCATACCATACTCATTGCACCTATTTTCATGTTCCAAGATATGAGACTGCAGGCTTTCAGCACAATCTGCCATTAAGACCAAGTCGTCAGCATAGGCCAGATTGCTTACTATTTAGTATTTATTAAACCTCACAGGTTTCCACCCAATACATGGTTCAAATTTGGTATAGCCTAAACGACATACAATAAAAAACCAGCCAAATAAAATAAACTGACAATAAAAGGCAATCATGTGATGTGATGTGTGTGGTTCTCTGCATGCCGTGTGTCTGGAAAGAATGAGTCATAAGTTACAAACTGGTGCAAACAAACCAGTGTAACCATATGGCCATGATCAACCCTTATTAGTGATCCATAGACCTTGGCATGCAATGGGCATAAACGGACAAATAAACAGAGTAAATAAACAAAACTAATAATAATCATCATCAAAGAAAAGGAAACGCGATTTTCCTTGGATGTGCCATGAGGTCCACCGGATACTCCGGAAATGTGGCCCCTAAGGTGAGGGTCACCACAGTACTCATCTTCCGTCCCTGCATGGCATGTCCAATGTCAACGACCTTCTTGTCCCTCCTGTCTAGTCACGCACACCTTTGCACATTTCATTCCTCATACCATCTTACTACTTGACCCACTCTTGCTAGCTGAGTCAAGACTTACATCACCAGCTGCTTATGTGCACCTCATTCTGCTCACGTTGCAATTTAATCCTTATACTACTACACTCTGTTATAACTCATCATATTTCACCATGCTTAATGTCATTTAATACCCAGCCATTCTCCACATTAAATTTTGCCATTACCAACTCATTAAAATAAACACAAGCACCACTTTTCAACTCTCCTCCCTCTCAGCACTTAAATTCTGCCATTCCGTGTTCCACCACTTCTCCATCTCCACAGTTAAACATTTCAATGGATTCCCTCCATACAGATAACATATCACTAACATAATCTCTACATACATTTACCGATTCAATAATATATACTTCCAGCTCCACCTCATCCTCACCCTCTCTCTCACAATGAACACACCTACTTTCACCATAAACCACTTACATACCAAATACAGATTACTCAAAAACCAAACGCCTACCTCCATAAACCACCAGCTCCACTTCATTCTCATCCTCTCTCTAACCATTTTCGACAACAAATCACTCACATACCAAATACAGCTTAGCACACTTACAAAACACATTTCACCCATACTTTCACCATAAACCACCGATTACTTATCAAATACAGCTTATTCAAAATACAAATAACATCAACTCACCATTACTTCCAAATCACAATTACAGTCACACATCCTATAAATAAGCACCCCTTATCAATTCTCCTCCCTCTCAGCACTTCACCCATACTTTCAACAATATCATCATATCCACTATAATCTCTCTTCCAAAATATATTAACTATAACTACATACTAACATTATTAGAGTTTTTGCTTCTTGTTACAATACCCTCATCATTTCTTTTTATTCCCCACAGTTCAATTCTCTGCCTGGGTACCTCTGCGTTGTCCTTTTCACTCTGCACATCCATTACTTCACTGCGTTCACTTCTCTGACTTTCCTCTTCACCTGCTGTGCTCGTAGCTATATCCCTAAACCTTCCTATTCTCACCCCCTTGTCCACCGCCCTTCCCTTTTCACTATTCACGATCACACTTTCACTAAGGTCCACTCTCTGCCTTTCTTCATTCAGCTTCCTGTTTTCCTTGGTATTTTCCTTATCGCCTTGTCTGTCTTCTCCAACAATGCTGTGTAAAACTTGCCCTTCTTCAACTCTCTTCCCCATGCTCATCTCCTTATCTTCCTCCTGTGTCATCTTTTCCTCTAGGTCCAGTAATTTGGTCAAGGTCCAGATCCTTAGCCAGCAGCCATTTGTCACTACTAGTTCCTGTCCCCTGATAGAAGCTCTCAAACCTTGGTGTCTAGCCCGAATCATATGCTTCTTAAGAATTTTGGCATTCCTGATACCTTCACTTCCCATGTCTCTTCTGATCCATATTTTTTCCCTCTGTATATTACCCGCATTTCCCATCACTGTATCGGCCATCAACGTGGAAAACAGTTGCACTTTAATCGGCCTATTTCCTTTTACTTTCCCTATTCTTGCCACATCGCCTATGTCTACTTCACTAAAATTAATTTTCATTTTCCCCTGAATTAGGTCCACCACTTAATAAATTGTAACCAGTTTGTCCTCCCTCTTCTCCTCGGGCACACCATATATATAAATAGGCTTTTCTATCTCCGATTTTGTGTACTGATTTCTACTTCTGATTTAAGCTTCAGCGCTTCCTCTTCTAATCTTCTTATTTTCTCCCTTAGTGATGCAACTTCTTCGGCGTTGTTTCTCACTTCAGCTGTTGTGTCATCTGCCTTTTCTCAAAACCATTTCTTAATTTTCTTGAACTCCTTCGTTTGCTCTTGTATCAAATTTTTAAGTTGCTCAAATGGGCACACCTCTTCAACCACCTCTTTTACAACTCTTCTGATTATCTCCACGTCTTCCCAACTCATGCTTCCGCTGGAGTTCAGCCTGGGGTTCTATTCAACTCCTCCGATCCATAGCATTACTATAATCACAGCCACTGTCAGAATCATCTCTCCCTTCATTCCCATTGCCATTCTACTCCCTCCTAATTTCACTTCTTGTTTCTTCTTCCTCCTCAGCCACCATCCTATTACTGCCCTGTATTGCTCAACACCATTCATCTTCTTTAAACTACTCACTTCTTTCTTACACTCCCCTCCGGCACTCCCCTCTCTCACTACCGGGACCGTCTACTCAACACGTCCTCGCTTGTCGAGTGCTTATCGAGAGCATATCAAAAATCAGATCAAAAATTATGCTCTATTGGTGGAAAAATATCTAATTCCCTCCATGGGAATTTAGAATTACCATTTGGAATTGCTAGGCGGGCATTAATTCCATTGTGGAGTTTTATCTCCCGTATGCAGTTATCAGACTGTGCCACATAAGAGGCTTCTGATAAGTTCACCTGCATACACCCCAGCATCAGTGGGTAGGGTCTGACACATCCCACTCTGACGAGTCTAGTGTCAGACCTAAGACGAAATGCTGGTTAATAGAGCAAAACGCCTGAAAAGCCAACATCTAATTTTTGATCTGAGGTACTCCATAGTTTTGTGATTTGTAGCACTCGAGTGGGGTTCAGTGTGGGTTTCCAGTACCCGTGAGTCGTGCCCATGTGTGCAGCACCGCAGGTCTGGGCGTTGCCTGTGAGTTGAACCCGTGTGAGCGACACCATAGGTCTGCGTTGCCAGTGATTAGTACCCACTCTGTAGGAACACCACGGGAATACCGGCGCCTGTGATTAGTACACCTAGGTGAGGAACCTCATCGGTTTGCGTTGGCTATGAGTGGCGCCATTGTGTGAGAAACACCATAGGTCTGCGTTACCTTTACAACGTACAATACTTGTGAGTAGTACCTTAATATTTGGAACACCGTGAGTTTATGCTACCTTCGATTAGTACCGCAGCTTGAGAAATATCATGGTTCTCCTTTACTACCAATAAGTGCCATTAGCATCATTGTGCTTTATAAGTGGTCCCTTGGTCACTAATACTATTATTTACAATCTTTTTTGAGTCTGATACACTGTTGTTTTTTTTGTGTTCATGTCCATCCATTCATTCTTCATGACTTTTTTTTTGGTCAGTGGATGCTTTTCATTTTTTGTTATCTCATTTCGTACCATTAGGGGCCGATGACCTCGATGTTAGGCCCCTCTAAACAACAAGCATCATCATCATCATCATCATCATCATATGTGTCTAACAGAAACTATGTTGCGTGCAATGGTATTACTCATAAACAGCCCTACCCCATACTCTGCCCTTCCCTTTCTAATGCCCATCAAGTACACTTTATAATCTCCTATCTCTTCCTCGTTATCTCCCCTTACGCAAATATCACTACTCCTAGCACATCCAGATGCATCCTCTTTGCTGACTCAGCCAGTTCTACTTTCTTTCTTCCATAAGCCCCATTAATATCGATAGCTCCCCATCAAATTCCATTTCATTCGCCAACTTGTTTCCAAGGAGTCCCTCGCCTGTAAAATGGGAGTGCGACTCCGTTACTCCCATAGGTCTGAGGCTTGCTGAAAATGTTCTAAGCTCAGTAAATTCATGAAGCAGTATGCTACCCTACTTACACATAGTCCAAGTGAGGATCTCTCCTCTAACGGGTTATGGACCACCGGTGGATTGTATAGTCTAGCTGCCTGAGCACAAGGAGGGCCATAACTCTGAATATGTGCGAGATGCCCACTCCCATTCCATAGCAACTGGTATCCCGACTCTCAGGAACACTTACTAGGCCACTCAGCCGTTGCCCATGGTTCACGAACTAGGACGTGACTACAGTAACACCATGAACCATCCAAATATAATAATTAAAGCTAACAGCAATGCAAATTGTAGGAAGCTCTTTGATAAATGCCATGATCGGTAAGTATGTCATACACACCAAAACCATTACAAGCAATCGAAGTAAATGTTTAGAAGAAATTGGTTATAAGAACTTAAGTTAACATAAGTGTGTGTAAAGATGTGAAACATGAAGAAAAACTTATTCCAATGAATCATAGCACATGGTTAAAAGTAATAGTGATTGTAAAAAGTTCCATAATAACATGAGTGTGCATTAAGATGTGAAACATTAAGAGAAAACTTGTTCCAAGTGATCATAGTACATGCTTAGAATTAATAGTGATTGTTACGAGTTCCTTTATAACACGACTGTGCGTAAAGGTATGAAACATGAAGGGAAATCTTATACAAGGTACAAAGCTAGTACAACCTATTGTATAAAGGGTCAGGATGGGAGAAATAGGATAATAATAATTAAAAAAAAAAAAAAAACGCGAGATGTACGTCAGACGTATAGAGGTTATGGTAGACAGCCATTCAGTTCCATAATTGCAATTTCACATCGATAATGCAAATTTTCAGCAAAGGTTGTCTTGACTGACCACAACATGCAGACCACTCCCCCAACTCCTGTCAAAGTGCCCATAGAAAAGAATAGTTGAATTAAAATTTAAATAGAAAGGTCTCCATGTCTCTCACCTTAAGGTACAGCAGCGAAGTGATGGGCAGAGAAAGTTCTCATGCCTCGATGAGGTCCTGTGTTCATCCCAGTCTCGATTACACCTGCTGAAATAGGCAGGGTGGAGAGATAATTCTAGAAGGTGTAAGCATGACAAACAGCTGGGGCAATGACGTATGATGACAGTGAAGGGAACAGATGAGAATCCAATATGGCGATCAGTCAAATTTCAGCGGGAGGGAGTGGAGGAATAAAAGTCAAAGCATGAAGAGGTAAGTTCAAAAAAACTCTAAAGTTTATACATACACGCAGTGTAACCGTACAACAGGGTTACAGATTCCACTCAGTATTTATTATTATTAATCCAATTCATTAAATTTTATATTCTTTTTCTCAACATTTAGACTGTAATAATTAGGTATCACGCATATTATTGTATTTAATCATAGGTTAAGTGAATTTTGTTTGTAATTATTCTGTATATTAATAAGTGAGATTTGTTAGTTTCAAATAGTCATGCTGTGACTTGTAACTCTGGCCAGATGAGCTGGCATAGTATTTTGCAATCGATGCTATGTTTAACCAAGAATGTATTGAACAAGTACGTTTCCCGCTGGCACATGCAGCATAGTCATCTGTAGTCCGCATGGGCACGTGTATACGACACATGACTGATGACATCAGTGCGTGGGCATGTGATTTCGACCAAGTGTCGGTATTCGCCAGCTACTGTATGTTGAGGTGGAAGGGATGACCAGAGAGTAGGGAGACGAGTGGTCATCACGAAGTTATATAAGTAGATGCAACGGTGTTGAGAGCTATCAAATGGTAGGAAGTGAGGGAAGAGTGATGGTCAGTGGTCTTAGAGTGGTGGTCAGAGCTAAGAGGTGTGTTTTGAAGAGGTCTTGTAATCATCGAGGAGGTCTATAAGCATGGGCGCCCGCAAGGGGGGGCACTTGCCCCCCCCCCCCTGGATTTCTAATAGGGTTGATGTTCAATTGTTTAATATCATACCAGATTATACAGTCAGTCATCTAAACATCCGTTATAACCGGAAATTTCTGTAAACAATTTAATGTTGCTGACGTTATATTGGTTTTTATATTTAAGAAAAATATTCTAATAATGTCATACAATAGGCTACTAATGGAAATATTGCTTCAGTTTCCAATGTGGTTATGCCTACCCTAGTTTTACGTACCGTATGTTTCCATTACACTAATCATCATCATGAGTGCCGACTAACTACTTTTGCCACCCCTCGTACGGTACCTTAGGAATTTGTCCTCGGCAGTGACCATAAGGGAAAGCACGTTCTGGAGATATTTTTATACATTACCACACCTCTAGCGAAGTTCAACCCCCTAAACCAAGGTCGTGTTTGCTGACTGGTAAGACATTAGTCCAGGAAGGTCGTGCTTACAAAGCGGATTATTTATTGTGCTCTCGCCTAATTTTACGCCGTTTCATCTTACCGCAATCTTTGTTCGTGCTGCGAAATTCTGTATATTGTTATTTTTAAGGCGTGCAATAATACGGTGGCTAATTTCTTGTGAACAAAGTGACGATTGCTATAAGAGAATGGTAGCCTGCCATTGTTGTCGTACAGTAGGTTCTTAACTTGTAGTGTTAAATCATCTACAATCGAATCATTGTATAATAGTTCAGTGATTCTGGGATGTTTGTGTTGTTATCAAAGCGGCTATTAGAGTGAGAAGTGATTTAGTAATTTTTATCTATTTGATTTAACGGTTATAAGTTATTGCGAATACAATCAAACGATTTAGCGACTTTTATGCATTAGAAATGGATATAAGACGGTTTTTCAAAAAGGCTAAACTTAGTAACTTAAGTGAAGGGGCTGGAAGTTCTGAGGAAATAAGTGCGTCAAGTGACAGTGTTGAGCAGAACAAAGAGTGCAGTGTTCGCGAACTAGAATCTAAACTTAGTAACTTAAGTGAAGGGGCTGCAAGTTCTGAGGAAATAAGTGCGTCAAGTGACAGTGTTGAACAGAACAAAGAGTGCAGTGTTCGCGAACTGGAATCTTCACAAGATAGAGAACAATGCTGTGATAAAGCGGAACTGCAAGGGGGGATTATTAACGAAGTATTTCTGAAAGATGAAAGTGACAGAAAAGACATTGGCATGTTCTTAATGCAGGAAAATATATGTGACACTCTTAAGTATGAATTATTGTTAAAACCATGGGTCCCACAAGTAACCTACGATTTTAAAGGTGATTTGCGAGCTGGAACCAGCCGCGCTTTCAGACACCAGTGGTTGAAGGATTATTCTACGTGGCTCTGCTATTCTCGTGAACTGAAGGGTGCTTTATGCCGAACGTGTGTTCTGTTTAAGCCGAGCGTTAAAAGAGGTCTTCAAGGTTCATTCATTACGAAACCTTTCACAAAATATAAGGACTTCAATGCCAGCGCCAAAGACCATATAAAATCAAACTGGCATAGAGAATCATCAGAAAAGGCGAAAAACTTTGTAGACATCTACGAAGGAAGGCAACTCACAGTGGCTGATCAAATAAATAGTAGTCTCCACCATCAGATTGAACAAAATAGAAAGAAGCTGGAACCAATTTTGTCAACTATAATTTTCTGTGGCACCCATGATATATCACTTCGAGGGAAAACTTCAGACAGCGGATTTTTCCATGATTTATTGGAATTCCATCTTGAGGCGGGAGATGCTCAACTACAAGAACACCTCTCAAATTCTGCAAAAAATTCCAAGTACACTTCTCATCGAATTCAAAATGAAATGATAAGATTTTGTGAACAGGAATTACGAGAGATACTGGTTACGGAAGCAAATTCATGCAATGCTTTCTCTGTTATTGCTGACGAGACAGCTGACATATCTGGAACCGAGCAGCTGTCTATTGGAATTCGGTTCGTCAAGAATACATCAAGTTATGATTTGAAAGTATGTGAAGAATTCCTTGGGTTTCAGCCTTTGGAAGAAATGAATGCCAAGTCAATCGCAAATTCAATTTTGAATTTTTTAACAAGCTCTGGTCTGGATTTAACCAAACTATGTGGTCAAGGATACGACGGTTGTGCTACTATGGCAGGACGTGAAGGTGGAGTTGCAAAATTAATACAAGATAGGTATCAAAAGGCTATTCTGTCACTGTGCTAGTCATAAACTTAACCTGGTAATAAACAACCTCAATGAACTCTCTGTTGTGAATAATGCGGCAGGTACCATCAAGGAAATAATTAACTTTTTTCGTGAAAGTCCACTCCGAAGAAAGCAGATCTGTAACTTGCCTCTTTTCTGTGAAACACGATGGTCCTCAAAGTACAAAAGCATTAGGCTCTTTTCAGAAAACTTTTCCAGTATCATGAAGGCTCTCGAAAATATTTCTAACTGCCGAAGTTTCAATTCCAAGACTCGACAACGTGCACATAATCTTCACTGTTCAGCATTGAACTCGGCCTTTATTGTTGCAATTCACGTAATGGCAAAATACAGTGGCATTTTAGAACCCGTAACAAACTCCCTTCAAGCGGAAGGACTGGAGCTCTTCAAAGTTAGAGAACATATCTTGTTGCTACTGGACCTTTTTAAAAAGCAACGATCAGACGCAATTACCCACTTTCAAAGAATAATGGTAGATGCTGAGGACACAGCTTCTAATAGTGGATTTGAAATAACGATCCCTCGCCTCGCTGCCAAGCAGCGTCACAGGGCGAACCACAATGAAACTATGGCCGAGGACTATTACAGAGTTTCAATCTACATTCCCTACGTGGACTCACTGATACAGTCTCTAGAGTCGCGTTTTGGAGAACAAAACAAAACCATACTGATGCTGTATTCTCTCCATCCTTGTGTTATGAAGACATTAAGAAAGGAAGATTTTTTGCATTCCATGAAAGTTGTTTCTAATATCTACAAAATAGACAGGTTAATGGTGGACGCAGAGTTGTGGTATGACGTGTGGCAAACCAAGGACTGTAAACCAGATATGAATTTCCTGGAACTTTTAAAAGAAAGTAAGGATTTTTACCCAAGCGTAGGTGTTGTTTTAGAAATTTGTATATCCCTGCCTGCGACAACGTGCACAGCGGAGAGGAGTTTCAGCACGCTTCGTAGGGTGAAATCTTGGCTTAGATCAACAATGACAAACGATCGACTTAGTGGGCTTTGCATGCTGTCTTCGCACCGTGAAAGAATAGCCGAGGACAAACAGAAGTTTATTAAAAACGTTCTTACACGATTTTCCAGAGAAGCTCCTAGAAGAATGCAACTTCTCTTACCCGATTCTGTTGTTTAGGGATATATTACTTAAAAAAAGTAATTTAAACTATTAATCAGATTTAAGCGTGGTCTAAAACAAGTAATTTAAACTATTAATCAGATTTTAGCGTGGTTTACGTCCATTTTAATAAAAATGATGGATAGTATTTGTCATGTGATAGATATGTTTTAATTGAATGAATTTGTATGCTGGAAATCGTATTACGAAACTAAGCCTTCATATTCCTAAAGCTGCTAAATCAGTACAGATTTTTGATTCGTACTTTTTTCTTCTCATTTAAAGTAGACAGGACATTTGCGTAGCTAGTGCTTTTTATCACTGCCGTGAAACTAAGTGTGTGAGGAAATAAAATGAACATTACAAATGTTGTCATTCCGTACAAGTGTTTCATTATTCTAACAAGAGCACTGCAAGATATTCATGATTGGCTGTGAAGAAGAGGAAAAACGTGATGATCCACTGTAACGGTGAGTACAAAACTAGATTTTTTTAAACATTTGGGAATATTATTTTTAAGTAACTGACAAATTATCCCATTGTGTGTGCTATTCGTATAATTAGCCCGGATGAGTTTTAGAGATATTTCTACAGTTGAATTTAACATAGTGACTTGGTATTATCTCAAAATATATCCATTTGTTTAGAAAATCCGATGGTGCGTCCACACCAAGATGTTTTCGTTAACTTTGTTAATAAACATTGTTAATGAACAATGTTCATGAACATTTCCATGTGTTAATAAACAAAATAACGTGTTCATTAACTTTTCGAGCATGTTGCTAAACAAAATTTCTTTAACTTTTGTGAATGAAACTTTTCTTTAACATTTCGTGTTTTCGTTAACATTTCGGTTCGCACATGCGCAAAGACGCAATTAGAACACGCAAATTCGTAGCGCGGAATACTCAAAATCGAATCGATTCACCATACAAATACATAAGTGAAGTGTAGGAGTCACCAGTTGTTACGAATCTAAAAGTTCTACCTAGCCTAACATTAATAGAGATGGCATTCCGATAATTTGTATCATTTCTTGCAATTTCAGGCCCGATTACTGTCAACAGGAACTGAAAGTCATGTGGGGACATTCTCAGAAAATTTTGAAAACCTGCTGCATCATGAATTAAAAGTTCTGTTTTTAATTTGCTATTTGCTTTAAGTGCCGGCCCCGTGGTATAGGGGTAGCGTGCCTGCCTCTTACCCGGAGGTCCCGGGTTCGATTCCCGGCCAGGCCAGGAATTTTTACCTGGACCTGAGGGCTGGTTCGAGGTCCACTCAGCCTACGTGATTAGAATTGAGGAGCTATCTGACGGTGAGATAGCGGCCCTGGTCTAGAAAGCCAAGAATAACGGCCAAGAGGATTCGTCGTGCTGACCACACGACACCTCACAATCTGCAAGCCTTCGGGCTGAGCAGCGGTCGCTTGGTAGGCCAAGGCCCTTCAAGGGCTGTAGTGCCATGGGGTTTGGTTTGGTATTTGCTTTAAGTCGCACCGACACAGATAGTTCTTATTACGACGTATGGACAGGAAAGGCTTAGGAATGGAGAGAAAGCGGTCGTGGCCTTAAGGCACAGCCCCAGCATTTGCCTGGTGTGAAAATAGGAAACCATGGAAAACCATCTTCAGGGCTGCTGGCAGTGGGGTTCGAACCCACTACCTCCCGGGTGCGAGCTCACAGCTGCGCGCTCCTAACCGTACGGCCAACTCGCCCAGTAATTAAAAGTTCTGACATAAGTGTCCTCTCCAAACTTAATTCTAAACGCTTTACCAATATTTTTCTTTGCCACACTGTGCGTCTGCGCTTTTCTCTAATTGCACTAGTTAAAATAATGAAAGCGGCAGCTGTAGGTATTTTCTTCATCCTGACCCTATCTATTGTAACCTCACAAACAATTTTGGTGTGGACACAATGTTAAAGAAGTTTGTTAACAAAAGTTTATTGACATATAGAGAAATGTTTTCGTTAACATTGTTTACTAACTTTGTTTCGTCAACATTGTTTATTAACTTTGGTGTGGACTAACCATAGTTAACATAACCAATTTAAGAATTGCTTGATTTCTAATTTTTGGAAATACGAACTGATCATTATATCATTTGTAACCATTTTAAGAACTCAACCTTTTGATAATGAATCACAGAAGAGGAAACACAAAATTTTGTGGTCAAAATCTCTGAACTAAAGGCTAAATATCCATTCATTCCGGCCATAAAGTAGCCAACGGTTTCAGAGCAGCAAAGCGCTGCAATGAAAATGGGTGGGGGTGGTACTGCTTGCGCATCATCGTCATCTAGGTAGGTAATGAATCGAAATAATTTATCTTCTTTATAACAGGAAAGTTGATCTAGAAAAGTGTTAATGTGCCCCCCCCCTGGAAAATATCCTGCGGGCGCCCATGTCTACAAGTGGTGGATGGATCCGAGTAGAGACTGGTACTATGCTGGTAGTGAAACATCATTTACTTGTGAGGATGGACTTCACAAGATTTTTCAATAATATTTTCCAATTTCTTACAATCTATTGAGTGGACGTAACTACATTGGAGCTTACTACATGTATACATGGAATGTAGGTCAACTCCAGGTTACATAAGAAGATAACAGCAGACGGCTCCCGACTTCCGCTCATAGGTTTTTCCAGGAATTTCGAGTTCAACAGCGGTGTATGCAGACATCAGGTAATTAAAGCATCAGACATGTTATGCATTAATAACATGAAGAAGAATGTAATCAGCGGTGATATCATATTTCACTTCAAGTTCATGTCAGTAGCTTTCTTTGTTTAGATTAAATTTTCTTTTTTGAATGTAACAGCAAATCTCACTATATATATATATTTTTTTTTGTTAAATTAAAATACGGCAATGCTTGTTCATTGTAACGTAAATTATAGTCATAAACTCAGTTTTATTTTAACGATAATAACTGATTCTATTTCCAAGTACAATCCTCAATTGTGGAAATGCAACCGTAATCTACAATTGTCCTGATCCATATCCTTGTATATTGCCAGATGTGTGAGTTTATCACCTCACGCCTTGAGATAATTGAGATATGAGGCATGCTCTACCAAATTTTGTTGTTTTTTTCTTAAAAAGCAACTGGCGCTCAAACAAATGTTATGTATATTGTGTGAAGGAGATGAAGGTATAAGAATAGCATCCACCCTTTCCCCAGCTAATTTCCCCTCCCATTCAAATCACCTACGTCGTCCAGTAGCGCTCAAGTTCCCCTCTACCCACCCTCCTTCCCCGTGCGCGCCACTTCATGGTTACAGGCTCATGTTTTTTTGAATCGTGAACCAAGGGGAAGGTGATTGAACAAACTTCAAATAAAGCAACTGATAGAGTGAGTCTGACATGTGTATATGGAAGCATTCCTGTCATAATCTTGCATTACAGGATAGTAATGTTAATATTCTTGTTTAGATTTCCGATTCGGGTGTTAAAACAATCGTTTTCAATATGTAAATGGAGAAGTAAGACATTGCCCCATGCTAAGGTCAAGGCCAACTATGTTTATGTGTGTACAACAGAATATTCAGTGAGTCATATGAAAATTTCTCAGAGTAAATAGGAATATTCTATTAGGGATGGATTTTAAGACATGCTTTTCTTTCCTATAGTTTGTGGAGTAAGAAGCTACCACTCTAGGGAGTGTTCGAGAACAGGACTCTGGGTTGGAAGATTTCAGTAATTTTTTAAGAGACGGTAATTTTAATAAATTTATTGTATTTGTAGGATGGTTCATGTTTGTGGGTTACTGTGGTCACATCCTAGTTCATGAACCATGAGCAACGGCTGAGTGGCCTAGTAAGTGGTCCTGAGAGTCGGGATACCAGTTGCTATGGAATGGGAGTGGGCATCTCGGACTTATTCTGAGTCATGGCCCTCCTTGTGCTCAGGCGGCTAGGACTATACAATTCACCGGTGGTCCATAACCCCTTAGAGGAGAGATCCTCACTTGGACTATGTGCAAGTAGGGTAGCACCCTTCTTCATGAACATTTTAAGCAAGCATCGGACCTATAGGAGTAATGAAGTCCCACTCCCATTTGACAGGCGAGGGAAACAACTTGGCGAACAAAATGGAATTAGATGGGAAGCTATCAATATTAATGGGGCTTATGGAAGAAAGAAGGTAGAACTGGCTGAGTCAGCAAAGAGGATGCATCTGGATGTGCTAGGAGTAAGTGATATTCGGGTAAGGGGAGATAATGAGGAAGAGACAGGAGAATATAAAGTGTACTTGACGGGTGTTAGAAAGGGAAGGGCAGAGTCTGGGGTAGGGCTCTTTATCAGGAATACCATTGCACGGAACATAGTTTCTGTTAGGCACGTAAATGAGCGAATGATGTGGGTAGATTTGTCAGTTGGAGGAATTAGGACTAGAATTGTGTCCGTGTATTCACCATGTGAGGGTGCAGATGAGGATGAAGTTGACAAGTTTTATGAAGCATTGAGTGACATCGTGGTCAGAGTCAACAGCAAGGATAGAATAGTGCTAATGGGCGATTTCAATGCGAGAGTTGGGAATAGAACTGAAGGATACGAAAGGGTGATTGGTAAATGTGGGGAAGATATGGAAGCTAATGGGAATGGAAAGCGTTTGCTGGACTTCTGTGCTAGTATGGATTTAGCTGTTACGAATACATTCTTCAAGCATAAGGCTATTCACCGCTACAGATGGGAGGCTAGGGGTACCAGATCCATAATAGACTATATCTTAACAGACTTTGAATTCAGGAAATCTGTTAGGAATGAACGAGTTTTTTGCGGATTTTTCGATGATACAGACCACTATCTGATCTGTAGTGAACTAAGTATCTCTAGGCCTAGGGTAGAGGAAGTGAAATCTGTCTGCAAACGAATAAGGGTAGAAAATCTCCAGGACGAGGAAATTAGACAGAAGTACATGGATGTGATTAGTGAGAAGTTTTGAACAGTAGACAGTAAGCAGGTTCAGGATATAGAAAGTGAATGGGTGGCATACAGGGATACTGTAGTAGAAACAGCAAGGGAATGCCTAGGAACAACTGTGTGTAAAGATGGGAAAAGGCGAACATCTTGGTGGAATGATGAAGTGAGAGCAGCCTGTAAACGTAAAAACAAGGCTTATCAGAAATGGCTCCAAAAGGGCCGAGGCCGAAGGGGATTTGTACGTAGATGAAAGAAACAGAGCGAAACAAATAGTTGTTGAATCCAAAAAGAAGTGGGAAGATTTTGGTAATAACCTGGAAAGGCTAGGTCAAGCAGCAGGGAAACCTTTCTGGACAGTAATAAAGAATCTTAGGAAGGGAGGGAAAAAAGGAAATGAACAGTGTTTTGAGTAATTCAGGTGAACTCATAATAGATCCCAGGGAATCACTGGAGAGGTGGAGGGAATATTTTGAACATCTTCTCAATGTAAAAGGAAATCATCCTGATGGTGTTGCAAACAACCAAGCTCAGGGGGAGGAGGAAAATGATGTTGGTGAAATTATGCTTGAGGAAGTGGAAAGGATGGTAAATAAACTCCAATGTCATAAGGCAGCAGGAATAGATGAAATTAGACCTAAAATGGTGAAGTATAGTGGGAAGGCAGGGATGAAATGGCTTCATAGAGTAGTAAAATTAGCATGGAGTGTTGGTAAGATAACTTCAGATTGGACAAAAGCAGTAATTGCACCTATCTATAAGCAAGGGAACAGGAAGGATTGCAACAACTATCGAGGTATCTCATTGATTAGTATACCAGGCAAAGTATTCACTGGCATCTTGGAAGGGAGGGTGCGATCAGTCGTCGAGAGGAAGTTGGATGAAAACCAGTGTGGTTTCAGACCACAGAGGGCCTGTCAGGATCAGATTTTCAGTATGCGCCAGGTAATTGAAAAATGCTATGAGAGGAATAGGCAGTTGTGTTTATGTTTCATAGATCTAGAGAAAGCATATGACAGGGTACCATGGGAAAAGATGTTCACTATACTGGGGGACTATAGAATTAAAGGTAGATTATTAAAATCAATCAAAGGCATTTATGTTGACAATTGGGCTTCAGTGAGAATTGATGGTAGAATGAGTTCTTGGTTCAGGGTACTTACAGGGGTTAGACAAGGCTGTAATCTTTCACGTTTGCTGTTCGTAGTTTACATGGATCATCTGCTGAAAGGTATAAAATGGCAGGGAGGGATTTAGTTAGGTGGAAATGTAGTAAGCAGTTTGGCCTATGCTGACGATTTGGTCTTAATGGCAGACTGTGCTGAAAGCCTGCAGTCTAATATCTTGGAACTTGAAAATAGGTGCAATGAGTATGGAATGAAAATTAGCCTCTCAAAGACGAAATTGATGTCAGTAGGTAAGAAATTCAACAGAATTGAATGTCAGATTGGTGATACAAAGCTAGAGCAGGTCGATAATTTCAAGTATTTAGGTTGTGTGTTCTCCCAGGATGCTAATATAGTAAGTGAGATTGAATCAAGGTGTAGTAAAGCTAATGCAGTGAGCTCGCAGTTGCGATCAGCAGTATTCTGTAAGAAGGAAGTCAGCTCCCAGATGAAACTATCTTTGCATCGGTCTGTTTTCAGACCAACTTTGCTTTGTGGGAGCGAAAGCTGGGTGAACTTAGGATCATCATCATCATCATCATCATCATCATCATCATCATCATCATCATCATCATTTCCCTTTATCCATCTGTAGCTGGGTAGGGGCAAATATGGTTCCTCTCCACTTTCTTCGGTCTTTCCACCACTCCTCCTCCAACACTGTGTCCCAGTCCAGGTTTCTTTCTATAATGCTGCGTTGGATGGTATCCTTCCATCTCAATCGTGGTCGTCCACGGCCTCTCCTTTGGATTTGCATTTCCATCACCTTTTGTGGCATTCTTTCGTCGCTCATTCGCTTTATGTGCCCAAACCATCTTAGTCAGCTCTTCTCTATTCTATCAGTCATTTTTTCCACTCCAATTTCTTCCCGGATTTTCTCATTCCTTATTTTGTCTCTTCTACTCTTCTGTATCATACTCCTCAAGAATTTCATTTCGGCTGCCTGTATTCAACTCTCATCCTTCTTTGTCATTGTCCAAGTTTCTGCTCCGTAAGTTGTTATGGGTACGTAATACATCTTGTACATAGTATCCTTTGCTTCCATTGGCACATCTTTGTCCCATAACATATTTCTTACATTATGATAGAAACAACTTCCAGCTTGAATCCTTTTACTAATCTCAGCATCCAGTCGAGCATTCTCCATTAATTCACTCCCCAGGTATTTAAACGTTTCCACTACTTCCAGGGGCTTGTCTGCAAGTCTAATCTGACCTTTCCCTTCTTTCTCCCCTCTAGTCATAACAAGAGTTTTACTCTTTTCTACACTTATTTTCAATCCACATTCTTCAATCTTCCCATTCACCACATTCAACTGTTCTTGAACCTTCCTGTCGTCTTCTCCCCAAATCACAATATCATCTGCAAATAACATCATGTTCATTTCTCTTCCTCCATATGCTGCTTTTGCTGTTCTCATGATGTCATCCATTACTATTGTAAACAGGATTGGTGATAGAACACTTCCCTGTCTCAGCCCACTAGTTATTTTGAACCAACTTGTCCTGCCAACTTGTGTTTGCACGCAACTACAACATTCCTTATACAATGCCATGATCATTTAAATTAATCTCTGTCCAATTCCTTTTTGCACCAGACTGTCCCAAACTTTCGCCCTAGGGACACTGTCATATGCCTTTTCAATATCAATGAATGTCATCACCATATCATTCCCGTACTCCCAATGCTTTTCCATTAGTTATCTCATAATGAAAATGGGTTCTATTGTTGGCCTTCCACTTCTGAAACCAAACTGATTTTCCTGTATCTGCTTCTCAACCCTCAACTTTATTCTACTTTCCAGTATCCTTTCCATTATCTTAGCAACATGGGATATTAGAGTAATTCCCCTGTAGTTCTTCAAAACTTTCTTATCACCTTTCTTGAAAATTGGGATGATTATTCCTTTTTGCCAATCCTCAGGGACCTCCTTATTCTCCCAGACATTCCTGAGAACCCGATATGTCCACTGCAGGCCTACAGCTCCAGCTGCCTTTATCATCTCCACTGAAATTTCATCTATTCCAGCAGTTTTTCCATTCTTCATCTTTCTTACTGCCATTTCAATTTCATTCATTGTAATTTCTTTATCCATTTCTTCATCAACTAATTGCCTTTCCTGGTCGTCCATTGAATGACTGTCATCCGTTCTTATGTTCAGCAGCTTCTGAAAATACTCTCTCCATCTATTTCTTATTTCTTCTGGCTTTGTTAAAATTATGCCACCTTCATCCTTCACAAATCTGGTGTTTACTTGATCTCTCTTTTTGTTTCTTAAGATACCATACAGTACTGAACTTAGGATATCTTATTTATAAGTTAGAAGTTACAGACATGAAAGTAGCAAGAATGATTGCTGGTGCAAACAGGTGGGAACATGGCTTCGGTGGTGGGGTCATGTGAGGCAAATGGAGGAGGATAGGTTACCTAGGAGAATAATGGACTTGCTATGGAGTGTAAGAGAAGTAGAGGGAGACCAAGACGACGATAATTAGAATCGGTTTCTAATGATTTGAAGATAAGAGGTATAGAACTAAGTGAGGCCACAACACTAGTTGCAAATCGAGGATTGTGGCGACGTTTAGTAAATTCTCAGATGCTTGCAGACTGAACGCTGAAAGGCATAACAGTCTATAATGATAATGTATGTATGTATGTATGTATGTAGGTAGGTAATAGGGAAGGCTGACATTTTAATAAGATTGTAAATATAATAGTGTTGTTTTGAGTTTATTTATGAGCCATAACATCACCTTAGAACAGAAGTATTTTAAGTCCAAAAGCACAACTTTACAGGAGAGGTTGGAGAACATTTACTTCGTGAAAAATTTCTTTATCAGAAAGACTTACCTGATAATTTTTGCTTTGTTAATCTATATTAGATGTTTGATTAGCTCTGTATAGCTCTTTATTTTTTAAAACTATTTTTGAAAATCAGTTGACTTAAGGTAGCACACCAATGAATTAATCATGGCAAAACTATTTTAACTCGAACTTAAGACAGTTCTGCTTTACTGCAGTGGTAGTTAAGTGGTGTAGAAGTATCCTAAGAGAAAGTTACGGTAGTTATGCATTTGAAGTTTCCTGAAATCTAGATGCAAAACGAAGGGAGATTTTCCTCAAAATGTAAAATGGCAGACATATATTGAAAGGAAGGTTGATGAGATTGACGCATCGGATGTTAGCAATGACTGAATATACAATACTTGAATACAACAACAATTTTGAGGCAAACCATTTTTAATATTATCATCTTTATCAATGTATTACATAATTTTTATTTATAATTTCCTTTTTTTATATGTGAAAGGATAAGTTGTTTAGTAGAGTAGTAATTGTATGACGTGGTTTGATGTACATTTCTACCTAACTTCATGTACAACAAGATGACAAATTTTAAAATACAGAATGTTATGACAAATTGTCATACCAAGGTACCTTATTCAACTTAAAAGTAAATTAAGTAATTTACACTGATACCACTTAATATTTTGCCTTATGAGTAATAACGGCTTAATCATTGTCAATAGCAACATTTTCATCATCAACAACTGGAGAAGTTCCATGTTCTAAATTTAAGAAATAATCATTGTATTCCCTTGGAATTATGAAATTGTTGCACAGACTGACTAAATCATTATATTTTTTGGAATAGATAACCAAACATGGATCATTTTCCTTGTAAGCCTTCTCTGGTTGTATGCTTCTGAGTAGTGAATGCCTCTTTTGTTTAGGTTTCAGAACTATAGTTTCAAATTTGCCATCATAATCGTATTTCACAAAAATGTTCTTGTCCTCTCCAGCAACTACCTTAATCACATGGACTTTCTGCCATCTCCCTACCTTTTCTGTTGTGTGCTTAGTCATTTCACTGAACGTTTGTTTTCGAAACTTGAGAAAATCGTGGAAGTTTTCCATTTCTACCACTTTCTATGGATTCTTTCTTCTTGCAGCTCAGACGACTGCGTACCATTGCCCTGCGATGTATATGGAAATTTTCTTGGCCGATCTTTCCATGACACTATGGATGCTATCTCCTTCATTTTGAGTGCGTCCTCTTTCCAGAAAATGATGCCTTACCTTGATGTTGTGGTGTACAACTGCATATAATGTACATGGAAACCACGTTACGGTTTATTTTTGACCACCACAGTTATCCGAGAGAAAGCAGAATTCTAGCAGAAATCTGGATTAAATTCTGTATTGAATATGTGACGATACATTGATAACATCACCTTCTTTTCAATGCCATTTGCAATACAATATTCTTCATAAAGCTCATACATTTTAACAACATTTAACTCCAGAGATAAGCATTGCTGGCTTGAATTTTGCCTACAGTTACGACTCGATTTTAGGAAAAGATTTAATGTGATTCTGCACTGAGAGTTTTATTGATTTCTCTATTCTGCTACGGGGATTTAATCCTCGCTTGTTTTTTTCCACAAATTTGTGTGAAGGGTCAGCTTTGTTTACTGCTGTTTTCACCATTCGATGCGACACTGATAGTGAATTTAGAAAAAATGTTTGGAAAATTTTCTCCTTAGTGCCACCTTTTGTAAAATAATAGTAGTAAGACCAAGTTTTTCTGATGCTCGGACATCTGAAAACATGATATAATTACTTTTGGAACCAGTTTGTGGATTATCAGATTTTTTTTTTTTTTTTTTTTTTTTTTTTTTTTTTTTTTTTTTTTTTTTTTTTTTGCTTTACGTCGCAACGACACAGATAGGTCTTATGGCGACGATGGGACAGGGAATGGCTAGGAGTGGGAAGGAAGCGGCCGTGGCCTTACTTAAGGTACAGCCCCAGCATTTGCCTGGTGTGAAAATGGGAAACCACGGAAAACCATTTTCAGGGCTGCCGATAGTGGGGTTCGAACCTACTATCTCCCGAATACTGGATACTGGCCGCACTTAAGCGACTGCAGCTATCGAGCTCGGTATCAGAATTATTATCTGCTTAGTTAGTACTATTTCCTCAACCTGCTATGCATAGTTAGTTTTACCTTGGTCTTTATAATGAAATCACACTGCAGATTGATATCACCATATTCCCAGAATTATTTGAAAATTTGATTCTTTTCTTCATGTGTAAACTTTGAATGACACTTTAACCCATTAGCACCTGAATTAATTTATTTCTGAGATTTACTTATTTATTGTGTTTTGCTGCATGTTTGAGACCAAAATAAACTATTAAATCAAGTTTCAGAATCTTGGAATCGCTAGGTCAGAAGATATTTGATGTTGTCATATCGCAATGCTAGGCGCTTGCACTACCTATTTCTTAACAATGAGTTTTGAAAGCCAAATTTAGGTTGTAAAGTGGTTTTTTGTTTTCGTACAATAACAATGTAGAAATATCTTAGCATTATTTATTGTAAGAATATGGAATATCAGTTTTTATTCACATCACAGCAAAAAAAAAAAAGAATTATTGAACAAAGGAGAAAATTTTTGTTTGCAGTACAGAGACACATCCTGTATGTACAGTTCGTTGCCTTTCAAAACGAAACACTCACTGGAACAATAGAATAAAATCAAAAATAAGAAAATGAAGAATCAAAGAACTTCAGATGCAGTTACATACTATAGAGTAACTACAGTAGTCAATATTTTCAGAGGCAGATAAAAGCCCACCGTCAATACTTGCACGTTAGCCACAGAGGCAGAAAATGATTTGCCTGGTATATAAAGAGTGGACATTATGTGTGGTGTCAGTGTTCGAATGTTGCACTTTGACATCACATCTTAGATTGTGGGCTGTATTTTTCAGCCTATGAAATTTATCCTCCTCTGCGAACCATGTGACCTTGCCGCGGTGGGGAGGCTTGCGTGTCCTAATGATGCAGATAGCTGAGCCGCAGGTGCAACCATATCGGAGACCAGACTAACGAATGGTTCATCGAAAGGGG
Organism: Anabrus simplex; assembly: GCF_040414725.1. Lineage (NCBI taxonomy): Eukaryota > Metazoa > Arthropoda > Insecta > Orthoptera > Tettigoniidae > Anabrus > Anabrus simplex. Next base: position 672,800,932 of record NC_090266.1, on the reverse strand, counting down.
GGTAGCAGCCTTTCGGTAGTTGGAAGGGCGGCAGTCTAGATGATTGACTGATACGGCCTTGTAATAATACTCAACATGTCGTCAAGATAGACACCAAACCAATGCCCACCACAATAGTGCAGGTCTATATGCCTACTAGTTCAGCGGATGATGAAGAAATCGAAAGAATACATGAGGAGATAGAAGATTTAATACAATATGTAAAAGGTAACGAGAATCTAATTGTGATGGACTGGAATGCAGTGGTAGGCCAAGGAAGAGAAAGTAGTACAGTAGGAGAATATTTGGATTGGGACAAAGGAACGAAAGAGGAAGTCGGCTGGTTGAATTCTGCACTGATCATAATTTAGTCCTTGCCAATACTTGGTTCAAACACCACAAACGACGGCTGTATATGTGGACGAGACCTGGAGACACTGGAAGGTATCAAATAGACTTCATTATAATTAGGCAGAGATTCAGAAACCAGGTGTTGGATTGCAAAACTTTCCCAGGAGCAGACGTGGACTCTGACCACAACTTGTTGGTCATGAAATGCCATCTGAAGTTGAAGAAATTGAAGAAAGGAATGCAAAAAGATGGGATCTAGACAAGTTGAAAGAACAGAGTGTGAGGGATTGTTTCACGGAACATGTTGCACAAGGACTAAATGAAAAGGCTGAAGGAAACACTTTAGAAGAAGAGTGGAGAGTCATGAAAAATGAAGTCAGTAGGGCTGCTGAAGAAATGTTAGGAAGAAAGAAAAGATCAACTAAGAATCAGTGGATAACTCAGGAAATACTAGACCTGATTGATGAACGACGAAAATACAAGAATGCTAAAAATGAAGGGCAGAAAAGAATACAGGCAATTAAAGAATCAAGTGGATAGAAAGTGCAAGATAGCTAAGGAAGAATGGCTGAAGGAGAAGTGCAAGGATGTCGAAGGCTGTATGGTCCTGGGAAAGGTAGATGCTGCATACAGGAAAATCAAGGAAACCTTTGGAGAAAGGAAATCTAGGTGTATTAAGATTAAGAGCTCAGATGGAAAGCCACTTCTAGGGAAAGAAAACAAAGCAGAAAGATGGCAGGAACATATCCAACAGTTGTATCAAGGTAAAGATGTAGATAATTTGGTTCTGGAACATGAAGAGGCTGTTGATGCTGATGAAATGGGAGACCCAATTTTGAGGTCAGAGTCTGACAGAGCTGTGAGTGACCTAAATAGGAACAAGGCACCTGGAATTGATGACATTCCCTCTGAATTACTGACTGCCTTAGGAGAAACCAGCATGGCAAGGTTATTTCATTTAGTGTGCAAGATGTATGAGACAGGAGAAGTCCCATCCGATTTTCAGCAGAATGTTGTAATACCTATTCCCAAGAAAGCCGGTGCTGACAGGTGTGAAAACTACCGCACCATTAGTTTAGTATCTCATGCCTGCAAAATTTTAACACGTATTATTTACGGAAGAATGGAAAAACAAGTTGAAGCTGAGTTGGGAGAAGATCAATTTGGCTTCAGAAGAAATGTAGGAACACGTGAAGCAATCCTGACTTTACGTCTGATCTTAGAGGATCGAATCAAGAAGGCCAAGCCCACGTACATGGCATTCATAGATCTAGAAAAGGCATTCGATAATGTTGATTGGACCAAGCTATTTATGATTCTGAAGATGATAGGGATCAGATACCGAGAACGAAGAATCATCTACAATCTGTATAAAAATCAGTCTGCAGTGATAAGAATCGAGGGCTTTGAAAAAGAAGCAGCAATCCAGAAAGGAGTGAGGCAAGGCTGCAGTTTGTCCCCTCTCCTTTTCAATGTTTACATAGAATAGGCAGTAAAGGAAATCAAAGAGAAATTTGGAAAAGGAATCACAGTCCAAGGAGAGGAAATCAAAACCTTGAGATTTGCCGATGATATTGTTATTTTATCTGAGACTGCAGAAGATTTCGAGAAGTTGCTGAATGGTATGGATGAAGTCTTGGGTAAGGAGTACAAGATGAAAATAAATAAGTCCAAAACAAAAGTAATGGAGTGCAGTCGAACAAAGGCAAGTGATGTAGGAAATATTAGATTAGGAAATGAAGTCTTAAAGGAAATAGATGAATATTGTTACTTGGGTAGTAAAATAACTAACGATGGCAGAAGTAAGGAGGACATAAAATGCAGACTAGCACAAGCAAGGAAGAGCTTTCTTAAGAAAAGAAATTTGCTCCCTTCAAACATTGATATCGGAATTAGAAAGATGTTTCTGAAGACTTTCGTGTGGAGCGTGGCAATGTATGGAAGTGAAACATGGACGATAACTAGCTCAGAAAGAAAGAGAATAAAAGCTTTTTAAATGTGGTGTTACAGAAGAATGCTGAAGGTGAGATGGATAGATCGAATCACGAATGAAGAGATACTGAATCGAATTGGTGAAAGGAGATCGATTTGGCTAAATTTGACGAGAAGAAGAGATAGAATGATAGGACACATCTTGAGACACCGAGGACTTGTTCAGTCGGTTTTTGAAGGAAGTGTAGGTGGTAAGAACGGTAGGGGTAGACCAAGGTATGAATATGACAAGCAGATTAGAACAGATGTAGGATGCAATAGTTACGTAGAAATGAAAAGGTTAGCACATGATAGGGTGGCTTGGAGAGCTGCATCAAACCAGTCTACGGACTGATGACTCAAGCACATGAAATTTCTTATCTAAAACTTGTTGCTTATGTTTCAGAAAAATTTCTAGTTTTTGGTTAACCGTTGTTTGAAAGAAATCCCATTGGGAATTGGAAATTGGACAGGTTTTTAGCTACCTACTTCTAGGTGAGTCTGCTATAGCTTTTGGTTGTGTTCACTTTGTGTACAAAAATTTTACCTTGTTATTGAGCCATATTTTATTGGTTTTAAGTTGTATTTTATTTACCTGATTCATAGATCTGTGTTTTTTAGAGCAAATTTCAGAAAATTGGGAGTTAGTTTATTGGTTATGCATTGTTTGAGAAAATTTTGGCAATCTTAGATTTTAGGCCTAAGTATAAATAAGCCTTTTTTCTTGCCTGGTTGGCTTTTAATCTCATAAGTTATGAATTTCATTATGGTCTGCATTGACAATTGATCACTATCAAAGTGTAGAGAAGGGTCCACCTATTCAATACCATTAGTTTAATATAGTGTCCTAACTTAAAAAGAAAATACACTAATAAAACGAACAACTTTTTTTCTGAGAAAACTTTTACCATTATCAAAAATGATCCTACAACTAAAATTCAAAAGAACTTAAAACAATTTCTTAAAAGTCTAACGTTCTTCTCAAATTACAAAGAAACCACTGAACTAATCAGTATGAACCCAGGACTCCCCAAAGCTAGAGCACAACACAAGATCCACAAGGCTGACGTCCCCAAGACACCTACCTATCATTAATTATAGACCAATTATAGACAATACATACAACAGTTTTTAACGAAAAATTGCAGGTCTCTAGCCAACAAGTCCATTATAAACACATTAGAATTAGTTGACAATCTTGAAAATTTTTAAGTTCAACCTAACCATACAATCCTCTCTTTCGATATTAAAAACATGCATCCTAGTATCCCAATGAAAGAAATCAGAGGTATAATGTACAATAACTTAAGAATGTATAGTAAATTATCCATACAAGAAATTCAGGAATTTATGTCCATTCTGAAATTAGTTCTAAATAACAACTACTTCAGTTTTAATCATGTTATTTACCAACAGAATGTTTTGGCCATGGAATTGCCAGCATTAGGTATATTGGCAGAAATTTATTTAGATAATTTAAAATACACAAAAATCTTAAAGAAACCCGTATTCAATAGTATCTGCTTCTGGGCTCCCTATGTAGATGATGTTCTGGCTATATTAAATCAAGACCTTGGAAATGCGGCCTATACCCTATGCAGTTTAAACATCCTAGATCCACATATCAATTTTACACTGGAATCTGAATTCCAACAGAATCTAAATTATTTAGATTTAAGTATTACTAGACACCCCAACCAGCTATCTTATCGTATCTTTAGAAAACTAACTCAAACGGTTAGTACAATCCAAAATAATTCTCTCCATCCCCAATCCCATAAAAAAGCGACATATTTTGGTATGGTAAATAGACCATTCACCGTCCCCTTATCCAAAAGAGACCTTCAAAATGTTATATGATCAATAGCTAAATCAAACAGGTATAATGCACAATTTACCAATAAAATCACCAACTCAACTAAAAGACATCAAATTTCTACTCTAACCAGAGAATCAGTGGGCAAAAAAATGTATTCCTCTTTCACGTTTAATAGTGTAAACGTATACCAAATTACTAATATTTTCAAGAAAAATAACAAACAAAGTCTTTTAAAAGTAATAATAACAACTTCTCAATTTCTACAACACATGTACTATCAATCAAAATAATAAATTTTCTAAATCAGGTGGCTACAAACTGCAATGCAATAGCTGTGAAATTACATATGTACGACAAACAGGATGTGATTTTTCAATAAGATACATGGAGCATGTCAATGCTTCAAGATACAATCGTTTCTCTGCCATGGCGCAACACATGCCAGACTTAAAACATAATTTTACATCAACTGACCAACATTTAAGCATACTGAAAGTGGATAAGAAGGGTACCATGCTCAACATATTGGAGAACTGTTACATTCATTCTGAACAGTACTTTAACCCAACCATATTATTAATGAAATCAATGAAAAACCTAATATTCTGTTTGATATAATCATTCCTATATAAGGAAAGTATAAACGGAAAAAAGACATGTTAAGTCCATCGATCGGTTCATCCCTACCTACCCACCCCTCCTCAGACATCCCTCCTCCAACCCCTGCCATCACAAGCTATACTCCTGCTCTCTCTTAACAGTCAGTCGGGTGTTGTAGTTCAACACCAAACACAGCAGTTTTGATGTGTCATTTTGGTTTCAATGTTAAATGTGTGGTCAGACTTCATCAATGTTTTAGACTTAGATTTTAACTTAAGACATACCAAATTGTATTATTATTGATTGTATGTAAACATATGTTTCCAATTAGATCATGGCTGAAGATGACCCAATGTATGTAGGGTCGAAACTAGTACCAATTATATAGGACACTTTGTTAAACTAATGGTATTGAATAGGTGGACCTTTCCCTACCCTTTGATAATGATCAATTGTCAATACGGACCATAAAGAAATTCATAACTTATGACGTGATTATCAAATTCATAAAACAAGGAAATACTACAATAAGAACTAGCCTGTTCACAATTAGAAAAATCATAACCGAAGCAGTTCAATTTTAAGAGATTAAAGACCATGAACTGTTAGGCCTAATTACTTTTTTAATAACAATCTCTAATAGAAAAGTGTAACACTACTTACCTGGTGTTGCAGAGTCATTGTTCACTAATAATGGCGTGTGGCCTCCGGAGAGGCCTTGTGCAGATCTTTTGATCTGACGCCCCTAAAAAACTTGTGTCCTCACCCCGAGGTAGTGTGCCGTTTTCACGTGACGTTGATATGAAATAATCACAGTAAAACAGCACAAGTACTGGTGCATGGAACCAAGATCTGCTGGATTCACAAACATGGCGCTGGAGTAGCCTTGACTTGACAATTGGAAAACGTTAATTGCAAGAAATGGACTTCATTAATACTTCGAAATTCAATATTGTATAATATTAGTTATTTAGTGGTAATCTTAGCTGTTATATGTACACCGAGCTCGATAGCTGCAGTCGCTTAAGTGCGGCCAGTATCCAGTATTTGGGATATAGTGGGTTCGAACCCCACTGTCGGCAGCCCTGAAGATGGTTTTCCGTGGTTTCCCATTTTCACACCAGGCAAATGCTGGGGCTGTACCTAAATTAAGGCCACGGCTGCTTCCTTCCCACTCCTACCCCTTTCCTGTCCCATCGTCGCTATAAGACCTATGTGTGTCGGTGCAACATAAAGCAACTTGCAAGAAAAAAAAAAAGATGTTACTGAGTTAAAGATTCCGTTGCATGTCACTGTTAGGATGAAAAATTGTAATGTAGATGATTATTGAAAGGTTATTAAGATAGAAAATGCTTTCGAGTTGGTAATGCAAAGATTAACGACAACTAGAAGACTTAGAATTATCCAGTAAAATATACTGTTGTATATAAATCTAATAATCTCAGTCAAGGTTGTTACATGTTCATTCTACTCAAGAAAAAACGCATGTCTGTTTGGAAAATAAGCCGAAATAAAGTGATGGAGGGCTAATATGTAAGAGTAAGCCCTGACCGCAGTAAATCATGCGGATACAAAGAGGAAACACTGGACCACGCGCAACCCTAACCCTGGTCCACAAGTCAGTTAATCTTTGTATATTACTGTGAAATAATGTTCTTTCTCGTAGTTTTTCTTTCTCTTTCATAGATTTAGTATGTAATTTCATGTAGGTTTAAATGTCCTGAAGTAGTTTGATCCGATGCGGAGCAAACACATAATAAGCAATGGCGAATATTGTCCTAATTTAACATATTGCGACATGTATATATACTGTATTAGAGTGTGGAATGTCTACATTTCTATTTTAACAAGCATGTGCGGGATTATTTATTGAGATGTTCCGACCTCGATGGTCTTAATAACAGCTAGTATTATTATTTCTTGGTGAACAGTGCCACGTAAATACTGTGATGTGAAGTGATTTGATGATCATTTATATCGATATTCCTTAAGAATTGCTAGCAATATAGGAGGAAATGATGATGTGACTTATGATATGAGTCATTATATGCAAGTGCTAAGAACTGGATTATTGAATTAATGACTTAATATTACTTGAGACATGGCTTGTAATGATATAATTATGTCAAGTGTCACATACTATATGGTGTCAAATATGTACTACGCAGGTAAGTTGAGTATTTGGTGTTGATTTGTGGTTAATATTAGATATGTGCATTTATATTAATTGGTCTACGTTGAAGTAATTTGTGAGTGATAATTGAGTATCGATGAATGGTGATGTCAGTACAAGTGATATTGAGTGTCGGGTTGATATTGAATTCTTTTATGAAATGCATTAGAGGTGTATGGTGTGTTTAAACGTGACTGATATATGTTCATTATGAGACATGCTGTGCAAGTAAAGTCATTCAAATTCGTATAAGATTTGATGAGATTTAATAATGTAGACTGTCATAAAACACCTACATTTATTCGTATTGTGCATGCTCGAGGCGATAAGCGTGTTCACTACATAATTTTATGCATGTTTATAAGAACATAAGATTTCTTAAAGGTCGTGATTACTACTCATGAACTATCGTTAGTTATAATATAGAGTTATTTACCAGCATGGTTTTTATTTTCATATGAATGATCCGCATCGTTTTATTTTGCATATAATGATTGATATTAAAACGGGATATGTGCGGCGTTGTCATTAATGATTAATTATCACACACATAGCTACGAGGATAGCCAACATGGTATTTAAATATAATTTAGTAGTAGTAGTAGTAGTAGTAGTAGTAGTAGTTTATGAATTGAATGATAGTTTGATTTGTAGATTAGATATTACGTGATTTCTTGATTTTATTTCTTAAATATGATCTTGTTATCATACCATCTCATCCTACATATCATACATCGACAGGGTAAATCCTCGGAGGTATGTGTGGAGATTATTACGTGTCTAATCTTATGTCTATGTGAGCATCTTCAGGACAGTTTATTTTAGAATAGGTTGCTACAGATTTTATTTCTTTAGTTTCAATTGCGAAAGAACATTATTGATAGGATTGTGTATTGAAAGCAAATGTCAACTAATAGAAATTTTATACATAAAAATTAATAATCTCGATATATGAACAGGAATGATATTGAGTTTTGAGTAATCATTATTAAGAAACAGGTTATCATATTTAGGTTTATTAATATCTGAAACAATAAATTGCATCAAAGGTAATTGAAAAGAATAGTATTAATGGTCATTGTATGAAAATGGAAAACCACGGAAAACCATTTTCAGGGCTGTCGACAGTGGGGTTCGAACCTACTATCTCCCGAATACTGGATACTGGCCGCACTTAAGCGACTGCAGCTATCGAGTTCGGTATATATCAATTAAGAGCTGTTTAGAATTAAGTATGTGGTACAGGTGACAAGGGAACTTGTTAAGAATGTGATTGATGTTTAATAATAAGTAAATCGGTCCAAGAGATATTTGGTAGTTTGAGTAAACCGCTGAGGAAGGGGACAATAAATTCCTCGAAATATGTATGGTATATTATGTGACAATAAATAATTAATTAAATAACTCGAAGTATTGACAAGGCTGATTTCAAATATCAAAGTGTATTTATTGGAGTACCAGAATTCACTCGGAGACATTGAAGGATGAAACACATGGTGTAGTTAGAAGAAGTTGGTGGTGACCTTCCTGAAAAAGATATTGTATTGCAGGAATCAATGGACTTTTTACGGTCGATGTCCAACGAATCCAAGAATTACGGTAGTATTTTATGTGAAAGATATTTATCTGCAAAACTAATGGAGTGTTATTTATGCCACAATTGCACAAAGTACAATGATATAACTTTAGACAAATTTTCATGACATTTGCTATGCAAGGTTTCCAGCAGTAGGTAAGAGAAGGTTTCACCAGTTTCTGTCTCATATATATATATATTTTATTTATTTATTTATTTATTTATTTATTTATTTATTTATTTATTTATTTATTTATTTATTTATTTATTCTGAGACTACTACAAGGGCAGATCGGAAAGTAATGCACAATTTCTTTTTTTCTTTTTTGTAAAGTTTAACTTGTACAAAAACCAAACCAGTCACAAGTGAACTTACATCTTTGACCTACTTTTCTACATAGTCACAAAATTTCTCAACACATTTGTCCCATCGTGGTACCAGTTTCAGTATGCCCGGTTTGTAGAAGTCTGTTTTAGAGTGGTCCCGTGGTCAGCAAAGTCCACCAGTAACACACCCAACATGTCCCAGAACACTGTTACAAACATTTTCCTAGCAGACTGAGTCACTTTGAATACTTTTCATACTGGGGAACTAGCATGTTTCCACTCCATAGAGACCTGCTTGGTTTCGGGCGTGTAGTGGTACGCCCACAACTCATCACCAGTGATGATTCCTTTCAGAAAGTCATACCATTCTGCGGTGTAATGCATTAAGTGGTGCATGCTTATCATTTGCTTGCCCTTGTGGTTGTCTGTCAGGTTCCAGCGAGCACTAACTTTACAGAATTTCAACGTGTCATGAACAATGTCATACACCGTACCATAGGAAGTGTTGAACATCTGGAATAAGGTTGGCAGATGCACACACTGGTCGTTCAAAATTGCTGCCTCAATTGGGTGGATATTCTGCGGAGTTGAAGCTGTTACCGACTGCCTGGAGCATAAGCAAATTATCACCAAATAATTTATTCTATCGTACCACCTATTCAATACATGCCATGTGCTACGTGGGTGAAATTTACATAATACTGTGAAATTTACATAATACTATGTACACCCATGTAGCACGTGGAATGTATTGAATAGGTGGTACGATAGAATAAATTATTTTGTGATAATTTGCTTATAGTCAGCTTCAATACGGACCAACCATGAGAATTGTCTCTTGCCTGGAGCATGCCGAATCACTAAGATTCACATTGCCCTCTTGGAAGAATGCAGACCACCCGGAGACATTGCTACGTTCCAGACAGTTGTCCCTATATATGCCACACATGTCCCTGTGAATATCGAACTACACTTTGCTGTGCTGCTCTTCACATGTTGATGACAGTAACATGCACGCCATGTCTGTTTCGTAGTTTAGACTTCACTCGCTAGAGCTGCACATGAAAACAAAATACCCTCTTCAGTGCAAACTTCAAAATATATCATCATGAAATTTCAACATTCCAGCTGCAGTACCATGGAAGGAAAAAATTATTGTGCATTACTTTCCGATCTGCCCTTGTACTTTGGTTAATCTGTTGTTCATGCCATGTGGATAAAAATGTTATTTTTATAACATCTGTTCAGTAGCTTTAGATTGTAAGAAACATTCTGGTGTCTGAATATTGTACCACAGGAGTTCCTTAATGTGCCAGAAACCAGTGACACAGAGTTGTTGCATTTAAAATCTATCAAATACCACCAACCTCAACCAGGACCAAACCCACTATTTTTGGAACAGGAGGACAACTGATCAACTCCGGTACTTAGGTCAGTGCTTCTTACAGCATAAGGTTGAATAGAAAGTATTGCCCCAAAGGTACTTCATATTGTTCTACCATATATAGTTACAAACCTTTGACATAGCCTGTACAACCAGTTTTAAATGATGGAAACTAGCCTTGCAACTACATATTAGGGAAGCCAGTTTGGGTTGAGCTGCACAAGAGCAAGTTTGCTTTTGGAAGTACAGTTATCCCTCATTATAACGCCATCGTTTGTTCAGAGAATTTGTTGGTGCAATAAAGAGGGTGGCATTAAATCCAGGTTGCTATTTTAAAACAGCAAGTTGAATGACTAAAACAGGTCAAGATGTGCTACTATCAAGTTCTTTATCCTCAGACTGCTTTCATTGTCCAGGCTTCCAAAGCTTTCCTTGGAAATAGTCTGTTATGGTAAGCCTTAAGGTATTTCCCATCTATGACAAGACTATTCAATCCCCGGAACCATGCCACTCAAGATAATGAGCTACAGGTAACGAGGGTCCGTACTACACTCAGCCTCCTCACATTCCTTCAGGATCATATAAGAGCCATGTTTCCATTCAAAGAAAAGTTTTCCAGGTTCCTGCTGATAATTTTAAACCAGTGGCTGGTGAGATATCAAGCATATTTATAACATTGTGCAGCACTACCGTACCTGTGCCACCAATGATGCATGGCAGTAGGCAGGGGTGGCATTATATCGAGGTAGTTTACTATTTCCACAAGGTATATCCATTTGTTGCTTGTTGTGGGTGATTACTGCGGGTGGCATCACATAGGGGGTTGACTGTATTAGCAATGGAGTGGAGTGATTATGAAAATCATGTGGCAGTGATAGCTTTTCATAGGGTTGAGAGTCCACCTCCATAGCTTATTAGCTACCATCCTTGAGGGGCACAGGTCCGATTAATAATAATAATAATAATAATAATAATAATAATGCTATTAGCTTTACGTCCCACTAACTTCTTTTGCGGTTTTCGGAGACGCTGAGGTGCCGGAATTTAGTCCTGCAGGAGTTCTTTTACGTGCCAGTAAATCTACCGACACGAGGCTGACGTATTTGAGCACCTTCAAATACCACCGGACTGAGCCAGGATCGAACCTGCCACATTGGGGTCAGAGGGCCAGCGCCTCAACCGTCTGAGCCACTCAGCCCGGCAGGTCCGATTCTGGGTACTGTCAGAAATTTAAGAAGGTACATGCAACTCACCTACATTGGGGATGTGCTTGAAAAGAGCTGCACCACCTCAGGATGAGGACACAAGTTTACATATTTTATAGGGTTAGGAAATCTGCTTCAGACATTTTCACAACCCTTAAAAAGCAGTAGCGTGCATTGTGGGTATGCAGGCTAAGCCGGGCTTACCCGTTGGATGTGAGAAACAAAGTAAACAAACTAATGCAACTGTAAGAGCAACAATTAATTTTATCTTCTCAGTTGCCAATTTTTTAAAATTACGCAATTGCTGCAGTATGGTTTTTGCAGTATGTAGCAAATAAATTCTGCAGTGCGAATTTCTGCAGTAGCGAGGGCACGCGACACACCTACCGCTTGGCTCGCCCAGCTTTGAGTTCAAGGTGACGCATGCGTAGTAACCGCGCCAGTAAGCGAGCTTGGTAAGCCGACAACTCAACGCTGCCCGGCTCAAGCGCATGATGCAGCAGTGTCTTATTTACTGTGATTTAGCTTATTGCTGAAACAGCTCTTGCGAGTGAAAACTGACAGCAGTAAAGAATTTCTTAAAAGTACGAATATCCAGTGCCTTTTAGAATTGAAAATTAGTTCTTTTCTGAAATGTAACAGTGTGAGAAAAACTTGTCTACTAGTAGGTACCGTACCAGCGTTTTAGTGGAGCATGTGGCGTATTTGTAGGAGCGTACATTCTAATTATTTTCATAATAATAACATGCAACGTGACAGTGCTTATAATTAGCCTGTGTCGTGAGTGCATACTTGTGTATTTATGTAGAAGTATTAAGTGAAATATAATTTCTTCTTACTTTCAACTACCGTATCATAATATTTACGATGGCTGACTCAATTTGTGTGATTGAACAACTGTTGGACAAACAGTTTCGTTCTAGGAGCTTATGTGAGAAACTAGAAATTGTTCAATCTGGAAAACCTTCTCCAGATATGTCCAACCTTAAAAACGCATAAAAACAAAAATCAAGAGTACGTTCGTTGTTTCCAAATTTCACAGTACAGTAAAACAGAATGGATTGTTGGAAGTTCCAAATTTAATGAACTGTTGTTCTGGCCAATGTTTACTCTTTGCAAGAGACCGAACTGTTTGGTCTGACACTGGTTATGATAATCTGAGTAACTTGCACAGTGCCATTCAAAAGCATGAGAAATAGTAGTCACACATGTCTGCACTGTTACAGCTGAGAACGTTTGTAAAATATAGAATTGATATTCAGCTCGATGCTCAATTGCCTGCAAGCACTGTACAATATAATGAAAAACAGGGAGGTGCTCAAATGATTGATTGATGTTGTGGTTTTTAACTACTCACGAATTCTGAGGGTGAAGATTCTTTGAACAGGGGTGCTTATTTGGGTGCAACTTACTCGCCACTTACGATGCGAAGTTAAGTAAACACCTAGATACATAGATCGTGTTTCGCGGAACTTCAAACAGGATATAAAATGACTTAATAAGGGCTGTCAGTGATATAGTTTTGGAAAAGTGAAGTCAGAAATAAAACATGCTATTTTTGTTGCCCTTCTTCTTGATGAGATTTCAGATATTATGAATTTGTCTCAGCTATCAACCACTCTGAGATACGTTGATTCTGAAAGTGGTAAAGTTCACGAAAGGTAAATTTATTTCACTGATGTCAGCGCAGATCGAACAGCCAGTGGTTTGCTTGAACATGTGAGAAACATTGTTACTGAGTTTGACTTAAACTACAGGTAGGTTGCACAAACGGTCACACAGGTGGATTAAGAACCAAAGTACAAGAACTCTTTCCGAAGGCCATATTTATGCATTGCTTTAGTCACAAGCTTGATCTGATTTTGTCACAGTCAGTTTCCTGTGTCAAGGAATGTAGAATATTTTTTCAGACCTTAACGGGATTAGGAACATTTTTCCAAAAGTTCTCTAAACGATCTCATGAACTGGTAGAATTTACAGCAACGAGGACGCCTAGAAATACTCAACACGGTGGAATTTTTCATCTCGTCTTGTTCACACAGTGAAAGAACATTGAACTTCATTCCTTGAGTTCTTTCAGAGTGTTCTAGATGAAAGCTCAAACTGGAGCAGTATACAATAGTAGCGGCACATGGTCTCATGAAATTTCTATCTAGCATTCAAACTTCCTATTTGTTACTGAGTTTTAGCAACATTTTTACCTTCACTGATATCGTTTTCAAAGTCCTTCAATCCAAGCATTTAGACGTCCTATATTGCTCCCAGAATGTTCAGGAAATCAAAAGAGAGATACTAAACCTCAGGAATAAGTGCGACGTAACTTGGGCTGAGACTCTGGTCTATCATGGTGTCTAAGACTCTCCACCAACTAAAAAACGACAATGTCGAGAAGAAGATCCAATAATTTCAAGGAAATTCCTATACTACTCAATTTTTACGACATTATTGTACAATTAGACGAACTATTCGGGTCGTTAAACCAATTACAGTTTACATCCTTGTTGGATCCTCTGAAGTATGAAAAGTACTAAGGTAGTTTTCCTCATTCTGTTTTTGAAAATCTTTAACTGTCCTATAAAGTCTTGTTTGATTTTATCCGATTGAAGAATGAACTTACCGTGCTGTATTAGTTTGACGAATTTTATGATGAACACCTTCATCAGTTAGTGTGTTCTGTGAAAAGCATACAATTAGATACAGCCCTGCCTGAAAAGTACAAGTTGGATTTACTTAGTAACTGTTCCAAACACAACAGCGTTAGTTTAAAGATTGTTTTCAGCTCTTAGGAGGATTAAGACTTGTCATAGGTCAACACAGAGACAAGAGCGACGTTCAGACTTGGCAGTTCAGTCCATAGAAAAGGAAGTTCTGCATCAACTGAAAAGCACAGACACATTTTATGATAATGTCATCACAACATTCACAAAACAAGAGGAGCGACTATATTTCACCTTCAAGTAGACTCAAAGCAACAAAAAATCTTGTGGAGGAACATAATGTATAGTTTTGTTAGAAGTGGAGCATACAGTGGACAGTATAAGAACTAACAAAAACGTAGCAAGTAAGTTACTATCCATTTTGAGATAGGCCTATCTGTACAATGTAATATGAATGATGCTGTTCCATCAGTGTCAGAGGTACTTCAAGTCGGCTTCCAGGCTGAAGGGTGAAAAGTGTAACAGGTCAGGGAGTTTTCTGATAGATACATAAGAGACCAAGGAGATTTTTAACATAATAGTGACGGGTAATTCATGAAATATACGTGATTTCTACTAATCTACCACTTTGATGTAGGAAACTAAATAAAATAACAATTATCAGACCTAAAACGCAACAATGACACGTTTGTTTCCGTTTTTTTACGGATTATGCACTGTCATTGGAAATAAATAATTTATTCCTATACATCTCAATAAGTTCATTGCAGCTTTAATATATATATCGATTTTTAAATCTACACATGTGCTGTCACTAGTTATTTAGTGTTTCCCGAAAAGCCAATGATTTGACATGATACCGTACGCTCTGGTTAGATGTCATTCAATTTTCGCGAGATTACACAAGTCTATATGGTTACAGCTTGATTACATTCTTTTGTAAATTGACGTACGTTAAATTGTACTTCCTACGTCAGGTAATTCGTACGTCGTATTTTGGACAGCATACCCACTTTTCAAAACCACCGCACGCCACTGTTAAAAAGTTTAAGATAAGCAGAATGTTTGTTCACCGGACCATACAATGGTTCATTGAGACTGGGACCATCAGTGACCACCCAAGGTAAGGTCACCAACGCAGTGTAAGGACCAAGAAGCTGGTAGATACAGTGGCAGCTCATATTCAGAGAAATCCTGGTGACGGAACTGAACATTTCAATGTCGTGTGTTCAGAAGTGACCTGGGTGTTAGGGTTTATCAACACAGTATAAGCCCTCACTCTGCAGCTGAAGCTTCAGAGGAAACTTAAATTGAAACTTCTCCATTGGTGTTTGGCCCACAATTGTCACAGAGGAATTCTTTTCACAGATGGAAAGATTTTTAGCATTGAGGAATCCTTCAACCACCAGAATGACCTGGTGTATGCTTCAAACTCACGAGAAGCTTGTGAGAAAGCTCCTAGCTTCTTGTAGCTTATCATCCAGCTTCAGTCATGGTTTGGTGGGGAGAGGCCTATGGTAGTGTTACAGTACTCCATTTCTCAAGCAAAAACCGTTGCCAGTGTACGAGGGGCACCATTTGAAGACTATTGTGAAGCTTCAGAGCAATGCCATGTTCAGAAACCAACAGTGAAGCTTCCAGCAGGATTCAGCTCCAGCGCACAAGGCAAGAACGACACAGGAGTGGCTTCAGAGCAACATGCCTAAATTCATCTCACCAGCAGATTGGTCCTGCAGCAGTCCTGATCTTAATCCACTGGACTACAAATTGTGGGCAGTGCTTGAGAGAATTTGTATAAAAGAAGACACACCCCAATATCAACAGCCCGAAGTGACCCTTTGTGAAGGCAGTGCCAGATTTTCCAGTTGAGACCTTATGTGGTGCTACTGATGAGTGGCCCAAGTTTCTAACAATGAAGTGCCTGATAAAAAGGATTACTGTGATAGAGTAAATCATGTAATTATTTACCTTCATTATATCTAATAGATTTAAACTATTTCCTAAAGTATCAAAAACTTTCGTGCTTCATACACGTAGATATATCCATAAACTATACCAAAAAGGTAAGCTAAATATAAGCTAATGGGTTCAAGACTTGAGGACTGTGTGAAGGTAAAGGGTGATCATTTTGATAACTAATGGGCGCTATATATTGGCCATGGACATAGAATAATAACCATAATATACATTTAAACTGTCTTCAAAACGTGTCTATAATCAAAACTTCATAATAATATTTATGATAAGACTAGGAATTTCTTGTTATATGGAATTACGGTCCCACTTGTGTGGGATTGTTTTTAGCTGTTGCTGGCAAAAATTGTGAAAGAGTATTAAGTTACCATTTTAAAGCCATTGATTACTGATTTTTTCAATCTATGTGTAATAAAATAGGAGGATTTTGTGCTTCTGTGGTGGTTGGTGATAAGAAGTAGCATTTATATACTGGTAGAGTTTAATGTGTGGTGTTGGTGATATTCTGTGCCCTAAAGCCTCAGTTTCTCATCTCATTTAAAATGTGCAGGAATGGAAACCTACTTGCTTGTATATATGTTATGTGTTTTATGACTAAGTGTGCAGGAAAATTATACCATTGAGAGATCAAGGTTTGAAACCCAGAACTGACAAATGTTATCCAAAATTTGTTTTCTCTTCACTCTCCCCATGCATATGCCAGGATGTTGCTGTCTTTCAAAGCCTGAGGATTGGTTTGTATCCAAACCTAGAACTATCAATTGGAATTGCTCGTACTACTACATATTCTACTGTAAAACAGATTATCGGTTCTGATACAACTACATGGGCCAGATGGCCAAGGATGTTTCAAGCCTCTTCAACTTTGTCTTCCAGTGCTTCAGGGACCCATGTTTCAAACTGTTATGTACCTAGATTTTCAACTTTGTGCAAGTTAATTCCCCCAAAACATCAGACATGAGCTGTATGCAAAATTCTCCATCGTACATACGTACATCTTCATTATATAATGTATGATGGAAAATCCATGGTGAGGAAATCAAAACTCTTCAGATTTGTTGATTATATTGTTATTTTATCTGAGTCTGCAGAGATCCTCCGTGGCTCAGACGGCAGCGCACCAGCCTCTCACCTCTGGGTTCCGTGGTTCAAATCCCGGTCACTCCATGTGAGATTTGTGCTGGACAAAGCAGAGGCGGGACGGGTTTTTCTCCGTTTACTCCAATTTTCCCTGTCATCTTTCATTCCAGCAACACTCTCCAATATCATTTCATTTCATTTGTCAGTCATTAATCATTGCCCCAGAGAAGTGCGACAGGCTTCGGCAGCCAGCACAATTCCGATCCTCGCCGCTAGATTGGGGCTTCATTCATTCCATTCCTGACCCGGTCAAATGACTGGAAACAGACTGTGGATTTTCATTTTCATTTTCATCCGAGTCTGCAGAAGATCTGAAGAATTTGCTGAATGGTATGGGCGCAGTCTTGGAGAAGGCGTACAAGATGAAAGTAAATAAATCCAAAAAAAATATTAATGGAGTGCAGTCGAACAAAGTCAGGTGATGCAAGAAATATTTGATTAGGAAATGAAGTCTTAAAGAAAGTAGATGAATATTGTTACTTGGGTATAAGAAATGATGGCATAAGTAAGGACGACATAAAATGCAGGCTAGCACAAGCAAGGAAAGCCTTTCTTAAGGAAAGAAATTTGCTCATATTGAACATCGATATAGGAATCAGAAAGATGTTTCTGAAGAATTTTGTCTCGAGCGTTGCATTGTATGGAAGTGAAACATGGGCAAGGACTAACTCAGAAAGAAAGAGAATATAACCTTTTGAAATGTGGTGTTATAGAAGAATGCTGAAGGTGAAGTGGGTAGATTGAATCACGAATTAAGAGATACCTAATCGAATTGGTAAAAGAAGAACAATTTGGCAAAATTTGCATGCAAGAAGAGATAGAATGATAGGACACATCATAAGACACCCAGCACTTGTTCAGTCGGTTGCTGAGGGAAGTGTAGGTGATAAAAACAACAGGGGTAGAACAAGGTATGAATATGACAAACAGATTAGAGTAGATGTGTGATGTAGTAGTTATGTAGAAATAAAATTGTTAGCATAGCATAGAGTGGCATGGACTGATGACATAAACAACAACAACATTTACATTATAGACTGTTATGCCTTTCAGCACTCAGTCTGTGAGCCTCTGTGAATTTACTAAATGCAGCCACAATCCTCTATTTTGTAATTAGGTCTATGGCTTCATTGAGTTCTGTACCTCCGATCTTTAAATCGTTTGAAACTGAGTCTAAACATCGTAGTCATGGTCTCCCCGTACTTCTCTTACCCTCCATGACCAAGTCCCTTATTCTCCTAGGTAACCTTTGTTGTTCATAGTTTATATGGATCATCTACTAAAAGGTATAATGTGGCAGGGAGTGATACAGTTAGGTGGAAATGTAATAAGCAGTTTGGCCTATACCAACAACTTGGTCTTAACAGCAGATAGTGCCGAAAGCTTGCAGTCTAATATTTGGAACTTGAAAATAGGTGCAAAGTTTATGATATGAAAATTAGCCTTTCCAAGAATAAAACGATGTCAGTAGGTATGAAAACTAAGAGAACTGAATATCAATTTGGGAATATAAAGATGGAATAGGTAGATAAATTTAAGTACACTGATGTTCATAGAAAAAACACTAGACTAGAGATAGGAAGTGCATATTCACAGGACATGTTCATTAGTGTGGATGCAAACATTTTCTCATGGAACTGGAGTGTCTATCATAGAGATAGGATAGGAATGGTAGGAGGGAGAGTATTCATTGTGGTGAAAGAAGAATTTGTAAGCTACGAAAAAGTTAAAGATGAGAAATGTTAAATTCTAGGTGTAAGGCTCATTTCTAAAGATAATAGGCAACTTGATGTCTTTGGAGTGCAGGGATCGGGAAAAGGTAGCACTGACGCTGATTAAGAATTATTTGATAAGATAATCAGCTGTGTGGGAAACAATATGGAAAGGAATGTCACTGTAGCGGCAGATCTCAATTTACAAAATGTCACTTGAGACGGTAATGCAAACGACAGGAAGCATGACCAACAAATGGCAAATAAGTTAATATGGGAAGGACAGCTGACTCAAGAAGTGATGGAACCAACTAGAGGGAAGAATATTCTGGACGTGGTGCTGGTAAAACCTGGTGAGCTGTACAGAGAAACCGATGGTATTAGCGATCACAAAGCTGTTTTTGTAGTAGTTAAAAATAAATGTGATAGAAAGGAAGGTCTTAAAAGTAAGACTATTAGGCAGTACCATATGGTCGATAAAACAGGAATGAGGGAGTTTTAATGAAGTAACTATGAACGGTGGAAAACGGTAAATAAAAATGTAAACAGACCTCTGGGATGGGTTTAAAGCAATTGTTGAGGAATGTGAAAACAGGTTTGTACCTTTAAAAGTATTAAGGAATGTTAAAGACCCACTATATTATAGCAGAGAAGTAAAGAGACTAAGAAGGAGGTGCAGGTTGGAAAGAAATAGTTAGAAATTGCTGTGGAAGTAAGGGGAAATTGAAAGAACTTACTAGGAAATTGAATCTAGCAAAGAAGGCAGCTAAGGATAACATGATGGCAAGCATAATTGGCAGTCATACAAATTTAAGTGAAAAATGGAAGGGTATGTATAGGTACTTTAAGGCAGAAACAGGTTCCAAGAAGGATTCCAGGAATCATTAATTAACAAGGGGAGTGTGTATACGAGGATCTTCAAAAGGCAGAAGTATTCAGTCAGCAGTATGTTAAGATTGTTGGTTACAAAGATAATGTCCAGATCGAGGAGGTGACTAATACTAAAGTATTAAAATTTACCTATGATAACAATGTCATTTATAGTAAGATACAGAAGTTGAAAACTAGAAAAGCGGCTGGAATTGATAAGATTTCTGGGGATATACTAAAGGCAATGGGTTGTGATATAGTACCATATCTGAAGTGCTTATTTGATTATTGTTTGCACGAAGCTATACCAAATAAACGGAAAGTTGCGATAGTAGCCCCTGTGTATAAAGAAAAGGGTGATAGACATAAAGCTGAAAATTACTGGCCAGTCACAGTTAGACATGCATTGCATATAAGCTTTTTTTTTTTTTTTTTTCCTAGGGGCTTTACGTCACACCGACACAGATAGGTCTTATGGCGACGATGGGATAGGAAAGGCCTAGGAGTTGGAAGGAAGCGGCCGTGGCCTTAATTAAGGTACAGCCCCAGCATTTGCCTGGTGTGAAAATGGGAAACAATGGAAAACCATGTTCAGGGCTGCCGATAGTGGGATTCGAACCTACTATCTCCCGGATGCAAGCTCACAGCCGCGCGCCTCTACGCGCACGGCCAACTCGCCCGGTCATATAAGCTTTGGGAAAGCATTCTTCTGATTATATTAGATATGTTTGCAAAATGAATAACTGGTCTGATAGAAGGCAGTTCAGGTGAATTTGGTTATTCCACTGGAGCTCAACTTGTAGGATTCCAGCAAGATATAGCAGATATCCTGGATTCAGGTCAAATGGATTGTATCATATCTGACCTGTCTAAGCCATTTGATAGGGTGGATCATGGGAGACTACTGGTAAAAATGTGTGCAAAAGGAATTGGCAAGAGAATTACTGAATGAGTGGCTATATTTCTAGAAAATAGATCTCGGAAAATTAGAGTAAGTGAAGCTTTATCTGACCCTGTAATAATTAAGAGGATAATTATTGGACCTTTATGTTTTCTTATATATCAATGATATGAGTAAAGAAGTGGAATCAGAGATAAGGCTTTTTGCAGATGATGTTATTCTGTATAGAGTAATAAATAAGTTATAAGATCATGAGCAAGTGCAAAATGTCTTCGATAATGTTGTGAGATGGACAGTATGCAATGGTATGGTGATAAACAGGGTTAAAAGTGAGGTTGTGAGTTTCACGAACAGAAAAAGTCCTCTCAGTGTTAATTATTGTATTGATGGGGTGAATGTTCCATATGGGATTGATTGTAAGTACTTAGGTGTTATAATAAGGAAAGATCTTCATTGGGGTAATCACACAAATGGGATTGTAAATAAAGGGTACAGATCTCTGCACATGGTTATGGGGGTGTTTAGGGGTTGTAGTAAGGATGTAAAGGAGAGGGCATATAAGTCTGTGGTAAGACCCCAAATAGAGTATGGTTCCAGTGTACGGGACCCTCACCAGGATTACTTGATTAAAGTTCTGGAAAAAAATCAAAAGAAATGCAGCTTGATTTGTTCTGGGTGATTTCCGACAAAAGAGTAGCGTTACAAAAATGTTGCAAAGTTTGGGCTGGGAGGAATTTGAAGAAAGGAGACGAGCTGCTCGACTAAGCAGTATGTTTACAAGTGATTAATTTTATTTTGACTGTATAAAAATTCAATTATTAAATGTTAAACAATTAATTGATTGAAACCACCTATTCAATACTAGTAAAGTCTTTAGGACGATAACATTGTCATTATATTAAGTTTAAGTATGGAACATGTTTCGCCTGTCATTGCAGGCATTGTCAGCCATGAAATTCTAACTCCAAGTCAGAGCTCTGAGTGGATGTTTACTAGGATTACCCTAAAACAATATTTTTTATAACAATTTGTACTGAAGTACAAGAACATTAGGTCATATTGGAGTGAACAAGCTGTTCTTGTTTAAAAAGTTCATCCAACATAAGTTTTGCTCTGTGGTTTGTAAGATTAGAAAGATCACGTATCCAGTAATTTTCAAGATTGATATGGGCTGATGATGCCCGTAAAAAAAAAAAAAAAAAAAAAAAAGGTTGAAACATGTACCTATGACTTTTGTGTATTATGTATGAATTTTGACCACATGAAGTAGTGGATTGTATTGTGTTGAGGGGGTGGATCTGTAAATGTTACAATAATATTTGTGATATAAGTGGTATGTTCCGAGCTGTCAGCGGAGAGATGGCGTGGAATGACGTTAGTAGACGAATAAGTTTGAGTGGCGTTTATAAAAGTGGGAAAGATCGCAATATGAAGATAAAGTTGGAATTCAAGAGGACAAACTGGGGCAAATATTCATTTATAGGAAGGGGAGTTAGGGATTGGAATAACTTACCAGGGGAGATGTTCAATAAATTTCCAATTTCTTTGAAATCAGTTAGGAAAAGGCTAGGAAAACAAGAGATAGGGAATCTGCCACCTGGGCAACTACCCTTAATGCAGATCAGTATTGATTGTTCACATCCAATGGAAATAACATTAACTATCAACTCTCATATGCCGGTGATGAGAACGGCATGATACGAGTGGGATTTAAAACATCTGTACATTTTTACAGTCTATTAACTTGTACTAGAACTATTCTTAAGAACTATTTTTTTTACACAATTTACACCAATATACTCTATACAACATATGGTACAATTTGGAAATGAACTTGTTGATCCCGTCATAAAGCTTCAATGGGACGTCTTCTTCATGTCCACATCGTATGGGGATAATACAAAATATAAACACACATAATGCCGATGCTGGAATGGCAATTTTTGGGATGGTTTAAATATTCTATAGTAACACCACTTCCTTGAAGAATGAGAATTGTTATTGAAGTCGAGTGCCGGTTGGATGGCAAGAATGCTGGTAGAGAGCTTGATTGAGTTTCATTAAATAACGGATTATTTCATCTCTGTATAAAGAAGCTGCATGTTGTTTATGTTGTGAAGCTTTTGAAGTTGTTCTGTGTAAGCCTGAAGGGGAGTTAAACTGGATTCTGGATGTAAGTGTGCGTCTAGTGAACGTGTTTAAATCTGTGGAATAAAACGAAAAAGTGTGTGAGTGCTATATGAGGATGGTTTATTAGTGGATTTAATATTCTTGACACTTACCCTTTAGACGTTAGGAGGAAGTCCGGTTGTGTAGCTTGTGTGAGGTGGTCTGAACAGTCGCTTTATCTCTGCTTCTTGTATTGTAGGGGTGTGTCATTGTTGGCCGGGAGTGTGTTGGGAGGAGTGGGTTGGGCGGGGCGTTAAGATCACTCTTGGTGCAAGTGGGGGAAGGCGTGTGGCTGGACAAGGGGGCAGTGGCTCCTGTTGATATATGGGTATTAGTGTTGGATTTATAGTTGAAGATTTAAAAAAAATTATTACTGTTTATATTAAGAGATGACAATAAATTAGGAATTTGTTCCATGACCGGGCTCTTTGTTTCTACGATGTCATTTAGATTTTTATTGAAGTGTTGGTCTAAAAAGATGTAGGTATTTGCAAATTCAGTCATTAGACTACCTTTATTAATGATCTTTAAGATTTGAAGGTCCTGGTCTATGGTTGTGAAGTTATGCCTCGTTTCTTTCATACGAATACTCATAGTGGAGTGTTTGTTGTGCTTAGATGTGTTGTAATGCTCTAAATATCTTGTATGAAAACTGCGGCCATTTTTTCCGACATAAGAAAATTCACATTGGGTGCATTTGAGTCTATAAATTCCTGAATTGGAGTATCGGTCGTGTGTTGAATTTACTGTATGGGAGTTAAAGAATATATTTCTGTTAGTATTATGGGTTTTGAATGCAATATTGATGTCCTGTTTCTTGATTGGGTTGGTGATCTGATATAGAGCTGGATTTGTGAAGGTAAAAGCAGCAAAACAGTTTTTTTTTTTTTTTAGGGGTTAGGTTAGTAGCAGTTTTTAATTTGATTTTGTTTATAATTTTATTAACCGTGTTTGGTTAGTAGCCATTAAGTTTAGCCAGTTCTTTAATGTATTGAAGTTCTTTTTTTTCAGTTGTCACTGGAAAGGGGAATTTTGAACGCTCTATGGATTAAGCTGTAGAAGGTTGCTAATTTGTGAGAATGTGGGTTCATAGATTCATTTCTTGTAGTCAGAAGGGCAATAGTGGGTTTTCTAGAGATTTGAAATTTGAATGAATTATTGGCTCTATTTATGGTTACATCTAGGAAATTTAAAGAGTTGTGTTTTCATCTTCCTTTCTGAAGGTAATGTTAGAGTCCATTAAGAAATTATAAAATGTTGTTGCTGTTGTTATGCCGTTTATCAATGATGGCAAACGTGTCATTAAGAACTGCTACTAACCTAACCCCTGAAAGACCTAAAAAAAAAAAAACCAGTTTTGCTGCCTTTACCTTCACAAATCTGGCTCTATATCAGATCACCAACCCAATCAAGAAACAGGACATCAATATTGCATTCAAAACCTGTTAATACTAACAGAAATATATTCTTTAACTCCCATACAGTAAATTCAACACACGACCGATACTCCAATTCAGGAATTTATAGACTCAAATGCGCCCAATGTGAATTTTCTCATGTCGGAAAAAATTGGTGCAGTTTTCATACAAGATATTTAGAGCATTACAACACATCTAAGCACAACAAACACTCCGCTGTGAGTATTCGTATGAAAGAAACGAGGCATAACTTCACTACCTTAGACCAGGACCTTCAAATCTTAAAGATCGTTAATAAAGGTAGTCTAATGACTGAATTTGCAAATACCTACATCTTTTTAAACCAACACTTCAATAAAAATCTAAATGACATCGTAGAAACAAAGAGCCCGGTCACGGAACAAATTCCTAACTTATTGTCATCTCTTAACATACAGTAATAATTTTTTTAAAATCTTCAACTATAAATCCAACACTAATACCCATATATCAACAGCAGCCACTGCCCCCTTGCCCAGCCACAGCCCTTCCCCCACTTGCACCAAGAGTGATCTTAACGCCCCGCCCAACCCACTCCTCCCAACACACTCCCGGCCAACAATGACACACCCCTACAATACAAGAAGCAGAGATAAAGCGACTGTTCAGACCACCTCACACAAGCTACACAACCGGACTTCCTCCTAACGTCTAAAGGGTAAGTGTCAAGAATATTAAATCCACTAATAAACCATTCTCATATAGCACTCACACACTTTTTCCTTTTATACCACAGATTTAAACACGTTCACTAGACGCACACTTACATCCAGAATCCAGTTTAACTCCCCTTCAGGCTTACACAGAACAACTTCAAAAGTTTCACAACATAAACAACATACAGCTTCTTTATACGGAGATGAAATAATCCGTTATTTAATGAAACCCAATCAAGCTCTCTACCAGCATTCTTGCCATCCAACCGGCACTCCACTTGTATAGCGATTCTCATTCTTCAAGGAAGTGATGTTACTATAGAATACTTAAGCCATCCCAAAACCGTATAAGCTAAATGTGTGTGATCTCCCACTAATGTAAAAAGAAATGTTTAAATATTATGATCCAATAGACTATAAAATTGCCATTCCAGCATCGGCATTATGCGTGTTGATATTTTGTATGGCAACGCTCTCACTCGAGACTCTCGTGAGAATCTCGAGACCGATCCTTCTGTAGTGCAAGATGTCAGACGTACCGGTAACTAAGACTGTAAACTTGATAGTATATCTTTGGCAGTTATTGCATGAAATAACGTTCTCATATGAAAATGTGTGAGCCAATACATTTTGTCAAAAGCCTGGAAAAGTAGGCCTACTGCATGTTCAACTATGAACCCCTTAATACCATTAATGAAAGTGAAAACCGAATGTCAGTATCTTAAACTGTTCATGACTTATTTGTGGTGGACATCTTAGCTGAATAACTATGCATAATTTGTGAATAGCTGTAGACAGGATGTACACCTACTTGGATACTAGAGGCTGCATTAATTGAACGTTGAGACTGGGAAGATGTGCTTTGCTACATATGCAACCCCCATTACACGAGTGGCATGTGTCATCTAAAATGCCCGACTTTACTCCAATTCTTTCAGCAGGGGTGATGGGCAACGCTCGAGACCGATCTTGTGTGCTGCGAGCTGTGCGACGACCCAGTAACTACGAGTGTAAGCTTGATAGTTATCATCAGCAGTTTTCGTATGGAAACGTGTGTGACTATAAATTTTGTCAAAAGCCTAGGAAAGCACTGCATGTTGAACTATGAGCTCCTTAATACCATTAACGAAAGTGAACACAGAATGCCAGTATCTTAAACCGTTCACGAGTTACTTCAGGTGGACTTCTTAGCTGAATAACCCGTATAATTTGTTAATAACTGTTATTAGGATGTAAACCTACCTGGATGACTCACAATCGTTGTCAGCAGGGTAGCTTCTTGTGACTAAGACCGGGCCGGAGGTGTTGTGCGACTATTGCTCTTCATTTATATTATGTGTTTTTAAGTGTCGGATCATCCCAGAAGTATTTCTGCTGACGTATTTTACTTCTTTTGAATAAGTAACACAGCAAACTGTGCTATGCGACATCTCTTCAAAATAACCAACATCCACGACATTGATTAAAATAATAACAATAAGTTATTTTATTAATTTGTCCACCTAATCAATACAATAAATCTTGTCTTTGTTGAGTTACTCTGCAAATAACCTTACTCCTTGTGGGTGGGGTTAACTTCTAATAAGTAACCAGGGGAACCTGACCCCTACAGAGCGCGTCCCCAGGTGGCGGATAGGGGGCCCCTACAGTATGTAGGGCTGGTTGAAATAACCAATACAACCCGCGGACCAACAGGTAGCCCAATTCCTGGGGGTTTTAAAATACTGGGACACCCTCTCTCCAGGGGTCATAAATATGGAGGGCCCTTGCCCTGGGTTAAGGGTGAAGACCTCAACGGCATCTACGGCGGAGAAGATGGACTTCGGTACGGTGGAGATGACGGAAGAGGCAACCCATCCTTCTGGGGTGTACAGATGGAACCTACTGCCTTGTAGGACGAGGAAGGCATCCTCAGAGGCTAAGGGAGTAAACCCTGAAAGAAAATCCTCTTATGCGTTAGGCCTAGCAAGTCAGCAGGAGAGTATTGAGTACAGTTGCTTTCAATAAGAAAAAGAGCCTTGGAAAGAATATTATAGACCGGACTGACACGTCCTCTCAGGCAATTGTAAAGTATGATGACCGTAAGGCTGATGATATACAATGTTCTGAAAGGAAACCCGAAATAAAAAAGAGACCCAAATACCGAATTGGAACTATGAACATTCTGTCATTAACTGGAAAGTTAGAAGAACTCCTAGACATGAGACAGAAGAAAAATATCAATATTGGGATTAAGCGAGACCAAATGGAAAGGAATTGGAAGTAAGACACTTTGTGGAGGTTATAAATTATACTAGAGTGGACAGGAGAAGGTAGCGAAAAATGGTGTTGGATTCTTAATTAACGAAAGGACTGATGCTACAGCTGAAGTTATCTGCAAAAGTGATATAATCATTAAAATGTTCATGAAACTGGAGAACAATAAGTACACCATCATACAAGTGTATGCCCCACAGACAGGCTGCAGTGAGGAAGACAAAGAGAAATTTCGGCAAGACCTGGAAGATACAGTTAATGAGGAAAATGTTGTTAATATTATTATTGGAGATCTAAATGCGCAAGTTGAGGTAGACAGACTTGGGTACGAGAACATCATTGGTCCACATGGATTTGGACAAAGGAACCCAGAAGGAGAACAACTATTAGATCTGTGCAGAAGAAATGATCTTATAATCAAAAATACATTCTTCAAAAAAAGAGAGTCACAGAATAACAAGGTACAGTTGGGATGGCCAGTATAGAACATTGATTGACTACGTAATCACAAATAAAGATGGTGGCAGGTACATCACAGATGTAAAGGTCATCCCTAGTGAAAGCATGGACAGTGACCACAGATTCTTGGTAGTAGACTTCAAACATAAGGCAAAAGAAACGCAGAAACTTATTACGAAAAAACCAAGGGTTAAAACTTGGAAGTTGCAAGAAGTCCAAATAAAAGAAGAATACAAACTAAGGATTCAACAGAGTTTGCCGAAGTGTGAAGTAACCAGCGTTAATGAAGAATGGAAGGCCTTCAAAGACACCTTTGTGGGAGAAGCCAAAAACCTATGTGGAGTTACAAGTTCTATCAAAAGAAAAAAGGAGACACCATGGTGGAATGATAGAGTGAAAACAGTGGTGAAAGAAAGAAACCAAATAAAGAAGGCACTGGACAAGGAAAAACAAAAACAGGGACAAGAACGAAAAGAACAAGAAATACAAAGACTTCAAGGAGTATACAGGAACAAGAAACTTGCTGTAAAGAACATTGTAAGGGAAGAAAAAGAGAAGAAATGGAATGAGTTTGCAGACAAACTGGAAGAGGACAGTAGAGGAAATATGAAATTGCTATACAGAGTAGTGAAAAACAAGCGAAGGGATCAAGAGACCATAAAAGCAATAGAACGTGATGATGGAACTCTGGCAGAAGAAGAGGGAGAAATTAAACAAGAACTCAAGATATATTTCGAAAAGCTGCTGAATGGAGATACAGAAAACATAACAACGGATAGAGGAGAGCCAAGTCGAGGAACCACAACTGAACCACCAATTACATGGCTTGAGGTTGAAAATGCGCTCAAGACCATGAAGAAAGGAAAGGCAGTGGGCATAGATGAACTAAGTGCAGATATGCTGAAAGCAGCAGGAATTCCAGGAATCCAATGGCTCTACAGACTGCTCAACAAGATATGGGAGGAAAATACTATTCCTGAGGACTGGAAGATGGGCATCATTGTACCTCTGTTCAAGAAAGGAAGCCGACAAAAATGTACTAATTACCGTGGTATCACACTACTGTCTCATGTCCTGAAATATTGGAAAAAATAATAGAGACCAGAATCAGAGATATTGTTAAACCAATTTTGGAAGAAGAGCAGTATGGTTTCAGACCAGGAAGGTCAACTACAGACCTTATATTTGCAATTAGGATGCTAATGGAAAAATACTGGGAGAAGAACAAGCCTTTATTTCTAATATTTTTGGACGTTGAGAAAGCATACGATAGTGTACCAAGAGAAAGAATTTGACAATGCATGAAAGAACTTCAAGTGCGAGACAGCCTCATAGACGAAGTGAAAATGTTGTATAGTGGGAACAGAAGCTGTGTTCAAGTAGGATGTGGTTTGTTGGACTGGTTTGAAACAAAGAGAGGAGTGCAGCAGGGCAGCTCATTGTCACCACTTCTATTTATTATTGTAATGGATGTAGTAATGAAATCAATTAAAAGGAAAGAACATGGAGATATCAGAGCCTTCACATTTGCAGATGATGTTGCGATCTGGAGTGACTCAGAAGAGGAATTGGGAGAGAGAATACAAAGCTGGAATGAGGAGTTTAAGAAATATGTTTTAAACATCAGCAAGACCAAGACAGTGGTGATGAAAGTGTATGGGGAAGGAGCAGAAACAATAGTCATGTTAAATGAAGCTCAACTGGACAGCGTGCCAGTTTTCAAATACTTGGGTAGCGTTATATCAAATGACAACCTACCAAAACATGAGGTGAACAATCGAATCAATAAGGCAACACAATTTTACCACCAGGTAAGACACCTGCTATGGGGTGAGCAAATACCCATGAAAACAAAAATGACATTGTACAAGTCCTATTATACACCAATTCTTACGTACAGTCTCGAAACCACAACACTGACCAATAGAGATAATTCCAAACTTCAGGCAGCTGAAATGAAATTCCTATGCACTATGATCCAGAAAACCAGGAAAGACAAGATTAGGAATGAGAAAATTAGAGAAGAAGTAGGAATAGATGATTCTCTCCTCAATAACATTCAGATATCAAGACTGAAGTGGTTTGGTCACATGAAGAGGATGCCAATAAACAGAACTGCAAGGAAGGAATTTGACAGAAAGGTAGAAGGAAGACAACCCGTGAGAAGGCCACGAAGGAAATGGATAGATTTAGTTAAGAGCGATGTACTGCTGAGAGGTTATGATTGGGACAAGTTGGTGGAGGAAGAATGGTTCAAGGACAGGATGAGATGGAGGAGGCTCATATACCACACCCGGGAAACTGGAGATGGTTTAGGATGATGATGATGATGATTTGTTGAGTTACATTGACATGTTAATTAAAATGGTACATGTTAGATAATATTGAGGATGACGCTCAAAATCGTATTTCCAACCGCTAGTCGGTCAACATTATTTTATAGTAATTTTACCACTTGTTTACAACAAACTGTTGCTCCATTCATTTTACTTATAATATTAGTCTTTGAATGTTAATATTGTAAATACTTTCACCAATTATAAACTTCTCACTTATAGCATTGTTTTTCAAACCAACATTGTTAATGTTCATTTTCTTTCAAGTCTCTTCAAGGCTTTTTATATATTAGTTTTATCTTATTTTTATGTAAATCAGGTGCCTGATTTTATTTCAAGGTTAAACCCATGGCTGATGATGCCTATATGTAAGGCGAAACATGTACCATTTTAATTAACATGTCAATGTAACACAACAAAGACAAGATTTATTGTATTGATTAGGTGGACAAATTAATAAAATAACTTATTGTTATTATTTCAATCAAATATCATCAATGCGGATCAAAAATGATATTTATCACATGTAATCCACGACATTGTTTTCAAGCTGTCGCGTACAACTAGACACAATTTCACATTGCACCATCATATATCAAAGTACCTAATTATGACGCGAATACTCTATAACATTGTAAGGAATTATTTCCTTCGTCACCAAAATATCGGTAAACACAAGCAATGATCATAATGTGATATTGAATGTGGGGTCTGATAACGATGTACACCTACCTGTCGAAAGAACTGGTGCAACCTGAAGCATTTTAGATTACACATTCCATTCATGCGTAATGGTGGTTGCATATGTAGCAAGGCGCATCTTGCCTCGTCTCAAGTTCGAATAATGCACGCCTCTAGTATCCAGGTACGTGTACCTACAGTAGCCGCCAGGTTCTGTACGTAAACCATTCATTCATGTACCTACCAGTGCATACAATGCCAGAATGTGTATCCTTTATAATTATGTTATACTGCGTCAAAATAACCTGGGTAGAAACGAACACATTCAGTCACTTGTTGACACGTATTTACGAAATTGAGAAGGCCCGTGGTTAGCTATTTGCATACTCAGCACAAACAACATTCAGCTCCAACTACCTATAGGCTTACGACATGCTGCTCGCTGCATATTGCGGGGACAATGCGCTGGAGATCTCTCAAAATTTATCGCGAGAAATAGTGCCTGCGCTAGTCTTGAGAAATCTCGAGACCTTGTCTCAGATTGCCCATCACTAGATGTAATCACTATTGCGTGTTTCTGTGGTGGTTGGTAGTGTAGCGTGTCATCTGAATACGAGGAGGAAAGTGCTGGAACAAACACAAACACCCAGTCCCCGAGCCAGAATAATGATACAAGTAAAGCTTGGATGACCTATCTTTTCTGACAGCAGTTAATTGCTCTGGATTAAAAAATGGGTGCGCAAAATAGGAAGATCCTTCTTTTCATCGACCGTTGTCCTGCACATCCTGTGGATGTTAATTTGAGGAATGTGCAGTTAGAATTTCTGCTTGCTAACTGCACAAGCAAGCTACAACCTATGGATTTAGGAGTTATTCACTCCTTTAAGTCACTTTATAGGAAGAACCTGGAGCAGCGAATTTTATTTCTTATGGATGCTGGAAAGGATCCATCATCATTTAAAGTTGTTGCAGTCAGACTGCACTACTGAAGATTTTCTTTGGGTAGATGATTCTGTGATCACTGCAGAGGAAAGAAGTGTGGAGGAGTTGGTTGCTGAGCAAACAGCAGCCGAATCTCCCACCAGTGACAGTGATGAAGCAGAGGAAGACAGTGAAGTGATGCCTAGCAGTGCTGATGCAAGTGCAGCAGTGATGTTTTATGCAAGTATCTGTCATATGTGGAGGGGGGGTGAAAATAATTTTCATAACCTTTATGAGCTTGAAAACAAATGGAAGTCATAAGAAATAAGAAGTGTAAACAGAGATCAATTCTAGACTATTTTGGTAGGAAGTAGTGATTGTGCAGTTTTCCATCTGGAATAAATTTGTGTTAATGTTGTAAATATAGGTACAATAGTAGCAATTAAAATGTTTCAGTCAGAGAAAATATTGTATCTTAGATAATTCTATAGCCATTCTAAGAAAGCAACTACTGTATATTAATATATTACATAAATTTTTAACCACCTACCAGTAACCTCCTTCTGGGCAAAGGATGAGCAGAATTAAAAAGGCAGTGTAGTGAACAGTTAATACAGTACAGTACAGTAATTAACTTACATGGACCTTTATTTGAGGTAAGTACAGTAAATCGATTGAGATTGAAATACTCTATAAATTAATAATATGCATTTGTGTAATATTTACCTCCTTTTCCAGAGCATTTTTATATATACCTGTAAAAGTTGATTCCCACGATTTACACTCCCCCCCCCCCCCTTTTTACACCAGTATTCCTGGGTCCCTTGAAAAGTGTAAAGGAGGGGTAATACTGTATCAGTAACGGAAAAATCGTGCACGCTTAATCGCTCGTAATGACAGATGCATCAGTGATAGGGCTCTCGCTGTAACCAAAGGTTAATACTCAGTTTATTATAGGAATTTTGAAGGGGCAGACAAAAACTGTCGTTATAACAGGGTTCTCGTTATATGCCGTAATCACTATAGTGGACTTCTACTGTATATGTTATCTTGGTGTTCGAGATTCTTGATTAGCCTGACATTATTTGTGATGTAATCTCAATATTTGCCTGACGACAACAATTTTATCAGAAATCCAGTCAACAGGATCGATATATCTCTCTCTCTCTCTCTCTCTCTCTCTCTCTCTCTCTCTCTCTCTATATATATATATATATATATATATATATATATATATATATATATATATATATATATATATATATATGGCTGTTTTTATTTTTTCTAATACAAGTATTGTTCTTATTTGTATAATTCATCCTAAAGAATTTGAATTTCATCTGAATAGTAAGGGTTCAAGTTAGTCCAAACAGAATCAGGGGGAAATTCCTTCTAAATCAACAAACAAGGAAATACAGAAAACTAACTCTTCACTTTGTTGTTTAGAAAATAAAAACAATGCAATTTTAAGTTTATATGCAAACATGTTTTATTTTCATTAAATATTTCATCCAATAATTCAGAAGAATTAAATTATTGTATAATTCTCACAGTAACAGATAGAAATAAAAACATGTGAAACAATATTACAAAGCAGTATAAATAAGATATGTTCAAAATATTCAAATAGTCACCAGTTTCAATTGTAGAACTTTTCTCCAAACAAAGAACAATCATTCAGTCCTGGGAGGAGGAATGTACCAAGGAAATATGATGTATACAATTCAGCTGCACTGGAATACCTAAAGACAAGCAATAAAAATCGATTTTGCATGATCTGGAAAGGAATTGAGCATATATTATTCAAAACTCGTTAGAGAAAATACTGGTCTTAGTTGCTATTGAAAGATTATGTACCATCAATTCATTTTTATGTAATACAGAGGGTAACATGTGATATGATTGTCTTTTATCCTTATAGATAATATGCATGGCCCAAAGAAATCTGGAACAGAATTTTAAAATTAACAAGTTATTGAACTACAGTTGGAAACATTTATGATGTTAATAAATTAACCATCCATACTGGAACAGGTTTTCGTTCCACATAATTCTTCAAAATATACACTTGGCTTATTGATACAATCACACAATACTGAAATTCTCCCAATCAAATCAAATATACATATTAATGAAAGAGTTCAATTTCATTTTTTCTTACGAGTAGTGCACCTTTATGCAACCATTTAAGAATAAAATGGTCCAAAAAATATACAAAACACATTACAGGATTATACAATTAATATACATCTTTTTTTTCACACCTGGGAAGGCAAATATTTGGTCGACTAGAACCAGAAAAATGAAAACAATAAAATACTTCAGATTTGTACACGCAAAAGAAAGTGCTATTAAATTATACAATGCACATATGGCCAAACAATAATGCTTCACTATCTCCATTCATTCAACAGTCAGGAGGTAAAACATGTTATCATTCTTCCTGGTTATTTCAATAATGTTTTCCACATTATATACAAAATGTACTATAAATATGTGCCAAAGATACACACTAAGTGCGTCATATGAAACAGTGCATGGTAGCAAAGGCCACTGTTAGTATTCGTAAAGTTGCAATGCTTGTTGTAACTGCTCAATAATCTGGAAAGGAAAAGAAAAAGAATACATTACATTCCAGTAAAAAACCTTATTCAAATTTCTGACAAATTTCAAAAATCAATTACCAAATTATAAACATTAAGAAACTTTCCTCTATCCACTATGGAGTCAAAGTAGAGGAATGGTAAAGCCAGTGTGGACTATGATAGCAAATATCACAGGGAATGTAATACTGCACTTCTCGAGTGTTGTACTCTTAATGTGTTTCCTTCCACTTTCCTTACAATGTTCAGTGGTAGGAAAATGCAAGTACATTTTATCCAGTCACAAAAATCTCAGACATGCAAATCAGGCTTACTACATCACCAATATACACCAAAGGTACATAAACATCACAAACAAGTGATTTAAACTAAAGGCTCGCACAGGTTGGAAGCAATTTTTTAGTATATGTAATAGTGGGTGTAACTTACTTTGTTTGTGTTAGAATGAGTACAGGTGATGTAAGACTAAAAAATAAAACTATTCAGTGTTGTTCTGTACTACAACCAACTTCCACCATGACTCTCGTAATAAAGCTACAGGGTATCAAGATTTAAAAAACGAAAATATTGCTAGAAGCAAAAATATTAGTTCCTGATTTTTAAGAGAGGGGTTGGAAGCTACTTTGTACTAAATGTGGCTCCTTGGCCTTTAACCCTAGAGCTGACCTGCCACTTTCTCAAGTGCGACTGTTGGAGTGACAGATGGTCAGGAAGAATAGACGTAGTTTGTAAGAATCTTAGCAGATGGTGGAAGCTGTATGTTTTCTGTGTGAACAAGAATTTTATCTTCCTTTTTGAAGGTTTTTGCGAGTCCTTAGAGGCATTTGCTTCAAGTACAGGCACTGTCTCAAGTAAAATGGCGTAAGTTCATGTCGACAGTTATGATATAAAAATCCACAGCCTGTTTCCAGTTTTAATCGGGTCAGGAATGGAATGAATGAAGCCCCCATCTAGCAGTGAATATAGGAACTGTGTTGGCTGCCAAAGCCTGGCAGCAATGAAATGAAGCAACTTATTTTTAAGACACAGATAGTGATGTTTTGTATTCATAGATGATGAGAATGAAAGTAAACTACTGGCCACTACATCCTGAACTCAAATCACTGACTTGGACAACAAAGGTAGGCTCCAAGGGACTACTACTCATACTCTGCTGCAAGTTAATGTTTTAAATGCAGATACTGGGGATAAAAGTGCAAACTAGTGTGATATAGAAGCTCCAGAATGTAGTTTACCAGGAAAATATACTGTATATTTAGTGTACATCACCCTCCACCTCGAAATATACCTCCTCAAAATGCAGCTCCTCCTTTATAACAATTAGTTCACACAGAGACCGAGGTCGATAGCTGCAGCCGCTTAAGTGCGGCCAGTATCCGGTAATTGGGAGATAGTG
This sequence comes from Anabrus simplex, assembly GCF_040414725.1. NCBI lineage: Eukaryota > Metazoa > Arthropoda > Insecta > Orthoptera > Tettigoniidae > Anabrus > Anabrus simplex. Next base: position 672,765,359 of record NC_090266.1, on the reverse strand, counting down.
GGTTCGAACCCCACTGTCGGCAGCCCTGAAGACGGTTTTCCGTGGTTTCCCATTTTCACACCAGGCTGTACCTTAATTACGGCCACGGCCGCTTCCTTCCCATTCCTAGGCCTTTCCTATCCCATCATCGCAATAAGACGTATCTGTGTCGGTGCGACGTAAAGCAAAGCAAAAAAGTTCACACAGAGACTTAGCAGAATATTAATTATAATATTACATTTTCAGAATTCAGATATTAACTGAACTTCCAAACAATGATTTTTTTTTTCTAATAGTTTATAATTGTTGGAATATTTCCTTCCCTACTGCCTTTATTTTTTTGAGCAATTACTTTAGTATTTTAGCAGAAATACAGATCTCTCAGCTTTAAAATGGTGTATCACATCTGTATATCATGATTTTTCATAATATTTTAAAGAGAAGTTTGAAGACTGTTCATTTAAGAAAAATCTTTTCAGCATCTGAAGGGAAAAAATCTGCAGCAGTGCTAGGATTAACAAAACCTACTGCTGTGTGAAACCAAAGAGACAATTTGTAAACCTTCCACCACCAGCACACTGCACTGCAAGGAGGGGTGCTGAACTTGCACAGCTCTCCTCCCATCAAATCACCTGTTCAGTTTGCTTCATTAAGAGAAATGGTGCTGAACTTGCAAAGTTCTACTCTCATCAAATATCGTCTGTCCAGTTTGCTTCACCAATAATCTCTTCTAATATCTGTTTAATATACTGGGAGATTCAATCCATCCTAGACCAAGAAATTATCCATACTGCACATGATGCCATAATTCATGTACCCTTGTGTGTAGTAGAGTGTGCAGCCAGGTGTGAACATGTGTAAATGGCTTACTGGAAAAATTATATGCAGCATGCTGAGTGAAACCATACTTATCACTGTATATATGAATGGATAGGGATGATTCCATGTATCAAATGAAATGAAATGGCGTATGACTTTTAGTACCGGGAGTGCGCGAGGACAAGTTCGGCTCGCCAGATGCAGGTCTTTTGATTTGACGCCGGTAGGCGACCTGCGCGTCGTGATGAGGATGAAATGATGAAGATGACACATACACCCAGCTCCTCTGCCAGCGAAATTAACCAATTATGGTTAAAATTCCCGACCCTGCCGGGAACCAAACTCGGGACCCCTGTGACCAAAGGCTAGCATGCTAACCATTTAGCCATGGAGCCGGCATGTATCAAGTGAAAAATTTAGAGGATGCACAACACAAACGGGTATGTATGGAGTGGTGCCGTAACTGGGAAGCATGGACTCCTGACGAATGGGGTTGTATTGTGTTCGGCGATGAATCACAGTTCTGCACTACCCCGGGTGACTTTTGTCAGTGGATGTGTAAAAAGAATTTATGTACGACAGGCGTGGCTGTAAGTAATCATCGTGTCTTCATCAACTTGATGAGCTTGATTGGAATCTCTCTCCATGTGAATTAAATTTATTTACATTTCAACTCCATATAAATTTTTAAAAATTACACCTCTGTAATGACTAAATACCAAATGCATACACAACAAAATCATTAACCTTCTGAACATAAAAAAGCAATATTACTTCACCTTGACAACGTACACCTGAAGGACTCCACATACACTCACCTACATCAGTCATACTTGTCAAGAAATATATATCTACAACACTACCCGTATCTGCCAAGAGCTGGGAAATTTAGATGAGCAATGCTCAAAAGCCAACATCACAAAGCATTCCTGAATACCTACAATTAATTTTAGAAAAAAATTTGCTAACTTCCTCCTAAAACAGTGAAATACCTTGTGCCTGAATAATTTTCTTCTTTTCTTCATTTACAATCTGCTTTACTTTGCACCGACACAGATAGGTGTTATGACGAAGATGGATAGGAAAGGACTAGGAGTGAGGAGGAAGCGATCGCGGTCTTAAGGTACTACCTCAGCTTTTTGCCTGGTATGAAAAAAGGAAACCACAGAAAAACCATCTTCAGGGTTCTCGGCTCTCGATCCACTATCTCCTGAATGCAAGCTGATAGCTATGCGACCCAAGCTACACAGTCACTTGTTCAGTGCTTGAACACATTTGCAGAGTTTTATTACACAGAAATTTAGTCAATTGTTTCTCAATTTTAAAAAAACTTTTATTTTTATGCGACATCTGATATTGTGATCATAATAACGGGATCTCCAGTTTTACATGGAATCTGAACCGCCAAGTCTTGACATTTAATTTTGGAAATCCACATGCATTTGCTGGGATTTCAACAATAGCTTTGTGAGAAGCCAGCGAAGATGCCACTTGGTTATCACAACTTCCATTTCCCAGTTCTGTCAGTAACTTATCCAAATTTTCTCATCAGAGATGTATATAACAAATATATATAGTGTTGAAATGTAATTTATAACTACTGGCACCACTTTTAACACATGTTAGAGAATAACAAAGCATTGTTCACAATGTCATCATTAGTATGCTGTTTCTTGAAATGGAAGCGTGCCTATTAGAACTTCTCTCAACCTCATCGCAATGCACACATGTATATACAGTCTTTCTCCATGTGGCTGTAGCATCGCCAAAAGTCCACTCGTAGCAACACTTGAACTTAAATATCTTCAAGCGTCTCTCAGTCAATGCATCTTCATTCAAAACCGGAGCATGCAGATAGGTTACCGAGCGGCCGATATGAAAGCTGGCGATCTCTCGTGTTCATCCACATTGATGAATAATTATCTTCAGCATATACTTCCCAACTGTGGTTTCGAAGTCATTTGTTGTAACACTTTCAACTTACTTCAACCATCTTTACCGAATTAGTCACTGTTTCCCCTGTCGCACAATCTTCATTGCCAGGCTATGTGTACCGACTGTTACCCAAATTAAAAGTTATACATATATAAGGATATGTATGTTCAATGTTCCCTAACTACAAATCCTCCTTTTAATATTATATTCTTAGATCTTAACAAATTCACATGATATTCACTACTTTATATTACAAATTATTGACATATTCTGAGTCATGGTCCTCCTTGTGCTCAGGCGGCTAGGACTATACAATCCACCGGTGGTCCATAATCCGTTAGAGGAGAGATCCTCACTTGGACTATGTGTAAGTAGGATAGCATCCTGCTTCATGAATTTACCGAGCTCAGAACATTTTAAGCAAGCCTCGGACCTATGGGAGCAACGGAGTCCCACTCCCATTTTACAGGCGAGGGACTCCTTGGAAAAATTCATAGAGGCTTGCAGACTGAACATTGAAAGGCATACAGTCTATAATGATAATGTATGTATGTACGTACGTATGTATGCATGTTATTTTATGAAAATTTCCTAACCTAAAATCGGGAGGTCATACTTGTGTATGGTTATATCATCCTCCTATGGTTCCTTGGTGACTTCATGGATGGATGGATTAGGAGGCAGTTCCTACGGATGTACTCTTCTCCTCTGTCAATGAACTCTTCTTAATTGTTGAGCTTCCATGATAACTTGCACAGCTGTTCTTTTAGCAGGGTAATTTCGGAGGACATGGCGCCTTGGAAGTTACGGAAATTCTGACCGAGTCTAAGGATTCTTCCCTAAGGTTGGCAGAGCTGGGTAACAATTTATGTGCTTATTCACCTGCTGGATGGACATAACTGTTGATATTTATGTCCAAACTCAAACCGCAGCTGCACAATTTCACTTGGCACACACTTGTGGGTTGCTGCTGATTTATCAACCAGATTATCACATTTTCAAGAGAGATATCAGCTTACAAATAACAAGTGACCACAGGGGTCCTGAAACAAGAAAACAATTACTTGCAATGTCGAGTATCAGTATGCACAGTTTAGTAACAGGATCGGCTCCCTATCATATGGGATAATATTTTACCTCTTATCGATATTACCGTCCCACTAAGGTAGACTGAGTACAATTTCTTTGATGTAGAAACTTCAGAAACCATTCTCTGATAGATTTAAAGCAGAGTACATCAGGATTTAGAAGGGGATGGAACAGATAAGTACTGTAAGAACTCTGCTCTACCAAAGATGTTATGGTTGACAGCTATAAATCTCTCTTTGTTGGTCTAATGCTTTGCTGCAGAAATATTCTGCTGTACCAAGAATTGCCTTCTTACTTTTTACTTGCCATGCCTTATGAGTGAGAAATTTGCAATTTTTTAAAAACGCTATTTATTCGGGGCGTAGATCTACAGAGATCTTTTGCCCTACTTTGCAACATATGTTATGAATCTGCGTGTATTTGGAAATTGCGGAAGTGTAAAGTGTTAAATGTGAGGAAAGGAACGTTAAGGATGACATAAACACCCAGTCCCCAGGCCAGGGATATTAATCATTTACAATCAAAAACCCCTGACCCGGCTGGGAATCAAACCTGGGGCCGCCGGGTGACAGGCGGACGCGTAGCCCCCTACACCATGGGGCCAGACTTTCCATTTGTTAAAGATTTAAAATTGTTCAAATCAGATATAATTTTTAGTTCCACAAGCAATGACCTTACCGTCTCTTGACATGGTAATTCTATTTCAGAAAAACCCAAAAATGATTACCAATTGCACAAATTTTACATGTGTTTGAAGTTACCCTCCTATCCTGATGAAATGCATGGGTTAGGGAAAGGGATGTTTTCTCTAAGAAATAAGTTGAAAGGTATATCGTAATTATCTATTGTACTTCAGAAGAAATGTAGGAACACGTAAAGCAATCCTGACTTTACATCTGATTTATTATCATTATTATTATTATTATTATTATTATTATTATTATTATTATTATTATTATTAATTACAGTCGTATCGGCACACTATTTTAAATCCAAAACCGGTTTTCAGACTCTAAGGTCCATCAACAGTGTTAAAATTGTTTACAACATTTAAGTCCACGTGAGTGTGTCATCAAAATGAGTTAAAATAAGTTTAAAAAAGTTAAAATGCAGCCCTGTTGAGATCAACTGTAAAATAAGAAAAAGAAAGAACAAGTGTAAGAGTGCAAACAATACGTATAAACATACAATGTTGTTTGTAAAAGGTGCAACATACCATAGGAAGGGCTGGCTTATCCTTGTGTTCAGGCTGTTATCGAGTACTGAATAGACATTCAGCTTTAAGTGCAGAGCGTGCTGGAAGCACATGACATTATGTCACCTCGAGGTTGTGAATAATATGTTGCTTGCAACTGTTTCATTTAAAGCTTTATCAGGTTCCCTTATCTGTGCCAAAAATATCTCTCTGGTTTTGCAGGTGCTTAATTCAAATCCATAATTACCTTTAAAAATTAATTTCATGTCCCTTTTGATCCCCAAAAATGTATGATTATTGTTATAAATGTGTTCCGCAAAAGCTGAGTATCTGTTGTACTGCCTTGAAATGTTCTTAGTATCTTTGATTTAAGGTTTGTCCAGTCCTTCCTATATGAAACATTTTGCAGTCTTCACAAGTGAGCCTATAAACTCCCGAATTGGTGTAGACATCTTTTTTGTTGATACTAGGTGCATTATATACAGTAGAAGTCTGTTATAGCGAGAATTCATAACAGCGAAAAATTTACTCACTATTGTGGATTGTTGTTATATCAGATTTCTGTATAAAAGTCGTAAAAAACCCATACACATTAAAATTCGGTATGAAACGGCAATCAGTTTATTCAAAACTTGCGTTTCCGCAGATGATATCCACACTACGGCTTACTTGTTATTTTTCGAAATCCGATACTATGTGAAAGTGTACGTTTAATTTAATTCTGAAAAAAATATAGTTCCGTATTTCTCGGAATCCAAGACTAACCCCAATTTTTCCTTCAAAAAATTTAAATCAGGCTCAAAAAGTATTTTGTAAAATCATATGAATGCCTTTGTTGTACAGTAGGCCTACGCATTTCAGACTATTTTTAGACGCCGAACATTGGCTTTCGTCGCGCCGTTTTTTTTTTTTTTTTTTTTTTTTTTTTTGCGGCTGCACAATTATCCTTTATTTCTGCGAGTTTAACGACCATTAACTTATAATTTGCATAATAATACCGAAGAGAACCCATTGAAAATTTGCCGGCAATACCTATTCCATGCAGTTCTACAATACGATGATCCATCAGGAAATTATTCTTGCTGTCTATAAAACCGTTACTTTTACTTAGCGTCAGATATAACAGGCTACCGCTACATGCACGTCTCGCTTGCCGCCTAGCGTTGTATAGGCCTAATGGCGGCCGTTGAAAGTCAACGAACGAGTTTATTGCGCCACGGTATGGCCATTCCTCCCTTGCGATTTTCATGCACATACCTCACAATTTCATCTTCGACTTCTTTAAAGCGTTCTTTTTGCGGACCACTGAATGCATTTTTTATACAGTTTGCATTTTTTTTACCTCTTTGTCTTCACGCTAACGCCAAATATTGGCTTTAGTTAGGCCTATACTGTATTTTCTTGCACAATTACTTTACATTTCCGAGTGTTTAATAACCATTAACTTAAAATTGGCATCATAATATCGATGAGAACCCGTTGAAAATTTGCCGGCAATACCTTTTCCACGTATCTTTACAATACGACTATCCATCATGAAAATATTCCTGCTGTCTATAAAACTTATTTTACTAAGCGTCAAGTATAATAGACGTGTTATAGCTCTGCCACTGAGCAGCCGGCCTGTCTACGAATTCGAAGGTTCACATATTTTGATGCCATTCTGCAGATTTGAGAAACGTTTTTGTAGAGGCTAATAGAACGTCATTCTCTCTTCACTATTTCCCGAGATCCAGTGACGTTACACACAGGCACTCTACAACCGGTTGTCGTGGCTAGCGATGTAGGCTATAGGAAAGAGGTGGTCGTTTACTGTCAACGAGTTGTGAAAAGAAGCAGCGTGGTTACTGCAGTAGTTGCCAGTGGTATCCATTAACTTACTGTTAGGCCGCGAATGCAAGACAACCAAAGAGTTTTCGCATGAGATTCTGAGAGAAAGAAACGTCGTCTTGGATTCGGAGAAATACAGTATCACTCCAGAGGTTTCTGTGGCAAACACTTCAGTTTTCTTTTTCAAACAGCGTCACCTAACCTAACCGTATATGTTTCATGAAAACATATTTGAAACACATGTAGAGAAACGATAACCTCCTCGCAAAAAATTTACATGTAAATAGCCTTTCCGAAATTTAACTAGACGTCAGAAGATATGAACTATCCTCTGAAATCAGTGATGTACTCTGCCATATCTTGAGGTGTATCACATTCTTACTAAATTTCCGCATGCGACATTAAAATTATGAGATCGTTTATCTCAGTCTTTATTTTTAACGAGTCAACAACTGCTATCGGTCACGTTATTTACGCATTTATTACGAAATTGTCCTCTTTCATTTCGAATTTTCTTCACGAACAGCAGTCGACGGGTATTACTAATCGACTCCGACATCGCCTTTGAATGTCAACGAGAAAACTCACTAGTAGACATAGGGTGGAAATGATACCGAAAGTAATCGATCGCATGCAATATAATCGCTGGGGTGCATAAATATCGGGAACGGAAAAAATCGCGTGCGCTTAATCGCTTGTAATAACGGACATTATAAATTTTCCAGCTAACTCATTCCAGGTTGCCAGCGTTTCGCCCCCGCTGGCAACCTGGAATGAGTTAGCTGGAAAATTTATAATGTCCAATAACGGACCATTTATATTGGTATTATAAATTTACTCATTCGGAACAAATATTACACATCCCTATGGGAATCGACATCTGTATCACGTAATAACGGATGCGTCAGTGATAGGTCTCTCGCTGTAACCGAAGGACGACACACAATTTAATATAGGAATTTTGAAGGGACAGAAAGATATTGTCACTATAACGGAGTTCTCGTTATATGCCGTACTCGCTATTGCGGACTTCTACTGTATATGTTCTGATATTGTGTTTCTGGTTCTGAAGGTTGTTTTGAGTTGAAATTTCCTGAAAATATTGGCAATTCTAAAAACTTCATTTCCAAAATGTGTAAATATTAAGACTTTATTACAATCAGAGATTTTCTTTCTTCTCTCATGGTTTTTCTTTATTTTATCAGTTTCTTTTTTACGTATAATTTTGTTTATCATCTCTGGGTTGTAGCCATTTGCTTTCTTTTTTGAATCTGTGTTTTACGTTGCACAGACACAGACAGGTCTTATGGCGACGATGGGATAAGAAAGGGCTAGGGAGTGGGAAGGAAGCAGCCGTGACCTTAATTAAGGTACAGCCCCACCAGTTGCCTGGTGTGAAAGTGGGAAACCATCTTCAGGGCTTGTAGTACTGAAGAGATTTATTGCTCATAGTGGCAAACCATCTGAAATTCATTCTGACAATGTAACCAATTTCCAGGGTGCAGCTAACACAACTTCATGAATTGTACAAGATGTTGCAATCAAAGGACCATAACGAGAGGATTCAAGATATGCTTTCACGTGATGGCTGTAACTGGAAGTTTATACCCCCACATTATTACTCAAATTATTCAAATTTGTTTCTAACCATTGTTTTTATTCTATTGAAGAATACTTAGCTCTTGAAAATTAACTTATGTATCACTTTTTTTTAAAAATCTGTGCCTCTTTACCAAATTTATCTTGGCTTATATATTACTGTTTTAGTCTTTGTTACTGTAAATATGATTATTGACGTGTCCCATATCACTGTATGATCAGTTGGACGAAATACAATACAATACAATACAATACAATACAATACAATGCTCCACATTTTGGTGGGTTAAGGGAATCATTGGTCAAGTCAATGAAGCACCATCTAAGAAGAGTACTTGGTAATCAAGTTGTAAACTTTTTTTTTGCTAGTTGCTTTACGTCGCACCGACACAGATACGTCTTATGGCGACGATGGGACTGGAAAGGGCTAGGAGTGGGAAGGAAGCGGCCGTGGCCTTAATTAAGGTACAGCCCCAGCATTTGCCTGGTGTGAAAATGGGAAACCACGGAAAACCATTTTCAGGGCTGCCGACAGTGGGGTTCGAACCTACTATCTCCCGAATACTGGACACTGGCTGCACTTAAGCGACTGCAGCTATCGAGCTCGGTAAGTTGTAAACTATGAAGAACTATACACCTTAGTCACTCAAATAGAAGCTTGTATGAACTCAAGACCCTTGTATGCTCGTTGATGATTATGATGATGATGATGATGCTTGTTGTTTAAACGTGCCTAACATCTAAGGTCATCGGCCCCCTTGTATGCTATTACTAATGACTAGGGCCCGGATGTTTATGAGATGTCATTCCATGGGAAATACAAGTCAAGCATGATTTTATCTATGGTGACTAATATTATGCAATTTTCACGGGTCATATAAAGTCATATTTTGGATCTTTTAATTTTTTTTGTAATTTTCTGGTATTTTTTCATATTATGATCATATTTCCCAGTGAATTTTCGTGTTTTTGCCATATTTTTATTTTATTTTATTTCATTTTTGCAAATCTGCTCTCTGTCGTCTTGAAGACAGATTTTTCACATCTCCCAATTGTTGTCTGTAATTTCTTACAATTATCTTTCTTAGAAATATATATTTATGTGAATTAGGAGGGTAAGATGTATAGAAAGAGTCAAATGTGTATAAAGCCTCAATTGAACTCTATAATGATATGACGTATTTCAAATATGGTCCAATAACATCCTGCAATATTGAGCAGTCCTCTTTCCGTTACAAGTCAATGTTGCATAAAAACAGAAGACTGTTCCTATTTGAAACTTTAAAATATATGTAAATTGCTATTGTAATTCTTTCTGATCGCCCATCAAAATGTAACATTTCATTCTGCCCAGAGTTGAGTAATGAGTAAACAAATAAATTCAAAATATAATAATAAAATTAATATTATTACTCATTTATTATTCTTATTGAATGTTCTACATTTTAAAAGTATATTTTTAATATAATGTTAATTTAAACAAGGGCAAGATTTTGAAAATGTGACCCAAAAATTTTTAACTCGTATTTATTGTCATATTTTAATACATTTTTAGGTCATAAACATCTGGGCCCTACTAATGACCCTCATTTTTGTTACCTTTCCCCTGCCATTTTTAAATTGTAATTGGTGAACCTCTAACTCAGTTACTGTCTGTTGATCTAACTAATACTAATGCAACAATAAAGTAGACCAACACTTTTGGAGGCAATGGTCTTCAGACTATCTACAAGCACTCCAGCCGAGGTGACGCTGGGGTCACCATCATAAGGACTTTCAAGTGGGTAATGTAGTTCTTCTGCGTGAAGACAACCTCTCTCCTCTGCAGTGGCCTATAGAGGTGATTCAGGAGATCCATCCAAGTAGGAATGGGCATGTTCGAGTGGTCACTGTTCGAACCTCTAGTGGTAGCTTTAAGAAACCAATCAGAGAGAGAGATCCTATTTTCCTTGTTGAAAGTGTGTTTCAAAGGGGCAGTATGTTGCATATCATACTTGTGTTTACTGTTTGATTTTTATGTTTCTTAATCCTTTTATATCTCGATGTTGGCAAGTCTTTATGATTTAATTTCCGTGAACTCTGTTGCTTCTGCCTCCCACCAGTATGGCGTCTTTTACATGGACTGTTGAGAGATAAAATGCTGTCTCCAGCTTTCTTGACTTGTTGAAACGCAAGTCGTAAAAGCAGGGCATTGAAGTGTAGAAAGGGTGGTTTACGAGGGGAGGGAATTGAAGAATTAATGATTGATGAGTTGAGTGGGGATGATCTCTTGGACTTCGTGAAAAGTGATTTTGATCTTGTGTGTGTCTAATCTAGTGCTGATTCCACCTCAGACAATGAATTTTCTGCATGTAATGGGATTGTCCGTAACCAAGTGAGCGACAGTAATCATGTTGATAAGGACAGTGACTGGGAAGAAAGGAATCTTGACCAGGACAGTCCTCCACAGGCTCTGCAACAGTTCCTGGAACTGCCAGATATAAAGCATGCTCCACCACCAGATGCAAGACCAGTGAATTATTTTTATTTATTTTTCACTGCAATATTGTTAAACCTGCATGTCACAGAAACGAATCGTTATGCACAATGTCTTCGAACAGCTGGTCACTTCTCCCCAACCAGATGAAATGCATGAAAACCAAGAGCAGCTAATGATTTTTTTTTTTTTTTTTGCTAGTTGCTTAACGTCGCACCGACACAGATAGGTCTTATGGCGACGATGGGACAGGGAAGGGCTGGGAGTGGGAAGGAAGCGGCCGTGGCCTTAATTAAGGTACAGCCCCAGCATTTACCTGGTGTGAAAATGGGAAACCACGGAAAACCATCTTCAGGGCTGCCGACAGTGGGGTTCGAACTTACTATCTCCCGAATACTGGATACTGGCCACACTTAAGCGACTGCAGCTATCGAGCTCGGTACTAATGAAATTAAGGTCTTCACAGCCTATCTTTTGAACAAAGGCATCATTCGTAAACCTACAATTTATAGTTTCTAGTCAAAGAACATGCCTCACACAACCCCATGGTTTTCCATGATGTTTCCTTGCAACTGTGTCCAGTTATTACTCGGATTTTTTCACCTTTCAGACAATTCTGAACATCCGCCCCCTGACAACCATTTATATGATCTTTCTCAATAGGACGTATGCACACTACTGTTTTATCAGTGACTTCCAAATAGTCACAATGTATATTCCTAATCCACTTTTCTCTTAATATTCTTTAACCTCATAAACTTTACACTTCTATCCGTTGGAAGCTTCAATATAGCTGTACGAGAGGCATTGCCATACAACCCAGTACACAGAACAAGTGACTTATTTCAAAACATTACTGCCTATAATTACAGATCCTAAACGTCCACTAACAGCCGACCTCGTAGTGTAGGGGCAGCGTGCCTGCCTTTTACTCGGAGGCCCCGGGTTCGATTCCCAGCCCGGTCAGGAGTTTTTACCTGGACCTGAGGGCCGGTTCAAGGTCCACTCAGCCTACATGATTAGAATTGAGGAGCTATCCGACGAAAGATAGCGGCCCCGGCCTAGAACGCCAAGAATAACGGCCGAGAGGATTCGTCGTGCTGACCACGCGACACCTCATAATCTGGAGGCCTTTGGGCTGAGCAGCGGTAGGCCAAGACCCTTCAAGGGCTGTAGTGCCATGGGTTTTTTTTTAAACGTCCACTGATGCTTAGAAATACATATAAATAAGTTCTCCACATTAAACAAACAGTTAAAAGATAACACTATTAAACAAAGAAAACAGGTTTCATTCTCGAAAGAACATCATCAGATTCTATCAATCACACTTTTTCTTTCTTCTCTAATTAATTATTATAAATCAATGAAAATAGTTTAGAAATGTAGGCATATTGATGTTTAAATTCTGTTGATATCTTATAATATTTGAATGTTATAACTTATCTTAGCGAAGTGCTCAGTAGCACTCTTTGCTGGTTTAACAAGGGGTCCAAACAGTCATTGCTCTGCCCTTTGTTGAGGCCCGCTGACTACCTTAAAGGTAACTTTCTGTTACATAATACTGCAGTGAAGTCGGCAGTTACTTTGAACTCTATTTGAAGCTTTTTATTTTATTTTTTAGATGTTTACGGCCATTAGAGGCCACAAAATATAACATTTACACATTTTCAGAAGCTTTGTTTGCAGCCCAGTATCGTTGCATACTTTCTCTGGCAGCATGTCTGCTTTCTGCTGTCCACCCACTGTTCTGCCGTTCTTCTTCACGAAAGCCCTTGAAGTTATTGACTGGTGTCAGTACTTGTTTCTGTTAGCAATGTCTTCACAGTTTAGTCTAATTTTTTTAAAGATCCTTACTGACCTCCCTGAACGACTTATCACATGTGTTCGGTCTACTACCGAGTACAGTAAAAATTTCCTTAGTCAACCGCTTGTCTTCCATTCTAAATAGGTGGCCATAGAACTTGAGCTGTCGCTTCTTGATGGATTCCATCAGTCGTTTGGTTTTCTGATAAAGTTCCTCCCGTCCTCGCAACCTGTATTGTCCAGCCACAATCTCTGGGACCATTATCTTTCGAAAGATATCTCTCTCTCAAACTTCTGAGCTTCTCTCAGACCAGCCTTTCCAGTAATTTGGAGGTATTCACTTCCAGAGAGACATTTGGGTTTAATCACCGTGTTGTAATGTCTGAGAATAGCTTGCATTGAAATTGCCTTTTTCTTGTACAGGTCATGTGTTCTGCGAAACGCTTCGGCCATCCTATCTCGCCTACTGTTGTTAGCTTCTCTTTCATTAGATCCATCTGCAAAATCTCACAGAGATATTTGAAGCTGTTAACACTTTCAATCTTACCATACCTTGTCTTTAGTTGTTGGGGAGTTGTGGAGATATTAGTCAAGTACTTGATTTTTTCAAAGGAGATCCTAAGTCCAGCTTTTTCAGCTTGTTGTTTCAAACGGTTTTTCTGTTCTACAGCTGTATCTGTGTTTCTAGAAAGGATCGCTAAATTATCAGCAAAAACTAGACAATTGATCTTGACACTGTTCTTTGAACCTCCAATGTATACTTGGTTCAGAAAACCTTTCTTGTGAAGTTCTTTTTCCCCATTCACGGATAACTTTCTCCAACACACAATTAAAGAGATGTGGTGATAGTCCATAGCTTGTTTTAATTTCAAACTCCTTGGAAAATTCACCCATGAATTTTACTTTAGAGCAGGTGAGAGTTAGGGTCTGTATGATAAATTCTGTTGTGTTGTCATGTTAATTATTATTGTTATGATTATTATCATCATATGTTACTTCGTTTGGAAAATATATAGAGGCCATTTAATGAGCATTTCATGGGCTGGCTGGTTTACTGGTGATTTTCCTTATGCCATTTTCTAGTGCATTTTTCAGTGACTTCAACATCAATCATGGAAGTGTATTATTATGACAACAACAACAATAACAACAATAATGTCATAGAGGTTGGCTTTGTTAATTTTTTGAGATGTAAATTTTGATAGCGCAATGATGATGATGATGATGATGATGATGATGATGATGATTATTATTATTATTATTATTATTATTATTATTATTATTGTTGTCGAATTAAGGAGTCACTTGTAAGACATTATTTTTAGTGATAAAAAATAACCTACAAAAATGTCTACATTGGTTATATTGTTAATTTCTGTAGCAAAGTTGTTATCGTTTGTGCCTATGAAATTATATTTAATTTGCAATTTGGTAATACCGATCAGACATATGTCAAGACACTACACATGAATTTGGCGATGATTGTGTGAATCCTCAGTTGTATTATAAGCACTCATTAGATCAATTACCATAAGGGGAGGTGTGCATTTTCTTGTGGTTTGAAGTTAAAGAATGTGTGTTGTTCATGGAATGGGGATAAAAACACATTAAAACACTGCACTTCTAATATGATACAATATATGGTATATACTGACCAACAACGACTTATCACGAGTAATACAAGTATTGATCAGTTAATTAATATTTTATCTGGGCTGATGACCTTAGATGAAAACAAGCAAGCCATATTTTATCTTGTAACTTGAAGGACATCATGATCAAACTACTGTAGCCATCACAAATACTAAATAAGAACCGTAAGACAGGTAGAGACGTTACCACATGTACTATCATTGTTGGAATGTGATATAACTGTGTATGAATTTATCGTGAATACTCCTTAAGATTTTTTTTTGCTAGTGGCTTTACGTCGCTCCAACACAAATAGGTCTCATGGCGACGATGGGATAGGAAAGATCTAGGAGTTGGAAGGAAGCAGCCTGGTTACATCCCCCTCCAACACAAACCTTCAGCTATAACACACGTAGTAAAAAGCCTACTGTTGCAAATACTTCTAACTCATAACGTTACAAGTTATCTTCGTCATCGTCAAATGATGGACACTATTATATGCCTTTTCAACTAGAATATCAACAAAATCACATTTTTGCAACATTTGAGCATTGCTTCAAATTTGAGATGGTCCATACAGATCCAATTTAAAACTGTTCTTCAACTTCTATTCTACAACTTCATATCCTCAATGTGTTCTACAACTTCACCATATGCCTCTGACTTTCGTCTTTTATCTTCAAGATTATGATTAACTTTGGATCTCTCGACCAACCTTCGACTTTTATTTTCTCTTCTTTATTTTGAATATATACGATTTTTCGCCATCGTCTAATTGTAACCGCCAGACAGTCAACTTTATTTTCATAGCAATCTTACTACTTGTTGTATAACAGTCTGTTGTTTTATCCATTGTACTTATTATAGCAGCCTCCTAATGTTAATTTTGTTAATACTTCCACCATTGTAACAAATCACATTGTATATTTTCAAACCATCATTGTTATTTTTAATGTTATTTTACTTCCAATCTCTTCAAGATTTTTAAAATTCATTTCATTATTACATGTTAATTAGACGCTTATTTTCAATCTAAGGTTAAGACAATGGCTGATGATGCCTTCATACAAGACAAAACATGTACCACTATTAGTTAACAAATCTATGTAAATCATCCAAGATTAGACTTTGTATTGATTAGGTGGTCTATTTAATAAATAACTTACTGTTATTATTCCAATTACATAAGATAAGTTATAACTTTCGAATATTAAAGGGTATAAACAGAATTCAAACATGCTTTTACGGGTGATGTCGCGATTGCTCCGAGTGATGACTCACTCTTGTAGTAAAGGAAAACGGGAGCATCTAACATTGCCCATTGCACTCTTTATGTGTTTTTGGATTTCACATGGCAATGCCAGACATTGCACCCTTCATGCTTAACTGGACATTCACACGTGCATGTGAAATTTTTGATGGCCTTAGGCGTGAAAACTTGTATACTGCTTTCAGTAATGCTGACTTTCTGCAGATTGTTTTTGTCCATGCTCACTTGGCTCTTCACTGCTTTTATGTTTAGGTGATGTTTTTTAATTATATTATTTAATTTAATGTCATTCTTCACTTCGCCAAAATAGACTAACACTAGAAGGCATCCCTTGGCAACAAAAGCAGGCAACTGAGGTAAAAATCACTGGAGGCAACACATTATTAAATCAGAGGTAACAGACCAGAAATTTAGCATACATGCCAGGAATTTTTATTCGGCAAAGAATGTTACGCTGATAGCATCTCGTTTTCCAAGAACTATTTTTTAACAACAAATCTCCAACATACGGAACTCCCCCCCCCCCCCCACTTTGCAGGAGAAATGGAGCATTTTGAATTCGTCAAATCCGTAACAATAGGGACTGCTTTCGTATTGACGTAGTATGTGTGAGAAAACTGTAAAAACTATGGAAAATCCCTATTAATTGGTATCTCTGTACTTCCTTTCTTCGGGGGGATATTGACATTTCAACACTTTGACAGTCACTACGTTCTTTGAAGGAGGAATGCATTTCAACACTTTTTTCTAGCTACTGCATACAGAAACCACCACCACATTGTAAGCACTGCCTACATAATATTTTCTATGTGAGAATTTTATTAAGAGTAACAAATATTAGCCATATAATATTGATGTATCTGAATAGTTTTAGCAGCATAACTAAAAAAACAAAGACTTTAACTCTTTCGCTGCGGAAATCGACTTTTGTCGACTTACTTCCCTATAGCGTTCGCTGCAGTAATCGACTTTTGTCGACTTGGTACTTTCCTGCTATAGTTTCTGCGTGCTTCTTTAATAAAGGCGCATTTAATAATACAAACATCTATAGTTATGTATTGACTACGTACTAAGCATTGTTTGAAAACTTTGCCGCAAATACTGGACCTACGTTTTTTTGTTATCTTTCACCCGCCCTCCCGTCAACATTCCTGTCAACTGTCTGGCCGATAGCAGGCTTCACTCAGCAGCTATGAGCGCGCGGAACAACATTAGTAATGACAGTGAAGAAATCTTCAATTTGTTAATGGCCGATTCTGATTCAGACTGTTTAGTAAATTTGGACAATGAAACAAGTGATGATGTGCATAGTGATTTTTCAGAAGAAAGTGTCAACGAGGAAGATCTTCATTTTGTATCAGACTAGCGGGATATTAAGTGATGACATCGAAACTGCACTAATGAATAGAAAGATATTGTACAATAAGCTTCAAAAAAGGGCAATTAGTGCTCCTGACTTCAGAAATTCTGTCATAATGAGACTTCTACGAGAGTATCAGCACAGTCCGCCGGCAAAACAAAGACCTTCTGATTACATACCACATACCTACATACCTAACGGAGAAGCACTTTCTTGGGGAGCAGCAGGACAAGAGTCACAAACCTAATTGTGTTGTTTGTTCCAAATTAACAACAAAATGTTTAAAGAAAGGACAGGGACTGTGCAAGAGAAAACAGACAGTATTTTTTTGTAAGAATTGCCCAGGACAGCCTGCAATGTGTCCAGTTCCATGTTCGGAGATGTATCACAGTAATGTGTGTTTCAAGGTCAAATGTCACTGCTAGTTTGCCAAAGTTCTGTTAAAAATGGTGCAGTTGGTATTGAATGTCACTAACCTTTAAAAAGATTAAGTTTCAGTTCATTTGGAATATACAAAAAAAGTTACATTTTGCTGTAAGTGTTCTGTTTAAAAATAGCGCAGAAAAAGAGTTAAAGCAACATCTGGATATTTCAAAGTCCCAGTTCTCTATAGAATGCTCAATAAATGGTCATAGAAAATGTAATCATGCACATGCTAGGTGACTATCCCATCCAGGGTGGTTACAACAGCTAGTTAATATAGTCAAATCTGAGTAAAACATATGAAGATGTTGAAGAAAATAATACAAGAAGTATATCATATTAATAAAATTTCCATCATCACTTACTAAACCTGGCTAAGCAGGAATTAGAGAATGCTCTCATCTGCTTCCATAGAAACAGAAGGAACTTAAAGAACAGTCAATCTCACCCCTTTGAAAAGAACAGCTGCAGTAAATAAAAGTTGTCCATATATGGGATAGAAGGCAAATTTTAAGATGCTACTAACCTTGTTATAAAACTGGATCTGTTCCGTAAGATAACTTTTCATGGCCTGCTGAAAATCGATGGCACGTTCACTATGGAAGTGGCTGATTTCAGCAAGAAGGGCATAGGATACAACATCTGTGCGTCGAGTAACTTCCATTAACTGGGTTTGATCCATTTTGTGATCAGTAGTCATCTTTTCACATTCCTTGCGTTTCTGAAGTGCACCCTGAAACACATCCATACACAGGACAACTAATGAGAGAGTAAAGGCAACAAGAACAACAGGAAGCAAAACAGTCTCAAAACTATATTAGCTACATTTAATTATATATGGTATTCGAGAGGTGGTAAAAATATATATTATCATTTAAAAAATTTTGAACAGTGCTGCATTAAATCTCCTTGAGCAAGGCGAGAATATCTATCATATCTTTATAGGCATTAAGCTGCTGGTGAGTATAACAATCATCTTCTGAGTGAATCAATATCGTAGATAACGGGTTCTTAGGTGGATGAAGAGACAAGCTCTTATGTAATGATTTGGTTCCTTTCAAGTGGCAAAGTTACAGCACCTGGTCTTCTCTTACACTTAACCACATTTAAAATACTCACCTGCAGATACCTTAACATATACTTTAACAGAGTCACATTATACTAACTCTCACATGTATAAAAGAATTAAAATAGTGTGAAGCAAGTGCATGTGCACACACACACAAAATAAATGGACATGTTAGACAACTGTCAACCAGGTTTACTAATACAAGAAAAACACTTACAGTCCATCACCATTCACACACTCAGCTGTACAGTGCTTACCTCAGTTGGTACCTTTCAACAGGTAATCTTATAAAAGAGCTCGCAGAAGTCACACCTTACAATACAAATATCAATTTAATTAAAGTCAACGTTGTCCTTGTATCGCGGACATCATCAATTATAGCTTAAACACCATTTAAGGGGAGTGTGAAAGACTTATCCGGCCAATGTTAAATAAACCAAGTTTATGTACGTTTATATTTGGGACCAATGAAGATAAGACCCTGAAATGTTTACAGCTGACTTTTGCATATTATTTATGTGTGAGGAGGAGAGATAGGCTACAAAGGAACCAAAGATAGTAATTTTTTTTTAAATGCCATTTTTTAACACAAAATATTTGTAAATTCAAATACCTAACTTAATGTCTATGCAAATATATGCTATAATTATGCTTCAGTAGGGGTAATAAGATATAATAAAGCAGCTCACAAAGTTTCATGTAGCAATTACAAGTAGTTTTTCGTTTACAAGAGTAAAAAAGAAGTCAGTTTGAGAAAATCAAGTTTAAAGTTTAAAATTTAAAATGACAATAATTCACTCATATTTTATATCAGGACTCAAAATCACCCAGCAGCACAGACAGGATCCTCACCCTTGTACCCCTCCTTCTCCAAAAAAAATTGTCCTTCGGGCTGACCTTGCTTCTTTGATGGTTAACTTGGCTGCACGATGCTTTGGCAATTCTGAATTTGTCTGAATGTTGCAGTCCCTTAACGGTATGACAGCCAGGGTTGATAGTGAGATAGGTTAACATTCTTATTCTTCACATGTTCCCATCATTAAATGTTAACACAGCATCACTGACTCCTCATTTTAAAGTTTTTAACCCCACAAATACATTCTCACACACTCTAGTCCAGATAATATTGTTGGACTCTCTAAGATTCTGAGTATGGTTGAGCTAGGTCACGTAGATTGATTGGCTCTATGGCCTCCATAACGGCTTCAGGAATACAATTCTAATGTTCAAAATACTCTACTCTATTGATAGGTGAAAACCACAGCCTTCTACATGGAGTAGTTTCAAAGATATCCATATACAAAGAAAGTATGCCCAAAATGAACTAGCTTGACAGATATGCGAATAATGTTATAAAATTAATACTCCTAAAGGTCTCCACAGAGAGAAATTATATACCATTTTACTCATGAAACACTTAATAATATTGTAAGACATATTTTGTAAAATGTTAACAATTTTACATTTTTGCCTTTCAAACTTGCCTTAAAACTAAAAGATAAAGATATCACATAACAAGAAATGGGTAAAATTACATAAAGGCTAAAAATTGATATTTGTATTGTAAGGTGGGACTTCGGTGAACTCTTTTATAAGCTTCACAGTGAAAATACGGAAACATTATGAAGTTTGTAGTATGCAACAGGTAATCTTGGCAAAAACTCTTGAATATCATTAATGATTCGTTGTCCCTCATACTGATTGGTATGGAATTCCCAAGTCTCGAACCAGTCACAGTAAAATAATTGTTATACGTAGATGAATGGTGAAGGGAAACTGCAAGGGTAGAGACAGTGCGAGTGTTAAACTTATGAAAGGAGGAGAGAAAGTGAAATTTAGAGGAAATGTACTGAGACAAGCTGCTATGTAGGAGTTCATGAATTAATACAAGTTTGTGATATTTATGTCTTTATCAGATTTTAGCCAGAGAAGTTCTTGATAGTAAAGGAGTTATATGCACATCATAGCTCAAGTTAAAAATTAATCTCAGACAACAGTTTTCCTTTCAATGGACGAAGCAAAGCAAAAACCTTCTGACATACATTTTTGGTATGTTTAGTCCAATTTAGAGTTTCAGTCATAGTAATGCCAAGGTTTCTCACTGTTATAATGTAGGGAATGATTTTATCACTTATTAGCAGAGGTCGAGTACGTGCACTGTTGATCATGTGTAGTAGATTCCAAAAACCAACAATGATTGCATGTGCTTTTCATGGGTTTATGAGGAGAAGCCTATTTGATCGTGCGCATTCGCTTAGTTGCTTCGAGTCAGCATGTACATTTTGACTGTATCTGATATATTGCTTAGTCTTCAGTGGCTATATATTTGAAGGTCATCTGCATGTAAGTGGTAAATAGATGATTATAGTGTAGATGAGGTGTCATTGATGTACAGTAAAAAAGTAATGGTCCTGCGGGGAGCCTACTTTCCTAGGTTGCCACTCTGAAATGCTGTCATGAGTTGTTACCTGCTGCCAATGATCATTCCATCATACTTCATGTGATCCAAATTAATGTCTTTTATATTTCTACAGGTGGCAAACTTCAGCTTGCATTTGGGTACATAAGTTTTGGTATGCTGGATTAGTGTGTGTGCGATGTGATTATTTGATATACATGATCAGCAGGTTTTATGACTATGAATTTTTCTGTCTGGGCTGATTTCTTCAGTGGGATGATATTAAAGTCACCTACGATTATTACATGGTCATAGGTAGGCATGATGTCGAATAAACAAGCTTTGAACTCAGTCATACTCATTATGCCAGGAGGTTTGTAGACAACTGTAATGAGAACTTTCACTGCACTAACAGTAATCTCAACTAACTTAGGTTCTGGATGAGCTCCATGCAATGTCGTACATAATACTTTACCTTTTAAGTTGTTTCTATAACAAAAAGGGTTGCTCCGACTCTTTTTCTATCATCAGATCTGACCCACCGGACCAGTTTGTAACGATTAAGTGCTACCATAGAGGATGGGATGGTAGATGTGAGCCAACTTTTGCTATTACACAAAACATGTACAATATCATTGTCAACAACTGACTGTATTTCATCAATGTGTGCAGGAAGAAAGAAAGAGAGTGTTTATATGACAACATTGTAAACCCTGTGATATGGTGGAATGGGCCAGCTTCAAAAGAATGCCTGTGAGATGGGAGAGGAGGGGTGGGAAGGAGTAGTGTCGAGTCCATCGCCAAGACTAGCGCCAGGTAGTGGACTTTCTTCTAATTCTACAGCACAATTATCTAACAAGTAGATTGACTCACCTTGACTTTCTGGAAAAAGAGAGCACTGAATGTTACTAGCACCACAAAAAACACGCGCGCGCGCGCACGCACACACACACACTCCCTCCCTCCCTCTCTCTCTCTCTCTCTCTCTCTCTCTCTCATACAAACAATTCAAAACTGTTTAAAACCATGATCAGACACATGGCAAACATGAATCATGAAATCCATCATCCTGCAATTTCAATTTATCCAGTTCGGCTGCTGCGCTAACATAACCTTTGGTCCCACTTCAAAGAAGAACCAGAATGCATCCATCCTATGTTGAGACTTTAACTAGCAGCTTTTAATATTCCCTTATTAGTTTAGGTAAATGATTCACTTAACAGCAGTTTGGTACCCTCGAGTAATATCTTCGCTCGCTACATACAATCACGTTCAACATAGCGAGTAAACTTCTCTATTATTGGCCGTTGACTACCTGCAACCACTTCAGCCATTGACCAGCGAGATCTTCTAATTCTATGGCAGTGATCAAAATTGTCCAGCGTAACATCAATATTTAAATGAGATTTAAATACTGTATTTCACTGCACAATAGTCTCACTTTATATACCAAAATTTTCAAAAAAATAGTAAGGTGCGACCATTATGCAAACAATTTTTTAATGCCAGTACAGTAGAACCTCATTTACCTGGTTCAACTGGGACCAGGACCGATCCAGGTTAACGAAAATCCGGGTTATCCAGAGAATGATGGAAAAATGATAAAAAAAACATGTGCATCATCAAAATATTTTTAATGGAGTTTAGAAATTATTATCGGCACTCTTTCACCTAAAAACACATACACTGTTATGTACTGTAATAGCCGATGTATTTGCACTGTACACAATATAGCTACAAACTAGTCGGTAGTAAAAAAGGCAATGAGCTTCTGCTGTCTCAGTTTAGAGTATCACGTACGAGCAGCATCCGCTTTAACATTAGAAGTTCACTTGGCAATGTTTCGGCTTGACTCTCGAAACACACCATCAATTTCTCTATGTTTGCTACTGCTACTGCGTGGGTCGTAACCCCAATTGGGTCATCAACACTGTCCGAATCCACTTCATTTTCAGTAACACTGCATGATGCAATAATGTCTTCCACTGTAATCTGTTTATAACCTCCGTCATTGTCGATTTGCAACCAGTTGTCAACGACTTCTTTATCAACATCGGAACAGCCATCAATATTTTTAAAAATGTCTATAAAAATCTTCTTCCACACTTATTTTTTTCTGCTTCTTCAATCTTGTTTTCTGACAAGTCTCACAACTTTTTCCATGACTTTATCAAAGTTTCTCTTCCAACCTGGTCCCAAACTTACGCAATAATATAAATAACAGTCTTTACATTAAAAGATTTCAGGACCACTACCACACCATGCTCTCCTTCATTCTCTACTAGTTGACTTACCATTTGCCTTTTGCACACTTTATTTTTTCTAAAACTCCTTGGTCCATCGGTTGAACAAAATAAGTTACATTAGGTGGTAAAAACGTCACTAAAATATCATCTTTGACTAGTTCATTGACAGACTGATGTGAAGGTGCATTGTCAATCAGCAAAACCGCCTTGTTGGGAAGGCCACACTTCGTCAAATATCATTTTACTGACGGCACAAAATTCTGGAAAAACCATTGTTTGAAAATGTCACTAACCATCAAAGCACTATTTTGCGAGCTGTAAACGACAGGCAATGAATCTCATATAACATTTTCCAATGCACGCAGGTTTTTAGACGTCTCTATTATAAGGAGAGGAAGTTTGTGCTTTCCTGACGTATTACTGCAAGCCATTAGAGTGAGGCGGTTTTTCTATTTTTTATACCCTTTTGCTGAATCTTCTACTTTTGAGGCTATCGTTTTACTCGGCAATGCCCGGTAAAATAAACCGGATTCATCGGCATTGTAAACTTGATTTGCCGTCAATTCTTCCTTTTTTAATAAAGTCTTCAAACTTTTCTTTAAATTTTTCTGCCACTTCAAAATCACCTGACAAGCTTTCCCCAGTGGTTGTAAGTTGACGCACTCCATGCCGTTTTTTCCATCTGTCCAACCATCCCTGGAAGGCTGTAAAACTTGGATCTCCATGAGGCAACAGTTTGTTCAAACTCAATGCTTTATGTTGGATGATGGGTCCAGAAATCGGCAAACCACGTTCTCATTCAGCACAAAACCAGGCAAAAAAGGCTTCATCCAGAGTTTCTAGTTTAGCAGTTATTGCTTTACACCGATTATGCAAACTGTCCCAATCAGATACGGTCGATGTTCCTACTCCAAACTCAGTAGCAATGTTCCTTAATGATCTTCCTTATCAATTCTTGTCAATGCTTTCATCCTTTTTTCCAGAGTCACAACAATGTTTTTACGTTTCGTCGCCATCGCGGGCAATGAGCACACGAAGCAGCATAACGATACTGTACCTTGACCATGACATTAGGAAAACTCGCGAACACAACCAAGATTGCAGCGCAACTGAGGAACGTTGTTTCTTGGTCTACTGTATGTCAAGTGTGAGGCGCGGGTGGGGAAAGGAGAGGTTTGTCACCAGCCTGCAGCGTAGCACCAGCAAGTGGGGTGAGTGCAATGAACTTGCCCGTTGGCAAGAGAATTCGAGTATGTTCCTACTAAGAATAGCAATTGATTGTCTGTAAAACAAGTCTTCATTTACTACGCTGAACAACATAATTTCTTTTTCAAAACTGGTCTGGGTTAACGAGGTTTTACTGTATTTGCATTTTACAAAAAATTAATTACAAAACTGTTTATGATACAAGTTTAAGGTGCATGTAACACTCGTGTATAAACATAAAAATAAATAAAATAATCCAAATCAAAACTCAATTTATTTGCAACAGTTTCGCGACTGTTTCTCCATTCTGAAAATAAAAATGAATTAACAGTCAACTGTCATTGATTTGAACATTAAAATTAAAATATCATACTTGCAATAAATTATTTCATTGTTGTGAAATACAGATTTACAAAATAAAACTTAAATTATCACGCACACATGTCTACAATAATCACATCACTCACAAACAAATATATGCATCTGTACATTCCAGAGCAGCCGATAGTTCTGCAAGAGTGGCTAATAAACACGAAAAGGTTAAAACCTACTAACCCCCAGGACAGGGAGAGGCCGACTTGAGGTGAAGTACAAGGGCTGCAAGCAGGGAAATACCTACTGGTAAATTCTCCAACACCGGATCATTCGATTATGTATTATAGCAGACCACAAGAATGTGGCCCATGGCCACAGGCGGCTGCTTACATGACAATGTTATGAAAAACTGAATGCATTCATTTCAATGTTTACCACTAAAATATGAACTTTTTTTTTATGAATTAGATTCTCAGAAACACATTTTGTCGCCGTCTGCCTGCGTGCCTGGTTGCAAGGCTTTGAAAGCCGTACCATATTAGAAAACAAGTGTGTGCAGTGCTGGTATTTCCCAGCGACATCGCCGACATGCAATAACTTACAGCCTTACGTATTTCAAATGCTAATTCATAATATGTCACTGGGGAATAAAACGCACACTGTCTCGTGACTATGTTGTCAAACTACAATAAGCCATACTTCGTACATGTACCAGTATTATTTATTTATACATTGCGCAACATCTTGCGAAAGTGACTGTGCTGCTAAACTGCCCATAAGCCATATAGGTACTTAAACTGCACATTCAAATGCAATTTACATTGCAGTTCTGTTTACCTTTTCGGAAGTTTTCTGTTTTTTACAATCTGTTTTACGTCGACACAGACAGCGAAACAATTAGCAGCCACGGCCTTAATTAATGTACAGCCCCAGCATTTGCCTGGTGTGAAAATGGGAAACCACGGAAAACCATCTTCAGGGCTGCCGACAGTGGAGTTCGAACCTACTATCTCCCGGATGCAAGCTCACAGCTGAGCGCCCCTAACCGCACGGCCAACTCGCCCGGTATTCAGCAGCTTGATGAACAAAATTTGAACATGCGACAATTCTGCGATGAAATTTTAAAATTCCATTTTTGTACTGAAAATAAAGGATGCGATGATTACACGATGAAGTAGGGTAAGTCAGTCACTTTGTAATACAAATCATCTTTGCAATCCTCACTCACCCTGTGAACTAGAAGACAATTTCTCCATCTGTATTGCTCGGTTTCATCCAGCAGGTCATCTTGCTGATCAATTCAGAATTCCAACTGGGATGCCTCTTCATTTAGTTCTTCCAGTCCAGATGAAATGACACACTAATATTCAGTGAAATTGTGGGTGAGCAAGACAAGGAACTCCAGTGGTCGGTTGGTTGTGCAGGTAACTCTGGTAGCCTGCTGCAGCCGCGCTTCGAAAGCTTTCAAGTTAACTTCAAAAGCAGCTATTCAGTGTTAAATAGAGTTCTGCATTTTTGGCGCCATTATGTAGCTATAACTTAAGACACTACTATATCTCGACAATATACTGTCACATTCGCAGGCTAAATATGAGATTAGTTGTGCTGTTTCAGCAGGATAAACAGAGAGCACTCACAATGCACTCCTGGGTCTGGGCACCACGTTATGTTTTTATTTATCTTGGTTGCTGTAGAGCCTGGCAGTCATTTCTTCTCTGGATCTTGGATCTTGTTTATTAAACTCATGCCATTTTTGCAGTTCAAAATGGTGTAGTCCTCTGTTGACAACACACAGTCCTATCTACCAATAAGACACTGCATCTTGGAACTACTTCATATTAGACCATGAAACATCCTTGTACAGTTTTTGCTGTCCTTCATTACACTCATACTTATGACACAACACAACTATTATTAGATATTATTATGGTTCAAGGTTTGGGTTACTGTAGTTACGACAAATGCTTTGATATGACAATACCGGACAGCTTGCGGCCTTCAGCGAGAAAGTCGATAGTGCTGCTACCTACATGACTTGGTGTGACCAACTCTTAAACAACATACAGTTGAACCTGACGTACATATATCAAGGGGAAGAGAAAAAAACTACTTTTAACTCAGAATTACTTCAAAATCAGTCTTACACAATACATCACATATTTACTGAAAAACCAATGGAATAGACCTACATGTGTAAATCCTTGCAAATCATAAATACAGTAAGACAGAAAATATTATTTTGAACTTGGTCCAGCCTTCATTAAATCAGATAGTTTGGCTTGTTTCACTTTTCTTGCATTAAGAGTATAAACCTCCTTTTGCAAACTTAGTAATGAATTCAAAGCATTTTCACTACAACTTTTCACAATGATGTAATGCCTACACACATCGATTGCACTGAAATGAAATGGCATATGGCTTTTAGTGCCGGGAGTGTCTGAAGACATGTTCGGCTCGCCAGGTGCAGGTCTTTCGAGTTGACTCCCGTAGGCGACCTGCGTGTCGTGATGAGGATGAAATGATGATGAAGACAACACATACACCCAGCCCCCGTGCCATTGGAATTAACCAATTAAGGTTAAAATCCCCGACCCGGCCGGGACTCGAACCCGGGACCCTCTGAACCGAAGGCCAGTACGCTGACCGTTGAGCCAACGAGTCGGATCGATTGCACTTAACACTTCACTCAGTTCAGGTGTTTCAAGATTCAAGTCGTTATCTCCAGCTCCATCACTGTCACTCTAACTTGTAGCTGGTCCATCACCCCTGCGTTGTTGGCGTACATCAGCAATCATCTCTTCATCCGGTAGTTCTCCACATACAGCCAGATTATCATCAAAATGCACAAAAGTATCAAATTCTACACCCTACGGTAGCATTAGCTCATTGCCAGACAAAACTTCATCCCCATAATCATCATTAGGGGCAGCCTCTTCTAGTAAGACACAAGCTTTGCAGAAAAGTTGCTGATTGTGGAGGATGACACTTGCTTCCAGGCAGCCGAAATAAAGTCCATGGCTTGTAGCAATTTAATGGAGAGAGATTAATTTCCTGCATCACTCAGTATTATTAAATGTTGAACCAGCATTTTTCTCTAATGCACTTTGAAATTTGCAATGATGCCCAAATCAAGTGGTTGTAGAACACTGGTACAGTTAGGAGGGAAAAATTCCACTTGGACATTCTCCGGAACGATTTAAGGTGGATATGCTGCACATCGATCCATAAGAAGACGGATCCTCTTCTGTTTCTTTTTCATTTTAATGTCCAGTTTTTTCAACCACTGTTCCATTAGAAGCATAGTCATCCAAGAATTTCTGTTGGATTCTTATTCCGTAGGTTTTGTTTTCGCACCCTTAAAACACCTCGGATTCTTCGATTTTCCTAGCACAAGTGGAGGAAGTTTGTCAGATCCATCTGCATTGGTGGCGGGAAGTACTGTTACACAAATTTTACTTTTCTTCCCTCCATGGCATGAGTAACCTTTTTCAGCTAATGTTTTATTAGGATGGAGATTGTAGAATAGGCCGGTCTCATCACAATTGTAGATATTTGGAGGCTGATAATCACGTATGATACCTGGCAGAACCTCTTCTTTCCAGTGATGCACTGTGACGTCGTCCACAGCTTTTGAGTCACCCCAAATTGTTCTCCCTGTGATTCCATGACGATCTTTAAATCCTTGCAACCATTCTGATGATGCCTTGAAATCAGCAGTGATACTCATCATTTTAGCTAAATCTATCGCCTTTGCCTTCAGCATGTCGCCACTAATTGGTAGAGCTGCAGCCCGCTTTTGCTGGAACCATGTAAAATGTGCTTTCTCCAAATCTACGTACCTTCCTTCTTGCTGACGGCTGCACTTTGCTGATTTTGAACCCCGTTTTAAGAACTCATCCAAAATAGCGTTTCTTTTACTGTACATAGCGTGGTATAAGCAATCCCTAAGTCTGAAACAATTTCAGTTTTTGTTCTGTGTGGATTAGCATCCACTTCTCGTATAAATTTTACTTTCCTTTTCCATTTTATTTTCCTTTTTTCTGTTCTGTTCTCCATGGTTAATCAAAAGCAACTGAATGACAAAACTACTGTTCAACAGTAAACACCAGATACCAGCACTGTGGACATTTTACTTCTCCGTTGTTCCCACGAAAAAAGTTCTCATATTCAAACAAATTTACTGTATTTTCTTTTGTTTCCACGCTGAAACCACCCCGTTTGCTTGTAATGCATCTTAATCTTTGGCGGCATTGTGAAGGTAAAAACCAACGAAGGTAGAGGAGCGAGATAGAGAGCGATGGGAACTCGCTCTGTGTGTTCTGTTTCAGCACCGAAACCGGACCGTTCTACTTCCGCCTACGCAGATAAAGAGGAAACTTCGTGAATACAGTAGTTACTTTTAAAAAGCACGTGCTCATTACAATTATGCAAAACTCTGTTATATTTCACTGACAGTTAATACGCATAACAGCGAATTACGTATAAATAAGGTTTAATTAACACGCTTTTAAGTTACATTTTGCTGGGACATCAAGGAAATTACGTACAAATAAGAATTACACAGAACAGAGTTACATATAAAGCAGGTTCAACTATGTTATTTAAATGTATCAGTGTTCGTCACTAAATAATCTTATATTACTATTATATTCCATGAACAGTGTTATGCGCTGAACAAATTACCCAGCAAGTTAACGACATGGAAACTGATAAGGACCACAAGTATTAAAAAAAAGCATGACCTTGCGTCTGTGTTGAGGTTGCATTCTATGCCCCTTATATTAAGAAACCAATCAAATACTCGGCTGAAATGTTAGTGAGACGTAAAACCAATAATATTAACAAATATGGAACTCTATCTGTGATAATTCTTCATGCGTAAATTTGTGAGAAAGACTTAGGAAATTCTGAACACTTCTTCCTGGTCAGGAACATCGTAGTTCACCCATGTAACCCCAATATGTATTATGTATTTCTGTCTTCAGAGGTAAAAGAGAAAATTCTAAGTACAGCAAAAGCGAGATAGTAGTGTGAAGTGAGTTCCCCTTGTAGTTTGTGAAGATCGGCCGTACCGAAGAAGGAGGTCAAAATAAAGACCAAAACTCCTGTTCCTTAATTACAGCTTCTCTTTCCTGAAATCTTAATGAATCACACATGTTAAGTTATCTTCCCCCTCCGGTGCTTTGGCTTTGTGGCCCTTCTCTTTCTTTTGAGGATACCTTCATTCTTTGAAGTGTCGGACTCTCCCATTTTCCTTCCGATTAGAGTTAACAGAGGATGGTTAGCCAGTTGTACTTCCTCTTAAAACAATAATCACCAATACGGAATGGTCAGTGTATTGGCCTTCGGTTCAGAAGGCCCTGGTAAAATTCCCAGCTGATTCAGAAATTTTAATCCCATCTGTGGGTTACTGTAGTCACGTCCTAGTTCGTGAACCATGGGCAACGGCTGAGTGGCCTAGTAAGTGGTCCTGAGAGTAGGGATACCAGTTGCTATGGAATGGGAGTGGGCATCTCGGACATATTCTGAGTCGTGGCCCTCCTTGTGCTCAGGCGGCTAGGACTACACAATTCACCGGTGGTCCATAACCCGTTAGAGGAGAGATCCTCACTTGGACTATGTGCAAGTAGGGCAGCATCCTGCTTCATGAATTTACCGAGCTCAGAACACTTTAAGCAAGCCTCGGACCTATGGGAGTAATGGAGTCCCACTCCCATTTGACAGGCGAGGGACTCCTTGGAAACAACTTGGCGAACGAAATGGAATTCGATGGGGAGCTATCAATATTAATGGGGCTTATGGAAGAAAGAAGGTAGAACTTGCTGAGTCAGCAAAGAGGATGCATCTGGATGTGCTAGGAGTAAGTGATATTCGGGTAAGGGGAGATAAGGAGGAAGAGATAGGAGATTATAAAGTGTACTTGACGGGTGTTAGAAAGGGAAGGGCAGAGTCTGGGGTAGGGCTCTTTATCAGGAATACCATTGCACGCAACATAGTTTCTGTTAGGCACGTAAGTGAGCGAATGATGTGGGTAGATTTGTCAGTGGGAGGAATTAGGACAAGAATTGTGTCCGTGTATTCACCATGTGAGGGTGCAGATGAGGATGAAGTTGACAAGTTTTATGAAGCATTGAGTGACATCGTGGTCAGGGTCAACAGCAAGGATAGAATAGTGCTAATGGGCGATTTCAATGCGAGAGTTGGGAATAGAACTGAAGGATACGAAAGGGTGATTGGTAAATGTGGGGAAGATATGGAAGCTAATGGGAATGGGAAGCGTTTGCTGGACTTCTGTGCTAGTATGGGTTTAGCTGTTACAAATACATTCTTCAAGCATAAGGCTATTCACCGCTACACATGGGAGGCTAGGGGTACCAGATCCATAATAGACTATATCTTAACAGACTTTGAATTCAGGAAATCTTTTAGGAATGTACGAGTTTTTCAGGGATTTTTCGATGATACAGACCATTATCTGATCTGTAGTGAACTAAGTATCTCTAGGCCTAGGGTAGAGAAAGTGAAATCTGTCTGCAAACGAATAAGGGTAGAAAATCTCCAGGATGAGGAAATTAGACAGAAGTACATGGATATGATTAGTGAGAAGTTTCGAACAGTAGACAGTAAGCAGGTTCAGGATATAGAAAGTGAATGGGTGGCATACAGGGATGCTGTAGTAGAAACAGCAAGGAAATGCCTAGGAACAACTGTGTGTAAAGATGGGAAAAGGCGAACATCTTGGTGGAATGATGAAGTGAGAGCAGCCTGTAAACGTAAAAAGAAGGCTTATCAGAAATGGCTCCAAACAAGGGCCGAGGCAGACAGGGATTTGTACGTAGATGAAAGAAACAGAGCGAAACAAATAGTTGTTGAATCCAAAAAGAAGTCATGGGAAGATTTTGGTAATAACCTGGAAAGGCTAGGTCAAGCAGCAGGGAAACCATTCTGGACAGTAATAAAGAATCTTAGGAAGGGAGGGAAAAAGGAAATGAACAGTGTTTTGAGTAATTCAGGTGAACTCATAACAGATTCCAGGGAAACACTGGAGAGGTGGAGGGAATATTTTGAACATCTTCTCAATGTAAAAGGAAATCATCATGGTGGTGTTGCAAACAGTCAAGGTCATGGGGAGGAGGAAAATGATGTTGGTGAAATTATGCTTGAGGAAGTGGAAAGGATAGTAAATAAACTCCATTGTCATAAGGCAGCAGGAATAGATGAAATTAGACCTGAAATGGTGAAGTATAGTGGGGAGGCAGGGATGAAATGGCTTCATAGAGTAGTAAAATTAGCGTGGAGTGTTGGTAAGGTACCTTCAGATTGGACAAAAGCAGTAATTGCACCTATCTATAAGCAAGGGAACAGGAAGGATTGCAACAACTATCGAGGTATTTCATTGATTAGTATACCAGGCAAAGTATTCACAGGCATCTTGGAAGGGAGGGTGCGATCAGTCGTTGAGAGGAAGTTGGATGAAAACCAGTGTGGTTTCAGACCACAGAGAGGCTGTCAGGATCAGATTTTCAGTATGCGCCAGGTAATTGAAAAATGCTACGAGAGGAATAGGCAGTTGTGTTTATGTTTCGTAGATCTAGAGAAAGCATATGACAGGGTACCGAGGGAAAAGATGTTCGCTATACTGGGGGACTATGGAATTAAAGGTAGATTATTAAAATCAATCAAAGGCATTTATGTTGACAATTGGGCTTCAGTGAGAATTGATGGTAGAATGAGTTCTTGGTTCAGGGTACTTACAGGAGTTAGACAAGGCTGTAATCTTTCACCTTTGCTGTTCGTAGTTTACATGGATCATATGCTGAAAGGTATAAAATGGCAGGGAGGGATTCAGTTAGGTGGAAATGTAGTAAGCAGCCTGGCCTATGCTGACGACTTGGTCTTAATGGCAGACTGTGCCGAAAGCCTGCAGTCTAACATCTTGGAACTTGAAAATAGGTGCAATGAGTATGGTATGAAAATTAGCCTCTCGAAGACTAAATTGATGTCAGTAGGTAAGAAATCCAACAGCATTGAATGTCAGATTGGTGATACAAAGCTAGAACAGGTCGATAATTTCAAGTATTTAGGTTGTGTGTTTTCCCAGGATGGTAATATAGTAAATGAGATTGAATCAAGGTGTAGTAAAGCTAATGCAGTGAGCTCGCAGTTGCGATCAGCAGTATTCTGTAAGAAGGAAGTCAGCTCCCAGACGAAACTATCTTTACATCGGTCTGTTTTCAGACCAACTTTGCTTTATGGGAGCGAAAGCTGGGTGGACTCAGGATATCTTATTCATAAGTTAGAAGTAACAGACATGAAAGTAGCAAGAATGATTGCTGGTACAAACAGGTGGGAACAATGGAAGGAGGGAACTCGGAATGAGGAGATAAAGGCTAATTTAGGAATGAACTCGATGGATGAAGCTGTACACATAAACCGGCTTCGGTGGTGGGGTCATGTGAGGCGAATGGAGGAGGATAGGTTACCTAGGAGAATAATGGACTCTGTTATGGAGGGTAAGAGAAGTAGAGGGAGACCAAGACGACGATGGTTAGACTCTGTTTCTAACGATTTAAAGATAAGAGGTACAGAACTAAATGAGGCCACAACACTAGTTGCAAATCGAGGATTGTGGCGACGTTTAGTAAATTCTCAGAGGCTTGCAGACTGAACACTGAAAGGCATAACAGTCTATAATGATAATGTATGTATGTATGTATGTATGTATGTATGTATGTATGTATGTATCTGTTAATTCCTGTAGATCCAGGGCTATGGGTTTGTGTTTGTATTCTATGCATCTTCAAATACATACAACACATTACACGACAAACCACCACAGAAACATGCAATACTGAATATATCCCTCACATAGGGTTGGTGTTAGGAAAGACATCCGACCGCAAACTAGGCGAGTCCATACAAAGTGCTGCCCCAGGTACCTGGGAGAAAGCCAGAAAGAAGAAGACAGAGTAGTTTTTAAATATTACTCCCAGAGGCTGGATGGATCTTCAAACAAATTCTTCTTTTAATTTTTAAGACATAGCGAAAGGCACGGCTAGCATAATGCTTGTTTGGAGATTTATGGATGAGGCATTTCATATTTTAAAATTTAATTTATAATTATTATGATTGTTCCCTTATTTTAACAAAAATATTTCTAACGAGTTGAGACGCATTTCTCTCAACTGTAGCATAGACAAGTATTCTGTTCCTGGGCTTGTCACACCTACACACCAGATGTCAACATCGTCCCTGTTTGCACTGCACTCAACACTGTTGAGAAAGAGCTATACGTTATTGGTATACTAAAGTATTTGGTCAAGTCTTAGTTCATGAACCATGGGCAATGGCTGAATGGCCTAGTAAGTGGTTCTGAGACTTGTGATACCAGTTGCTATGGAATGGGAGTGGACATCTCGGACATATTCTGAACATATGCTCGGGCACATAGGACTATACAATCCACCGATGGTCCCTAACCTGCTAAAGGAGAGATCCTCACTGGGACTATGTGCAGGTAAGGGATGAACCTTGCTTCATAGAATTTTCATCGAGCATGCTCAGAATGTTTTAAAGTAAGCCCCAGACCTATGAGAGTAACAGAGTCCCACTCCCATTCCATGGGCTCCTTGGAAACAACATGGTGAATGAAATGAAATTCGATGGGAGGTTAGCAATATTAATGGGGCTTATGGAAGAAAGTAGAACTAGCCGAGTCAGCAAAAAGAGGATCTGTCTAGATGTGTTAGGTGTTAATGATATTAGGGTAAGGTGAGATAACTACGAAGAGATAGGAGATTATAAAGTGTACTTGACTGGTGTAAAAAGGGAAGGGCAGAGTGTGGAGTAGGACTGTTCATCAAGAATGCAACATAGTTTCTGCCAAACACGTGAATGAGCTAAAGATGTGGGTATATTTGGCCGTTTGGATTAATTAGAATGAGAATTGTCTTAGTGCATTCACCATGTGAGGGTGTATATGAGCAGGAAGTTGACAAATTTGATAAAGCATTGAGTCAGGGTCAAAAGCAAAGGATAGACGAGTGCTAATCAGCGATTTCAATGCAAGAGAAGGATACAAAAAGGTGATTGGTAAATGTGGGGAATGTATGGAATCTAACAAGAATGAGAAGCATTTGCTGGACTTTTAAGCATAAGGCTATTCAACTCTACACATGGGAGGGTAGGGGTACCAGATCCATAGTAGACTATATCTTAACTGACTTTGAATTAAGGAAATATGTTCAGCTTTCCTGTGATTTTTCGATTCTATGAACCATTATCTGATTTGTAGTAAACTATCTCTAGGCCTAGGATAGAGAAAGTAAAATCTGTCTGCAGACGAATAAGGGTAGAAAATTCCCAGGATGAGGAAATTGGAAGTCTATGGATATGATAGGTGAAAAGTTCTGAACAATGGACAGCAAGCAGGTTCAGGATAAAGAAAGAGAATGGGTGCCATACAGGGATGCTGTAGTAGAAACAGCAAGGGAATGCATAGAACAACTGTGGGTAAAGATGGGGGAAAACTGAATATCAGGGAGGAATGATGAAGTGAGAGCAACTTGTAAACGTAAAATTGCTCGAAGTAAGGACTGATGCAGAAACGGAATTCTACATATATGAAGGAAACAGAGTGAAACAAATCGTTCAATCCAAGAAGTAGTCAGAGGAAGATTTTGGTAATAACGTGGGAAGGCTAGGCCAATTGGCAGGGAAAACTCACGGGACAGTAAAAAAAAAAAAAAAAAACAGAAAGGAAGGGAAAAAGGAAATAAATAGTGTTAAGGGTAAATCAGGTGAAGCCATAATAGATTCAAGGGGGTCAGGTGGAAGGAATATTCTGAAAATCTTTCCAACGTAAAAGGAAATCTTCCTGGTGACATTCCGAACAATCAAGCTCATCGGGAGGAGTAAAATGGTGTTGGTGAACTTACGCTTGAGGAAGTGGAAAGGATGGTAAATAATCTCCATTGTCATAAAGCAGCGGGAATAGATGAAATCAGACCTGTAATGGTGAAATAGAGTGGGAAGGCAGGGATCATATTGCTTCATAGAGTAATAAGATTAGCATGGTCGGGCTGGGTGGCTCAGACGGTTGAGGCGCTGGCCTTCTGACCCCAACTTGGCAGGTTCGATCCTGGCTCAGTCCGGTGGTATTTGAAGGTGCTCAAATACACTGACTGACAGAGCAAATGCAACACCAAGAAGGAGTGGTTCGAAAGGGATGAAAGTTGGGAAAAAAACAGAGACGGCACGGACGAATAATTGATGTTTATTTCAAACCGATATGCAGGTTACACAATGCGCACGGCATTGACTCAGTAGGATGTAGGACCACCGCGAGCGGCGATGCACGCAGAAACACGTCGAGGTACAGAGTCAATGAGAGTGCGGATGGTGTCCTGAGGGATGGTTCTCCATTCTCTGTCAACCATTTGCCACAGTTGGTCGTCCGTACGAGGCTGGGGCAGAGTTTGCAAACGGCGTCCAATGAGATCCCACACGTGTTCGATTGGTGAGAGATCCGGAGAGTACGCTGGCCACGGAAGCATCTGTACACCTCGTAGAGCCTGTTGGGAGATGCGAGCAGTGTGTGGGCGGGCATTATCCTGCTGAAACAGAGCATTGGACAGCCCCTGAAGGTACGGGAGTGCCACCGGCCGCAGCACATGCTGCATGTAGCGGTGGGCATTTAACGTGCCTTGAATACGCACTAGAGGTGACGTGGAATCATACGCAATAGCGCCCCAAACCATGATGCCGCGTTGTCTAGCGGTAGGGCGCTCCACAGTTACTGCCGGATTTGACCTTTCTCCACGCCGACGCCACACTCGTCTGCGGTGATTATCACTGACAGAACAGAAGCGTGACTCATCGGAGAACACGACGTTCCGCCATTCCCTCATCCAAGTCGCTCTAGCACGGCACCATGCCAGGCGTGCACGTCTATGCTGTGGAGTCAATGGTAGTCTTCTGAGCGGACGCCGGGAGTGCAGGCCTCCTTCAACCAATCGACGGGAAATTGTTCTGGTCGATATTGGAACAGCCAGGGTGTCTTGCACATGCTGAAGAATGGCGGTTGACGTGGCGTGCGAGGCTGCCACCGCTTGGCGGCGGATGCGCCGATCCTCGCGTGCTGACGTCACTCGGGCTGTGCCTGGACCCCTCGCACGTGCCACATGTCCCTGCGCTAACCATCTTCGCCACATGAGCTGCACCGTGGACACATCCCTATGGGTATCGGCTGCGATTTGACGAAGCGACCAACCTGCCCTTCTCAGCCCGATCACCATACCCCTCGTAAAGTCGTCTGTCTGCTGGAAATGCCTCCGTTGACGGTGGCCTGGCATTCTTAGCTATACACGTGTCCTGTGGCACACGACAACACGTTCTACAATGACTGTCGGCTGAGAAATCACGGTACGAAGTGGGCCATTCGCCAACGCCGTGTCCCATTTATCGTTCGCTACGTGCGCAGCACAGCAGCGCATTTCACATCATGAGCATACCTCAGTGACGTCAGTCTACCCTGCAATTGGCATAAAGTTCTGACCACTCCTTCTTGGTGTTGCATTTGCTCTGTCAGTCAGTGTACATCAGCCTCGTGTGAGTGGATTTACTGGCACGTAAAAGATCTCCTGCGGGACAAATTTCCAGCACCTCGGCGTCTCCGAAAACAGTAAGAAATTAGTTAGTGGGACGTAGAGCCAATAACATTATTATTAAGATTAGCATGGAATATTAGCAAGGTACCTTGTGAATGGAAGAAAGCAGTAATTACACCTATAACAAGGGAACAGGAAGGATTGCAACAACTATTGAGGTACCTGATTGATCAGTATTCCAGGCAAAGTGTTCATTGGGGTTTTGGAAGGGAGGGTGCGATCAGTGATTGAGAGGAAGTTGGATGGAAACCAGTGTGGTTGCAGACCACTGAAGGGCTGTTAGGATCAGATTTTCAGTATGCACCATGTAACTGAAAAATGCCTGCCACAAGAGGAATAGACAGTTATATTTGTGCTTCATAGATCTAGAGAAGACGTATGACACACTACCAAGGGGAAAGATGTTCGCCATACTGGGGGACGATGAGATTATGGGTAGATCATTAAAATCAATCAAAGGCATTCATGATGACAATTTGGCTGCAGTGAGAATTGATGGTAGTAGGAGTTCTTGGTTCAAGGTACTAACAAACAAGTCTCTAATCCTTTACCTTTGTTGTTCATAGTTTACACGGATCTTCTGCTGAAAGGTATTAAGTGGCAGGGAGGGATTCAGTTAGGTGAAACTGTAGTAAGCAGGATGGCCTATGCTGATGACTTGATGTTAACCCTACAAGTGCCAAGAGTCAATTTTTTCAACTCTTCCGTTTGCTTTGTAGTGCCAGGGCAGAAAAAAAATCGACTGACTACGTGCGTGTTTTCAGACATATAGCAACATATTTTTGCAATTCTTGGAAGCAGACGGTGACGAGGAAGTTTCGTGATTGCGTTTACGTTGGTACTCTATCAGGATATCTATTTCTGTTGCATTTACTCGTTGAAG
Organism: Anabrus simplex; assembly: GCF_040414725.1. Lineage (NCBI taxonomy): Eukaryota > Metazoa > Arthropoda > Insecta > Orthoptera > Tettigoniidae > Anabrus > Anabrus simplex. Next base: position 672,727,164 of record NC_090266.1, on the reverse strand, counting down.
ATACATGGGCCATGTGGTCACTGTAAACAGATATGGCTGACCAAATTGAAAACATTGCAGGAGATCTTGAGAGAATAAGTAGTTTATTGGAAGATGAGAGTGATTTTAGTGATATGCAAGGCAGTGAAATAGCAGTGATTCTGAAGAAGATGATAACAGCATATATGATTCTAGGGATGCCCAAGGAAGTGGATTTAGGGATGTCCTAACATTTGAGCACCCTGATGATGAAGATGATATACCACTGCAGGTATGCCTCAATCGCATTATTAATTGTAATCCAGTTGATCCCATCAGTAATACAATCAGTCGTTCAGGTGTCTCATGGCAGCAAGTTAGGGGACCAGAGCCTGCAAAAAATGGTATCGATTTTATGCCAAGAAAAACTGGCTTCCATGCTAACATCTCCAGAAATTCAAATGCTATGTCTTATTTTGATCTCTTTTTTTCCTGAAGAAATGTGGGGGATGATAGCTAGTGAAACAAATCATTAACTTATGCTGCTGAATTGTTAGAACAGCATTCGGATTATCTGGAGACATCCTCACAGCAGACTGAAAATGTTCAAATCTGTAGATAAGGAAAAACTAAAAAAGTGGTTAGGCATTATTTTGAATATGGGTTTAAATCCCAAAAAAGATGAAAAGAAATATTGGGACACTAGATATTCCCAGTATATGCCAATCTTTCCAAATGCAATGTCCAGGAATGACTTCCAATTAACAAAGTGGTACATTTTAATTCAAATGCCACAGCAGTTCCAAGGGATGAACCTGGGTATGATTCTTGGCACAAGATGAGACCATTGCTAGACTTCCTAAATTCTTTGTGGAAGAAATTATATATTCCTGTACAGGAAGTCTCACTAGATGAATCCTTGATTGGAATGAAAAACAGAGTCGCTTTCATACAGTACATGCCAAACAAGAAACATGCTCGATTTGGCATAAAAAAGTTTGAACTGTGTGAAAGCAAGACTGGATATGTGTTGCATACTGAGCTGTACAATGGCAAGTACTTTTTTGTCTCAGGTGACCCAGATGGCATGGCAGAGAAAGTAGTTACTGAAATTGTTGGTAAATGCAACCTATAAAATAAGGGGTACATACTGACAATTTCTAAACAAAGTGTCAGTTGGCAGATGTTCTCCATTAGAAAGCGGACATGCTCACGGGAACAGTCCAAGCAAATCCTAAGGGCGTTCCTAAAGAGCTCATGAAAACAAAACTGCGAGCTGGTGATGTCCTCTATTATAGAAAGGGGAGGTGCTAGCTTGTGGATTCAAGGAGAAGAAATCCAGAAAGCCTGCATATAGCCTTTCCACTGCATATCATGCTGAAACTGTGTTGGTGAAGGCAAAAAATGGTAAGGAGGTATCCAAACAATTGCATATTGCCAAACACCACAATAAATACATGGGTGGAGTAGACCTGAAGGACCAGAAGGTGCATCATGTTGCTGCAAAACATGCTATAAGGAGATACTGGAGAAAAATCCTTCAAAATTGGCTTGACATGACAATGCTAAATTCGTACATTGCCTTCTGTGACAACACCGACATCTGCCTCCAAATGAATTGTCACGACTACATTGTTGAAGTAGTGGAGACAATGGCAAAGAAGCCAACCCCAGCTAGGCCTAATATTCCTCTGAAGCCATCACCTGGACTGTCTGGTGTCAGTAGCCATTACTATGCAAAATTGCCTGCACGTCAAGAGCGAAAGTGTGCGGTATGTGGTCCAACAAAAAAGAGGGGAAGATCATCACACTGGTGCCAAGGGTGCAATGTGGGAATCCAAGAGAAGTGTCGGGGACAATTAGAGCACTATCACAGACCAAAAGGACTTAAAAGGAATTTGCCGTGTGACTATAGGCTAGGGATCTGAAATTGTTGAATATCTATGTAGTGTTCAATTCAAATGTTCTTCAGTGTTCAGGACACAGGTACAGACTTGGAAGCCTGAAACAATGTGTGATGTTAGTTCATGATATTTTCAACAAATTGTATATTCCAAAAGTATTTACTTACTAGGCAGTTTTTTTTCCACAAAAACACCTCAAACTTTGAATTTAAAAATAAAAAATAAATTTAAAAAGAAGACTTCTGTCAAAATGTTTTGAAATATATATCTTGCATTGATGTTGCAAATAATGCACAAACCTTCCTCTTTAAAATGCGGTATCATTCATAAAAATGTGCCCATTAAAAGTGACTAAAATTAATTATTATTCCAACAAGTAATTTTCTACATTATTTGCCTGGCACTACAGACTATACTGTATGACACTTGTAGGGTTTATGGCAGATTGTGCTGAAAGCCTGCAGTCTATCAACATGGAACATGAAAATAGGTGCAATTAGTATGTTATGAAAATTAGCATTTCTAAGACTAAACTGATGTCAGTACATAAGAAATCCAAGAGAAATAAGTGTCAGTTTGGGGATACAAGCTGAAACAGGTAGATAATTTCAAGTTCTTAGGATGAGCGTTCTCCCAGAATGTAAGTAAGGCGGAATCAAGGTGCAGTAAAGCAAATGCAGTGAGCTGCTCACAGTTGCGATCAACAGTATTCTGTAAGAAGGAAGTCTGCTATATTTACATCGGTCTGTTTTCAGACCAACTTTGTTTTACGGGAGTGAAAACTGGGTGGACTCATGACATCTTATTTGTAAGAAGTAACAGACATGAGAGTAGAAAGAACGATTGCTGGTACAAACAGTTAGGAATAATGGCAGGAGTGTGCTCAGAATTAGGAGATAATCGATAAGTTAGGAATGAACTTGATGGATGAAGCTGTACCCATAAACTGGCTTCAGTGGTAGGGTCATGTGAGGCAAATGAAGGATGATAGGTTACCTAGGAGAACAATGGACTCAGTTATGAAGGTTAAGGGAAGTAGGAAAAGACCTAGACTATGATGGTTAGACTTGGTTTCTAACGATTTAAAGATAAGATGGTAAACAACTAAACAAGGCCACAGAACTAGTTAGAAATAGAGGATTGTGGCAGTGGTTAACCCTTTAACTGAGCATAAATTTTCTACATGTTGCTTTTTTTTTCCTTTTCAGATTAATTTTTCATCACTAAGAAAATGTTTGTTTATTTAATTATTTATTTATTTGTGTCTTTATTAAGTGGCAAATTTAGGACACTTGGTCATCTCTTACACTTAACCACATACATTTTTTTTACTGCATTAATTTAAAATATCATGGTAATCAATTACAGTTATTGAGATAAGTAAATCAGATAAGGAATAACAATAATACAATTAACATTACTACTGATGAAAAATTATGGGATAAATGGAGTGTGGATAATAACAAATATATATTTCAGAAAATGTTGGGGAACAAACAGCAACAGTATTCTGAAGGGTTGTGATACTTTGCTCTTACATTGCACTTCTATTCCAGTAAGGCTTACAATTATGTAGCAAAAGGTGTTCAATGAATGCTTGCCTCATCCATGCACTCTTAGGAAATGGTACCAACATGTCGATGGCTCTCCTGGCTTCATAAAAGAAACTCTAACAGCTCTAAAGCTTAAAGTGGAAGAGGGTAATGCCACAGGTAAACCTGTCCTTTGTAGCATCATCATTGTTGAAATGACCATCAGGAACAAGATAGAATGGGATGAAAAGGCCACATGTGGTTATGTGGACATAGGGACTGATGTTGATAAGGATTCATTCCCAGAAGCAAAGGAGGCCCTTGTGTTTCTGGTAAATGCCACCAATGACCATTAGAAGGTTCCAATAGATTATTTTTTAACTGATGGTTTGTCAAGAGAAGATAAAGCAAAATTAGTAACCACTGATCTGACCATATTCCATGACACTGGTATTCATGTAGTCAGTTTAACGTTTGATGGGGCAGCCATGAACTTGTCAATGGTAAAATTTCTGGGCCTGGATATTCACCAAGCCCATGAGAAAACTTCATTTGAGCACCCAGTGACAAAAGTGCCAGTGTTAATTTTTCTAGATGTGTGCCATATGCTGAAATTGGTGAGGAATTCTTTGGCTTCTTTGGGCACAAATTTTAACAGTGAAGGTAATGCCATAAAATGGACATACGTAGAAAAACTAGTGAAAATACAACTAGAAGAGGGATTAACGCTTGCTATTAAGATTCGTAAGCGCCATATTAATTGGGAATCTTTTTTTTTTTTTTCTAGTGGCTTTACGTCGCACCGACACAGATAGGTCTTATGGTGATGATGGAATAGGAAAGGCCTAGGAGTTGGAGGGAAGTGGCCGTGGCCTTAATTAAGGTACAGCCCCAGCATTTACCTGGTGTGAAAATAGGAAACCACGGAAAACCATCTTCAGGGCTGCCGGATGCAAGCTCACAGCCGCGCGCCCCGAACTGCATGGCTAACTCGCCCGGTAATCTATTAAAGAAACTATTTAATCGGAAAAGATGAGTCAAATTAGCAGCCCAAACTTTGAGTAACAGTGTGGCTCAGCCACTTAGATTTTTGAAAAAATTCGGGTATAACTTATTTGAAGACTGTGAAGCTACAGTTGAATTTGTAGACTTTTTTTTTTTTTTTTTTTTGCTACTTGCTTTACGTCGCACTGACACAGATATGTCTTACGGCGACGATGGGATAGGAAAGGCCTAGGAATTGGAAGGAAGCAGCCGTGGCCTTAATTAAGGTACAGCCCCAGCATTTGCCTGGTGTGAAAATTGGAAACCACAGAAAAACATCTTCAGGGCTGCCGACAGTGGGGCTCGAACCCACTATCTCCCGATTAGTGGATACTGTCTGCACTTAAGCGACTGCAGCTATCGAGCTTGGTATAGAAATTTTTAATAACATATTTGACATTTTGAACAGCAGGAATATATTACAAAAGGGGATTTCAGTGTGCATTCTCTCCAAATCAGAGGTTTTTTTTATAAAGGATTTCCTTAGTAAGGCAGAATCATACATCATGCGGCTATCAACATCAAGTTCATCAGACTCTTCTGTTCTTCACTCAAGAAAAAAGACTGGATTTCTTGGATTTTTGGTGTGCATAAGAAGTTGCCTTGGCCTCATTTAGTTCTCAGTGAGCAGCCTAAACTGAAATACTTGTTGATGTACAAATTCTGTCAGGACCACTTGGAGGTATTGTTCTCTGCCATTGCTGGTTCGCCATGAGGTAAAAGGAGAAGAATCAAGCAACTGCATTGCCTTGGATCAAATTAATATATTAAGTGTATCTAGCTCCGAGCTCAAATCAGATTTACAGTGTCATGCAATTCTCGCAGTATCACAGGACAGGGTGGCCGATATCCCACCCATTCCAGATTTTGATCATGACTACTGTACTCATCCAGCTTTTGAACAATTGTCCCCATACGTGAGTGATGTTGTGACATATATTGCTGGATTTGTGGTGAGGAAGGTGGAATGCCTTATGAAGTGTGCAGTGTGCTTGAGTACTCTGAGAAGTTCCAGAGAGAACTAAGACTATGCTTTAATCAAGGAGATGATCTCCGGAGGTGAAGGATTAATCATGCCCTCCAAAGATGTGACAGTGTTGTGTAAGTTGACTAAAAGTGCACTCAGAAATATCAATGTACTAAGGATCAAAGATGTTCATCAGAAGGTCCTCTGTAGTGTGTGAGGTCAGTGAATGCAACCTTGTTTTATGGTATAAAGGACCATTTACTTGGTCAAGAATTTGCGCAGAGCCATGAAATGGACTTGGTTAAGATAATTGTGAAGTGTTATGTCAATTCCAGAATGCAACATGAATATGCTCAGGAAAGGAAGAACAGAGACAAAGAAAGAAGTGTATTGAACAAGTACACATTGTTCAATCATCAGGGATTGAGGACAGTATTCTAAAGACAAGCAATTCTCAGTTTTCAAAACATTCCTGATCTTCAGCCTGAAGAAGAATGGTGTATAACTTATATGTAAATATTTGTTCCCTGTGTTCTATCATACATTTGTGTATTAACTGGCTGCAGCTGTTTTGGCGACTTGTAGCCTACAAGACTTCCTGTCTTTCAACATATTGTAAATTATGTTAATGTACATTTTTAAGGATAGTTCTGTGAATGTTACATCTTACTAGGTTTAACTAACTCAGTTATAGTTTGATACAGCCTGAGCATTTAAAACAGTTGAACAAGTATGTGCGTGCGCGTGAATGCTCATTCATATCTGATATTGGCTGATAACCTAGATGTTAGGTTGTTCTATGTGCGTTCATGCATAATAGTGGCTGATAACCCAGATGTTAGGCCTTGTAAAACAATTATCATCATGCATAACTGTACATGTTTAAACTAAATGTGAACGTCTGAATAAGTGTGATGGTGATAGCTGTTTTTCTTTAATGACAGAATCTTGAGGTTATTAGCTGCATTAATTTCAAAGTTTCTTTGATGATAATTATTATAGGTGCAATGTGGACGACTGCGTTATTATCGGTCACATTTCTTGATTTATAAGGCTTAACCAGCATAAAATCGGCATTATTAGAAAAGCAGGTTATTTGTTGAGTTTATTATTTGCAGCACTGTGAAAATATCTTAAAAATAACTATTTTAGACGAATATTATGGAGAAAAATTAAACCTGTGAAATTAGAAGAGAAGTATCTAAAATAGGTTAACGTCAGGCCTATTCACGTAACCGTATCGCTTAACTGATGTATATACACACCAGAATATCACACATATAATTATACTTAACACTTTTCATACAAAAAGGAATGGAAATATTCCTACGGAATTGCATTTATCACCATCTTCAATAGTTTAAATCAATTAATCATAAGGAGCAAGTTTAAATCGGGATTTGAAAACACTTCGCAATGCTCTTCTTATGGAAGACCACCTTTGTTTTGCCCTACATGAGCTGATCGCTCATAGCTTCATGCTGGTGCCACACTTGGCCGGTAGAAACATAGGGAGCGCCCTGTCTATCTATATGTATGCTCGAAGTTCCCCAGCAGTGTATATCAAAAACATGTGGTAAGAGCTCCCATTTCTTTATTATTATTATTACTACTGTTAGGATGTTACATGACAGGCTGTGTTTATTCTGTGGATCTGGGAACTCTAAGATATTTGTATCCAAACCCCTGTTCTGTTGTTTGACTAACAGAAATCGAGATGACATATAAACATGTGTCAATAGATACCTACTAGAAGAATAAAACGGGTAGTTTTGTTTCTGCCCTAACATTGTTGGTGACCCCGACGTGATCATCAGCCGGTATCAGGAAGTCTAAATATCCTTGCATTATTATCATAACAAAGTGAAAGTTGCAAGATGTTAACAGCCATGAAAAGACGCAAGGCAGTAAGAACAATTTTTACTAAGACTTATGACAAGTTTATTGAAGAAATAGACTGTAAAAATCTCGATAGAGAAGTTGTGAAAACGAAGTTTCTGACTGTTGAGAGGTTAGCAGCTGACCTACAAAACCCAGATGATAACGTCACTTCGTTGATGCTAGAGGATGAAAATGCCAACTTTGAGGCCGAGTATTTAACTGCTCAAGAATACAGAGAAAAGATGGACCATGCAAGAGTGAAGATGGAGAATTTTACTGCGGCTGATCAGGTACAATTTGCAAGTGTCGCGCAATCAAATGCTTCATCACCGGCTGCAGATAGGAGAAAATTAGGGCTCCCGAAAATAGAATTAAATACATTTAGTGGTGAGATTAAGAACTTTCTAAGCTTTTGGAGCCAGTTTAAGAGAATACATGAGGACGATGAGATGGAAAACAAAAACAAGTTCCAGTATCTGATTCAAGCAACTGTCAAGGGCTCAAGAGCACGAGAGATTGTGGATAGTTTCCCTGCCATAGCGGAAAACTATGAGAAAGCTATTGAAAGTCTGCGAAATAGATTTGGTAGAGAGGAACTTTTAACGGAATATTATGCAAGGGAGCTGCTGTCATTAAGAAGGCTGCTGGTGCAGAAAACAAGAACGCACGCGACCTATCTCAGCTCTATGACAATTAGCTCACTTGTGTGCACTAGAATCTATTGGCATTTCATCGGACAAGTCTGCGGCCATGTTATTTCCACTTGTAGAATCCTCCATACCAGAAGATATTCTGAAAATCTGGTTACGAAATCAGCCAACAATTCGCGAGGATGATGGAAGTCAAGTCTATGGAGATCGGTTAAAACATCTGATGTTATTTCTGAGGAAGGAAGTAGAAAATAGAGAAAGAATCTCGCTGGCAAGTGATGGATTTAAATTAAGTGAAGACAAGGTCCAAAGAAACAGAAGAAAAGAGAAGTCCCTTGATGAAGCCCCAGCAACTGCAATGGATCTACTCTCTTGTGAACACAAGAACACCAGAGTTGTTTGTGACAAGTCTCATGAAAGGAGTGCTTCTAGGCACAGAGATTATCGCTGGAGGAAAAGCGAGATATCTTGAGAAAGAAGAACGGATGTTTCATTTTCTTGAAATCAGGGCATCGAGCAAGGGACAGTCAACACAAAGTAAGTTGCATTGTTTTTTGCAAGATGCATCATACGATTGTGTGCCCTCAACTGGAGATCAAGCAGAAGCGAGCATCAGAAGAGACAGCAGAGAAAGTGCTGAATGTTTCACTCTCAAATCAGTCGAGTTCAGAAGTAGTTCTTCGGACCCTTCTATTGAACCTTGAGACCAACGGAAAATTGCGCACTGTAAGAGCACTCCTTGACACTGGTTCTCAAAGATCCTATATATTGAAGAGAACTGCGGAGGAAATTGGATGTATGGCTGTTGACTCTGAAACAGTAATACACACACTGTTTGGGGGAGCTTCGATGAAAGACATAAAACCCAAGTGCTACAACATTAGATTGAAGAGTCTGACAGGAGATTTTTCATGTGAGGTTCAGATGTTGGATCAGCCCCTAATATGTGGTGGCATCGCCCGCCCTAAAGGTGGTTCCTGGCTTAAAGAACTAAAGGCAATAAAGGGATTCATCTTACTGACCTGGGAGTTGGGCAGCCCCTTGATGAAGTACTGTTAGGAGCGGATGCATTAGGAAAACTGTACACTGGCACCATAAAGGAACTGCAGTGTGGTCTTACTGCCGTGGAAACTAGACTGGGATGGGTTGTGATGGGCAAGTTTATTACTGAAACTGAGTCTATGACCCATGCCACTATGCTAACTACGCTTCTAACCCACACCTATCGATTAGCGGATCTATGGAATTTGGATGTCTTGGGTATCACAGACCCCTGTGAAAGTTGAACAAAGGAAGAAGTAGAAATCACCGTGTGAAACCATTTCCAGGAAACTGTGAAAAGAGATCCTGGGGGAAGATATGAAGTGAAGTTCCCTTGGATAAATAGCAATGAAGAGTTACCGGATAATCGAGGGATAGCAGAGAAGAGATTGATCTCAATGACATCTAAACTCTGTGGTATTGGGAAACTTGAGTGCTATAATGAGGTGTTACAAACATGGCTAATGGAAGGAGTAACACAAATCGTTCCAGAAGATGAAGTACAAGGACCTGGACATTATCTACCTCATCACGGGGTATTCAAAGAGAATTCGACAACAAGTATAAGACCAGTGTTTGATGCTTCTTGTAAGATGAAGGGAAGTCCTTCATTAAATGATTGTCTGGCTAAAGGACCGAATCTATTAGATCCAATCCCCTCTGTCCTTCTAAAGTTCTGTCGAGGGAAGATCGGCGTGATCTCTGATATTAAGAAGGCTTTTCTTCAGATCTCTGTTCACGATCAGGATAGGGATTTTCTGAGGTTCCTTTGGTGGGAGAATTTCGAGGAGAAGAAGATAAGGGTTATGAGACACTGTAGAGTGGTTTTTGGGGTGAACTGCAGCCCATTTAATCTGGGGGCTGTCATACAGCACCATTTGCATCAATATAAACCATCTCAGAGAGAGGTGGCAGAGAAACTGAGCAATTCATTTTATGTAGACAACTGCGTCACGTCAGTTGATCCAGTAGAGGAACTGAAGTATTTGTGGAACAAGCTACTGGGATCATGGCTGAAGATAGATTTGAGCTGAGAGGTTGGGAGAACACTTCCTCACTACCAAGCAAAGGCGGCTCAAGACTGACACAAGTCCTCGGACTCTCGTGGGACAAGAATGAAGATAAACTGTTCTGCAATATTGATGGACTGAGTAAGCCTGAGGGAGTAATAACTAGGAGACCTGTTTTGTCAATGGCACATAGAGTATTCGATCCAATCGGATTCAGTTCTCCTGTCATTCTTTACCCTAAACTACTCCTGCAGAAATGCTGGAAGGCCAAGCTGAGTTGGGACTCCGAGCTACCAGAAGAACTGAAGTCAGATTTTCTGAAATGGGTTGAAGAACTACCTATTTTGAATGATGTACGGATACCTAGATGGACTTCACTGACAAATCCTGACTCCTGTTCTTTGAACATCTTTTGCGATGCAGCAAAATTATTCTATGCAACGGCTGTATTTCTGAGATACAAAAACACACAGCAAGTAACTAAGTTTGCTACAAGCAAAATCGAGGGTTGCTCCACTCAACCTAGGTTGGAATTGTTGGCTTGCTTAATAAGGGTACGTCTAGCCATGCAAGTGAAGAAAGGGTTAAATATAACCGACATGAGGGAGTATTACTGGACAGATTCAACCACTGCGTTGCACTGGATCGCTAGAGAAGGTCACTGGGGAACATCTGTTGGGAACAGGGTGAAAGAAATCCGCACCAACTCCAATCCCAGGGACTGGAAACACATCTCCGGACAAGGAAACCCTGCCGATCTTCCTTCCAGAGGCTGTAATACAAGAAAGTTCATAGAGTCGCGATGGTGGCAGGGTCCAAACTGGCTCAAATTTTCTGAAGAGGAATGGCCAAAGTCCAGGTCTGCCGTAAATCAAGAAGAGGTAAAACAAGAGAGAAAAAAGGAGGATGTTTTATCGCTGGGTACCTGCAGATGTGCAGAAAGAGGCATGGTACTTGAGCTATTTCTCCACATACAACAAGATCCTTCGAATGGTAGCATGAATGCAGTGATTCATTAACAATGCAAGGAAGAAGAGTATTACTGGAGAGTTGTCTGCCAGAGAATTGGATGCTGCAGAAAGGAATTTAGTAAAGATCGTCCAACAAGAAAGTTTCAGATATACGAAGGAATCGCCTTTGAATAAATTTCACGTTCTAGAAGATGCAGAGGGGGTTCTCCGTTTGAAGACGCAGGTGATAAGGCGTCAAGACGAAGATAACTTCAGATTTCCAATGCTTCTTCCAAATGATCACAAGCTGGTTGAACGTATAATTGAATACCGACACCTGAGGACTATGTCATAAAAAGAAAGAGATCCACCTTATCAATACTAAATTTATTAATGTTTTTAAAACAGGACCGGTTTCGACTTTTCACATGTCATCCTCAGCTGTCATATACATACACATTAGAATACATGTTTTAACAGTTGTATCTTACAAATAAATATGTCATATTTGATAGACATTAGGTAGTATGTCTAGAAGTGAAATTCTGCTTCTTATGTCTAAGTTTAGAGGATCAAGAATATATTAAAAAGATATCTATCTTTAACATATTAAAAGAATTACAACACATGATAAAATTTGTTGTTTACACCTGACCTTGAATATAGCATTAACGTTCAAGTTTTACCAGTGAAAGTTCTTTAAAAAGACATTCATATTGCGTTGTTTTTAGTCAACTAAATATGCTTAAATGTAGCTGCATGTGCTTATACAGTACACTTTTTATTAGGCTTAAACTTTATCAAAATGAGTAATGTGAATCTGAATGTGAAATTATGATGACAAAGTGAAATGCGATTGAAATAACAGTAATCTAGATAATTGAAACCTGTGTTGAATGACTCCTTCAATTATATGCTATTTAAAATACATTACAAGCAAATAAGACAATAGCACACTTCAATATGTAAAAGTTAAAAGATATAAGACAGTCATGTAAGTTGTGTGAAATTCATATGAAGTATTGTTCTTTCTTCATGCGTATGTGTCAAGTTCAAATGGGGTAGTATATTTTATATAAACTTTGTCAAAATAAATAATGTGAATCTGAATTTGAGATTGCGTTGACAAATGAAATGCCAGGTGATTAAAACCTGTATTGAATGACCTCTTCAAATATATACTGTGTAAAATACATTATATGCAACATAAGACAATGGTACATTTCAATATGCAAGTTAAAAGGTAAGAGGCAGTCCTGCAAATTGTGTAAAACTTCATATGAAGTATCTTGTTAAATATACAGATTGAAGATGAATGTGCTGCTGGGGTTATAAAAGCTGTTGTAGTAGGTGGTTTTTTTTCGATCTATGATAGTTGCTAACTATCTGTAAAGAGTAAATGAAATCAATTAGAAGCGTCTTAGAATGTTAAAGTGTCAAGCTTGTGTGTTTGTGTGTATATATAGATTACTTACTGTCGTGAGATGATTGGGAAGTGTATCGCTTGGCAGCTTGGCGTGTACTATATCGTGAACTTGTGGTATTAGTGTCTGTTGTCGTGAGGGGAATGGAGGGGTGGGGAAGGGGAGTTGCTAACTGTGTAGAGGTGGAGTTAGGCGTGTCTTTCACCTGCGCTGTGGATTGCGCGTGGTGTTGTTTATTGACTGTTCTCAGATAATAGTTCTTTATAAAAGGGATGATTTTATTAAATAAAATATTGGTTTTATCTGTTATTTCATTAATGTTATAATTAGGGTTGGCATATTGGTCTATTGTTATATATAGATCTTCAGTAATATTGAGTAAGGGTCCTTTGGGGTTTGTGCTTAATATTATCATATCATTATCTATATTAGTGAAGTTATGTTTATAATCGACCATGTGTTGTCCTATTGCCGAAAAATGGTTGTGCTTTATGGCATTAACGTGTTCGTTGTATCTGATGGTAAAGTTTCTGCCTGTACGTCCTATGTAGCTTGTTGAGCAGTTATTGCAGTGGATACGGTAAACTCCAGACCGAAGGTATTTGTTGTTATTGTTGATAGTTCATGTGTTATGTATGATGATGTTGCTGTTGTGTGTAGTCCTGTAGGCTATTTCAAGGTTATGTTTTTTGAAAATGTTGGTTAACGAGTATATGTGCGTGTTATTGAATGTAAAGGTTGCGTAGTTTTTCTTGGGTTTGTCTATTTTTGATAGTTTAGTTTTGGGTTTTGATTTGAACTTATGAATGATTGAATTGACTGTATCTTTCTTGTATCCATTTTTTCTTGCTATTTCTTGGATTAAATGTATCTCTTCGTTAAAATCTGTTTTTGAAAGTGGTACGTTAAAGGCTCTATAAACCATACTGTAATATGCTGCTTTTTTATGGGAGTTAGGATGAATGGAATCTGTTGCTATTGTATTTATTGTATGGGTGGGCTTGCGATAAATTTTGAAAGACAAATGATTATCTTGTCTAGTAATAGTCAAATCGAGATAGTTCAGTTTGCAGTTGTTTTCTGATTCTTTTGTAAATTGTATATGTGGGTCTATGGTGTTTAATTTATCTAACAAAGTGTTGTCATTAATTAGTCTATTATCGATGATGGCAAATACGTCATCAACAAATCTGCACCAAAAGAATATTCCGTTTATTGTACTGATTGAGTTGTATTCGAGGGGGTCTAAATATATTTCAGCAATTACACCGGAGGCGGGAGAACCCATTGGCAAGCCTAGTTGTTGATAAATTGTGTCATGGAACTTAAAAAAGTTGTTATTGACGGCAAATTCTAAAATTATTATGAACTCCTCGATTTCTAAATTACTTAGATTACTGTGAGTTTTGAGATTGGATGAGATTATATCTATAGTTTTTTTAGTGGGGATATTGGGGTACATATTGGTAATATCATATGACACTAAGGAATGGTATCGTTCTAGTTGTAGCTCTTTAGTTTTGTTGCAGAATTCTACTGAATTACGTATAGTTTTATTGGCTTGAAATGAGTAATATTTTTTGAGGAATTTTTGGATGGATTGCGATAATTTATATGTAGGACTTGCTCTGTAATTTACTATGGGTCTCATGGGTATGTTGTCCTTATGTATTTTTGGAAGAGCTTTTGCATTCGGTAGTTGGGGGTTCATGACTATGAGATTTTGTGCTTCCGTTTCGGTAAGTAGTAGGTGCGTGTTTTTAAGTAGAGTCTTGAGATTTCTTTGTATTATATTTGTAGGGTCTTTGCGTATGATCCGAAAGGTGTCGTTGTTGAAAACTTCTTTTGTTTTTTGAATGTATACGTTTTTATCAATGCCTACTGTGGTGTTGCCTTTGTCCGCTTTAGTTACGACCAGATTGTTTTGTTTTATGTTGTTATTTAGTCTATTTATATGTGTTATATTAATATTGTTACTGTGTGAACTATTTTCTTGTAATTTCTTGATATACTACGGTAGTCTTTTTGCGATGTCGTGTTTTACTTCATCTCGTAGGTCATATGGAATTTTCTGTATTGCAAGTTCAGTTTCCGCGGTGGTAATTGTGATATTTTGCAAAACTGAGGTATTGCCCCAATTATGTTTCGGACCCTTACTCAATATTTCAGTTTCTGTTTCATCGAATACTGTATTCGTGAGATTTTTGATCGATGGATGGAAATTATGTTCAATGTCAGATTTAGGTTGGGATGAGGTGATCTTATTCATATTAGGATTCATGGGTTCCGTTCTTTGTGTCTGTTTTAAAGACTCTATTTTTTTATTAAGGTTGTTTTGTTTTCTTATGGCTAAGTTCTCTATTTTGTCGTTAGTGATACGTTGAAAGTGATCCCAATAACTATATGGCAGCTCTTGGGATACTCTCAAATGCAGTGGATACAATTCATTGTTCAAATATTGTTTTTTTACGGTAAAAAAACTTGATTTCCGTTTTTAGTCAGAGTTTGTTAGTTTTATTTAATGTGTTACGTGTCTGATTGGTAACTCTGTGCTTATTGTTATACTTCCTAAGAAATTTAGGAGTTAGGTTGTTGGCAAGGCATTCTTTTAGAAAGGCAATATTCTTGGTGGTATTCATTAACTTGATTCTAATGCTTCTGTATCTATACGCATTACATCTTGCCTGGTTGGCATTATTATCTTGATTAATGAAACAGAAACAGAAATATTGAGTAAGGGTCTGAAACATAATTGGGGCAATACCTCAGTTTTGCAAAATATCACAATTACCACCGCGGAAACTGAACTTGCAATACAGAAAATTCCATATGACCTACGAGATGAAGTAAAACACGACATCGCAAAAAGACTACCGCAGTATATCAAGAAATTACAAGAAAATAGTTCACACAGTAACAATATTAATATAACACATATAAATAGACTAAATAACAACATAAAACAAAACAATCTGGTCGTAACTAAAGCGGACAAAGGCAACACCACAGTAGTCATTGACAAAAATGTATACATTCAAAAAACAAAAGAAGTTTTCAACAACGACACCTTTCGGATCATACGCAAAGACCCTACAAATATAATACAAAGAAATCTCAAGACTCTACTTAAAAACATGCACCTACTACTTACCGAAACGGAAGCACAAAATCTCATAGTCATGAACCCCGAACTACCGAATGCAAAAGCTCTTCCAAAAATACACAAGGACAACATACCCATGAGACCCATAGTAAATTACAGAGCAAGTCCTACATATAAATTATCGCAATTCATCCAAAAATTCCTCAAAAAATATTACTCATTTCAAGCCAATAAAACTATACGTAATTCAGTAGACTTCTGCAACAAAACTAAAGAGCTACAACTAGAACGATACCATTCCTTAGTGTCATATGATATTACCAATATGTATCCCAATATCCCCACTAAAAAAACTATAGATATAATCTCATCCAATCTCAAAACTCACAGTAAACTAAGTAATTTAGAAATCGAGGAGTTCATAATAATTTTAGAATTTGCCGTCAATAACAACTTTTTTAAGTTCCATGACACAATTTATCAACAACTAGGCTTGCCAATGGGTTCTCCCGCCTCCGGTGTAATTGCTGAAATATATTTAGACCCCCTCGAATACAACTCAATCAGTACAATAAACGGAATATTCTTTTGGTGCAGATTTGTTGATGACGTATTTGCCATCATCGATAATAGACTAATTAATGTCAACACTTTGTTAAATAAATTAAACACCATAGACCCACATATACAATTTACAAAAGAATCAGAAAACAACTGCAAACTGAACTATCTCGATTTGACTATTACTAGACAAGACAATCATTTGTCTTTCAAAATTTATCGCAAGCCCACCCATACAATAAATACAATAGCAACAGATTCCATTCATCCTAACTCCCATAAAAAAGCAGCATATTACAGTATGGTTTATAGAGCCTTTAACGTACCACTTTCAAAAACAGATTTTAACGAAGAGATACATTTAATCCAAGAAATAGCAAGAAAAAATGGATACAAGAAAGATACAGTCAATTCAATCATTCATAAGTTCAAATCAAAACCCGAAACTAAACTATCAAAAATAGACAAACCCAAGAAAAACTACGCAACCTTTACATTCAATAACACGCACATATACTCGTTAACCAACATTTTCAAAAAACATAACCTTGAAATAGCCTACAGGACTACACATAACAGCAACATCATCATACATAACACATGAACTATCAACAATAACAACAAATACCTTCGGTCTGGAGTTTACCGTATCCGCTGCAATAACTGCTTAACAAGCTACATAGGACGTACAGGCAGAAACTTTACCATCAGATACAACGAACACGTTAATGCCATAAAGCACAACCATTTTTCGGCAATAGGACAACACATGGTCGATTATAAACATAACTTCACTAATATAGATAATGATATGATAATATTAAGCACAAACCCCAAAGGACCCTTACTCAATATTACTGAAGATCTATATATAACAATAGACCAATATGCCAACCCTAATTATAACATTAATGAAATAACAGATAAAACCAATATTTTATTTAATAAAATCATCCCTTTTATAAAGAACTATTATCTGAGAACAGTCAATAAACAACACCACGCGCAATCCACAGCGCAGGTGAAAGACACGCCTAACTCCACCTCTACACAGTTAGCAACTCCCCTTCCCCACCCCTCCATTCCCCTCACGACAACAGACACTAATACCACAAGTTCACGATATAGTACACGCCAAGCTGCCAAGCGATACACTTCCCAATCATCTCACGACAGTAAGTAATCTATATATACACACAAACACACAAGCTTGACACTTTAACATTCTAAGACGCTTCTAATTGATTTCATTTACTCTTTACAGATAGTTAGCAACTATCATAGATCGAAAAAAAACCACCTACTACAACAGCTTTTATAACCCCAGCAGCACATTCATCTTCAATCTGCATATTTAACAAGATACTTCATATGAAGTTTTACACAATTTGCAGGACTGCCTCTTACCTTTTAACTTGCATATTGAAATGTACCATTGTCTTATGTTGCATATAATGTATTTTACACAGTATATATTTGAAGAGGTCATTCAATACAGGTTTTAATCACCTGGCATTTCATTTGTCAACGCAATCTCAAATTCAGATTCACATTATTTATTTTGACAAAGTTTATATAAAATATACTACCCCATTTGAACTTGACACATACGCATGAAGAAAGAACAATACTTCATATGAATTTCACAAAACTTACATGACTGTCTTATATCTTTTAACTTTTACATATTGAAGTGTGCTATTGTCTTATTTGCATGTAATGTATTTTAAATAGCATATAATTGAAGGAGTCATTCAACACAGGTTTCAATTATCTAGATTACTGTTATTTCAAACGCATTTCACTTTGTCATCGTAATTTCACATTCAGATTCACATTACTCATTTTGACAAAGTTTAAGCCTAATAAAAAGTGTACTGTATAAGCACATGCAGCTACATTTAAGCATATTTAGTTGACTAAAAACAACGCAATATGAATGTCTTTTTAAAGAACTTTCGCTGGTAAAACTTGAACGTTAATGCTATATTCAAGGTCAGGTGTAAACAACAAATTTTATCATGTGTTGTAATTCTTTTAATATGTTAAAGATAGATATCTTTTTAATATATTCTTGATCCTCTAAACTTAGACATAAGAAGCAAAATTTCACTTCTAGACATACTACCTAATGTCTATCAAATATGACATATTTATTTGTAAGATACAACTGTTAAAACATGTATTCTAATGTGTATGTATATGACAGCTGAGAATGACTTGTGAAAAGTCGAAACCGGTCCTGTTTTAAAAACATTAATAAATTTAGTACTGATAAGGTGGAACTCTTTCTTTCTATGACATACTATAGATATCAATACGGAACATCATGAAATTTATTAATCAAGACCTGAGGACTAATCATGCTGGATTAAATGTTGTGCTCACAACTCTCAGGGAAAAGTTTTGGATCATACAGGGAAGAAAGGCTGTGCGGAAGGTACTATCAAGATGTGCAAGATGTAAACACCATGTGGTTAAGAAAATGCATGATCTCCGGCACCGTTACTTGAAGACCGGGTCAGAGACGCCAACACATTTGATGTTACGGGTGTAGACTTAACTGGCCTACTCAGGTTGAGAGATGGTAACAAGTGTTGGATAGTGCTCTTTACTTGTGCAGCGTATAGGGCTATCCACCTTGAAATGACAGCATCTTTGATAATGAAGAGTTTTTTAGACGCTCTTAGAAGATTCATAACAAGACGTGGAAAACCTAAGGTCGTCTATAGTGACAATGGAACCAATTTTGTTGGAGCTAACAATAGCTTTCGCTGCAAAGTAGGAGATAACTTAGATATGTTATGTATGTTTTGATTCCATAAGTTGTTAGAATCAAAAGGTGGGATGATATTAGGATGTTGGATGACGGGGTGTGTTTATTCTGTGGATCTGGGAACTTTTAAGATATTTGTATCCAAACCCCTGTTCTGTTGTTTGACTAAGAGAAATCGAGATGACATATAAACAAGTGTCAATAAATACCTAGTGAAAGAATAAAACGGGTAGTTTTGTTTCTGTCCTAACAACTATTACTAGTGAACAATTACTATTATATATCATTTTCATTATTGTTGTTTTGTAATTGCAATGCAATTTTACATGATCAAAATAGGGCGAATAAATAGTATTTCAGAAAACTGTACTTACTAGGCCGTCAAGAATTATTAAATTCACAAAACATGCTATAATATATAAACAATTGTAAAATCTCAAGTGCTAGTTGACATGAAACGAACACCATTTTTCACTACTAAATGCTCAAGCACAAAGAAAAAAAATCATGCAAATATCTCCTATAGGTACAGAGATAAAATTTTTGAAACACCCTTAAAAATGCCCAGTCCAGATCCTTTGTTAGGGATATTCAGGCCCAGACCGGAATGGGTTAAATTTAAGTTAATTTTAACTCCAGTATGCAGTTATCAGACTGTGCCTCTACATAGGCTTCTGATAAGCTCACCTGCATACACCCAGTGTCAGTGGGTAGGGTCTGAAACATCCCACTCTGACGAGTCTAGTGTCAGACCTAAGACGAAACGCTGGTTAATAGAGCAAATGCCTGAAAATTTTGCCCACTAACATTTATTTTTGATTTATCTATTACTAGCAAGATACCCGTGCTTCGCTACGGTATTATACTAAAATTTATAATTGAATGCTTATTGTTTTAGATATATAATCCGCCGAAATTCGCGATCTGACTCGTTTTCTGCAAGAATCCGCCAAAATTCGCGATCTGACTCGTTTTCTAATAGATTACGGCAAGTTTCCTCCCATTTCTTAATCTTTCTTTTCAGCAATCGACTTCGTACTTCCCGGGCTAGGTCCAGGTATTCCACCCAATCAATCAATCAATCAATCAATCAATCAATCAATCAATCAATCAATCAATACTGATCTGCATTTAGGGCAGTTGCCCAGGTGGCAGATTCCCTATCTGTTGCTTTCCTAGCCTTTTCCTAAATGATTTCAAAGAAATTGGAAATTTATTCAACATCTCCCTTGGTAAGTTATTCCAATCCCTAACTCCCCTTCCTATAAATGAATATTTGCCCCAGTTTGTCCTCTTGAATTCCAACTTCATCCTCATATTGTGATCTTTCCTACTTTTATAAACGCCACTCAAACATATTCGTCTACTAATGTCATTCCACACCATCTCTCCGCTGACAGCTCGGAACATACCACTTAGTCGAGCAGCTCTTCTTCTTTCTCTCAATTCTTCCCAACCCAAACATTGCAACATTTTTGTAACGCTACTCTTTTGTCGGAAATCACCCAGAACAAATCGAGCTGCTTTTCTTTGGATTTTTTTCCAGTTCTTGAGTCAGGTAATCCTGGTGAGGGTCCCATACACTGGAACCATGCTCTAGTTGGGGTCTTACCCGAGACTTATATGCACTCTCCTTTACATCCTTACTACACCCCTAAACACCCTCATAACCATGTGCAGAGATCTGTACCCTTTATTTACAATCCCATTTATGTGATTACCCCAATGAAGATCTTTCCTTATATTAACACCTAGATACTTACAATGATCCCCAAAAGGAACTTTCACCCCATCAACGCAGTAATTAAAACTGAGAGGACTTTTCCTATTTGTGAAACTCACAACCTGACTTTTAACCCCGTTTATCAACATACCATTGCCTGCTGTCCATCTCACAACATTTTCGAGGTCACGTTGCAGTTGCTCACAATCTTGTAACTTATTTATCACTCTAAAGAGAATAACATCATCCGCAAAAAGCCTTACCTCTGATTCCACTCCTTTACTCATATCATTTATATATATAAGAAAACATAAAGGTCCAATAATACTGCCTTGAGGAATTCCCCTCTTAATTATTACAGGGTCAGATAAAGCTTCACCTACTCTAATTCTCTGAGATCTATTTTCTAGAAATATAGCAACCCATTCAGTCACTCTTTTGTCTAGTCCTATTGCACTCATTTTTGCCAGTAGTCTCCCATGATCCACCCTATCAAATTCTTTAGACAGGTCAATCGCAGTACAGTCCATTTGACCTCCAGAATCCAAGATATCTGCTATATCTTGCTGGAATCCTACCCGGTCAGTTGGGTCCCTAAATCTTTGCCATCTTTTCCTGCAAGCATTTTAATATGGATCAAATCCTTCAGGAGTTCTGGCGTGGTGTTGTCCTGGATGCCTTGGCGGTACTGAACCCGCGGCCGGACTGCATTCTTAGTCATTACCCGTCCAGGACCCGTTTCCAGCGCGGTACGCACATTTGACGACGGTCCAGAACATTATTATTATTATTATTATTATAGATGTTCTGGACCCCACAGCAAGATGCAAGACCGCTACTTGGCGGTAAATTACATCTGCTGTCATTGTCATTGTTGACAATGTGACCAGCACCATTGTCGCGCGTAGGCAAGTGTGCGGGATTTCTGGTGATACGAATGACATAATTGCGTGCATTATTGACCTTATTATAAAGGTGAACAATTTGACGGTCAATGTCATTCCTATCGTTTATTTCAAATGTGTTAAAATTTTTAGTTATAAGCCAGGAAAATCTACTGTAATCTAAGAACATTCTCCAAAGGAAAAGATGGTTCTTGAAAACGAACCCAGGAAAGATTAAAAATGATCAGTTTATGATCAGAATAAGTACATCGAAAATCTACAGCCGGTTTCCAGTCATTCGACCGGGTCAGGAATGGAATGAATAAAGCCCCATCTAGCGGCGACAATAGGAATTGTGCCGGCTGCCGAAGCACTCCTCTAGGGCAATGATCGATGAATGACAAACAAAATGAAATATTGGACAGAGTTGCTGGAATGAATGATGACAGGGAAAACCGGAGTATCCTGAGAAAAACCTGTCCCACCGTTTTGTTTAGCACGAATGTCACATGGAGTGACCAGGATTAGAACCACGGAACCCAGCTGTGAAAGGCCGACGCGCTACCACCTGAACAACGGAGGCTCCTTATAAGTACATTATGATCAGTAAAATCAATTGGTCTCACCTCCCTTTACACCCCACCGCTGTTAAGTTTAATTACCCAACCCCCCCAAAAATTAAAAGAAGGCGTGTTTCTTTATGTTTAAAGGAGATTCCAAACACCAATGTTCACGTCTATTACTTTCCGTTTTGAGATATAAGTATCCCCATTAAATAATTCACCTTTTTACGCTTCCCTTCATACTCCTCCCCCCTAAGTGAATTTTCCGGCAAAAAATACTTGTTTCTTTAATAGTAAAGGATCTTCTAAATACCAATTGTCACGACTCTAACTTCTTCAGTTTTTCATTTGTCTCTCCTCATGATAGGAATTCAACTCCTTTTCACTCCCGCCTCCCAAGATGTTTCCCCCCAAAACGCGTTTTCCTTTGTTTTAAAGGAGATCCAAATACAAATTTTCACGTCTGTAACAACTTTAGATTTATTAGATGTATGTATTCTCATACAATTAAGTAAATTAATTTTTTATTTTTTTTCACCCCCCCCCACTACCTTCATTGGATTTTCCGCGAATACGTGTTTCTGTACTTTTAAAGCAGAATCCAAATATCAAATTTCACGTCTGTAACATCTTCATTTTTGAGATATCAGTAGCCTAATTAAAAGAATTCAACACCATTTTCAGTCACTCTTTATCTGCTGCCATTGTCATTGTTGACAATGTGACCAGCACCATTGTCGCGCGTAGGCAAGTGTGCGGGATTTCCGAAAACTAAAAATTCACATTTCATTATTCTTAATGGAGATAAAAAAATATCATTTTTCACTTCTGTAACATGTTAAGTTTTTTGAGATATACTGTTGAAATTCTCATTTTAAAATTTCACCCCTTTTTAGTTCCCCTTAAGTGGAGTTTCCAAAAACAAATCACCTATGTTTCTTTACATTTACAGGAGATTTCAAATACCCACTTTTTACGTCTGTAACATTTTAAGTTTCTCAGATATTCTACAGATATAGTCTTTCAAAAAATGAACCCCAATTTGTCACTCCTGTTTAACCGCCATTAATTGGATTTTCCAAAAACAAAAAATACGTGTTTCTTTATTTTTAAAGGAGATCCCATATACAAATTTTCAGTTCTGTAATATCTTCAGTTTCTGAGAGATATGTATCCTCATTAAAGGCATTCAACCCATTATTCACCCTTTTACAACCCTCCTATTGGGATTTACAGAAAACAAAAAAATACGTGTTCCTTTATTTTTAAAGGAGATTCTAAATACCACTTTTTACATCTGTAAACTTTTCAAGTTTTAGGATGTAGATACACTCATTTTAAAAATTCACCCCCCCTTTATTTGGATTTTCCAAAAACGAAAAAATACCTGTTTCTTTATTTTTAAAGTAGATCCCAAATACCAATTTTCAGGTCTGTAATATCTTCAGGTTCTGAAATATAAGTAGCCTCATTAAAGGCACTCAACACATTTTCATCCTTTTCCACCCTTCCTATTGGGATTTTCTGAAAACACGAAAATATGTGTTTATTTTTAAAGGAGATTATAAATACCAATTTTTACATCTATAAACTTTAAAAGTTTAGATATATAGATACACTCATTTTAAAAATGCACCCCCTTTTCACCCCCCCCCCCCCCATTAATTCGATTTTCCAAAAACAAAAAAATACGTGTTTCTTTATTTTTCAAGGAGATTCCAAACACCAATTTTCAAGTCTGTAATATCTTCAGTTTCTGAGATATAAGTATCCTCATTAAAGGCATCAACCCCTTTTTCACCCCTTTTCACCCCTCCTATTGGGATTTTCTGAAAACAAAAAAAATATGTGTTTCTTTATTTTTAATGAAGATTCTAAATACTAATTTTTACATCTGTAAACTTTCAGAGTTTTGAGATATAGATACACTCACTTTAAAATTTCACCCCCCTTTTCACCCTCCCATTAATTCAATTTTCCAAAACCAAAAAAATACGTGTTTCTTTATTTTTAAAAGAGCTCAGAAGTACCAATTTTCAGGTCTGTAATATCTTCAGTTTCTGAGATATAAGTAGCGGTATCCTGATTAAAGGCATTCAACCCCTATTTCACCCTTTTTCACCCCTCTTCTTGGGATTTTCCAAAAACAAAAAAATAGGTTTTTCCTTATTTTTAATGAAGATTCTAAATAAAAAATTTTACATCTGTAAACTTTTAAAGTTTCGAGATA
This sequence comes from Anabrus simplex, assembly GCF_040414725.1. Classification (NCBI taxonomy): domain Eukaryota; kingdom Metazoa; phylum Arthropoda; class Insecta; order Orthoptera; family Tettigoniidae; genus Anabrus; species Anabrus simplex. The sequence continues at coordinate 672,702,963 of NC_090266.1, read as the reverse complement.
TAGATACACTCATTTTAAAATTTCACCCCCCTTCTCACCCCATTAGCGACGGAATATCCAAAAATCCTCTCTTAGCGAGCACCTACATCTTAATATGAATCTATCCCGAAAATTTCATTTCTTTATGTCCAGTAGTTTTGGATCAGTCAGTCAGTCAGGTCAGGTCAGTCAGGACAAGTTATTTTATATACATAGATTTTGTGATTAACATTAGCTTTTGCATTTTCTACATTTGGAGAAGGGTACTGTATGTATGTATGTATGTATGTATGTATGTATGTATGTATGTATGTATGTATGTATGTATGTATCACAATAAGTAGATCTTAATTTCATCTCTATTATTGCTGAAGAGAGTGGCATGTGTATGTAACAATGGTTATGGGTAGGTCGTCTTTGTTTCTATCAGAAATCATTCCTTAACCTTATAAAAGTACACAAGCAAGTTATGATGATAGAAAAGTTTATATTTGAAGACAACCTTACAAAGGATCCACGCTGACAGAAACTTAAAGAGTGTTACAGGAGACCTTGTATGGAACAAGAAAGAGTCACTGAAAAGGAACTATTGAACACACTTGCTTCATACCACTTTATCCTCTGTGTGTGATAAATGGACTGTGAGGATAAAATATGTGAATAGAACCCAGGCAGCTAAAATGATGAGGTTTCAAATGCATGACCTGGCAAGACAAGGCAAGACAGAATTAAGAACAAAAATGAGAGAGACTTGGTCGAAGTTGACAGACTGGAGGATAAAATAACTGTACAGGGGCTGCCATGATATGTTGAGATGTTCACAAAAAACACCCTAAGAATGTATACCGGGTGAGTTGACTGTGCAGTTAGGAGCGCACGGCTGTGAGCTTGCATCCGGGAGATAATGGGTTCGAATCCCACTGTCGGCAGCCCTGAAGATGGTTGTCCGTGGTTTCCCATTTTCACACCAGGCAAATGCTGGGACTGTACCTCAATTAAGGCCACGGCTGCTTCCTTCCAATTCAAGACGCCAAGAACAAAAGGGAACATGCAAAAGAGAAAATTAAACTGGAAGGATTTGGACAGGAGGAGAAGTAGCTTGATAGAAGTTGTATGGATTTCATTTCATTTCATTTCAAGCAAGCAAGCAAGCAAGCAAATAAATAAAAAAGCATGATTAGGTCTATTGGACAGTAAGTACGAAAGGAAGAAATTCTGACAATGTGTTAATTAGAAACTGTGAATGTTCATTTTTAGTCATAGGAGTAGTTTACATTCAATATTAACAGGAATAGTTCTCAACCACATACAAAAATAGGGGAGAACGGATATAGGACATAATAATTACAGAAAGGAATATATGTTGTAATCACATGAACATGAAAGTTTCAGAGATATTAAATGTATTTTACTGCATGTTATCCACATTAGTTTTCTACAAGTAACAACATTGCATCATGGACATATGACATGAACCTGCATGTTCATCAAATCATCTGACAAACACTGAACATCCCTTTAAGAGGTCTTAAGAAATGCACAAATCTCCAGCCCATTAATGGCCCTGAAATCTGCCAAGATGACTGCCATCCAGCTAGATGTCATGTGGTCAGTATAATGAACAACAGTTGTACAGCTTAACTTTCATGACTTGATTCACTGCTGCTCATTCTTCTAAAGTTTCTTAGTTAACCTCACCACAGCCTATTCAATTCTAAGACCAAAATTGTTGGACGAGCCAAGTTTTGAATCCAAGACCTCTGGGTGAGAGAGACGCTACCATTACACTGAAAGACTTATGAGATGACATACTGCAGGGTAATAATTCTGCCTTTTCAACTATTACCTTAGCCTATATCCGACTCCACGGCTACATGGTTAGTATACTGGCCTTTGGTCACAGGGGTCCCGGGTTCGATTCCCGGCAGGGTCGGGAATTTTAACCATTATTGGTTAATTTCGCTGGCACAGGGGCTGGGTGTATGTGTCGTCTTCATCATCATTTCATCTTCATCACGATGCGCAGGTCGCCTACGGGAGTCAAATCAAAAGACCTGCATCTGGCGAGCCAAACTTGTCCTCGGACACTCTCAGCACTAAAAGCCATACGCCTTTTTTTTTTTTTTTTCCACTTGAGCCAATGCAATAATTCTGCCTTTTCAAGTATTACTTTAGCCTATCTTACACCTTTCAAAAGAGGTACAAAATTTTAACACACGATTAAATGCTGATTAACAGCGCCAAGATTTGATATCTTCGACACAAAAAGAATGCACCTCAGCAGCCGCATCCCACAGCCTGCCAAATGACTAGCATATAAATCACATCACATCACATCAAATCAAATCAAATCAAATCAAATCAAATCAAATCAAATGCAAGTGATAGATTCAAATTCATAAATAATGACAACTGAAGTATTTGAGGAGAATAATTAATTTTGATCTGTATTGCACTGAATAAATATAAAACCATGCAATTATAACATTCCACAAAGTGTCTAAAGCAGCATTATATCAAGGATATTATAACTATTCACAGAAAAAAAGTAAGTCCATAGCCAAGTGAGAAGAGAAGTGTTGAGCCATGTATTACAATTTGTGTTTCATAGTTCCTACCTAGTACTTGCCTTATGTACAGTGAGAATGTCCGGGAAGGAAGCCAGAATGCCTTTATAGATATGGAGCATATCACCCAATGGTTCCCAGTCTGATTTGGGCTGATCCTCAAAAAGTTTTCCAATTTCATTGTATGTCTCACCAGTCTTCCTTACAGCTTGGCTTAAGTTTCTTCGTGATCTACCTAAAATTAAAGTTAAAAAATACATTTTTTTTTTTTTTTTCGTACAAAGGAAGAAGATCTATCCCCAAGGGTCGCACAAACTGAAAGAAAGATGGTATATTTATGGGCAGAATTTTCAACGAGTATTTTTCATGCGAAGTTGACTACACAAAACTATTATGGTACACAGTAGCAGTCAGTAAATGAAAATCAGATATACAGGGATATTCAGTTGAGTTGACACCTCAAATAACTAGTGATCCGTTCAAGATACTGATATTGTGTTTTCACTTTTGGTAACGGTACCAAGAGGGTCAGTGCTTTATCATGCCATCAATATCTTCCGAAATAATGGTACTAACTTCGATTTTTCAAATGGAACTACGTTTCCTGCATATAGCCTTAAAGCTACAACCATTACAAATTCATCACCGTGGTTATTTTGAAAAATCAGGCAAGTACTTATTCTCAAGAAAATGTAATGTATTCAAACAAGCGTCATTTGCCAGCTGGGAATTGCCCCTTTCGATTTGCACTACGTATGAAACATGAGCTAGCTGTTGACATACATAGTTGCTTCACCTTTATCTGACAGATAGGTATTCTCTCTACTGTGCTCATAAATACAGTATGATAAAACGTATGGTTTCTTAGCGGGTGCCCCCTGTTTCAGCAGGTCTTATTGTAATACACGAATTTTAACCTAATTAGCTGAAGAAGGGAATGAATGAACATATTCTCGAAACATGTACTAGATATAATGTAAATGTGAAATGTAAACAAATTATTTAACGCATAGTATTGACTAGGCGGATCATCTATCTCTCTATTTACTGTGATTAATTCAATACAGACCCAATACTGGCCATTATGGTCAAGATTATTAATAGAAAGTGGGAAGACAGAGAGGATGTTCATTTGCTTTCTACTGCTGAGGAAGACTTGGACTTTGAAGTAGTGAAAGTTCACAGAAAACGAGGTGAGAGGCAAGAAGAAGTAAAAAGAACCCAAGGGTGTTGGATGGTACAACAGCAAAATGAATGCTGTAGATCGTCGAGACCAAGTCCTTGCGAGTTTTCCTGTAATGTGACATACTATCACGGGTTATAGAAAGATAATGCTGTATCTCTTGGATATGGCTATCTTCAATTCAAATGTTGTATTCAAGGAGGTTACTGGCAGGTGGCTGCATTATAATGAGTTCTGCACAACAGTTGCCAAGCAAATGTTGCAGATTATTTTTCTCCCTCCTAGAACACCAAAAGGGAAACCATTCAGTAAAGACTGCCCTCTGCAGTTTCAGGGACAAGTATGGGGCCATTTTTTGGTCCCTATTTCTCCAATGGAAAGGAAAAACCATGCTTCCAGGCCCTGCAAAGTGTGCAAGAGTCATAAATTAAAGTCAGAAGTCAGGTAACTATGTGAAAAATGTGGTATGCCACTTCATCTGGAGAGCTGTTATGGTGATTCACTACTGAAGACTGAAAAATGGTTACTGAACATTTAGATATCGATCTGCAATGAAAGCAGCTTTCAACAAATGTACATTTATTAATAATTCTCAATAAACCAAGTTACTACATAATTCTCAAAAATAAATAGTTTTCTGCCCCTGCAGGTAGAACAATTATTCAGCTTCCAATGAGGTCGAAGGCTGTACGCCATGATATAGATGGCCAGGCAGGCATCAGTTTTTGAAAATGAGACGAAGTCTTTCATAGTGTATTGGCACTGCTATGGCTCCAAGTAGCCTATGCAGTGGCCTCCACAGTACTGTATGCACTAACCATGCATCTTGCTAGGTGTGCTATCTACCAACTGATGAGCCCAACTTAGCACACTGGGGCAAAAAGCTGGCAACCAGGAATGAGTTAGCTGGAAAATGTATATCCATAACGGACCAACTATACTGGCTGTACGCTATATGGGCTGTGTCATTTATTGCGGAGAACAAAGCCCGCAAAGTGAACATTCTTTGGTTTTCATCCTTATTACTACAAAACAAACATGTTATATGCAATGATTGGCACTGCAGTATACGATTTGGTTCATACAGTTCTCAGAAAAAAACAACAACTGAGCCAACAATAAAAACTATGCTTACCTTCTTAACAAAGTGAATATGTTCCAACTACAATACTTTTAAGATTTACTGGAGGGTGGGACTGGCAGATGCCAACATGATGGGTTTATTCTGTTCTTTACAATTTTGCTTTACATCTCACCGACACAGGTAGGTCTTAAGGCGACGATGAGATGAGAAAGCCAGGGAGTGGAAAGGAAGCGACCATGGCCTTCGTTAAGGTTCAGTCCCAGCATTTGCCTGGTGTGAAAATGGGAAACCAAGGAATAACATCTTCAAGGCTGACTACAATGGAGTTCGAGCCCACTATCTCCCAGGTGCAAGCTCACAGCTGTGCAGTCTTTACCGCATGGCCAACTTGCCTGGTTCTTCTGTTCTAGAAGTCTTTTTAGCACGTGAAGAGTAGGTTTATCGTAAATCATGTGGTGCTCTGGTTGAGAAAGATGTTTCTGTGTAGCTTTGAGAATCTCTGTGGATTTCAACAAATTCTTGAAACTTCCAACTAATTTTCTACATTATTTGCTCAATATTCTTTGAACTAAAAAAGTCCCTCTTTTAGAACAACCTGTAGTGTATGAGCTACATGCAGAAAATGCAGAAATTTTCCCAAACTCACGGCATTTACTACATTTTGACCATTGTCACGAATCACAGTTATTTTTTGTCCATTAAATCCCAAGTTTCTGATATGAGTAGGCTGGCTGGTATTTAAGAACTGTGATTATGATGATGATGATGATGATGATGATAATGAGCACAATGATTTTGAAATAGAATGAATGGCCACAGCCTCTACGTACCACGGGAGACATTCAATAAATTTCCAAATTCTTTGCAATCATTTAAGAAAAGGCTAGGAAAACAACAGATAGGGAATCTGCCACCTGGGCAACTGCCCTAAATGCAGATCAGTAGTGACTGATTGATTGTACCATTGTCATTTCTTAATTTCTTACCAATTTCACTGTTCTAAATTACTTTGTTAGAATGTACATGCTTAGTAAAACAATTTTATGAAACAAGGTGACATGCTTCTTCAGGTTACTACCGTTATGACATATTTCTCGTTGCGAGAAACTCTTTTTTTTATTTTGCAAATGTGGCAAATAGCACCATTATCACTGACAGGATCCAATAGGAAATAGTTCCACATTTCATTCATACTATCCAAAAGTGGTAGATTACAAAACGCACCATCTTCTACCACTTCAAAATAACAATTGACATGAGATCTTAAAATACTGATCTAAAATCATAATGTTATTTGCATTACATCCCACTAACTACTTTTACGGTTTTCGGAGACGCCGAGGTGCCGGAATTTAGTCCTGCAGGAGTTCTTTTACGTGCCAGTAAATCTACCGACACGAGGCTGACGTATTTGAGCACCTTCAAATACCACCGGACTGAGCCAGGATCAAACCTGACAAGTTGGGGTCAGAAGGCCAGCGCCTCAACCGTCTGAGCCACTCGGCCCGGCAATATAAAATCAAAATCAGGTTTCATGCTAAAGATGTTGACATTTTTGCAATAACTTGCATCCTTGCTTTTGATTTGATAGTTTAAACAGACCACAGGATTTGTTCACTGAATGTCTCTGCTATTAATTACACTCAGAACTAGGTTATTTTGCAGGCAGAGCATGTTTTTTTTCTATAGCCATCTAAAATTAAAATAAATATTGCTACAAATAAATTAGTGCAATATCACATTCGAAAATATCATCCTCTAACTACAATCTGACATGTTTGATTGCCCTCGTACATGACTTTTAGATAAATTGGTACTTAAGACATACTGGCACTAGAACATCTGCAGGAATTTGGAGGAAGGTCCCATTTGTTATGGGATCAGTAGAGCTATAAACGAGCCTAATTTCTTGCTATACTTGCCACCTGTTGTTTTGAAATTTATGAGCTGAGACATGCTCCTTGCGACCACTTTAAAATCTGCTAAGTCTGACAAGCTGACAATATTAATTAAAAATATTAGTATTGCATTAACATATTTTGAAAAGTACCGAGCTCATCTGTAGCAGTATTGTTTAACATCAATACCTCTTGGGTATTGAGATAATATTGAAAGTATGGAGAACCCATCTCCAATTAAAACTTTTGTTCTCAGATTTACTTCAGGGCTATATTAAATTATATTAGTTATAGGAGTGCTAGAATATTTTGTTATTACATTTGTTATTTAGTTTTTCTTGTTAATACCTTCCATAAATTCAGGGGCACGTTATATTCGGGCCAGCATGGTATGTACCTGTTATATGCAGCTGAGGGCTGGCCAGAGTCAAAAAATGATGAAAATCAAATACAGGTGGCAGAAGTGAAACTTCTGACGTGTATGTTACAGGAAACAAAATGAGATAGTGTGGAAAGGGAGAAAATTGGAAAGGTGGAAAAGTTGAGTGATAAAACGGGGGAAAAATAATGTAGATGGTTTGGACATTTTGAACAGATGAATAGATGAAGAATGTCAAAACAAACAATGGAAAATGGAAATAGAAATGAAAAGGAGGAGTGGCTGAAGGATACTGGGTTTATAGTAGGACGACATGTTCAAGGAAAGCATTAAAATAATGGAACGGTCTGGAACATGGTGAAAAGATAACAACAAGGAGAATGACGAAGAGTAGGTTAAGTCTCTCAATTAAATTCGGCTTTGGGAACATTATATGACTGCAGCATATTTTATTTGTTTTTATACAGGGTTATTCACGTAACATGTTACATGGAAATAACTTCTAAACCATTAAATATATCGGCATTCTGTTTTCATATTCGTAAATGGTACCCAGGGTCTTGTAAGATAACGTGCTTCTTAGTCTCAAGGGGTGATTAAAAACCGAGATATTGATACTAACTCCATATTTTAAATGGAACGGCAGAAATTCATACAGCTGGCCTAAAAGTTCAACTGCGTACAAGTTCAAATATGTAAGTATTTTCGAAATCGAACAATTGCTTTTTGAGATATAAATAAGAACAGCATGCGTGGTTTTGCATGCCGCATCTGACGGCGTGAAGTCGGGCGAGGACATATTGACGCGCAAGCAGTTTTCTGGGAGTGAGTTCATTCACAGAACGGATACCAAGCATGTACTGTAAACATAATGTGATGTATCGTAACATACCCTGGGTGTGCAACATTATGGTATGACTGGCAAACACACAACGGGGAAGGGAGATTAAAGTTGTTTTGTTTTGTTTTGTTTTGTTTTGACATCTATGTGTAATAGGTTGCGCTCAGTTTAGCGTCTTTTCCAACGGATGAGAATGGGAAGGATTTGGAAAGGAAGTCGGCCGTGGCCTATCCCAAAGGTACCTATCCGGCATTTGCTGGTGTTGAACATGGGACACCATGAAAATTACTTTCAGGTTGGGCGAAGCAGTACTCGAACCTGCGCTCTCCCGAATGCGCGCTACTAAAGTCGCGCTTGAGCTCCGCGGAGAGTAATGCATATAAAATAAATAAATAATAGTGTTGCTGCCATCTTACCACGATCAGCTCGGAACATCCCATATAATAATTCGAGCTGTTTGTCCCCTAATGTATAACCTATCCCAACCCAAATAATCCAGCATTGGTGACACTGCTCCTTCACCTGAAATAACGCAGCACAAAACGAGGTGCGCTTTGTAACCCCCCCCCCTAAACCCCCCACCCACACCCCCACACCCACACCCCCACCCAAGCAAACGGGGCTAAATGACCACACTGTCAAAGCTCCGGAAATGAAATAACAACAAACAGCCACTCTTCTCCGCAGCCTGTCAAATTTCTTAATTACGCGTAGCGGCTAGCATTCATAGCTGTCACCGCAGTGGTCTGGGTTCAATTCCCGGCCCTGATAAGCAATTTAAATCTGGTTGGAGGGCTGGAACGGGGTACACTCAGCTTCTGAGGCAAAAGGAGAAGAGGTGGTTTCTGGACCCATCTCAGCTATCCTGGAAGTGTTTTTCCGTGGTTTCTCACCGCTACTCCAGGCAAATGTTGGGATGGTTCCTTACATACGACAACGGCCCCCTCCGCCCCAATTCCTCACCTGAATTACAGGTACAGTTACACTACTACAGACACCACAATAACGTAGGTTACCAGACACAGTCTAACAGACATACAGTACACACATACACACACCCAAGCACATGGGGCTACATGACCACAATGTCCAAGCCCCGGAAATGAAATAACAACAACTATTCTTTGTACCCCGTCAAGTGTCTTAATCACGTACGTCTGGAGAGGAACCTGAACAATAAGATGCATTACTGGAAGTGCGACCGTATACGCATTACTGTTCTGGAGTAGACTTAGTGTTTGAAAATGTGGATGTTGTCATTCAATTGGAAATAGTAAGGTAAGGTAGTGTAGCTGCTATTAGAGGGCGTAGGAGGGGAAGGTCTTGTCTGCCCTGTGTCTCATGGGCCTTATGTACAGTACAGTTTTGGAGTACGTCTGGAGTACTTACGTAATGCCCTACACAAACCAAGAGAAACTGGACATGCTTCTCCTGTATGGCAAGTGTGGAAGAAGTTCTAGGAGATCTTCGCAACTGTATGCTGAGAGGTATCCTGCCTGGGTCATCCGACACACGACAATACGACGCCTTTGCCGCAAGTTGTTGCACAACAGACACTGGAATAATAATGTGAAGAGAAACAGGAGCACACCAGCGACAGGGGAAGAGAAGGCAATAGGTGTTCTGGCGGCCGTCGCCCATAACCCACATACTACCTCACACGTAATTGCGTGTGATGCCGGGATAAGCCAGGTAAGTGTCATTTGCATTTTACAGCGACACAAGTTTCATCCCTATCACTTATCTTTGCATCAACAACTTGATGAGTGAAATTATGGAAAACGTGTGGATTTCTGCCGTGTTGTTCTTTTGCGAGTACTGGACGACAGGAACTTCCTGCAGAGACTTCTCTTCACTGATGAAGCGTACGTTCAACAACCATGGACATATCAATCTACGGAATATGCACTACTGGTCTTGTGAGAACCCACACTGGCTCAGGCAGATGGATCATCAGCAGCAATGGGGTGTCAATGTGTGGTGCGGGATAATCGGCGACCATGCAGTAGGGCCATATTTTATTGAAGGTACTTTAACGAGGAACAGATATGCCGAATTTCTATCAGTAGTGTTACCGGTTCTCCTGGAAAACATACCCCTTAACATACGACAGGATATGTGGGTTCAGCACGACGGGTCTCCTGCCCACTATTCGCTTGTGGCCCGGCAAGTCTTAAATGAGATATTCCCCGGTCGATGGATCGGACGTGGAGGCGCCATCAGGTGCCCAGCACGGTCATCTGATTTGACACAGCTGGACCTTTTCCTCTGGGGTACGTGCAAGGACATAGTCTACGCGCAAGCTCCAACACCACCACAGGATCTCATGTGACGTACCATCGCAGCATGTGCTGCAATATCGACAGAAACTCTTCGGTCTGTAACAACCCTCCCTGTCCAGAGTTCGCCTGCCATACACACTTTGCAAACCCATCACATGTGTATGAGGTGCTTATATGCCTGGTATCCATTCTGTGGCTGAGCTCATTCTCAGGAAACTGCCTGCGCGTCAGTATGTCCTTGCCCGACTTCACGCCGTCTGATGGAGCATGCAAAACCGCAAATGTTGTTCTTATTTATATTTCAAAAAGCAATTGTCCGATTTTGAAAATACTTACATATTTGAACTTGTATGCAGTTGAACTTTTAGGCCAGCTGTATGAATTTGTGCCGTTCCATTGAAAAATATGGAGTTAGTATCAATATCTCGGTTATTAATCACCCCATGAGACTAAGTAGCACGTTATTTTACAAGACCCCAGGTACCATTTACGGATATGAAAACAGAATGCCAATATCTTTAATGGTTTAGAAGTTATTTCCGTGTAACATGTTAGGTGAATAAACCTGTATTTGCCTTCATGCAAGTTGTAAGGTGTTAAATGAAAGAAATTATGTATCAGTTAATTTGTAAGAGGTCTGCTTTTTGTATCAAAGAATTTTACCGGTACACAAAATTCAAACTGGAAATTTTAGCTAATGATAACGTCCAGTTAACCATCATCATTTGAGATACAGAGGTGCTGGAATTTTGTCTCGCAGAATTTCTTTATGTGCTGGTATATCCCCTGACACCACGCTAACATAACTGAGTACCTTGAAATACCATTGAACTGAGTCAGGACTGAACCCACCAACCTGACCTTAGGTAACCAGAGCTCTTCAGTCAAAGCCACTTACCCTAGCAGATCAACCAAGCATGATGGTAACCAGACAGTGATATCATTGAAGCATTTGGTAAACAGTTTAAAACCGTTTCACTGAAGTTTGGCACTAAACATGAGTAGGTTACATCCTATTTGGGTATATTTTAACAGTTATAGTTCCAGCAACAAGCAGGACTGAAACAGAGCGTTAAAAGTAACAAGCTTTATTGACTTGAAATCAAGTAAAGAGTGTTTAAGCTGTCCGCTTATTCAATACAATATAATTTATTAGATCTAGGGCATGTTTCTTCCCCTAACGGACATCATCAGCTAGAATATTTCACAAAATACATCAGATATAAAATCACATTAATAGATTGGCAAGACATAAATTAAAACAGACAATCATACACAAGGACATTTAAAATAAAATAGTTGCAAACATGATTAAAGTTCTAAGTCATGTTGTCAATAATATTGATTATTCATTTAGCTAAAAGTTTTAATGTGGAACAGTGGACTTTTATAATTTAAGAACATTGTATATTTAACATATGCACATAATAGTAATGTTAAGTTTTAATTCTCATATCATTTAACGTAGACGATTTCTTAAGCCAGTACAACGAATATTCGCAAACTGGCAATGTTTTACCCACTGCGTGACATTCTTACAGTGATGTTTTAATTACATGTTATGTTGGTCAGCTGAAGATGACCTCCACAAGGTCGAAACTGGTACTGTAAAATAATAACATATAAATAAAGTATTGATTAGGTAGAAGCTTCAAAACTTCATATTTGTGAACATTAAAATCAATACAGAAATGAAACTTATAGATTGTGATACCTTAAAACACAGTTGAAACAGATGACTGCTGACAACATGTTCGTTCAACACAACACGTGGTCACAAGTATACTCCTCTTAAACCATAACTCCAACTAAACAGTAACTAACTCTACCATCAAGACCACCTCTTTATATGTGTGCCTGGCCAGGCTACTAGAAGGATACATTTTCTCATAAATTCTAGTGCGCTTAAGGCCCACATATTAATGTACAGAATATTCTACCAAGTTCTTGTCTACCCAGTACCATTCTGGATGTTACAGTGTGTTTCACAATTCTGTAGTGGATCACAAATCATTAATACAGGAAAGAACAAATTATATAATATTAATTACATGTTCTTACATTAACTAAACTCATAAATATCTTCTTCTTTCTTCTTAATTTGCTACTGCTTTTCCCCACAACGGTGGGGTCGCGGGTGCGAACCGTGTCGCACAAGTGGATTTGGCCCTGTTTTACGGCCGGACGCCCTTCCTGGCGCCAACCCTATATGGAGGGATGTAATCACTACTGCATGTTTCTGTGGTGGTTGGTAGTGTAGTGTGTTGTCTGAATATGATGAGTAGAGTGTTGGGACGGACACAACACGCCCATTCCCCGAGCCAGCAGAATTAATCAGAAGCGATTAAAATCCCCGACCCGGCCAGGAATCGAAACTGGGACCCTCTGAACCAAAGGCCAGTATGCTGACCATTCAGCCGAGTCGGACAAACTCATATAAATATCTATACACAGCAAATGTTTCATGACATAACCTCACAAATAATGCAATCGTAAGCTAATAATGATACTAATAAGTGGATGTACATCACAAGTCATAATAATATTAATAATAATCATCATAATCGTAAAATAATAATAATAAAAATTCGGGCTCGATACTTGCATTATCTACCCATGGGTGAGAGAATATTGTTTTCAAGTTTATCACACTTGCGTCAGGTCTCACCTGCATCCTGCATGATGTGGACCATTGGTTCTCCTCGCCTAGAGAAAACAATTTTTCTTTTTGCAAGTTGCTTTACATCGCACTGACACAGATAGGTCTTATGGCAACGATGGGACAGAAAAGGGCTAGGAGTGGTTAGGAAGCGGCCGTAGCCTTATTTAAGATACAGCCCCAGCATTTGCCTGGTGTGAAAATGCGAAACTACGGAAAACCATCCTCAGGGCTGGCGACAGTGGAGTTCGAACCCACTCTCTCCCGAATACTGGATACTAGCTGCACTGAAGCGACTGCAGCTATCGAGCTCAGTAAAAACATATTTGTAATCATTCAGACCATGAAAGATTACAGGATCGCAACCATCCTGATGTGCTAATGAAATTTGACTCTACTATATACATAAACTGAGAAAAATAAAAATTTGTAACCAACATAATTAGAAATCCATCCTTCCATAAAGAAGAGTTATTTGACTGGAAGTTGCTGGGGAATGTGATCACTGATAACAGCATTTGGAGAAATTAATTCAGACATCAACAGACAGTGAATTCAAAGGAACAGTAATCATAGCACAACTCACCTCTGGAACCATCCATTTCAAAAGCCTGCCCAAGGGAAAGGAATGCTTGACCTATCTTCTGATATTCTCTTTTATACGGACCTTGGTGCTTTTTAGTTTGATCAATGCCTGTCGCCATTAAGTTTTTCACAGCATTATCCATCCCATGAATAAACTTTGAAAACATATCAGTCTCTTGCTCCCTAAAATAAAAGACAAACAACAAACCTAAATTACCAGCAAATGAAGATTGAATCACTATTTCATGGGAGATTACATTAGTTGCTGATCTTGTGAATGGTAAGAACAGGATGAGTATGGAAGAAAGTACAAAAAGAAATATTTACTTCTTAATAAAAGAAATCAGATTCAAAACATCCAAGTGATATACATACAAGCCTACCAGGTACAACCCCATAAAGCAGCCCAACGGTACAAATAAAATTTAACTGTTCCATCAACCAAAATACATTGCAAATAGCCATAAATAATAATTTAATAAATACTTCAGAAAGATATTTGCAGTGGTGTCTCAACAGCGCACCAATCGTAAACATCTTGGAGAGGTGTGCAATCACAAATGATTAGCGCAATGCCACATTGGGACAAAATGCTGGCAATTTCACAATTGGAAAAGCCTAAAGAGCCAGAATAGTTAAATAACTACTATTAGAGTTAATTTTGCTGGTTCTGAGGATGATAGCTTAACAACTGAAACACACAAACACATCTTGCCCCCACCACAACGTAAGATAATGTAGTGTTCGAAACTGAGTTATACGTACATCAATCAATCAATACTGATCTGCATTAAGGGTAGTTGCCCAGGTGGCAGATTCCCTATCTCTTGTTTTCCTAGCCTTTTCCTAACTGATTTCAAAGAAATTGGAAATTTATTGAACATCTCCCCTGGTAAGTTATTCCAATCCCTAACTCCCCTTCCTATAAATGAATATTTGCCCCAGTTTGTCCTCTTGAATTCCAACTTTATCTTCATATTGCGATCTTTCCCACTTTTATAAACGCCACTCAAACTTATTCGTCTACTAACGTCATTCCACGCCATCTCTCCGCTGACAGCTCGGAACATACCACTTATATCACAAATATTATTGTAATATTTATAGATCCACCTTTTCAATACAATACAATCCACTATTTCATGTGGTTAAAATTTATACATAATACATAAAAGTCATAGGTACATGTTTCAACCTTTTTTTTTTTTTTTTTTTTTACGGGCATCATCAGCCTATATCAATCTTGAAAATTACTGGATACGTGATCTTTCTAATCTTATAAACTATAGAGTAAAATGTTGGACAATGATCTCATAAAATGTTGTACTATAACATCTAAAACAGGGGTATTGCACAGAAAGTATGTTAAAAAAATACTGTGAATTAACTGCTTTTAAAGATTGTAACATAGTTAATCATGAATATTTGAGTGTTTAAAACCAAAATGGATCCTCTCCGTATACATCATTAGGACTGCGATGACCTTGAGTGTAAAAGCACAATCATCCAAGGGGAGATGTTTACTCTATTCCCATAGCATGAGTTCAAGTTTATAGTAAAATCAATGTCAGTTATTTAAAATAGAAGTGTGCACGTATCAAATGTATTAAAATATGTAAGGTTGATTTATCAGACAGTCGTAGACGTTGCTCATGATAGAATGTAAAACTCGATCATTTCTTCAAACAAATGTTTCAACAGGGTTAATAACACCCACTTGACCGTCTTTTGGATCCAACTGATTACCGTACTAACATAACTATACACTGACATCAGCTAGCTTTGACACAACATTCTATCATTAGCAATGTCTCCACAAGAAGTCTCATCTTCTTTTCTACGACTCTCTGATAAATCAACCGTACATATTTTAATACATTTGATACGTGCACACTTCTATTTTAAATAACTGACATTGATTTTACCATAAACTTGAACTCATGCTACGGGAATCGAGTAAACATCCCCCCTTTGATGATTGTGCTTTTACAATCAAGGTCATCACAGTCCTAATGATGTATAAGAAGAGGATCCATTTTGGTTTTAAACGTTCAAATATTCATGATTAACTACGTTATAATCTTTAAAAACAGTTAATTCACAGTATTTTTTAACATACTTTCTGTGCAATACCCCTGTTTTAGATGTTATAGTACAACATTTTTGAGATTATTGTCCGACATTTTACTCTATAGTTTATAAGATTAGAAAGATCATGTATCCATTAATTTTTAAGATTGATATAGGCTGATGATACCTGTAAAAAAAGGGTGAAACATGTACCTATGACTTATGTATCATGTATAAATTTTAACCACATGAAATAGTGGATTGTATTGTATTGAAAAGGTGGATCTATAAATATTATAATAATATTTGTGATATACATCATCTTCAATACGGAACAAAAATGAGAATAGTTACTTGTAACATACCACTTAGTCGAGCAGCTCGTCTTCTTTCTCCCAATTCTTCCCAGCCCAAACTTTGCAACATTTTTGTAACGCTACTCTTTTGTCGGAAATCACCCAGAACAAATCGGGCTGCTTTTCTTTGGATTTTTTCCAGTTCTTGAATCAGGTAATTCTGGTGAGCGTCCCATACGCTGGAACCATACTCTAGTTAGGATCTTACCAGAGACTTATATGCCCTCTCCTTTACATCCTTACTACAACCCCTAAACACCCTCATAACCATGTGCAGAGGTACCCTTTATTTACAATCCCAGATATGTGATTACCCCAATGAAGATCTTTCCTTATATTAACACCTAGATACTTACAATAATCCCCAAAAGGAACTTTCACCCCATCAACACAGTAATTAAAACTGAGAGGACTTTTCCTATTTGTGAAACTCACAACCTGACTTTTAACCCCGTTTATCAACATACCATTGCCTGCTGTCCATCTCAACATTATCAAGGTCACGTTACAGTTGCTCACAATCTTGTAACTTATTTATTACTCTATACAGAATAACATCATCCGCAAAAAGCCTTACCTCTGATTCCACTCCTTTACTCACAGAGCAAATCTTATGTATAACTAAGAATTACTTACAAATCAGGTTTAGATATTACACCATACCATTATTAAAATAATTTTGTCTGTTTTGGGGAATAAAATTTCAAAGATATACGTTAATAATATAATTTGTACTTTAATATATCAGCACAGCGTGTAGAACAGAAAGTATGCACAGTTCTTCTCGCGCCCATACACTTGCCATTGTCTGCGACAGGCACTGCAGTATCTAGAATAAACTGTGGCATGACAGTCACTAGATGCTGATGCAGCACCTCTTATTACGGACCAAAGTTCAGTTTATTTTTACGTTCGTGAATCTGTGAATGTTCATAAGACATTCCCCTGACTGAAAAGAATGCTTCAGACCTCCACACAGAATGAAATGAAGGCAATCCGAAGGTCATTGCTTATTGTTTATGCATTTTGAGCAGCCAAATCTAATTATGAATGTCAGCTCACCACTCAAAAACCTCCAGATTTGCTAATAATAATAATAATAATAATAATAATAATAATAATAATAATAATAATAATAATAATAATAATAATAATAATAATAATGAAGAATAAATTTTACCTCTACAACCCCCTTCAAAAAGGCTAGATTTGGTGAGATACCACTCACTTTCACAATACTAGGTATGGTGCCTTGGCAGTATAATGATTTTCTGTAGTTTGCTCTTTTGTTGTTAGTCAGAAGGTATTTTAATGAATTTCTATACTCTTTGAGTGCAGTCTGTTAGGCCCCTTTAAACAACAAGCATCATCATCATCAGTGAGTGCAGTCCGATTGCTGTGACGGAGACATGCCTTACTGTCTTTAAATGTGTTGTGTGTCCGTTACAAGGACAATTAATGTGTGAAGGGAAGAGTTACAAGAAAAAAAAAGAAACTGGGCTAATCAGTTACCTGAGAAATATTTTATTCAATTACAAATTACTTTTTCAACACAGAATCAATAAAACTACAATTGCAAATACAATTACTTTACAGAACACTAGTCTTAAGAAAACACTTTTTTTTCTTTTTTTTCTTTTTTCGGATGAAGCTGTAACAATAACGAAGCTTGCCAGGAAAAGATATTATTAATTTTGTGTGGGTTCTTTTTAGTATGCAGACATTAAGTGTCTGTCATCACTAGGTGAGACTAAACACAAGAGCATAGAACTTTCAAAATAATCAAATCATTTGCCATTTACTTTACAAATAAAAATAACTGGTTCTTATGGCTAAATTTCTAACTGTTTGGGTGAATACATCTGTGTATTTATTGAAAAGGCCCCCTACAGGAGCACCTGGGTTTGATTTTAAGAACATCGCTGGGATAAGTATGATCTGCCTGGAAGTACTGGAGAGGTAAGAAAGTACTTCAACCAGAAGTGGTGAAGTTATTAGTTCTACTGTAGTCAAACTGAAAAGTTATCTTCATCATTTAGTTTTTCCTGCTTCTGCCTCTGATGTATATTAATTACCAGAAAGTAATGATTAAAATTTTATTTCAAGAAGTAAATTACACATAAAAACACTTCTTGTAAAATGTAATGATTACAAGTAAAAGTTCCTAATAATTTAATTGTTACAAGTAATCTCATTACTTTTACTCAATTCCTTTGCAACTCTAATGATGAGGTAACGCATTTCATTATACAACCCAAAATGAGCAAAATGCTTTTGAAGTGTCCCATAAGGACAGAAATCTCACTGTGTGATGATCTTTTTTCATGGCAAGCACATCATTAAGGCTGATAAATTTGTGATTAACAGCAGAGATGGAACTTACACGACTGAGATGGCTGTCATCATCCATAAGGATGAGGAACACGATAAAATGTAACGACTAGCTTATGGTGAGGGTGAGTACCAAGAATGAATCCACAGTAATGCAGTGTGTATACTATCATGTTTTCTACACAGTAGGAGTAGAAGTGGAACTGGAGTCGAAATTCTTGCAGTGAAGTGAATATCTCAGAAATTTTCCACAATACTTTCACTTTAAAAAGTAATTTAGACTTAAAACAATCTTAAAAGTCCATTAAAACTCTAGGTTATTGTTTTGAAAATATATAAAAAAAAAAAGGCTCCCCACTGTTTAAAAACGGCTTGCACTTGTTGGCCCATCCTTGATCGTTGCCACTGTACACTGGATTTTTATTTTTTCCATGTCTAGAGCTGAATTTAATATCTTACAATTTGCTTATGTATATATATTACACAGGATAAAGAAATTACCTACGGTGGTACACAAGAAAGGCCGTACGTTTGTACAAATATTGCTCGCAAACGGTATCTTCCTTTTAGTAGCATCTTACATTGTGGAGCGCAGCTAGCGCCGCTCTGCGGCATATCCACTGAAACAGGTGAAATGATCACACTTTCTCTTCTATATGCTACGGTATCTGGTTTGTAACATTATTAATGAATACACTGACAATGAAACATAACAGAAATTGCTAAACCTTTACCTTTAATATTAATCACAACCTCTCACCTTAAACTTCTTTTCACTTAAACAAGGAAACTCATAATATTACCGACACTGCAAAAAATGGTTGTGGTGTCGGTTACTGGAGTCATGTCCCAGTTCGTGGACCATGGACAACTGCTGAGTGAACTAGTATGTGGTCCTAAGTGTCGGGATATCAGTTGCTATGGAATGGGAGTGGGCATCTCAGACATACTCTGAGTCATGGTCCTACTTGTGCTCAGGAGGCTAGGACTATACAATCCCCCGGTGATCCATAACCCGTTAAGAGGATATATCCTCACTTGAACTATGTGTGCGTTTATTAATTTTTTTCCTACAAGTTGCTTTACGTCACACCGACACAGATAGGTCTTTGCATATTACAAAATTTATTATTTGATCCATATTGAGGTTCAATAATTATGGAGAATTTAAGAGTCTTTGAGAGTCCACCTACTCAATACAAAATACACTTTATTGATTTATTTATTAAGGGGAGGTGGTACACCAATAAGGGACAAAAAATATATTTTTTTGTTTTGTTTTGTACAAATTTTAATTATTTGAAGTATGATGAATAGGATTTCAGTAGTTTTAATAATGAAAGTCGTTTCTAACGGCTCATATCGCACTTGAATGTAAAGTTGACACTTGAGGTTATGCCCACCTATTCAACAAGGTACACCTATTTTTGAAATAAAGTCCGTAATTTCAAACTCTGCGGTATAGCAGTGCGATCTGGTGGCGCATTTTTGTTTCTACAGTGCGTAGCAAATGTTTCCACTAGCCAATTGTTTGTTTGGCCATGTTTGGTGATGTTTAATGAAACCACATGAGTTTGTTATGGTAGTGAATCGAACATACTTTTGGAATGCCCTCCATCTAATAGAATTTTTAGGAAACGTACTGGAATAGGTGGAAAGAAAGGACGTGGGCCAATATGTGAAATAGTTGATAATCAGAAGGCTTGTAGTGAAAATGGGATCTGTAGTGAACAAAGTATTTCTAGGCCTAGGACAGAGAAAGTGAAATCTGTCTGCAGATGAACAGAGGTAGAAAATCTCGAGGATGATGAAATTAGACAGAAGTACATGGATATGATTAGTGAAAAGTTCCAAACAATGGACAGTAAGCAGGTTCAGAATATAGAAAGAGAATGGGTGACATACACAGATACTGTAATAGAAACAGCAACCGAATGCCTAGGAACAACTGTGTGTAAGGATGGGAAAACTACATTTTGGTGGAATTATGAAGTGAGAGCAGCTTATAAACGTAAAGAGAGTGCTTATCAGAAATGGCTCCAAACAAGGGCTGATGCAGACAGGGAATTGTATGTAGATGAAAGAAACATAGCAAAATAAACAGTTGTTGAATCCAAAAAGATCTCATGGGAAGATTTTGGTAATAATCTGGAAAGGCTAGGTCATGCAACATGGAAACCCTTCAGGACAGTAATAAAGAATATAAGGAAGGGAGGGGAAAAAGGAAATGAATAGTGTTTTGGGTATATCAGGTGAACTCATAATACTGGGTGACCCAAAAGTCCGTTAACATTTGACAAGGCAATACTTCATGGAATATTCGAGGTAGAGAGACAATTGACAAACATGATTGGCATGATGTGGGGTTTTATTGACACCAAAATAAAATGAATAAAGCTTCACTAACAGAGCCTTTTCTGGTAACGTCAACATGCCGTGATAGCAGGCGCATCTGACATCCTCACTCATGTCAGTTCTTTTTTTTTTACCATACACAGGTCTCAGGCTGCATCACTGATGTGTTGCTGTCCAGCACCATCTGTTGGCCTGTTTATGCACTCGGTGTCAATAAAACCCCATGTCATCTCAAGCATGTGTGGGCATTTGTACCTGACATGTTGCTGTCCAGTGCCATTTGCTGGTAATTTTGTTTACTTCCCTCTTTGTTTACCTCTCTATCTCCAATATTCAGTGAAGTATTGCCTTGTCAACTGTTAAACTTTTGGGTCAACATGTAGATTCCAGGGAATCACTAGACAGGTGGAAGGAATATTCTGAACATTTTATGAAGCTGTGAGCTTGCATTCAGAAGATAGTGGGTTCGAACCCCACAGTCGACAGCCCTGGCTTCCCTTGGTTTCCCATTTCCACACCTTAATGAAGGCCACGGCCACTTCCTTCCTACTCCTAGGCCTTTCGTATCCCATCGTTGCCATTAGACTTATCTGTGTTGGTCTGACATAAAGCAAATAGAAAAAAGAAGAAAAAACTATAATGGATGAGGTTATAAAAGCAGTGAAAATTACGGATCAGACAACAAATGCACTTGTATTTGCTGATGATGTTATGCTATGGGGTGAGACAGAAGCAAAAGTTCAAGCTGAACTAGATCTTTGGCAAGAAGAATTTGGAATAATGGGAATCATCATCAGCCAAACTAAAACCGTCGGTTTAGTGATGAGTCAAATCCTTAAGTTGTCTATCACCTGCGAGTGCAAAATGAAGAAGTAGACATTATCAATAACTTCAAATACTTAAGGGAGCTTCGTTTCATCTGACAATACCATAAGCTAAGAAACAGGCAACAGAATACAAGCTGCATCAAAATTCTACCACTCCGTTCATCAATTACTTTGGGATGACTCATATCCCCAAGCTTGCAAGCTCACGCTGTACAAAACATACCTTGTACCAATTCTAACATACGGACTGGAAGCAGCAACATTGACTAGATCTGCACAAGGTCGCCTACGGGAAAATGAAATGAAGTTCCTTCAGTCATGTCTACAAAAAACAAGGAGAGACAAAATAAGGAATGAAAATATTCGGCAACAACTTGGATTGGACAGGAGCCTGTTGGAAACCTCAGAATTAAGCAGATTACGATGGTATGGACATATGAGAAGGATGGCTCCTATTAGGACCCCAAGAGCATACTATGAAAGGATTGTTGTTGGTAAGAGGCCCAGAGGGCTCGTGATATGTGGGAAAAGCAAATTTTCAAAGACCTTGCCAAACGTGATGTAAAATAGCAGCAAAAGGTAGAACACCAGCTGTGGATGGACAGGATGAACTGGAAGAGGCTCGTAAACATCTGCACCCGGCTTGCTGGAGCGGAAAATCGATGATGATGATGATGGTGGTGGTGATGATGAACTGACCAACAAAGTTTCTAAGTCTTTGACACCGAGCTCGATAGCTGCAGTCGCTTAAGTGCGGCCAGTATCCAGTATTCGGGAGACAGTAGGTTCGAACCCCACTGTCGGCAGCCCTGAAAATGGTTTTCCGTGGTTTCCCATTTTCACACCAGGAAAAATGCTGGGGCTGTACCTTAATTAAGGCCACGGCTGCTTCCTTCGCACTCCTAGCCCTTTCCTGTCCCATCGTCACCATAAGACGTAAAGCAACTAGCAAAAAAAAAAATAATAATAATAATAATAATAATAATAATAATTTTAAAAAAAGTCTTTGACAAATTCAACGTCCAATTCGCAGCGCAAAATTCCAAGTTCTTCACAGAGATAAAGATACCACTCTCCATTCATGGCATTCAAGTTGTAGCAGTGTATAACTCTGTCCTAAGAAGGGCTGTAGTCACGGTGTCCACTGGCGAGTCTGCTTCTCAGAGCTCCCGATAGTGAATAAGCTGACCAGTGTTGTGGCCATCGCCTTTGTACACTGCTAGGCGTGATACGTCATCCAATGTCGTCAGTTTACATAACGTCGAATAAATTCCGTTCCCAAAAAAGGATTTTGATGAGATTTGGACATGTTGAGGTTTATGAAACGGCATACACGGTGATGTTATTCCCTTGCCGGTACCTCAATTAATTCAGGATTTTGTCAAAATCGGCAAGGAATCAGGTGATACGCCATGACGTGGCCTGACCTTGCAGCTAGCAGCAAGGCTTGTGTCCTGTTCTCCACGTCACTGCGATGAAGCGGGTTGCCTAACTGTACCCTGAAATGCTTCGTAAATTTTAACAATACTCGCTGTACCGGCATTCCTGGTACAATATGATAACTCATAGTAGAGAATCTATTATATTTTTTGACATTTACATATTCTTTATAATGAGTTAAAAAACTTCTGTCTGATCAATGCAACTAGCCTTACATTGGGGGCATTTTAATTTGTAAACATCAGAGATCTCATATTTATTGTTAAAAACATACATGTTGTAGAGGTACCTTTGAATTGATGTTGCATATCCTAAATGCAATGTTAAAAGTTTTTATTTTTAAATAGGTTTGTGATCTGGTATGAGTTACTATTACCACAAGTCAACGTGACAAATTCCTTTTCTCTTCAGGTAACCAGCTTGTTTTTAATTTTATTAATTTTTTCAACAAAATTTCTATTGTATCCTCTTTTTTTTTTTTGATGCTATGGTGTATAATATACTATACTACAACTATACATACTACCATAATTAGAGATGAGAATTATAGGCACTAAAAACAGCGAAAATAGGCAGGCACATAGGCTCTTATATTAGCCAAAATGGATAGGCATGTAAATAGGCACAAATGTGTTAAATAGGCAACAAAATAGGCATGAAAAATTACTTATAATTTAATAAAATACTAAATTAGTATAAAAGGAATCTACAACAAGTAACTTTTCAATGTTTTCCGGTAACAATCTTGTTCTCCTGTTACGCAGAATGTTTTTGCACTGAGAGAAAGATCTCTGAACATCACATGAAGTGATTGGACAAAACTTCAATAAAGCCACTTCATCTGGTTTTAGTTCAATTGTTTCATCTATCTCATCTCGTAGCACCCTGACTACTTTTACTAAGGCTTTCCATCCTGGAATCCGCTGCAGGACCCTATCAAACTTTTTGCTGACAGCGGCTACCTTCACAGAGGTTCAGTCAAAATGACTTCTTCCACAATCCTAAATGACTCCACCAGGGGCATGCCACTTCTCTCCAACTCGGCGATTGCTCCCCGCAGCTTTTGAAATTTGAAAATGCTCCCACCATTGCAGTACATTGGTCTGAAGAAAATTGTTGTTGGTCGCTGTTCAAAATGGCCTGCTAGAAAGGCTGCATTGATACAGCTTTCTGTACTCGTGTCAGATGCATTGCTGTATTTCTATGTTGATCTATATGGTTTTTCCCCATCTGATCTGAAAAATAATTAAATTGACTTAAATTACAATGTTCCAATATCTTAAATTTCTACAGTTGGGCTAATTGGCTATAAAGCTTAGTATATATATATATCATGCACTTGCTTCATTAAAAAAGAAAAAGACTATTAGAAGTACAAAACGTTAAAGTAGGAAGAAGGGAATTTGTAATTTACATGGAAATATGTCCTGAAAGATTTTTCAGTTATAATTTGGCAGTATCATGTCGAGTTCACTGGGTGAAAAGATTACTAAAAATTATGTGAAACGATACCTGAGTAGTGTACAGGACAGACCCTTCCTTTATGCTTGCCAGGGACCCACGAACTTGTCCCTAGCAGTATTCTTACTTATATAGAAGAATTAAAACTGAGGCACTATAAATTTCAGATTTGTGAACATTTTAATTGTTGCTATTCGCTGGCTTTGGTCAGCCAGGTCAGCAGTCATGAAGACTCTTTTCTGTTGCCTGCAATAGATTCTGCATCATGTGTGCCCACAAGGTTGTCACCCTCGTAGTTCTCAATCACAAAAAAGATAAAACAAACAAACTTACCTCCTTACAGCAAGCTTAGCAGAAGACTAGCCTTCCATCCGTAGTGAAAATGGGATCCCCTGTAATCCACTGCTTCAGCCAGTAGGACTTCGACCAGTTTTCTTTGGGCATTGCTGCAGACACACTTCTTCTTCACGATAAATCACATCATCTCCATAAAATAAAGCGTACGCGTCCAACAGTTTGCATTGAGAGTGAGGTATAGGGGATGTGGGCTGTAAAACATAGTTCGACGTTGATTGGTTCTCGCATAGAGGCCTGAAGGGTTGAAGGCTTTGAGATTAAATTGTTCCTCGTTTCTTCTGAAGAAAATTTCCCAAGAACTATTTCTGGTGACTTCCGAGAATTCCCATTTTTTGTTCATGGAGTAAACAATATTGAGGAATAAGAAGATAATTCTGTCGAGCATATCAGTTAAAATATAATGCACTAGAAGAAAATCAGCTTCTTTAAAATACAGTCAAAATGCATCAAATAGGCAATTATACTCCAAATAGGTACAAACCCCTGAAATAGGCATTTGTAGGCACAATAAAATCAACAAAATCTAGCTAGAAAGACACTAAAATGGACTTATATCTCAAAAGCTTACATTTCTGAACAAAAGAATAAAATAGGCAAATACCCAGCTCTAACTATAATATACTATATTACAGTATTTCTTTTTTTAAATGTTTATTAGATAATGGACTGTTCAGAGCAATATGGATCATATTATAAAAAAAGTTTTTTTATGGGTGCCTGGGTGAGGGGAATCTTGTTTGATAACATTTACTGTTTGAGTAGATTCTCTAAATATATTATTATTATTTATCATTATTTTGACATTCAGATAATTTAATGATTTATGAACTTCTTATTCTAGTTAGCCATAACAGATTGACTGCCTGTACAAACAGGTGGGAACAATGACAGGAGGGTACTCTGAATAAGGAGATAAAGGCCAAGTTATGAATGAACTCGACTGACGAAGCTGTACACATTAACCAGCTTCAGTGGTGGGGTCATGTGAGGCGAATGGAGGAGGATAGGTTACCTAGGATAGTAATAGACTCAGTCATGGATGGTTAGACTCAGTTTCTAATGATCTAAAGATAAGAGGAATAGGGAACTAAATGAGGCCAAAAAGCTAGTTATAAATACACGATAATGGCGGGATTTAGTAAATTCACAGAGTGTTGCAGACTGAATGCTGAAAAGCATAACAGTCTATAATAAAGATGGATGGATGTATGTATGTATGTATGTATGTATGTATGTATGTATGTATGTATTTATTGAACCTTTTAGTAGCCTGTCAGAAACATAAATCCTTCGCCGGAGTAAGTTGGTGGTATTTATAAGCACTCTTACCTTCTCAGGATTCCTTTGGTTCTTCGTCTCTTGCTGACATGGCTACGGGAATACTTAAGATTCTAACTAGGAGAAATTAAAGGCTTGTATAGGGTTAAGGAAATATTTATTAAAATTTAAAATCATAGAAGTAACTTCACTAAAATCATCAGGAATGATAAACACACTGGTCAAAATCTTTGTAGAATAAATTTCAGAGTCGCATGGCCATGTTCTCTTACAATGCTGCCTGAGGTGCTAAGAAAAAGGAAAACCATCATTAATGAATCTAACTTCTTCAAAAACAACCAAAATAACAACCTTAAAGTCAGTCTGTCAAATTCCACTGACAACCATGGGTTGTTCCATATGATTATGGAAAGTACAGCTCCCGAGGCTCAAGCTCCAAACTTTCTCTTAAATTGTTAAGACAGCTTACTAACATCAACATCGAATACAGGACCATTGGGAGTCACACGAGCCCTTAATCAAATCGGATTGACCTCCGACGTCCCTGTGGATCAACTATCACAAACTGAAATGAAGTTACCAGGGCTGATGGGCAAAGGTTAAGTCGAATCGAGTAATTATTGTATTAAAGATCCCAAATAAAAAGTAAGGCATCATCATGCCATAAAAGGAAAAAGGAAAAAAAAAGACGAGTAAAACAATGAAATATTAATCATTAAATAAATGCTCATGTGGATTTGACAAACAATTAAAAGTTAATTACTTGGAAGTGAGACTTCGACAACAAAGATAAAAATTAAATGACTCTCAAGCTAACACCCTCTCGACACTTGGGTTTCCCTTCATTAACGCAATGTTAAGAAAAATTTATTCATTAATCATAATTACAACATATGGATCGCGCCATGCTAATGCCTCAAACAACATAAACGTACAACCTGTAGAACAAAAAACAATTTAAAAAAATAATAATAAAACAGTGACAAGCTATAATGCCTACGCGCGACATTGAACCGATGTTCCCACGCGTAGACCAGTGCTCTTGCCGTATATCCATTCCATATAACTTTGCGTGATCACCACTTACTACAATGTAGCGGTTTCTGACACACTTGGGGGAAAACACTCAGTTGCATCAATTCTGGTATCACAACAATCTGAAATATCTATGGAACCTACATCCATGATATGACATCGCTAACTGTCGAGCTAAACAACTTTTATCAATCTATGATCACCGCCCTGAGAATGATGAATTCCTGACAACTGAAAAGATGGAAAGATGGAAACAATATTTTGAAGAGCTTCTTGAACATCTAGGAGAAGGAACAGAAGAAGAATTAGAACTGTCAGAACCTGCAGAAGTAGTACAATGTGAGGGAACTGAGATCTCGTAGGAAGAACTGAGAGCAGCAATTAAAAAGATTGAACGCGGAAAAGCTTCAGAACACTATCAAATAATACCTGAAATTATCAAATTTATGGGTAATGAAGGAGAGCAGCTACTACTTAAAGTGATAACGTTGGCCTGCGAAAGGAAAGAAACTCAAGTTTGGGAATTAGCCACAATCATTCTGATATTCAAAAAGGGAACCAACAGGCTGTGTGAAAATCATCAGGGCATATCACTGTTTAATATTCCAGGGAAAATCTATTCGAGAATCCTGGAAACCAGACTAATAATAATATTGGCTTTACGTTTCACTTTTTCAGTTTTTTGAGATGCTGAGGTGCCAGAATTTAGTCCTGCAGGAGTTCTTATACGTGCCAGTAAATCTACAGACACGAGGCTGATGTATTTGAGCACCTTCAAATACCACTGGACTGAGCCAGGATCGAACCTGCCTCAACCGTCCGAGCCACTCAGCCTGACATGAAACCAGACTGAGAAGTCAAGTAGAAGAATATTTGGAGGAAGAGCAATGTGTGTTTAGAGGAGGAAGAAGCACCCAGGATTTGATCTTCACTTTCCAATAAATATGCGAAGAGAACATGGAGCACAATCGAGATGCTTATGTTTGCATCCTAGATCTCGTTAAAGCATTCGATGTGGTACCGTGGAAAGTACTGCGGGAAATTTTGAGGAAATGAAAAGTGGATCCTTCCCTGTTGCAAGCAATAAAAAAGTTGTTACCAAAAATGCAGAAACCAGGTATGGACATCCAACTGTACATCTGAAGAGTTCATCACAACAGCCGGAATGTGATTGGGAGACGTATGTTCATCTTGCTTGTCTATAACCTCCTAGATGGTATCATGAAAAGCTGTGAAGAACAGGTTAAGAAATTGAAAGTGGGAAACAACAAACTGAAACCTGTATACATAACACAGCTGGCATTCGCATATGACATTGCGATTTTAGCAAAATCCCCCAGGAACCTTCAATCAAGAAAGGAAAAAGAGCGGCATGGTCATAAGCCCAAGCAAGACAAAAGTGATGGCTATCACAAGAAAGGAAAGAGATATAAAAATTAAAGTCAATGACATAGAATTGGATCAGGTAAGAATGTTCTAGCACCTGGGGGCCATCATGAGTGAAGATGGGAGGATTGATGATGAACTTAACAATGAAATTGCCTTTGGTGGATGCTTATATTTCTCTCCTCTCTCTTGCAGCTTTGTCAATAAGAAAGAAGTGAGTAAGAGAGTGTACAAGTCAGTATACTTACCACTACTCGCATACAGTTGTGAATCACGGGCACTTGGCGAAAAAACACCTAAGCAGGCTGCAGATATTCGAGGAGAATAGAAAACAAGACAAGGGGAGACCATATTAGGAACAGAACTATTAGGAAGACATTGGGAGTAACACCATTGGAAGTCACCATAGGAGTAGCTCAATTACACTGGATTGGACATGCGATGAGGATGCCGGAAACACCACTGCCACGCAGACTGTGGGAAGCCCAGAGTGAAGAACCTAGAGGGAGAGGACGACCCCATATTAAGTGGAAAGATAACATCAAGTCCAGCCTAGAAACCAAATGTATCCCGTGGAGGGAAGCTCAAGAGATGACACAAGACAAGAAACCCTGGTGTTCTCTCTTCCAAACCTCGACACTGCAAGATACAACAGGAATGACTAAGTAAAAGAAAAGTAAAGTAAAAATTTACAATTAATAATAATGTTACTTTGTATTTTGTTTTATGTCTCACTAACTACTTTTATGGTTTTTAGAGATGCTGAGGTGCTGGAATTTAGTCCAGGAGGAGTTCATTTACATGCCAGTAAATCTACTGACATGAGGATGACTTATTTGAGCACCTTCAAATACCACCGGACTGAGCCAGGATTGAACCTGCCAATTTCGGGTCAGAAGGCCAGCACTTCCACCGTCTAAGCCACTCAGCCTGGCAAAATTACAATTCAAGAACCACATACATACATACATACATACATACATACACAACCAAGGCTATGAAGTTACTATGCATTCTCTACAGTTTCACAGAAATATTTGATCCCACTGCTCTTCGCCACTTCTTCTTCACAATCATTCAACCTCTATTGAACTACTGCTCTCCAATTTGGACAACAGCCTCCCCCTCCAATGGTAACCAGTTAGACATAGCAGTGTCCTCCTTTGCTGCAATTGTAAGGAAAAGAAACTCCAAGCTCAGAAATCTTTCTACACAGGAGGTATTAAGGACAATAAATGTGTCACCGCTGGACATCAGGCGACAAGCAGCTGACCAGAGTTTCCTCCATGGAGTCTTACCTGGGCATTACCCCTCAGAACATCTTATCTCATTCTCCTCTCTCCATGTTCGTTTCCATCCATCAGAGTAAAAGACCTTGTCCACATTCCCTGCACTCAGCACTCAATACTGCATCAATCTTTTCTAATCTACCTCCCACTCTAACACTATTAATAAGAGACAAGAGCTTGACATAGCATGAAGTAAAAGAATATTCCAGAGGGGTGTACGCAATATCTTAAGAATAAGTTGATGAGTAGTGGTTATACCGCCACCTTGACCCACAGCAACTTGGCTATAAACATGGACATTCTCATGGTTTTCAATATGGACAATTATTATCAGCAGGTCAGTACCTGATCTTGTTACCCATTTGTTATGTTTGTTATATTTCTTAAATAAATAAATAAATAAATAAATAAATAAATAAATAAATAAATAAATAAATAAATAAATAAATGAATAAATAAATAAACAAACAAACAAACAAACAAACAAACAAACAAACAAACAAACAAACAAACAAACAAACAAATAAATAAACACCAACAAACAAACAAATAAATAAATGAATAAATAATAAATGAATAAATAAATAAACAAACAAACAAACAAACAAACAAACAAACAAACAAACAAACAAACAAACAAACAAACAAACAAACAAACAAACAAACAAACAAACACATACATACATTATCATTATAGACTGTTATGCCTTTCAGCGTTCAGTCTGCAAGCCTCTGTGAATTTACTAAACGTCGCCACAATCCTCGATTTGCAACTAGTGTTGTGGCCTCATTTAGTTCTATACCTCTTATGTTTAAATCGTTAGAAACCGAGTCTAACCATCGTCGTCTTGGTCTACCTCTACTTCTCTTACCCTCCATAGCAGAGTCCATTATTCTTCTAGGTAACCTATCCTCCTCCATTCGCCTCACATGACCCCACCACCGAAGCCGGTTTATGCGTACAGCTTCATCCATCGAGTTCATTCCTAAATTAGCCTTTATCTCCTCATTCCGAGTACCCTCCTGCCATTGTTCCCAACTGTTTGTACCAGCAATCATTCTTGCTACTTTCATGTCTGTTACTTCTAATTTATGAATAAGATATCCTGAGTCCACCCAGCTTTTGCTCCCGTAAAGCAAAGTTGGTCTGAAAACAGATCGATGTAAAGATAGTTTCGTCTGGGAGCTGACTTCCTTCTTACAGAATACAGTCGATCGCAGCTGCGAGCTCACTGCATTAGCTTTACGGCATCTTGATTCAGTCTCACTTACTATATTACCATCCTGGGAGAACACACAACCAAAATACTTGAAATTATCTACCTATTCTAGCTTTGTATCACCAATCTGACATTCAATTCTGTTGAATTTCTTACCTACTGACATCAATTTAGTCTTCGAGAGGCTAATTTTCATACCATACTCATTACACCTATTTTCAAGTTCCAAGATATTAGACTGCAGGCTTTCGGCACAATCTGCCATTAAGACGAAGTCGTCAGCATAGGCCAGACTGCTTACTACATTTCCACCTAACTGAATCCCTCCCTGCCATTTTATAACTTTCAGCAGATGATCCATGTAAACTACGAACAGCAAAGGTGAAAGATTAGAGCCTTGTCTAACCCTTATAAGCATGGCGAAGATCTTTTCGCTCGGTACCCTGTCATATGCTTTCTCTAGATCTACGAAACATAAACACAACTGCCTATTCCTCTCGTAGCATTTTTCAATTACCTGGCGCATACTGAAAATCTGATCCTGACAGCCTCTCTGTGGTCTGAAACCACACTGGTTTTCATCCAACTTCCTTTCAACGACTGATCGCACCCTCCCTTCCAAGATGCCAGTGAATACTTTGCCTGGTATACTAATCAATGAGATACCTCGATAGTTGTTGCAATCCTTCCTGTTCCCTTGCTTATAGATAGGTGCAATTACTGCTTTTGTCCAATCTGAAGGTACCTTACCAACACTCCATGCTGATTTTACTACTCTATGAAGCCATTTCATCCTTGCCTTCCCACTATACTTCACCATTTCTGGTCTAATTTCATCTATTCCTGCTGCCTTATGACAATGGAGTTTATTTACCATCCTTTCCACTTCCTCAAGCATAATTTTACCAACATCATTTTCCTCCTCCCCATGAGCTTAGCTGTTGGCAACACCACCAGGGTGATTTCCTTTAACACTGAGAAGATGTTCAAAACATTCCCTCCACCTCTCCAGTGATTCTCTGGGATCTATTATGAGTTCACCTGAATTACTCAAAACACTGTTCATTTCACTTTTCCCTCCCTTCCTAAGATTCTTTATTACTGTCCAGAAAGGTTTCCCTGCTGCTTGACCTAGCATTTCCAGGTTGTTACCAAAATCTTCCCACGACTTCTTTTTGGATTTCAACAACTATTTGTTTCGCTCTCTTTCTTTCATTTACGTACAAATCCCTGTCTGCCTCTGCCCTTGTTTGGAGCCATTTCTGATAAGCCTCCTTTTTACGTTTGCAAGCTGCTCTCACTTCATCATTCCACCATGATGTTCGTCTTTTCCCATCTTTACACACAGTTGTTCCCAGGCATTACCTTGCTGTTTCTACTAAAGCATCCCTGTATGCCACCCATTCACTTTCTATATCCTGAACCTGCTTACTGTCTACTGTTTGAAACTTCTCACTAATCATATCTATGTACTTCTGTCTAATTTCCTCGTCCTGGAGATTTTCTACCCTTATTCGTTTGCAGACAGATTTCACTTTCTCTACTCTAGGCCTAGAGATACTTAGTTCACTACAGATCAGATAGGGGTCTGTATCCTCGAAAAATCCGCGGAAAACTCGTACATTCCTAACAGATTTCCTGAATTCGAAGTCTGTTAAGATATAGTCTATTATGGATCTGGTACCCCTAGCCTCCCATGTGTAGCGGTGAACAGCCTTATGCTTGAAGAATGTATTCGTAACAGCTAAACCCATACTAGCACAGAAGTCCAGCAAACGCTTCCCATTCCCATTAGCTTCCATATCTTCCCCACATTTACCAATCACCCTTTCGTATCCTTCAGTTCTATTCCCAACTCTCGCATTGAAATCGCCTATTAGCACTATTCTATCCTTGCTGTTGACCCTGACCACGATGTCACTCAATGCTTCATAAAACTTGTCAACTTCATCCTCACCTGCACTCTTACATGGTGAATACACGGACACAATTCTAGTCCTAATTCCTCCAACTGACAAATCTACCCACATCATTCGCTCATTTATGTGCCTAACAGAAACTATGTTGCGTGCAATGGTATTACTGATAATGAGCCCTACCCCAGACTCTGCCGTTCCCTTTCTAACACCCGTCAAGTACACTTTATAATCTCCTATCTCTTCCTAGTTATCTCCCCTTACCCGATTATCACTTTCTCCTAGCACATCCAGATGCATCCTCTTTGCTGATTCAGCCAGTTCTACTTTCTTTCTTCCTTCCATAAGCCTCATTAATATTGATAGCTCCCCATCGTATTCGCCAAGTTGTTTCTAAGGAGTCCCTCGCCTGTCAAATGGGAGTGGGACTCCGTTACTCCCATAGGTCCGAGGCTTGCTTAAAATGTTCTGAGCTCGGTAAATTCATGAAGCAGGATGCTACCCTACTTGCACATAGTCCAAGTGAGGATCTCTCCTCTAAAGGGTTGTGGACCACAGGTGAATTGTATAGTCCTAGCCGCCTGAGCACAAGGAGGGCCATGACTCCAGAATATGTCCGAGATGCCCACTCCCATTCCATAGCAACTGGTATCCCGACTCTCAGGACCACTTACTAGGCCACTCAGCCGTTGCCCATGGTTCACGAACTAGGACGTGACTGCAGTAACCCACAAACATAAATAAATGCCAAGTAAAATATAAAATATTTTTTCTTGTTAGTGGACTTTTAAAATTCAAATTATCCAAAATTTGAATTAACAAAAAACAACAATTTTAATAGTACAATATTGTATAAATATATAAATTCAATGTAATGAATAATTATTGTACCGGGCGGTACACCTCCATGCCGCTCATTCAAATATTGCGCCAATTTAAACTCCTCTACAGGAGAAGTTTGGAACCTTGAAAACTGAACTAATTCTACTATTTCTTAAAAGATGTCACTACGGTAAATGGTGTAATTTTGAAGTGTTCTGAACTGTGTCTATTTCGATTTGTGTTTGTTTATTCCGTATCAAGAAGTGTGGACATTCTCTTCTAGATGTCTCTACAGAGAAAAAACTAGGATTAAGCACTCTGTTGCAAAGTAATGAACCTTCTTGAAGAAGTTTTGTGTTCATAAGTTTTTGACCTTACTAAATTTTGTTCTGTAGTTTGTGGGTTGGCAACATTAATCATTTCTACCCGCTTGTTTTGAATTTAGCCAATCCCGAATTTCTCTATCTAATTTTTGACCAATAACGTATGTCTTCTCCGATATGGATATATTGCTTTAAGCTATCCAATAAAGTTGAGGAGGGGTGGGGGGGTGTGTACTCATTCTTGAAAGGTCTCGAATGTTCCATGAGGGTATTTAAACTGCTGATTTTCTTGTCTCTGTGCCACTTCATCGACATTTTGCTTAGTGTGCGATTAGGTAGCAGGGGGCGGGAAGTGCCTCTTTCTTCGGGCAGCAGTTCATCCACAAGGTAATGGCCGTTTAATAACTTTATTTCTTGCTAGCTCAGCAGTTTAACCCTCGGGGCAGGTTCGGAACTTTTCTCATGTAACCTATCTTTAAAATGTAATAGACATTTGGTAAAAATTCCGTCTCTTTAACTACAAATTGGGATAGAGACTGCCTAACCCTCTCGAGCTCCCACTCATATTGTTTTGAGGTGACTA
Source organism: Anabrus simplex (assembly GCF_040414725.1). Classification (NCBI taxonomy): domain Eukaryota; kingdom Metazoa; phylum Arthropoda; class Insecta; order Orthoptera; family Tettigoniidae; genus Anabrus; species Anabrus simplex. The sequence continues at coordinate 672,668,457 of NC_090266.1, read as the reverse complement.
CGTTTTCATAACCGTTTTTCTTCTCTTCGTAATGTAATAAAGTTTTCTTATCGTGTCACCTCCTTAGTATGGGATTAGCCCTTGCGTAAGCGGCCTAGTGCCAAGTAGGTTTTAAAAGTGTATTAGGAGTACAAGCTTCGCCTCCATTCTATTTTGTATTATGGGCCAGTAACTTAACCTGATGTTTTGTTTTCCTCATGTAAAGGCCCTGTAGGTTGGGTATCAAATACCCCTGTTTCTTGGTGTGCCTTAAGGGCAGATAGAAATGAAGTTTGCTGTAGCCTTTGATAGGCTTGTAAAATTGAGAGCGGGTCTGCTCTTTTTCTTAACACTGTAATTAGGAGCAAGTGCTCCTTGTACTTAGGGGTTTTATGCCTTTCAGCAATAGTAGTAGTGAGCTGAGAGCTCAGGAATTATACTTGGGGCTTGAAGCCCAGATTTTGTAATAACCCCCGAAATCTTGTAATTTCTTTGTACCTGATTTTGGCTTGTTGCTGACTTGTTATTTGTTGAGTTTTGAAAGTCTATATGAAAATTGTTAAACTTTGTTGTCTGTTGAAAATATAACCTTTGTCAAAGTTTTAAATTTTTAATTCTGTAGTTGAGACCTATTCCAGCCAGCACCTTCTTTCACCTCTGCTGTTCCACCAAAACTCCGTAACAATTATTATAGTATTATGCATTCTACTGTACAGCTGCCATGTTGTCCTGTACTGTAGATGAATGTTTTTACACTAAAATATACTGTATAAACACTAGCAAAACAGCAGCATTTACGGTATTCACACACAATTCAGTACATGTAACAATACACTAATTCCATTGCTCACTTATAAAAGTTAGTGAATTTTGTTTGTTTGGGTTTGTTTAGTTTTACACCATTGACAAAATCTTCAGTTTCATTTAAAGCTTGAAACCATTTTGAAAGCTCAGGATGTGGGCGGTACAGCCTCTTCTATGACTTAATGAAAGTTCTCCCTTTCCTCATCAGATGGATCGGAATTTTGTAGCACTTCTTGCAGAATCTCGTCTTCCGTCAGATCTCCACATACTGAAACTTCAAACATCATCATTTTCATTTCCCCTCATCCGGTATCAACAGCCAAATATACATCATAACTGACAACAGTCACTACTTCTTTCTATCAGTCAGGTTCCACGTGCTTTTCTAGTTCTTCTCGAACAATTTCTGTGTTGGTTTCTTTATTTTTGAAACCTGCTTTATGGAAACAGTTTGCAATTGTTTGCTCCATGATCTGCTTCCAAGCTTTGCTTAACTTATAACAACGTATGATAATATTTGAGTAGCATCTTAGAGATACATTTCAGTTTGCTTTGTGTCACTGTCCAGGATTTTAATAACCTGCCATCGATAAACATGTTTTAAATTGTCTATTAGTCCTTCATCCATCAGCTGTACAACTGACATCATATTGGAAGGAAAGCAGACTATCCTAAAGCTCTTGGGTTTATGAGTTTTGTTATGAGCTGTACAGTGATCAATAGAGCAAAATTTTCCTGTTAACCCCAAACAATTTTTTGTCCAGTGCATCAAGCCAATTTTCAAAAATTTCTCTAGTCATCCAAGCTCTTTTGTTAGCCTCCTGTTGTTCTGGAAGACTTAACAGCTTTAAAACATCTTGGTTTTGCCGATTTCCCTATCATTAGCAATGGTAACTATTCAGAGCCATCCATATTTGAAACATCTAGAACCGTTACTCTTCCCTTGCTGATTTTTTCCCCTTTAAATGTAAATGTTTTATCTGGCATGCACTTAAAAAAAAGAGCTGTTTCATCTATGTTGAGGACGTCTTTCAGTTCATAATCTGCAAGGATTTCAGACAATTCATTTAACCACTCGTTGGCCATTTCTTCATTAACTTTCACCACACACATTCTTAAAATAAACGCTATTTCTTTCTTTAAACCCAGTAAACCATGCTGACCTTGCTTTGAAGTTAACAATGCCTAAATTTTCAGCAAATTCTTCTGCCTTAGCACGCACCAATGGGCTACTTAATCAAACGTTATGATCATGGACTGTTTGAACCACTTTAAAAGACACTCGTCAATATCATTCTTTTCCTCTTTCCGCCATTTTGCAAACTCCAGCTTTCCATGATTTTGTCTTTATTTTTTATGTACGTTGACATGTTAGTTAAGATTCCATACTCTTTGGCAATTTCAGTCTTTTTCTTTACCCCCTCTTTCCACTTCTCCTAGCACTTCTTTGCAAGTGTTGAACTACTGTATGCACCATGCTTTTGACATTTTGAACACAGTGTGAGATGAAAGGTTCACATTCCAAAGTTGATGACTTCAGGATAGGGGAAGGGGAAGATTTCCAATGGCCAGGTGTGGATGCCATAGACAAGAGATAGTCAAGGCCATACCAATCTTATATTCATTGAGAGTTGCAAAGATAATGGTTAAGTATGTTAACAACAGACAACCAGACCATAACTAGGAAGCTACAATAAAAATAGAGAATTCTTGGGAATTATCTGAAGGGTTCAATTCATGGAACCATACTTGTGATAAAATCCTGACTTTTTATTATCCAAATTTAACCTTTGAAAATTCAAATTAAATACGATTTTTCGCATTGATTAGAATAAGAATTTCAAGGGGAATAAACTTTTATTTGAATTATCCAATTTTCCAAATTATTCAATGTTGAATTAACCAGAGCCCACCGTAGTATGTTTATAATTAGTACAAGATTTAATGTGCTAAAGGAATACGAACATAGTCAGCAAACAGTCATAGAGCAAACCTTACATCAAAAGCAGGTTAAGGAATATGCAAGGAAATGAGAAAATACTCACAACGCAGCTATATCCAGAGGAGCTTCTGGCGCCTGAAGAGCAACAAAATAGTTGGCACCAACTAGCTCATCTTTCTCTGCTTTTCTTTTCCCAGCTTTCCACATTTTTTCATCCGTGCAAGACATAAAATGCTGCCATACGCCACACTGTGACAAAACAGGATGTCTACACATGCAATTGACAAATGCCTGTAGTTGCACTCTTCGATGTTCAATGAACTGTTCCTCATATCTACCTATATAAAATGAAAAAAGGCACCATGTAGGGAGTATACTGAATATCGTAATGTAAAGAAATACTACAGATAGTCATTTCTCGAGAGTAAAGTTTAAGACACAGTAGTGGAACAGTTTTCGTAACTTACAAGCATTTTAGTGTATTTGAACAGACTCAGATGCTACACAAAATATTCTCTTTAAATGTTATTCAGAGTCCTGACAAGGGAACAGTTTAGGTTGGACCAAACAGATTTCAATGGAATTTGGGTGAATGATCAATTAACATATCCTAAATTTAATGGTAATAATCAATTTGCCATAAAATCACTTGTAGTGACATAAAACATTGTTGAAATATAGCAGGGTGCCTTGGAGCAATTACCTGCTTATGACACTGAATGATCTTGCATATGAACTATACATCGCTACTTCTATTTTAAAGCTACAGAAAACACTTCACACTGAAACTGAAATTTCGACAACATGAACAGAATTTCACACTCTACAAACCTAAGTCACCAACACATGTAGTACAGACAGCGTTTGGTTTATGTAAATAGATCATTCCAGTGCTCTAACCGGAAGTCAAAAATTACATAATTTATAATCTATTACAAATAACATATTTTTACAAAGTTGAGTTTTTAACAAAACCAAGGATTTGTTGCAAACCGTACAAAAGACATACAAAAAGATTCTGTTGAATAATACTACAATGAGATCATTAAGGCTATAAGGTCTGACATCCTTGTTGGTCAGTTCGAGTACCGGTGGTGGAAAACAAACTTCACCATCAGAATGTTGGGTGCCAAGGTAGGAGAGGTGGCAGTATACAAATTGTAATCAATATACTGTGTGCCAAATGCTTGGATTCAATTACAAATCTCTCCCCAGTGCTCATCAGTATTAATCACTGCAAGTAGAACAGCAGAGGGGAGATGGTGAACAGGGAAGTGTTAGAGATGTTAGGCATGTGGGGAACGTATGTGTGGAAGAAAGTGAACCAGCCTAGAGTGTTATCCAGAAATTAGGTTAAGGCAGATGTTGAGGAACGTAGAAGGGAAGGAGGAGGGTAAGGAGAAGATGGCAATTTTCCACGTTGGTACCATCAATGCAAGGCAAGCAGGAATATGTCTTAACATAGTTGGGGACATGCAGGATCTGGTTAGAACTGCATGGGACAAATTTAAGGGAGCAAAAATTATTAACAGCAGGATACTGTGCAAAAGGGATATTGATTGGAGAGAATCAAGGATTTAAATTAGACTATGGAGTGGGTATGTGAGAAACTGGGAGTGAGATTTGTAGATCCCAATGGGTGGATAAAAGACAGGGATCTACGCTCAGATGGTTTCTACTTGAACTGCAATGGTAAATACACTGACTGACAGAGCAAATGCAACACCAAGAAGGAGTGGTCAGAACTTTATGCCAATTGCAGGGTAGACTGACGTCACTGAGGTATGCTCATGATATGAAATGCGCCGCTGTGCTGCGCACATAGCGAACGATAAATGGGACACGGCGTTGGCGAATGGCCCATTTCGTATCGTGATTTCTCAGCCGACAGTCATTGTAGAAGTGTTGTCGTGTGCCACAGGACACATGTATAGCTAAGAATGCCAGGCCGCCGTCAACGGAGGCATTTCCAGCAGACAGACGACTTTACAAGGGGTATGGTGATCGAGCTGAGAAGGGCAGGTTGGTCGCTTCGTCAAATCGCAGCCGATACCCATAGGGATGTGTCCACGGTGCAGCGCCTGTGGCAAAGATGGTTGGCGCAGGGACATGTGGCACGTGCGAGGGGTCCAGGCGCAGCCCGAGTGACATCAGCACGCGAGGATCGGCGCATCCGCCGCCAAGCGGTGGCAGCCCCGCACGCCACGTCAACCGCCATTCTTCAGCATGTGCAAGACACCCTGGCTGTTCCAACATTGACCAGAACAATTTCCCGTCGATTGGTTGAAGGAGGCCTGAACTCCCGGCGTCCGCTCAGAAGACTACCATTGACTCCACAGCATAGACGTGCACGCCTGGCATGGTGCCGGGCTAGAGCGACTTGGATGAGGGAATGGCGGAATGTCGTGTTCTCCGATGAGTCACGCTTCTGTTCTGTCAGTGATAGTCACCGCAGACTAGTGTGGCGTCGGCGTGGAGAAAGGTCAAATCCGGCAGTAACTGTGGAGCGCCCTACCGCTAGACAACGCAGCATCATGGTTTGGGGCGCTATTGCGTATGATTTCACGTCACCTCTAGTGCGTCTTCAAGGCACGTTAAATGCCCACCGCTACGTGCAGCATGTGCTGCGGCTGGTGGCACTCCCGTACCTTCAGGGGCTGCCCAATGCTCTGTTTCAGCAAGATAATGCCCGCCCACACACTGCTCGCATCTCCCAACAGGCTCTACGAGGTGTACAGATGCTTCCGTGGCCAGCGTACTCTCCGGATCTCTCACCAATCGAACACGTGTGGGATCTCATTGGACGCCGTTTGCAAACTCTGCCCCAGCCTCGTACGGACGACCAATTGTGGCAAATGGTTGACAGAGAATGGAGAACCATCCCTCAGGACACCATCCGCACTCTTATTGACTCTGTACCTCGACGTGTTTCTGCGTGCATCGCCGCTCGCGGTGGTCCTACATCCTACTGAGTCGATGCCGTGCGCATTGTGTAACCTGCATATCGGTTTGAAATAAACATCAATTATTCTTCCGTGCCGACTCTGTTTTTTCCCCAACTTTCATCCCTTTCGAACCACTCCTCCTTGGTGTTGCATTTGCTCTGTCAGTCAGTGTATAAACTAGAGGGTTTGATTAGAAAGGTAATAGAGAGGTACATTCAGGGAAACTGTGTGGACTAGGGAACAGTGATGAGAGAATATGGAGCTGGAATTCAAGTAAGGATGACCATAAAATTGTTGGTGTTAAACTGTAAAAGTATTATAAAAAAGAGAAACAGAATGAAGTAATTTAACACATATTTACTAGATATTGTACCAGATAGCGATTCATGGCTGAGAAGTGATATTATGGATGTGGAAATTTTCACAATACCAGAGTGTTTATTGTAGAGAAAGGATCAGATGGGGGGTATTTATACTGATGAAAGAAGAATTTGTAAGCTACAAAAATGTTAAGCTTGAGAAACATGAAATTCTATGCATAAAGTTCATCTCTAAAGACATTAAGCAACTTGATGTTTTTGGGGTATAAAATCCTGGCAAGAGGGGCAGTGGGGTTGACACAGATGCAGAATTATTTGATAAGATAATCAGCTATGTGGGGAATGACACAGAAAGGAACATTACTGTAGTGGGTGATCTCAATTTACCAAATGTAAACTGGGAAAGTAATGTGAATTACAGAAAGTAAATGGTAAACAAGTTAATCTAACAGCTGAATCAGAAAGTGATGGAAAAAACTAGAGGGAAAAATATTCTAGATGTGGTGCTGATAAAACCAGATGAGTTCTATAGAGAAACTTAAGTGATAGATGGTATAAACAATCATGAAGCTGTGTTTGTCATAGTTAAAAATAAATGTGACAGAAAAGAAGGATGTGAAAGTAGGACTGTTGGACAATATATGGATGACAAGAGAGGTAGGGGAGAGTTTTTAAAAAGTAATCACTGGAAAATGGTAAATAAATGTACAAACAGCCTATGGGTTGGGTTAAAAGCAATTGAGTCGTATGCGCGAACAAACGTCTATGTTACATTCCCTATATATTGAGAAAAACGGCAATAAAAATGATTGTTGACCGTGGGACATGGCTACACGAGAGAATATAACATAGACTTTTGTTCCGTAAACCAACAAGTTAGAAGTGCACGCGCTCACTCATTCGCACATAATGTATGCATACAGAGGAGAATAGTGTTATTTTGAAGTTTTAGCCTAATTATAATGATTTGATCCCTACAACATCTTTCCACTCACTGGGGTCACTTTTCCTTTTCCTGCATCTGTTTTTCGTCAACTTGTGTACACTGTTTGGGGACAACAGTACATTACGATCACTACTATCGTCAGATCGCACGACTATGGTGTCGATGAGTAACTAAATAAACTCAGTAATATAAGACTGAACAAACCAGAACATTCTCCGGACTAGAATGTGTTCATTACATTGCATTCAATTCGTGACATTGTTGATCACTCGCGTGGGAAACAGTGTAATATAGACTTTTGTTCCATTATTTTTCAAGTGCATTCCTCTTCACAATTTCCAGAATACTGTTGAGATATGCTCAAACTCAAAAGGTGGTAAGGAGTGGTCAATACCCCCTCAATTATAACAGAAAAGGGGATTAAAAAGGAGGTTCAGGTTAGAGAGATATAGGATAATTTGAAACAACTTGGTAGCAAATTAAATTTTGCAAAAATGTCTGCTAAGAATAACATGATGGATATGGGTACTTTAAGGCAGAAACAGGTTCCAGAAAGGACTTTCCAAGGATCATTAAAGGTCAAGGCAAATTTAGATGCGAGGATTTACAGAAAGCAGAAGTATTCAGTCAGCAATACGTTAAGACAGTTGGGTATACGTAAGGATAATGTGAAGGTTTAGGAGGTGAATAATACTGAAAAAATACTGAAACCTATGATAATACAGAAATGTACAAACAGACACAAAAGTTGAAAGCTCGAAAAACAGCTAGAATTGATAAGATTTCTGGGAATACACTGAGTTCAATGGGTTAGAATGTACCCCAGAATCTGAAATATTTGATTAATGATTGCATGAAGGAACTATACCAAATGAAGAGTTGCTACAGTAGCCCTTGTGAACAAAGGAAATGGTTATAAACATGAAGTTGAAATTACACGCAAGCCAGCTTGACGTGTTGCATGTAAGCTTTGGGAAAGCATTCTTTCTGATTACATTAGACATGTTTGCAAAATTACTAACTGGTTTGATAGAAGGCAGTTTGGGTTTAGGAAATATTATTCCATCACATGGGCAACTGGAGTGGGACACTGATGATGATTCCATCCAGCTCAACTTGCAGGATTTCAAGAAGATATAGCAGATATTTTTGATTCATGAGGTCAAATGTACTGTATTGCTATTGACCTATCCAAGGCTTTTGATAGGGTAGATCGTGGGAGACTAATGACGAAAATGAGGGCTACTGGACTAGACAAAAGAGTGGTTGAAGGGGTGACTAAATATTTAGGAAGCGGAACTCAAGGGAATTAAGAATAGATGAAGAATTAGGTGATCCTGTAATGATAACGGGAGGTGGGGGATGGGGAAATGGTGCCTACAAGGCAGTATTACTGGACATTCATGTTTTCTTTATATATACCAGGTGTCCCAGGAGGAATGGTCAGTAATCAGGGATATGAAAGGAACGATCATTTGCAGCAAAAACTTCATATGGACATATCCCTATTCCAAATGGTTTCTGAGATAGAAAGCATTTAACGTACATTTGGGGGGGGGGGGGGGGGGCTGATGGTGTGCATGTATGCGTTTCACCATCCAACCTCTTCGACTTTTATTCTAGCCCAACCTACCTCGTTGCTTTCAATCTTTTTGCTCAGGATGTGATTCTACCATTAAACTAGCCCACTGAACGTGCAGCTGTCCAGGGTGTTTTGTGACTGAAGTAGTGTGAGGGATTGAGAGTGTAACGGAGGGAAGCATCAGTTAACTATGTTTGTACACACACTGGCTAAAATGGCACACATCTACACTAATGAAGAATATGCAGATATGGTGTATGTTTACGGCTTCTGCGATGGTAGTACTCCAGCTGCTGTCGAGCACTTTCAGACATGTCGAATTCCTGATTGTAGAGTGTTTACCAGAGTTTTCAGCACATTGCGTGAAACAAGTACTCTTCCAAGTTCCCATTTTTCTTCTGAACGTGTAGTTCAACAACCTGTGCAATAACAGCACCACGTCGTTGAAATGGTTCAGTGTAGTCCTACTACCAGCACACTGAGACTTTCTGCATGTATCAATGTCTCACAAACGCGCGTATGGCGAACATTACAAGCAGAATACCCATTTCAAAACGTCAAAGAGGTTGGGTGGGTAAGACACGTACGTGCGCACCACCAACTCAAAACCAAATGTACATTAAATGTGTTCTATCTCAGAAACCATTCTGAATAGAGCATATGCATTTTCTTGCTTCAAATGATCATTTTTGTGATATCCCTGAATATTGACCATTCCTCCTGGGACACCCTATATATGATATGAGTAAAGAACTGGAATAAAAAATAAGGCTCTTTGCAGATCATGTTATACTGAATAGAGTAATAAGTAAGTTACAGGATTGTGAGCGACTGCAAAAAGATCTTGACAATGTTGTGAGATATGCAGTAGAGAACGGTATGATGGTGAACGGCATGAAAAGTCAGGTTGTAAGTTTTATCAAGAGGCAAGTCCTCTAAGTTTTAATTACTGAGGTGTTAATATAAAAAAATTATCATTTGCATAATCACATAAATGAGATTTGTAATAAAGGTTAAAGAGCTCTTCATATAGTTATGAGGATATTTTAGAGGTTGCAGTAAGGATGTAAAGGAGAAGGTGTGCAAGTCTCTGGTAAGACTGCAAATAGAGTGTGCTTCCAGTGTATGGGACTTGCACCAGGACTGCTTGACACAAAAACTGCAAAAGATCCAAAGGGACCGAGCAAGGAGCAAGTGGCTGTATGGTTTGGGTCACATAGCTATCAACTTGCATTCGGGAGATAGTGGGTTCGAACCCCACTGTCGGCAGCCCTGAAATGATCTTTCATGGTTTTTCCTTTTCCACACCAGGCAAATGCTGGGGCTATACCTTAATGAAGGCCACGGTCACTTCCTTCCCACTCCTAGCCCTTTCCTATCCCATAGTCGCCATATGATCTATCTGTGTTGGTGCGACGTCAGGCAGATTAAAAAAAAAAAAATCCAAAGGAGAGCTGTAAGATTTGTTCCGGGTGATTTACGAAAATGCTGCAAACTTTGGAAGACAAGCTGCTGGACTAAGCGATATGTTCCGAGCTCTCAGTGGAGCGATGTCGTCGAATGACATTAGTAGACGAATAAACTTGAGGGGAGATTTTCAAGGTACAAAGTTCATACTATGAAGATTAGACTGGAATTTCAAATGAAAAATTAGGGGAAATATTCATTAACAGGAAGAGGAATTAGGGACTGGAATAATTTTCAAGGGAAATGTTTGATACATTTCAAAGTTCCTTGAAATAATTTTAGAAAAGATGAGGTAAACAACTGATAGAGAATCTATCACATGGGCGACAGCCCTAAATGCAAATCAAAGATGACTGATGTTGATGAACATATGGAGTGACGGCATGATGCTGTCGATTTGTTCTGTCGGATGGAGACATTAAGCCTTGAGCAGAACCTATGGTGTTATTCAACGGGAGTAGGTTATGAGCCAACACTGCGTTTCACACTCTACCTACTCATCAACATCCAAAACCCAGACATGCAGGCTGCCCATGTGCATCAAATATAAAGACCTCACCAGGTGAGCCAAACAAGTCCTCAGACACTCCCGAAACTAAAAGCCATACACTAAATAAATAACTACATAATTGAATAATTACATAAATATATAAATAAATAATGCAAAAAATATATAATGCTTTAATAAGTACATAACATTATATTCTTACAATGTCGATAGTACCCGAGGTGCAGTGTATCCCAGCATGTTCGTACAGGTTATGACAGGTGCAATGTTGATTAATTGGCATGTATTATTGAGATACTGAAATCTCCGCAAGGAAACTTTGTTCAAATAACATTCACCTATTCAATACTGTGATCAACTATACAGTTATAATAAATAGTCAATTTAGTTTTAAATTAGAATATGGTTTGATCCTTGTATGGATCATCTTCGGTTAACATCAAGAATACAAGTTAAATTAACCGAGTACAAAGATATTTAAATTAAATATAAAACAAATGGACATAATTAAAACATCTTATAAAATGCCTGCTGATTGCATTTAAAAAGAAGATAAAAAATCTGATTCTTTTTTTGTGTTCTCTAGAAAGCAGTAGGATCAATAGTGAGGGCTAAAAATTGAGGGTAAATTATTCCCTTGTTAAGGTGAACGTAACCATAATTACATAATACTGCATGTTGGCTCTTCAATATGGAACATTAATGTGCAGACCATTGTTTGGAAAACACAAACTTTGTTCTTTTAATAGCAATTGATGCATATGCACTCAATTACTATTTTTTAAAAATCTTCTGTTTTTTCAAATAATAATCTTCACAACAATGTTCCATAACGAAGATCCAACATGGAGTATTATTTAATGATGGTAACTATCACCAGAACAAGCGAACAATAAGCCTTCATTTTTAGTCCTCACCATTGATTCTACTGCTTTTCAGAGAATACCAAATAAAATCAAACTTTTATCATCTTTTTTAGGCGTATACAGTAAGAATTTAATAAGTTTTTAATTATGTCCATGTGTTTTATCATCATCATCGTCGTCGTCATCATTTTCCAGCTGCAGTTTCCTGGGTGTGGTGTACAAGCACTCGCCACTTCTTTCTGTCCAAGTATTGTTTCTGTTCCTCTATGTCCTCCCACTTGGCATTCCTCTTGCTGACCTCCAATTTCACTATGTCTATCCATCTATTCCTTGGCCTCCCAACTGGCCTCTCCCCTTTCACTTCTCTGTCAAAGCAATTCCTTGCTGTTCTTGTTCCGTCCATCCTTCTAACAAGTCCCCCCAACCGTTGTAGCCTGCGTCTTCCTAAAAACTCTGTAACAGGTAACTCCTTCCTGTTTGCTTCATTTCTAATCTTGTCTTTCCTGGTCCTTTATTCATTGTTCTGATGAATTTCATTTCTGTTGATTGGATTTTACTATTAGCCTTGTTATGTAGGGTACATGTTTCGAGTCCATATGTGAGAATTGAAATGAAGTAGGTATAAAACATGATCAATTTTGCTTTCTGGGGGGAGAGTAGATTTTTCAATTGAAAACAAAATTGAGAAGCTTTGTAAGTCCTATTAAGTATTTCTTGGTTTACTTTTGAAATGATACTTCCAAGGTATTTTAAGTTAGTAACAGACTGCAACAGAGTTCCCTCCAGTAAAATATTTGAATCTGTGCCTTTCCTACTGATAGTTATTTCAACAGTTTTTGTTTTACTGATCTTTAGTCCATATTCTTTAACTTGTTATTCAAAAGATTTAGTTTTTCCTGTACTTCTGCTTCATTTTCTCCCCAGATCAGATCATCATCTGCAAATATTAGAGTGTTAGGCTCTTTGCAATGTTCAATGATGGACTTTTTGATTCGATCCATAACAATGTTTTAAACTGGAGTGGTGACAAGGCACTTCCCTGCTGGACTTCTCTTTTGGTTTCAAACCAATCTGTTCTTCCATCCCCTACTTGGACACAGCTTACTTTATTGATCAGAAAGTTTGGCACACCTATACCTTCTAGGCATTCCCAGATTCTCTCTCTAGGCACACAGTTGTAGGCCTTCTCGATGTCCATAAAAACCATCACTAAATTCTTACCATATTCCCAGTGCTTCTCTGTTAGCATTCTGATGGCAAATATCAGGTTTGTAGTGCTTTGGTTCTTCCTGAAACTGTGTTGCTCCTTCTCCAATAACAGTTCAACTATATTCTCAATTCTGCTTCCAATGATCTTATCCCTATAATTTCCACATTTCTTCCTGTCTACCTACATTTTATCTACTTCTTTTCCTACTGCTTTTTCCCCCCCAGTGTGGATTTGGCCCTGTTTTACGGTCAGATGCCCTTCCTGCCGCCAACCCTATATGGAGGGATGTAATCATAATTGCGTGTTTCTGTGGTGGTTGGTAGTGTAGTGTGTTGTGGAATATGAAGAAGAGAGTGTTGGGATGGACATAAACACCCAGGAGCCAGAAGAATTAATCAGAAAAGACAAAATCCCCGGCCCGGCCGGGAATCGAACCCGGGACCCTCAGAACCGAAGGCCAGTACGCTGAGCATTCAGCCAACGAATCGGACTGTCTCCCTATGTTTTACATTTACTTTAAATGTCTCTGTACTTAGTTAATTTGAACTTGTATTCTTAATGTTAGCTGAAGATGATCCATTCAAGGATCAAATCACATTCTAATTTAAATTAAAATGGCAAATTATAACTGAATAGTTGAACACAGTATTGAACAGGTGGAAGTTTATTTGAACAAAGTTTCATTGTGGAAAAGTCTTAATATTGTAATTCAATATGAAACAAAAATGAAATTAATTTGTTGTAATTAGCAAGTAATCAATGACTCACTCACTCGCTCACTACATGGCTCTCAAAATAGAATATATAAAATTTACTAGTTACTTCGGATGCGAGTACCGTTCATAAATTTTACTTATATCCAAAATTTCTTATGTAAGTATGAACTTATTTACCTCTCGGACTGTCCATATATGAATATACCAAATACAGTCATCATTCTCCTCCTTTCCCCTTATCCAGCTCCTGCTCCGTCAGAGCATTTATAGCACTTTTCCACCTTCCTCTCTCCTTCCACCATTCCTCTTCCATAATTTTGTCCCAGTCCAGATTTCTTCTTCTTCTTCTTCTTCTCCTTGAACCCCCCGTTATTGAATCGATCCACCAAGTTCTAGGTCTTCCACTTGCTCTCTTTCCCACAAACTTCATCTCCATAATTTGTTTTGTTATTCTTTTCTCCTCCATTCTCTTACATGTCCAAACCCATGTCAGTTTACTCCCATCAATTCTCTCTTTTAGGTTTCCCATTTTGACCTCCTTTCTCACATCTCCGTTTCTCAATCTGTACCACAAGATATCAATTTCATAGTTTCCGTATTGACAGCTAACTTAGTTGTGTAACAATTTTTTTTACAAAGTTTTCCTCCTATTCAATACAGTAACATGTTTTGAGACTTAAGATTTGAAGTCAATACATGTTTCAGGCCTAATCTGGGCCATCTTCAGTAGAACACACAAAAAAATTGTAATAATTAAAATCAACTAAAATTATGTTGAGGAATGATATGTGCAACTGACATATGGTACACTATTCTTATTTCGAAGATTAAGTTCATTGTTCAACTAAATAATAGTAAAGTGGAAGGTTACAATTACAGTACAAAGTTCATTATGTTTGCACTAGGATAGTAAATCCTCTTGTCATGAGTAATGTTAAAAAGGTTCTTGATGTTGTCAAAGAAATGAATATCGGCTAACGGGAAAACAATTTCTAATGTGTGACTTGTATAAAGATGTTGCTAGCTGCCATTAAGGTACTGAAATGGCAATAAATACTTCAGTCAGAAATGTCTGCAAAAGAAAAGAAAAATCAAATTAATTTGTTGGAAAAGAGAACAAAAAGTTGGAGTGCAAAGTTAAACAAAATAACTAACCTACCTACCATTGCCCAGTCAAATGGTGTGCTCCTTGACACAGACTAGGACAAGTTGTCATAAATTGTTTAGTTATACAACTATATCTCAATCTATATTTCCTTGTCCTTCCTATCATACTTATTAGGTACATCATTTTGCTGGCTTGAATTTTACTTTCCTCCCTACTTGTCACTGTCCAGGTCTCAGCCGCATAAGTCAATAGGGTCTTCTTCTTCTTATTTTACGACCACACAGGATCACTTTAGTCAGTCCGTCGTTCAGGCTTTGCGGTCCTCCCAGTACTTCTTCAGATGCTCTGATCTTCGTGCCCTTTCCTCAATTGAAAATGTGCACGTTGTTGGTTTGTTTCGTGTAATGGTAAAGCGGAGGTTTGTATTCTTGAGTTTTGTATTCAATTTTATCTTATTTGTGGTGTCTTCTGTTGTAAGGCCTATTTTCTTCAGATCCCCTCTTATTTCCCTGATCCATTTATATTCTGTTGGGGTATTTTTTGAGACGAGATTGTGTTGTACTAGCTGCTCCGGAAGTCTCGAATCCTGCATCCTCATGATATGCCCAAAGAATCCCAGTCTCCTCTTACGCATAGTATCTGTAATGGGTTCTAGTACTTTGTACACGACTTCGTTAGGTATTATCTGCCACTGTCCATTTTTCCGGTATTTTTTGATGCAGGTTCTTCCAATCCTCCTTTCAATTTTCTGAATTCTGTCAGTCTTTGATTGTTTATTTAGGTGAAAAAGTGTTTCTGCTGCATATGTAGCATCCAGTTTTAAAACTGTGTTGTAGTGTTTTATTTTTGCACTTTTTGATAGACATTATTTTGCAGATGTCCCATGTCAATTTTCGTGCTTTAGCTAATCTATTTGTTCTTGTTTAGATTGAGCTTTTTTCATGTATGTTATCTGTTATTACTTTTCCAAGATATTTCAAATGAGTAACTATTTTGATTTGATTACCATTTATGGTAACTTCTTTTAGTTGTGTTGGTTTTTGGGGCATAATTTCTGTTTTTTTCAAACGATATTTTGAGGCCAATTTTATTTGCAATGTTTTTAATTCTGATATATGGGTTTTTGCTTCTTTTATGTCACCTGCTAGTAATGCTAAATCGTCGGCAAAACCCAGGTAATTTGTTGTGATTTTTCGGCCAATCTTTATTTTTGGGGGACATTTCCTAAACCATTCCCTCATTACCATTTCTAGAGCACAAATAAATAATAGTGGTGAGAGCCCATCTCCCTGCCGTAAGTCCACTAAACTCCACTTTTGATTTGGTGTTAGTGAGAGTCAATTTTATCATGTTTATTAATTTGGGGTGTAGTCCAAGGTGTCTTAACATTTTAAACAGGGATTCTCTATGGATACAATCGTAAGCTTTCTTGAAATCTACAAAAGTTATCACCATATCTCTGTTTCCTCTCTTGTTATAGTCCATTATCAACATAAGACTCATGATCTGATCAGGAAAGCTCCTCCAGGGTCTGAAACCTCCTTGATATTCTCCTAGTTCTTTCTCAAGTTGTAAACTTATTCTATTAAGGATGATTATTGAACAATTTTGTATGTTATGTCTAGGAGCGACATTCCCCTGTAGTTACTAGGGTCAGTTTTGTCTCCTTTTTTGTGCAGTGGGAGAATAAGGGCTGTTGTCCAGTGTTCTGATAGTAGTTCTTTAATCCAGATAGAGACAAGTTGTTGATGGAGGGCAACTTTTGCAGATCTTCCTGCATATTTCCAGATTTCCACAAAGGTCTGATCTTCTCCTGGCGCTTTGAAATTAAAAAAAATTTATTCAGTGCTTGGTAGACTTCCTTTATTGTGGGGGGGACTGATGTTCTCTGGTGGTGTTTTTATTGGGGTGTTGGTGTCCAAATGAAGGAGTTCTATCAGTTCCTCACAATTTAGAAGCTTGTTGAAATATTTAGCCAGAATTTCTGCGTTGTCTTTATTGTTATGGGCCAGCTTACCATTTTCATCCTCCATCAGTACGGTCGGAGGTTTATATTATTAGAGCTATTTTCTGAAGGTTTTGTAGTAGACCCATGTAATGAAATGGCGTATGGCTTTTAGTGCCGGGAGTGTCTGAGGGCATGTTCGGCTCGCCAGGTGCAGGTCTTTCGATTTGACACGCGTAGGTGACCTGCGCGTCGTGATGAGGATGAAATGATGATGAAGATGACACATACACCCAGCCCCAGTGCCAGTGAAATTAACCAATGATGGTAAAAATTCCCAACCCTGCCAGGAATCGAACCCGGGACCCCTGTGACCAAAGGCCAGCACGCTAACCATTTAGCCATGGAGCCGGACAGTAGACCCATGATTGAGTTTTACTGAATTATTCTTCAATTAATTGCAGCGTGTCCTTATGGTGCTGTCTTTTTAACCTTCTTAAGACTTGGGTAGTTCCTTCTCTCTATTTTACTAGATTTTAATAGGATATTTCTGATTTTTGGTACTGATGTAATAGCCATGCCATGCCATGCCAATATGGGTGTACAATACATTTTCTACACTATCTCTTTACTCTTCCTTGGTACTTCCTTAATGGAGACGAGGTTTCTTAAACTCTGGTAGAATACATTGCCCTGCTACACCTTCTTGCTGATCTCCATGTCTAGCCTTGCATTCCGCATTAATTCTCTCCCTAGGTCTTTCTCATCTTGATATAAAATTGGTCTTGCTTTTCACTGCACAGATTTTCATACCATACTCTTGATTTTTCTCATTCAGTGCATCAAGTTGTTCTTGTATTTCTTTGCCGTTCCTTCCTCAGATCACAGTACAATCGGCGAATAGTAAAAACTTCATCTCCTTATTCCCATATCCTTCCTTTGTCTCCTTTACAATTTCATCCATAACCATTCGAAACAAAAGAGGTAACAGCATACAACCCTGTCTTAATCCGGTTGCATTTCAAAACCACTCAGTACTCCCAACAGGAGACTGTACACTGCTGACACAGTTGTTGTACATTGCTTGCACCATTTCTGAATTTTGTGTACCCAGCCTATTTTTCACCATGGTTTCCCACACCTTCTTCCTGGGAAAATTACTGCATGCTATTGTTAAATCTATGAATGTTATGACCAGATCTTTTCCGTATTCTCAATTCTTTTCCATTAATTGCTTAATGATGAAGATTGGATCCACCATAGAGCTTCCACTTCTAAAGCCATACTATTCCTCTTGCAATTATCATTCTACCTTTCTTCTCATTCTCCCTTCTAATATCCTTCCCAGTATTTTTGCCACTTATACCACTTATTCCTCTACAGTTATCACTCACTTTTTTGTCCCCCTTCTTAAAGACTGGTACTATTATTCCATTTCCCCAGTCTTCTGGCATACGTTTCTGTTTTCATGTGCACTTTAATAATCTGCACATCCATTGTAGTTCAACATGTCCAACAGTCTATCATTATAATAAAAATCTTCCAGGCTATTCTGCCGTGATCCACTTCTCTCATTCCTGCCAGACATTTCTCCTACTGCTGTGGTAATCATCTTCTGTGGCGTCTTCTAAATACTCTCTCCTGTATCCCGCTGGCGACTGCGATGGTTACTGGGGAGGCAGCTGTATTTTGCGCAGCCTCCGATTGGTTCGTGCCGTGCAGTCTGTCGTCTGATTGAACATCTGAGCGCACGACCTCTGATTGGGTTGCGCCAAGCAGTCGGTCATCTGGTTGGTTGACTGTGATGTGGGATATCACTTCCACACCCGCCTCTACATGGAAGCTATTAAAATACACAAACATCCACATAACTCTAATAGAAAGGATGAAGGACTGAAGCTCAGCAAGGCCTGGTACAACCCCCTTATATAACTTATGGCCGAAGAAAACTACGATCAGGGACATCACAGTCAACCAACCACAGGACAGACTTCTTGGCACAACCCAATCGGAGGTCGTGCACTCAGACATTCAATCAGACGACAGATCGCATGGCGCAAACCAATCTGAGGCTCCACACTCAGATATAACTACAGCTGCCTCTCCAGCAACCATCGCAGTTGCCAGCGGGATACAGGAGAGATTACTTAGTCATCTTCTATGGCATTGTCTACCGCAGCAGTAAAATCTGGCAGGAATGAGAGGAATGGACCATGGCAGAATAGCCCAGAAGATTTTGATTACACTGACTCTGGCCGTGAAAGCTTTCATACTTTGATGAGTCTATCATTTCCACACTAATTTCATCCATCCCTGGTGCTTTCCCGATTTTAATTTTACCGACTGATAATTCCACTTCTAACGTTGTTATATCATCCTCTATTGTTGAGTCATTACACCATATTAATATACCATCTCTTCTGCACAATTTCTCATATTCAGCAATTTATCAAAACACTCCTTCCATCTTCTCTTTATTTCTTCTGGATATATTACCAACTCTCCACCTTCCTCTTTCAGCTTTGTATAAACTCTTTCTTTCATATTACTTCGTATAATTCCATACAGCATTCTTTTACTATCAGCTCCATCCATTTACAATTTTGGTGTACATTTTCCCCAACTTTTCTTCTCTTATGAATTTCTTACATTTCCTTTTATTATGAAGATACTTCCTTTCGCTTTCTTCTTTTTAAAAAAATCTCTATTCCATTCTTGCCATGCTCTCTTTTCTTTCACAGTTTCTCTCACCCTCTCATTCCACCAAGGAGTCTCCTTTTCTTTCACTCTTGTTGATGATCTATCACAAGCACTCTCTGTCCCTCTTACGAATGCGCTTTTGAAGCTGAACCATTCATCTTCCACATTTCTTACATCAGTCTCTCCCGAAACTCTTCCTGTGCATTCTTACCCTTTAATTTCCATACTTTTATTTTACTATCTCTGATCTCCTTCAATTTTTCCACTTGCCCCACTTTCATTATTACTATCACAACTCTATGATCTCCATCGAAAGCTTCTCCTGTTAAAGATGTAACATCCATTAACTGTCTGTGATTTGTCCTTCCACCAGAAAGTAATGAAATACTGATTTTATTCTTCTGTCACCCTAGCCATATCTTATAATTTTCCTGCTGTTTTTCTTCTGTAAGCACGTTACCCTCAGTCACAGCATTCTTCTCAAAAACTCAATTATTTTTTCCTCTTTCATTCCTTTTCCTATATACATGTGGTCCGATTACATCTTCCTTTCCTTGTCTTTTGTTTCTTACCTGTGCACTTAAGTCTCCCATTATAATCACTTCCGCATCAATAACCACCTTTTCTAGTTTCCTCAGTAATTCCTCAATATCATCCTCTTCGTTCCCTGTCAGTGATGCATACATTTGAATGAAGTACACTAGAGTCCCGTTAATCCGAACCCCGTTAATCCGAAAGTCCGGTTAATCCGAACTGAAGTATTCAATTTTTTAAAAATATTCTCCTTATTGAAATGAAAGAACATATTATAGAATGAAGATTTCCTTACATTTTACTAGTCATATTTTACTAGAATAACTTAATGTAAAAATAATTACACATCATAAACCATCAATCACGATTTATCTTTACAAAGTCTGTTAGTTCTTTTGCCGTAGTGATTGGAACCTACTCGAGGATGCAGTGTTAAACCAGCGTCTCATAAACATTACATCAGTGGGCGTAGCAGCGGAGTGTTGCTCGACGTAGCGTACGGCAAGTTCTAAGGCGGCCGAGGCATCTGAATGTGACACTACTTGTTCATTGTGGTCTTCTTCATCGTCACTCTGTTCCCCATCAACTCCAGATTCTTTCTCCACCATAGCTACAATTCCTTGGTTTGTTTGTAATTGATGACAGTCACCTTCCATCCACTCGCTAATGTCATTTTCACTGTCGTTTCCTCGTCTACGGGTTCTTAAATACCCTACTGTAATTTTGTATTTTGTTAATGTAACTGCTAAAGAATGGGCATTTCAAATTACAGTATGCACTGTACTGTATTGTAGAAACTATTTTCCGCAGACGGTTGAGGCGCTGGCCTTCTGACCCCAGCTTGGCAGGTTCGATCCTGGTGATATCTGAAGGTGCTCAAATACGTCAGCCTCGTGTAAGCAGATTTACTGGCACATAAAAGAACTCCTGCGGGAGAAAATCCCGGCACCTAGGTGTCTCCGGAAACCGTAAAAGTAGTTAGCGGGACGTAAAAGCAATAACATTATTATTAGAAAATATTTTCCGGTTAATCCAAAAATTTCGTAATCCGAACAGGCTCCGGTCCCAATTAGTTCGGGTTAACGAGACTCTACTGTACTTCACTTCGTTGCTCATTCTCAATCTAATTTTCATTATCCTGTTGCTGATGTACTCTACCACATCCAAATAGTACTCCAGCTGTTTTGAAATTATCAGGAATGCTCCATTGTTCACCTCTTTGCCCCCAATCAATTATAGTGTATATTCTCTTCTTTCCTTTCCCTTCCATTTAACTTCACTCAACCCCATCTTTTCTATACCCTCTTTCTCCAGGAAATCGACCACTTCTACCTTTCCTGTCAACGTCCTAAGGTTGTTTATGCAATTTCTCACGGTTCCTCCAGCATAGAAGGAACTGTGCATCTCTCACAGTTTAAAAGTACCATTTTTTTATTTTTATTTTTTTTAACGAGTTGCTTCACAACGCACTGACACAGATAGGTCTTATAGCAACAATCAGACTGGAAAGGGCTAGGAATGGAAAGGAAGTAGCCATGGCTTTAATTAAGGTACATCCCCAGCATTTGCCCGGTATGAAAGTGGGTAAACCACAGAAAACCATCTTCAGGGCTACCAAAAGTGGAGTTCGAATCTACTAACTCGTGACTACTGGATACTGAAGAACCATATTCACATTTAGGTTATTATTATGGTGGGGTAAACACTGCCAAACAAATTTTATACCTACTGCCAGGTGTAACTTTAGGCTGCTCCTCAGGAGTACAGATGCCTTTTGCAATTGCTTCACGTAAGTACAGACTTTGCTGACAAGAGAAAGTTCTGCCGTTTTCTCTGCTGCTGGGACTGGGGTCCTCTTCCGCCATCTAAACCATTGGCCATGTTCTCAAAAATACAGTATAGAGTTTTAATACTTCTGTACCGAGCTCGATAGCTGCAGTCGCTAAGTGCGGCCAGTATCCAGTATTCGGGAGATAGTAGGTTCGAACCCCACTGTCGGCAGCCCTGAAAATGGTTTTCCATGGTTTCCCATTTTCACACCAGGCAAATACTGGGGCTGTACCTTAATTAAGGTCACGGCCACTTCCTTCCCACTCCTAACCCTTTCCTGTCCCATCGTCGCCGTAAGACCTATCTGTATCGGTGCGATGTAAAACAACTAGCAAAAAAACTTCTGTATCACTTATTATGGAGGCTAAGCTATTATGTAGCATGAAACCTTGGTCTTCTAAACAGAGTGCTCACATTTTATGAGGGAATATCCACATCATTCAGCCATCGGCCAAGTTCAACTCTCCCAACTGCGTGTTGTGCTTGCAGTGAGGAATGTGATCCATTACTATCGGCAAATCAAGACATTTAACAACTACAGAATAAAATAAGCCTGAGAATTTAAATATTGTTATTAAAAATATTGCACATATATACCGGTTTATTACTCGCCACTTGCTTCAAATTTGTTGGAAATGACATGCCTCATATCGTTTGAACAAATTACTTGCCAATTTCTCTAATTACACTTTGGTAATAGACTGTATTACAAGTGTTATGTCAGCCTTCAGTTCTTCTATAGTACAGGGATTATTTTGGTAAACATAGTTCTTTTTGTTTTCCCAAATAATTACAGTAAGTTTGGCTGATCTAGGAGGCCATAAACCTGTACTAATTATGTGGTCATCAAGAACGGGATGTAAAGTGTCTATAGAATTAAGAGCGGTATTGGCTGTGGCACCGTCCCCTTGAAAATATTCATAATCCTTTTCTTCCTATGTCAGATCATTAAAAAACGGATTCAGTATAGTTCTACATACACATCTGATTTCATTGCAAGAAATCAGCTTCATTTCTTGTATCAAATCTTATTTACATTAAATCAATACAAGCAAACCTCCAAGTGTTTGATACTATATAATTGCTTTAAGCAAACTAATTATTTGTAGGACATGTTTCATTCTTTAGGAACATCTTCAGCTATATAACATTGCTTAGGTAAAATTACATAGGATTATCTTCTTCTCAAAATCACTACTTGCTTTATGTCGCACCGACACAGATATGTCTCATGGCGACCAAGGGGCAGGAAAGGGCAAGGAGGGGGAAAGAAGGGGCCATGGCCTTAATTAAGGTACACCAGCACTTGCTTGGTGTGAAAATGAGAAACCACAGAAAACTATCTTCAGGTTTGCCGACAGTGGCGTTCAAACCCCCTATCTCCCGAATGCTGGATACTGGCCGCACTTAAGCAACTGCAGCTATCAAGCTAGGTCTAAAAAAAAAAAAATCTTAAAATAGTAACCTTTGTTATGATTAAAACAAAACAAATTTAAAAAGATAAAAAAAATTAAATTATGTGGGGAAGGTTGAACAGGGTGGTGAAGTGGGCAGGGAAGATGGATCTGCTTATATTCTAACTTAATTTAAAACAATCTGATATTCACTTAAATAGGTGTTAAAAAAATAATAGTATAATTTTTAGCACCTTTGTTCATATGTGATGTGTATGTTTTTCTTAGCGGTTCATTTTAGAAAAAGTTTTTGAAACAGACTTTTTCGCGTCAATATCGCCCAAAAACTGTTCCCTTCACCTGCTCTTCTTTTCCAAAGCGAGTGTTCATCGTTTGATTGAACTTTGTGAAATTGGGTCTCTTGAATTTTTTGTTTATTAAGGAATCCTCTGAAGTTGATTGCTGTCTTGTTGATGATATGGAAAAGCTTCCCCAAAGTCTTGATGTCGTCAACCTACTGTGTCCCTGGAAGGGTCTGGTGGCAACTGCAGGTTTCTACCTTTAAAGGTGGCAGTTATGGTAAAGACCCACCATATTATAACAGAGAAGTAAAGAGATGAAGAAGGAGGTGCAGGTTGGAAAGAAATAGAGTTAGAAATAGCTGTGGAAGTAAGGAGAAATTAAAGGAACTTACTACGAAGTTGAATCTAGCAAAGAAGTCAGCTAAGGATAACACGATGGGAAGCATAATTGGCAGTCGTAAAAATTTTAGTGAAAAATTGAAGGGTATGTATAGGTACTTTAATGCAGAAACAGGTTCCAAGAAGGACATTCCAGGAATCATTAATGAACAAGGGGAGTGTGTATGCGAGGATCTTCAAAAGGCAGAAGTGTTCAGTCAGCAGTATGTAAAGATTGTTGGTTACAAGGATAATGTCCAGATAGAGGAGGTGACTAATACTAAAGAAGTATTAAAATTTACCTATGACAACAATGACATTTACAGTAAGATACAAAAGTAGAAAGGTAGAAAAGCAGCTGGAATTGATAAGGTTTTGGGGGATATATTGAAGACAATGTGTTGGGATATAGTACCATATCTGAAGTACTTATTTGATTATTGTTTGCATGAAGGAGCTATACCAAATGAATGGAGAATTGCTATAGTAGCCCCTGTGTATAAAGGAAAGGGTGATAGACACAAAGATGAAAATTACAGGCCTGTCAGTTTGACATCCATTGCACGTAAGCTTTGGGAAAGCATTCTTTCTGATTATATTAGACATGTTTACAAAATTAATAACTGGTTCGATAGAAGGCAGTTCAGGTTTAGGAAACGTTATTCCACTGAAGCTCAACTTATAGGACTCTAGCAAGATATAGCAGACACCCTGAATTAAAGGAGGTCAAATGGACTGTATCACAATTTATCTATCTAAGGCATTTGATAGGGTAGATAATGGGAGACTACTGGCAAAAAAATGAGTGCAATTGGACTAGACAAAAGAGTGATTGAATGGGTGGCTATATTTCTAGAAAAATAGATCTCAGAGAATTAAGATTAGGCAAAGCCTTATCTGACCCTGTAATAATTAAGAGGGGAATTCCTCAAGGCAGTATTACTGGACCTTTACGTTTTTTTAATATATACATATATCAATGATATGAGATAAGGCTTTTTGCAGATGATGTTATTCTGTACAGAGTAATAAATAGGTTACAAGATTGTGAGCAACTGCAAAATGACCTCGATAATGTTGTGAGATGTACAGACGTCAATGGTATGACGATAAACAGGATTAAAAGTCAGGTTGTGAGTTTCACAAGTAGGAAAAGTCCTCTCAGTTAAATTACTGCAGTGACGGGGTGAAAGTTCCTTTTGGGGATCATTATAAGTACCTGGGTGTTAATATAAGGAAAGATCTTCATTGGGGTAATCAAATAAATATGATTGTAAATAAAGGGTACAGATCTCTGCACATGGTTAAGAGGGTATTTAGGTGTTGTAGTAAGAATGTAAAGGAGAGGGCATATAAGTCTCTGGCAAGACTCATAATAGATCCCAGGGAATCACTGGAGAGGTGGAGGGAATATTTTGAACATCTTCTCAATGTAAAAGGAAATCATCCTGGTGGTGTTGCAAACAGCCAAGCTCATGGGGAGGAGGAAAATGATGTTGGTAAAATTATGCTTGAGGAAGTGGAAAGGATGGTAAATAAACTCCATTGTCATAAGGCAGCAGGAATAGATGAAATTAGACCTGAAATGGTAAAGTATAGTGGGAAGGCAGGGATGAAATGGCTTCCTAGAGAAGTAAAATTAGCGTGGAGTGTTGGTAAGGTACCTTCAGATTGGACAAAAGCAGTAATTGCACCTATCTATAAGCAAGGGAACAGGAAGGATTTCAACAACTATCGAGGTATCTCATTGATTAGTATACCAGGCAAAGTATTCACTGGCATCTTGGAAGGTAGGGTGCGATCAGTCGTTGAGAGGAAGTTGGATGAAAACCAGTGTGGTTTCAGACCATAAGAGAGGCTGTCAGGATCAGATTTTCAGTATGCGCCAGGTAATTGAAAAATGCTACGAGAGGAATAGGCAGTTGTGTTTATGTTTTGTAGATCTAGAGAAAGCACATGACAGGGTACCAAGGGAAAAGATGTTCACTATACTGGGGGACTATGGAATTAAAGGTAAATCATTAAAATCAATCAAAGGCATTTATGTTGACAATTGGGCTTCAGTGAGAATTGATGGTAGAATGAGTTCTTGGTTCAGGGTACTTACGGGGGTTAGACAAGGCTGTAATCTTTCACCTTTGCTGTTCGTAGTTTACATGGATCATCTGCTGAAAGGTATAAATTGGCAGGGAGGGATTCAGTTAGGTGGAAATGTAGTAAGCAGTTTGGCCTATGCTGACGACTTGGTCTTAATGGCAGACCGTGCCGAAAGCCTGCAGTGTAATATCTCGGAACTTGAAAATAGGTGCAATGAGTATGGTATGAAAATTAGCCTCCCGAAGACTAAATTGATGTCAGTTGGTAAGAAATTCAACAGAACTGAATGTCAGATTGTTGATACAAAGCTAGAGCAGGTCGATAATTTCAAGTATTTAAGTTGTGTGTTCTCCCAAGATGGTAATATAGTAAGTGAGATTGAATCAAGGTGTCGTAAAGCTAATGCAGTGAGCTCGCAGTTGCGATCAGCATTATTCTGTAAGAAGGAAGTCAGCTCCCAGATGAAACTATCTTTACATCGGTCTGTTTTCAGACCAACTTTGCTTTACGGGACCAAAAGCTGGGTGGACTCAGGATATCTTATTCATAAGTTAGAAGTAACAGACATGAATAGAATGAGGAGATAAAGGCTAATTTAGGAATGAACTTGATGAAGCTGTACGCACAAACCGGCATCGGTGGTGGGGTCATGTGAGGCGAATGGAGGAGGATAAGTTACCTAGGAGAATAATGGACTCTGCTATGGAGGGTATGAGAAGTAGAGGGAGACCAAGACGACGATGTTAGAGTCGGTTTCTAACGATTTAAAGATAAGAGGTATAGAACTAAATGAGGCCACAACACTAGTTGCAAATCGAGGATTGTGGCGACGTTTAGTAAATTCTCAGAGGCTTGCAGACTGAACGCTGAAAGGCATAACAGTCTATAATGATAATGTATGTATGTATGTATGTATGTATGTATGTATATAACTTATACTATACATATTGGTTGTCTACAGGCTGAAGATGCCCAAATAATGGGTGAAACATGTACCTGACCTGATAAGTCTACATAAATTCATGTAGATTCAAACCACATTAATCGTGGAAAGTATTGAATAGTTGGTTTTTATTATCCTTGACATTCTATGCCTAACAGTACATTAAGACAGAAAATATTATTTTGAACTTGATCCAACCTTAAAGAAATCAGATAGTTTGGCTTGTTTCACTTTCCTTGCATTAAGAGTATAAGCCTCCTTTTGCAAACTTAGTAATGAATTCAAAGCATTTTCACTACAACTTTTCACACTGATGTAACGCCTACACACATCGAATGCACTTAACACTTCACTCAGTTCAGGTGTTTCAAGATTCAAGTCGTTATTTCAATTTTGATCACTGTCACTATCGCTTGTAGCCGGTCCATCACCACCGCGTTGTTGGCATACATCAGCAATAATCACTTCACCCGGTAGTTCTTCACATACAGCCAGATTATCATCGAAATGCACTAAAGTATCGAATTCTACACCCTTCAGTAGCATTAGCTCATTGCCAGACAAAACTTCATCCCCATAATCATCATTAGGGGCAACCTCTTCTAGTAAGACACGAGCTTTGCAGAAAAGTTGCTGATTGTGGAGGATGACACTTGCTTCCAGGCAGCCGAAATAAAGTCCATGGCTTGTAGCAAATTAATGGAGAGAGATTAATTTCCTGCATCACTCAGTGTTATTAAATGTTGAACCAGAATTTTTCTATAATTCACTTTGAAATTTTGCAATGATGCCCAAATCAAGCGGTTGTAGAACACTGGTAAGTAGGTTTTGTTTTTGCACCTTTAAAAAAACTCGGATTCTTCGATTTTCCTATCACAAGTGGAGGAAGTTTGTCAGATCCATCTGCATTGGTGGCGAGAAGTACTTACTTTTCTTCCCTCCATGGCATGAGCCACCGTTTTCAGCTAATGTTTTATTAGGAAGGAGATTGTAGAATAGGCCGGTCTCATCACAATTGTAGATATTTGGAGGCTGATAATCGCTTACGATACCCGGCAGAACCTCTTCTTTCCAGCGTTACATCGTGACGTTGTCCACAGCTTTTGAGTCACCACAAAATGTTCTCCCTGTGATTCCATGACGATCTTTAAATCTTTGCAACCATCCAGATGAAGCCTTGAAATCAGCAGGGATACTCATCATTTTAGCTAAATCTATCGCCTTTGCCTTCAGTATGTTGCCACTAATTGGTAGAGCTGCAGCCCGCTTTTGCTGGAAGCATGTGAAAAGTGCTTTCTCCAAATCTGCCTACCTTCCTTCTTGCTGACGGCTGTGCTTTGCTAATTTTGAATCCTTTTTTTTTTTTTTTTTTTTTTGCTAGTGGCTTTATGTCGCACCGAAACAGATAGGTCTTATAGCAACAATGGGATAGGAAAGGCCTAGGAGTTGGAAGTAAGCGGCCGTGGCCTTAATTAAGGTACAGCCCCAGCATTTGCCCGGTGTGAAAATGGGAAACTACGGAAGACCATCTTCAGGGCTGCCAGCAGTGGGATTCGAACCCACTATTTCCCGGATGCGAGCTCACAGCTGCATGCTCCTAACCACACGGCCAACTCGCCAAGTAAACAAACAAGGATACTGCTCCTTAATCAAGGTCATTACGCCTTTCCTTTTTTCTTAACATCACATCTGCTCCATCACATGCTACTGTAGTAAGGTTCTCCTTCAAAAAAATTCTTGACAAAACCCCAATCCATTCAAAACATTAATCAGACATTGAAAAATACATTGGGCAGATATTGCATGAACTCAGCAACATCAATAAATAAATTTGTATGTCGCCCATGTCAAGAAGCAATGTCCTTACATTAATGATTAAATATGACAATAGACTAATTTCCAATTACAATAAAGAATAACTCTTTACATCCTAAAGCACATAAACTGGCAGTGCCGGGCTGAGTGGCTCAGACGGTTAAGGCGCTGGTCTTCTGACCCCAACTTGGCAGGTTCGATCCTGGCTCAGTCCGATGGTATTTGAAGGTGCTCAAATACGACAGCCCCGTGTCGGTAGATTTACTGGCACGTAAAAGAACTCTTGAGGGACTAAATTCTGGCACCTTGGCGTCTCCGAAGACCTTAAAAAATAGTTCGTGGGACGTAAAGCAAATAACATTATTATTATTAAACTGGCAGCCTAGCATAGTCTCATCTACCATGCCTTCAAATTTCCTTTATCTCGAGGGAATTTAACAAGGAACTGCAATGTATATGACAAATGGCCAATTTCAAATGCTTAAATATCAAAATCATCAACAAAAGCACAGGCGAAGTGAAAATAGGCAATTATCTAAATTAATTCCTGACAAACAAAAGAAGTCTAAATATGCCAGATTCACCTATAATCAAACCCGCATCTGCCAAATTTCAGATTTATTTAAAAAACAACATTTCCAAGTGTCTTTTTCAACTCACGACTCTAATCAGGGCTTATTTTTATACCATAATAGAATCAACTCCAACAAATATTGCTATTCCAGTTCCAGGATTTACAGACTCACCTGTGCCCAGTATAAGGCCTCTTACATTGGATAAACAGGTAGAAGTTTTTCCATCAGATATTTGGAACACATAAACGCTAAAAATCATAGGAAGTTTTTAGCAATGAGTCTTCACATGGAAGAGATGGGTCACACTTCTACGTCCATCGAACAGGATTAGGTCGTCCTTAAAAGAGTTAGCAAAAGGTAGTCCTATGAACACCCTTGAAAATATTTACATTTTCCTCGACCAAGCCTTTAATATTAACAATAATCTAAATGATGTGGGTGACAACAAAAACTCGATTTATATTCAAGTTCCACACATACTTAGACAACTCCGAGGAGACAAGACATATATTCAAAATAAACAAACCATCACCTTCCAACAGTTCGTCCTCCAACATAAATCCCTCCCCGATCTTCATGATCCCTCATCATGTTCCACTTCTCATAATATGACACACAGATACTATTAACATCACGCTACAGCTGCCAGTAAAGCAGGGCACACCATCTAAATGAGTTGGCTGCAGAGGAACTTAACACAGGGAGTAAGTCTTCTTAAACTTTTTTCTCCTTTAAGCTCCAAGTTCTTCAATACTAACTTTTTTCTCTCATTTTCTCTCCCTTCTCGTTTCAGATCTCTTACAAGATTATGCTCTTAGAGTTCGTTCTCTACAATAGTTCTCTGTTACAACATGCTTTATGTCGCACCAACACAGAGAAGTCTTATGGCGATGATGGGGTAGGAAACGCCTAAGAGCGGGAAGGAAGCGGCCGTCGCCTTAATTTGCCTGGTGTGAAAATGGGAAACCACGGAAAACCACCTTCAGAACTGCTGACAGTGGGGTTTGAACCCACTATATCCCGGATGCAAGCTCACAGCTGGGCGACCCTAACCGCACGGCTAACTCGCCTGTCTTTAAAAGTTGTGTGTTAATCATTTTTGTTATTCACACTTGTTCATGTTGTCATACTTGTTACAAACCTTTCAGGTGATGTTATCTTCATTTTTATAGTGTTTTATAGACATTTTGAAGATAATACCGTTCTCAAGAATTTTGAAGAACACAACCTAAGCAGTGCATTTTAGTGATATTAACATTTTCTAAGCAGCTGAAGATGCCCAAAATAGGGGAAAAACATGTCCTGCTTTATTCATTTTATTATGTATACGTAATTCTTGTAAATATATGTTGTGTTGATAAGGTGGACCTAATTTTTTTTTAAATTTATTACCTCCCCACTGA
The DNA here is from genome assembly GCF_040414725.1 of Anabrus simplex. NCBI lineage: Eukaryota > Metazoa > Arthropoda > Insecta > Orthoptera > Tettigoniidae > Anabrus > Anabrus simplex. Next base: position 672,638,148 of record NC_090266.1, on the reverse strand, counting down.
AGGTTCTCTCTCTGTCATGTTCAAAAGCCTCGAGTAAAAGAGACCTCAACTATTTTATTTTGCAACAGTTAATATATTTGCAGCAATCTTATGAATGGAACTACACCTAATTTTATGATCACGGATACCTTTCACAGTGAAGTCATTTAAATTGTTTTTTTTTTTTTCCCCCCCACCGAAATAAGCATTCTGAACATTTGTCCATGGCTTAGAAATATTAGCAATTTGCTTTACGTTGCATCGACACAGACAGGTTTTATGGCAACAAATGGATAGGAAAGGGCTAGGAGTGGGAAGAAAGTGGCCGTGGCCCTAATTAAGGTACAGCCCCAGCATTTGCCTGGTGTGAAAATGGGAAACCACGGAAAACCATCTTCAGGACTGCCGACAGTGGGGTTCGAACCAACTATCTCCCAAATGCAAGCTCACAGCTGCGTGAACCAAACCGCACGGACACTTGCTAGGTCTTACAAATATTCATACCTTCCTTGTTTCTGTCCAGGACCAAACAGATTGATTACTTTGACACATTTTACACCCAAGCTTTTAAGTTTCATGGTTAACCAGTCATTTTTTCCTGTACAAACCAGCCCTTCATTGTCCAGTACAACATTTGGGAAGATCTTTGTTTGCAGCCATATGTTCAGTAGCCATAACCATGTGTTCGACTTTTACAGATTCAATTGCGGCATTCTCCCCCAATCTTGTTTTCAGCATACTACATTCATCTGATTTACCCTCAGAAAGATTCAAATTCTTATCTGCCAGAGCAGAAGAGAAGAAATTATTGATTTTTTAAATTCATTACATTTGATAAAGATCATACGAAACAAATCAATTCACTTACAGAATGCACAACAGATGCAACCACAGCAAACAAAGCAACAAAGTAAAATCAACAGGAAGTGAAGCTGATCAGTCACAAAAAGGAAGTTTTAAGCGGCAAGTACTTACGGTCGAAGGAGTAGTACTGTCAAATAAGATCGATATATTTTATAATACGGTCCATAACTATCGATAACTATACAATATGCTTACCCATCCTGATACAAGTATTTGTCAAATGCGGAATTTAGCCCATGCCATTCACTACATCACTTTTTGGAGGATCAATTTCCGGTTCTTTTATTTACAATTTTGTTTTATGTCACACTGACACAGATATGCCTTATGGTGCCAATGGAATGGGAAAGGCCTAGGAGTGGGAAGGAAGCAGCCCTGGCCTTAATTAAGGAACAGCCTGGTGTGAAAATGAGAAACCACAGAAAACCATCTTCAGGGCTGCCGACAGTTGGGTTCGAGCCCACTATGTCCTGGATGCAATCTCACAGCTGCGCGCCCCTATCCGCGTGAATTTCAGATTCAAACTCACTGTATCCCTGATTCTTCTCTGAAACTTTATAGGATGTTCTGAAGATTCTGGAGGTTCTCTCTTTGATGCTCTGACCTCAAAATATAGTGAATTTCATGTAATACAATCTATCTATGGACATGATAATAATAATAATAATAATAATAATAATAATAATAATAATAATAATAATAATAATTTAAAAATCCACAATGATGAAATAATTCAAACATCAAGCGATGATGGCAGCACCTAACTGGAGAGACACTTTTTAACAATAAGGGTACTGACATGGAAAAAGCCCTTATCAACAATTAATTCAACAACAGACGTTTACTTTAATGTTAATAATGAAGGCCACATCACACCCCGGGCGGAGATGCACTATAGAACTTTAAGCAAAATAAAGTTCTTATTATAAAACACAATGTTTTCACATAAAATTATGTAACTCCATTAACCCTTACAATCAGGAGACAGGACAACATGATTGCCTGCAGCAACAATTAAGAATGAACTTAACAACATCAGCCATCATCTGACCTGATAAAGATGAAAAGTAGTTCTTACCTGAAATTTGTTTGTCAGGCAATGGTGGGATTGGTATCAAACTAAACTTCTCTTCTAGTCTTTCATGTAACCAATCAAAATGTTTATATCTTCGAGACACTTGGATATTGTTAAACTGAAACAAAAGGTTCCACTAAAGTTCACAGGAGACATGTATGATGATTCTGAAAGGACACACTGAATAATAATAATAATAATAATAATAATAATAATAATAATAATAATAATAATAATAATAATAACAATAATAACAACAAAAGACATGTCTTTCTTAACATCAGAATAGCAAATGGGATCAATATCAACCCTACATTTACATGGCTTTGTTCAGCAATGTGCCTAGTTTCATGCATTTTCCTGAAAATATCACAAATTTTTTGTAACACAATCTACCTACGAACATGTTGTTGTTGATGATGATGATGATGATGATACATTCCGTTTGATATCACAGTTCTTGTAGCAACAAAAGGAAAGGGCTAGGAGTACATTAAGGTACAGCCTCAGCATTTGCCTGGTATGATAATCGGAAAAAAAACTGAAAACCATCTTCAGGGCTGCCGACAATGGTGTTCAAACCCAGTGTCTCCCAGATGCAAGCTGACAGCTATGTGAGCAAACCATGCAGTCACTCCCTTGGTCTAAGTTTGTGTATTTTACCTTTCACATGCTATGACTTTTAGCAACCAGAACTAGTTTGCTACACATATTCAAATATTTTTGATCATTTAGTCTCCTGTTTTAATGTTACATAATATATCATATCAAACTGTACCTCATTAAACAGCAAAAGAAGATTGAATCTTCCCAATCATATTTTAATAATGTTCCACAAAAATAAAATACAATAATTTATATTTTGGACAGTCAAATATAGGTATAATACAAGCAATATATTACACTAGACACGTTATCTAAGAGGACTTACAGGGGTAAGGACAAAAGAGATGGATATACAGTAGATTAATAATGTACCGTGATGGCCATGGGTTGAAACATGTTTTAGGTATACAACTTAAATTGTGAAAAAGAAGCTAATGTTTTAATCACTTATTAAGATCAAGTTTCAAGCCATATAAAATGGACTTAGTTAATAAGCATCTTATAGTATGCTTCACGAAGGACTGGATAGTTGCACTATTCAAGGTTCAAATCCTCTGGACAACAGTAACAGTATTCAGAATGTGTAGTTTCTCCAATTTTTCCACACTCGCTCCAGGAAAATTATGTGATAGCACCATAATTCAGGTCCAAAATCACCTATATCAATCCTAGACCAAACAGTTACAGTTGCATTAACTACCACAGATACCACACACAGGTACTGTACCAGTGCTTTATGGTGTAGATACCATGGGTAAAGTCCTAGTGAACAGAAAATGGGCAAAGCAGCGTGCTCTAGTGAAAGGTTCTAATAGCCGACATAGAAGTGAGCATCTCAAGATACATTCTGAATCTGGCCCTCCTTATGCTTAGACTGTAATAATATCCAATTAAATAGTTATCAGTAAACCATAAAGATTTAAATGCTCACTATGATTTACATATAAGCAAGGTCAGCATCTTGATTCGTAGATATTCACCAGCTACGCCAAGCCTCAGATCTAAGGGAGTCCTATTTTCATGTCAGACCAGGACTCCTTGAGAATGTTCAAGCAAAAAACTGACAATTGATGGGTTGCCATCAATATCAATAGGGTATCTGAAAGGAATGAAATATAGGCTGAGTTAACAGGCAGGATAGAATTTGAAAGGATAGTGAAAATTGGGGCTTGGATAATTATGTGATTAATTACTTTTTATTTAACTAAATGTGTTTAATTATGTACATACTTTAGCATATTCATAATTAAATACATATTCTGGCATATTTATTCATAAGTACATATTTCCTATATACGGCAGCATGTTATATTTCTCAAATGGCTCCTGCCCACATTTTCGATCCTTGGCATTTCTAGCAATTGGCTCCTCTATTTCCTCAGTGCATCCGTCTCTGTATTCTATTTTAAGACAGGAATTCCTTTGCCATTAAGGACAACAGGGGGCTAGAACAGTCAAGAGTCTTTTTAACCCACATTTGCCTCCCTACTAGTTCTTAAGTACCAGGAAATTTTACCTGAAGTTATAGTGGTTTGCCAAACTTGCAAGACATAGACTGACAGTGTGAAGTTCTCATTTCAATGAATACAATGCATCCCAAAAGTGTGAAGTGTGTTACTTTGAACCATTTTGTGCAGGAGTTTGCAGACTTTTAAAAAGTGATGAAACATCTGTGAGAAACCTATAGTTACAGACGTGCGTTCAAAAGTTATGCAACAATAATATTGTTATTGGCTGTATGTCCCACTAACTACTTTAACGGTTTTCGGAGACGCTAAGGTGCCGGAATTAAGTCCCGCAGGAGTTCGTTTAAGTGCCAGTAAATCTGCATATTTGAGCCCCTTCAAATATCACCAGACTGAGCCAGGATCGAACCTGCTGAGTTGGGGTCAGGAAGCCAACGCCCTCAACTGTCTGAGCCACTCAGCTCGGCAGTTATGCAATATACAGCAACAGCAAAACAAATGAAATTTCCATGTTGTCAATCTTATGTTAATTTTAAGGACATTTCCTCTTAAGCATTACTTTGTCAATTTTATATATTTTTCATCTAAACAGTGTTATGTGGCTGAAGATGTTGATAAAATATGAAACATGTACCACTTTTAACCATTAAATTGCCTTAAGCAATCATTGTATCGACTAGGTGGAAAATAATAAATACTTAATTGTGAATAGCTAAAGAAGTCGAAGCAACGTTTGCTTCCGAAAGACAAGATGTGAGATGTGGTCCAGCAAACTGCCAGTACTCCCAAGATATTTGTCAAGCATTTCTTGTGGCTGATATACCACTTAATAAACTGCAGCATCCAATGCTACGTGAAACATGAGAAGTATGACAAACTTCCTCTCCATGACGAGACAACACAGTGCAAGTACTATTTACCAAAATTTTACTCTGAGACAGTCCAGAGAATTTGTGGTGAAACTAGTGACAACAGAGTATGGATTACAACAGACAAAATGAATGACACTACTGACCATTACGTAAGCAATGTCATAGTCGGTGTGTTAACATTCGATCCACAACAGTCATTTTTATTGATAATGGTTCATTTTGAGAAAATTAACAGTCATACACTAGCTAAAGCTTTTAATGATGCCGTTGTGCTTGTGTGGCCTAATGACATCGGATATGATAAAGTGCATCTATTAGAGACGTCACACCTTACGTGATTAAAGCATGCCAAGAGTTGAAATTCCTGTATAGCACAAAGATTCAATTAACTTGTTTAGTGCACGGTATGCACCATGTTGCTAAAACTGTAAGGAGTATTTTTCCAAATGTGAACAGAGTAACGGCATCCGTGATGAAAGTCTTCACTAAAGCACCTAGCCGGGTGAGTTTATTCAAACAGTGTGCTGCTACCTCCACAACCAGTATGCACCAGGTGAGGTACTTGGCTGGATGCGATGCGCTATTATATGAATAGTTTTGAGCTTATAAAATCAGTTCTCGAAGAGCTAAACAAAGATGATGCTGTGTGCATTAATGAGTCTTTGGAACCTTTGTCTGTGAAGGGAGTTCAAGACTTTTTATATATTAACCCTCATAGAGTCAGGGGTAGGGTAAGCATCAGCCCTTTAAATTGCCAAAGCCAATCAGGTTGGCCTTTAAAAATCCAGTCTGAAGTTGCTAGCACCAATTACATCAGCTGGCTTAAAATTCTATGATATACATAATTTTGTGGCCACCTATAGTGATGTGCATACATTTGTGACAACCTATAGTGAAGAGGCTACAAGTTTTCATGTGCCTGACCTTGCTTTGGCAGTTTTATGAGGGTGTTCTAGCTTTCACCAAAGTTGTTTCCTATGTTAAGAAATACTGGTCAGTAAGAGATTGCTCATAGGAGTGGAAGGATATGTGAAAGCAAAATGGCAAGTGGGTCTCACATTATTATTTTTAAGTGGGTGTTGATGATAATAAATTAATGGAGTATTTGGAGCACTAGCCAGCCCGTGGTGTAGGGGTAGCGTGTCTGCTTCTTACCCGGAGGCCCAGGGTTCCATTCCTGCCAGGTCAGAGATTTTTATGTTAATTTGAGGGATGGTTCGAGGTCAACTTAGCCTATGTGATTACAAGAGAGATGGCGGCTCCAGTTTAGAAAGCCAAGAATAATGCTCTAGAGGATTTGTAGTGCCGACCACATGACACCTCATAATCTGCAGGCCTTCGGGCTGAGCAGCAGTCACTTCGTAGGCCATGGCCTTTTGGGTCTACTGTGCCATGAGTTTAAAAAATGTTATTTGGAGCAGTGCAAATTTAACGTGAATGATTTGATATTGGATAGCGATAGAGAATTTAGTTCCGAGAGTAGTAACATAATTATACCCGACATGCCCCCTTGATCACTACAGCTAAAGAAGAGACATTTATTTGTTTCTAAAGGCACTAAAGCTACCATTAATGTGGTGGTAGATGAAACTAGTGATGACTATGATGATGTCTCTGGAGAACTATTTATGGAATTTTCTCCCAATGAACCTGACAACATTCCTCAACTTCCCGCCTCCCTCATGGAACTTCCTGGACCTTAACATGCCCCTCCATCTGATTTTCCATCCATATCATACTTCAATGTATTTTTCACTTTCTCTGTGCTAAAACTTACAGCCAAAGAGACCAAACTTTACACTGACCAAGTCCTTACATGTAATGAGCTGTCACCTAATTCCTGATCTTGAAGTTGGAGACGCACCACAATTAATGAAATAAAGGCATTCATTCCTGTCATTCTGAATATGGGACTGATAAGAAAGCCTACCACTCTTTGCTACTGGAATACTGCAGACCACTTCATTACCCCTTGGTTTGATTAAATGTTTTCAAGGAATAGGTTTCAGCTTTTTTAAATGTTTTTATTTAGTTGACAATAGTAAGTTTTCTTCATAACGGCTCTCCAAACCATGATCCCGGTGCTCTATACCAGCCTCTTGTAGACCATGCTAATAGGCTATTTAGACTTTGTTATAATCCTCACCAGCAACCATCTATAGATGAAAGTTTAGTTGAAACTAAATGCTATTCACAACTACTCCAGTATATGCTGAATAAGCACCATCGCAAGTGGGGGATATTATTTTGGATTTTCTGTAATGCAGTTAGTAGTATTGTGTTGGATTTTTTAATATACTAATTAGCAAAATTCATTCAAGACAAAAACGTAATTGAAAAATAATGGACTGGCCTACAATGTAGTGATGAAACAAAGGAAATTATTTTATTTTCACATTTACGCAGATAATTATTTTGCATCAATCCCCCTTGCAAAACATGTATATTCTGTTGGAACATTTATTACCTGCACTATACGAAGAAACAGGAAGGAACTGCCAGATGCTTTGAAATAAACCATTCAAATTAGTTTGTAATAAATATTTAACAGGGGTCAATTTTGTTAGCAGGGACTAAAGAGAAAAAGTCTCAGAAAAGTCAGGTGGTGCTTGTAAGTACATGTGGAGCTGCAATAGAAACAGAAGTGACTGCAACTACTAGAAAAAGGAATCAACCAAAGAAAAACTTAATGTAATCTTGGATTATAATCATTATATGGGAGGCACTGATATAAATGACATGGTAACATACTTTCATTTAGAGCAACATAGGAAGAATGATTCCAGAAGCAGAAAGAAAATTACGTTCAGAGAGGATGAAACAGTATTGGGCTGACAAAATGAAGAAAAACCTCCATAAACCTGACTAAGTAGCCTATGTTGGCTAAAGAATTAAAATAAGTAAATAATAAAAAGAAGGAAAATAACAAGATAATTTTACTCACTGATAAAATTGGCTTATATGTGCTGATATATGCCAAATACCAGCAATAAGTTTCCTATTTGCAGACTACATAGAATGAACAATTTATCCTGAGTTATATAAGAAAATTAAAGCCTTTTAATAATTGATATTATAGTTGTTGATGTTCTCATTTTCGGCTTCGGTGTCTATTTGAAAAGAGCGTTTGCAATACAACAGAATGTATGTACTGATAGACAGTTTATTTCTGAACAGAATAATTATTCTGAATGAGAAGAATGAGAAGAATAACAATCCAAATATATGTCACTAGAAAAAAGAAGGAAAATAACAAGACAATTTGTGTGTGTGCTAGTTGCTTTACGTCGCACCGACACAGATAGGTCTTATGGCGACGATGGGACAGGGAAGGGCTAGGAGTGGGAAGGAAGCGGCCGTGGCCTTAATTAAGGTACAGCCCCAGCATTTGCCTGGTGTGAAAATGGGAAACCACGGAAAACCATTTTCAGGGCTGCCGACAGTGGGGTTCGAACCTACTATCTCCCGAATACTGGATACTGTCCGCACTTAAGCGACTGCAGCTATCGAGCTCGGTACAAGACAATTTTACTCAGCAAAACTTGAGCTAAAGGCTTATCACCAGATATATTATGTTGTTTTATGTTGTACATAGTTTTTGACCACTGTTCAAGCACTTACAGGTATGATTGTATATTTGCACTAATAGATAACCTAACACTTATCTCTAACACTAACAGGAACTTTACACTCAATAATATAGTGGTCTAACACAATTTAAAACAAAATCTGTTGAGTATTTTGTTGATATAGGTCTAGCTTTAAATACGTCTTGTTTATTTAGGGCACTTGCAAAGAGCTGTACATTTAGTACGCAGGCCTTTATCGCACTTGACACACTCAGTTCGCAACCTCTTCCTCTGTTGTGGAGAGCTACATGCAATGCACCATCTTTCTAATTTACCTGACAACAGTTTTATGCCACTCACTCACTCACTCACTCACTGGCCAAAGGACCGCAAAAGGTTAAGGTCGGGACTCCTCTTCTTCTATGGCTCTACAGTTCATTGTGAACCCTGGCCTCTTCAACAATCTTCCGCCATTTATCTTGATCCAACGCTAAAACTTTCCAATTCCTTTAGCCCATTTCCCAAAGATCTTCAGTAACTCCATTCATCCATCCATCTGGTTCTCGGTCGACCTTGTCCTCTCTGTCCCCCTGGATTTCCATTTAATATCTTTTTAGGTACTTCTGTATCACTCATCCATGCTACATGCCTGGCCCACCTCAGTCTGGCTGATTTCACTATTCTTCTAATAGGTGGGTCTTTATAAATGTTGTACAATTCATGATTGTACCTCCTCCATGTTCCTTTTTCACAGATTGGGCCGATGATTCTTCGAAGTATCTTTCTTTCGAAGGCATCCAGCATTCCAGTACCTTTGCTGTTAATGGCAAAGTTTCCGAGGCATATGTAAGCATAAGTCTTATAAGTGTTTTATAAATGGTTAATTTATTGGTACGGGTCTAGAGCCTTGAGGAGAGAAGCCTTGTTTGAGCAAAATAGGCCCTATTGGCTGCTATTAATCTCCGTTTAATTTCATGAGAGGTATCATTTGAGTAGGTGACTGTCGATCCCAGATATTTAAACTTCTAAACTCTCTCAAAGGTGTAATTGCCCACGGTTATTGAGAGTGGCATGTTCTCCTTACGTGCTTTCCCGGCAGCCATATATTTAGTTTTCTGTTGGTTGATGTTCAGTCCCATTTTCCTACTGGCCTGTTCAAGGGCGATGAATGTCTCTTGCACTGCGTTTCGAGTTCTTGCCACTATATATCATTGGCATAAGCAAGTATCTTCACTGATCTATAGAAAATTGTTCCCCTATTCAGGAGGTTTGCATCTCTCATCACCTTCTCCAAGGCAACATTAAAAAGGAGACGTGCCAGCGTGTCTCCCTGCCGTACCCCATTTTGAATATTTAATGTCTCGGACATCATTCCTCCCGTTCTTATACGACTTCGTGTCCCACTCATTGTCATTCTACCAGCCTTACCAATTTTCCAGGAATTCCCAGTTCAATCATAGCATGGTACAATTGCTCTCTGTCTATACTGTCATATGCTCCTTTGTAATCAATGAAGAGGTGATGCGTGCGAATCTCAAATTCTATTGTCTTCTCTAAAATTTGCCTTAAGGTGAAAATCTGATCTATAGTGGACTTTCCTGGGATAAATCCACACTGATAAATCCCAGTCTCTCTCTGAACAATTGGGAGAAGACGGTCAAATAGAATGTTGGAGAATACTTTATATCCCAATTCCTCTATAACTATCACGCTCAAGCTGATCCCCTTTCTTATATATACGACATATAATTCCTTCTTCCCATTGCTGAGGCATTTTCTCCTCATCCCATACTGAAGTAGCTATTTTTAGGAAAGTCCATTCCAATTCATTGCCACCTTGCTTGAGCAGTTCCGCTGGAATATAATCTGTTCCTGTTGCCTTGTTATTCTTCAATTTCTTGATGGCAGTTATCACCTTCTTGTTCACTCTTTGACTGAGAGGTCGTTTCCGACAGTTTGGTCTCATCTTATCACTGTTGCTTTCTTAGCACCACCCGGGGGACACGTGTACGGCAGTGTAGTGGTTAAACCTACGGACGTGAAGCAACGTGCAAATGGGGTTGGACTAGGTCTGCAGATTGTGATTGTGGTGCCTCTGCTCAGTCAATCCACCACATTGTTGCTGACTGCCCAATTCGAGCTTTCAAAGGAACGCTAATGGACATTCACCACACATCGGATGAAGCAGTGGATTGGGTCAAAATGCTAGACCTAGACTTATAGTATTGTACGGACTTGTGACTACGCACATTTACCCTGAACTATATATATATACATGTGTGTACATAGATTCATCATACGATAAATAAATAAATATAAATAGTTATCACCTCTTCTAAAGTCGGTGGACCGATATTTTCGTCAGGGTCATTTTCTCCTTGCGCATCAATTGAATGTCTTGTTATCATTCTGAAATTCAGGAGTCTATCAAAATGTCGCCGCCATATTTCACATATCTCTTTCCCCTCGCTAACAATTTTTCCTGTTTCATCCTTTAACAGACTAGTTTTGCCACAGAAGGGTTTTGTTGCAGCATTTACCTCTCTGTAAAATTTCCTCACCCATTTTGATTTCTCAGAAGATCCATTTCTTCGATATTTTCCTTCATCAACTCTCTTTTTTTCCTCTGATGGATCATCTTTTCAATCCTCCATTTATCTTTATAGGCTTCCTTCATTCTTCTTGTACAATTTGACTGTAATGGCCTTCTGTATGACATGTTCTCTTCTGTTGATATTTCACACTCAGTGTCAAACCAAGGAGATCTTTTATATCTTGTTTCAGTTCCCAGTGTTTCATTTGCTGCCGTCTCCACTGCGTTTTTAATAATTTCCCACTGTTGCTCAATGTCGTTGCATTCTTCAGTATTTTGAAGGATCTGTATTGTCCTCTCCTGGTATTGTTTTCTAACTTCAGATGATTCTAGAGCTGTTATGTTGTATTTTGGTGTGTTGGTTCGGATTCCTTTGAATGCACTGGAGATCCTGGCCCTAATTTGCGCACGTACTAGGAAGGGGTCTGAGTCTATATTTGGGTATCTGAGACTCCTCACATCCAAGAGATCTGATTTGTGCCTTGCATCTATCAACACAGGATCAATCTGGTTGACTATGTTTCCATCTAGCGATGTCCATGTTCCTTTATGTATGTCTTTGTGTACGAAAAATGAGGAGCCCACAACCATATTTCTAGATGTTGCAAATAATATAAGTCTCGTTCCATTATCATTACTTACAGTATGTTTGCTGTGGGGACCAACTGTTGGCTTATATATCTGTTCCCTTCCCACCTGAGCATTTAAATCACCAGCAACTATTTTAATGTCATGTCCTGGGCAACCATCATATGTTCATTCCAAAAGTTCATAGAACAATTCTTTCTCTTCTTCCTCAGATTCTTCTGTTGGTGCATGGGCATTAATTATAGAGTAATTAAAGAATTTACCCTTTATCCTGAGTACTGACATTCTTGGACTAATAGGTGTAAACCAAATTACAACGTGCTTTAGCTGGTGGTGTACCAAAAATCCTGTGCCGAACTCATGCTCCTCCTTGCTACAGCTATAGAATATACTAGCTTCTCGCTTTTCTAGAATTCCACTTCCAGTCCACCTTACTTCTTGTAGAGCTATGATACTCTGCTTCAGCTTCATTGTTTGGTTGAGTAGCACCTTCAGGGCTCCTGGCGATACAAAGATCTCACATCCGACTTACGCTTTATCATTTCTTTTCTTTCTTTCATGCACTGCTGGTCGATTATCATTGTCCTTTTCCATGCCAAGTTTGTCTCCATTGATCAGTCCGGGTTTCTTTCGTTGAAGTTCCTCAACTTGACCTTTTTTACAGAGCGGGGTGTCAGCCCTACGTCCAACCTCTTCCAGAAGACGGGTAATTTTTAATCAGGGTTTTCTTCCCTTAGCCTTTGGAGAACCAACCCCACATACTACAGGGCAGCAGCATCTTCAGCATAGCCCCGTAACCTGCCACTTTTCAGGGTTCCTGCTGGGCCTTCACAGCTACCGAAGCGGTCACGGGGCACACACAATCCCCACTGTACATCACCCCACCAGGCAATCCCTTACTTTATGACGTTGCCCATCTCCCATGACGTGGACAAGGGGTTGGACTTATGGAAGACAAGGTCGGGACTCACTGCTGCTCATTCCATCTCTTGAATGTCCCGTTCTCGCAAGAGAGCTCTGGTGATGCATGCTACATGAGCCCTGGCATTGTCATGCATGAGTACGAATTCAGGGCCAATACCGTATGCAGCAACCAACACATGCTGTAGCAGTATCGGCTCGGTGTATCCCGCACGGACGACGATAAGATCTGTACGGCCATTAATACTGATGCCATCTCACACTATCACGGAACCTTATCCAAATCGCTCGCCTTCCTGGACAACATTAAGCATGTACTGCTCACCATGGCGTCTCCATACACGTTGACGTCCATCACGCTGTGTCAGGGGAAATCTGGACTCGTCTGTGAACAACACAGGTCTCCATTGGCGAAGTTGCCAGTTGATGTAGGTACGGGCAAACAGAAGGCGAGTTGCGTAATGTTGCTGCATTAAACGGGACACTTGAACTGGGCGTCTGGGTCATAAGGACACTTCTCTTAACCTGTTCCTTACTGTCTGGTCAGACAACATGACTCCAGTGACCCTCATGAAGTATTGTTGCAGTTCTCTGTCAGTTGCTGAACGATGCTGCAGATATCGGTCATCCTGTGGGGTTGTCATGCGTCCACGACCTTGTCCAACCCTCCTTGTGAATTGGCTTGTCTCATTGTAGTGATTCCATAAGCTTTGAATAACTGACGGAGACACACTGAGATCCACAGCAACATGACGAAAAGTCCATCCTTCCTGGATCAGAGTGATGGCCATGGCGACTTGAATCTCGTTAAGATGTCTCATGGGATGTGCTGGTTGATGTAAGTGTTCAAAATGACCGCAGTAGTCTGTGTACCTCACGACGACACACTAATCACTTTGTTTTGAGGGGTCACCTGAAATTTTAATGCATGGCTACGCCAACAGATGGAGTATAACTTCGATTTGACATACCCTGAGTAGCTAAGGTCTCAAGGTATGCTGTATGACCATTGGAACCCCATCCACCAAATTAACGTTCACATACCAGACGTTACAAAACACGTTCCCCTAATTTTTATGAACTGTGTAGAATTCTGTTCAGAAACATATTCTTCATCATTACATAAATCCTGTTGTACTGTAAGTGATTGATTTCAAAATGGATATTGAGACAGAAAATGCAAAAATGTTTTCTTTTCCTGAAAACAAAAATTAACAACTACAACGTCAAGAATAAAATATGCACCAGCAACCTCATCCAATGTGAAGAGAAGCTTTATGAGACAAACTATTTTACTTGAAAATGACTGAACTTTCATTTTGAAAACTTGAAAATGCTGCTTGTTGTGCATTGTAGTGCTAAATTGTAGAAATAAACTTAGACCTGTGTAATGTATTTTTTTCTTTTGTATTAGGAATGACAAAGAGGGTGTACTTTTCTTGTTAAACATGGCTTCATTTGTGAAGTCAAAGGAAAATGCCCCAGTATAAGAAGTTTCGTCTATGGTATCAATTGGCATACGTAAAGGGGTTTTCTTTTACATTATTTTGTTCTAGACATTGACAGCTCGTGAAATTACTGGTATGTACTTTGTGTATTTGTTACCTGAATATTATGAAATCCTGTGTATTTGTTTTACATACGTTGCATATGAAAATACTGTTGTAGTCATCATCTTCCATTTCCCTTGTACCTTTATGGCACCTCTCCATCTTCCTCTATCCAACCACCAACGTTCCTTCTTAACTGTGATCCAATCCAGGTTTCTTCTACACTAGTGTCCAAAAGTTAAGCATAAGTTACGAGAAAGCAGGGCAACAGGAAACAGACCGCAAATTGCACGACATATGCACTTACCAACCTTACCTGTTCGCTCTGTATAGGAATGGAGTGTCCCCTGCTTTGACTAGCAGCGTAACCGCCAGGTAAACACAGCCAGTGCCTGCACCCCATATTCCCTCAGTCATGTCTGCCGTTATAGTGTGCGGAGTGTAGCCTCGTGGTGAACGTGACAGCATAATGGCACAACAATGCCATTTAGACCCTGTTTTGCAGGGTAGAATACTCTGCCACCTGGAAGCAGGCCAGACACAGACCGAAGTCGCCGTATCCTTGAAGGTGCTACAAAGTGTCATTTCCAGGCGTTGGAACGATTTCGAGACACAGGAGATGTTACTGTACAGACAAGAAATGTGTTCCACCTATCAATACTTATTTATTGTATTATTGTAAATAAGGATTATTGATAGGTGGAACACATTTCTTGTCTGTACAGTGAATCCAATCAATATGGAAAATGAAACTTATAAATAATAAAACAGGAGATGTTAGTCGTAGGCCAGTACCAGGTCAACCAAGGGTAAGCACCCCACAGCAGGACCGATATCTGGCCTTAACCAACCGATGAAATCGGAGTGCACCTGCAAGACAACTGTCGGCGGAGCTTGCAGCCGTCTCAGGGGTTGCCGTTTCCTGGCAAACTGTGTACCGGAGGCTCAGAACAGCAGGGCTGTTTGCCCAGCGGTGTGCGTCCAGCTCACTCCAGCACAGAGATGGGCCCGTTTACTGAGGAGCCGTCAACATCGAAACTGGACCATGAATGAATGGAGGCATGTGCTCTTCACAGATGAATCCCACTTCAGTTTGCACAACGATTCCTGTCGCACATTAATCTGGAGAGAACGGGTAGCCAATACAGCCACAGGAACATCATGGAACGGGACCAGTATGGTGGTGGTGGTGGCGTCATGGTGTGGGGCGGCATCATGCCAAATAGCTGTACGGACCTGCACATCTTTATGGGTGGTCCGAGGAACACTTAACGCTCGGAGATACATGGATGAGGTACTGAGACCACATGTTCTACTCTTCAGAGGTGCGGTTGGTCTAGACTTCCTCTTAATGGACGATAATGCCCAACCGCACCGCGCTGCTCTGGTGGATGAATTTCTGGTTGGGGAAGACATTCATCGCATGGACTGGCCAGCGAGGTCTGCGGATCTGAATCCTATAGAACATGCCTAGGATGCATTGGGAAGGTGAATTGCATCCCGTCAGCCTCCACCAAGGACCCTCCAAGACCTTCGCATTGCCCTTTCGGAGAAATGGGATCGACTGCCAAAAGAGCTCTTGGACCATCTGATAGAGAGCAAGCCACACAGCTGCGAAGCACGTGTGGCCATTAGGGGTAACCACACACCCTATTAACAGCATATTTTGTTGTGGAAGACATTGCCAGGTTTTGTTAGTTGTCAAAGATGTACCTTAGCTGACATTTCTGTCAGGCGGTATGGCCTCGTTTAGTGATTATGCTTAACTTTTGGACACTAGTGTAATTATACTTTTCTTCGTTTTCAACCACCTTACTTCATTTTACTACACACTTTCTGTAACGGGATACATTTGTGAATATGCCAAAGGTGCAGAAAGTTTAATAAATCATTGATTTATAAACGTACAAATATTCCAATTTACCAAAGAGTTGCCTGTATGTGGTACGTGCCTTGAACGATCCATTAGCTCTTAACTGCAACTTTGTTCATCAAAATATGTGTATAGAAGGCAGACGGCTATTTGGAAACTCCTGAGCATACCATCTAAGAGGTCCAGTTGCATTCCGACCAGATTCTCCAGAGATTAGAATTATGTATGTGTGTTCGTTGTTGCTGAACACATGAGCCAGTCGGTATGTTGACAGCAACTATAACACTGCTGAACCAAATACCACCCTACTACTGTGTGTTCGAAAACAAGGTTTACCAATGCAAGGCGATGCATTCGATATGCAGCTCTGCGGAACATGCAGCGAGCAGTCGTCCGGTTGTTATCTCTTCGCATTCTGATGTAAACGGCCTAAGGCACAAATACCATTTAGAGAATCAGTTATCACACATCCCATTCATCATTAGTGCATGTGGGACACATAAGTAGAAAATACGGTGTTGGCGGGCCACTTAGTACAGTTCCCTCTAAATTTGAAGACACCGTTATGGTACTCGAACCATCTTTTCGCAACTATCACTCACTGTTTCAGGACACTTCTAAATTTTTCTCCACTTTTTAACTATTTCTTCAGCCTTTCAGCAGTTTGAAATGCTACTTTCTTGCAGTGTGAGCCTAGAAGCGCACCACCCTTAGTTAATGAGCAACTTTCAAAAGGGAACAGCCCCTTGGAAATGGCATTCCTAATCAGCCTTTGGAACATCAAAGTCACTGCAGTGTGCAACTTCTCCAAGGCCTGAGGCCTAAGTCAAAACCTAACAAAATGGTTTAGAAGGGCATCGCATACTGAGATGCAACCAGAATAAGCCATATTCCGCAAGGAGTTCAGGATCAGTGCATTTACCAGAGGTGTATTCGTAATACAGGCCTACTAGTCATGTACCTAGGTTTGTTGGAACAGGGGAGTAGCAAATGTTGGCCAATACCTTTTTTGTTAATACCAACAATAATATTTTGTATGTTTTGAGTAATTACAAATATAACTTATCTCCCTACAGTAATTGTTTGCTATTTATTCTTACAATAACACAACACCTGTGTGGTCTCACTTTTCTAACAGCTAAGAGACACACAGTTAATATCAGTAATTTTCAACCCCTATTAATAAAACAGTTTCATTTCTTGGAGTATAGCAACTGGCTAGCCGTATATTGGTGTCCTCTTCTTTGTTAACTATATTCTCTAGGGGAGGGGAGCAGCTTGTCTGACATCTAATGAAAAATGAAATGATAAATGAGAACTATGGATATTTGATCGACAAATTCACTAGTCATAGTGAAATGAAACCCTCTATTATTAGTGAATTTATTTTCATTTTTAAAAGTTATGAGGTTCTGAAGACTCTGGTTTTGTGTAATTTTAAACATTACTTGTACAGTGTACTATATTCTGTAGTTTTGTCACATACTTTACTATTGTTCTCTTTTGAAAGGTGTATGCTGTAATTGAGCCTAGGAGCACAGAAATTTTTTTTAAATTTTGCTTTACGTCGCACCGACACAGATATGTCTTATGGCGACAATGGGATAGGAAAGGCCTAGGAATTGGAAGGAAGCGGCCGTGGCCTTAATTAAGGTACAGCCTCGGCATTTGCCTGGTATGAAAATGGGAAACCATGGAAAACCATCTTCAGGGCTGCCGACAGTGGGGCTCGAACCCACTATCTTCCGATTACTGGATACTGGCCACACTTAAGCGACTGCAGCTATCGAGCTCGGTACAGAAATGTTTAATCCACCACTTGCACTTGCAAGTTTCTTATTATTAAACAAATGTTCACACAAATGTAATACACCAACTTTAAACCAAGAGGTATCTATAACAAAAAAGGCAAATAGAACAACTGTGTCAATCTGCAGTCAAAACAACATAATTCTGCTGCTTAGCCCAGCTGAAAGTGAACCAAAGCTCACACATGCTAAACAGAGTTCTTGAATTGAATGACTGTACATGTTCTGCTGTGACTAAACATTTTTCTAAAAGTGAGTTACTCTGCAATTCTACTTGCCCTGTCCCACCACTATACAGGATGCAGTACTAGAAATAAGAAGAGTATCTTCAAACAACAGCATGTAGAGTCTATATCTGAATACACAGTACTTTATTCAAAAGTTAAAGGCATAGCAAAAGTAGATACAGCTAGAGCACTGGGTGCCTCCTCCACACACAAGTAACTCCCACCTGACATGCACTCTGAGACTCCTCAGCAAAGGGAATGAGCAAACAATTTACAAAATACTGATAAATATATTTTATAACAACTGTCATTGGTTCACCTGCATTTCACAATAAGGCTGGAAGTGATATACTATTTTCATTCAAATATGCCTTGTACCTTTGAAAAAAGTTTTGCAACACTCACTGTAACTTCAGTCATACCATTGATTAACCTCCTGACTTTCATTCTCCAGTGCCTTTAACAGTTCATGGAGTGGTCCGGTATACATTCTGTTTGAGATTTTCTCACTACTCAAAACCATATGTACTGGGCTTAGGAAAACAGCCAGTTCACAGAACCCTACTAAACTCTCATACAGTAAGCACATTAATTCCTTATTGTTTGCATGAAATTTAGAACCGTATGAAACACTGCACCATTTTTCTGAAAGTAGGCAAACTCTATTTCTCAGTTTATGAAAGAAATAATAAGATATTGTTCTTTTTATTGTTCTGAAGTTAGAGTTTCACAAAATAAAATAAAAAATATTGGTCCAATTACTTTATGATCACTAACTGCACACCAATACACCACCTTCGTACTAAGAAGGGATGCCTCTTGCACTTTAAGTGGATTTTCAGTGTTCCAATGGCATTTTGTAAATGTACTTATCTGCTGACGTGAAATCAAACTTTGTAATTCATGATTCATTACATACAGCTTGCAGCACTCAATAACGGAAGTTCGTGCAGAGGATATGATCCATTTCCTTTACTTTATGCACTACCAACAATTTGTATGAAAAAGAAAAAAAAAAAAAAATCTTGAGCACATTTAACAAGAAATTTGGTGAAATGCCACAATCCTGTGCTAGGCAGGTTTATGAGAACTTGTTGGCTGACTCACATATCTTCAAGTTTGTCTTCTGTAAAGTCATTATGATCATGATTCATTACGATTAGGCAGAGATTCAGAAACCAGGTGTTGGATTGCAAAACTTTCCCAGGAGCGACGTGGACTCTGACCACAGCTTGTTGGTCATGAAATGCCACCTGAAGCTGAAGAAATTGAAGAAAGGAAAGAATGCAAAAAGATGGGATCTAGACAAGTTGAAAGAAAAGAGTGTGAGGGATTGTCAAGGAACATGTTGCACAAGGACTAAGTGAAAAGGCTGAAGGAAACACAATAAAGGAAGAGGGGACAGTCATGAAAAATGAAGTCAGTAAGGCTGCTGAAGAAATGTTAGGAAGGAAGAAAAGATCAACTAAGAATCAGTGGATAACTCAGGAGATACTAGACCTGATCGATGAGCGACAAAATACAAGAATGCTAGAAATGAAGAGGGCAAAAAAGACTACAGGCAATTAAAGAATCAAGTGGATAGAAAGTGCAAGATAGCTAAGCAAGAATGGCTGAAGGAAAAGTGCAAGGATGTCTAAGGTTGTATGGTCCTAGGAAAGATAGATGCTGCATACAGGAAAATCAAGGAAACCTTTGGAGAAAGGAAATCTAGGTGTATGAAGATTAAGAGCTCAGATGGAAAGCCACTTCTAAGGAAAGAAGACAAAGCAGAAAGATGGCAGGAGTATATCCAACAGTTGTATCAAGGTAAAGAAGTAGATCATTTGGTTCTGGAACATGAAGAGGCTGTTGATGCTGATGAAATGGGAGACCCAATTTTGAGGTCAGAGTTTGACAGAGCTGTGAGCGACCTAAATAGGAACACGGCACCTGGAATTGATGACATTCCCTCTGAATTACTGACTGCCTTAGGAGAAACCAGCATGGCAAGGTTATTCCATTTTGTGTGTAAGATGTATGAAACAGGAGAAGTCCCATCTGATTTTCGTCAGAATGTTGTTATTCCTATTCCCAAGAAAGTCGGTGCTGATAGGTATGAAAACTACCACACCATTAGTTTAGTATCTCGTGCCTGCAAAATTTTAACACGTATTATTTACAGAAGAATGGAAAAACAAGTTGAAGCTGAGTTAGGAGAAGATCAATTTGGCTTCAGAAGAAACGTAGGAACACATGAAGCAATCCTGACTTTATGTCTGATCTTAGACAATCGAATCAAAAAGGACAAGCCCACGTACATGGCATTCGTAGATCTAGAAAAGGTATTCAATAATGTTGAATGGACCAAGCTATTTAAGATTCTGAAGGTGATTGGGATCAGATACCGAGAATGAAGAATTATCTACAATCTGTATACAAATCAGTCTGCAGTAATAAGAATCGAGGGCTTTATTGAAAAAGAAGCTGCAATCCAGAAAGGAGTGAGGCAAGGCTGCAGTTTGTCCCCCTCCTTTTCAATGTTTACATAAAACAGGCAGTAAAGGAAATCAAAGAGGAATTTGGAAAGGGAATCACAATCCAAGGAGAGGAAATCAAAACCTTGAGATTTGCCGATGATATCGTTATTTTACCTGAGACTGCAGAAGATCTTGAGAAGCTGCTGAATGGTATGGACAAAGTCTTGGGTAAGGAGTACAAGATGAAAATAAATAAGTCCAAAACAGAAGTAATGGAGTGCAGTCGAACGAAGGCAGGTGATGCAGGAAATACTAAATTAGGAAATGAAGTCTTAAAGGAAGTAGATGAATATTGTTACTTGGGTAGTAAAATATCTAACAATGGCAGAAGTAAGGAGGACATAAAATGCAGATTAGCACAAGCTAATTGGAAAGATGTTTTTGAAGACTTTCGTGTGGAGCATGGCATTGTATGGAAGTGAAACATGGACGATAACTAGCTCAGAAAGAAAGAGAATAGAAGCTTTTGAAATGTGGTGTTACAGAAGAATGCTGAAGGTGAGATAGATAGATCGGATCACGAATGTAGAGATACTGAATTGAATTGGCAAGAGGAGACTGATTTGGCTAAATTTGACGAGAAGAAGAGATAGAATGATAGGACACATCTTAAGACACCCAGGACTTGTTCAGTTGGTTTTTGAAGGCAGTATAGGTGATAAGAACGGTAGGGGTAGACCAAGGTATGAATACGACAGGCAGATTAGAGCAGATGTAGGATGCAATAGTTACGTAGAAATGAAAAGGTTAGCACAGGATAGGGTGGCATGGAGAGCTGCATCAAACCAGTTTATGGACTGGTGACTCAAACAACAACAACAACAACAAAGTCTCTCTATTTGTTAAAGAATGAGCTCATTTCATGTTGCTCTTTAACACTAGGACCACTGAGTGGTCATCCTGACAACCTTTTAACTTTAAATGTGCTATTTCTCTGACTGTACTTATCCTACATTACTGTGGGCTTATGAGTTTTCCTAAATTTTTTAGCAGATCTCATAGACATGGTAATATCTCATTTGCTGCATTAAGGAAATATTGATACTCTAAGTACAGGTACGCAGAACACGTACTTTAAAACAGGAGGTGGACGCACAGACCAGGAGCATGGTACTGTATAGGCTGGGAAGTGGATGCTGTAGGTCAAGTGTCACAGTAGCTCACATGGCTACCGTGCGTAGGATGTGTGATAGTTAACAGTGCTCGAGGGTTGGAAGGTTGAAGTCGCATGCAAGTATTTTTTAAGCCAGTTGCCTTGGATGTGGCATGGTTGTATACTTAATACCGGTATTTTTTGCAGACTGATTTATTTGGCCCTGAAAAGGACCATTGGTATGGAGCTGGGTTGATAGAGGCTAGGAAACATGTGAGAGGATTTCAGTTATCCACGTCGTTTAACGCAGCACCTGCTCGAACTGACAACCTCCGGGGTCGATACAGAGTTGCGTGCGATGTTCTGAGGACCGTCTGGCCCGCTGCAACATCTTTGGCGAAATGCATCAGCATGCCTCGGTGATGAGCTGTCTAAGGCGACAAAGACTGGCCGGCTCCTGTGCATACACCAGTTGTTCTACATGGCCCCACAGTAAAAAATTCAAATTGTAGGACCGGGCAATCTGGCTATATCCATTTATCAGGATACGCCGCATGGAGATGGTTCCGGACGACCACCGCCGAGTGTGGTGGAGCTCCGTCATATTGAAACCACATCCTGCAGCAGTCAAGGAGTGGCACATGTTCCAAAAACGGTGGTAGTTCATCTTGGAGAAACTGCTGGTCAGATGGCCCTCAAAGAAATGGAGACCGATGAGGTCATCACCCATGATTCCATACCATACATTCACGCTGCACTGTACCTGGAAAGCTGTCTGTCACACCCAATGGGGATTATCCACACTCCAGTAATTCATATTATGGTAATTAACGGTTCCATTGTTGTAGAATCGTGCTTCATCCGTAAATAAGAGAGTCGCTAGAAAAGCAGGATCAGTGTCCACATGCTGTAGGATCCATTGAGAGAATGCCACCCGGGCATCGAAATCATGACCATGGAGCTCTTGGTGTAAGTGCAGATGGTACGAGTGAAACTGGTGGGTATGCAATAGCCATATAACACGCTCGGTTGATGTTAGTCTCCTGTGCAATGCTGGACAGCATCAAACATGACCTCTTTATTGTCAGCAGATGTCACAGGATGATCATGAACAGGCTGTGTCCTTGCCAGGGATACAGTATCCCGCAGGCGTCTTTCCACACTCCGAAATGTCATGCCCGTCGGTTGTCGTCTATCTGGAGAGCTTTCTTGGTACAGGCGTTGTGCCTGGTATGCATTCTGTCTAGCTTCTCCACAGGTAAGTAACATATCCACGCACTCGTCGCTGAAATACATCTCGAGGCAGTGAATAAACTTTTTGTTGCGAATTGCTTTAAAGGACAGGAGTTCGCGCAGCTACATACTTACCTGCCATTGCATGTTGTTATTTTTCCAATGGGGCATACTTTGCCCTACCTGTGGTCTACAAAGCTTGGAACACGTACGACGTAGCTAACTAGCCACAGACCATCATCTCCTCATCCTCGTCCAACCCAGCACCATACCCAATGCAACGATACATATAGTCTTTCACAGGGTCAAATAAACAAATCAGTCCTTGGAAGCTATCAAGTATGCAACCTTACCACATCCCAGGCAAATAGCTGTTAGAAAAATGTTTTATGTGGGATTCAAACCTCCTACCTCAAGCACTGTCCACTATCACATATCTGTCCGCCTGCTTGCCATGTGAGCTACTGGGACACTTGACCTATGGCGCTCACGTCCCAGCCTATACAGTACCGTGATCCCGGTCTGTGCGTCCACCTCCTGTTTTAAAGTGGTATTCTGTGTATCTGTACTTGTTTTACGGGTTCATTCGAGGTACCCATAACGAATTAATAGTGGCGCTCACGATTCCTGCTGTCTTCTAGCCCGTAAACACACATCTCGTTATATTACCCCGGTTTAGGGAGAGGGGCCGATGTCTTTCAGAACTGTAGTAAATGTGAAGGGATGCATAAAACTGGATCGTAAGGGGCTGGTGGACCACCCGGTATATACTGTATTTGACTGCATTTAGATTAATGTTATTTTAACAGAGTTTGCAACGATTGTTGTGTTGGCAGCAGGTGGCTCCTAACAGATGACCAACAGGTGAAGATTTTGAATAATAATATTGTTTTTATATCCCACTAGCTACTTGCAGCTTTCGGAGACGCCGAGATGCTGGAATTTTGTCCTGCGAGAGTTCTCTTACGTTCCAGTAAATCTACCGACACAAGGCTGACATATTTGAGCACCTTCAATATCACCGGACTGAGCCAGAATGTACAGAACTGCGCTGCAAGCCACTTCAGTCAACAACTCCGACTCAACGCTCGTCATCCTCATCAGGCTTAAGAGCTAATTTCCCAACCTAGCAACATGTATTAGAAGGAAGGAAGAAAGAAAGAAAGAAAGAAAGAAAGAAAGAAAGAAAGAAAGAAAGAACTCACAAGGTTTTTATCAACAGCTCTGGAAGCTTTACCAATCATGTTCTGAGAATGGTTTTTAACTTCACCTCAGCTGTATTTTAATTATGATACAGAATATTATCAGTGACTTTTCACAGAATAACTTTTGAATGGGAAACCACGGAAAACCATCTTCAGGGCTGCGGACAGTGGGGTTCGAACCCACTATCTCCCGATTACTGGATACTGGCCGCACTTAAGCGGCTGCAGCTATCAAGCTCAGTTATATAACTAGTTCCGGCAGTTCTATTGACATAACTTGTGGTACAGTATTCCCTAGAAATTGTCACAGCAATTTTTATACATACTTGTCAAATGACTTGTTAAAGAAGTACATCCCAGCAATAAATATTCTTTGCTCAGGGGAGTATATGAACATGATAAATTGTTATAACTATGCACTTTATGCTTACATCGTATCTACATGCAAAAAAGCACAACTTCTACAAAGCTGGGAGGGAGCAATGTGTGTGTGTGTGTGTGTGTGTGTGTGTGTGTGTGTGTGTGTGTGTGTGTGTGTGTGTGTGTGTGTGTGTGTGTGTGTGTGTGTGTGTGTGGGAAAGGCAACCTATGCTTCCCGCCAGTGCTCTACCCATGCTTACCTTAGTGTCCCAACTCTTGAAGGCCTCTGTATATTCTAGTGAATGAAGTAGCCACAAAAGTCTGTACATGGAAAATTAAATCAAATAAGAATAATTCCAAACATGAAATACTGCAGATAAAGAGCACTGCATTAAGGAGTTAAGAGCATCAACAAATATTCCAGTTAAAAGGAAAATGAGGCGAGGAAAAAGAAATATCCACTTTAATGTAAGACAAAAGAAACGATAATGCAAACTACTGCTGCTGCTTAAAAAAAATGGTAATAATAATAATAATGTTATTTGCTTTACGTCCCACTAACTACTTTTACGGTTTTCGGAGACGTCGAGGTGCCAGAATTTAGTCCCACAGGAGTTCTTTTACGTGCCAGTAAATCTACCGACACGAGGCTGACGTATTTGAGCACCTTCAAATACCACCGGACTGAACCAGGATCGAACCTGCCAAGTTGGGGTCAGAAGACCAGCGCCTCAACCGTCTGAGCCACTCAGCCCGGCTTCAAAAAATGGAAGAGGTCCTAGAAACAGTGAGTAAATATGGGCTAGAGATAAATAATAAAAACATTAGTTTATCCAGAAATGCATTCAATTTTTGGTCAGGTCATAAAAAGTTGTCAAGTTTACTCTTCTGTTGAAAAGGTAGACCTCCGATTAATTTAGGTGAAATTCATTTCGAAACCTCAAGGCAATGTTGATTCCAGCCACTTTAGCCTTGGCGGGCGGGGTGGGGGTGGGGTGGGGGTGGGGTGGGGGTGGTGGTCAAGCTTAATGGTGTAACCATCCAGGCTTCTCCAGCCATATTAATTGTAATTCTACAGTCCTATTATGTGATATCACTCGATATCAAAATTATCCGTCATCGGCAATTATTCATTAAGACCTGTTAATTTAATTTCAATCAATTGTGAATAAGAAGGCTTTTGGAATCATATTGCATATATTAGAACATCATTTATTATTATATTATAAGATAGGAATTCATTATGTACTGTAAATATGGTCAATATGTTGAGACAGAGTTTGTGTCATTTCATCTCATACTTGTGTACACGGACGAGGAGGAGGAGGAGGAGGAGGAGGAGGAACTTTTATAATGAGAATTGCACAATTTCAGAAACTTAACAGCTAGATATTATTAGGGAGTCCTATAATTAAGTCAGTTTTAAATATATGTAGTAACTGACAGGTTTCACAGAAGATAAATTTGCCGTGGTTTCTTTACAGTATATCTGTTGACTGCATCATCCATGGAACTTTTTGTTGGTTCCGTGCACCTCTCGACTGATGCCTTGACACAAACTCGAAGTGTACCCTGACCCATTCTGTTTCTTAATTTTGTCATCATCTTAAACAATTTTGTCATGACCTTAAACATAGTGGTGAACGACTTTTCTACACCGGCAGTGGAAATAAGAATGCTCAACATGCTTCATACCCAACATCGGCACTTAATATAAAGGAAGTAACATCTATGTCAGATTCAGACTTATTGCGAGCCACATATTTAAACAACTGGAAGTCTGCAATAATAGCATCAGCATTTTTTGAGCCCCAATAATTAGCACAATTCATTAGTCATTTTCTGTAAGTCGTTGAAAAGTTTTAAAATACTTGAAATATGAATTAACTGGATTAACTTCATGTCTAGCCAATAAACCTTTGCTCCATTTCACTGATAATGATAGTTATAAATTTCTTCGCATTTTGCAACGTTTGCTTTTTTTTTTTCTTCTCTTCATTCAAACACACATTTCTCGCTTCTGCTTTGGCGATCTTCAGTTTTTTAATTTGATGCACTACATAATTTTCACCATCTTCCTTAGTGTAATTCTCTATGCTTCTTCAGTGGTCCAGAATAACAAACGCAAGAACAGGAAGCTATGAAACATTAAGTGACTGATTTTGCAAGATCTTGCTTAAGTTTGAGACAGCATGTTATATGTTTCATTCAAAATAATCAAACCTAGGGCCTACTAAAAAATTGTAATTCATCGTTTCTAATAGAATTGAACCACCAAACTTGACAAATCAGCACCACCCGTTTGTATATTTTCACATGTCGTCATAACGGATTTGTAGCACAGAAGTACATTATGAACTGGGTGACAAGTACTAAACCAAGGATGTCAATAGCTTCTGGGATTTTTAAACCTGGTTCCTCTAAAGCAGACTGAACTTCATGCAGTATTCTTTCTTGTTTAGAAGAACCATGGAAGAGTTTGTACACATTCTTATTAACATTAATGTATGTCTTAACATGGGATGTTTGTTGCTACAACTGGTGGCAGCAATCGATAAAACACATGCTCTGCAGTGGTTATTCCAACAATTCATATCCCTTTTCCTTCAAAACTCGAGCGCGGACGCCATTTACACATCCAATGAAATTAGCAGCTCCAACAAATGAACACGATACCAATACAGTATTACCCCGCATTTACGTTCCCAGCTTTTACGTTTTCCCGTCTTTTACAACATTTTTAGTTGGTCCCCTGAGATTCCCTATGCTCACAATGTATTAAAATCCTCAAATTTATGTTCAGGACATTTTATGCTTCCCGCCATGACAGGCCGTTCGAGAGGATAAAATCTGAGGTAAAATGGCATCACAACCAACCTAAAACACTTTCAGTAACCATGGCATGATGACCAAATCAAACAACCATGGTCTACAATAACTCTTAGAACTCTCAGTATTGAACTTCCTCTTAACCAACACAGCGCATTCTTTGATATCAGGTGTTTTCCACAATGTCCTAAAACTTATTTTCAAATCTGACGAGTTGAATGAACTCTCCAAATCTCATATACACAAACTTTCCCCCATAATCCTATTACTTTTGAATGCAAGTAAACAAATACCCAATAGAAATAAAAAACATGTAAAATACCGCACATACAGTATCTGGGTAATGGCAAAATGCAGAGCCCAACAAAACCGCAAAGAAGAAGAAGATATCAGGTGTTTCCTTTATTGCTAAGTACAGTATAATCCACAAGAACAAGACATTATCAAGTGATTCAGTGTTTGTCTTGCCCGAGTTCATTATTTCACAGTTATTGTTTTACACTTGCGTTTGTTGTTGGAGTTGTTAAAGTTATTATCGCTGATTAGTCACATTTATTTTTGTTATTTGTTACATTTTTCGCTCTTGTTATGCGAGTCGAGCGGTCAAAGTGAATTGCCATGATCTTCCTTTCCCGTCGTGTGTATTTGTTAATCATTCTTTGTTATTGCTTTACTGTTTTCCTGCTAATAATGGATAAAAGAAGGAAAGAAAAACTTTCACAATGGATGAGAAAGTTTGAATATTAGTAAAGGTTGATTTTTACCGCGGAACATGTGCTTCATTGGCAAGCGAATTGCAGCTTCCTGTATCCACGCTGAATACAATTGTGAAAAACAGAGGAAGCATTACATCAAGTGCTTCAGAATGTGGATCAAACTCAAAAAAAAAAAAAAAAGGATGTATGCATCATACTGCAAATACAAGAAAATGGAAAAAATTGTAAAAATTTGGTTTGAAACTTTATGTGCCGCAGGCATTCCAATTGATGGTGTGCTCTTAAGGGAAAAGGCACTTAAAGTGGCAAACATTCTTGTCATTGAAAATTTCTGCGCGTCCAATGGCTGGAAAGGGTATAACCTACCCTATAAAACTGTTCGTGGGGAATCTAATGCAGTTGGTGATGAAACTGTGGAAGAATGGATCGATAGAAGATTGCAGGAGTTGACCAAGGATTACGAACCCAGGAACATTTTTAACCTAGATGAAACTGGACTGTTTTTCAGTGTGTTGCCCAGCAAGACTTTGGCATTCAAAGGAGATAAATGCCATGGTGGGAAACACAGCAAGATGAGGCTCACAGTGATGTTGGGAGCCAATGCTGATGGCTCTGAGAAGATCCACTCCTGTGGATAGGGAAATCGTTGCTTCAAGAATGTGCGATCATTACCTACTGCCTACGATGCCAAGCATGAAGGTTGGATGACCTCAGATCTTTGCTGACAGCAGTTAATCGCTCTGGATTCAAAAATGGGTGTGCAAAACAGGAAGATCCTTCTTTTCATCGACCGATGTCCTGCACATCCCATGGATGTTAATTTGAGGAATGTGCAGTTAGAATTTCCGTCTCCTAACTGCACAAGCATGCTACAACCTATGGATTTAGGGGTTATTCACTCCTTCAAGTCACTTTATAGGAAGAACCTGGTGCAGCGAATTTTATTCCTTATGAATGCTGGAAATGAACCATCATTTAAAGTTTCAATCCTGGATGCGCTTCACTTCATTGCAAATTCTTGGAAAGCCATGATGCAGATTACCATCTCAAATTGTTTCTTGAAAGCAGGATTTTTCAAGAATCATCCCGAATCTCAGCTGCCAGAAGAAGAAGAAGAAGAAGAAGAAGAAGAAGAAGAAGAAGAAGAAGAAGAAGAAGAAGAAGAAGAAGAAGAAGAAGAAGGAGAATAAGAAGAAGAAGAAGAAGAAGAAGACAGCCTGCCACCTGATATATGGAGAATGTTGCAGTCGGACTGCGCTACTGAAGATCTAGGTCATCGGCTACTAATGGTACGAAATGAGACGAAATGAAATGACAAATTAAAAGCCCCAAAACACCCACTGACCACAGTTCAAAATATCAGGACGAAGAATGAATTGATGGATGGATATGAATTTAAAATGATCAGTGGAACCGACCCACAGTGCCCTACATACACAGAAGCTGGCGTAGAACAATAGTATTACTGACCAAGGGACTGCTTCTATAGCACAATACTGAATTGATACTTGTAGTCAAAAGGGGTCCAAAATCCAAGTCAGCGGCCCCTCACAATGGTACTTATCGCTAGGAAAGTAGAACCATGGAATTTGTCATGTTGCAGTACTAATCAAGAGTAGCGTAGACTTGCGGTATTCCACATATTATGGTACTACTCGCAGGTAATTAAATTCGCACATGTATTACAGACCTACGCTGTTTCGCACATTGCGGCGCCATTTACAGGCAATGCAAATGTATGGTGTTCATCACATAAGGGTACTAATCACAGGGACTTGTACTATCCCATGGTGTTCCTCATATAGTGGGTACTAATCATAGGCAAGCTAGAACCATGGGTTACATCATCCCATGGTGTCGCTCATATAGTGCTACTAATCACAGGTACTGTAAAAGCCGCTGCGCTCTCGTCTGCTACTAAACACAAACCTATTTGGTATCCAACATAGTGGTACTACGCGCAAGTAAAAGCGACCCATGGTGTTCCCAGCATGGTGGTACTAATCACAAGTAGTTTCATAGTTCTAATTTGATCATCCCTTGGCCGCCCCTTTTAGTCGCCTCGTACGACAGGCAGGGGATACCATGGGTGAATTCTTCATCTGCGTCCCCCACCCACAGGGTGTACTGAAGATTTTCTTCGAGTAGATGATTCTGTGATCACTGCAGAGGTAAGAAGTGTGGAGGAGTTGGTTGCTGAGCAAACAGCAGCCGAATCTCCCACCAGTGACAGTGATGAAGCAGAGGAAGACAGTGAAGTGATGCCTAGCAGTGCTGATGCAAGTGCAGCAGTGATGTTTTATGCAAGTATCTGTCATATGTGGAGGGGGGTGAAAATAATTTTCATAACCTTTATGAGCTTGAAAAACAAATAGAGGTCATAAGAAATAAGAAGTGTAAACAGAGATCGATTCTGGACTATTTTGGTAGGAAGCTGTGATTGTGTAGGTTTCCATCTGGAATAAATTTGTGTTTAATGTTGTAAATACAGGTACAATAGTAACAATTAAAATGTTTCATTCAGAGAAAATATTGTATCTTAGATAATTCTATAGCCATTCTAAGAAAGTAACTACTGTATATTAAAAGAATATATTACACATATCTTTAACCACCTACTGGTAACCTTCTCCTGGGCAAAGGATGAGCAGAATTACAAAGGCAGTGTAGTCAACAGTTAATACAGTACAATAATTAACTTACATGGGCCTTTACTTGAGGTAAGTACAGTAAATTGATTGAGACTTAAATACTCTATAAATTAATAATATGCATTTGTGTAACATTTACCTCCTTTTCCAGAGCATTTTTATATATACCTGTACAAGTTGTTTCCCACGATTTACACTCCCCCGCTTTTACACCAGTATTCCTTGGTCCCTTGAAAAGTGTAAAAGAGGGGTAATACTGTATATCATTAGACAGATTTAGTTTCTTTAGTTAGAATGTGTACAAACACTACTCACCAACGAATTCTACTGTTATCTGCCCAGTTTTTCTTCTGGGTGAATTCTACTGTTATCTGTCCAGTTTTTCTTCTGGGCTGCCTTGCTTCTTCACTCTACGATCACTCAACCATTACTATTCAGCTGATCCATTCCTTGAAGCCTCAGTGACGTCATTACGATTATTCTACAATCTTTTACTGGCATCTAGTGCATACTTCTGCGCCTTTGCGCATGTGTGTGTTCGTTTCTCTGTGCTGCACCTCCTCTCCAAAGGCTATTTATTTAACCTCAAGCCAAGTAATCATCGGAGACGATTTCCAGGGCCTGTTGGAGAGAGAGCTGCTGCTGTATTTCAGTGCCTAACGAATTTGTACGAGTGTTACTATGATCCTGAACATAAACTTTCTTCAGGAAGAAGTAATCATGAGGTACGAACATTTCTAGAACTATTATTATTCCCAGGAGGAGTTGATTTCCTTTATTTCGAATCGAGTGCCTTGCCTTGTATCTTGAAATGGAACTTCATTTCAAACTAAGTGCTGTCCCTGGACAGATATGTTCATGAAATCATTCTACTACATTACCTAACTTTGAACTGAACTTCCGGTTTTGTAGATGATTTGAGTAAGATCAACTATTTCAATGCAGACGAAGTGTGCTACCCTCCCTCTCTTTGACCCTTTGAACCTTTTTTCACGTTTGAATGAATACCTTGTTCATATAATATTTCTCTTTTTATCGATGTTATTTACCCTTGGTGTTTTCTGAGTACCTTTAGCAAGTTGTGTTATAACTGTTTCTCATGTAAATATTCATGGTTGGAAAGTTGGTATCACTACTTGAAATTCAAACTTTATGTTTAAATTGCAATTATTTTTTGTTTTTAGATTCTTGGTTATAATTGTATCTCCTGTTCGACTTAAACTGCTGAGGTTATGTTATTAAAATGTATCCATTTTGGAGTATCGTTCTTCTGACATTGAAAACTTCCCCTAACCCTGGCTCTATGAATCTGTTTACTTTCTCTTCATAACCTCTTTTTGGTAAACGAGCATAAATGAAGATATGTTGGGGTATATATCATATTTAGGCCTACTTTTTTTTTTTTTTTTTTTCCTGTCCACACCGGATCTCTAACCACCTGTCCGCACTTCCACTTCCTTTCTAATCTTGGACTATATTTATTGTGTAGCAGTGTATTATTTTGCTACAAAGTATATACTATTACTGTACTGGATGCCTGACCTTGGTTTTGTCAACATTGCTAACATGGTGCCAAGCTATTTGGGGAAATCTATTCTTCGACAGTTATTATTATTATATTATTAATATTATTATTATTATTATTATTATTACACTGGTTCGTAAGTTAAAACTGTCTCATTCTTCTGGAGTTAATATGACCGTATGTGTTAATGTGGTTATGGACCTTTATGCTCATGCGATATTTTGGCAGCTGAGCTAGATAACCTGATTACATCAGCAGTGATCAACCTCCATATTTTATATTACCTGGTTGTGCTAAATACATATTAGTTACTAGCAGAGCAAAACAACCATTTCACTGTCAAAACCCTAGAATAGATGCAGCATTGGTCCCTTTCAATTCTAACATACACAAGAAACATTTCCTTAACTTCAACAGGGTATTTTGCAGCATATCAAACCAACAAAGACAGTTCACTAGAGTTACTTACGTCAGTAGATAGATCTGCCATTATAGAAAAGTATCTATAGAAAAGTATCTCTCACAGAGAATAATTTCATCTCAAGCGTCTAAAACCTCACCAATGAAATTTGCTAGTTCTGAAGCCGTGTTCCTGTTAAAATATGTAGATCTTAGTGTTAAACCAATTTTCAAGTTCACTTATTTTTTTAAACTATTCTGTTAATTAGCGGTTCATACTTTCTTGTACGTACGATTTCTTCTTTGCAAAGGAAGTACAAACTTATGATTAAAGTTCAGGGGGCTTGACGATTCAAAGCCTTTTCTTGGTTACTGTGCATGGACAGGATTATTTGATCTCTGTAACCTACAGATTTCAAGAGCCACAGCTTCCGCATGCATTTCAATATGTGCGTGCTTCACTTATTTCCCTGTATTTCCCATAGATTTCCGAAATTTAATAAACACAACCACTTTTTTGTACAGCTTCAAGACTGGCTTTTAAACGAGTCTCACAAAATCTGCAAAATGCACCATTCTGATTCTGAACAATATATACCCATTTGTATTTACATTCCCATTTATGCCGATATTTAAATTCATGCTCACAAATGCTTTGTTTCTCGAACAACTGTCTTGTTGCATGAATTATCTTCGAAACGTTGTTTCATCGGAAAGAAAATGACATTTGAAATTTTCACTTCATTATGAAAACAAAATAACTTCACAGAGAACTGAGCATAATCAAAATACTCGCACACTGGACCTGACACAGGAACACAGTCAGGAATGCCAATCGTGAAGAAATAAAAACTAATGAAGAGTCCGTTAAGTGCACATTATAAGAAATTAATTTTAAAATAAGTTTGTTGTTAGCACAGCAGATTTTGTGATTGTCGACTTAGCACGTTGAGTGCCATACAAAAATATTGAAACTTTGCTCTGTGGGCCGAAACTTTAGTCTTTGGTTTTTCAGTAACAATATTCCACTAAGCATTTGACATAAAAGTAAAAATTAACTTCAATAATGAGAAAGTAAGGTGACACCAGTATCCGCTGTGGCCTGTTGGGAAACTCATATCAGCTGGGGCCATTCCGGTCAAGCAAGCGGGCATTAGCGCACCTAGCGCATGCCCAATAATGTGCTGAATGTATATGGCAATAGTAGAAGTGTTGTGTTCACAGTGTTGGATAATGGAGCGAAGCAGGAGGCTTGTAAAACTCGCACTGCGACAACTGAGAGGTCATCGTTCTCCAACTCCAGTTTCCCAGGTGTGGTGTACAAACGCTTGCCATCTCTTCCTGTCTGCATAGATCTTCTGTTCCAGCACATCTTCCCATTTGAGACCTCTCTCCTCCACATCTGATTTCACTGTGTTTATCCAGCATTTCCTTGGCCTTCCCCTTGGTCTCTTTCCTTGGACAGTAAGGTCGAAGAATTGCCTGGCAGGTCTTTCGCTCGCTCTTCATTCTCATAATGTGCACATACCACTGAAGTCGATGCTTCTTTTTTACAGTGGTAATAAGGACCTCAATGCCAGTTACCTTCCTGTTTACTTAATTTCTAATTTTGTCCTTCCGAGTAGTTTGATTCATAGTTCTAATGAATCTCATTTCTGTTGCCTGAATTCTGCTATAGTAATTGTTTAGTAGAATATATGCCTCTAAACCATGTATGCAAATCGGTATGAAGTAGGTGTGGTACGGGGTTTGTTTCTGCTTTCTGTAGGCATGTATGTATAATTCAATTTGTGTACTATCTCTGCATCTCTCAAGGATATATATTAGTGTATACCGTTGACACTGTTTCCTGGTTTACAGATGAGAAGTGGGAGTTGAGCAGTAGTGACTGCGGTACCGCCATACACATTCAGCACATTATTGGCCGCGTTCTAGTACCCACATGTATGACTGCCTTGGCCCGAGCCAGTAAGTTTCCCAGCAGATCACAGCAGATATCGGTGTCCACCATACTTCATTGTCACTTTTTATGTTAATATTTTCTTATTGTGTTCAATGCATGGTGGAATATTGCTACTGAAACACCAGAGAGTAAAAATAAAGTTTCAGCCCACTGAGCAAATTTTCAACAATTTTGTTAGGCACTCAACATGCACTATCAACTTTGAGCCAGTGGACACTCATGTCCTTGAAAATAAAATAAATGTTATCCTATATGAATGTATAATTTTGAAGCTTGGTGCATGAATTACAACCGAAGGGAAGCTACCAGATATTTGACATGGTCAACTGCCGTGTAAAAGTGGACAAGTGAATACATTATCAATTTTGAGCCAGTGGACACCCTTGTCCGTCATGGCCTAGCAGGAAATCTAAAACGAGTCACCGGTATCTGCTGTGGCGCTCAACATGTTAATTGCACCAAATGAGGTTGAACGAAGCTTACAGAATTATATCTCATAGCCCAATAATCAAGTTAATCATTCATTTGATTATTATTTACTTTTAATATAATTTCTATCGTTTCTAGTAGACAAACAGCTTGTGAAAGCACTGGAGATTCGTGTTAAATGAGGTCCAATGACAAGCAAGAGACTGAAAAATGGTTCATAGTTCTTGCTAACTGAAAGATAATTATGGTAATGTAGGTATCGGTATCAATTTGTATTATAACTAAAATCCTCGGAGGGGGGGTATCCCCCTGGGCCACCCCCTGAAATCGTCTGAAGGTGTTACTCGTGAGAAAACCTGTCCAGCAGATCTAAAATCTTGAGTCTGGAAAAGAGCTGCACACCACTGCCAGCCAGGATGCGTACAGGCCAGTACTCTTTTGGCAGATATTTACAAAGTTCCACTTGAACTACATGAACAAACAGACAATACGAAGTGGAAGAAATAATTAAATATAAAACAGTTTTAAAGTATCATCACGTATATTTCCTGAATATTAGAATTAAGACGGTCACAGATTGTTCTCCATTCCAACAAAACAATCAGCAGAAGAGAACTAAGCACAAGAATTGCTCAATGAGCAGTTTACTTAGGGGATTTTGACTACATTACAGAACAATGACCAGGTGATAAATTGTAACGTGGATGCTTTGAGCACATATTCATCTGGTACAGTACAAGAGAACACTACTATTGTATTGTAGGCAGCCAAATGGTGTTCAGTCAGAACACCTGTACATGATAAGCTGGTGGTTGTTGCTGCTGCAGCCCGTGAATATTTTCAATTAGCAGATGAAAACAGCTGAACTTAAAACTGTCACTTTTTTTTTTTTTTTTTTTTCATTTTTTATAATCTAACATGAGCTACAGAAACAAGAGGTGTCAGACCTTAACTGATCAGTACTGCATATCTAATAAAATTAATTAATTTTTGTCAGTTTACATAATGCATCAAATTGAAATTAGTACAATGCACAAATTCCACTAGCTTCTTGGAGTACTTTTAATAACCCAATGGATAAATAAGCAGAAAAGCTTATTAATATTAAGCCCTCAATATCTCAGAAGGAAAACCTGCAATGTGCACTGCGAGTATTTATGTCATCTTTTGTAAACAGGTAAATAAATGATCCACTAGATGGCGGTAACACAAGTTTAAATTGGCCATACTGTCTTGACTGTGTGGGAAGAGGATGGCATACTATGCCATCACATGTTTTGTTTCCTTTGTTTTGTGTGCGTGAACATCTCTGCTAGCTGACCTTGCACACACGCCCGATATCACAGTCGTATTTCAGCTGTTCCCAATTGCATGTTTCCCTTTCTTTTCTTAATTCTGTAATTAGGCATAAAGGGTATTACGGCTTGCGTGTTTTTAATGGCACAGCATGTCTTTATGCACGATTCATATGTGTTAACTCAGTCAGCTTCTGAGGTTCAAAGACACTTTCAAGAAAGATTCCAAGGTGTAGAAACTTCAAGCGGTAAAAAAAAGTCTATAATCTTCATAATAAACTTCACGAAATTGGAAGTATCCAGATTAAGAAAACAAAAGAACAACATAAGGTTCTCGACGAAGAAAAATTATGTAGAATGCTAAAGGGTTTATTGTGTCACCTATTCAATACATATAAATTTTTAAACATTTAGAAATGTATTATTAATTCCATTTGAGACATGTTTCGCCCTTCATTGAGGGCATCATCAGCTAAATTACCTCCTCGAGGCAAAAATCAGGTACCTGATTAGTAATTAAATTGTAAACATTAAGGTACATTACAATGGGAAAATTAAGCAACCAAGAAAAACTTGTTCAGGGGTGATACAGTTAAACAATATAAGTTTATAGACATAGTAGTCGGCACCAATGCGTAAATTCACTGGGTATTTTAGCAGAGTCCAGCAGTGGTGTTCCGAAGAATAACTGACGCACTCATTTTATAGCTTATATACATATTTACAAAAGAGCAGCTTGGTGAGAAAGGATATAAATGTCTAGCATCAAGTGCGTCCCGTTGTTTTAGTCGTTGGATGATGATTGCAGCATTAACACATCAGTAATATGCAGAGCGGTCCAACCTTAGTTTATAATCACAGGGGGCAGGAAAAATATTCCATAGTTTTTTTTATTTTTAAGAATGTAAAATGAGGTTCTATAGGCATAGTCAAACTGAAAGTTGTCTGGTTGAAGTCCCGGGTTCAGTACGGTGAATTTGGTCGGTGTGGACGGAGACTCATTGGGTGTCACTGAGTATACGGTGCATTTGAATGGCAACAATGACGGCAGTTATTTGTTGATAACTGCATTTATTGAGAATATGTTGCGGGTTGGAATCTTTCGCTTTTTAGTTTAGTTAATTTCATGTAGCTTGAATATTATGCGAAAACATTAGTGTGAGATGCTATTGAGACTTAAATTGATATTATTCTGTAAATGAAAACGTGAAGGACCTCGGGACGAAGTTATTGTTTTGTGCTGCTGGCCTGGTGAAATAGAATGGAGTTGCTTATGGTATAAACCGCAGTGTAGAGATTAGAATGTATTACTACAGAGTCAGAGCGTCGTAGCTGGGACGAGGCATCTTCTTTTTCTGTCTGTGAAGAGGAGACGTAGTGGCATGCCATGTTTGTGCCGGTGTGCGCTGGATCCTAGCGTGCTGTTAAAAGTTGTGTTGTGTGAAGTGGAAGTTATCTGATGCGTCACTGAGAAGCTATTTGTTGGTGAGTGTTGGCTGACTATGAAGGAGGCTCAGTCGGTAATTTATCACTTGCAATGAAGAAAAATTAGGTGACAATAGTCATCTTTTGGAAAATTCTCCTAAAAACAAACATATTATCGTCTTGCAAAACAAACGGGAAATTCATATGGGTCTGTGCAAAAGGCTCCTACACTTAAGGCCATATAACTGTAGTTCATGCTCTTCAACCAGGTAACCATGTAGGTAGGTGCACATTTTGTGAGTGAAGTCTGGAAAACATACAATGGAAAAACAGGCCCATATTTAATATTCTTCTTAGACAAGGCCTGGTTTCACCTCCATGGTTAGGTGTGTACACAAAATCATTACCAGAATGCCGTTAAACCTGACTTTGAACAAGAAGGCCCCTCCATGATGCAAAAATGGGCATGTGGTGTGCAATCAGTGGTGCAAGAATCACAGGACCAATTTTTTGAGAATACAAATACAACTGGTTGTAGCATCATACACAAACATTAACCCAGCTCAAGGGAGATAGGGTCATCTTCATTATCCTTCACTTGAGTAATTCTTGTCTGGTGCATCTACATTGTGGGGGTGGGTTTCCCCCACATCAGTAGGCCGGTGTGAAGGAGAGCTAAGTTCAGGCATGGACCCAGTCTCACGGTGTATAATGTGGAACCCATGCCCAGCGTTACGGGTGAAGACCTTAACAGCATCTTACGCAGAGAAGGAGACCTTCGGAATGGCGAAGATGGTGGATGAGGCAACGCGTCCTCTCTGGGGAAAATTAGAAGAGGAAACCACTGCCTTGTGGAAAATAGTGATCTTCAAGGCTAAGGGAGTAAACCCCGAAAGAAAATCCTCAGATGCATTAGGCTTAGCAGGTCAGCAGATGAGTAAATTTGTACTTGCTTTCAAGTATAATATAAGCCTCGGATGGAAGTTTAAAAATGGAAATGGAATTGGCAAGTCTCTGACTACAGCTGCACACAGTATGATGGTAATGCTGATGTTTGTGCAAGTGTTATATCAGAGAACAAAACCCAATTTGGAACAATAAATATTTTAACAATGAATGGGAAGGAAAATGAATTGATT
The DNA here is from genome assembly GCF_040414725.1 of Anabrus simplex. Taxonomy (NCBI): domain Eukaryota; kingdom Metazoa; phylum Arthropoda; class Insecta; order Orthoptera; family Tettigoniidae; genus Anabrus; species Anabrus simplex. The sequence goes on along the minus strand of NC_090266.1, from coordinate 672,599,376 downwards.
GACCTAATGGAGAGACGAAAACTCGATATCCTGGGATTAAGTGAAGTAAAATGGAAAGGGAAAGGAATGAAGAAACTAAGAAAGGGATACACCTTGCACTGGATGGGTAACAGCAAAGAGAAAAGAAATGGAGTGGGATTTGTAGTGAACCAGAAAGTTGAACCAATAGCTGAGGTTGAGTATGTAAATGAAAGAATTATAATAATGTACATACATGTACACAAGGAACTACTGAAGATAGTACAGGTGTATGCTCCACGGACAGGATGTAGCGTGGAAGAAAAAGAAGAGTTCCTCAATGAACTGGAAACATATTGTTGGAGATGGGATCATGATAATGGGAGATATGAATGCTCATGTGGGAACTGATAGAATGGGGTATGAGAATGTTCTGGGCTCACATGGGTATGGTGGTAGAAATGAAGATGGAGAGAAACTGTTGGACTTTTGTATCAGAAATAACCTGATAATGAGGAACACATGGTTTATGAAGAGGAATAGCCATAAGATCAGCCGATATAGTTGGGATGGACAGTATGGAACACTCATCGATTTTATAACAACATACCGAGAATGGGGAAGATACGTCATGAATACAAAGATAATCCCCAGTGAAAGTATGGAAAGTAATCATAGATTATTAATTGAGGAATTAAAACAAGTAAAGATCCCTAAAATTGTATTGAAGAAGAAACCAAAGATCAGGATTTGGGAACTGGAGTAGGAGGAGGATAAAAGAATGGCATTCCCAGACTGTATAAAAAGGAAGTTGCCTAACACAAACACGAAGTGGAGAAGAAGAGTGGGACAATTTAAGACAGACATTTTTAGAAGGAGCAACTGAGGTATGCGGGAAAACAAAAGCAAAGTTTAAGGGAAAGGAGACACGGTGGTGTAGACAAAATAAAAAAAGAAATAAAAGAATGGAACAAGGTGAAGAAATGGATAAGGTAAAGCCAAAAACAAATCAGAGTGATGAGAATAAGATAGAAAGGTTACATGTGGAATACAAAAGATTGAAACTACAAGTGAAGAGGAGTATCAAGGAAGAGTTTACCAACAAAATTGAGCAAGACAGTCGAAGTAATCAAAAACTATTATACAGAGTAAGAAAATCGAAAAGAAAAAATCAAGGCAATAGAGCGAGAAGATGGATCGACAGTACATGACGAAAAGAGTATGCAAAAGGTGATGGCAAAGTATTTTGAAAAACTTTATAATGAGGATGACTGCTCGGAGGAAGAGGAGATAAGAAAGTGGAAATAATAGATGGAGAAAAAGAAGAGAACCCGATAACATGATTGGAACTTGAAAGGGCAGTGAAAGCAATGACCAAAGGTAAAGCAAGTGTAAAAGACGAATTCAATGCTGATATGATTAAGGCAACAGGAAGCACTGGACTACAGTGGCTATACAAAGCCCTCAGTGCCATATGGAAGGAAGAAAGGATACCTGAAGATTGGCACAAGGAAGCATTGTACCACTGTTCAAAAAAGGAAATAGGAAGAAACGTGAAAATTATAGAGGTATAACCCTATCATCACATGGGCTAAAAATAATGGAGAAAATCATAGACAAAAGACTGAGGGATATAATAGAAACACAGAGGAAGAACAATATGGCTTTAGAATGAATAGATCAACAATAGATTTGATATTTACAGTGCGAACGATAATGGAAAAACATCTGGAAAGGAACAAGGAAATCATCTTCATATTTTTGGATTTGAAGAAAGCTTATGATTCAGTTAAGAGAAAACATGTATGGGAATGCCTACTGAAAAGGAATGTATCAAAATCATTAATAACAAGATAAAATGTTGTATCATGAGAGTAAAAGCAGTGTACAAGTGGGGAGTGGTGACTCTCAAACATTTTATAGAAAAAAAGGTCTCAAGCGCGGAAGTGCACTGTCGCCAGTAGTGTCTATTATATTGATGGATGAAATCATAAAACTTGTAAAACAGAGTATCAGTAGTGATGAAGTGAATGTTTTGGTATTTGCAGATGACGTGGTGATTTGGGGAAAGGGAGAAAAGTAAGTACAAAGGAGACCGGATATTTGGAATGAAAATGTGAAGGAGTTTGGAATAAAAAGAAAACTGTAGTCATGCACTGTGGAAAAGACAAAAAAAAAAAAAAGCCAAGTGAACACAGATGGAGAACGGTTAGAGAATGTAGAACAGCTTACATATCTGGGTAGCATTATTAATGGAAGTAACCCTAAAATTAATAACAGACTAAATGGTATAACATTTTATCAAGTCAGAAAGCTTTTATGGGATGACAAAGTACCCAAGAGAATGAAATTAACATTATATAAACAGTATTTCATACCAATTGTAACATACGGACTAGAAACGCTGGTAACTAATAAGAGACAAATAGTTAAGATCCAAGCAGTAGAAATGAAATTTTTAAGAACATCGGTTAAAAAAGGCGAGAAGAGATAGAATTCAAAATATTAAAATCAGAGAAGAGCTAAATATAGAACCGTTAGTACAGAAGATACAGAAAGCAAGACTGAGATGGTTCGGACATGTAAAAAGAATGGGAAAGGAACGGGTAGCAAGAAGGAAATTGGAAAGAGAAGTTAAGGGAAAGAGACCAGTTGGAAGACCGAGAAGAATGTGGATGGACCAGATTTGGAAGGATATTAGAGAAGCTGGATTGGATGTGGCAGAAGTAATGGAGCAGGAAAAGTGGAAGGACAGAAAGGAGTGAAGGAGGCTTGTTAGCCACACCCGGGCAACTGGAGTGGGACACTGATGATGATTATGATGATGATGAATGATAACAGTTGATTCTGTTACTGATGCAAAGACCACACTAACTTCCTTTTTCAGCGAATTAGCCAACGGAGAGCATCATTTTGCATTATTTTTACAGGACTTTGCCTCAGCAATAATTAATTCCATGAGAGAAATTCACGAAGTGTTCCCAAAGGACGGCGTTATTAGTAGTGGATAGTGGTCCCTTGGTCACCCATTTCATCTGCCTGCGATTATTATCTCCAGGGTAAATGTACAAAATGCTGTGTACAAGACCCACATTTGTGCACACTATACAAGAACTGAACAATAATATTTGTGAAGAAATTGCTGGGAATCCTCAACATGAAATGCATTGGTGGTGAATAATTTCCTAACAAGATACTATTTCAACACTTCCTTTCATAATTTGGTAAGTAATAAACTTCTTAAAATTGCTTGTGAAACTGTTATACGGCTTACCTTCACACTACTGACATTGACCTGCACGCGGCAAATGAGCAGGCACACTTGCCCATGGCAGAAATACTGTCCGCCGAGTAAAGCATATTGTATTACCCTGTAGTCGTTTATGTTTGTGAGTGTATACTGTTATCTGTAATTAGTGAATTCTTGAGATTGTGCATTTGTGTTTGTATCTTGTGCAAAGAGAATTGACACAAATAAGGTATTAGAGGTTTTACACCAGACTGAATTACTCTCTTCATCATTTGAACTACAAGAGGAGGAAAGAGAAACTGCAAACACTACGAGGGTGTGTCAATAAATAAGTAGCAAAACTGAATTGAGGCAAAAATAATCGAAGTAACTTTCTGACATTTTTTTCCACATATTCACCCTGTAATTCAGGCACTTATCCCATCTCTTTACAAGTCCTTGAAAGCCAGCAGCAAAAAAGTCCTTTGGTTGCTGTCGCAGCCAACATGTAACCTCATAGATTACGGCATCATCTGTATCAAAATGAGGGCCACCCAAATTATTTTTTAAGGGCCCAAACAGATGAAAATCACTGGGGGTTAAGTCAGGACTGTACAGTGGATGTTCCAAGCGCTCCCCATCTCTGATGCTTTTCCTTCCATCGTTAAACTTCTGGATCCAATTGAACACCTCTTTCCGTGAGAAAGAGTTTTCACCATAGACAGGATGCATTTCGCGATGCACTTCTTCTGTGGACAGTCCATTCGCCCACACAAAAAAAAAAAAAAAAAACATGCACAACTGCATGCTGTTCTTCTCATGTACAGTCATGCAACAAATGTGCCATCATGCACTAACAGCCTCTGACTGACTGAGTGCCTGCGAGATGTCGTACGACAAGCACACATATACTGCCATCTGCTGGCAAAACTTGCGCGCGTAATTTCAAATGGTATAAGGCACACACGTGTTTGCGACTTAATTATTGACTCACCCTCGTATTTTTAGTTTGATCAAGAAATTTGGAGAAGCCACTGTCATTGAAATTCTGGAGGATGAGGAACTGGTGCAAGTGCCTTATCATTCATCTCTTCGGGAGGTCGAGGACAGCAATTATCTATCCATTTTCAGGGATACTATGAACAACAATGAACAAAGTGTGAGGAATTCAACATCATATCGAAGCATGAGCCTAATTTTCAAGAAGAAAGTGCTAACCTAATGGCTGTGCATGATGTTGATACAAGGTGGTTGACATGCATGAAAACCACAGCACTGGGATTGACTAACTTCAAACTTGTATCAAACTGGATTTAGAATTTCAAGGCTGTTCACAAGATTGTTAGTCCCAAACTTTTGCTCAACTGAATTCACCAACAAGATCGTTTCTAATTATTCATCAGCTGAAATTCTGTATACTGATCAATCTGGATTTAATTATGAAGTTCACAGAGACTGCACACTATCTAGCATCAGTCAAGAACACATGGCTGTCATAGTAAATCAGCACCTGGGATATCAGATTTGTATACAACTAACACCCCATCTTGCCTAGTATGCCTCATTTTGGCAATGCCATTGGATTTTGTGATTTTCTTACAATGATATATTCTCTGGTGGTGCTATTCGAGGACCCAACCAGCATTAGGGCAGATGACCAGACAGACAGACAGACAGACAGACAGACAGACAGACAGACAGACAGACAGACAGACAGACAGACAGACAGACAGACAGACAGACAGAATTCATGGAAGGTAAATTTCTCTCTCCACATTTTACGTGAAACAAGTGTCACATCTGGTTCCCTTGTGCAACGGAACATGATCAGACCGAACACATTCCGTATTAGACCCACTCACATATTAGACCCCTCCTGGCTTTTCAGGACGAGAAAAACACATACAGTAAGAAACCCCACAATCCTTCAAAGAAGAACAAGGATTCCACTTTGTAGCCGAGTCTTTCATAGTGCTACAATAACAGCACAAAATTGTATTTCGAATGTTAATGAATCGATGACGACAATGCCATAACTTCCATTCAATAGTGACCTACATTATTTGCAATTCCTGGTGCTCAGTGACACTATATTGTGTTTGGTTTGTTTTTGTGTGTAAAATATGGAGATGAATAACACACACAAAAAATAAGTGTACAGTAGTTCTACCACAGCTTTCAAATTAAAAGCTGTATCTTTTGTAGAAAACTGAGGTGTGAAGCCAGCAACCAAAGAATTTAATATGCTGCCTAACATGATCAGATACTGGTGCAACCAAAAAGAGACAAAAGTGCATGGTATTTTTGTGGTACCAAAAAGGTAAATTTCTTGACAACAGCATATACTGTAACTATTTAACCCCTAAATGCAAAATTTTAATTGAAATGTTTCAATTTTTCCTAACAAACATTCTTTAATTTTGGAAAACTAGGGTGTAGATGCTTAAGCAGTCTGCAAGTTACCAATAAATATATTGTTTGCTTTGAGAAAATAATGAAAATAGGAGGACAATGGCCGTGGAAAAGAAGAAGACATAAGTTACTGTTAAGTTGCCTATTTACTTAGAAATAAAATAAAATCACATATACAATGTTACATTATTTACAGTACCTGTATAACATATTTATTTATTTATTTATTTATTTATTTATTTATTTATTTATTTATAGGGAAATTATGTTGAAAACTGACTGGATACTCGGAGTTCTTCAGTTTACACTTCCGTAACCATTTCCCCCCCCCCGGTATGATCATTTTCTGTGAGTTTCTATGACGACTCAGTGAGGTGTTTGCCTCTTTGTGTGGAACGGAATGAAGTGAATTATGCAGAGCCCAACATCACAGGTTTTACATGCTGTACGGATTATGTCACAGCATTTCTGAGTTGCCCACCATCTTTTATTGTCTGGGGTATGCACTGTACGCGACCTTCCCCTGCGCGTGAGAGTGATGGGTGCCCTTGCTCCTTGCCGTAGGGCTTGACGTATTATTGTGCTACTTCCTGCTTGAATTGGAGCTGCGTCATTTTAGGTAGTGATATGCTGCTGAGGTTCCAATGATTTTGCAGGCTCATGTCTAGAATCCTGGAAAAAATTGCCCACCACCAGTTTTTGCTCCTAATCACCATGCAGTATCTGTTGACGTTCTCATCCATAAATGTATTGTAAATTCCAACCAGTGCAGGGCGTAGAACCATGATGACTTTCTCATATGCCTCGGAAAACCTCTGGACCACATCTAGTGGGAAGACAGGGAACTGTGGAAGCAAGAGTTATCTTTTCATTTTATTTCCTTTGTAGGAATTGAATAGCATTCCTTTGGAACTCTGTTCCCTCTTACAGTTCCAGTGCCTGTGTACCCACATGACTTGAGATACAAAAGCAAGTTCATGCTCCTAAACAAGTAGTGAAAGAAGAAACAGAGCTGTTGGGAAATTCATTTATCAAGTGAATATTCACAGAAGCTGACTTTCTAAGATGTTTACTAATATTAACATGAGACCCTGGACCTTTACCTTGATATATATCGACATTTATTAGGTATCTTCCCCGAGTATTTAGGCACCGTACTTTATAGCCAAACCTGATCGGCCCACCTCTTATGAATTGTTTACATGAGTGTCATCGATAGTATGCTATCATAGATTCATCAAAATTTATTTGTCAGGTAGGAATGAAGTGCTTCATAAAATTTTCTTTAAGTTTTTGCTAAGAGGTCTCAACTTCCATAATTTGTCATTTGGGTCAAGGTCACTGTTAGTGGCAAAATGTAAAAATCTCATTATCTGAATAAACCTGTTCCACCTCATTCAATTACGTATACAAACATTTTTCATATCGTCATGCGAATCCCAGTAATATCTAAAACCAGGTACTATATTACGACATTAAGAGTATTCCGAAAGAGCACTTCAGTTCATTCCTGGTTACAAGTGGATCTGAACAGTTCTTGAATAACACATACTTTGGTATTTCCTGCACTACGTAATCAAATAAATCATTATCAAAGAACAATTCGAATAGTTCAACAGAAGAAAAGTCACTATACTTCACAAAGTCACTATTAGGAAAGATACCGGAAACACTACAATGAGCACCTGTAAAAGCAATACTAACATTAGGCGAGACAATATCACACTCATCATTGCAATCTTCTTCCATTCTTTCTTGGTTGGAAAGAACAACTTCAGCTCCCACATCAAGCTGCCTATGACTCAGGTTCTCAATAAGCCCACCATCGTCCTCATCTGCCAAGTCTTCATCCGAAAGGTCTGTAGGCTCTGGAGGTTTTATATAAATAGTGTCAACTTCTTCATCTCTCTTCTCTACTTCCTCGACAATTTCTGCTAATGTCAAGCCCCTGAAATAAATGTGAATTGAATAAACGGCACTATTCAACTATGATCTCTCCCATATATACGAGATAAAAATTTCCTATCACCACTTGTAATAATAATAATAACAGACATGCCAACTTTCAAAAGTAAAAAAATCAGGAGAAATCTGGCAGCGAATCGCGACATATTACGACATCACTGATGGCAGAACATGTACTAATTCATTATAATTCAATACATTAACAACTCTATTTGGCCTACATATATATATATATTTCATTATTTATATGTGAATACTAAATATTGGACATACCTGAACTTTAGGAACATGTGACTTCTCATCCTTCAACATGCTGAACACATTACGACTAATTGTTCATCTGACCTACCAATGTCCACTGAACATCAATTATTCCTTTTGCCAGGTCTGTTTCTTCGAGCTGAAAGTTACAGAACCGGGAGTGCAGAATATCAGTTTCTTTATCTAAATGTTCGTAAACTTGTTAATGAAAAATCTAAGGCTAGAAAATGATGCCTTACTTATAGCAGAAATATTTGCAAGTTCTGCATTAATTAAAACTTCATATCTGAATGGAAATTCGTGTACCATGTAGTCGCATGAAGAGAAACACTTTCTAACAGACTTAAAGAATATGCACTTTTCCTCATACTTCAAAGTGTTCATCAAAACAAACGCAGAGTTCCCTATCATCAGATCACAATCATCCTTTCGATTTGCTGGAGTATGATAATCTACATCAAGGAGAGAGGAGGAGCTTTTAATAACGTGGTTTCACAAACCTTGCCATCACATTCTTCAATAGTTCCTCCAAAACTGACCTCAACAAGTGAATGTGCAACATATTTGACTGAAGATCTACGTTTGAATTCTCAAAGATATCCATAAAATTTGAGATAAAAGGCAAAAAGATTTATGTAAATTTGAAGAAAGGAACCTGACCAGTTGTTCAAGTGACAAAATATGGCTCTTAGTGTCATCACTAGTTTCATTTTCTATGGGGGTGAAAATGATGACTGGGTTTTTCTTTTAACTGAGGAGTGTGGTGAAATGTTGTAACAATGCTTCACGTTTTCAGACAAACTAGACACATCTGCATTAAAGACTGTGCTACGGAATTTTGTAAGTCTTCAAAGTTCCCATCTGACAATCCTTACTCACAATTTGGCTCCTGAAGAAAGTAACCAAAGGGTACCACTGCAGCAAAATCCTATCTAAACACCTTTTTAGTGATAACCATCGAGTAGGCACATGCTTCAGAATTTTCCTGATCTCCGTTGTGTAAAGTCTGAAATTCTCTGGACTTTTCTTTCCTCTTTACACTTTTTTCCAGATAATAAAATATATCCCGTTCCCGGACCACGCCTGGCTGAGGGTCGGTTGCTAAAACTGAACGCGACATTGCGTTCGGAGGGTGGGAGCGTCGCGGTTCATGCAGCCACGGCCGCCGCCGCGTCTCCTGAAAAGAGCTTCACCCCGGTGGAGCTGGACCGGTCGACACCACCACTGAGAGTGTGTGAGACGGGAGGGTTGGTCCGCGCAGCGTCTTTGTGTCTGCTGGCGCCGGTTCACCGCCCTTGCTCCGCGACCAAGCTCGAAAGTGTGTGCTGTGTGTGCAGCGACCGAACATTTTGTGCAACACGCACAACACGCCTTGCGACGCGGACGAACAGGCTACACACCCAGGCCTTAGACCGACACCCAACGGGTCGCGACGTCCAACGAGGGGAGAAGTGCGGCCCACCAACCTCCCCACCACTACCCGGCCGAGTAGAAACCCGTTACCACCCTGACGCCGGATTGCTCCGTGCAGGGGGACGGACCCATCTGGCCAAAGCAGGGGAAGAGGCGCGGATAAGGCTTGAATCTCCCCGGTTGAGGTATTTTCGGGTTTCTCACGTTTACCCCTGAACGGTTTCACGTACTCTTGAACTCTCTCTTCAAAGTTCTTTTCAACTTTCCCTCGCGGTACTTGTTCGCCATCGGTCTCGTGGTCATATTTAGCCTTAGATGGAGTTTACCACCCACTTAGGGCTGCACTCTCAAGCAACCCGACTCTAAGGAGAGATCCTCCCGGAAGCCGCAGCGGTCTCTACGGGCCTGGCACCCTCTGCGGAGCGTGGCCCCATTCAAGAAGGACTTGAACTCGCCGCAGGTTCCCGGGATAAGTGGACCCTCCCAAACACCACATTTCTCGGCAGGGTGAACCTGCGAGATTCGGTGCTGGGCTCTTCCCTGTTCGCTCGCCGCTCAAGCACGCCGCACCCTTCTCTGCAGCAAGATTAATTAGGTGACAAGAGCAGCCTACGATGATTATCTTACTCTTTTCCAGCTTCAAACATACCGCCACACCATTCTTTAGTCCTACCATTACTGGAGCATTATCAGCACCAAGAGCTAGGCAGCATTTTAATGGAATGCAGAATTCCTGAAAAGTTGAGAGCAAAAGATTGGCAATGTTAGCTCCAGTAGCATCCCCTTCTAAATTAGGCACAGAGAGTAAACAACTCTGAATTTCACTGAGTTCAGGCCTAAAAATGTTACAACAATAGGATATATTTTCAAGTCGCTTTTATTGCCATCATCAGTAGCAACAGAAAATGAATTCACCTGCAAATGTGATACAATTTTTGCCCTTTCTTCCAGGCACATTTCTCTAATATCACCTGTTTTTGTTCTGGCACATCCATATCGTGTAGCGACTTCCGAATCAGGAAACACTCTGCGAAACAAAGGCCCTGCGCGGTCAGCACAATTTACAGGCAGGTTATGTTCTATGACAAATGATGTACATAAAACCTCGGCATTCGTCACAGGATTTACATCCTTGTTTTTATATGCAAAGTTCAATTTCTGGTTTCATTCTACACGTTGGACACTCTCCTTATGTTTTTTTTTTTTCGTTTGCACATGTTTGAGTATATCGCACTTTCCACCATGCGCAACTGAAAAATCAAACCTGCATAGAGTACAGAATGTGAACGTTGGTCCCTTCCTGGATTCACTGAAACACGGAAACCCTTCCCTATAAGCTCTTTTAAACACTGCATCATATTTCGTTTTTGACATTTTGGCCAAAACAAATATTAGGACATACAACCAAGATGCACTACTACGTGACGTAACATGAGCACTTATGCAGGTCCTGCCCTGGTTAGATATCTATGGCGTGCTACTTCTGAGGTTAGGTTACTCGTTTGCGACTTCCACTTCTTATTATTAAGCTATTTGAGTATTTGACTGTATTATAGACCAAAGAGGACCACATGGCTGGCCACCGCACCTCATACTGCCATCCGGTTGCAATTATTAGAACTATTATTGACAAGTCATTCCCAGCCATATATCGATAGAACGAAGAAACGCGCGGGAGTTTAAAATAATAAGAAAATTACTGAAACTGCTCTGAAAATCAGGGGATCGGTCCTGGCGATCGGGAAATCGGGAAGAACTATGAGAAATGGGGAGTCTCCCGCTTCAATCGGGAGAGTTGGCACGTCTGTAATAATAATAATAATAATAATAATAATAATAATAATACACATCACAAAACTGGTATATGAGTTTGAATTGCATGCACAGAAATTAAGAGATATTACATAAAAAAACAAACCATTCAATACCGAACTGATACATAATGAACTGATTTGACAATGGATCTGCCTAGCATTGTAATTATGCAATACCAGGAATATGTATGTCTTACTAGCTCACGAGTAATTGTAAAAGGTCTAGTGTACATTCAAACTCTGATGAATTTACTTCCTGGATTTCCTAAAGGAGGTTGGTTATTTCTAAATCATAAAATTATATGTGGAATCTTACCTCTTATGGTATGCCATTGTGATAGCTGGAACACACAACGAACTTCAAACATACACCTCGTCAACAATCAAGCGGTGACTATTGATTAATAGACCAGAAACAAGGCACAACACTTCCCTTTACCGAAACTGCATGCAATTTTCATTCCCTTAGTGGAAAACAACTTCATACCTTGAAAGAAGAAAGCACTAGCACGCCGTTGCACATATTGAACACTAGGTGTTCATGGCTTAAGTTGAGAAATGATGTCTTTGCCATAACACATGATATGATTCAACAAAGAGGATTGGAAGCGGTAAAAATATTGAATCAATGAATCACAGTCGGCAAAAGTAGACTCGCTCTCCTTTTCCAATTTTTATAAAAGAATCTAGGGAGCATCTTTTATGTGAGGAAGAATTTACAACGGAAAAATTAGTCATATTAAAATACGCACCATCTTGAATGTGAAATAATCTATAACATGAATAGCAATATAGCAAGCCAGTAGCAACTACGAACAATATATTGATGGTTTTGCTACAAGTTAATCTATGATCAACAAACAGCATCAACCAACTGTGTAAGTAATGCAATGAAACAAATGTTATATGGCATACTGCAACTTAAATTGGAAATAAAGTACAGTCGTAACCACTGATAAAACTAAGCATTACTACCTCACTGTGCAAGTTGAATATTTTGAATTCATCCACTGCAAAGAAACAAACAAAAAAAGTTTATCAACACATCCAACTACTGCAAGTGCTCTAACAACATTGGTTTATTTTGTGTGTATTATAATGAATCTAGATTTTCACGCACCGTTATTTAAAAATTTGAATCTGAACATGATCATTAAGCAATTCATTTCTCGTCATAGTCAATCTCTCTCTCTCTCTCTTTCACACACACAGATATGCGAAAGAAATAATTGCTATGCGTTCGCAGCAAGTGTATGGTATGGTGTGTTCAAGAGCATGTAGCCAGATCTCTGTTTACTAGTATTATTGCATACAGAAATCCATACAATTTTTACATACATACATACATACATACATACATACATATTCATTATAGACTGTTATGCCTTTTGGCATTCAGCCTGGAAGCTTCTCTGAAATTACAAGAGGGCTCCATCATAATCTATCTGCAACTAGCTCTGTGGCATCCTTTAGTTCTACACTTTTTATCTTTAAATCATTACAAACTGTGTCTCACCATCGACATCTAGGTCTCTCTCTACTTCTCTTATCCTCCATGACAGAGTCCACTAATCTCCTAGGTAACCTAGCCTCCTCCATTCGCCTTACATGACCCCAGCGCCAAAGCCAGTTTATAAGTACAACTTAATCAATCAAGATCACTCCTATATTAGTACCCTCCTGCCATTGTTCCCACTAATTTCTACCAGCAATAATTTTCGCTACTCTCATATCTGTTACTTCAGACTTATCGATGAGATAACCCGAGTCTGCTCAGCTTTCACTCCCGCACAGAAAACTTGGGTCTGAAAAACGACCAGTGTAAAGATAGTTTCATCCGGAGCTGACTTCTGCATTACAGAATACTGTTGACTGCAACTGCAAACTCACTGCATTAGCTTTGCTGCACCTTGATTCAATCTCACTTAGTATCCATCCTGGGAAAATACGTGGAACGATCTGTCCCAGTTTCGTATTCCCAACTTGACAATAACGCAACTGTAATAGACTAGTATAACTTGGAATCAATATTCTCTTACCATGGGTAAATAATGGAAATATCGACGATGATGATGATGATTATTATTATTATTATTATTATTATTATTATTATTATTATTATTATTATTATTATTATTAGGACTTGTGAGGTGTGGCTATCAAGTTGTTTACATCTATTAGTATTAGTATTATAATTATGATTATTTATGTAGTTTTATAAGAACTTTATTTGGTATAAGTCATGGCTGTATTATTTGTGAGGTTATATCATGAAACACTTGTTGTATGCATTTTATATGAGTTTATTTAATGTACACGTAATTTTTTTTTTTTTGCTAGGGGCTTTACGTCGAACCGACACAGATAGGTCTTATGGCGACGATGGGATAGGAAAGGCCTAGGAGATGGAAGGAAGCGGCCGTGGCCTTAATTAAGGTACAGCCCCAGCATTTGCCTGGTGTGAAGTACACGTAATTGATAGTATATAATTTTTTATTACCTGTATATATGATGTATGAATCCACTGCAATATTCTACAACACACTGTAATAGTCTAGAACAATGCAATGTGCGAGTGGAATTTTGTAGAAAATTCCTTACATTGTAAATAGGCTATTGGAGACTCTCAAAATTAGGAGAAAACATGTTGTGTCTTATTCTTCTAGAAGCCTGGCCAGGCAATGTATATAAAGAAGCAGTCTTGAGGGTCGAGTTGAGTTGCTTGAGACTTGTGTGGAAGTTGTGAACTCGTGTTGTGATTCAGTTGACATGCTACTGTAACAGTCAAATGTTTGTGAAGATGGCAGTTGATTAATGTGTGTATATAATGCCTTGTATATAATTGATGATGAGGCTTTTTGTTTAAAGGGGCCTAACACCGAAGGTCATCGGCCTGTGTATATAATTTGTAAATAAAACAGTGTACACAACTGACAGCATTTCGTGTGTGCGTCTTTGTGGTAACGTCATTGGAGACCATGGCGACAGGACTGAAGAATAGTTTTCGAGTGAATGAGTGAGAATTACTGTAGAACAAAATGCGCGTGATACTAGAAAATGTGTCTGTACAACAACTTAAAGACGAACTCGCAAATAGAAATCTTCTGACGAACGACAAGAAGAAATTATTGAAAACACAATTACGAGAAGATTTCGTCAAAAAAGGAAAAGACACCAAAATTTTTTTTGAAGTGGGCGAAATACAGGACTCGTCATCGAAGAGGTAAATATAACTAAAATGTGCTCCAACTTAAGGCGACCCTCCGGAGATAAAAATCGATATTTTGGGTCATTTTGGTGAAATTTTTTTGTGACTGAAATTGAAATGATTTTTCTTGTCACAAAGTTATTCCGCTGAAATCAAACAATTTATCACTGTAATAATGGTTTGTTTGTCAACTGTAATTTTACATTAAAATCCCATTTTCCTCCCATAATATTCTGTCAAATGTAACAAAATTTGTATGGTGTATGTATCACAGCTATATTAAGAAACCTGCATATGGATTTTTTGATTGCAGAATTTTTTCAAGTAGTAGGGATTTTTAAGTCCAAAATTTTAGAACGTAAAAATTACACAAACTTTAGTATATCACCTTATGTAAATTTTGTACAGAAAAATTGATACATAGTGCTCCTTAAACAAGTATTATCTACCTAATCACAAATTTACATTTAACATGTTAATTAAATTTCATGAAAAAAAAAAAAAATGGAAATGAAAATTTCAAAAGAAAAACATTATTTTCTAAAAACTATTTATTGTATATGAAAGAAATATTTGTGATAACTTTACTTTTATGTAGGTGACATTCCCCCAAAGTTTTGTGAAAATCCATGCATTAGGTAAAAATATATTTATCTCCAGAGTGTCACCTTAATAAACATGATGCAGGCACTCAATGCCAAAATCTAGGACATTGATTCATGAGTCAATTCCAACTTAAAAGACCAAATTTCGAAAGTAAATGACAATTTTCAGACAAAATTTCAGATGTCAATTGTGGCCTAACAGAATAGATTTCAGAACAAAAATTTCGAAGGTAGATGACAAGATTTCTGAAGCGAATATAGTTTTAACTACACAAATATCACAAGTGTACACGCAGGTTTACAAAGAAGAACAGTGCCTACAACTGAAAATTTCAACTGGATATGATAACATTTAATCCCAAATTAGCGACGTCACCAATCAATTAACACAACAGATCGAAAGTGGAACAGGTTGAGCAGTTCGATAATAGGATAAGCCAGCTGGAAGGGGAAATCTCAAACCTCAATGAGGTGGAAATCCAGCTTTCCGACATAAAACAACAGGTTGAGGGGAGAATTTCAACCGTCGAGGGAAATTTTGGGAACCGTATTTCTGCCATTGAAGGAAGGTTAGAAAACCAGATTTCGACCATCAAGGGAGATGTGCAGAATATGAGAGAGAGCCTCTTTCACGCAGTAGAAGATAGATTAACTCGAAAAGGACCCATCACCACACCTTCAACCCCTCAAACCTAACTAGCAACACAGGACACCTAGACATAGAGAGCCTTCCGGAATTCCACGGGCGACTGGAAGAGAACCCAACTAGCTTCGTTGAGGGATCGGTCAGTCTACTAGGAAGGACTAATCTACCGGAGAACATCTTTTTTCAACTCATCACACCGCAGTTAAAGGGGCAAGCTGCTACTTGGTGGAATAACTTGAAGGGCTTAAACTGGACTGATTTCAAGAGGGAATTCCTTATTCTTCTTATTCTTCTCCTTCTTCTTATATTTACACTCCACGGTTGGTTCTTTCCTCGAACTCGGCGAGGGATGAAACCTCTACCGCCTCAAGGGCAGTGTCCTAAAGCACGAGACTTTGGGTCGGGGGATACAACTGGGGAGGAGGAACAGTGCCTTGCCCAGGCAGCCTCACCTGCTATGTTGAACAAGGGCTTGTGGGCGGATGGTAAGATTGGAAGGGATAGACAAGAAAGAGGAAAGGAAGCAGCCACGGACTTACGGTATGGTACCATCCCGGCATGAAAAACTACTTCGAGGATGGCCGAGATGGGAATCGAACCCAACTTCACTCAGTTGACCTCCCGAGGCTGAGTGGACCCCGTTCCAGCCCTCATACCACTTTTCAAATTTCGTGGCAGAGCGAGGAATCAAACCTGGGCCTCCCGGAGCGACAGTTAATCACGCTAACCACTACACCACAGAGGTAGACGAGGGAATTCCTTGCTAGATTTAATTCCGAATGGGTGAAGAGCTCTGTGAAACGGAAGCTAATGACTAGTGCACAAGCGACTGACACGAGAGCTAGCGCGTTTGTCTCCAGAAGTACCATCTCTTCAAGCGGCTGCACCCGGAAGGAAGCGAGAACGAGATCTTACCAGACATCACAGAGCTACTCCACAATAAGATTTAGACTGCTAGTGAAGGTATCACAACCGAGGTCATTTGATGATCTGTGTAGAATCATCGCCCAGTTGGAAGAACATGAGAGCAAAGCTACGGAAGAGACCAGCTCGGTTATGAAATACTACCAGTGTGGAAGTACAGGACACCTGAAGAACAAATGCTCAACCCTGGCGCCGGAAAACTAGGTCTGGCCCATTCTGGATTGAGGGGGGGGGATGGGACCGGGAACAGGAATGCGCCTCAAGACCCGACCGGTAAGCAACCCTGGTCAAGTAGGACAGGGATTGGTCAGATTGTGAGCAGAACAGGCCAACCTCGCCCATTTATCATCTTAAAGATAGGCAACGAGAATTTTGTAGCCATACTCAACAGCTTAACAAGCCATTCATTTGTAAATGGGACCGTTGCCAGATTACTACCGCCTATGAAGTCTCAGCATCTCGGAAGGGTAGTGAGAGCAGCGGACAGGGTAACCTAACCACGAAATGCATGGACCTGCCTATTGTAATTGACGTTGCAGGGATTCAGTACCTAATACCTGACATCATATTAGGTATTGACTTTCTGGCAGAATACAAGGTGATCCTAGACTATGCAGCTCATGAAGTCTTTTCGGGGAAAGACAGATGTCTGAGGGTCGCCTGGCGCGATGGTAATCTCCAGACTCGCAAGGATGCAGGAAGTCAATGCAGAACTGGGAGATATTTAGTTAATGCATCTTCAACCAAGTGAAGAAGAGGATCCGAGATGTGCCCTAAAGGACTTTTCGGAAGTCATCACCAATAAAATAGGACGGACTACAACTTTAACGCACACCATTGAATGCAGCACTTCCTCACCCATCAAGCAAAGTCCATATCCAATCAACCCAGATAAGCGCAACTTCGTCAAAGAAAAGATTCAGGAGATGGAAGGGCAAGGTCTCATAAAACCCTCTACATCCTGTTGGGCTTCACCCATCATCCTACCGAAAAAGAAGACTGGAGAGTATCGACTGCGTGTGGACTTCCGCAGGTTGAACGAGAAGACCCTTAGTGATGCCTACCCCTTGCCTGATCTGAAAGCCTCGCTGAAACATGTAAGTGGGTCTAGGATTTTCAGCACGCTGGATCTTAACTCCGGATACTGGCAAGAGGAGGTCGAGGAAAGTTCTAGACCATTGACCGCTTTCACGACACCGAGAGGATTGCACCAGTTTACAGCAATGCCTTTTGGACTGAAGAATGCTCCTGCAACCGATGGATAAAGTATTGTCAGGATATGATGGAGATTTCTGCCAAGTGTATATCGATTACATCCTGATCCACAGCAAGAATTTCGAAGAAAATCTTGTACACCTGAAGAAAGTGCTGGAACGACTTAATATTCATGGACTGACTTGACAACTGGAGAAATGCCACTTCGCCCAGTCCCGCGTAGAATATCTTGGCCATGTCCTAATATGAAGGCATAGAAAGACAAATGGAGAAGAATAGAGCTATCAAGGAAGCTGAACGTCCACGGACTAAGCGACAAGTAGGTCAGTTCCTTGGCTTGTGTTGATGGTATAGCAGCTTCGTGCCATGCTTTGAAGAGAAGGCAATACCACTCACCGATCTACTCCATAACAACTGCCCGTTCCGATGTACTAGCAAGGATGAGGCAGCATTCCAAGGCATTAAGGCCGCGATATACAACGCTCCCAGTCTAGCCCATCCCGACCCTCAATGGAAGACGTGCCTGCAGACGGACGCCAGCGACTCCGTTTCAGAAGCAGTGTTATACCAGGAGAGGAGTGATGGCGGAAAGGCCATCGTCGAGTATGCCAGCAGAAAGCTATCTCCCACCGAACAACGCTACTGCACTGCCGAGAAGGAAACCTTAGCAGTGGTGGGGGCCATGGGCAAATTCAGAGCCTACTTGGAGGGAAGGAAGTTCCAGCTCTACACCGATAACGCAGCTCTCAAATGGTTGAACTTGGTCTCTGGCTCAAAATCTAAATAGAAGGGATGGGCTCTGTTGATTCAGAATTGGATTTTGATGTGTGTCACATCCCAGGGTCGACAAACATAGGGGCAGAAAGTTTATCCAGGCACCTGGCGATGGAACCTGAAGTTAGGAGCACCATTGTCAAGAGGGAGTTTTCACAAAATCACCAGCGCTAACCCATTGAACCTGTCCTTATGATCATCAAGAAGGAACTTGATCTGGAAATAATTAAACAATGGCAAAAACGAGACAAGCCCTGTAGGACCATGACGCAGTGGACTGGAAGACAGAACACCGATAGTAGACTCGTCCCGAGGGAATTCAAGATGTTCTACAAGAACTTCCAGGTTGACGGAGGAATTTAATGTACAGATAGCACCTCTCCAACATGCCTGCAGTAGTGGTGATTCCTAGACAGCACACGACGGACATCCCCGAGAAGTTCCACGACAGCACTGAAGCCAGACATCTAGGAGGTGAAGAGACATATCAGTCTATCCGACAAAGATTCTTTACGGTCAACATGCTTAAAGACATCCTGGACTATGTGAAGGGGTGCTACATCTGCGTCTGCACCAAGGCGAGCAACAGGAAGGCAGATTCCAGTCAGCGAGGAAGACAGCCGCAACACTCTTGGCAGGTCATAGCCCTGGACTAGAACACCACGGGATAAAACAGGACTCCTAGTTATCACCGACCGCTTCACAAGATGGACTGAGGCCTTTCCGATACCAGAAGCCACGGCAGGACACATCACCAGTCTTCTACACGATGAGGTATTCAGCCGCTACGGTTATCCACGATACATTGTGTCAGACAATGGGAGTCAGTTCTCGTCAAGGAAGTGGCAGCAAGTGATGACTGAATGGGGTGTGTAGCACTGGAACACCCCTATCTACAACCCAAGGGCCAATCAAACGGAACTAGGAGCTAAAAGGGATGTTATGTGTCCACCTATTAGACAAGAAACATCGACTGTGGGACTATCAGATACCGCAGTCACACTTTGCCCTGCGACGACGCATCAGCCGCGTCACTGGCTATTCTCCAGCAGAGTTGTTCCTTGGTCGACAGCTATGTCCACAACCCACTACTGGTCAAGATGATGCAGCTATTTCCCTAGCAGAATGGCAACATAAGCAGCAGCAGGACATCAAGGAAAAGCAAGCTTTTGCTGAGAAGAGAACCCTTACCCAGGCCAAGGCTCAAGATGTCTAAGAGACTCGAATCTTCCTACCAGGTTAGCAAGTGCTGCAAAGTAACCACTCATTCAGTAATAAGACTGGAGGGTTTCACGCAGGTCTCGCACCTAAGTGGGTTAGTCCTGCCGAGGTGGATAAGCAGCTTGGCCATGGGGTCTACTTACTAAAGACCAACCCTCCTGCCAAGGTCCATGCATCAGAGTTGTGACGAGTCACCCAACCGCTGCGTATACAGAGTAAGCCTGGTACTGCCATGGGTCCATCTGAAAGAGAGACTACTAATGACACAGCTCAATCTGGTCACCAGGAGGAGGCATCGAAT
Source organism: Anabrus simplex (assembly GCF_040414725.1). Taxonomy (NCBI): domain Eukaryota; kingdom Metazoa; phylum Arthropoda; class Insecta; order Orthoptera; family Tettigoniidae; genus Anabrus; species Anabrus simplex. The sequence continues at coordinate 672,579,430 of NC_090266.1, read as the reverse complement.
ACAACCGAGGAACAGGCTGGCAGCGAGAGCACACCAGCGGCAACGAGGAAGAGAGAAGATATAATCTACAACCAAGGCAAAGTCGATGAGTGTGATAGACTGTTGAAAGTGTTTCAAGTTATAGGGGGATATTGATGCAAGTGTAACAGACTAGTATAACTTGGAAACAATATTCTCTAACCCATGGGTAAATAATGGAAATATTTATTATTATTATTATTATTATTATTATTATTATGATTATTATTATTATTATTTACATAGCTGTGTACGAACTTTATTTGGTATAAATTGTGGTGATATTATTTGTGAGGTTATGTCATGAAACATTTGCCATACGTATATCAATATGAATTTATTTAATGTAAGAACATGTAAATGATAGTATATAATTTATTATTACCTGTATATATGATGTATAAATGCACTGCAATATTGTGCAACACACTGTAATAGTCTAGAAAAACACAAGGTGTGACTGGAATTTTGTAGAAAATTCCTTACATTGTAAATAGGCTATTGGAGACTTGAAATTATGAGAAAACATCTTGTGTCATATTCCTCTAAAAGCCTGGCCAGGCAGCATATATAAAGAGGCAGTCTTGAGAGTAGAGTTGAGTTATTTTAATGAGACTTGTGTGGATGTCGTGAACTCATGTTGTTATTCTGTTGACATGCTACTGTAGCATCAAATGTTTGTCAGGATGAGGGTTCAAAACAGAGTACACAATTGACAGCATTTTGTGTGCATCTTTGTGGATACATCAACATTCAATTCTCCTAAGTTTCTTCCCTGCTGACATCACTTTAGGAAAGGCTAATTTTCATATACCCATTGCACTTATTTTCAAGTTCCAAGATATCAGGTTGCAGGCTGCCATTAAGATCAAGCCGTCGGCATACGCTGAACTGCTAACTACATTTCCACCTACCTGAATCCCTCCCTGCCACTTAACACGTGAGAGGTCGCACCCGTTTTAAAATGCGAGAGGTCGCGCGTAGGCAAATTGCTCACGCGTAATATTCTAATGAGCTGCTATTTTCCTTTTGCAGTGAATGCTCTGATAAAAATATAAATATGTACCCTGTTTAACTGACTTTCAACTAGTACTAACATAATTACCCAGTAACAATATTTTCTCAATGTAAAAAATTAATGAAATGTTTTTGCAAAATCTGGTAAAATTATGCGAGTTTTTAAAGAACGTGAGAGGTCGCGCATGAGCAAATTGCCTGAACATTTGCATTTGTACATTTCAAATAATGATTTGGTCACAATTCAAGATTAAACTACAGCACCACACTTCACTGAAAGCCACCATAAACCTCATGAACTTCACTTAAGAAACTTTCTTAGAAATGCAGTCATGTAAGAATACACTACGCGAGGGGTCGCTCAAAGGCAATTTGCCGCGGCAGATGCGAGAGTGAAAGAAAACTTAAACTACTCCGGAATGCAGCAGGCAATACACTGAATTTAATCAACGTCAGGCGGGAGAGAGGGAGGAGAGGGATGAAACGAGCGCCCTAATCCCTACAGTGGCTAGCAACGAAATTATTAAGAAAGGCTTAAAAAGTGCGGTAAATTGCCTTGGGTGCGACCTGTTGCGTGTTAATACCTTTCAGTAGATGAAGGATGTAAACTATGAACAATCAAGGTGAAAGATTACAGCCTTGTTTAATCCCTGTAAGTACCTTGACGAAGAACAAATACTACAACCAATTCTCACTGCAGCCAAATCGTCAACATAAATCCATTTGATTGCTTTTAGTAATCTACCCTCAATCTCATAATCCCCCAATATGGCTACCATCTTCTCTCATTTCTTAGTGAACTGTTTTTATTAACCACCTAATCAATACAATATTTGGAACTAAGACTAGGACTAGTTTTGACCAATAATAGTGGTCATCTTCAGCTATTCTTAGTAAGATAATCTAACATAGAACCTAGCATCTAAAAATGGTACATCTATTAAAAGTCAACTAGGACCATAATCATAAAACCTATGACAAATTGGTCAGAAGAAACACCCATCTATACACAATGAAGATCATTCAGTGTAGTCCATATATAGATATTTGGTCTTGATGAACAACTGTGTGTGAAATTGACACTCTTTTTGTTTGTTGAATACATGTAAGAACAACGGAAACAAACATATAAAACTGAAAATGTATAGATATAATCCTCTGTGAACATTATACTGCTGCATTAAAATGGAAGAGAGTCTTGAAGTTGAGTTAATAATGGAGTTTACTTTGTAATCCATTAATGAGAACATAAAATGTGCTGCACATGAAACTGAAGTACAGTATTTGGTTCAATCCTCTCAAAAGTGATATTGCCATATTAGATTGAGGGATATCCTGATGTTAAGAATTTAAGTCATATCCATCCATATGGATGATGTGAAGGATATCAGTAAAGCAGAAAAATGAAAGTGATCTTAGATCAGTGTGAAATTTCTTTTAACGAAAATATAACGTAAAAACGATAAGGACTATAAGAAGGACTTACCCATCGAAGTTCCAGTAGTACACAGTTCCACAGCCGTTAGTATTGTGTCATGAGCTCAGTGGTAGCTTAGATTCAATGTGACGAGAAGGGGTGACTAGGGGAAGAGGAAGTAGGAGAGCGGGGGTTATCAGGGCAGATGGGAAGACAAAAGAAGGAGGGAGGAATTAGAAGGTCTGTTCGGATGATCACTTGTATGTCGGTTATTGAATTTTCTATCATAGTATTTGGATACTATAGGAATTATTGATTCTAATAGAACATTAACGTTATCCGAGATTTTGTTGAGGTTGAATGCGGGATTAGTAAATTGATTGAGAGAAATAAAGTATTCTTCTGATATATTGAGGAAGGGCCTTTCTAATTGAAACAGAGAGTTTCTAGATCTTGTTGGATATTAGGAAAATGATGGTAAAATCCATAATATGATGACCCATAGCAGGAAATTTGTTACGTTTGACAGCATTTACACGTTCCAGATAGCGTGTGTTAAAGTTTCTCCCAGTTTGTCCCAAGCAAATCGTATCGCAATCGGGACATTTTAATCTATAGATACCTGAACATTCAAATTTATTTTTTGTATTAATAGAATTAGAATTACAAAGTCGATGCAAATTATTGATTGAAGTTCTAAATGTTACCTGAATGTTAAGTTTCTTTAAGGGATCAGTGATCAATTAATACAACAAATAAACTCAGATGTGCAGGTATCTATAGATTAAAGTGCCCCGATTGAAATATGACTTGTGTAGTACAAAATGAGAGAAGCTTTAACACATGCTATCTCAAACATGTAAATGCTGTCAAACAAATTTTCTGTTACGGGTTAGCATATTAAGGATTCTAACCATCATTTTTCTAATATCAAACAAGATCTAGACTATTATCTGTTTCAATTAGGAAGGTCCTCTTCTCAACATATCAGAAGAATACTTTTTCTCTCGATCAATTTACTAATTATTGATAATTAATTAATTAATTAATTCATACATGTTTCAGGAACAATATGCATTCCCTTTATCAGTGAAGTCAAATTAAAGAATAAAACAATGTAACACTATCTTTTATTTAGTCCAAAATTTAAAGAATTATTCTATCCTAATTTACCATATCAATGAATAAACATTAACGAAATATTATGAAAATTATCATTACATAAAATTTTAATATTTTGATGATGTTGAATGAGAATGCTTAAATAACCTTAGGATCTTCAAGTTTTTCCTTAAATGATTAAATGCTAGTTTGTACAAAGGGTTCTCATCTGAACTTTTTTCATTTAAACTTTAATCAAGTCATATTTTGAGCAAGATAAATTTCTAAACTTTCTAAAGCATTCGTGAATTTTCCCTTTTTGGTCGAATGTATTAATTCTATGTCATTAGAAATATCCATAAATTTATGATTCCTTTCAACCATATGCTCTCCCATTGCTGAGTATCTTTTATGTTTGACTGCATTAACATGTTCTTTGTATCTTATAGCCAAACTTCTTCCAGACTGCCCTATGTATCGCTGTTTACATGTTTGGCGTGTCAATTTCTAAATTCCTGACTTCTTATATATACATTTTATTCTCAATTTTATCTGAATTGAAAATTATCTTAGTATTATTATCAGTTTTGTATGCAACATTGATGTTTCTTTTTCTGAAAATTTCAGCCTATTGGAAAGAGTGCTTATTTTGAAAAGTTAGAACTGTAAATGTCTTTTTCTCCTTTCAATCTTTAACCAAAGTTGTTTTTGGTTCATTTTTCATTTTATTTATCATTCTACTGTATTAATACATTTTCTATCTGTGTCGGTGCGACGTAAAGCCCCTAGAAAAAAAAATTTCTGGAGTATCAGTTGTTACGAGCAATTTGGTGGATTATATTTATTTTTCTATTGTAATTCTTCTTAGACATTGGTATGTTCATAGCTCTATTAATTAAGCTATTAAAAGTTGCCTTTTTATGTTGACCTGGTTGATTGGAGTCGTTTCTGATAATAGTATCTGTCTGAATAGCCTTTCTGAAAATTTGAAAATGGAAATGACCAGAATTCCTAGTAACTATTAAATCTAAATAACTCAAAGTTCCATCATTCTCAGATTCCATCATAAAATGCACTTGTTTTTCAACCAATGTATTTAAATACTCTAATATTCCATCAGGTTTTACCTTTTGTTCATCAATAATAACAAATATATCATCGAGGTAACTTAACCATGTAATCAATCCATCTATTTTATACACTACTGTATATCATTGTATTCCATGTAATCCATGGATATGTTTGCTAAAATAACTGAAGCCAGTGAACCCATTGCTAGGCCTTTAGATTGTTTGTAAATTTTCTTGTCAAAAATGAAGTAGTTGTTTTCCAAAATAAATTATAGTAATGTTAAAAATTGTTCAATTTCTATCTTACTCAATTTGCTGTGTTGCATTAAATTCCTTCTTACTATTTTTATAGTATCTACAATAGGAATGTTGGAGTACATATCTTTGATATCCAAACTATGTATTGTGTAGTAGTCTGTTAGCTCAATGGTTTTTGATTCTGTTACGAAAGTCAACAGTATTAGTTAAATGCATCTGGCTATTAAACTTATAGCATTATTTTAAAAATCTTTGTATAAATTTGGCTGTCTTATATACTGGATTATTTCTTAAATGAACTATTGGTCTAATAGGAATTTCTTATCGATGAATTTTTGAAAGCACCCTTAAAGTAGGTATTTCTGGGCTCATTAACTAGACAGTTAATATCCTTGGAGTCTAATACAGAAAGCTATGTTATTGAGAATTTGATTAAATTTTTTCTGCATAGATGACGTGGAATCTTTTTTTACCAATTGAAAATTATTGTTCATTAGAAAATTCTTCGTCTTTTCAATATAATCTTGTCTTTCTATCAACAAAACAGTATTACCTTTATCAGCTTTTCTCAAAAAAATATTAACTCCATATGGTTTTCTACATTATGTTCTATCATCCAGGTTAACATAAAAAGGCAACATTTCAGCTTAATTAATAGAGCTAGGAACTTACCTATGTCTAAGAGGAATTATAATAGAGGGATAAATATAATCCACTAAATTGCTCGTAACAACAGATACTCCAGAAAATGTATTAATAGAATGATACATAAAATGAAAAATGAACCAAAAACAACTTTAGTTAAAGATCAAAAGGAGAAAAAGAAATTTGGAGTTCTAACTTTTCAAAATAAGCACTCTTATCAACTGCCTAAAATTTTCAGAAAAAGAAACATCAATGTCACATACAAAACTGTTAATAATACTAATAAGATAATTTTCAATTCAGATAAAATTGTGAATAAATGTATATTTAATAAGTCAGGAATTTACAAACTGACATGCCAAACATGTAAGCAGCTATACATAGGGCAGTCTGGAAGAAGTTTGGCTATAAGATACAAAGAACATGTTAATGCAGTCAAACATAAAAGATACTCAGCAATGGGAGAGCATATGGTTGAAAAGAATCATAAATTTATGGATATTTCTAATGACATATAATTAATACATTCGACCAAAAAGGGAAAATTCACAAATGCTTTAGAAAGTTTAGAAATTTATTTTGCTCAAAAAATGACTGATTCAAGTTTAAGTGAAAGAAGTACAGATGAGAACCCTTTGTATAAACTAGCGTCTAATCATTTAAGAAAAAAGAAAAAGAAAAAAGAAAAACTTTAAGATCTTAAGTTTATTTAGGCACTCTCATATCACATCAAAAAATTAAAATTTTATGTAATGTTAATTTTCATAACAATTCATTAATGTTTGTTTATTCATTGATATGGTGAATTAGGATAGATTACTTCTTTAAAATGTGGGTTAAACAAAATATAGTGTTATACTGTTTTTATTCCTTGATTTGATTACACTGATGAAGGGGATGCATATTGTTCCTGAAATATGTATGAAGTAATACGGTAATTTTCAATCATTTAAAGTGTATTGACAAGGTGGACTCAACATAAACCATTTTGAAAGTTTCTTTAATAGATTTACAATTTACTAATCCCACTTTCAACATCAACGAAATCTCAGACAACATCAATGTTCTATTCGAATCAATAATTCGTATAGTATACAAATATTACAATAAAAAATGCAGTAACTGACATACGAGTGATTCTCCGAACAGACTTCCTAATTCCTCCCTCCTTCCCTTCTCTTCCCAACTCACCTGATTCCCCTCATCCTCCATCCTACTCCCCCCCCCCCCCTCTCACCCCTTCTCATCACATTGAATCTAAAATACCACCGAAGTCATCACACAACACTAACAGCTGCGGAACTGTGTACTACTGGGAACTTCGAAGGGTAAGTCGTCCTTATAGTCCTTATTTTTATGTTACGTTTTCGTTTAAAATTTTTTGCACTGATCATCTAAAATCACTTTCATTTTTTCTCTTCGTAGATATCCTTCACATCATCCATACAGATGGACATGATTTAAATTCTTAACATCAGGACATCCCTCAATCTAATATGGCAATATCAGTTTTGAGAGGATTGAACCAAATACTTCAATTTCATGAGCAGTACATTTTAGGTTCTCATTAGAGGATTATAAACTCCATTATTAACTAAACTTCAAGACTCTCTTCAATTTTAATGAAGTAGTATAGTGTTCACAGAGGATTATATCTATAATATCCTCAGTTTTATATGCATGTTTACATTATTCTTACATGTATTCAACAGACAAAAATATAGTGTCATTTTTGACACAAACAATTGTTCAAGACCAAATATCTATATATGGACTACACTGAATGATCTTAATTGTGTATATGTATGTGTGTGTGTGTGTGTGTGTGTGTGTGTGTGTGTGTGTGTTTCTTTTTGACCAATTTGTCATAGGTTTTATGATTATTGTCCTAGTTGACTTAATAGACATATCATTTTTAGATGCTATGTTCTATCTTAGACTATCTTACTAAGAATGGCTGAAGATAACCGTTCTTATTGGTCGAAACTAGTCCTAGTCTTAGTTTCAAAAACTGTATTGAATATGTTGTTAATAAAAACCCTTCATTAAGGAATAAGTCATATCCATCAGTACAGACTCTAATAATGAAATTCAATGCTTGTACCATCTTTACCCTCTGTAGTCTGTCATATGGCTTCTCTAGATCTACGAAACATAACTGTAGCAATTTCCAATTATCTGGTGCATACTGAAAATCTGATCCTGGCGGCTACTCTGGGGTCTGAAACCACATTGGCTTTCAACCAACTTACTCTCAATCACTGACTGCACACTCCCTTCCAAAATCCCAGTAAAGACCTCGTCCGGTATACTGATCAGTGTAATACCTCAATAGTTGTTGAAATCTCTCCCCCCCCCCCCCCCCCTCTGTTCCTTTGCTTATAGATGGATGCAATTACTGATTTTGTCCAATCAGAATGTATCTTACTAACATTCCCTGCATTTCTTATTACTCTATGTAGCTATTTCATTACTGTCTTCCCACAATATTTCACCATTTCAGGTCAAATTTCATCTATTCCTGCTACTTTATGACAAAGAAGTTCATTTACCATCCTATGCACTTCCATGAGTGTAATTTCACTGGTATCACTGTCCTTCTCCCCAAGAGATTGGTTGTTTGCGATGCCAATGGGAAGATATCCTGTTATGTTGAGAAGATTTTCAAAATATTCATTCCACCTGACCAATGATTCCTTGGGATCTACTATGAGTTCACCCGATTTAACTAAATTACCATTCATTTCCATTTTCCCTTCCTTTCTAAGAAACTTTATTACCATCTAGAATGGCTTCCCTGACACTTCACCTAGTCATTCCTGGTTATTATCAAAATCTTTCCAATACTTCATCTTGGATTCAACAATTATTTGTTCTCCTTTGTTTCTTCCATGTACATACAGTTCACTGTCTGCATCAGTCCTTGTTTGGAGCCATTCCTGATATGCAATCTTCGTATGTTTATAAGCTGCTATTCTCTCTTCCATAAGCCCCATTAATATTGATAGCTCCCCGGCGAATTCCATTTCGTTCGTCAAATGGTTCTCTAGGAGTCCCTCGCTTGTCAAATAAGTCTGAGGCTTTTTAAAAATAGTCTGAGCTTAGTAAATTATGCAAAGCAGGATGCTGTTCGACTTACACATAGTACCAGTGAGAATCTCTCCTCTAATGGGTTAGGGACCATGGTGGATTGTATAGTCCTACCTACCCGAGCACAAGGAGGGCCACGAGTCAGAGTATGTCCCAGATGTCCACTCTTATTCCATAGCAACAGGTATCCCGACTCTCAGGACCACTCAGTTGTTGCCCATGGCTCCTGAACTAGGATATGACTACAGTAACCACACCAAGAACCAATATTTTATTTATTACCTACTAAGGCCATTTTTTTATGTAACGAAGTGTGTCCTTTAAGTGAGGATATTTTTTCCAAAATTTTAAGGGGAAAACTGGGGTCCATCCATTGTGGTGGAGTCTATTACATTAGTAAATACGTTATATAGGCCTTAAAATGATGCGATCACCATTTACCATTATGGAGGCCTAGAAGTCGTGCGTTCACCACACAAAATGGGAAGTTGTCACATATACGACCCTGCCCCCCCACCTACTTTTTGTAGCTGTAAAACTGGAAAACAATGGGGTCAAATAAGAGAGTTGATTCAAAAATCATGGCAACGATTTATTATTTCCCAAAAAAGTGCCAACACCGAACATGTGACATATACATCGGAAAGTACGTTACTAGAACTTTGTATGAAGTTGCCGGCCGATAGAGTACGAGTGCATCATTCTGGCTGTTATCGCACTCCCTACGTCAGTTGTCTGATGACAGTGGTGCGTAATGGAGGTAACCTAAGTTGAGCAGGCCTTCGTACATCTTAGTCCATGCAACTTTGATCTTATTCCCAAAGTGAAATAGCCATTACGTGGGAAATGCTGTGCAAACAAATAAAAATCTTACAAGAATTTTGACAATGATAGCAAACATTGACAAATCTCGTTCACCAATTAAATTTTTAGTCTTCCTCATCGATAGTAATGACCTATATACAACCTAGGAGACTACTTTGAAGGATGTTAAAACATCTAGCACAATACGTACAAATGATTGTAAAGGGGTCATACGAGAATAAAATAAAAATGATTTTAAAATGCCATGTTTGTGCAATTAATTCACCAGTTTCCTGCAGGCCTACCCATGTGGTATTATTCACCATTAAAAAGTTCTTGTCATACACTTTCAAAGGCACTTAGTAAATTTTGTATGTTGGAGGTCTTAAAAAAATTTCCTATTATAATTTTCCTTTATTGTAAATTCTCACACTAAGCTGGAAAAAAGTGACAAACTGGAAATTTCTTAATTTAAGAAATAACAAACAAAAGACTTACTTACAGTAGGTGTGAGCTGATATGCTATAAAACTCTTGAGGCCTTTCAATTTGGACTCTTTCTTTGGTGAAGCAACTTGGCAGGAGTAAGGTTTTGCAATAGGATTCCATATTATGCCTTCATCATTTTCCTGAAAAAGACTTTTGATTTTTACTATGCTTATCCATTATTGTACAATTTTCTTGATTTACAAATATTGAAATTAATATGGAAAAAAGGCAGTGATATAAGTTATAAATTACACACTAACTTAACATGAGCTCATAATGAAACACAATGCAATGAACTTTTAGTTTCCATTCGTTAAACTTTTTAAAAATCAAATAGATGTAAACATAGAAGTTCTCACCAATATAACAACAACCTGGGCTATTCATTAAGCCAAAATGCATACATTTCCAAATTAATTGGATGGACTTTCAATTTTTATTTTTAATATTTTTTGAAGCAAACTAGGCAGGAGAAAAGAACGTAACCAATCACATCAACTGTTTAGGACATTATGGCGGGGTAAAATGCCAGCAGAATGCATGAAGTGCAAACGTGCAAGTTCAGAGCAAATGACAACAACAGAAGGTTCAGCAGAGACACATGGCTATGTTCATGTGGAAGTGAATAAATTTTACACATGGTTTTATTCTATAAATGCAATCATAGGACATTGAGATGAAAGACAAAAGCTAGTATCGGGTGTATTTAAGCAAATTCTGTACATTAATAATAATAATAGCATGTGACATCCGGAGAGGCTTGGTGCATGTCTTTTGAGTTGATAGGATTCTTAGTCTGTCAAGGCTCTATTCTTTCATCTCAAATCCACCACTTAGCTTTCATAAAATCAAAAATAGAAAGTAGGTAAGGAAGGAGGATAGGAAAATTTAATTCCTAGCTTTTTACGTTTGATACCATAATTTTCATATATAAGGAAAGATATGCAGTCCTTCAAGCGATTTCATGTTTGTCCTTACCTTTACATTATGTAGTTCGATCTATTAAAACCATTATCTAGTTCCCTGAATTAAAAGTGAACCATCCCTGATTTTATACTTCATATCCATTCCCAACCTCCCTCCCAACATCCTGTCTTTGATGTATAAAAAATTAGAATTCATTCAATAAGCCAAAACGCACACATTTTCAAATAGGGTGTGACTTAGGCAGAGGAATTTCCAAAGTTACAAGTCTACAGTTCATTTCAGATTGCATTCAAGTGACATCCACGGATTAGGATTTAAACTGCATTCCTTTATAGTAAGCAGTGTAGCACTCTCGTCAAACTATTCATACAATGAAACAATTTGGCACAACAACAGCTCATCAAATGGCATGACATGGTTAAACGGATGAATCTTTTCATAATCAGTGATGTCTGTTTAAGGCAGATTCCTCTGTATTAAATGAACGTGACAACCTCCGTACAACAATAGCCACAAGGCATATTTTAATAGTAATTTCAAGCTATAGTTTGCATGAAGCTACATGCCTATAATATCAAACAATCCAATGGCATGATACAGAAGACTTACAAACGAGAACATTGTGTAATATTGAACAATCAAATGACGTGATGCAGAAGATGTACAAACGAAAACATCTTATTGTTCTCCTCCATAGCGTAATGGATAGTCCAATTAGCTGCCGTCCTCAGAAGCCCAGGTTGGATTCCTGGTATTGCTAGAGTTTAAAGAATGGCAGGAGGGCTGGTATATGGTTAAAATGGAACATGCAGCTCACATCCATTGGGGGTGTACCTGACAAGAACTGCACCAACTCAGATGAGGATATGAGTTTAATTTTACTTTTAACATCTTATTTACTGTCTTTAATGAACCAAGCTCAGGCTATGAGTGTTGAATTTACTTTGTTATAGTGGAAGCCTTCCCCTCCCTCAGATTCGACTCAGTTAATTTTATAAATAGGGCCCAGATTTTTAGGTTCTTAAAAACCACTTTTTAGTTTTTTAATAGCTCAAAATAGGGCTTTTTAGTTTTTTATTATTGAAAAATGCGCACATGCCATGCAGAATACCACTACATTACATTTACATTACATAGGCCTACACATTACTTTTCTTTGCTATAAGCTACGATGGATTTCTGTCTATTCCTGCATTTTACAATATGGTATCTATCACAGAATTCCAAGCACAACTCACACACACATTCGTCATTTGGTTCGTGAAATAATTTGTTGCAGCACACCTTGTGGTGGAAACCATGGATCGCCAATCTCGTCGTCACGTGTCGCATATCATGATTAGCTTCCATCCAGGTCCTGTCTTGCATAGCAGATGTTGCATAGAAGTCCTCTGGTATGTTGTTTTTCTTCTCATGCAGATCATGTATAAGCTGTTTGAAACTGGTACTAGCTTGAAGTATGAGCTCGCATCTCAGATCCTCTATTAAGGTCTCCCTGGTAAGCTCATACACTAGCCTCGATCTTGCATTCTGCGGGACTCCTAAAATTCTCTCCAGGTATCTAGCCTTTACTCGCTCCAATTCTTCCAGCTGTTTGTACGTGAGGTATTCTGCCACTAATTCTAGGCCATGTGTCAGAACAGGTAGTATCTTTAACCTAAACAAGTCCATAGCTGTGCTGATCGATAGTTGTGTGATGTTCCTGATTTCATTCATAGCCCTAGTGGCCGCCACTGCTCTAGATCTTATATGTAAACTGAAACTCTTTCCCGTTGTTTGAATTGTGATACCTAGATATTTAAAATTGTTAGCCCTCTTGAGTAGTTTGCCATTGCATTTGATGTTCTCTGCTTCAGTGAGTCTTCCTCCTTTCCTAAATACTACCAATTCCGTCTTCTCTTCGTTTATCTGGATGTCGTTTCTCTCTGCCCATTCACATAGTGTGTTTAGCGATACTTGCAGTTTAACTATATCTGTCGCTGCGATGGCCATGTCATCAGCGTATACGTATGTGCTTGTTCCTGCCATTCCTTTGGTGACATCGTTCGTGAGAACATTAAACAGGATAGGGCTGAGTGGATCGCCTTGGAGGACACCGTTCGTCTGCAACAGCCAGTCAGATATGCCTATTCCATCATCTATCTGTATGTAGTTTTCTGCCAGTATATTCGATATCAGGGTCGTTGTGCTCGTTCTTCCAATTAGTTCCTCCAGTTTATCTATTAATACCTTTCTGTTGACCGTATCGAAGGCTTTTGAGTAATCAACAAAAACCACATAAAGTTTTCCTTTTGCTCTTTCCATAGTCTGTTTTATTTGTTCCAACAGGTTTTCTACTGCCAGAGTCGTGGACCTTCCCTTTCTAAAACCAAACTGTTCCTCTGGTAGAAGGGGTTCTAGCTTCTCTGCCAGCCTTTTGGCGAGGATTCCTGTTAGGAGTTTCAGTAATGTAGATTCCAACGCTATTCCTCTATACGCATTTGGGTTCTCTGTGTCTCCTTTTCCCTTATATAATAGCTTGATTGTTGACTTTCTCCATTCGTCTGGTATACTTCCTAATTCTAAACATTTATTTAGAAGGGAGGTCCATATCGGTAAGTATTCTTGTGCTGTCTGCTTTAAGTGTTCACTTTTATTCCATCTACTCCTGGTACTCTGTTATTCCTCATTTTCTGTATCGCTTTCGCAATTTCATCCGTGGTGAAGATCTCATCAGCTTGTGGAGTCACAGGTGTCTTAATCATGGGTCTTGTTTCTTTTGAGCAAATTACTATTCTTATATGATCTATCCATGTTTCCATAGGTATGTTGGGCTGTATTTTCTGCCCTTTTGGCCTCAGAGCTCGGTAGGGGTCTTCTTCTGCCTGCTCTACCATTTTCTTATGTTCTTTTTCCAGGTGTTGCTTTTTCTTCTTTTTTATTAGGCCCTTGTATTTCTTTCGTTCTCGGTATTCTTCGGTGGTTGCGCTTGCAATTTGTCCTCTAGTTTTATGCAGTGTTTTCAGTGTCAATTTTCTTTGTTCATAACATTCTCTGTCGAACCATGGCCTCGCCTTCCTATTTGAATCTTGTGTGGTGGCCCCACTTATTATAGTTGATTTCAGCCATGTAGCGGCCTCATCAATATTTCCTGCTCTTATTGCTCTTTCAACCTTATCTTTTTCTTTCATTTTCCCTTTAATTTTTTCCATGTCCAGGGTCTTGCCAAATGTTATATTTCGTCTTTCTTCTAATTTGCTACTTCTACAGTTTTCTATATTTAATTGTACTGGAATGTGTTTACGGATGACTGCTGCTTCTTTTTTCACTGTGGTGGCAAGGTGTTTTGATCTAAAGCCCTTTGTGATTATTAGGTCTATTGTGCTAGCTCCGTTATGCCCTATGTATGTCCAGTCCTCCTGTCTGTTGTGTATTGTAAAGCCTTCATTTGTTAGATATTCCATTACTTCTTTGCATTTTCTATCTTGCCTATTTATTGCGCAATTCAGATCTCCCGCAATGATTATCTTATCCATACTTCTACTATGATCCAAGGCCATCCCTAGTTTATCTATTATGTCTGTCGCGGTGTGATCTGGATTAAAGTAGACTGCTACTATAACTCCAATTCTTGTCCTGACAACCAGCATGTTTTCTTCTCTTAATAGTAGTTTGAAGGGGGCCAGTTGTGGTTTGATGATGCATAGCACACCGCCCGCTGGTCTTCCTCTTCTCACACACTGTATCGCATAGGCATGAAAATTGTAGAATTCTGGGATGTTCAGTTCTGTGTCCTCTTTGACCATTGTCTCTGTGAGTACTCCAATGTCATAATCAGCCATGATATTTCTCGGAAGCAGGCTCAAGACTCCCCTCAGGCCTTCTACGTTCCATGTCATTATATTAGTCCCTGGTTGCCGGGCCTCTGAACTTCCAGGGTTGCCGAAAGGGCCGACATATTACATCTTCTGGCCAGAAGTTTCCATCATAGACTGTTTCTAGGTCTTGCATTGGAATGCCTATTTTGAAGGCTCTGCTTCCTATTTTGTCATTCACCAGGTTGCAGTATATTTTCCCTTTTACTCCGTTTTCCTTCAAGTATTCTATGATAGCTTCCTCCGTCATATCTTTGTCCAGTTTTCCCATGTATAACCAAGCGTATCATTCTGCTGCCTTTATTTTACTTTCCCCTTGTTTCATTCCCATTTTTCTTCCGTTCACTTCTTTTCCTGTCTCGTTTTCCCGTTGTCTGTTCCCGCCTCTCACCGCTGTTGTCCACTCCCTATCCTGGTTCTCTAGTTTACTCTTATCATTTACTGGTGTTCTAGGTTGCCTTGTTGCTCGCTTCCACTCTTCCTCTTCTATTATATTTATTTCGGCGTCGGTGGGTCGTTCTTGCTGGCCCCTGCGCTCTTGTCTTGTTACCTTTGTCTCTGTTATGCCATGTGTTTGAGCTGGTTCCTGTCTTTGTGTCACCATTATTTTCATTTCCTCTTTTATCATCATCTTAATATTATGTGTCAGATTTTCAACCATGTATTTTATCTGTTGGTTCATCTTTTCTATTATTATTCCTTCTATATCTTCTTCGGTTCGTGTTTGGTGTTGTGTATCTCTAGCCAGGTCAGGTGACTGACCATTAAGTGTCACCAATTCATCATCATTTCCCTTAGTCAGTCTTCGTTCATCACTACTAGTTGCCTGCTGATCTCTTTGTATCTTGGAGATGTCGTTGTTGCTGTAGCCGAGAGATGTTACTAGTTGTTTTGCTGTGAAACTATTGCTGCCAGTTGGCGGAGACCATTCCATTGCCAGCTTGCTACTTGGAGGTTCATAGGTGAGGTCGGGAGATGTCACGAGTTGTCGCGCTACGAAACTATCATTTGTCTCCTGACCTGTGTTTGTTACATTCATAACCTCTTCGACATTTATTTCTTGAACATTATTCTTATCTTCAAGGGCATGTTTAGTTGTTTGAAAGTACTCACGAATGATCTTCACCGCTTCCTGCAGCTGTTCATTCGTTTCCTTTTTCATATATCCTCCTGCGTCCGCTATGTCTTCAACGCTTTTCAGAGCACTTTTAAACCGTTGTTCAGCTTCGTCCACCATCTTGTGAGAAACAAAATCTCTGTTCATTAGGGCTCCCTCCCACATAATCAGCTGAAAAATCTTCTTCCGAATTCCCGAAAATTTTAAAACGATTTGCTGTATGGTTATAGTAGTCGGCTTCTATGAATTTCGGTACTTGCCGGAATGTCTCGGATTATTCTTTCTTCTACGATGTTCTCCCGATCCTGAAGGCAACAGATTTATTTCTGTGCACTTCCCAAGTCTCTGCTTAATAGAAAGTCTTGTCGCATTTGTAGCATGAGATGGGAATTTCTCTTCTGTGTGGTGTTAAATGTCTCGTCACATTTGTCGCATAAAGTTTAGTTTTATTCTCCTGAAATAGTTTTTAATAATAATCTCAATCATTACTAAAGTTATACTATTCATTCAAACTTTTTTGTACTTTATTGTAACCTTCATGCCTCTCTAGTTCAAAACTACACCAGTTATTTCAAAATATTCTCTAAATATGGGACAGAATGGCTTAATGAAAGCATTTCAAACATCATACTAACCAGATTTAAAAATAACAAAAAATAAATATGCACAAATACAAGAAATGGTTCATGAAGGTTAAATTTTTGTCACTTCCAATGCATCAACAAACAAACATTTTCAAAAGCACAGAACACAGTTTTCACTTGCTCTTACATTGTACAACTAATGTTTTTGCAGAGTAAAACCTTTCCTGTTATCTCTCAAAATATTGTTATAGCAGGAATATCTATGCTCCACACAATAAGTCACTGGAGAAAACTTCATTGAAGCTCTCGGTCCCCGTGGTACCTCATCAGTAACTTCTTCTCCCTGAAGAATCACAGACACATTCTTCACTGTACAGAATCCAGGATTCCGATGTACAATTTTGGCGAGCTTGAGTTGAACAGGCTGCACCTACTCATCCTGGTATTTTCATCTTCGAAATCTAGCCCGCAACTTCCATTGCATGTTTTAATGCAGACTCAACACAATTGCTGCAGGAAGATCAGCAAAGTGTGCTTTAATGAAGACAAACGAAATAGCGTTCTTGTTAATGAGAGTTGTTTTAGCCTTCGCTATGCAGTACCACATCGACATCAAAAGAATTAATAAAATTTTTAATGTCTTCAAAGTGATTGGCATAGTATATGGCTGCATTGAGCCATATCCCCTGAGTGACGATGGGTTTGGGGGGAAGGGGAGTTTGAGGCAACATTTCCTTGAATGTAAGAATGCGGCTAGGAGCTTTAAGAATAACCTTTTTCACAGAAGAAACAATACTGTTTAATCCTGGAAAATTATTTCTAACCTCATCAGGTAATATGTGTAAGCCATGGGATGTAAGTTCCATGCAACATGTTAGGGTAGAAACACTTCACTACTTCACCAGCTTTGATCATATATACTGCACTGACACTCAAAAAAAGTAAAAACTTGTCAAACTGTTTTTCTCTTGGCCAGAGTATGTGAAGAGCATCTAGGACGGTTCAAGGTATGGTGCTATGGTTCCTTTTCACCAGCATATTGCACAGTATAATACGAGGTTTACCAGGCACTGTGGCATCTAACTTATCTACCACAACGTTTCTGATATAACAACTGCAACTATCTGTGGTATCATCCACCGAAAACCTGAAGTAACAATCATATCATCTCTTATGTCTTCAATAGTTTTCTAGTACAGTTTTTCCAAATAATTTTTTCTCAACGTAGATTCGTCTGGTATCTTACGGCAGCTGATATCCTCAAGAAATGTCTTTAACACAGGATTATATAGTACATTCCACGGCATGTTTGCCAAAAATCAGCGCTTCACATAAACGGATATTAAAAATTACCCTCGGTTGAAGTACCAAGAAAACTGAAAATCAGTGGCTGGTGCGATGGAAAATTGCTCTTTTTTTGATAGCAATGTTGCTGATATGTCCTGTAGATTCCTTGTGCTGCACAAAATGTGATTTCTGGTCACATGCCACCTGGAAAATCATGTGTGTGTTTGAGCCATCAGTCCAGAGATTGGTTTGATGCAGTCCTCCATACCACCCTATCCTGTGCTAAACTTTTCATTTCTGTGTAACTACTGCAACATAGTTCTGCTCTTATCTGCTTGTTATATTCATACCTTGGTCTACCCCTACCATTCTTACCACAGAGACTTCCCACAAAAACCAACTGAACAAGTCCTGGGTGTCTTAATATGTGTCCCATCATTCTATCGCTTTTTCTCATCGAATTTAGCCAAATCGATCTCCCCTAACCAATTCGATTCAGTATCTCTTCATTCATGATTCGGTCTATCCATCTCACTTTCAGCATTCTTCTGTAACACCACATTTCAAAAGCTTCTATTCTCTTTCCTTCTGAGCTATTTATCATCCACATTTCACTTCCATTAAATGCTACACTCCAGACAAAAATCTTCAGAAACATCTTTCCAATTCCTATATCAATATTCGAAGTGAGCAAATTTCTTTTCTTAAGAAAGGTCTTCCTTGCTTGTGCTTATCTGCACTGTATGTCCTCCTTATTTCTGCCATCGTTAGTTATTTTACTACCCAAGTAATAATACCTGCATCACCCACCTTCGTTCGACTGCATTCCATTACTTTTGTTTTACACTATTTTCATATTGTACTCCTTACCCAAGACTCCGCACATACCATTCAGCAACTTCTCCAGATCTTCTCCTGTCTCAGATAAAATAAGAATATCAACGGCAAATCTCAGGATTTAGATTTCTTCTCCTTGGATTGTGATTCCCTTTCCAAATTTCTCTTTAAATTCCCTTACTGCCAATTCTATATAAACACTGAAAAGAAGGGGGAAAACAGCAGCCTTGCCTTACTCCTTTCTGGATTGCTGCTGCTTTTTCAAAGCCCTCGATTCTTATCACTGCAGACTGATTCTTATACAGATTGTAGATAATTCTTCATTCTTGGTATCTGATCCACATCACTTTCGGAATCCAAAATAGCTTGGTACAATCAACACTATAGAATGCCTTTTATGGATCTACGAACGCCATGTACATGGGGTTTATCCTCCTTAATTCGATCTTCTCAAATCAGACGTAAAGTCAGGATTGCTTCACGTGTTCCTCCATTCCTTCTGAAGCTAACTTGATCTTCTCAAAACTCAGCTTCAACTTTCCTTTCAATTCTTCTGTAAATAATACCGTGTTAAAATTGTGCAGGCGTGAGATACTAAACTAATGGTGCAGTAGTTTTCACACTTGTCAGCACTTGGCTTTCTTGGGAATAGGTATAACAACATTCTGCCAAAAATCAGATGGCACTTCTCCTGTCTCATACATCTTACACATTAAATGGAATAATCTTTCCCTACTGGTTTCTCCTAACGCAGTCAGTAATTCAGAGGGAATGTCATTAATTCCAGGTGCTTTGTTCCTATTTAGATCTTTCACAGCTCTGTCAAATTCTGACCTCAAAATTTGGTTCTCCCATTTCATTAGCATTGACAGCCTCTTCATGTTCCAGAACTATATCATCTAAGTCTTCACCTTGATACAACTGTTGGATATGTTCCTGCCATCTTTCTGCTTTGTCTTCCTTCCCTAAAAGTGGTATTCCATTTGAGCTCTTAATATTCATACACCTAGATTTCCTTTCTCCAAAGGTTTCCTTGATTTTCCTGTATGCAGCATCTATTTTCCCTAGGACCATACAACCTTCAACATCCTTGCACTTCTCCATCAGCCATTCTTCCTGAACTATCTTGCACTTTCTATCCACTTCATTCTTTAATCACCTGTATTCTTTTCTGCCCTCTTCATTTCTTGCATTCTTGTATTTTCATTGTTCATCAATCAGTTCTAGTATCTCCTGAGTTATCCATTGATTCTTAGCTGATCTTTCCTTCCCAACATTTCTTCAGCAGCCCTAGTGATCTGATTTTATATGACTGCCCATTCTTCTTCTATGCGTTTCCTTCAGCCTTTTCACTTAGTCCTGGTGCAACATGTCCTTGAAACAATCTCTCACACACTTATCTTTCAACTTGTCTACATCCAATCTCCCTGCATTCCTTTCATCAATTTCTTCAACTTCAGATGGCATTTCATGACCAACAAGTTGTGGTCAGAGTCCACGTCTGCTCCTGGGAAAGTTTTGCAATCCAGCACCTAGTTACTGAATCTCTGCCTAATCATAATGAAATCTATCTCATACCTTCCAGTGTCTCCAGGTCTTGTCCACGTATACAGTCATCGTTTGTGGTGTTTGAACCAAGTATTAGCAAGGACTAAATTATGATCAATGCAGAATTCAACCAGCCGACTTCCCTTTTCATTCCTTTACCTCAATCTGAATTCTTCTAATGTATTACCTCCTCTTCCTTGGCCTACAACTGCATTCCAGTATCTCATCACAATTAAACCAAATCCTGCATTTCCTGTTTGATTTTGTGTTGATAATTCTGTAGTCGCCTGACCAAAAATCCTGCTCTTCCTGCCAACGTAATTCTCTTATACCAACTACATGTAACTTTAGTCTATCCATCTCCATTTTCAGATTCTCTAACCTACCACAACGATTCAAACTTCTAACATTTTACGCTCCGGCTCGTAGAATGTCGGTATCCATCTTCCTGATGATACTAGAGATCTGAATGGGGGACTATTTTACCTCCGGAATATTTTACCCGGGAGGAAGCCATCATCAGTACATCATTCACACAGAGAGGGCTGCATGTCCTCGGGAGTTAGTTACGGCTGTAGTTTTCCGTTCCTTTCAGCCGTGTAGCAGTATGAACACAGCTAAGCCGTGTTGAGTATCATTACAAGGCCATATCAGTCAATCATTTAGACTGCTGCCCTTGTAACGTCCGAAAAGCTGCAAACCCTTTTTCAATGAACCATTTGTTAGTCTGGTCTCTCAACAGATACCCATCAAATATGGTTGCACCTATAGCTCGGCTACCTGCTTCATTGGGACACGCAAGCCTCCCCACCGTGGCAAGGTCACATGTTTCGCAGGAGATGGAATAATATGTAAATAAAATAATTATAGTTTATTGTAGACACAAGGTACAGTATATACTATTTGCTCAACATTTCATTTTGTGTGGACTCCCCAGTACTTTTACTCCCCTAAAGTTTGCTTTGTAGCATTAGTTTCATGAGCTATTACTTCCAATGCTTTCAACCATAATATTTATGTTTATTTATTTATAATTTACTACAGAACTAGTTTTTCATTACACATACCTGCCAACTTTACAAAACCAAAAATCAGGAGATTTTGATATGAAAATCAGGAGAAATCAGGAGATACATTATTGGTCAAAATTGCTTATTCTACGTCTAGCACAGTACAGCACTATGATATATTTATAACACTTATTGTCTCAAAGCCTGACTGTTGCTATACGAGGTTACAATGCTAAAAATTACACATCTCTATTCCCTCACAGGAAGTATGTGAGCGAGATGATCGGTCTCTGGTAATATTTCCTAAAATAGCATGAATTCATGCTCCACACGTGTGAATCAGTCATGCACTTAGATGCCATTAATTAGCAAATGCATAGATTAATATATTGCATCAAGCTTCCGTGCGATTATGCGAAGTGCAATACTATCTGTATCAAATAACTAGCTGATGTACTCGTGCTTTGCTACGGAATTCTCAGAAAGACTGTCCTTACAGTTTTCCCAACTGAAGTGTTAACATAGGTCATTACAATGATGTCATTACGAATGTTGCGATTAAAAGCAAGGCTGTCATACGAAATATTCGAAAAAATGAAAACCAGCACATTTTCTTACTTTTAACGAAAATAACACGGTGTCGATCTAACAGTTCAAAGTTCTAGAGCTAGAATGACCAGGACGCAGGTAGCCATGAACACTCCTGTGTAATTATTCCGTTTAAGTGTGCACACTGCTCATTCCAATCACTGCCCCAGAGTAGGGACTGAACAGCTGGAATACTATGCTGATCCAGTGTGTTACGTACCAGTAGTATCAGAGAATTTATGAACCAGAGGAATGGCATGCTAAAGAAGAGCGAGATCTAACTTCCCTGCTACTTTCCGCCAATATTCAGGCAGGCTGTTATACTCAATAACAGTATGCAGCAATAATCCGATCTATCGGAGATAAATGGCAGAAGAATACACAAAGCACATCACATCAAACAATGGCCAATGTAATGTTATTGTAGATCAATTTTATGAGCTTTCTATACTGCAGGCCTTCACATTTAGTTTTCTTCTGACTCTGTGATATTAGAGCATCTAATGTAAAGTGAGTCGTCCTTTCTTTCATGACGCCCTCTTGTGTTATTATTCCAGCGATCGTTCCTTCATGACTTTTTTCTCATTCTTATCATCATCTTCACAATTTAATTTCATTTTAGTCGGTACACTAAAACTGAATAAGACATAAATAATCGGAAATTGTATTCTCTATTACTTAGTTACGTAGTAATTTTCGATAGACTAAGATAGGTTATCAAAAATTAAATTTCTGGCACCTTCCCCTAAACTACCATTTCGAACAGAGTGAATAAAATTATGTATAGCATAGACTGTAGTTCCTTATTCCCCGACATAACATACCGATTTTCATTAAATTCTGCTCCCCCATTTTCTCGTACCTCGGCGCTTATATGGGCTTAGCAACAAAAATCCAAATTCATGAATATCTCATACATTTTTACCGTACCGGCTATGATAAAAGACGTAAACGATACGAAATTTAATAATATATAACTTTAGTTATATAGTATTTATCAACAGGGCCAATAAAAAAATTTAAATATTTGAGAATTACATCTCAGGCCTTTCCCTAAACTACCATTTCACTCGGCGTGAATAAAATTATTTATGGCCTAGATTGTAGCAACCTATTCTCCGACTTTATATACCGATTTTCATTAAATTCTCTTCGGCCGTTTTCTTGTGATGGGCGTACATATGTACATACATACATACATATATGCATATAGACAGAAAATACGGAAAATTAAAACTTGCATTTCCCCTTGTTACTGCGGTCACGGCCGGTACGGAGATATTCTCTTTTAATTCTGAGCAATGTGCAGACAAAACTTTCTATTTATATTGAGATAAAATTGGTCAGAATTTTCTCCAAATGGCTCCTAAAATCTCTAGAAAAGTCACTAGTCGTTATCATTGAAATTCTGTCACTAAATTACTAAATAAGACTCCGTATATAACGACTAGTCTCCAGAATAGTCTAGACTGATGTGAACGAACACGAAAATAGCACGCGAGAACGAGAAATTGACAATCGATATACGCGTCGCGATATACAGGTTTCAATAAACATCGCACATTCGCGCATTAATAAACGTCGATATTTCCTTTGAAAGCGGCCAATGAGTGAAGGACTTCCGGCCACTGGCGTAAAAAAAAAGCTGAAACAGCGGGATTTGAAAACAAATGTGTGAAATTCACCAAAAAATAAGCTAAAATCGGGAGAAATAATAGAATAATCGGGAGGCGGGAAAAAATGTCGAAAATCGGGAGTCTCCCGCCTAAATCGGGAAAGTTGGCAGGTATGATTACAGTAATGGGGATTACATTACCTTTTTATTAGCAGGTATATTAAATAATTCCTTACCTGCTTTTGGAAGATATGACAAATATAATTTTGCCAATTATATATATATATATATTTTTTTTTTTTTTTTTTTTGCTTTACGTCGCACCGACACAGATAGGTCTTATGGCGACGATGGGATGGGAACTGCCTAGGAAGTGGAAGGATGCGGCCGTGGCCTTAATTAAGGTACAGCCCCGGCATTTGCCTGGTGTGAAAATGGGAAACCACGGAAAACCATCTTCAGGGCTGCCGACAGTGGGGCTCGAACCCACGATCTCCCGATTACTGGATACTGGCCGCACTTAAGCGACTGCAGCTATCGAGCTCGGTTTGCCATCTATAGTGAAGTCCGGATTGTTACCAATCCACTGGCGAATCAAACAACTTCGAGATGACTTGCCTGTACGCAACACTACTTCTGAGATGCATAAACTGCTAAAACTGCCTTCAATAATTTATTTATAGGGAAAATTAATTTTAGTCTGTTGCACAATATGAGCTAAACAGTGAACAGCGCAGTAGCTTGCACTAGTCGACTGAACACAATGAGAGTTGCACTGAAGCTGGCAAGTTAAGTGAGCTTGTACCTGTTAGATACAGGTCAGTTGACACCAAGAGGCTGGCTCTTGATTTGTGCTGTACCCTGGTGCAATAATATTGTTACGTAGTTTCGTTCGCACAAGCTATAGTTAAAAACCACTTCCAAACCATGAGATAGTTTCAAAATGTTGTACATAACTCTTATTTTTTTAATAACATTCACTTTCATGTATATTTGGTACTTCTATGTCAAAATAACCTAATATTATCTTGAATAGATAGATAGAAGATAGATAGATAGATAGATAGATATAGTCTTCTTTAATGGCATAGTTAAGGCCACTGGGCCTTCTCTTACATTAAACCAATTAGTATACATTAAAGTCATAACTAACACTACCGAAATTAATATACAAGATAAGACACAATTTAAACACAAAAGATAACTGAAATAAAATTCCACCACAGTGAGACATACATACAACACCAATAATAATAATAATAATAATAATAATAATAATAATAATAATAATAATAATAATAATAATAAAATAGCCCATTTAGTTCTTTTCTTTTAAGTTTTAGAGTCTTATTTAGCTAGCTATTTTTAGGTTTTGTAAGATTTGAGTCATTTGCTACTTGCTTTATGCCGCACCGACACAGATAGGTCATATGACGACAATGGGACAGGGAAGGGCTAGGACTGGGAAGGAAGTGGCCATGGCCTTAATTAAGGTACAGCCCCAGCATTTGCCTGGTGTGAAAATGGGAAACCACGGAAAACCATCTTCAGGGCTGCCGACCGTGGGGTTCGAACCCACTATCTCCCAGATGCAAGCTCACAGCTGCACGCTCCTAACCGCACGGCCAACTCGCCCGGTGATTTGAGTAATTTATTCAATGGTAATGAAATGGAAAAGTTAAAATACTGCAGTTAGTTAACAAGAAATAAAACAGTTTTTAAAAAAAAATTTAAAAAGTTAAAATACTGCAGTTAGTTAACAAGAAATAAAACAGTTTTTAAAAAAAATTCCGGGCCCTATTTATAACTGTCAGGTTCTTCAGTCTGTCGAAACTAAATTTACAAGCAAGTAAAATTTAGAAAATACCTGAAAAAGAAAATATAATAACAGATTATACCTGAAAAATAAACAACTTAATTAAAATAAATGACATCTTTCGTTCTTGAAAGGATAGCACTAGATTCTATCAACTCAGCATACATTTCTACAAAATATAACCTATAAATTGAATAGCTGATATTGAGAAGTGTAAAATCATTTATGTTAAAACCTGTGTTCAATAATTGTTGAAATGTTATAACTTAATAATATCATACAATTAATAACTTACATTTTTCAAGAAAGTGTGAGATTTGATAGAATCCGATGATGATATTTCAAGAATAAAACATGTTATTCCATTTTAATTAACTTTTTTTTTTTTTTTTTTTTTTTAATACCGGTAATTCATTATGTTTTCTATTTCAGGTATTTTCTCAATTTTATTCATACATGCATTAGTTTTTGAGAGGCTGAAGAATTTTACAGTTTTTTTTTAAAAGTTGAATGTACGGCAATTGAAAACTAACAGATTCTTGTCCAATGGACAGTATCACAAATGCATCTGCTCCAACTTTAGCATAATTTCTACCACCATTCTTTCCAGAATAAAAAGAAGTATGCTTCATGACAATGAAGTAGTCAGTACAGAAAATTGTGTTTAACTGATAATTTATAGGTCAGAAGCTTATCAACAAAAGAAAGGTAAAGGGGCTTATGAGATACCTGAAGACATTCCTAGTTAGCTAATTCAGATCAGAGAAAAGGAAAAGAGCAGAGGAAAAAACATAGGGTAAAAAAACAAATTAGAGAGGGAAGATGAAGTTCCATGGATGACATGAGGTGATTAAGCCAGTCAATACAGTCAACTTAGAGTCAGCATGCAACAAACAGATGCAGTAAAATGTGTCACATATTCATTATAACTCACAAGAATTAGCACTTTCTCAGAATCCAGCACATTAACCTTCAGTGTTCCCAAGATGTAACTCTCACCACCTGACTTGACAAATGTTGTGAAACGATTAAGGTTTTTTCTTCCTACAGTACTCTTCCCATCCATCCTTCCTAAAATAAAAAAGAAATGACAGAAATTTTAAAAAAGTATGGCATGAAAAAATTAAATGATTATGAAAAATATTCTTTTTGAAGGGTTTGTTAATTAATAACCACTGTTCTTACTAACCATTTTCTACATCATAACACACATTCAACAGATCAATTTTAAAAAATTTACAATCACAGAATATATTAAATAGTACAGAAAATACATGCATCCCTTTATCCTTTTGAAGCATCTTAAAAATGTTCTCCCACTGGACCTTAAACTAAAACACATACAAACACTTCTATTTCCAATCTTTGACTACTGTGACAGTATATTGATTTACATAACCTGTGAACAAACAACAAAACTACAACGTATACAGAACTCTTGCATTTGATATGCCTTCCAGCTCTGACATGATGCTCATATAATACCATACCACAAAAAGTTGGGATGGTTATATTTAAATGACCGTAGAATAAACCCACCAAATTACCCTCGTCTATCAGTTACTTTCTACAAACAGCCCCACCTATCTATCGTCCAATTTTAGGCTTCTTTCTTCATTCCGGATCACTACTTGAAATAGCACCGCATCGAACAAATACCTAACTTACAACCATTCATTCCCGGTCTTTGCTTCGAGGTTATGGAATACGATCCCGTAAAATATTTAAAAGTCTTGCTCGTCTAGGACATCTAAAACAGCCTACCGTAAATTCCTCCAGAGTACATACAGTTGACTCAAATGAATGTAAGAGTGAATGACATGTGAATGAAACCAAAAATTACATACTAGATTTAAGTATCTTAGGCTATCACATTTACGTTCTTACTCATTAAAGGCTATGTACTTTTCCTAGAAATAGATTACGTAGTAACATCGATTTTATTATACTCAGATTGTAACATAGTAATATTCAGTTAATTTATTTTTGCCTTATATTAGAATAAGTTTTCCTGTAAGCTAGTTAGTAGATAAATTCTTTAGGTATTAAGTTGATATCTTTCTGTTATTATCCACTCTCTATTTATCCCATAATTTTTCATCAATCGTAATCTTAATTAATTATATTATTGTTATTCCTTATCTAACTTACTTATCTCAATAACTGTAACTGATTACCATGATATTTTAATTAAATTAATGCTGTAAAAAAATTTAAAAAATGGTATGTGGTTAAGTGTAAGAGTCCTAACTTTGCAAACAAACAAACAAACAAACAAACAAACAAACAAACAAACAAACAAACAAACAAACAAACAAACAAACAAATAAATATATAAATAAATAAATAAATTAATTAATTTAACTTTACAAGAAATATTCACATAAAAGTTCAGATATCTATTTCCCAAAATAATGAACTAGATACGAGCAACTTGCAAATGCATTAATGGCGGACATAGAGAAACTACCATCAACAACACCAACAGCTTCAATTCTGAAAGCTATCATGCTATCAATGAGAAAAATTGTGAAAAACAGTAACTTCATTAGCATCAATACTTGCAGCCTTACACAAATTTGTTTCTCACAAAACTGCTAACTTGAGAGTCTCCCATTTGTTCATCCCAGATTTAATGTTAATTGTGAGTTTGTACATTAGTGTCCGTGTCAATTGTGTTTTTACATTTGTTTAGTTATTAGATGCATTACATTAAGGCTGAAGATGGCCAGCCAAGGCCGAAACAAGTCCCTAGTTTAGTAATGTAATGCAATAATATTGCATAATATAGTACTGAAAAAGGTAGACAATATGACATTAATTTAATAATTATTATTGTGATCACAATTCAATACGGATCAAAACCATGAAGTTTATATCCCATGGTGTTGAGCTGAACCCAGGACCTGCAATGGAGTGTGATATTCAGGCGCCACAGAAGCGACGGCAATTAAGTGTTCAACATGTCGCAAGAACTTAAAGAATGGAATCAAGCGTGTGATGTGTTTCAAGTGGTTCCACTTCGGCTATGCTAAGGTGAAGAAAGAAGAACTTTTGATTTCATTCAATTTGTGGCACTGTGGAAAATATACGGGAAGCAATCAAGGCTAGAGACTTTAAAATAGAGAATCTAGAGTGGAAGCTTGCAGAATTCGAAGAAAAAGTCAAAGCACAGATAGAAACTATCATAAAAAGAAACAAGGAAGCAGAACCTGATTATATTCCTACAGTTGACTAAGGTGAAGAAAGTGATTTGATCGTAAAAAATTCATGTGACGCACTCGTCATGGGTGACTCCATGATACGCTGGAGTGGAGATGTTTCAAAGAGGACTGGTACAAAGGTACAGTGCTATCCGGAAATAAAAATTGAACAGCTGTCTCAGCATATTGAAAGAGTGGAAGATAGCGACCGTGTGCAAGTGTTAGTGCTTCATGTAGGGACCAATGATCTTAGAAGAAAGGCGTCAGTAGACTACCTAATGGGACAGATGTATTAACTGGAGAGTGCAACTAAGAAAAAGATTAAGAATGCAAAAATCATACTTAGCGGCGTACTGCGAAGGAAGGACGTACCTTTACGTCGGGTGAAGGCTTTGAACGACCGGATGGACTAGGTGGAAAATAATTTTTTTTTTTTTGCTAGGGGCTTTTCGTCGCACCGACACAGATAGGTCTTATGGCGACGATGGGATAGGAAAGGCCTAGGAGTTGGAAGGAAGCGGCCGTGGCCTTAATTAAGGTACAGCCCCAGCATTTGCCTGGTGTGAAAATGGGAAACCACGGAAAACCAGCTTCAGGGCTGCCGATAGTGGGATTCGAACCTACTATCTCCCGGATGCAAGCTCACAGTCGCGCGCCTCTACGTGCACGGCCAACTCGCCCAGTGTGGAAAATAATACAAATATTGATTTGCTTGCCACCTATTGAATACAACAAAAAAGTTTTTTATTGTTAGGAGATTTTATCCTTGACATAATACTACAGTTGGGACATGTTTCGCTCGCGTATCGAGCATCCTCAGCCATTATGTCTCAAGGTTAAATTATGATTTTGATGTATTTACAATTAATTGTACTTAATTACAATCTTAACACTAATTAGGTAAAACATTTTATTGAATTGCAGTTACAATATGCAATGTATGAACTGGCACTTAGTTGTGATTAAAATAACAGTGCCAAAGCTGACAACAGGCAACAAGCAGCCATGGATCATAGACTATGGAGGTAAGACCCTAAGACTACTACATGTGAATTGCCAAAGCGTGCAGAATAAAATTATTGAATTTTGGAATCTCACTGAATCATGTGTGTTTGAGTCATCAGTCCATAGACTGGTTAGACGGCATCTCTCCATGCCACCCTATCCTGTGCTAACCTTTTCATTTCTATGTAACTGCTGCGTCCTACATCTGCTCTAATCTGCTTGTCATATTCATACCTTGGACTACCCCTACCAATTTTATCCCCTACACTTCCCTCAAAAACCAACTGCACAAATCCTGGGTGACTTAAGGTGTGTCCTATCATTTTATCTCTTCTTCTGGTCAAATGTAGCCAAATCAATCTCCTCTCACCAATTCGATTCAGTAGCTCTTAATTCGTGATTCGATCTACCCATCTCACCTTCAGCAATCATCCGTAACACATTTTAAAAACTTCTAATCTATTTCTTTCTGAGCTAGTTACCGTCTATGTTTCACTTCCATACAATGCCATGCTCCAGACGAAAGTCATCAAAAACATCTTTCGAATTCCTACATCAATGTTCGATGTAAGCAAATTTCTTTTCTTAAGACAGGCCTTCTTTGCTTGTGCTAGTCTGCATTTTATGCCCTCCTTACTTCTGCCATCATTAGTTATTTTACTACCCAAGTAACAATATTCATCTACTTTAAGACCTCATTTCCTAATCTAATATTTCCTGCAGCACCTGACTTTGATCAACTGCACTCCATTATTTTTGATTTGAACTTAGTGTATTTATTTTCATCTTGTACTCCTTACACAAGACTCTACCCATACCATTCAGGAATTTCTCCAGATCTTCTGCAGTCTTAGTTAAAATATCATCAGAAAATTCCTCTCCCTGGATTGTGATTCCCTTCCCCAATTCCTCCTGGCTTTCCTTTATTGCCTGTTCTAAATAAACACTGTGAAGGAGGGGGGACAAACTGCAACCTTGCCTCACTCGTTTCTGGAATGCTCCCTTTTTCCAAAGCCCTCGGTTCTTATCACAGCAAACTGGCTTTTATACAGACTGTAGATCATTCCTTTTTCTTGGTACCAGATCCTGAGCACCTTCAGAATCTCAAACAGCTTGGTCCAATCAACATTATCAAATGCCTTTTCAAGATCTACGAATGCCATGCATGTGGGCTTTTCCTTCTTAATTCGATCCTGTAGGATCAGAAGTCGGGATTAGTTCACGTTCTCCCAACTCAGTTTCAACTTGTCTTTGCATTCTTTTGTAAATAACATGTGTAAAATTATGCACGTGTGAGATACTAAACTAATGGTGCAGTAATTTTCATACTTGTCAGCACCGCTTTCTTGGGAGTAGGTATAACAACATTCTGCCGAAAAACTGAGGGCACTTCTCCAGTTTCATACGTCTTACACACTAGATGGAATACTCTCGTCATGCTGGTTTCTCCTAAGGCAGTCAGAAATTCAGATGTAATGTCATCAATTCCAGGTGCGTTGTTTCTATTTAGGTCTCTCAAAGCTCTGTCAAATTATGACCTCAAAATTTGGTCTCCCATTTCATCAGCATCAACAGCCTCTTCTTGCTTCAGAACCATATTATCTACGTCTTTACCTTGATACAACTGTTGGATATGTTCCTGCCATCTTTCTGCCTTGTCTTCTTTCCCTACAAGTGGTTTTCCATCTGAGCTCTTACTATTCATACACCTACTTTTCCTTTCTCCTGAGGTTTCCTTGATTTTCCTTTATGCAGCATCTACCTTTCTTAGAACCATGCTACCTTCAACATCCTTGCACTTCTTCAGCCATTCTTCCTTAGCTGTCCTGCACTTTCTATCCACTTCAGTCTTTAATTGCCTGCATTTCTTTCTGCCCTCTTCATTTTTGCATTCTTCGTAATCTTTCTTTGGCAGCACTTCTGATCTCCCACTTCATGACTCATTCTTCCTCTATTGTGTTTTCCTTCACACTTTTCATTTAATTGTTGTGCAACATGCTCCCTCACACTTTTTTCTTTCATCTTTTCTGGATACAATCTCCTTGCTTTCCTTTTCTTAAATTTCTTCAACTTCAGATAAGCATTTCATGACCAACAAGTTGTAGTCAGAGTGCATGTCTGCTGCTAGGAAAGTACTGAAAATCAACACCCGGTTTCTGAATCTCTGCCTAATTATAATGATGTCTATTTGATCCCTCCCAGTGTCTCCAGGTCTTGTCCACGTATACAGCCATCGTTTGTGGTGTTTGAACCAAGTATTAGCAAGGACTAAATTATGATCGGTGCAGAACTCAACCAGCCGACTTCGTCCTTCATTCCTTTGTCCCGATCTGAATTCTCCTCCTGGCCACTAACTGCATTCCAGTCTCCCAACACATTAGATTCTCGTCACAATTCACATACAGTATTGTATTGGATCTTCTATCTCTTCATGTATTCTTTCGATTCCTTCATCATCTGCTGAATTACTAGGCATATAGACCTGAATCATACCATGTGGATGTTGCCATTTGTACAGAGTCATGGCTGAATAAGAATAAATTGTAGCGAAGTAAATCAGGGTGATTTCTTTATATATACAATAGAATGGAGTGAGTGTCTAGAGGTGGCAGATTATAGTGCGAAAGAACATAGGTAGTTGTTTAAAATAGGTTGATGAAGATCACGAAATGGTGTGTGTGCAAATCATGGATCAAGGGAATGCCAACCCTATTGAAACAGTAGGAAAATATAGGGCGCCTGGTAACAACTTCCCAGTACTCAATCGGCTGTATGATGTTACACGTACAGGTAGAAAAGTTTTATAATTGCAGGTGACCTAAATCTTCTGGACATAAATTGGTCTTGCAAGGCTATGGGAAGGGGCTACAGTCAGGTCGCGGTGAACAAGCTAAGGATGGTGTATTTACGTAAGTAGTAGACTTTCCTACTAGAAGAAACAACACTTTAGATCAGGGCCTCTCACGGTGCATGCACCAGTGCATTGCGCTGTGCATGGTGCAAAGGACAACTTCGCTTGGTTGTCCAAAGTACAGAGCTCCACTTCTCAATTTGGAGCAACAGCGCTGTCTCTCTCTTTCTCCACGCGTATCTCGCTCGCTCCGCCTGTCTCCCTCTTCCTCACTTGCTCCATAGTGCTCCAAATCCGAGCCGAGTTGAGCCGAGCTTAGCCGAGTAGCCCAGAGATGAAGCGTTGGGTCGAGCCGAGTGGGACCGATGCACTGTGCACAGGAACTCAGCACCTCAATTTGCACGCGTGAGATTTTGTGTGTTTGAGAGGCCCTGCTTTAGATGATCATCTTGTAAAACCCGATGACTTACACATTAGCTGTATTGCAGTACCAGGAATTAGCGACCACTCTGCTGCAGAATTACTTTTTTTTTTTTTGCTTAACGTCACACCGACACAGATAGGTCTTATGGCGACGATGGGACAGGGAAGGAAGCAGCCGTGGCCGTAATTAAGGTACAGACCCAGCATTTGCCTGGTGTGAAAATGGGGAAACCACGCAAAACCATCTTCAGGGCTGCCGACAGTGGGGTTCGAACCTACTATCTCCCGAATACTGGATACTGGCCGCACTTAAACGACTGCAGCTATCGAGCTCGGTAGAATTACATATTGTGTATTCCTTAAACACTAAAGGAGATAATGAGAAAACAAAAGTATACCAGTATAGTACAGCTGACCCCTTTAAATTCGAAGAGTTTCTATGGTAAATATTTCCCAGCTGGGCTTCAAAAGGCGGGCATCAAAAGTGGGACTTGATGGAGGCCGAAGGGAGGCACGGGCGAGGCCTGCGTGAGGAAGATCCAGCTGGCAAGATAATGGCAGGATTTACCTAGACATCTGATAGCTCCTGTGGATAGCTTGAGGGGAATGTTTCAACCTCTTATTTTAATGTAATTGTAGAAACTGGTGGTTTCAATGTAGAATTTTTTGCATGTTTGAGGACTCTGGTCCTATTCCCTACTGGGATATATGCAATGTAAGGGAACAAAGAGTGACGACCCTCTGTCTTTTCCCATTCAACCTTGCACGGGGTAAGTAAAGCTTCAACCTCTAAAATTTGTAAATCTTGTCTTGGCATTAATGTTTCTCCTTTAGTCACCCTGGTGTAGTATAGGATTAGCCTCTGTATTTTCGGGCCGTAAGCCTAATTAGGGTTTTAACAACTTCTATATGGGGTGCTGGGGTTTCGCACCCTTGCCTTTTGTTTACGGCTGGTTATGTGCAACCTTTTATTTTTACCATTAAGACCATGTAGTATGGGCAATTATGCCTCTGTTTACTTATTTCAGAGTGTAAATATTCCTTTGTGTTAATTCCGTTTGGGAACAGTGACTAATGAAACTGTTGAGCAAGAGAGAACCCCACATATGGTTAACTGTGTATGAATACTTTAATGTGAGGCCTGCTGGAATTTTAGTGAGCCATAAGAAACTGATGCCTCTTCGAGGCTAGACTATGGCATAGTTGGAGCGCAGACTCCTATGTAGTGTGAATCAGAGCAAATTGTGTTCTTGTAAAATATTGTACCTGTCAAGAGCAAAAATGCTCTTTTCTGTGTAAACTAACTGCCTGGTAATTATCACTAGACTTTGTAACTGATTTTTGTACTTCAAGTCCCTTGTTAGAGCTCTAAGATAAAATTCTAAAAGAATTTAATTGTATAAAGTCCACATGTTCAATACACATTTGCCATTTGATAAATGGTCTGTCTAAAAAGCTACATAGGGCATGTTTCAAAATAGCCTAGAATAACAAAGAAGAAAGACATATACAAAAAAACACTGATACATAAAAAACTTAAGATAAAATACAATCAGCAAATGGAATGGGAATCTATGTTTAAAATGTACATGGCTTCAATCTTAAAATACATTTTTAAAAAGCTTTAAAGCTTCAAACTTGGACGAATTTAGTGGTAACTGTGGGTCCAACCGTGTTTAATACAACTATTGGTTGGCTGGAGGAAATACTTAAAACCACCATCTAAAATTTGAAATCTTCAGAAAACCCGTCCAGACAGCCAACATGATCAGACAAGATTCACTGCACCCTGGCTCTCGCAAAAAACCTCTCTTTATAGTATGATAGAGCCTTGAACATTCCTATGTCCAAGAAAGCTATTAAGAAAGAAATTAACATGATCCATACTTTAGCACACCTTAATGGGTTTAATAGCAATTTTGTTGGCAGAATTCTCAATCAGATAAAAAAATAAACCCACCACCACACTTAAAAAAACAGACGAAAGAGAATGCTGATATTGTCACCTCCATTTTCAACAGCAATAACCTATACCAAATCTGAAACATATATATATATATATATATATATATTAAAAAACTGAACCTCAGTGTTGCCTATAGAACTAACAACACTACTTCTAAACTTTTCTATAATCCGACAAACATTTGCAATCAGGGGTCTACAAGTTTACGTGTAACCAGTGTGACACCAGTTATATCGGACAGACTGGGAGAAACTTTAAAATCTGCTAAAAAGAAAATTTTAATGCAGCTAAGTACAAAAGAGATTCCACTATGAGTGAACACATGAAAGATGACAATCAGTCATTTTCCACCACATTTTTTTTTTTTTTTTTTTTTTTTTTTTTTTGCTAGTTGCTTTACGTCGCACCGACACAGATAGGTCTTATGGCGACGATGGGACAGGGAAGGGCTGGGAGTGGGAAGGAAGCGGCCCTGGCCTTAATTAAGGTACTGCCCCAGCATTTGCCTGGTGTGAAAATTGGAAAACCACGGAAAACCATCTTCAGGGCTGCCGACAGTGGGGTTCGAACCTGCTATCTCCCGAATACTGGATTTTGGTCGCACTTAAGCGACTGCAGCTATCGAGCTCGGTTTTTCCACCACAGATGAAGATCTAGATGTCCTTCATATAACCAAAAAGGGATCTTTATTAAACATTTTAGAAAATATTTATATAAACCTCGATCAAAAATCCAATCCCATCCATAATCTTAATGAAATCCAAGAAAAAAACGAACATCCTGGTTGACACAATAATCGAGAAAGCTCAATTAAGTCTGTCACAACACGCATTACTGATCCGACCTCCCATCCTTCCACTCACTCTTCCTCCCCTCACCGGCCGTTTTCCCCACCCAACACATCAGAACGATCGCTAGTCAGTGTGAAGGTCAACACCGACCGAACCCGATCTATACAGGCACAGGGCTGGAGGAAAGAGGAAGTGAGAGATATTTTGCGACTCTTCATATTATCGTTTACTTCTACTTCATTTTTCGTTCTCATACTCT
Organism: Anabrus simplex; assembly: GCF_040414725.1. Taxonomy (NCBI): domain Eukaryota; kingdom Metazoa; phylum Arthropoda; class Insecta; order Orthoptera; family Tettigoniidae; genus Anabrus; species Anabrus simplex. The sequence continues at coordinate 672,543,841 of NC_090266.1, read as the reverse complement.
GCCTTTTGTTTTCACTTTTACACCCTGGCTATACTTGTATGCTCCATGAAGAAATGTAACGAGTTTTCAAAACTTCACTCCGTTTCCAGAAGCTTGGCAAATAGAACAACATTTAACTATATTCACAATTCGTAAGTATTTCCTCCACCCAACCAATAGTTGTATTAAACACTGTTGGACCTAAACTCACAACTAAATTCGTCCAAGTTTGAAGCTATGTACAGTTTAAACATAGATTTCCATTGCAATTGTTTGTTTGTATTTTATCTCAAGTTTTTTGTATATCAGTATTTTGTATATGGCTTTCTTCTTTATGTTATTTCAGCTGATGATAACCTCTAAGCTAGGTCGAAACATGTCCTATGTAGCTTTTAGACAGACCATGGCAACGAGTCACAACGGACACTATTCACACCTGTTTTGGCGATGCAGGTTTTGGTGCCATTTCAGGAGTTTTTAATGAAGAAAACACTACTGATGACACTGAGGAAGATTGGGAGGTTATATCAAAGGACTCAAGTGCCAAAATATTTGAAGAATTTGTTACTTGTAATGATGATATCCTAACTTCAGCACCGCAGATGAATGTTGGAGACCTTTGTGAAGATGCAAAAAGACAAAGTACTGAAGAGAAAGAAGAAGAGGATCCAGCAGTACCAACTTTTTGGGCAGCAGTGGAGGGACGAGATACTGTCTGCCGGTACTTCCCCTCCTTCAATGTTGATGGAAGACCTTATCAACAGTCTCAACCATATCTTTCCGTGAGACATCTGGTCAAGAGGAAGCAAAATACTGTACTGGATTATTTCAGACAATGAAGATTAATATGGTTATTCTCACAGTTCTCATGGTCTATTTTTCACATGTCTCTTTAAAATCATGTTAAGCCTTTGTTCCTTCAAGTTAAAATTGCAAGTCAGAAGTACCTATTTCTTCTTTCCGTGCTGCAGGTTGTGCTACCAATGGTCTACTAAGGAATTTGTTACATCTGCTGTTTTGTAAATATTTTCTGTTATTCTTGTGTTAGTTTGACTTTTTAGTATTATTTTCTTAACATGTTCCTTTATTATTTCTTGACATTGCATTAATTAACCCAATCACTGCCAAACCCGTATATATACGTTTTTGAATGCCGTGCCACGTCCGCCAAACCCGTATATATACGTTTTGGTGGAGTGTGTGCTTCACCGATCTCACAAATGAATGCGATATAGTGTCATGCTTTGAGTTTCCATGGAAATGCTCAAAGAACTTCTGTACTGCAGATATACCACTCTATTTCGTGTGTTTTGAAAGCGATCTAGTGTTATTTCATGTTCGCTGGAGTGGAACATCTTTCCCGCTTACGTGCAGCCATCATGGCGTCTTGAAGTATACGTTCATCTCTTGTTGACGAAGAAATTGAATGTTTCCCCATAAATCGTGTTTCTGGAGAGCTATATTTTGATAATGAAGATGGAGAATATCTAAGTGGCGACAGTGAACAACAAGAAAGTGCGAGACAAAGTTGTAATGCCTAGTCTCATGCAGAATTGTCACCCCTTCTTCAGATAAATTATTTTTTCCCCAAATGTAAATGATTTTGATATTACCAGTTCTTGGATCAAGAATTTTGTATTGTATTTCAGCAATAGTATCACTGAGAGGAGTGGCCGCGCGTATTAACCTGCTACGGCTATGGAGTCAAGCTCTCCACTCGGCAGACGAGTGGGTTCGAACCTCACCGTCAGCTGTCCTGAGAATTTCTTTCCTTTTCTTTGTAGTTTACCTTTCATACCCCCAAGCAAATGCCAGGAAAGTTCCTATTCATAGGCCACAGATCATTCCTTCCACTTCTGTACCCAGTTTCATTCATTTCATATTCATTACCTCCTCAACTGAGGTTTGCGTCGGGAAGGGCATCTGGTCATAAAATTAGGTGTAAAATATAATCTCACTTCATCCCCGACATCGTACTGGGCTGCAGGACTAAGGGGACGGTATGCATTCCATTAATAGTAGCAGTAAATATGTATCTGTCAAAGTGATTCTTCCTTAAAAAAAAAAAAAAACCGGCCCACAGGGCTCGGCAGGTCATCAAAACTCGGCAGTGAAAAGGTTAAAGACATAAAGGTATTATTATTTCTTGTGATATATAGCCCATTTTCTTTGAACCCTCTTTTAAGGAAAACCCCTTTCTAAGAAAGAAATATCAAATCCCCCTGAGATTCGTTAAAAAGGGGTCCTACTGAATGATCCTATAGGGCAGGGATGGTGAACCTATGACACATGTGCCACTAGGTGACACTCAAACACTACTTCTGTGGCATGCCACACAACATACTAACATCTTTTATTAATGTTTTTGACATGTAATAAACCAACATAGCATATTTTAACATTATGCTTTCATAAATAAGTATGTACAATTTCATAAGAATGAACTATGTTGGAGCATGTATTGAACAATTAATTCTATGGCCATACTTTTTACAAATTTTATTAGGGTAAAGGAAAAATACATCTTCATATTGACCTGTTTTTTGAATTGTAATTTTCGGTGAAGTTTGCAAAATAAAATCACGTAACATTCAGTCAAATGGATTTATATGTAATGCAAACTAATACAGTAGAACCTCGATTATACGTTCCCAGAAACAACGTTTTCCCATATTATCCGTTCAAATTACGTGGTCCCTCAAGCATTCCAATTAAATCATGTTGTAAAAATCCCGCATTATCTGTTCCTCGAAGAAACGATTTCCCGTATCAGCAGTCCAGAAATTTCAGTCACATCAACGTTAAATCCTCGATCACGCGTTTTTCAAGTAACTGTACCTCATGAAAGGACGGCTACGGCATACTTACAGGTCTTAGTGTTAACGTCCCGTCATTGCGATAAATTGAGGAAGTACTATACCGGAAAAGCGATAGGCGCATTCAGGTGGTACTGATATTGTTTTAGAGAATCAAAATCATAGTGTCCACAACAACTGGAAGGAGATAGAGCGCATTTCGACAGCTCTACTTGAAGACGGAAAGAGTTTCGTCAAATGTTCGTACTTGCAAAACGTATACATTATTTTCCAGGGTTACCATACATGTTTATTATTTATTTTTTTTCGAGTGTATCGTCGAACAGGTTTTCGGCACTTCCCTCAGGGTACTGTATAGTCACTGACCTTTCAGGCAGGAATCGAAACTACTCCTTCTTAACACAAATTTAGTATTTTAATATTATCGTACGGTATACGATTATGTTATCGAGACCAGAACAGATGTTGCACCTTACATACATAAAGCCATGGGAGGTTTCGGGATTGCCTATTACTGTTTTGGTCCAATGATAAGAAGGGAAATTTCACGTTTGTGTGTTAAAATGTTATAAAACCGCAGTCGTATTATTTGCGCACGTTACATTTAAAAACTTTGTATCATTTCACACTCGTACTGACTTGTACAGCAAGCGTGCTTTCCAGCTGAGCTCAAGGTCGTGAATAACCGTAATTTTAGAAGTTTTGATATTATTTTTTCTCTTTCCAATTTGATTGTGATTAGTGACAGGCAGAATTGAATATAATGCATTCCAGAACTTGAGAATCGATACTTACATCATTCGAAACCATATTCTCGAGTTCAACATAACCTTTAAAAGTCGATGTAGGCCTAAATTGCGCGGTACAAGATTTCCATAAACTGCCTACGAACAGTATACCGGTGACCAAATTACAATGGAAGATTTAAAAAATGGGATTTCGCCATCATGTTGGGTGCTTTTTTTATCCAACGTGCTTTATTTCATTACATTAGAGAATTAAAAACAACTTGTGGATGACTGTTGTTTGGCTTGACGTTCCACGTACCGGTATTAGATTTTTCGGAGAGCTTGGCAGATCAAATTTGCTGAACTGAAAGAAGTTTTCAGAGGAAACTGACAAAGTTTCCCCTATAAAACTGAATGTAAAATTTCGAGATTTTTAAGTCGCGTACCGGTAATTAATGTTTGAAGCCGGCCCGGTGTTCAAACTTGCCTGCCTCTCACCTAGAGGGCCCGGGTTCGATTGCCGGCCAGGTCAGGCATTTTTACCTGGATATGAGGGCTGGTTCCAGGTTCATTCATTGTACGATTACCTTTAATTGAGGAGCTATTTAATGGTGAGATGGCGAACCCGGTCTAGAGAGCCAGGAATAACGGCCGAGAGGATTCGTCGCACTGACCATGTGTCACCTCGTAATCTGCAGGCCTTCGGACTGAGCAGCGGTCACTTGATAGGCGGAAGGGCCATTGGGGCTGTAGTTTGGTTTGGTTTGGTTTAGGGGTGTTTGTAAGACTATAAGTATACATATTTCTTTCTTTTGTGATGTTTAGCCAAATTGTTGATGATTCATTCGTTCCCGGATTTTCCGTTTTCCTGTGTGGTACATTGTTTTCCGTGGTCCCTCCAAAAACGGAGAATCGAGTTTCCACCGGACCTAAATTAAGTCAAATTAAGGGGTTTCATGATGATTTTAAAAAAAAATAACAGATGGCACACTAGACGGTACATAACAAACAAAACCTTAATTGACACACTAGCCTGAAAATGTTTGCATCCCTGCTGTAGGATTTTTAGGCCCCATAACTGTTACCTGTAAAATGTTTATGCAACAAATTTGGTCAGCTGGAATAGACTGGGATGTAACTACCACAGAATGTAAGGACTTCTTGGTGAAACATTCATGAACACTTAACAGCTATAAACGACATCCATCTCTAGTATGGAAGGCAATGACAGATTTGATTTGCACGGATATGGTGCTTGCTTATATCTTTGAACAGTGGATGCTAAAGGAAATGTAAATGTCAAACTACTAAAGCTCACGATCAAGAGAAGCTCCTTTAAAGAAGCTATTGCTACATGACTAGAACTTTGTGGGGCTCTCTTACTTGCACAATGAAATCAGAAAACACAACGGGCATTAAAGAAGCAATTTCACAACGTTAGATTTTGGTCCGACTCAAGCGTAACCCTATCTTGGCCTGTTTCTTCACCGTCAAGATGGAAGACATTTGTTACGATCAGGATAAATCAAATTCAGGAAATTATAAATGTGACTGGAGTTACATCAGCAGTGAGGAGAACCAATAATATCACATGGAGTTGAACCTAGAAAACTTAACGATCTTAGCTTGTGGTTGAATGACCCAGACTGGTTAAAGAAACAGGTGTCGCACTGGCCAAACATGCAAAAAAAACAGAAACCTCTGAAGAAAGAACAGATAATAAGGTAGCAATGATCAGTTTCCTGAGTGCGGTGGTTCCTCTCATAGTATTAATCAATATTTCGTCATAGCCTAAGTTACATAGGATTATTGCTTACTGCTTAAGATTTTCTCACAACTATCGGGTAAAGGAGAATAGATTACACGGACCATTGAGTCCAGAGGAACTGCATAGTACTAGTTTGGTATGAGTAAAACAGCTCAAACACCTCAAATGGATTTCTTCAAACAAGACCCAGAAAATTTGATGGAAAACAAAAAACTATCTACAAAGAGCACATTATTATCTCTTAACCCTTCTGTTGATGGAAGACTATTGCTCAGGATGTGAAGTAGCCTACGACACTCAAACTTATGCTTTAAGCAACAACATCCTCTTATCTTACCATCAAATCATCATATTACAAAACTCATTGAGTACACTCAAAAGAAACATGAACATGCAAGAGGACAATTGCTACTTTCTATTTTCAGACAGCTGTATTGGATTCCTGACGCCAGCAACCGACTGAGAAAAATTGAACATCACTGCACAATTTGCTTCAGACAGAAGGCTACAACAATGGAGCAGATCATGGGTTAGTTACCTGAAGCAAGGGTCAAACCTTCACGGTTCTTTACTAATGTGTGTGTTGATTATTGCGGTCTGTTTTATATTTTAAAAAAGAGGAAGGTGAAGTAAACCGAAGACCAAGTATTACGTAGCTCTATTCGTGTGCTTGAGTGTGAAGGCCTTACTTCGAGTTAGTAACCGATATGTCAACTGAAACATTTATCGGAGCCTTGACGCTTTGTTGCAAGAAGAGGACTATGTTCTAACACTTATAGCATACCTGCCAACTTTTGAAAAGGGCTATCATAAAACTCATGCGCAACAAAAAAATCAAACGATTTTAGACATTCCCAGACTTGAAGAAAATAGTGATACTTCTGGGCTACAAAATACAATAATTCATGCTTTAAACAGGATATTTCAATGAAACCATATCTACTCACACCATAGGCCAATGATTTGTAGATGAACATAATCAACTAGAAACAGCAGCAGGTGTGGTGATTATTGGTTTGGCTTGATAAATTAAGCAGATATGCAATAATTGAAAAAGGTTTTACACAATAAAACTTAACGTAACATCGGCAAGAAATAATACACAGCAAATCACATGCTAGTACGACTTTAAAGTCATAGTTGGGGCCTTCTTTTTTTTTTTTTTTTTTTTTTTTTGCTAGGTCTTATGGCAACGATGGGACAGGAAAGGCCTGGGAATGGGAAGGAAGCAGCCGTGGCCTTAATTAAGATACAGCTCCATCATTTGCCTGGTGTGAAAATGGGAAACCACCGAAAACCATCTTCAGGGCTGCCGACATTGGGGTTCGAACCCACTATCTCCCAGATGCAAGCTCCTAACCGCACAGCAAACTCGCCCAGAGCCTTTTTAGTTTTCTGCAAAAAGTCTTGAGAAAATGTTTTGTCATAACAGGGACCAGAAATCCTGGTCTTCAAAATAGAAATAAACTCCAGAGATTCATTGGACATGGATGATCTGAACTCTGTTCTATTTTTTTTTTTCTTCACAAGGCTGAAAACACTTTCACATTCTGCATTGCTATTGGTGTGGTGAGAATAGGGAGCATTACTCTAGAAAGTAGGTTATACTTAAAAAGTCCATCGGCTGCACAAATTCTTGATATTTGAGCCCAACTGGAATCATTTACAGCATCTTGATTTGCAGCCGAAATGTCATCTACCTGAAGAGCTGTGAACTGCCTCTGAAGCTCATTCACCACCTCATCTGTAGTTTCATTCCCTTCCTTGCATAACATGACAGGAAACTTTTCCAAGAAAAAAATGAATGGAAGAAAACTGTGCATCTTCAATTTTGTCTAACCTAGCAACTTCAGCATGCTTTAATACATCATCCTTGAGTGGAAACTTGATGATGTAGTTACCGGCAGTACAAAAGTAGTTTCTCACTTATGAAAAGAAAAGGGATTTATCTGTATCTTGGAGATCATTCATTATTTTCGAAGTCTGAGTGCCAATAACTAATTCATCATCATTTCTTTGATTTTGAATCAAGTTGTACTGAACTTCAAGCAATGAGGAGCTTTAAACAATTTTGGGCTTAACGAACTTGCTGAACAACTGCTTTAGCAAATCCATTAGAAGTTCTAATAAAAAGTGAACTTGTGGGGAAGAAGTCTGAAGGGCTACATTGAATTTGTCAAATACAGGAATAGTCACATGAAGGAAAGTGCAAAAGGCCTTGTTCAAGTTTGAGGACAGGAACATAAACAATTTTGCCTCATGTATTGTAGCAGAAGTCTCACTTTTTAGGATGGGTTTATCACATTTGGAAGAATATGCTATTCTTTTAGGGGCATGTGTAGTAGCAGAATCAAGAATTCTCTTCTTCTGATACTTTTTTGGATCCGCTCTAGGTATTCTGAAAGAAGTCAAGTTTGTGGGAATGTTTTGGGTACATAATATTATTTCCTCCTTGAAGAAAGAATTGGATCCCACTAGTCCAGTAGTCTATCCAGGAGTTCTTTTTTTTCGAAACTCTTCTCAACAAAATAAAATATATCAACAAGGATCTCATCCACTTTAAGTGGTAACCTTTCAGCACATTTTTCAGCTGCTAGATTAATCAGGTGGCAAATGCAACCTATGATGGCAATAACTGGTTGAACTTCCTTCAGAACTGCTGAAACCCCATTTTTGTGTCCTATCATAACATGAGCATTGTTGGAGCAGAAAGCCACACAGTTTTCAACTGGTATGTTATGAGAATTAAGCTGTGATAACATCGGGGTACTTATGTTCCACCCTGTTGAGTCCCCATCTAATGCTGGTATGGATAGCACAGTGCTTACCACTTATTCCAGCAGAATATCATAGAATGTAACAACAATTGGATACAACTTGGCATTCGTATCATTGCTTCCATCCGTTGCCAAAGAATATGGTCCGTTCTGAAAGCATTTAACAACTTCAGATGATGCATTTTTGGAAATCCATGTTGTTTTTGTGCGACCACAGCTTTATTAATTTGCAACTTCTGATGTGGGAAAAATATTCTTAAATAAAGCACCAGGGTGATCAGCCGCACATAACGGCACATTGTGTTCCACCAAAAAGGAAGTAAACAGACACTTGGCCCTAATTACATCACTGTCAATGTTTCCAGACTTGGAAAAAAGGTGCTGATTTTCTTGTTATCTTCCTTCGATTTAACATAACTTATGTGTTTACCGCACCTCACATGTTTATTTAAATTGTTCCTTCCACCATTTGCAATATTAATATCACACCCACATGCCGTGCAAAAGGCAAATTTTTCTCCCTTTCTTGATTTTAGTATGCACAAAAAATCAACAGAATACCATTATTTAAATGTTCAGAAGTACTGTTTCTTGTTGGATTTATTCATGAATCCTACAATAGGAATATAGCGGATGAAAATGTCCGAGAACAAATTTATTGATATCTACTGAAACATCGAAAGGAACCCGTATTACTGAACGTCACATAAAATAACAACATAAACACTCAAAGAAGTCGAACACTTCATTAAAATATGTCAAAGCATACAAAGTCTTAAACCATTAAATGACATGACGCCAATATCATGAAGAAAGAATATGCATATGGTAAAAAGCGCGCGCGCGCACACACACCCGTGGAACAAATGTAATTGGTCCAAGGAATACAGGAAACTGCGAAGCATGCAAGTTATAACATATAAATTTGAATACTTCATTAAAATATTCATAACCTTAAAAGACCAAAACATTCACGGAATGCCAACTTTGTGAACAAAGAACACCATTCACATGGTCAGCGAATATGAGTTCAATCACAAGTGAATGGAGCAGAACAAAGAATTTGTGAAGCAGAGCCTGTCGACACCTAAGATTCACATGGAAGAACTGTTATCCTGGCTTTAAATTCAATTCCAATGATGACAAAAACATCACACGCTTAAAAGTACCAACCATATCAAAGAATGAGTTATAGACTATCGTGGACTTGCCTTCGACCCATGCAAACAGTCAATTGTACGGAAGTGGGGTGATTATCGAATGTTAAAGATTCAAATTTTTGTCCGCGAAGTCGTACAATGACACCGTCCATCTATAAAACCGTAAAATGCTGCAATTTCTGTAAATTTTACGGATAAACCGTAAAAGTTGGCAGGTATGTTTATGGTGATAAAGCAACCAACTATGTTGGAGCATGTAATGAACTAACGGAGTTATTAGGTTCATCAGACTTCAAAACTGAAGTCATCAGTTATGCTGCAGAGCAACACATCAATTTTAACTTTACTCCTCTGAATTCCCCTCATATGGGAGGCAGGTGTTAAGTCGGTCAAATTTCACTTGCAATGCACAACTAGTAATGCCAATTTGACCTTTGAAAAATTCTACACTGTATTGTGTCAAACCGAAGCTATTCTGAATTCCGGACCACTTGTTCCCTTAGCCACCGATCCTGATAACAAAGACATCCTGACGCCTGGTTATTTTCTCATTGGATCATCCATGCTGTCTGGCTCAGAACACAACTTGATTCCAAACCTAACCCTCTGTCTCGCTGGCAGTATGTTCAACAGATGCTACAACACTTCTGGAAGTTTTGGTCATCAGATTATCTCTGTCAACTCCAGCAGAGAAATAAATGGTCACAAACGCAACCAAATTTCATGGTGGGATCTGTAGTAATCGTCAAGGAAGATAATGCTCCACCAATTGTGTCGAAGAAGGACTTGGTCACCAAGGTTCATCCAAAACGAGATGGGCTTGTACAAGAGATTACTGTGAAGACTATGAAGGGCTTATTCAAGCATTCTGTGAATAAAATATGCTTGTTGACAATGAGTGAAGACATTTGATTCAATTTGTGTTCCCTTCATTTATCTGTTTGGTTTGTTAATTGTCTCATTTCGGGCAGACTAAACAGGTACCTAATCGAGAACATTTTCGGTGCCTTAAAATGTATCTGTAGGGGCTGCCTGGCCAAGGCGGTAAAGGCGTGCTCTGTTCGTCCGGAAGGACGTGGCTTCGAATCCCGGTCAGGAAGTGGTAAAATTTAAGAAACAAGATTTCCACTTCTGGAGGTGCATATGGCCCTGAGGTTCACTCAGCCTACAACAAAAAAAAAAAAAAAAAGTATCAGGTTAATTCCTAGGGGCAAAGGCGGCCAGGAGAACAGCTAACTACTCTATCCCATCAACTGCCTAGGTTACGAACAGTGTAAGCCTTTACCTTCCACCGGCGTTTAAACATTAAGTGTAATTTACTGTAAGTAATTATATTAATTAGATGACAGTATGTTCAGGAAGGACATTTATATTGTTGTGTTGGTACTGTTAGTTTTGTGTATATAGGTTGGTAGTTGTAAGTTATATTGTGATACATTAAATTCAAGATGTTACCTTCGATGTGCTCCTTTTCCTCAGCAAACTGATTCCAGAAGTGGTTAAGCTGATTAAGATCCTATACCAGTTCATACATGTACATCAGAATGTTCTCTTTCCGTTTTGAGAAAATTAGAAACTTTACTGTGCAGTACAATGATGCCACAAAAATTGAGTGACAATGCATGTCCATAATCAGAAATAAAAATAAATTGAATCTCAAAACTGTGGCAAACATTTTCAAACAACAGACTGTTGGCAGGAACACTTTCTTTATGAGTGAGTGACAAATTCTGCAAATAATTTAAATTTTGTTCTACAGACTCATGACCATCTTCTCCGTTATTTTCAAACTAACAACAAGCACCTAATTTGAGGCAATTTACATTTTTTATACTCTGTTTGGTATCATTTTAAGATAAAACTAGACTATTATGTTTTCTACCTTACAATTTTAGAGAGACAATTTGTATTTCTTTAGCTCCCATCCTTTTAATTAACAAGTGGGCCTATGTAAAATGTAAAATCTCTCTTTTTATGTGGATTAACGTAAGTTTACACTCATTCATTATTGTAAAAAAAAAAAAAGTACCTAATAAATCAATAGTTTTCATTTTCTATCAAGTATTGCTCATTCAAAACACCCAAAACTGCAGTTTCATTAGGATTTCATTTCAAATGTTTCCAGGCCCTGCCCCGTTTATGGACTGAAAGTTAGACCACCCCCACAGATTTTTAAAACCTCATGCCCCTGCCTGCAACTTATGTTACTTTTATATCCTAATACTTCAACCTAAAAACTACAGTCTAACAGGCACACTGGAACATGATACTGGAAAGTAACAGTGTAATAATTTTGTGCGGCTATTTCTAGCCAAGTGCAGCCCTTGTAAGGCAGACCCTCCGATGAGGGTGGGCGGCATCTGCTATGTGTAGGTAACTGCGTGTTATTGTGGTGGAGGATAGTGTTAAGCAACAGTGTGCCCCATCCCTCTAGTCCATGCATGATGAAGCTCATTCTGCAGAGTTTATTCACTTTTAGAAACCTCTATTGGCTTATAACAGCCCATCATTCCTATTTCACACCGATTCACTATACTAATGTCTCAGGACTCTCAAGTGGCAAGAAATGCTAAGTGCAAACAAAGCCCGAGGCAATGTCTGGATTTGTATCCATTACCTGGTGCTAGACTAGTCTCAGACTCCAGTGGTATTAACATTTCCCTAGGCCTCAGATTTATTTTAATTTCCTGCCTTTCTTGGATCTTGTCTTTTATAAGCTGACACCCCCAAGGATATAAAATTATTCTTTACAATGGGTATTATTTACCGTACATCAACATTATACTCTGAAGTGGTAATTTGCTAAAGCCCACTTTCTTACAGTGAGCTATAAGTTACATTAAAACACTAGCAGAAATTTGAACCGAATCCACCCTCTATTTTGCCAGTATTCTGGGGCAGACCCTAAATTACAACTTTTCTACTTACCTCCCTTGGTCCTAATTTAAAGTTCAAAGATTACCTGTCCCATCTGTTCCTTTGTGCTTATTTAGAATCATGACCACAAAATATCAACCTCATCTCTATTGGCTAATGAAGATATTACTAAACTATAGGCTATACTCAAAAATTTCCATTTTAATAATAATTATTATAGTACATTTAAACTGAATGCCTTTTAGAAAGCCATCTGTTTGACAACGTGGTCGCGAGACAGTGTACAATTTATTCACCACCTACATATAATGAGTTCTCATTTGAAATACGTAAGGCTTATATACGTTATCGCTTATCGGCAACGTAGCCAGGAAATACCGGTACCAACACACACTTGTCTTCTAGTAGACAAGAGGTCTGATAGAATTCTGCGTTATTACAACCACCCGCCCCCCGGCGCAACAGTCGCGAAGGACCTTGGCCTAGCAAGCGACCGCTGCTCAGCCTGAAGGCCTGCAGATTATGAAGTGTCATGTGGTCAGCACGATGAATCCTCACGGCCGTTATTCTTGGCTCTCTAGACCGGGGCCGCCATTTCACCATCAGATAGCTCCTCAATTGTAATCTCGTAGGTTGAGTGGACCTCGAACCAGCCCTCAGATACAGGTAAAATTCCCTGACCCGGCCGTGAATTGAACCCAGGGCCTCCGTGTAAGAGGGAGGCACGCTGCCCCTACACCCTGGGGCCGGCTCCTCCGTTATTGCGCACGAAGTGAAATCCAAGATGATAATGCAGAATTCCTCGGAATTATTCACCTCACGGTCAGCCGAATTATTTACGATGTCTCAGTTGTCATCGGTAGACTCTTATCTTACTACTACGTCATAAGTGTCCAGGCATGAGATGAAAACTTTTAGCCAAGCAGTCAAGATAATTATTATCCAATGGTATTAAAGTTTTATTTTATAAACTCGCCAGTAATGTAATGTAAAATCATCAATAACTGAGAAGAAGTATTAACCTAATTACCGTATGTTTAAAAGAAATTGAAAAAATGAATGTTTGTTACTGACGTCTCGGAACACGATCAACTACAGTAGATCTACACCGCGCTAGCTAGAGCGATGTATGAAGATGTCCGTGCTCCAGTTTGCGAGCTTTGTGCAAGCGCACTAGTGTGTTGCAAACAACGAGCTCAACTGATAACTTGCTGCATGCTTCCTTGCTGCCTAACAGTATTGGCTGCTCTGGAATGGACAGATCACAGATGCATTTATTTGTTTGTGACTGACGTGATTACTGTAGACGTGTGAGCGTGAGAATTTAATAATAATAATTTAGTCCTGCAGGAGTTATTTTACGTACCAGTAAATCTACCGACACAAGGCTGACGTATCTGAGCACCTTCAAATACTGCCGGACTGAGCCAGGATCGAACCTGCCACGTTGGGGTCAGAAGGCCAGCGCCTCAACCGTCTGAGCCACTCAGCCCGGCTGAAGCGTGAGAATTTCAGTTTTTGTGTTTGGGGTGTTTGTAGAAATAATTTGTTTTAATAGTGAACAATTACGGAGTCATTTATAGTGCAAAACATTAACGTGTGAAGCATTTATAAACGATTATGGGTAAATATAGAAACCATTCTGCACGCTTCAAGCTAAGCATAATTTCCTTCGCTGAACAGCACGGGAACAGAGCTGCAGAAAAAAACTTTCAGTGAGTGTAATGTTGGTACGTGACTGGCGGAAATTAAAAAAACGACCTAAAAAGCACAAACCCTTCTAGACGCGCGTTTAGAGGTCCTAAAACAGGAAAGTTTCCTATAATTGACGAAGAAGTGTTTATGTATGTCAATGAAATATGTAGCAATTTCTGCAATGTATCATATGAAATGTTACAAATTAAGGGACGGAAGGTAGCGTGCAAACACAACATAACTCGATTTAAGGCGAGTCGTGGGTGGATTAAGGGATTCATGCGACGACACAATCTGTCAGTGTGAAGGAGAACAACACTAAGCCAAACGTTGCCTGCTGATTACACGGACAAGATTGTAAATTTTCACCGATTTGTCATATGTTTGCGCAAGGAAACTTCGTACTTGCTTTCTCAAATCGGTAATGCCGATCAGACTCCAATCTTTTTTGATATGCCTCGCAACAGCATTATTGCGCTAAAAGGATCACGGAGTGTATTAATGGAAACCAGCGGTAGTGAGAAGTTGCGATGCGCGGCAATGCTAGCCATTACAGCTGAAGGAAGAAAGTTGCCGCCTTACATCATTTTCAAGAGGAAAACGATGCCTAAGAATATACAGTTTCCCCGTGGAATTAATGTACGAGTGCAACCAAAGAGTTGGATGGACGTAGAACTCATGCTGGACTGGGTTAAAACTGTGTGGGATAGAAGACCCGGTGCACTACTAAAACAACCAGCTCTGCTCGTTTTAGATAGTTTCCGAGGTCACCTCGTGAATGAAGTGAAGCAACTTGTCAGTAAAAATAAGGCACGACAGATAGTCATTCCTGGTGGCCTAACATCTGCTTTGCAACGACTAGACGTATGTATTAATAAACCCTTTAAGGACCACTTACGTCGATTTTACGAGTGGATGATGAGCGGCGATCAGAAATTGATGCCCGCTGGAAATATCAGGCGTCCACCCTTGGACTTGTTATGCTCGTGGGTGAAGAAGAGTTGGGATCTTATACCACCTGAACTAGTCTCCAAGAGCTTCAAAAGGACTGGGATTTCGAATGCACTAGACGGATCCGAAGATGACGCAGTGTGACAGAGAGATGAAGAATCTGATACTGGTATTAACAGCGGCGAGGACGGTGCATCAGATACCGAAACCTGCGATAGCGACACAGAAGATTTGGAATAAATTGTGTACCGGTAAGTCCGTATTTCACAACAAAGCGATAATTTTTTGCAAGTGTAATATTTTAACTTTAATACTCAAATTAATGACAATTAACTTAATACGTTCATTTTTATTTTCAGGTTGGAAAAATGTTTGCCGAATTGTTGCGAATAATTATGAATTTTGTTTTAGACTATTTTAATTATTTTGATGTATAAACGCGAGTATTACGTGCATCTTAAATTTGTATCAAATACAATTTAGTTATAAATACATTTTTTGAGTAATACAAATACTGGTATTAAAAATTCTTCGTATAATGGTCACACCCAACTGTTTTTTGAAAATTTTGGTATAAAAAGTGCGACGATTATGCTGGAAAATACGGTAAGTGTTTCAAAGTGTATGTCCAAAGGGGTGGAAGTGTTCGCCTCCTAGCATTCTGTTTACGGCCGATATCTTAAACCTTTTCTTTTGACCTATAAGGCCATTTAGTATGGGCACTTATTGCCCCTGTTTAATTTCTAACTGTTCATAGTCAAGTGTGAATCAAACTGTCGAGCAGGTAAGACAGTGAAACTGTTTTGTAATGATGTAATGTAAAACTTGGATTAGAAAATTGTGCCTTGGGCAGGCTAGATTGTAATAAGTTTTGGAGCGCAGTCTCCTAGATTATTGATTGAGTGGAGCAAAAGTGCCCTTTGTAATAGGGTAACTTTGAGTGAAATCATCATGTCTATAGTACTTTATTGGTTTAGATTTTCAAATCACTACTACCAGTTTCCCGCTGGCTCCGCCCGCAATATACAAGGTATGGTGTTGTTCGTTACTATCCTCACGGATGTATTTGCAAAGTTTAGAGTTAATGAAATAAAGCTCATGATCTGCTGTGGTAACAGAATGTAATATTATGTCAACAAAACACTTGAAAATACATGACACAAAGAAATTGAATTAAACGTTCCTTGGAACAACACTACGTGCTAAACTGTTAAAAATTCCTTCAAAGATCTTCGTCATGGAGACAAATGTACTCATAATTTTTCTCAGAATCTACCAATTTAAGTAGTTATTACCTCAAAAGAAAGTGCTTGATCCACTGAGTGTTTTTAGACCAAAACAAACTGCGTACCTCAATTAGGACGAAAGATAGGATTACTTCAATAATAATAATTTTGTGTGGCTATTTCTAGTCGAGTGCAGCCCTTGTAAGGCAGACCCTCCGATGAGGGTGGGCGGCACCTGCCATGCCTAGGCAACTGCGTGTTATTGTGATGGAGGATAGTGTTATGTGTGGTGAGTGAGTAGCAGGGATGTTGGGGACAGCACAAACACCTAGCCAATGAAGGTTAAAATCCCCGACCCGGCCGGGAATCGAACCCGGGAGCCTCTGAACCGAAGGCCAGTACGCTGACCATTCAGCCAACGAGTCGGACGATTGCTTCAATGAGAAAAATTGTTGAAGAAATGAGACGTGAAATTGAATGTGCACTCATAACTTTCCTCAGAATCAACCAATTTGTACCACAGTGTTCTTAGGCCAAAACGAATTCCATACCTCAATTACAAGCAAAGATATGATTGCTTCAAAGAAAGAAAAAATTGGAAAAATTAAATAATTTGAGGAAGGTGGAAGTTAAGTGATATATAGTACCCGATGACAAATCTGTGCATGAATACCTTTCAGTTAAAAAAAGAATGAAGGAAATCGACCGGATAGAATGGCGGGACTGACTGACTTTAGTTTTCATAAATTTTTTTAATATATCGATTGTTATAAGAGCTGACAGGCTCACCATTATTATACCCACTGTTATTGGTTTATTAAATTTAAAGTAAAAAGAAGAAAAGAAAAAATAAAATTGTGAATTTTAGTGTTTTAAATTGTGCTCTCATCTTTTCTCTGTCCACCCATTCATGCGCGCACCTTCTTACACCTCTGCGTTCCACAGAATCCACGTAATAATAATAATAATAATAATAATAATAATAATAATAATAATAATAATAATAATAATAATAATAATAACAATAATAACAACAACAACAACGTTTTTTGTTTTTACGTGCCAGTAAATCTACAGACACGAGGCTGCTGTATTTGAACACCTTCAAATACCACTGGACTGAGTCAGGATTGAACCTGCTAACATGGTCGGGAAGCCTGCACCTCAACCGTCTGAACCACTCGGCCCAGCATTTCCATTTCTCTTCTACAACATTATTTTCTTCAGTCAAACCATTTCCAACATCTAGAATGAAGTAATGGATAATTCTTTTTATCTTTTTCGGAAAGTTTTAAATTCTTAACCCACCCAGACTGAGATGTCCATGCAAAACCTTGTTTTTGGTTTAATTACTGAATGAGCCTAAAGGGGCCCATAGACGTACAATATTATTGAGCAAAATGGATTGTAGAATATATTGTTAGCTGCCTATAGACGTACAATATTACTGCACAAAAATTGAGTTTGTGCAATAAATAGAATCGTGTGGAGATGATATTGATAGTTTTGCAATATATTGTGCAAAGCGGTCATATACGTACAATATGCGTTGCAATATATAGTCAGTCCATGCCGGTATTTTACTTGGTGATTATATTGAGTGACACTGATCTTTGCTGCGTTTTGAGCGCCGTGGGCGAAAGTGCCAAAAAGAATCAGAAACGGAAAAGAAGCACAAGAGCCAAACAGTGGTTTCTAGACAGAGAAAAGTACACTCATGAAAATTTACTCAATGAACTGAGAAAATGGGAACCAAATTATTTTCGAAACTTTCTGCGCATGAATGGTGAATTGTATGATGAACTCCTCGCTTTGCTCTTAACGTCCCACAGAGCCGGAAGGCCATGGTTCACTTCGATAAACTCCAAAATAAACTTTTTCTCCTCCTTTTTGCCTGCCATCACGATACCTTCTCCAACGCTTGTTGATACCAACTGGCGGGAGGACGGGATATTGCACAATATTGCCAACACACAGCACAGCATTTTGCGATTTGCGCAATATATTTCAAACTTTCTTGATTTCGTACAATATATTGCACAACCCATCAATATTAAACACACACTATCAATTTTATTGCACAAACCCCGATATTGCGCAATAATATTGCACGTCTATGGGCCCCTTAACATTAATGGCTCAATATTTCTACCCACTAAGGACTAGAAACAATAATAAGACCTCTGTGTGCTAATTTTATGGAGATATTGTGTTTTCTGTAACATTTTGATGAAGATAATAGATGAACTCACCCAATGAGCTGACATCTCCAGCACTTCCTGATTTTGGAAGAACAGCATTTGAAGGATAATTATTAGTAGTGCCTTGCTCTGAATCATCATCCCACTCATCGTCCCAGTAGTCAGCTGCTTCATAACTCTGAGAACAGGAATAAGGAACAACCATTGTCACAAATCTATCAACATGAAACAACCAAAGTAAATATCATCTATATACATTCAAGATAACTTTTCACTTGACATTTAAAATGTTTCTTTCATCTCTGTCTATATGAAACTTTGTCAGCATGTACGTATCTGTGTCGTTATAACTCTAGAATCACTTCACAGATTTTTAAGCGAATCTCTATTTTAAAACAATGACGGGACAGAATCATTATTTCCATGCAAGTGAAGACATGGACAAAAGCTTATACACATTAACATAAACTGAAATTAACACCATTTCAACTTCTTTATTTTTAGAAATATAATTTGCCATTGAGTAAAAAAATGAACAAACAGAAACAAAAAAAACTGCATATGTTTAGCATTAGCAGCATAGGAAGTTTTCATGTAACAGGTAACTTTTTTAAGAAGGAATAATAATAATAATAATAATAATAATAATAATAATAATAATAATAATAATAATAATAATTGCTTTATGTCCCACTAACTACTCTTTCGATATTCGGAGATGCCAAGGTGCCAGAATTTAGTCCCGCAGGAGTTCTTTTACATGCCAGTAAATCTACCGACATGAGGCTGAAGTATTTGATCACCTTCAAATACCACCAGACTGAGCCAGGATCGAACCTGCCAAGTTAGGGTCAGAAGGCCAGCGCCTCAACCGTCTGAGCCGCTCAGCCCATCTTTTTTAAGAAGGCAGCCATACTTTCCAATGTTGATGCAGTTAAATGTACCTTAAAAGCTTTTCAGTCAGTCAAACACACAAATTCAATATAAATATTACACAATAACATACCCCTTAAAAAAAGGGCACTATACAACAAGGAATAAAAATACAGTCACACTGAATACTTGGAAATATCTTTGTTTATTTCTATCTCAACACCTATGAAACTGAAATCTGAAAGTTTTCTTAATTAAGTTCTGCCTTGTATCCACTCGAGTAAAACTTTGGTTATGTGGGCAGAACTATCAATAATACCTAGTTTTCTAAACAACACTAGGTCTTCCTACACATTCTTTTCTCATTTTGCAGCTACAGCGTTGTTCATAATCTGTTCATAGAAATTTATTTTGAAAAAGTTTCATAATTTCTGCGGGGACTAAGCTTGAAATACTGTATACCCTGTGACATTTTTGTTCACCCTTTTAGGACCCGGTAAATTCAAGGTGGGCGCGCCTAAGAAGACCAGCTGTTTAGCATGTGGTATGGTGAGAAAAACCAAGGTGTTCGAGGCATATTTTTCACATCTCTTTTCAGAAACCTACAACTTAGTCTGTAATAAAGGTTTCTTCACTATTCTTTTTTCAAAATCTCGAGAAAAAAACCCTTTTTTCTTATGAGATGTAAACGGAGGCAGTTTGAACAAAATTAATATTTTAAAATAAACAATACTTTATATATACACTAAAAATGATTTTTAAATGTTGAAATGAAATATCTGTAGCTTCTAAACTAAGAAAAATGTATCTATGACAAAAGTATTATTTACGTTCCATACTTCATTTTCTGTATTATCACAAATTTTATTGGAGTTCAAATTGAAATTAATTAACAAATTTTTTTTGTCAACTTGATCCGAAGTATGAAAAAAAAAAAAAACAGAACAGCAGTAAGCACACATTGCCTACATTTTGTAGATACAAAGCCAGAACCTCTGAATAACACCAATACAATCCTACACTATAAAACACTGAAACTGACCCAGTAAAGTTTTAAAATGTTTCCAGTTGTTTTCCACACCTACAAAAATTAATTTAAAAATATGATTCGCAATGCACACAGCATGGCATCCTTCTTGGCATGTGGTACACAGTTCTTCAGCTGGTCCTACAAGGGCTAAAGATTAATAATAATAATAATAATAATAATAATAATAATAATATGAAGTGAGGTAGCAAGTAACCTAGTGCACTCTTCTCAGTATTATTGTTTGTTTGTTTGCTTATTTACGGTATGTCCTTTCCAAGTGGATAATTATTTTGACTGTTCCTTTCCGTATCGCGTGATACAGCCATCACCTTTGTAAATAATGAGTGTTTCTCGTAAACGTATGACAAGTGGCGAATTGTAGGCAGAACTCGACAAGAACTCTAACGATGACTTGGTAGATTTATCAGATTTCTGGAAAGGAAATACTGTAAATAAGGTAACAAACAATCGATAAAATTGAGAAGAGTGCACAATGTTACTTGCCACCACACGTGGTTTATGTCGAAACGGCAACAGCAGACTGCACAGCTCGGCGATAAGGTTATTGCGGGCTGACAAGAGCGAGGTGGCGCTCTGCATTAGATGTCCTGCACTGCACTTGTTGGTATTTATTTCGTGCTTTGACTCTCATACTCAATCAAATTTTAATCTGACAGTCCCGAAAGATCTTCAAGACACTTAATATAGAGTCATATTATTCATGTGTTAAAATATTTGGCCTACAGATATCCTTTTATTCCATTGACGAAATATTCCCAGCTGGTCTTTTTAGCCAGTGTGACCACTGACGATATATCGTCAGCTGGTCCTATAAGGGTTAAACTACCAGCAGTATCACTGTGTATAATCTAATTCACATCTAATGTAAAATTTGGATTAGAAAATTGTGTCTTGGAGAGGCTAGACTGTAATAAGATTTGGAGCGCATTCTCCTAGAGCATTAATTGAGTGGAGCAAATGTGCTCTTTGTAATAGGGTAACAATGAGCAAAATCATTACATCTACTATACCCGATTGTTTTAGATTTTCAAATCACTATTGTTATACCCTGTGTTTATCAACAGCATACTTTTGGAATGAATTCCATTCTAATGGAGATAAGAACTGGGAAATGGTTAAATATGCACTTTATAGCTAGTTGTAAATTTAAAAAATTACTTCTTTTTATAAAGCAATTTAATCTTTTTTTAAAACCAGATTCTGTTCACTTTATTTTGTGTATCTAATAAATTTGGATATATAGTGCTATTTCTTTGAACCGATTTTAAGAATTTTGGAACTAATCTGAGCTTCACACATTCCTTTAAGAAACATATGTCTTTACAAATTTTACTAACTTTAACCTTGAGGTTTATATACTTGTTAGCACTATATATGCTATTGATAAACTTGATATTTTAGACAAGAAGCAGAAAACATTAGATAGTAAACTTGCTCATCTGAAAGAAACTAAGCCAAAATTATACGGGCAAAATATAAGAAAAACAAACTGTACTTCATCCTTAAATAACATCCCCACTACAGTAATTTGTCAAGACACTAACTTTACGGACAAGGAAATGAATCTACTCAATAAAGGTTTGAAATTTAATAGCCCAATTCGCACAAAGTAAATGATGTGATTACTACAATAGCGAAGGTTTAATCCAATATAAGTGAACTACCTTTAGAACAGAATGACACCAGGTTTGAAATAAAAAAGAAACTCCCCACCTTAGTAAAATAAATAAATATCTCTGATTCTACCCTTTTAAAGCAAACTTAAGAACTAAAAACTAAAATAAATGAAAATAATGTAATCGTTACGAAAGCGGACAAAGGAGAGACTACGATCCTAATAAATATGAGAGACTACGTTAAAAAACTGAATAATTTTTTTCAGATAAATCTTATACAATAGTAAAAAAGACCCAATAACTAACATTCAACAAAATTTAAAACAATACTTAAAAACTCAATTTTTCTGCTTAAAGAACAGGAATATTCCTTTGGCTCAGATATGTTGATGATACATTTGTAATAATAGACAATCAACAAAACAATAGTGAGAAAATTCTTGACTTTCAAAATAATCTTGACCATAATATAAAATTCACAGAAGAGGACGAAATTAATAACTCTATACATTTGCTTGAAATCAATGTAACACGCATCGCTAATAAGTTTGATTTTCAAATATACAGAAAACCATCTTATGCACCAATAACAATAATAAATGACTCCTTACACCCAAAATCCCACAAACATGCAGCCTTTTTCAGTTTGGTTTATAGAGCATTTAAAATTCCCCTTTCGCCCTACAACCTAAAAAAAGAACTCAATTATATAAAAGATTTAGCTTTACTCAATGGATATAGAATAAACATCATCAATCGGATTATCAACAAAGTAAAACAAATTAGCAACAAATCGCACCCCGAATAAACCAAAAAAATCTAAATTTGCAACTTTTACATGCATGAATCCAGCCATTTATCAAGTCTCAAATCCCCTAAAAAACAAGATATCAATATTGCTTTTAAAACTCATAACACGAACCAAAATATATTTTTAAACCATAACATCGTGAATTCAAATAACAACCGCTACTTAGGTTCTGGAATTTATACTTAGATGTTCGCAATGCAATTTTTCGTACATTGGACAAACAGGTCACAGTTTTCTTACCAGATATTTAGAACATTTTAACGCGTCAAAACATAAATTCTCTGTAATGAGTTCCCACATGAAAGAAAATGGTCATCAGTTCACTACAATAGAAAGAGATTTAAAGATCATTAGAAGAGTTGAAAAAAGTAAATTATTGACAGAATTCGAAAACATCTATATCTGTTTGGATCAACACTTCAATAAAAACAAGAATTTAAACAATGCAACTGAGACGAAAAGTCCCTTATTAGAACAAATACCAAAATTATAACAAACATTATCTAGAAAAAAGCAGTTATTGTTAAATCTTTAAACCCTCGTCTATAAATACTCCCACCACACCAACAGAAACAATTTCTCCCTCTACTACGCTCCACCCCCCCCTTCCCCGACTCAAGCCCCCCCACAACAACATCCACACTGTTACAACACAAAAAGCAGAAGTGCAGCAGCAATAAGTCCTTCTGCTGCGGTAAACACTGCCAGACATCCTAACAACAGTCAAGGGGGTAAGTGACAAACTATCAATACAATCATTTAAAATTAATTCAACCCAACTTACAATAACTTTCACATAATCTTCTTTCATCACAGACATATCAACACGCATTGGCATCTGATTGCTGCACTTACCCAACATCTAACATTCAAATTTGAATGTCCCCTTTTGACCAACGCACTATCTTACAATTTATTCAGTTTTAAAATCTAGGATGTCAACCAGTCTTACTATGAATCACCTTATATTCCTATGACTTTGATGAGAAAATAATAACAGTGACAACATAATAATTAAAAAAGAAAGTCTCCCCCCCAAAGATTGACGGAAGAAAACTACGTGAAATTATGAGAAATCGATCCTTTCAGTCGTGGTGCCAGCTACCACATAAAGGAAAAGGAGTAGTGTTATATTCAGACTGCCCGAAAGCAAACTCCTGGATGACTCATAAATCACCTCTGTCCTCTTCTGAATACATAAATGCAGTGAAGAAGACATGCAATCTCACCGCAGTCAGGTCGGTTCCTGGTAGGTCATTCAACACAAAACGTTGCCGCCAACATGGCTGCAACGAGACAGAAACCCTTGGACATGGCTGGGATTCTGCGGGAGCACTGAACTAATGTGCAACCACCGTGTAAGATCGTCGATTGCTCAAGGCTTGAGATAGCGTGGATGGGAGGTGCACGAGGATGTTCACTGCGTCTCTACCGATGACTCTAATTGGAGGGCGGACATCGTAGCCATCAACAGAGAGTACATTAAAGCAATGGTCTTAGATCCCACCATTCGCGTTGAAAGGGACCTGGATCAGGCTCGGGATGTGGACCTAGAAAAGCAAGCTATTTATGTTCCATGCTTGCCTTACCATTCACCTAAGTATAAAATACCTATCGATCGATGGATTGTCAGAGGCCTGCTATTTGGAGCAAGAGGCGCCCTCCCTAGTCAGACATCGAACTTCCTACAAAACTTGAAAGTTCCATTCTGCGAGTTAGAAAAAATAGTAATACAGATACTGAGGTACTCTCTGCAAATCATTCACTTCCATCTGTACCTGAGAACGTGATTGACATTCCTCCCCCACTAACCCTGGGAAAAAAGAAAATAACAGCTTCAACAATAAAATTGATATTTAAACTCCACTGAAATTGAAACTGTATTCCGGATCCAAATGGTCACACTCATTGGAGGACGGATGATTTATTTCTTTAATAAATCTCTCTCTCTATCAATGATCAATGTTAATTTATAATCAAAGAAATCTCTCATGGATTTCAGCTATAAACACACACACACACACATATATATATATATATATATATAAATTATGTATTTCTTAGCAATAAAGACAACTTAAATGAACTCTACGATTATATATTCTCATTAGAATAGGAGGCACTTAACCAGATTTTCTCAACATGGTAAAATAGTCTTTTATCCAAATATCTCCAAGTTGGAATGACATCTTTGATGTTTAGACATTCTACTTAAACGATTTTCAATACTGCCATAAAAAAATGCTGTAATAATTTTGTTTAAAGTGCTCAGAATTTGTTAATTTCACACTCACACTGCCTCATATACTGTATAATATAACCGTTTTTAATTACAAAATGAAAAATTGTAAACCAGTTTTAAGACTGCAATTCATAAATTACAAATAACATATAAAGATTAGAGTCAGGATCCTGATCTAACCTGGAGGCACTATGATGGCTGATGACACCTGAAAAACAGGCAAAACTTGTCCCAAAGACAGAATTTGTAACAAGGATTAAATTCTAGTCAAAGAATTTTATGTATGTAATTTTAACATTGTATATTGAATTTCAATACGGGTTCATAATAAAAATGATTACTTGCAATAAGTTATATGATCCGAGCTGTCAGTGGAGAGATGGCGTGGAATGACATTAGTAGACGAATAAGTTTGAGTGGTGTCTTTGAACGTAGGAACGATCACAATATGAAGACAAAGTTGGAATTCAAGAGGAAAAATTGGGGCAAATATTCATTTATAGGAAGGGGAGTTAAGGATTGGAATAACTTACCAAGGGAGATGTTCTCCTAAACGGTCTGCACAAGGTGGTTAGGTACTCATTATGATAGCCTGATCGTAATGAAATACTGTTCATCCTTTGGTAAAATGATAAAATACTCAATGGTCAATGGTGTGAATTTCAGTTATTTGTGAAGTTTATTCATATGAATTCTAATTCATATCAGTGTAGTAATCATTTGCTAATTTTCGTATGTTTGATGTTGGATTATTTTCTTTGCTATTATTTGAATAAATAAGAGTAAATAAATAATAATAGGAAGAAAGTCTTACAAATGGAAGGATTCCAAGGGAGGAAGGAAAAGAAAACAGGCACAAAGTGGACTGAAGACAGGAGAAAGAAGCACAGTGGAACAATGAAAGAGTACTGGAAGAAAAGGAAAGAACAACTGAGGAAGAACTGAAATTGTAACGTGGTCCTTAGAAGGCCGGAACGCATGAATAACAACAGAATAAATAGAATAGAATAAATTCATGTCTGTCAGTGGAAGTGTATGTTCCCCAAAATCTAAGCCTTTTGAAGTTAGACGTTCAGAAAAGGGCGTGAGCTTAGCTGGAGCAAAACCAGATTTTGGTGACATATGGGGACAGGATTATTTATGTATTATTACCAAAGTTACGGAAATAATATGAATCACATTTTCACAATGATGAAAAATGAAAACCTACAACCTGTTTTCCAGTGATTCACTGGGTCAGGGATGTAATGAATGAATCATATACAGGCTATTAGTACGATGGGGTCGCCACTCCCAAAGTGATTTATTAATGACTGATAGATGCTATGAAATGAGAATGGAGAGTGTTGCTGGAATGAAAGATGACAGTGTAAACCAGAGTATCCAGAGAAAAACCTGTCCCGCCTCCACTTTCTCCAGCAAAAATCTCACATGGAGTGACCACGGTATCCAGCGGTGAGAGGCCGACGTGCTGCCGTCTGAGCCACGGAGGCTACTTTCACACTGATTGTAGATAATGAAAAAGAATTATACATTGTATTCCTCTTTACGGGATGGACTCAATTACACAGCAGTTGAAACTTTCTACAACCAAGCAGTTCATAAAAAAAGTGTATGCCCTATTGAAAGGAGCAAATTCAGTCAAATGAACCTGTCTCGAGCAACTATTGCTCGATGCATAAAAGAACTTGGAGAAGATTGTTAAGCTATTTATTCAGCTGTTTCAAAAGATAAGGATATTCATGGATATGGAGGGAAAACATGTGTCTGAACTTTCCGATCCTACTTGGATTGTGGACTTAGCCTGTCTTACAGATATCACCAGCCATCTGAATGCTCTTAATACATCATTGCAGGGTAGATATCAGCTGGTTATTACAATGTTTATTACAATGTTTGATGAAGTCAATCTTTCAAGATGAAACTCAAACAGTGGAGGAAACAATTTCAAGATCACAGTACCATTCATTTTCCCAGTACAAGTGCTGCTGCAGCTGACATTAGTTATGATGACTGGCATATTTTCATTCAGTCTCTCAACAAATTACTTGATGTACTGAAACCAGGATTTCATGAAAAAGGTCACCTTCAATCGCTTTTCCAAATATTTTCTTCAGCATTTTCAATTGGCGTAAACTCAGCATCCTACGACATCCAATTGCAGTTAATCAGCCTCCAGTGCACCAGCTTTCTTCGATAGATAAAATTGAATACAAAACTCAAGAATAAAAACCTCCGCTTTACCCTAACACGAAACTAAACAATAACACGCATATTTTCAACCGAGGAAAGGGCACGAATATAAGAGCATCTGAAGAAGTACTGGGAGGACCGCAAAGCCTGAACAATCCCTTCAAAGAGACCTCAACGATGGACTGACTAATGAGATCATATGCGGTCATAAAAGAAGAAGAAGAAACTGACTGTTCCATCTAGTTTTGATTTCTTGTTTTAGTGTTCTTTCGAAGTAATTAACTTAACCAATTTTATTCATAAAACAAACTAATATTTTGTAGCACTGATTGTGATGGGATATTTTCCTAATTCAATTCCACGAAATGTTCATCAAAAACGTGTTTCAGTACTGTATTCGGACAATGTGTGATACATGGATAATGAGGATCAGGTTCAAGGGCCTTCAAGATATTTGATCCTCGATCGGACGTGAAACAGATTACAAGTAACAAGTCTCATTATTGTTCCGTATTGAAGATGACGCTACGCATAGAATCTATTCTACGAGATTCTATGCCTTGTGTAAGTTCAGACCCTATTCGCAATTCGATAAGCTTATCTTCGATTTCCTTTCTGATATTTTCTCCAGTTTCTTCCCTTGCCTGGGAAAATGGATGTCATTAAGACAAGGCTTTTCATTGTCCATTTAGGATCAACCCAATGAGCATTTTCACACTTATTTCAGTGGCCTTTGTTTTTGTGTTATGCGAGATGATTTTAGAAAGAGGTAGAATATTATCCCCATTTAATCTTCCATACTGTGCACCAATATTTACTAGTTCTTCAGACATCTCACGAAAGCCATCACTCGATGGCACGACAATGAAAGGACATAAATCGAAGTGCACATTTTTACACATTTCTGCACAAGCAATTTTTCTACGTTCTGTCGATAAATACTTTACAGACATGTGACCACAATGGTAACGTTATTGATTTTACGTCCCTCTAACGTGTGACCTCATGTGGTGTACTAGCCTTATATGTTAAGAATGAAGAACACTTAACAGGATACATAGCCAATCTGCTTACCATCATGATTAATTACAATAGAAAACTTTTCCCAAACATCACTTTTGAAGCCTACTGACTTCCTCAAACTGTATTCGTGATTGAAAAGTTTATCCTTCACCACCTCTGTAGTTTCCCATTACAAGATGACTAGGCAATTATCACCATGAGTGTTGCTTGCTCATCATGAACATCACTTGCTCCTAGTTCGCTGGTGAGCGAAAGAAGCTCACACACACACACACACACACACACACACACACACACACACACACACACACACACACACACACAGACACACACACGCTCCATCTAGCGGTGTACTAGCCAACAAACTGATCCCTTGCTCATGCTTGAGCAAAACACGACAACGGAGGGCTCTAGCACAATAGCTGAGCACCTCTGGTCTAATCGACCCACACGTAGTCTTTATTTTTCAGATGAGACCTGGTTTCATTTTACTGGCCATGTGAACCACCATAACTCTTGCTATTGGAGTGCAGATAATCCATATGAAATGCATGGAGGTAGTGAGATTACATTTTGATGCTATTCATTCAACAGTTGATGGAAGAAGAAAAATTGCTAGGATGGTTTTAACATGATTCAGCCGCTAAGCATACAGCAGGGAAAAAACTTTCTTAACCTCTCAAGCGTGACATTGTAAAACTGCATGCTGCACCCACAGTGTCCTTTATTTCTAGCCTACTCCCAATGCTGAGCGCGGTGTCTAATGAATTTCGCTGTAATTTTCAAACAGGTGGACAAAAAATTATCAAAGAAACACACAATAACATATTACACTATAATACAAACATATGCTAACCTGGATATCCCTGGACAGCTGGACATCAATACTGACACTTTGTGTGATAGATTTCAAAGCACGGGTCCACACAAAGGCGTGGCTGTCCTGGGCAATTTTTGCAGTGGTACTTGGTGTCCTTTCTCTGTCCCTTCTTTGTGCACACTAGACTTCTGAACAATGCCCA
Source organism: Anabrus simplex (assembly GCF_040414725.1). Classification (NCBI taxonomy): domain Eukaryota; kingdom Metazoa; phylum Arthropoda; class Insecta; order Orthoptera; family Tettigoniidae; genus Anabrus; species Anabrus simplex. The sequence goes on along the minus strand of NC_090266.1, from coordinate 672,514,832 downwards.
TCAATATACGAAGTGCAAGATACACCCTTACCTCACTGGCATTAGTGGGCGTCCAGTTCGACAGCCGGGATTTTGTCAGTAATAGGAGGCGTAACCGATGATGCTACAAGTATTTATCAGCGTACGCACTGGTTTCACGAACGATTAGATCAATCAAAACATCGTCTATAAACATTTCGTGAAAGCCAAGTGGTGTTCCTTCAGCTGGGTCCATTGTATTTTTACACGCAGTCACAATCGAAAGGTATTGGCAGGTTTATGATATCATAGTCGCCCCATGTGTTTGCATTTCTCGGCGTATTATCACGCATTACATCGTCAGTATCACTCTCTTCGCTGGACGTTATCGCGAACACGTCCTCTAAATCACTGTCACACTCTGAATTACTTTCACTGCCACTATTAACCAATAAATTAATTATTTCCGCATCACAAATCATTCCGCTTGGACCGGCCATGTTTACAAACTCGCGGTCCTTTAGCACGAAACGCGTGTGCAGAGCTCTACGAACTGATACGATATAAGACATCTCTCGGGAATAATTATTAGTACTGAGTGTAGCTAAAAGCTGCCTCTTCCTGCCATCTCACCATGAAGCAGATAACTGTTACGAAATCCATGTAGCGGGCGTTTCAAATTTCACGCTGCGACCATAGTAAACCAGTGGGCGCATCATTGCGCCGCACACGCTAGGGGGTTAAAATCTCGGAAATATTTGCAGACGGAATGATCAGTGTTGGTCTCTATCTCCCCTTGCTCCCCAGATGTAACAGTGCATGATTCTTACTTGTGAGGTAGACTGAAAGAAAAGGTTTATTAGACAAATCCCCATACACTGGAGGAACTAAAAGAAAATATTACGAATGAGACCAAAAACATTACAGTGGAACAATTCACTTGCGTCAGTCAGAATGTGCTTGCCAGTCAGGTAAGATTGTATTTTATACAGTGTTTGAAGCCAGGAGTTCAAGAATGCACGCTAAATTCACACTTGGTGGAGAGGTGAACACATCAGTCAAGTAATAAAAATAAAGCCATGTATGTATGTACATTATGTGATCAAAAGTATCCGGACACCTGGCTGAACATGACGTACAAGTTCGTGACGCCCTCCATGGGTAATGCTGCAATTCAATATGGTGTTGGCCCACCCTTAGCCTTGATGACAGCTTCCACTCTCGCAGGCATACTTTCAATCAGTTGCTGGAAAGTTGCTTGGAGAATGGCAGCCCATTCTTCACAGAGCGCTGCACTGAGGAGAGGTAGCGATGTCGGTCGGTGAGGCCTGACACGAAGTCGGCGTTCCAAAACATCCCAAAGGTGTTCTATAGGATTCAGGCCGGGACTCTGTGCAGGCCAGTCCATGACAGGGATGTTATTGTCGTGTAACCACACAGCCACAGGCTGTGCATTATGAACAGGGGCTCAATCGTGTTGAAAGATGCAATCGCCATCCACAAGTGCTCTTCAACAGTGGGAAGCAAGAAGGTGCTTAAAACATCAATGTAGGCCTGTGCTGTGATAGTGCCACACAAACAACAAGGGTGCAAGCGCCCTCCATGAACAGCACGACCACACCATAACACCACCGCCTCCGAATTTTACTGTTGGCACTACACACACTGGCAGATGACGTTCACTAGGCATTCGCCATACCCACACCCTGCCATCGGATCGCCACATTATGTACTGTGATTCGTCACTCCACACAACGTTTTCCCACTGTTCAATTGCCCAATGTTTACGCTCCTTACACCAAGCGAGGCGTCATTTGGCATTGACCTGCATGATGTGTGGCTTATGGGCAGCCGCTCGACCATGAAATGCAAGTTTTCTCACCTCCCGCCGAACTGTCATGGTACTTGGAGTGGATCCTGATGCAGTTTAGAATTCCTGTGTGATAATCTGGACAGATGCCTGCCTATTACATTTTACGACCCTTTTCAACTGTCGGCGGTCTCTGTCAGTCAACAGACGAGGTCAGCCCGTACGCTTTCGTGCTGTACGTGTCCTTTCAAGTTTCCACTTCACTATCACATCAGAAACAGTGGACCTAGGGATGTTTAGGAGTGTGGAAATCTCGCGTACAGACTTCTGACACAAGTGACACCCAATCACCTGACCACGTTTGAAGTTCGCCCCATTCTGATCTCTCACGATGTCTAATGACTACCGAGGTCGCTGCTATGGAGTACCTGGCAGTAGGTGGCAGCACAATGCACCTAAGATGAAAAACGTATGTTTATGGGGGTGTCCGGATACTTTTGATCGCAGTGTATATGGCTTGTATTTATGGCCGGATGCTCTTCCGCAGGCATTAGTGCTATTTACAGTATAAGTCAGTTATAGCGAGAATTCATAACCGTGGAAAATTTACTCACTATAGCAGACTGTCGTTATATCCGATTTTTGAATAAAAGTCACACACATAAAAATCAGTATGAAACGGCAATCAGTATGTTCAAAACTTGCGTTTCCGCAGATATCCACACTGCGGCTTACTTGTTTGTTATTTTTTAAAAATCCAATACTTGAATGTGTATGTTTAATTTCATTGTGAAAAAATTACAGTACCATATTTCTCCAAATCCAAGATGAACCAAACTTTTTCCTTCAAAAAATTTAAATCAGGCTCAAAAGTGCTTTGAAAAATCACATACATGCCTTTGTTGTACAGTACGCATTTTTAGACTATTTTTAGATGCCGAACATAGGTTTTCATTATGCCGTACTTTTTTGCGGCTGCACAGTTATTCTTTATTTCCGCGGGTTTAATGACCATTAACTTAAAATTGGCATCATAATACTGAAGAGAACCCGCTGAAAATTTGCCGGCAATACCTATTCCATGCGTCTCTACAATACGACGATCCATCAGGAAAATATTCTTGCTGCCTACAAAACTGTTACTTTTTCTCAGCGTCAGATATAACCAGCTACCGCTACATGCACGTCTCGCTTGCCGGGTTCGGCCAACTTCGCCGGCTAACGATGTATAGGCCTTATCGCGGACGCTGAAGGTCAAGGAACGAGTTTATTGCGCCATGGTATGGCCATTCAGCCGTTGCGTTTTTCGTGCACATACCTCATAAATTCATCTTCGACTTCTTTAAAGTGTCCTTGCTGCGGACCACTAAATGCCCTTTTTTTTTACAGTATATATTTTTTTGCTATCTGTCTTCATGCTAACGCCAAATATTGGCTTTAGTTAGGCCTATGCCATATTTTCTTGCGGCTGGACGAATGTTCTACATTTCTGAGTGTTTAATAACCATTAATTTAAAACTGGCATAATAATATCGACGAGAACCGATTGAAAATTTGCCGGAATAACTATTCCATACGTCTCTACAATACGACGATCCATCAGGAAAATATTCTTGCTGACTATAAAACTGTTACTTTTACTCAGCGTCAGATATAACCAGCTACTGCTACACGCACGTCTCGCTTGGCGGGTTCGGCCAACTTCAGCGGCTAGCGTTGTTTAGGCCTAATCGTGGACGTTGAAGGTCAACGAACAAGTTTATTGAGCCACGGTATGGCCATTCACCCCCTTGCGTTTTTTGTGCATATGCCTCATAATTTCATCTTCGACTTCTTTAAAGTGTCCTCGTTGCAGACCACTAAATGCTTTTTTTTACAGCACATATTTTTTTAGCTATCATTATTCACACTAACGCCAAATATTGGCTTTAGTTAGGCCTATGCCATATTTTCTTTCGGCTACACAATTATTCTACATTTCTGAGTGTTTAGTAACCATTAATTAAAAATTGGCATAATAATATAAACGAGAACCCGTTGAAAATCTGCCGCCAATACCTGTTCCATATATCTTTACAACTACCCATCACAAAAATATTCCTGCTGTCTATAAAACTTAATTTTACTAAGGGTCAGGTACAGTAGACACGTTATAACTCTGCCACTGAGTGGCCGTGGCCTTTCGAAGAATTCGAAGACTCGCATGTTTTGATGCCATTCTGCAGAATTGAGAAACTTTTTTTAGAGGCTAATAGAATGTCATTCTCTCCTCACTATTTCCCCGAGATCGAGTGACGTTACACACAGGCACTGTACAACCGGTCCTCACGGTTAGCGATTTATAATAATGTCCTACCAGCCACGCTTTTCACACCACTGCACAAGTTAAAACTCGTTCATATAGAACTGCAAGTCTTTACCACCTAGGCAGTTGAACTCGTCTGACCTTCAAGTGCAACATTCGCCCACTGCATGAAGAATATCTATGCAACCTATTTCAACGACACCATTGTACTGTATTTGACTTTATTTACATCATGTGCACAACTGAATCTTACATTACAGTTAACATACTATGTTGTTCGGTCATTAGAACTTTATTATAAATGCAACACAAGCTTCAAGATCCTTCTCCTTCAAGAATATTTCACTAGAAAAGTTTTTTTAACGGCAACTTTGAGCCCCATACATACATACACATAATCATTATAGACTGTTATGCCTTTCAGCCTTCAGTCTGCAAGCCTCTGAGAATTTACTAAACGTCGCCACAATCCTCGATTTGCAACTAGTGTTGTGGCCTCATTTAGTTCTATACCTCTTATCTTTAAATCGTTAGAAACCGAGTCTAACCATCGTCGTCTTGGTCTCCCTCTACTTCTCTTACCCTCCATAACAGAGTCCATTATTCTCCTAGGTAACCTATCCTCCTCCATTCGCCTCACATGACCCCACCACCGAAGCCGGTTTATGCGTACAGCTTCATCCATCGAGTTCATTCCTATATTAGCCTTTATCTCCTCATTCCGAGTACCCTCCTGCCATTGTTCCCACCTGTATGTACCAGCAATCATTCTTGCTACTTTCATGTCTGTTACTTCTAACTTATTCATAAGATATCCTGAGTCCACCCAGCTTTCGCACCAGTAAAGCAAAGTTGGTCTGAAAACAGACCGATGTAAAGATAGTTTCGTCTGGGAGCTGACTTCCTTCTTACAGAATACTGCTGATCGCAACTGCGAGCTCACTGCATTAGCTTTACTACACCTTGATTCAATCTCACTTACTATATTACCATTCTGGGAGAACACACAACCTAAATACTTGAAATTATCGACCTGTTCTAACTTTGTATCACCAATCTGACATTCAGTTCTGTTGAATTTCTTACCTACCGACATCAATTTAGTCGTAACAACTCTCATTATTGTTCCGTATTGAAGATGACGTTAGGCATAGATATCAAGGATTTAATAATTTAATTATCCTTGATATCTATGCCTATCAATTTAGTCTTCGAAAGGCTAATTTTCATACCATACTCATTGCACCTATTTTCAAGTTCCAAGATATTAGACTGCAGGCTTCCGGCACAGTCTGCCATTAAGACCAAGTCGTCAGCATAAGCCAAACTGCTTACTATATTTCCACCTAACTGAATCCCTCCCTGCCATTTTATACCTTTCAACAGATGATCCATGTAAACTACGAACAGCAAAGGTGAAAGATTACAGCCTTGTCTAACTCCTGTAAGTACTCTGAACCAATAACTCATTCTACCATCAATTCTCACTGAAGCCAAATTGTCAACATAAATGCCTTTGATTGATTTTAATAATCTACCTTTAATTCCATAGTCCCCCAGTATGGCGAACATCTTTTCCCTCGGTACCCTGTGATATGCTTTCTCTAGATCTACGAAACATAAACACAACTGCCTATTCCTCTCGTAGCATTTTTCAGTTACCTGGCGCATACTGAATATCTGATCCTGACAGCCTCGCTGTGGTCTGAAACCACACTGGTTTTCATCCAACTTCCTCTCAACGACTGATCGCAACCTCCCTTCCAAGATGCCAGTGAATACTTTGCCTGGTATACTAATCAATGAGATACCTCGATAGTTGTTGCAATAAAAATACGGTATCACTCCAGAGTTTCTTTTCCAAATGGCGTCACCTAACCTAACCGTATATGTGTCATGAAAGCATATTTGAAACGCATGTAGAGGAATGAGTTATCCTCGCTAAAAATTTACATGTGAATAGCCTTTTTGAAATTTAATAATGTTATTTGCTTTACGACCCACTAATTACTTTTACGGTTTTTGGAGACGCCGAGGTGCCGGAATTTAGTCCCGCAGAAGTTCTTTTACGTGCCAGTAAATCTAAAGACACGAGGCTGACGTATTTGAGCACCTTCAAAAACCACCGGACTGAGCCAGATCGAACATGCCAATTTCCGAAATTTAACTAGATGCGAGAAAATATGAACTATCCTCTGAAATCAGTGATGTACTCTGCCATATCTTGAGGTGCATCGCATTTTTACTTAATTTCAGTACATAACATTAAAATTAAGAGATCGTTCACTTCAGCCTTTTAACGACTTAACAACTGCTATTGGCCACATTATTTACGCATTTATTACAAAATCTTGTTATCCTCTTTCATTTCAAATTTTCTTTAAAGACCAGCAGTCGATGGGTATTACTAATCGACTCCAAAATCGCCTTCGAACATCGACAAGAGAACTCGCAAATGCACACAGAAAACTATACTGTACCAAAGATGATCGATCGTATCTTGTGGCAAACGTTTCAGTTTCCTTTTTCAAACAGTCACCTATCCTAACTTACAGTAACTGTACTATACATATGATGAAAACACACTTCAAGTGCCAGTAGAGAAATGATAACCTTCTTGCTACAAATTTACATGATAATAGCCTTTCCGTAATTTAACCAGACGTGAGAAAATACAAACTAACACCTGAAATCAATTACGTACTCTGTCATATCTCGAGGTGTATCCGATTTTTACGTAATTGCAGTATTTAGCATTAAACTTAAGTGATCGTTTAGTCAGCCTTTATTTTTAACGAATTAAAAACTGTTACCGGACATATCATGTACGCATTTCTTACAAAAATATGTTCTCTTTCATTTCGAATTTTCTTTACGGAACAGCAATTGACACGTATTACCAATTGACTCTGACATCGCCTTTGAATGTCGACGAGAGAACTCTCTAGTGGACATAGTGAGGAAATGATACCGAAGGTAATCGATGACGTGCAACATAATCGCTTGGATGCATAAATATCGGTAACTGAAACAATTGTGCGCGGTAAATCGCTCGTAATAACGGACGCATCAGTGATAGGGCTCTTGCTGTAACCAAGGATAATAGACAGTTTAATATAGGAATTTTGAAAGGACAGCAAAAAATTGTCATTATAACGGGGTTTTTGTCATATGCCGTACTTGCTATAGCGGACTTCTACTATATATTCCTAAAAAACATATTGTGCAATTTGCTTAAAAGAAAATTATTTTCTAACATATATTTATGAAAATATGGAGATATTATATTAAAGGCAGTAAAAGAGCAAATGATTTTTTAAAGTAACGACAGCAACAGAAAGTTTTACAGAATTTCAAAGGACAATTTCTCATGATTTGTGAACATATAGCATCCATTATTGAATGTTCATAGGCATTTCCATTAATATTCTACATCTGTTGTTGTAAAAGAAAACACTATCTCTTGGGAAGTCTTATAGAGATAGGAACATGCAAAGGAACACACGATAGGACGAACACAATGACAGTAAGTGCGGGAAGAGGGAGCGGAGTTTACAAAGATGTAGAAATTGTCCTTGTCTTTGTGTTTTCGTGTTTGTGCTTGTCTCCTCTGTCTATGCTCAATCTTCCCACACTGAACTGTCAGTGTGTTCATCCTATTACATGTTCCTTTTCGTGATCGTATCTATAAACGACTCGATATGGCACTCGTTTGTTCATTTCCAATACTTACCCAAGCTGTTGGAAAACTAACCAAGACCACACAAACATTTGAGGAACGAATCAGTTTACCTGCTGATTATTGTACTGCTGATCTGCTGGAGTGCCCCAACTATCTTGCTCTCCTACTTCTGTGAAAGCATCAGGTAGTGGAGGCGGTGGCATAGCAGGAGGCTGACTGCTTACCAATTCCTATAAAGAAAGAGCAGGTAGCCATCTTTGACGCTGCAGGAACAATCAATGAAAATATACTGTATTTAAGAACTTTTGTTTTATGCTGAATTTTGTGGTGAAAGGAAAGTAATGCCTTAGAAGAATAGATATAAATTTAATTTATAATACTTAAATATTTAATAACAGAATATATGTTTGAGAGATCCAAGGATACGAGAATTTATTTTATATCCTTTATTCGAAAAAATCTGGTAAGTAATGAAATAAAATCATACAGAATAATTAATAAACTGCTCCAGAATTTCAACAATCTGCAGGGCAGCAACCTAAATACATTGAGAAACAATTATGTCAAAAAACGAGGAAAACATACAAGTTTCTTTCATATTCGGCACCATGATGTAGTTTTGAGTTCAATCCAAGAGTCAGTAATAAGGAAAAGTATAACATTTTCAGGTGAGCGTAAAGTGTTGTATATTGCAATTTGGTGAAAGTGAGTCAATTGTAATCGTTCAGTCTGTGGTTCATACCATGTATCACAAAGACCCACCAACAAATAAAGGAACATGAGAGTGGTATAAAAAATTTGAAGATACTGGCTGTTTGTGTGATGCAAAACAATCAAGTAGTCAGAGTCTGAGTGATGCAAAACAATCAAGCAGTCAGAGGTCCTCATATGAACATGAAACGTGTGCGACAATCTCTTACCAGGAGCCCTTAGCAAATGACTTATTATGCAAGCAGAGAAACTGTAAAAAATGTACTCAACAACTGTCTTGTGATAACTTCAGAAAGACCTGTTTTCAAAATGCACTTGCTTGACCTACAGCAGGCACTCATTCGCCAAGATGAAAGGTTTAATTATCAACCCCATGTGGAACAGCAAGCGAAGATGGAGGAAATTGGGTTTACCAATAAACACGTGTTTTAGTGACGAGGTAATATTCTGATTTTACAGTATGGTCAGCTGCCAGAACGTGCAGATTTGAAACAGGGAAAATCCACACACAACAGTGCGACATATCTGTGACTCCCTGAAAATCAATGGGTTTTGAGCACTTTCATTTCCATCAGGGTGGACCCTTTTCTTATATTGGCAAGGAAGCTGCTACAGGCATGGACAAGTTGGAACAATGGTAAATATTGCAACAACAAGAAGATACTGATAATAGTGACTTTATTTTTCAACAGGATGTAGCACTACCACATTTTCATTCCAATGTACCTGAACACTATTCTTTCTGTTTTGTTGACCGCTCTTCAGAAAATGATTTTTACCAATGCTCCCCTCCAATCAAGGTACCATACTTGATTATGTACATTTTTTCCTTCTTGGATTATGTTTTGGATTGTATCCTTGCTTCTCCTCTGTCATAGAATTTGTCAATTCTGACAGCAAATCGAAGAGAGAATGCGTACTATCGACCTTAGTATGTTGCTAAGTGCGTGGCAGCCACCAAAGCCACCATCAACTCATCAAGGCCTAAACTTTCCGCAATCAAAGAATGCACCTTTCTCAGTGACAATGTTTCCTCAAGCTCCCATTGGAGAGAACACTTAGAGAAACTACCAAACAGGTATTAGCATATCAATGAGAACATCTTTGCTACAATTCCTAAAAATGATAAATAAAAACTTCAAGCAGCAATTCAACAGCTCAAAAACAACAAAGCAGATGGAATCCCTGCTGAATTTTTCAGAGAAGGCCATATACAAGTTAAACATAAGTGTATGCTTAACCCACCAACTCATTTGACGTGACATTCATATGAGCAACGGCCATGCTAGGCCTTCCATTCAAATGATGGGAGACATTCACACGCTACGCCACATCATATGTACTAGCTTATATTTTTAGCACCCCTGTAAGGGTTTCTCTTTTAGGAACTTCTACAAATAGAACACGAATGTGGCTTGTTTACAGTTCTCCTTCTAAAAACTTTCACTATTAACATTTCATCAGGTGCAGCCAATCTCCTAACCATGGCTCCAGGCATAGTAAAGGCCAGTGACGGAAATGCTGTTGCTGAGTTAATAGAAAGTGGTCTAGACAGTGATGGTGATTATGATAATACTGAGGGAGAGATTTTAAGTGAAAGTTACATTTCATCCGATACGAGTGACTGAAATTTTACCTAAAGCCCAGCATGTGAAAGCAAAATATAGTGAGTAGGTGTGGGTTAGTGGTTGTGACAAACAACCAGTTATTCATTACTCTACAGGCTCTCCAGGAATGTCAGAACAGAGATGAATATATACATAATTATTCTGTATCGGAGTTGTCTGTGTTTTTGGAGTTTATGGACCTACATTGCATGGAAAACAAATATTTACACTACGGAACAATTACAGGACCCAGACAGGAAAAAAAGAACAGATGATAAGGGGTTTAACAGTAATATCTCGGCTCATATTCCTTTCACCAATAAGAAGAAAAAGCCTTAGAAACAATGTGTTGTGTGTGCAAAAATAAAAGAAGAGAGACAATTTGGCAGCGCATAAATTGTGAAGTGCCTCTACATACACCCGAATATCTTGAGATCTACCGCACAAAATCTTTGTTCTGACGTCGCTGCTGGTGAGTACAATTATTTTGAATGCTTCACGAATGCATGAAAATTCTGGCTGCTGTTCCATTTATGGCATTTATTTCACAGCAGTGCACAGTAATTCTAAAAGGGTGGCTTACTCAATTTGAGGGAAATTTAAATCTGATTTATAGGCAAGCGTGCAGGACCATTAAACCTGAAGGGATTGGGTTATTACCAAATTCTTGAACACTGATATCACCTATGAAATGCTTGAAAAAGGTAGGCAAGACTCCATGTGGTAACTATCAAGAAATGTCACTACATTCAGTTGCTCGAAAATTACCCTACCACTTACGGCAGAATCCTTCCAGATATCCAGTGAAGTTGTAAACCCAACTAAGGCACAATGATATGGTGTGCAATGATATGCAAGGAAAAAATAAGAAATACAGCTTCTTTACAAGGGGATTTTAGATCTTGTCCATAAACCAAAAAGCTCTTTGTAGAGTCCTAGCTTTTAACTGTGTGTGCACCAAAATAGTTTGGCTGCTACACAAAAAGAGTGCTTCTGTTCTCAGCAGCAACAGACCTGGAGAGCCCTTTCAGATCACAACAGGTCTCAAGAAGGGATGTAGAACTTTGTTCTATATATCTGGAGACTATCCTGCATCCTGTTGAAGGAAGACTACCCTCGGGTGTGAAAATAGTGATGGTGAATAATTTAAACTTAGCAGACTATATTATCAAATGAAATATACAGAAAAAAATTTGTTCAAGCCCAGTTTATCTCACGCTGGGCTATTCATTCCGCAAGCATGCAGCTTCAGTCACGATGATGTTATGGTTACGTCACAGGCCGTGAAAGTCAATGCTAGGCGAAAGTCTGCCAGTTGGTCTCTATCAACGCGGTGATACCAGAGTTCAAAATGGTGGCAGAAACGAATGCAAAAAAGAGGGTTACACCGAGTCCGACTGCACAGAATCGGTGGGAAGAATGGCACTTTTGTGCAAGGTCTCACCAAGTCTGACTGCACTGAATTGGTGGGGAAAATGACACATTTGTGCAAGGAGGAAATAGTGCAAAGTACCTAGAGGCTCCATGCGTTAGTGGGAGAAATGCACCACCGCTCTGGGAATGGCAAATATTGTATGTTATGTGTCGCCACACAAATATCTGCTGTAGTCTCAATGTGTATTGCCATGGCTGACTAAATAATAACAGTGGGATTTCAGTCTTTTATGTGACAGCAATCGGCCATATTCTTCAAAATTTGAAAGAAGTGGTCATGTCGCTCATTTGCAACAAGAGTGTCTCAATTTATAATTTATGAGTTATTGGCATTGAAGGAAATGCTTTGAGGAGAACTTTTATGTGCTACAGCATCAGAACTCTACTTGCAATTCACGCCAGTAAAGAGCGGTAGTGTTGCTGTCGCACGCTTGAAGTCCTGCTGCTCAGTTTCTAGCAACACTGGCACATTTCAGTTGTGTTGTGACCACCATCATGTTATTGCCAGGGGATTTGCATCAATAAAGTTACATTTTTTGTTAGAACGTTTTAACTCCAGAAGAGTCACAGGTAAGAATATTGCTGTTTGCATCAATAATACACTATTTCAATATGCGACGTAGGGCCTAAGTGGACAGCTGAATGCTGTATACAAGATAGTCACAAATAAAAACATGGCGTTCTTGCAGCTAAGATGATGCCAGCCGAAACAGTCATATTTCAAATGTGACATTCTTGCAGCAAAATATCTCTCACTTCCGCTGTACCATCTTTACTTACGACGTTACTCCAACAAATCTTGTAATTCAATCGAAGACTTAGCTTTGAACTATACAAAAATATAACTTTTCTGAAAACAAACTGCAGACTTATAAAAACTAGTCTGTAATATCTTGATGTGTGACGTTACAAATTAGATAACACTAAGCCGAGGAGAGAAAATTGTAAAACTAGCCCTGGAATCCGTTGTAGATGGAAAATTTTTACCAGATAATTGTATGTCCAATATAATTAATGTTGTCAACTATAATTATTTATGGTGATGATTGACCACTGTTTTTATACTGCAATGAAGTTTCCCCCTTTCTCAGGAAATATTGCAGATTTTGGCCAGGAAGTTAATGATGGCAGCATTCATGATGGAAGTACAGAAATTACAGCTTCTGGGAGTAAACATATGACGGCAACCACCAGTACTATTTCCCCCTCCTCATCATCAACATCCGATTCTTCGTCATCAGGCGGTGAATGTAGCACCAGTGAATCATCATCTGAAGACTGCGATGTACAAGCTTTAAGAAGACAGTAACATATGGGAAGAAGATGGTCTTGGTGTTGATAACATAATGACTGACATACCGGTCGCTTTTGAGAGTGGGCCTTCTTCCTCATCTAGTACTCTACCCTGGAGGAAATGCGATTCCAGTTTGAGAGGAAGTGACATGAAGATTTTGACTAGTCCAATGAAAAGGGGTGTAAGACATAAACGTAATGAAAAAATGGTACAAGAATATTTTAAAAGACGCTAGAAAATTTGGGAAAGCATACGAAATGCGAACAAAGGACAAAAATGAAAGGGAAGAGAGGAAAATTAAACCTGTGTGTTCAGATAAATGTAAGTTAAGATATTTGACAATGTTTAGTGAGGAGGATCGCTTAAAACTCTTTTCTGGATATTGGGTACAGGGCAATGTTGATAAGCAAAACAATTCATTAAGAAGAGTATGCAGGAGATCGATCAATTGCTGATATCGATATGTGCGTGTAGACGGGAAAAGACCTCAGCGAAGAAATACAGTAATGAGGTTTATTTTCATCTAAATGACAAACATGTCTGAGTCTCCAAGCTATTCTTTGTGAATACTTCAGACACAAAAAGTCATCCTATACGTACAGTGCTAGAGAAACAGAACAAGGTTGCAAGTGTTCTTATGGAAGGAGATAAACGAGGGAAGCATGTTAAGTAGCCAAAAATTGACAAGACTACAAAAGAAGGAATCAGACAATTCATTAACTCTCTACCAAAAATTGAGAGCCACTACACCAGGGGAAATACGTCCAAACACTTGATTGATGATTGAAAAGTAAACATATAAAGAAGTGGTGACAGAAGATACAGTACCATTGTTGCAGTTTACAATTTCCAAGCAGTTATGAACCTGCAGAAAGGTAACATACCAGTCTTCTATCATAAATTGAAATTAAATATTCTGAACTTCACAATCTACAATTTGCTAAACAACTCCTGTGAGGATAACGTGTGGGATAAAAGCAATGGACATAGAGGTTTGAACAAACTGGGGACGTGTGTACTTCGATATTTGAGAGAGAAATCTAGCGAAAATAAGGAAAAGTCCTTTTATTTTACTCTGACAACTGCACAGGGCAACAAAAAATAAATGTATGATTGATGTGTATCTCAATGCAGTCCAGTTCCTGAATGTTTAAAAAATTATGCACAAATACCTTATAACAGGGCACACACAAAACAAAGTTGATTCAGCCCACTCCATGATAGAACAAAACGTAGAACGTCTATTGAAAAGCGAGTATATAGATACTCGCCAGGAACATTTACCTCCACTATTAGAACTGCAAGAAAGGTTGGACAACCGTTCCATGTAAACAACATGTCCTATGATTATTTTTATGACATGAAACAGTTGCATTTGGGTACTGGCTGAAGTAACATGGGAGCTGAAAAAATGTCTGAACCTGAAAGGATGTATGAAAAATGATCTGATGGATTTGGTGCATAAGAATTACATTCCAAAGTACTACCAGCTTTTCTATGACATTTCGTAAATTTCTAGCAAAGAGATGCAAGTCAGAAAAGTTTTTTATAATATTTTATAATACAGTGTTGAACTTTTCATTTAAATGGTTAAAAAATGTCCATAAAATGCATACTGCTTATATTTCAATGTTACTATATTGATACAACTTGAAGTAAATTAATTCTGTCTAGTGACAATAACGTCCTATTAGAAAATAGTACTTAACTTGGGTATGGACTTCAGCAGCAAAACTGCCCCTAGTCTGACAGAGGGTACTATAGAGGACTGTAGGAAATGACACTGCATTTATTGAGCTATTATTGTATAGAATAATATTTGTAAATCTCCATTCCATTAAATTATTCAACAAATATATTGTGAAACATCTACCTAAATAAGTTACAGCACTTGTAAACCTTTAAAAGTCTCTCCTGAAAAATCATGAATTTTGAGTTGTGACACACTTGTCGCAAATGAGCAATGTATTGAATTTTGAAAAAATACAGTTTGCAGGAAATAGCAACAGAGTAATAACTACTAATGTGATATGGGAAATATTGGTTCACTAGATACCCTACCATTCACAATAGAGACAACGTTTTGATTTGTGTATTAGTAGTGGTGATAGTGAGATTAATGTTCATGTATATACTCAACAATGCTGTCTTCAGAAAAATATTTTAGGCCTATTTCTAATACGATATCATGTTAGCGTAGGTTAATGCTGCTAGGGAGGCAATTAATTGTTCCTGGGAATGCCCTGCATCAGAGAACTCTAAGCATATTTCAGCTGTTATTTATGCAGTTAAATGAGAACGTGTCACCTCGCAAACTGATGATGAAGATTATTGTTTATAGCGGCCTAACATCGAAGTCATCGGCCCCTAATGGTACAACAAGAGACCAAATGCAATGACAATTTAAAAGTACAAAATTCATCCACTGACCAGAATTCAAAACGTAATGATTAAGAATGAAGGAATGAATATGAATTTAAAACTATCAGTGGATCCAACCCGCAATGCCTCACCTGACCAGAAACAATATTATGGACCAAGGGACTGTTTCCAAAGCACAATCCTGAATCGATGATGCTTCTTGTCTAAAGGAGTTGAATATCCATGTCAACGGTCCCTCATAATGGCACTTACCGCTAGTAAAGGAGAACCATGGTATTGATTGAAGCTTGTTGTTTAAAGGGACCTAACATCTAGGTCATCGGCCCCTAATGGTATGAAATGAGACGAAATGTAATGCCAAATTAAAAGCCCAAAATCCTCCACTGACCACAATTCAAGACGTGAGGATGAAGAATGAATGGATGGATATGAATTTAAAACACCGAGCTCGATAGCTGCATTGCACGTTATAAATTTCATATTAGAGCCCGTATTGTCAAAGTATCAACTTGTGAAAAATTTAGATTTTATAATTCCACCTTTACAATACTGTAATTGTCTTTATTAAAAAGACTACATTAAATTACACTCATGAAACATGTTTCGTCCTCTTATAGGACATCATCAGTCACAAATACAAATACATAACATTAAAAATAAGGTGAGGACACATTAAAATAAGTAAATGCAAAGTCTTTGTATCCTGTGATGCGACGTGATAGCATCTTGTCAATCTTCAATGTTAAAATGGTGCGGCGTGAACATGATATGAAGCATGAAGTCCAATTAAAATCATATGTTAAAACTGTTGTTCAAAACAACGAAATGTGAATTATAAAACACCGTAAGTGGTTATGCAAATAAAATTATGTGCATATTATACATAAAACAGTGTTGTGATGATGCCACATTATAATAGCTTTCTTGATTAGGAGGTGGAGTTATACTGATACAAGTTGAACCTGATTATGTGTTGACAATAGGGGCCTAAAAAAAGAGAAAGAAAATATGAATGAACTGAAGAATAAAATTCCGTTAAAATGTGAACTAAGTGCCCATCCAGTCACTCGCATCCTTGCCTGTCCTACGTCGACTACTCCACCTCAAGTGTTAAGGCTAACTGAGTGACGTCCTCGAAGGTCGTTGAGGACTGACTGTGAGGGGAGGTTGAGGAGTTTGACATAAGGGGAGAGGCGTGAGGTAATGTATTACTCACGCGCCTTTGTGAAAAGAATTTATTGATTAACTCCTCGAAAAGTATATTGATATCCTCCGATATCTCATTAAGATTATAAATCGGGTTGCATTTTTTATCAATATTTATAAAGATGTTTTCTAAAATATTCAATAGATTTCCTTTCTTACATAAATGGAGAATTTGAAGGTCATGTTGTATGCCCGTGAATGTATGATATCGTCCATATGAGAACCAAATGCTGAGAATCTGCCGTACTTTGATGCATTAACATGTTCATTATACCTTATGTTAAAATTGCGGACTGTCTGTCCAATATAACTGGCGGGACACCGCTGGCACTTTAATTTGTAAACACCTGATTTCTGAAATTTGCTATTGCCATTATTGATAGTGTGCTGATTGAAGAAAAGATGAGCGTTGTTATTGGTTGTTTTAAAAGAAACTTTCATATTAAGTTTCTCGAAAACATTCGTGATTTCATGTATTTTACTGTGACTATAAGTAAAAAGGGCGTAACTATTTTCTTTCTTTTTGGTATCCTTGGTTAATGTGGAAAATGATTTTTTCTCAATTTTGCTAATAATTTTATCCACAAATTGCCTGTTGAACCAGTTTCTTTTTTCTATAGAATAAATAGTATCCAATTCATTTTTACGATCTGCTTCTGACATGGGTATATTATAAGCTCACTGTAAAAGGAGGCCCTCCTATGTGCTGCTGGGTGTACGGAATTTTCTTTAATTACGTTTGCCGTTTGAGTAGGTTTCCTAAATATTTTAAACCTAAGTTTATTAGAGTCATTAATAATGGTAATGTCAAGAAAGTTTAATGCTTTCTTATTTTCACGTTCGAAAGAAAATTTAATCTGTGAATCCATATTGTTTACTTGTTCTAATACCTCCTGTCCATTAGTAATGCTATGGTCAATTATTGTAAACGTATCATCTACGTATCTCAGCCAGGAATAATAAGCAATCATCGCATGGAGAAGTAGCTGCAGCAGCTAGAGATAACTTGAACAAATTAATTCGTTCAAATCATGATTTTGAATTCATCAATCTTATAAAAGACGTATTGTGGTGAAAATGTATAAGACATACAATTTGACCTCACTTTGTCCAAATGTCTTCATTGAAGTACGCATCTATCACTTCTTGTGACGTAAAAAGATCATTTTCTGTGCTTGAGAAGGTGCTGACAGATAAACGGATGGGCTTAAATCAAGAAAATTTGGAGAATTTATGGTAGTTTTTGTACAATGTTTCAAAAGGAACTGAATTTTGATAGTGCATATTTTCCAGTTTATTGTGCATGTTTTGCCATATGATAGTGCATGAATGCATGCATATTTTGAGATTTGATAATGCATGGAAATCTGGGCTCTAGTTATCACAATGTACATATAGTTTACTCTATTAGTTTTTATTACTTCATAAGAGGGTAATATTCCAAGACATCCGATAGAAAAGTGTAATTATTTTAGGCTGATGATGATGACCTAAATTGAGGTCAAAACTAGTACCTAGGAACACATTATGATATAAGCATAGGCATTGCAAATAATGTATAGTATTGAATAGGTGGAATAAAATGTTTTATAACTAATTATATTCATGATCTCAGTTCAATACGGAACTGAAAATGAAATTTATAACCCATGATGAAGTTCAAGGTTTCCAAATTTGTACTGACGAAATATCACCCTTGTGTTGTATACATATTTGTGCTAAATTTATGTCCCCTATATTGCCATATTCACCAAACTTACAAATCCGTCCAATACTCACATATTGCAGTTAACAAAAATCTTCCTGTTTGCCTCATGGTTTCCCTTTCTTATACGAGGTTTGTCCGGAAAATACGTATAAAAGTTGAATAATAACTTTATTTGACAATTATTCAGGTATTACAATATGGTCTCCTTCAAAGTACTCTCCCTGAGACAAGATGCACTTCTGCCAACGCCGTTTCCACTGTTGATAACATTGTTGAAAGTCTTCAGTTGTGATGCTGTTCAGTTGCCGTGTCGTTTCTCCCTTGATGGCTTCCACATCACCCAAGTGCCACCCCCGAAGCACCATTTTGCATTGCGGGAACAGGAAGAAGTCACAAGGGGCTAAATCGGGTGAATAAGGCGGGTGGTCTGTCACGGTGATTAAGCTTCGGGCCAAAAACTCACGCACAACGAGCGACGTGTGAGCGGACGCATTGTCGTGATGAAGGATCCACCTGCCCCCCCCCTGTGCCAAATCCGGTCGAACTCGGGCCACACGAACTCTGAGACTTGATGTTGATGCGCTGTTCCTCAATCAGAGAGAGCTCCATACCGACGGCAGGTGAAAACGGGTAACTTTCAACAAGCAGCCGCACACTGCTACTGACACGCAGAGCTCTCTGACTCGAACTGAGCGTTGAGAAGATTGGCGACAACAGCAGTGCCACCTGGCGGCGCCTCCACGATACGTGATACGTCACCCCGACGGATTTATACGTATTTTCCGGACAAACCTCGTATAATGCCTTCCTCTCCAGCAACTGAAGGCATCCTCCCTCTCAAGTCTTAATGTAATGGGAGTTATTTTAATTTCCCATCCATCTTTCTAAATGTTTACATCTGTTATTACCCCTCCTACCCTTTTGTCACTTCCATGGCCCTCTTCACCCTTTACCTTCTCCTCTTTGTATTATCACCTGTAGTCTTCATCCTCTCATTTTCTTCGATCCCTAAATCTAGATTTTGTACTATTCCCCAAATGTTTTGTGGAATCACTTCCCTGCGCTACTCAACTCATGTTCTAAATTCCGTATTAACTCGTATATTAGACCACCCCCTGGATTCTCGAGATGAAGAAAATGAAAAATAAATAAATCTCACGCACAGGACACGCCCAACGTAATTTGTCAGAGAAGAACAGCGATTCCGCTTTGAAGCGGGTACAATTCTTACTGCAGTTCAGAACACATCGCGCAAATTTGTGAAGAGTTCCGTCCGTACGACCCTTGCAATGAAAACATGCGTCGAAATCATGTGGTACATCTATGTTTCGTAATTAAGAAATATCCGCCTCCGTAGCGTAGGCCTACTGGCGCTCTGATGCCATTGCACAAATAGGTGAATAATTTTGTGTCCGACCCGCGCAATGCAAACATGCACCAGTCATGCATTTAAGAATGTCTGCCAGCGTAATGGTTAGCACAATTAGCTGCCATTCTCAGGAGTCTGAGTTTGATTCCCGGTGCTGTACTGCAGAAGATTTACGAATGGCAGGAAGGTTGATATCCGGTAAAATAAGGTACATGTAACACATGTAACAGCCCTCCAGTCTTAAAAGAGATGCACTACCTCAGGATGAGGAAACAAGTTTATTTTACTTGAGAAATATTCACAGTTGTAGCTATTAACATAACAGGCAAGATAATTAACAAAGTGATCGTTTAATATCTCTTAACTCGGGCCAATAAAGGTATTTTTTGGATAGAAGCAAGCTTAAAATGTGATAAAACCTATCCAATAATAATGTTTGTTTTACTCGCCAACGTATCTAACAAATAATAATAATAATAATAATAATAATAATAATAATATTGATTTTATGTCCCCACTTACTCTTAATGATTTTTGGAGACGCCAAACAAAACATACTAGCGTAAGCATTAATAGAAAAATGGAGACAACGAACATACAAAATTAAACCTTATGATTAAAAACACATTACCGCCACACCTGTGGATATTCCATAAATGCGGCAAACTTTCTTGTTATTTTATTCTTTATGTTGTGGAACTTCTGGCACCACCTGGGTGACAGCATACCTAACCTAAACAATGCTGTCTCTTATCTCAATTACAGCTGTTTAAGTAAATCCTGATGTGATAAATGTAGAGAACAAGCATGAAATTAAAAATAAAGGTCTGACTTTTAACAGCCGCAGTTATCAAAAGAATGCTTCCAGTTACTATGTACTACATTCGGAAATACAACTCGTAACATACGCTAGTTATCAGCTGGTTGTTTGATACGCTTTGTACAGTACAGCTTTATTTGGAAGGAGTGGCTTCTGCTACATATACACCAACTGGGAATATCAGAGACCATCTCTAGAAGCCATTTGGGAATAGATTCACACTGTTTGGACTCTATAGTCGGGAACAACACTATTTTTAAAAGGTTCAAAAAGACGGGACATCAAATGCTCTCTATTGCAGTGCATGGGCAGTAGTGATGGGTAGCTCGTGAACGAATCATTCAAAATGAATGCTTCACTCCTATTAAGTGTGAACTAACCACTCAGTTTCAATTAACTGGTACTTCAAACACTTCACAGTTCTCACACTTCATATCATTCACAACTCATTTGATTCGTCTGTCACTCGCTCACTTGCTCTCTTCCCCCCCTCTGACTATCTGAGTCATTAATTTCCTCCTTCATTCCCAGTCCCATCCTACCTGTCAACTGTGTTATTACACCATTAAAGATATATACAAAGACACTGACAGTCTGACAGAGTGAGCACAGCAAATAAAACGCTTACCTTGTGAAAATGGAAGTAAAAAAAGGTGTTGAATCCACAGCCAAAAGAGTACCTTCGTTGCAGGAGTGTTTATAAAAAACACAACACTTAATTAAACAAAACTGCATTTGGGGAATAGACTAATTTAATAAAAATATAAAAATGAACAGACTTTGTATCACTTCTTAAAAGTAAATAATGTGTTGAAACCACCACATCCGAAAGAGTATCCTCCTTGTAGGAATGTTTATCACATACACAATACTTACATAATTAAACAAAATTTCACTTTGGGGAATAGACTAATGAAATAAAAAAATAAAAATGAGCAGACTTTTCATCACTTCTTAAGAAAATGTTTAGAGATTTCCATTTAAAAACATTATTTGTTCCACTCTTTTCCCACTCAGGCAATTCTTTCTGTCTGTTATAAGGTGTCCGGCCTTCGAGAACACATTTTCGCAATGCGTGGAAGTTGCAACAATACACAGCCGCATTTTAGCAAGTTCAAAGAGTGCTGGGTACACTGACTGCTGTTCAGACCACCACTGAAGTGGATTTCCTCGCCTCTGTAGGGGTTCCTGCAAATACAGTATTTATCCACTTCCACTATGGCAGCAGCTCTAGAGTGTGGACTACTCTGCAGCCTGGGAACAACCTCATCAAATTCAACACAGAGACAAGAAGTAGATTTGCAATTGAAACTGGGTTTTCTGCAGTGGCATTGGATGTATCCAACATGTATCCTCACAGTACCCGATCAGGTATTTTTTTTTTTGCTTGCTCAGCACGAGTTTTTGCCAGAAAATCCATGTAATTAGAACCGGTGGTCCAATAAAGTTGCTTCTGCGAAAATGTTTTGTTTTTCCTATTGCAAAATCGCTGATTTAGCTTTTTCACTAACGTCTCGGCCATCTGTTTCACATCACCACAAATTTCAGTGTTATTAGCAAATCTGCAACACCATCTTTTCAACGAACGGCTGAGGAATATAACTTTTGAAGCAATGACCAGCCTTTCACTGCTCATTTCCTCAGCACAATCTTTGAAAATTTTTAACACTTTGCAGGCTTGTGTTATGCTTGCAATGTCGTCTGTGGTCAAATCTGGAATATCAGGGTAATTTATGGTTACAACTGACATCAGGGAATTCTTGACATGAACTATTCTTTGTAGGATATCAAAGGTTGAATTCCACCTTGTGATAGTACCCTGTTTTAACATTAGGACTAGCTCTTTCAATTGTTCCTGCATCTTATTCAGCTTCATGCCGGCCTGCAAACTTCTTTTAAAAAATTCAACAATTTTCTTCACTTTGCTCAGAAAGGGTTGAATGAACCCATACTGAACAATTAAATTTAGGGTGTGTGCAAAACAGGGGATGTGTTTCCAGGCTGTGAGTCGTATTGCTGCCTCAATATTAGGAGCATCGTCACTAAATACACGCACACACACACTACTTTCTTCACTGCCCCATTCCAAAATAACACTTCGCAGTTCTTCAGCGAGGTTTTCTGAAGTTCATCTTATGTCGTACTTAAACCACTCTAGGAGGGACGATTCCAGTTCATATTTTGCAGTCACTGACAAGTAGCTCTCATTTTTAACTGGTTTTGGTTTTCACTACTTCCTTTGTCATAGCGTATTGTTATTGGAGAAGTGTGTTGGAAATGGTCTTCCGCACAGGCATTCTATAAGCCCCATTCACTTTACATAGGAACTTTTGAAAATGTTTCCTCTCAACTATGCTAAAGGGCAAATAATCTTTCACCACAGTCTCTAGGAGTGCAAAATCTATTTCCTGATTTCTTTCGTTAGACAGACGCTTTGCAAAAGACATAGTGTTCCTTGATTCTTGGGACGGATTACTGTTGTTGAAGTGGCACTGTTATCCCGTGGCACTGACCGCTGTTCGGTGCTGGCAGTTTATGTTGGGTGTGGATCATGCTGGTTATCTTCTGGAGAAATACTGACAGGTGCAGTACTAAAGGTGCTAAACGCCTGGCAGATAAAGACACTATTGGGTGCATCATGCGAACATGACGAGCAAGATTAAATGTTCTTCCTCCTTTGTACAAAATTTGCTTCGCACAAAAGTTACACTTAGATTTCCCATCACCTAAATCGGGAAGAAACCTCAAATTTCACTACTTTTCCATGATCAAGAGTTGCTAGCCATTGTATAACAGTGAAGAGATAGAAAAACTGCTTTCGGAATACAAGAAAGAGGGATTTTACCTCAAATGACATGACAATTTACTTTTTGAATTTGAAGGATTATTATTCCTGACAAAAATAAAATTGAAAAGAAAATTGATGAAAGATTCATCAAGGTACGTAAATAGACATTGACAGCAGCGGAAATCATATTAATTCTATTTTGGATTGAATTTTAAGAGGAACACAATGTTATGATATTATAAATATCGATCATAACCCTGGTGTTTTCTGTCAGAGTACAGCTAAAAAGGTATCAATCACATGGCAGATAAAGACACTGTTGAGTGCATCATGCGAATAAGACAAGCCTAGATTGAATGTATTTCCTTCGTTATATGAGACAGGTTTCTCTATTTATCTTTTCCCTGTCCCTATCAACCATCATCTAGATGCTGTAAACAGGTAAGCCATTTGGTGTTCGTAATTACATACCTCTGCCATCTGTTGGTACTACTATTACGTATTATGAAACTTTATTGAGTGAGTGAAATACTGTGAACAAAGTCGCTGCTGAAAGACATACTCAGCAGCTTCATCAGGCTTGATTACTTCATGAACGAACTACTTCATTTGAATGATTCACAGCAAAGAGTGTGAATAGGTGAAGTAGTTCAGAGGAATGAAGTGGTTCAACCCATTGCTAATGGGCAGCATCAAAGAGAATGAGTAGCAGTGAAGATGACGTCACTTGGAATGATCACACGCCGGTAGCTGGGAAGTTGGCGGCACTAAATGATAATTCAAATGAAAGCAGTGATCAGGTATACTCAGGTTTACTGTGTGGTGAAAAGAAATGGAGTATGGCTTTTAGTGCCGGGAGTGTCCTAGGACATGTTCGCCTTGCCAGGTGCAGGTCTTTTGTTTTGACTCCCGTAGGCGACCTGCACGTCATGATGAGGATGAAATGATTATGAAGAAGACACATACACCCAGTCCCTGTGCTTGCGAAATTAACCAATGATGGTTAAAATTTCCAACCCTGTCGGGAATTGAACCCGAGACCCCTGTGACCAAAGGCCAGCATGCTAACCATTTAGCCATGGAGCCGGACTACTGTGTAGTAGGCCTACTGCTCAACTGACAGAGACAAATGACTGGCCATTAAGTTATTTTGTATCAATATTGCATAAAATAGTAATACGATAAATCATATCATGACAGATCAAGGAAGAATTTTTAAAAGGTTCGTTACAGATGATGCATAGCAATCTTTGATAAGTAACAATTGATTTGTGAGATACACATATTAATTAAACAGAACAGATGTTTTCCATCCAAGATGAACATGAATGTAAGAAGAAATACAAAGGAAAATACAGGTAAAGGCAATTAACAGGACAGTAAGAGACTCCAAAATAATCACCAATGTAGAAGTATCCACAAGGTAAAATGAGATTTATACAGAATCAAGCAATAGCGTAGGAATAGACCTAACTCAAAAACACTGCATTGTACAATTCTTGTAACCAAATTCTAGAGGCAGTCAGTGTTGAACAGATACATTACACCACTTAGGATACAAGTTCAAAATAAGACATCTTCACAGTAAAGAGATATAAACAGAGTTGAAATATGAAAGTTTTGTGTGTACTCTATCCACGCGTTCTTACAGGGTAGGATTATTATAAACAAGAGTTTTCAAGACATGCCAGATACTTACTTCTACATATGCTGCAGGAAAAAGTCCTGTTTGCCCCATCTGGTTACAGCCTTCCCACCAACCATCACCTACATTTTGGCGAGTGAGTGTAAGAATTTCTCCAGGAACTATTGATAGTTCTGCTGTCCCAGGCTCCCCATTGAATTCATAGAGAGCTCGCACCTGTGAAGGACAGAATATGGAACTCTTAGAATCCATAATGGAAAAAAAAAAAATTATCCAATAATTCTTTAAGAAACTGATCTGATATAAAGAGCAACTAATCAAAATATACGAACAGTTAATTCTTCACACAAGCATGTATTTCTTAAACAATATCTGAGCAGAATGTAAAAGATTAAAACAAAAATTATTCAGTGAAAAATAAAATATGCATAGGGAATTAAAGATACTATTCGTATCTCAAAAGATGCTTTTATTCAGGGACAAGTTAGAATATAAAACCCATTATAATTTTATTTCTACCGGGCGAGTTGGAGGTGCGGTTAGGGACGCGCAGTTGTGAGCTTGAATCCGGCAGATAGTGGGTACGAACCCCACTGTCAGCATCCCTGAACATGGTTTTCCATGGTTTCCCATTTTCACACCAGGCAAATGCTGGGGCTGTACCTTCATTAAGGCCACGGCGCTCCTTTCCCACTCCTAGGCCTTTCCTATCCCATCATAGTCATAAGACCTATCTGTGTCAGTACGACATAGAGCAAATTGAAAAAAATATATATATATTTCAGTGCTGAAGTGTGATGTAACAACTCAAGAGACTACAAGTGAAAAAATTCCCCAAAAGAAGAAATCTTTCTTTTTTTGCTATTGGCTTTATGCCGCACCAAAGCCAATCTATGGTGTTATCACATAAGAGTACTAACCACAGGGACTGGTACTATCCCGTGGTGTTCCTCATATAGTGGGTACTAATCATAGGCGAGAACCATGGGTTCCCTCATCGCATGGTGTCGCTCATATAATGCTACTAATCACAGGTACTGTAAAAGCCGTCATGCTCTCGTTTGCTACTAATCACAAGTAGTTTACGGTTCTAATTTGATCATCCCTTGGTCGCTCCTTTTAGTCGCCTCTTACGACAGGCAAGGGATACTGTGGGTGAATTCTTCGTCTGTGTCCCCCACCCACAGGAGGTTGCGTGTTTGGTCCGCGAGAGGTAATTTATTTCCCAAGTCCACCGGCAAGCCGGTTAGGACCCCCCTCTCCGCCACCTGGGAGTATCACCTCTCCCACTACTACGCCAGCAAAAATCCATTATGTTTGTCAACTAAAATTAAATTAAAGAGAATGAATGACCTCTACATTTACACACCTGATAGGGCAGTATTTCTATACAGGAACAAGTAAGTTTAGGAGTTACTAATTCCGGTAAATCCACAGTCAACACCTTCCAGATACTTGCTCATCATCATCATCATCATCATAATAATAATTACCATCATCATCATCATCATCTGCAGTTTCCAGCTGTTTTCCAGGCCTGCTTATACCTGTTATAATTTTGTAGCTCAGATTTCATTTCAGAACGTCCCACACTTTTGTTTTCGAATGGTGTCTAAGGTTTCCAGGAACACACTTGAGTTCACATTTCACTATCTTAAACATTTCCAAAGAATCTCTGAGCCACAAGCCAATGGCTTATAGCTTTTTACTTGATTCAAATATGATTCTGAAGTGTGTAATGATAACTGTCTGATCCCTCGAAATGTTCCATTGTTGAACACGTCTGGCCTGTTGAACAGCAGTCCATCACTGACATCAAAACCCTTCTATCATTCCTTTTATTCTACCAAAATGCTGACCTGAAAGAGTGTGGCTTCAATCTAATTTCTCCCATTGCAAAAGAACTGGATCAGGAGTAAGAGGTGTGTCTGGCAAGCGCTCCCTGTAAGCCCCTCTCCTAAGAGGCACTTTCAGAAACACTTTCTTCGTGATGGATACATTAGCTTGCTGAAAACAGGAAACTGTGTTTGTATTTTTTCTATCACCCCATTATAGCTCATGTCCAACGAATCAAATTCTTGTAAAATACCTTTAGCAGTATTTTCTAACACTTCACATGAGATGAGATATGAAGTTCTCGGTTCATCTCCACACAACTTCCTGACTAACATCTTTACTATGTACATGTCACAAGCATCCGTAGTCTACAGCTCCCCAAAGAAGACTGTTGTGTAACTCTCCTAAGATTGCTTCGACCACTGAATTATAGCACTTGTCCAAATGTGTAGATTCTTTAAGAATAGGCCGGTTGCAGTATTTTTCCAGAAAACCACAAAAATAAGCGTTGTTCAATTTATTCACAGAATGTCTGCTGCAATCACTGTGTGACACAGATCGGCTCATCATAAAGAATATGACCGTTCTTCTGTCAGAGAAGTTTGTTTCTTGTTACTGTTACCCACTTGCTTAGCATTTATGAGAGCTCTAGTATTAGTGTGTTGTAGAAGCTGAAACTTTTTCTTTTGCAAGGAACCTACTTTTCACAGATTCAACAAAAAATTACTTTACCAACTGTAGTATAATCTGCATCACCTACAGTCAAGCATGTTACAAGATAACTTTTACTGCTCTCCTGTTTTGGCATCGTCTGTGCTTAAAAATCAAATTCGTGAAAGCAGTAAGATGGTCTGTTGTCCAACAATCCTAAGAATATCAAGACATTAAGTATAAAAACTGTTTACACCGACTTGTGTAATGCATAACCGTCTGTTTCGTTTGATTGTATCGATTATTGAATGGTGAGCAACTGAGTACTAGAATATGTTTGCTAAGCAGAAAACATAACTCATTTAAAGCTGCTCCCTATAGCTCACAGGAGTCAAATCTTGCACACTGTAAGTGCAGTGCTCATGCTAGAAATACCTATGAATGCTGGCACAAGTTTCTTCCCCTCAATCTGCTTGTACTTCCCCACGTAGCAGACTCAGGGCTGTACACGCCCACTTATGACAAGGTCCAATTACCCGTTATGGCCCGGAACTAATGGTAGAAAAATCACATATACAGGCAGTGGAATAAGGATTGACACAGTAATTTGTTAGTGTGTGTTTGTATTTGTGTACTTTTGTATCAACATGATTGCTGAAGAGGTGCTACTTCAACCAAAGCCTATTTTTTCTGTTAAGTGTACAAAAACATGATGTTCTCCTACAGAAGCGATATAGTAGCAGGTAGTCTTCTTCTTCTTGATCATCATCATCATCATCATCATCATCCATTCTCTTTTCCAGATTCTCTCTGGGCAGGTTACTGTACCAAAGCCCTCCACCATACTTGATCTTTCCACCATTCCTCTTCTAGTACTTCAATGCTATCGACTCCTCTATTTGCAATACAGTCCACAACAGAGTTCCTCCATCTCATACTAGGCCGTAACCTAGGATTCTTTGCAGTCTCCGTATCCATGAATGTTCTCTTTGGTATTCTCTCTCCTGGCATTCTCATCATGTGTTCAAACCATTTTAGCTTTGCTATATCAATCTCTTCTTGTCTTTCCCTGTATGCTCCTCAAGAACCTCGTTTCAGCTGCTTGTATCTTATTTTGGTTCCGCTTACTCAACGTTCAGGCTGCTGAAGCAAAGGTCAGTAAAGGTTTATAATAGGACGAGTATAAAACCTTCTTGCACTTCATTGCCACATGTTTGTTCCATACAATGTCTCTCACACACTGGTAGAAACATGCAGACTGATGTATTCTTAAATCGATTTCTCCATCCAAATTTCCATATTGTGACATCATGCTGCCAAAATATTTAAAAATTTTCACTACTTCAAGAGGTTTATATCCTACTTTTATCACTCCCCTGGATTTTCTGTTACCTCTTGTCATGATCAAAGTTTCTTCTCACAGTACTAATCTTCATTCCAAAATTTATTCATCATTCCATAAGTCAACTTGTCTCTGTACTTCCTCTTCATTATCTCCCCAAACTACAATGTCATCAGCAAAGAGCATAGACTTTACTTGCTCGCCCATCCTGTTCTCCTTGATATTATGTACAATTCTATCATGATGATAATGAAGAGTAAGGGAGACAATACGCTTCCCTGTCTTAACTCTGTCTCAACTCTGAACCACTCAGTTTGACCCACTTTGGTTCTAACACAGCTTTTGCAATTTTGATACAATGCTATTACCATCTGCATTGTTTCATTCCCAATCTCTGCCTCTATCAATGCTTTTCATACCAAATTCTTTGGAACACTGTCGTATGCCTTTTCAATATCTAGAAACGTTACTACCATGTCCTTTCCATATTCCCAATACCTTTCCATCATTTGACGCAATGTAAATATTGGGTCAAATGTGGACCTGCTTCTTCTGAATCCATGCTGGTGTTCTGCCACTTTTCCCTCTACTCTGTCTCTTACTTGTTTATCCAAGATTTTTTCAAGGATCTTAGCTGTATGAGGTATCAGTGTCACTCCTCTGTAATTATCACATTGCTTCCTGTTTTCTTTCTTGAAAATTGGTATAATGACCCCTTACGTCCACTCTTTTGGAACAGTCCTTTCTCTCCATATCACTCGGAAGAGTCTACACAACCACTGCAGACCAACTGCTCCTGCTGCTATTATCATTTCTATGGTGACCTCGGCAGCGTAGTATTCGGGATTCTGCTTTGAAACTTTTCATAGGA
Organism: Anabrus simplex; assembly: GCF_040414725.1. NCBI lineage: Eukaryota > Metazoa > Arthropoda > Insecta > Orthoptera > Tettigoniidae > Anabrus > Anabrus simplex. Next base: position 672,485,413 of record NC_090266.1, on the reverse strand, counting down.
GAGTTGAGAATGTTAAGCCCCTTTTAAAGAAAAAATATTTTGTACTTCACTGCTTATGGCAACCATTAACGTAATGGTACATAGTACACGATGATTATGGCGCAAGTTGTTTCGCACACTTTACGCAACCGTCATATTGAACTCATTTAACTACGTATGTCCTTATTTGAAAGTATGTGCATATATTGTATGGAGTACCCTAAACATGAATGTGCAATGTACACCTCTCCAGGCTTGCGCTGTCTGATAACGTCCTGAACTAGCACACGTAACAGCTCTTTCACATGAACGTAGAAATGTTGGTCAACTCGTGACATTGATATGCCTGCTATGGAACATTAGGCCACTACACCTCAATGAAGCAGAAAATATCTCCCTCCGGAGTATCAGTAAACTTCAAATCTATTTCCGTAGCATTACTCTCCAGAAAGTTATTTCATTACCAACGCCACCCTTTTAAGAAAAATTCACATTCCGTTACCTCTTTAAAATTCCATGATTAACCCAATAACTACTCAGCTGGTGGTTTATCTGTACTGACCCCATACAGTCACCAATTAGTGAATTCTCAGAAGTGTAGGTTAAGAAGCGACACCTGCAGTGTTTTCTAGCTGCATTTGCCTGATGACAACACAGTTACGGTACTTGTTCCAATAATTAGTAATTATGTTATTTGCTTTACGTCCCATTAACTATCTTGTGGTTTTCGGAGACACCAAGGTGCTGCAATTTAATACCGCATGACTTCTTTCACATGCCAGTAAATCTACAGACATGAGGCCGATGTATTTGAGCACCTTCAAATACCATCAGGCAGAGCCAGAATCAAACCAGCCAAGTTGGGATCAGAAGGCCAGTACCTCAACAGTTTGTGCCACTCAGCTCAGCGTACTTGTTCCATTTGAGGAATTTTCGTCCCTAATAATGTTCACAGTCAAGGATATGGCTATTTTAATGCAAATGCTCACAAAAATCTGTTAAAATATCACAATAATTGTGAAGGTCTAGACATGTGCACAATAAATCCTGAATATGAACATCTTGTTTCTTAAACCTTTCGATTTCTGGATGGGGAATCGAACCCACGTCCTTCTGGGTGAGCCGAACAAGCCTTTACTGACTTAGCTAGGTGTCCCCTCTCAATAATATATAGTGAATTAAGAGAGATCTGAGTAGAAATTTTACGTCTCCATTTTTAAAACTTTCACAATTTCACTGTCCCACTTTGTCCCTCCAGAAGCTGTCAGTTTACAGCAACTGTCCCAATGTTACCCACCCCCCAAAAAAAATGGTCAGCTCAAGCAGGGATCAAGTAAAAGCAAGTTAGCAGTTTTAACGAGAACATTTGAATCACAACTTTCTATGCATACTTAAAAGGTTGCCAGTCTGGTGAACACACCGTTTCAATATAAATATTACATTATAACATACCTGTAAAAACACATTTTTTAAAAATGCTATTTGCTCGGGGCATCGACCCATGGGGATCTTTAGCCCCTTCTGGCACCATATTGTATGAACCTGCATGTAATTGGAATGGCGGTAGTGCGGAATGTTGTGTGTGAGGAAACGAAGATTAAGGACGTCACAAACACACACTCCCCCAGGCCAGGGATATTAATCATTACAATTAAAAAACCCTGACCCAGCTGGGAAAAGAATCCTGGGCCGCTGGGTGACAAGCGGACAAATTGCTCCCCATACCACGGGGCCAGACTGTAAAAACACATAATTAAACAAAGAATAAATATACACTACTAAACAAAGAATGACACGTTTCATTCTTAAAAGAACATCATCAGATTCTACCAAGTCACATTCAATATTTGGAAATATTTATGTTTACCTCTGTCCAAACGTCTATGAATCTCTAATTTGGAACTTACGTTAATGAAGCCCTGCTTTGTCATCATTCCAGCATACACTGCGAAGTGTTCGAAAATCCGTTGATCTTTCGTTGCCTCTAATCCAAATGGTTGTCAGTCCGCTATCACTCCATTACAACGCGGCACCCACCCTGGTCTCGTCAATGACATGCTGCACTTCCCCTACAGATGATTTACCCTTAGTGTTCCTTTATGATCTTTTCTCATTTCTTATAATCATCTTCACATTTTCCTGGTCGATACGGACCGATGACCACACGGTTCCACACCTTAAGACAATCATGACAAAACCCATCACCAGTTAACACGATTAATCAATATTTCCATGTTAGCAATGCTCAGCACTGATACGGACTAAGCAACAAAAGTCTAAATTCATTAATTCTATTATCATACAGTAGTCAGTACCTTAATAAAATTTTATAAGACATAAATGATTGGAACTTTTATTCTCTGTAACTTTTGTTATCCAATACTTTTTAATAGGACCAATAATATAGCTATTTTTTCCGTCCTTAATCCGTTTACCCTCCAGGGTCGGTTTTTCCCTTGGATTCAGCGAAGGATCCCACCTCTACCACCTCAGGTGCAGTGTGCTGGAGCTTCAGACTCTGGGTCGGGGATACAACTGGGGAGGACGACCAGTACCTCGCCAAGGCGGCCTCACCTGCTATGCTGAACAGGGGCCTTGTGGGGGGATGGGAAGATTGGAAGGAATAGACAAGAAAGAGGGAAGGAAGCGGCCTTGGCTTTAAGTTGACCTTCTGAGGCTGAGTGGACCCCGTTCCAGCCCTCGTACCACTTTTCAAATTTCGTGGCAGAGGCGGGAATCGAACCCGGGCCTCTGGGGGTGGCAGCTAATCACACTAACCACTACACCACAGAGGCGGACACATAGGTATTTAAAAAATTAAATTTCAGGACCCTTCCCCTAAACTACCATTTCACTCAACGTGAAGAAAGTTATTTATAGCCTACACTGTAGTACATCATTCCTGGACTTAAACAGAATTTCATACGCCTAAATTCTGTCACCCATTTTCTTGTGGATCGGGGTTGGTATGGACTGATATAGATGTTGATTCCCATAGGAAACCTGAAATATTTGTCCCAAATGAGTAAATTTATAATACCAATATAAATGGTCCGTTAATAGACATTATACATTTTTCAGCTAATTCATTCCTGGTTGCCAGTGTTTCGCCCCAGTGTGCTAAGTTGGGCTCATCAGTTGGTAAATAGCACACCCACCAAGACGCATGGCTAGTGCATACCGTGGAGGTCACTGTGTAGGCTACTTGGAGCAACCGGCAGTGCCAATGCATTATGAGAGACTGTCACATTACCAAAAATTGATGGCTGTCTGTATAAGACATAAATGATTGGAAATTTGTTTCTATATCTTTAGTTATGTAGTATTTATTGATAAGACCATTAATAACAAATATTTTAGAATTGAATTTTAGGGCTTCTCCTACTCTACCATTTCATTCAGTGTGAATAAAATTATTTACAGCCTAGATTGTAATGCCTCAATCTCTGACTTTAGATACCGCTTTTCATTCAGTTCTCTTCAACCATTTTCTCGTGATGCCCGTACATACAAACAGACAGATGACGGGAAAATTAAAAAGAGTATTTCCTTATTACTGTGGAAACGACCGATACAGAAATACCATTCTTTTAAAATTCTAGCAATGTACAGACAAAACTCTGATTTTATATACACAGATGATAATCTATTTAAAAATAGCCTTGAGTGGCGAAGATGGTGCGTAAATTTCAGAGAATTTTCTACAGATAAGAATATCCTAAAACACATTCCAGACCTTTAAGTCAGAGATTACCTCCTGTGGGATTCATTAAGCTCCAATTCAAAAAGCGTAAAATTTTGTTCAGATGTTAATAAAAGCAGGGTGAACGTGCGGGGGAGGGAATTAAAAATGTATTATCATTGTCGTTGCTATTCTCATTATTCTTATTATTAGTACACTGACTGACAGAGCAAATGCAACACCAAGAAGGAGTGGTTCGAAAGGGATGAAAGTTGGGGGAAAAACAGAGACGGCACAGACGAATAATTGATGTTTATTTCAAACCGATATGCAGGTTGCACAATGCGCACGGCATCGACTCAGTAGGATGTAGGACAACCGCGAGCGGCGATGCACGCAGAAACACGTCGAGGTACAGAGTCAATAAGAGTGCGGATGGTGTCCTGAGGGATGGTTCTCCATTCTCTGTCAACCATTTGCCACAGTTGGTCGTCCGTACGAGGCTGGGGCAGAGTTTGCAAACGGCGTCCAATGAGATCCCACACGTGTTCGATTGGTGACAGATCCGGAGAGGACGCTGGCCACGGAAGCATCTGTACACCTCGTAGAGCCTGTTGGGAGATGCGAGCAGTGTGTGGGCGGGCATTATCCTGCTGAAACAGAGCATTGGGCAGCCCCTGAAGGTACGGGAGTGCCACCGGCCGCAGCACATGCTGCACGTAGCGGTGGGCATTTAACGTGCCTTGAATACGCACTAGAGGTGACGTGGAATCATACGCAATAGCACCCCAAACCATGATACCGCGTTGTCTAGCGGTAGGGCGCTCCACAGTTACTGCCGGATTTGACCTTTCTCCACGCCAACGCCACACTCGTCTGCGGTGACTATCACTGACAGAACAGAAGCGTGACTCATCGGAGAACACGACGTTCCGCCATTCCCTCATCCAAGTCGCTCTAGCCCGGCACCATGCCAGGCGTGCACGTCTATGCTGTGGAGTCAATGGTAGTCTTCTGAGCGGACGCCGGGAGTGCAGGCCTCCTTCAACCAATCGACGGGAAATTGTTCTGGTCGATATTGGAACAGCCAGGGTGTCTTGCACATGCTGAAGAATGGCGGTTGACGTGGCATGCGGGGCTGCCACCGCTTGGCGGCGGATGCGCCGATCCTCGCGTGCTGACGTCACTCGGGCTGCGCCTGGACCCCTCGCACGTGCCACATGTCCCTGCGCCAACCATCTTCGCCACAGGCGCTGCACCGTGGACACATCCCTATGGGTATCGGCTGTGATTTGACGAAGTGACCAACGTGCCCTTCTCAGCCCGATCACCATACCCCTCGTAAAGTCGTCTGTCTGCTGGAAATGCCTCCGTTGACGGCGGCCTGGCATTCTTAGCTATACACGTGTCCTGTGGCACACGACAACACGTTCTACAATGACTGTCGGCTGAGAAATCACGGTACGAAGTGGGCCATTCGCCAACGCCGTGTCCCATTTATCGTTCGCTACGTGCGCAGCACAGCGGCGCATTTCACATCATGAGCATACCTCAGTGACGTCAGTCTACCCTGCAATTGGCATAAAGTTCTGACCACTCCTTCTTGGTGTTGCATTTGCTCTGTCAGTCAGTGTATTATTATTATTATTATTATTATTATTATTATTTGTGTTACAATTATCTTTAAAACTATGCAAGGGTCTTTAATGAGCATTTTAATGGCCTGCCTTTTATATCAGTCATTTTTTATTGTTGATTAGTGATTTATACTGCTTATTAATGTATTTAAAGATCATCATTATCATTTATCATCATATGACATTTCACTAAAAATATCATCTTACAAGAATAAAAGAAATTAACTTAACATAAGAACAACATTTTACACTTTTTGTATTAGCGCTTAATGAATCCCACAAAAGGTAATATATGAGTTAAATATCTGGAATGTGGGTTAGGATATTATTACATGAAGAAAATTTCCCACCATCTTTGCCACTCAAGACGATCTTTAAATAGATTATGATTTATCACTAAAAATAATATCTTGCAAGAATTAAAAAATAAAATCAGTATAATGGGCAGACTATTAAGTGCTCATTAAGAACCCTAACGTAGTTTTTAAGGAATAAAATACGAGAAATAATAATAAACATAGCAACAACAATGATAATAATAAGGGAACACTAAGGGTTAAAGCACCTGTAGGGGAAGTGCAGCATATCATTGACCTGACCAGGGTGAGGGGACACGACGTAATGGAGGGACAGCGGACTGACAGCCATTTGGATTCGAGCCAACAAAAGAGCAATGGTTATTCGAACACCTTGTATGCTGGAATGGTGAAAAGCAGAGCTTAATTATTTATAGTTCCTGTGACTTGATGGAATCTGATTATGTTCTTTTAAAAATGAAACATGTCATTCTTTGATTAATAGTGTGTATTTACTTCTTGTTTAATGTGCTTTTACAATATTTATATTGAAATTGTGTGTTCGGCAAACTGGAATGCTTTTAAGTTCATATTTAAACTGAGTTGACACTGAAAAGTATGGCTTCCTTCTTAATAATAAAAATTTATATAATATATATTTATTTATTTCAAGAAGCCCACACACAATAACAGGAATTTCGACCTTAGTTGCAATGGTGGAAAGAGACAATTTTGCTGAGTAACAACACCTGTAGGGAAAGGAATGCACATATAAGTACATAATCAGTGTAAGTGAGATCAGCTCTGTCTTGTAAAACTACTGTTCTGAAAAACTTAATGGCACGATATGAGGTGATTCCGTAGGCCTCAAGTAGGAAAACAGCACAGAGCACTAAGATATGCTCTGAGCATTTTTCCTTAATTGAAGGAGGAACAAAACCACAGGTAAGGAAAACTTGCACTCAAGATAGCAACAGTCTGCATAAGGATCTAAAACTCAATTTTTTTTTCCAACCTGCTTTACGTCGCTCCGACACAGATAGGTCTTATGGCGACCATGGGATAAAGTCATAGGGTACGGAAGGAAGCAGCCGTGGCCTTAATTAAAGTATAGCGCCAGCATTTACCTGAAGTGAAAATGGGAAACCACAGGAAACCACCTTCAGGGTTGCTGACAGTGGAGTTGGAACCCACTATCAACTGGATGGAAATACAGCTGTGCACCCCTACCACACAGCCAACTCATCCAGTGTTCTAAAACTCAAGACATCCAAACTGTGTAGCTTACATCTTGATGAGGTCAGTCCGTAGTTTGAGATACACCAGAATGCTTAACGGTGTTAACTGTACATAATATAACAATTCATCTTGATTTTTACCAGCAAAATCTTATCACAATTGTCCCCTAACCTATTTCAGAAGGAGAAGTAAAAACTTAAACTTTATTGTACATTAAAATGATATCTTTCACTACCATAAGAGTTTTGAAGAAAACAACATCTTAAAAATGAGATAATTCTACATTCGTCTAACTACTAACTGAACTCCATTCTAAGTTTCAAATGACATATGACTTCTGATTTCTTGTGGGTCAGATGTCAAACATTTGGCTTTCCTTTGGTTCAGTTGCAGCATATACGGCGCAAATTGATTTTTCCACTTTTGGGTTTGGCGACTAGTATGGCATGATCAGTGTAGAGAAAGGCCCAGGGTATTGGTTGGTGCAACGTCCATCACAAGGATGAACGGAAGTGGGTACAGAGCTAAGCCCTAGTGAACACTGACTGTAAGGCAAATGGTATAGTACACTCCTGCAGCAGTGCAGACATAGTTTTGTTTTGTAAAAATACAATTAGTTTCACGTTGCACTGACACAGATAAGTTTTTTTTTGCAAGTTGCCTTATGTCGCACCGACACAGACAGGTCTTATGGCGATTGAGGGACAGGAAGGGGCTAGGAGTGGGAAAGGAAGCGGCCGTGGCCTTAATTAAGGTGCCCAGCATTTGCCTGGTATGAAAATGGGAAACCACGGAAAACCATCTTCAGGCCTGCAGACAGTGGGGTTCGAACCTACTATCTCCCGAATACCGGATACTGACCGCACTTAAGCGACTGCAGCTATCGAGCTCGGTACAGATAAGTTTTATGGAGACTATGGGATAGGAAAGGCTTAGGAGTGGAAAGGAAGTGGCCGTCGCCTTAATTAACGTACAGCCCCAGCATTTACCCAGTGTGAAATTAGGAAACCAATAAAACCATCTTCAGGGCTGCCGACAGTGGGATTCGAACCCACTATCTCCCAGATGCATCCTCACAGCTGCACGCCCCTAACTGCAAAACCAACTTGACCGGTGACATAGCTTCTTAATACTGCAAAAAGCAGCTGAAGCTTCTGACAAAGTACATACTGAAAGACTGCGCTGGAGAACTGCAAGCAAAATCAGGTCATGTCCTTTGTTATAGAAAGTATTCTTAAGGTTGCAGAAAAGTGGGATGATTTTCTTCTTTTTTTCAAGTTGTTTTATGTAGCAATGACACAGATAGATCTTATGGCGATGATGATATAGGAAAGGGCGCGGAATGGGAAGGAAGCGGCCTTGGCCTTAACTACGGTACAGCCCCAGCATCCGAATGGAAGCTCACAGCTGCGCGCCACTAACCGCACAGCCGACTTGCTCAGTAAATTGGGATGAAATGGTTTAATTTTCACACGGTGTTTCTCAACCAGAAACCGTCAAGCACGTACTATTTCAGTTATGCTACAATTTTTTCAAAGTCCAGGTTGGTTTCTGGCTATTCTGACAATCCTGTAAACAACCTTATTGAAAAAAGTTTCAAAGACCATCATTATAACTCAGAAATTGAATTGTGTGGTAATTAGCACACTCGGCAGAGCTTCCCTTCATTTTAAAGATGGGTTCAGCGATGAAGCATTGCCACTCGGTAAGTGTTCATCCCTCTTTGTCAATTTGGATGAAGGGTAATGTTAACAAGCTTGCTGAATCTCATCTTTAATAGCACTTCTGTATTTTATGTATGATATCAGACCCACATGAATTCAGAAGTCATATGCCATTTTAAATTTTTTATGGAGTGCAGTTAATTGGCAGAAGGATGCAGATTATCTCATTTATAAAATGAAATTATCTGTAGACATGATATTGGCTTTTGTACTTATGCCGTGTCAAGAAACTCTTCACATTTTGCAGAGAACTTTGCTCCGCGTCTTCAGAAAAAAGCTCTCGACTGATCACGAGGAATACTTCTACAATAATGAAGGTTTGAATTTAGATGTTAGTAATAGAAGTGTAGGTGATATGTTCATCCGTCACCATACGGCTCATCGTACGCGGTACGGCGCTAGCATTCGAAGCTGAAGTCGACGGAATCATAAGAATCAGCAGACTGTCAGCTTCCGCTTCAAATGCTACCACTGTACTGCATACGGTGAGCCATCTGGTGATGGATGAACGTACCACCTATACTTGACAGTGTACAGAACTAACCCCCGAACCATAGAACTGAAAAATGTATTCACACCAAAATTTTGAAGATTCATGTGGCTGAACTGCAGAGTGTGAACTGGACACACACGCGCGCACACACACACACACACTCTCTCTCTCTCTCTCTCTCTCTCTCTCTCTTACAATACTTGTCAACATGCTGAGGGAGAGCATTTTCAACACTTACTGTAATGGGGTAAAATTTATCATTTTTCAATCTGATTACACATTCATCAAAATTGATGGGTTCTATACGGGTGTACCGGAATGATGCTATGGTGACCACACTCTTGTTTACTGACATGCGGCATTCAGCAAGAACAGCAATCCCTGCAAGGCTCACCCTGTAATTGTGCCCTCTCATTACAAATATGTTAAAGAATGTACATCTCTACACTTCAAACCCTACACACGGTACGTATAGCATCAATATGAAGGCAGCACTGATTATTACGGATTTGGCGAATTTAGAATGCTCTCCATAAATAAATTCCGCATTTCCCTCAAAAATAGTTCCATACGTTGAAAATTCGCTGTTAGGGAATAGTTCTTGAAAAAATTATGATAGCGACGTTTTTCAACTATCTTTGACCATGAGCGTAACATCATTTGTTGAATAAAAATTCCCAGAGTATGTAGTAAGTTTGTGTTCTTTTATCTCTGATTTAATGAGTTGCTTCCAGTGTTTTTTACTTCCATTGCCTGCTTTTGTTGTGAAGTGATGTCCTCTAGTGCACAAGTCTACTTCGGTGAAGTGAAAAACTACATTAAATAAAATAAGATGTCACGTAAATGTAAGAGCAATGAAAAACCAAGTGACCATCGATAAGATTGGTCCACAGAAAATTAGTATTACCAAAAACAATGCACACAAGAGTTTCCATGCCTAGAACTATCAAAGATTTCACATGTGATTTTCCTGTTAAACATGGACACAATGTCTTGGTTTCACCCTACAAAATTTAAAAAACAATACATGAAAAGCCTGGATGCATCAGGCAATAATAATAATAATAATAATAATAATAATAATAATAATAATAATAATAATAATAGTTTCGTGTGGCTATTTCTAGCCGAGTGCAAGCCCTTGTATGGGAGACCCCCCCCCGATGAGGGTGGGCGGCATCTGCCATGTGTAGGTAACAATTTTTTTTTTCTAGTTGCTTTAAGTTGCACCGACACAGATAGGTCTTATGGCGACTAGGGGGACAGGAAAGGGCTAGGAGTGCGAAGGAAGCGGCCGTGGCCTTAATTGAGGTACAGCATTTGCCTGGTATGAAAATGGAAAACCACGGAAAACCATCTTCAGGGCTGCCGATAGTGGGATTCGAAACTACTATCTCCCAAATACTGGATACTGGCCGCACTTAAGCTATCGATCTCGGTGTGTAGGTAAATGCATGTCATTGTGGTGGAGGATAGTGTTATGTGTGGTGTGTAAGTTGCAGGGATGTTGGGGACAGCACAAACACCCAGCCCCCAAACCAAGGGAATTAACCACTTGAGATTATAATCCTCCGACCCGGATGGGAATCGAACTAGGGACCCTCTGGACCAAACGCCAGCATGCTAAATATTTAGGCATGGAGCCTGGACACCAATGGGCAATGTTAAATGCTCTTGCCTTTTCTTTACTACAAGGGTGACTATCCTAGTGTTACACAGTCTGAACATTATTTCACACATTCCTTGATTGAATGAAACCTTCCCTTATTGTTTAGCAGGCCATGTCACTACAGAAAACTACCATTGAAAGACAGCATCTCTGCTACATGACATAATCTGACACTTGTCACTTTCCATTACTTATTATAGCCATAATAGTTTGTAATGAAAATACAGTAATGTATGTATGTATGTATGTATGTATGTATGTATGTACACTGATCGGCCAGAATATTATGACCACCTACCTACTATTGATATAAACCCATCCATGCGATAAAAGCGTCACCTGACGAGGAATGACTGCTAGTCAGATACACTCACAATGCATGTAGTATCAGTGAGCGTGCTGTCCGAGTGTAGAATGGGGAAGGCGCGCAATCTATCTGAGTTTGGCCGAGGGCAGATTGTGATGGCTCTGAGGTTCGGCACGAGCATTTCGGAAACTGCAAGATTTGTCGGGTGTTCAAGGAGTGCTGTGGTGGGTGTCTTCAACAAATGGTGAAACCATGTCCAAACATCGAGGGGTTGGGCGGCCACCCCTCATTACAGATGTTCGACGTCATAGGCTTAAAGCCGTAGTCATCAACTGTCTTTTATAGTCACTTGACGCCTTCATTTTTAAATGTACCTCTTATGAATCTAACAGTTTTTATGTACCAATTGTTTGTATTATATATTCTCATTGAACTGATTTCATATGCCTTCCACTATGTATTAGACATCTATTAATGACTACGGCTTTAAGCCGTACAATCCTACGACGTCCTAATTAACAAAGAACTACATATGTGTTTATCATTTTATTAGATCTATAGTTATTTCATTGAACATTTTATATGTACTACCTTTGAATCCACTAGTTTTTAGTATCATTTGAATGTAATGTATATTCTCATAGAACTGATATTTTATGCCTTCCACTATCTATTAGACATCTATTAATGACTACGGCTTCAAGCCACCTTCTCTTACTATAGTAGAATCAAACAAGTCCTATTCAACAAAGAACTACATATGTTTTTATCAATATATTTGATTTTTAGTTACTTCATGAACATGTTTATAACTAACGTAAATCTTACCTCTCTTATAATCATCAAACACATTTTTGAATATCTTTAACCAGATGCCTGGTAAAATAATAAGGTTTTTGATAATGACTGAAGATGCCTCACAATGAGAGGCGAAACATGTCTCATCTGAATAATGTTTTAAAGTAAATGCCAACTTCTTGTAATGTATTGAATAGGTGGAAATAAACAAAAGATATTTCCTATATACAGTTTATGAAACTTTCAATACGGACGAAAAATGATTTTCATCACTTGTAATAATAAAGCCAACCAGGCTAATAAAAACAAGTATCTAAACCTTAAAACAAAAATTAGCAAGATCTCAAAAGATATTCAATTCCTAAAAGAATGTATAAGATCCAATCTAGTGCCGAAATTTCTAAAATCGACTCAAAGGAAAAACATTCCGAAACATAAATCTAACGATATTCAAAACAAAATCAACAACCTTTGGCTCAAAAATGAGATAAAACTATTGTATAGAAAGAAATCCTTATTAAATACACAACTTTATCGCGAACATTTGATTCTCGCGCAATCGTTATCACCGCTACAATGGCTTTCTTATCAACAACACATTACATATAAAATACAGATTGCATTGAACAAAAAACAAGAAACACTAAATCGTAAACTGACACACTTAAAAGAAGAAAAAGCAAAATCAATGAACCGGAACAGTAAGATAAAAATATCCCCCTCTCCTTGGAACAATATTCCAACTACAATTAATCTATCCGACGTCACCTTTACAGATAAAGAAACACGTTTATTCAACCAAGGCTTAAAACATAATTGGCCCAACCCACATAAAGCAGAAGATATAATCACTACAATAGCCGAAGCTGAAACAAACATAAACAAACAAATTCCAGCAGACAAACAAAACGACATAAAATACGAAATTAAAAAGAAATTACCTGCCCTTGTAAAAGAAATTTTTAACAAAAATAACTCGTCCTCACTAAAACAGATCCAAGAATTAAGAAAAAAAGTGGACACTAATAACATAATAATAACTAAAGCCGACAAAGGCAATACTGTAGTCTTAATGAAAAAACAAGATTACATTCATAAAACAGAGGAGTTCTTCTCTAATGAGACCTACACAATAATCTCAAAGGATCCCACTACAAAAACTCAACGTAATCTAAAAACACTTTTAAAAAACTCATTAATATGAACCCCAAACTACCCACCGTCAGATCACTACCGAAGGTACATAAAAAGGACGTTCCCATTCGACCAATCATAAACAGCCAAAATAGCCCGACATATAAAACCTCACAATTCCTCCAGAAATTTCTCAAAAAACATTTCAAATTCCATAACAAACACCCCAAAAATTCAATAGAACTATGTGAAACTCTAAAAAAATTTAACTTAAAACCTAATCACACATTGTGCTCTTTCGACGTTATTAACATGTATTCAAACATTCCCGCTAAAAAAACTATAGAAATAATAAAAAACAATCTTTCCAAACATGGCAATTTAAGCAAAATAGAAATAGAAGAATTCTTAAAATTACTAAACTTCGTCTTACAAAACAACTTTTTCACTTTCAACAATAAAATATACAAACAGGAAGGCCTGGCCATGGGAGACCCTTTATCCGGAATACTTGCTGAAATTTATATGGAAAACCTCGAAAACAGCAAAATAATAAATAACATCAATGGATTAAATCTCTGGCTACGCTATGTTGATGACACGCTAGTAATAATTGACAAAAACCTCAACAATAGTGAAAACATATTAACTTATTTAAATAATCTGGATAACAATATTAAATTCACTAAAGAGGACGAGAACCACAAATCAATTAATTTTCTTGACATCACAATAACAAGAACTTCCAATAAGTTTGATTTCCAAATTTACAGAAAACCCTCATTCACACCTATAACTATTAAACAAAGTTCCCTTCATCCACTATCACACAAACAGTCCTCATTTTATAGTATGGTGTACAGAGCTCTAAAAATTCCCCTTTCAGCGACCAATTTTAAAAAAGAAATAAATACAATAAAAGAAATAGCCACTTTTAATGGATATAATCCCTCTATCATAGACAAACTAATCAATAAAGTTAAATTGAAACTATCCACAAACCTCTCCCCAATAAAAAATGAAAAATCAAAGTTCGCAACCTTTACATACACCAACCCAATCATACACCAAGTAACCAACACCTTAAAAAATCATGAGATCAAAATAGCTTTCAAAACTCAAAATTCAAACCAAAAAATGTTCTTCAACCATAATACAATAAATTCAGAAAATAATAAATACTCAGGCTCCGGTATCTATAGATTAAAATGTAATGAGTGCCTCAGCTCATACATCGGACAAACAGGAAGAAGCTTCATAACTAGGTACACAGAACATTTCAATGCTCAGAAACATAATAAACAATCAGCAATGAGCAATCACATGAAAGAAACGGGGCACAACTTTACCACAATTGAACAGGACCTTCAAATTTTAAAAACAGTAAAAAAAGGTAGACTTATGACCGAATTCGAAAATTTATACATATTTTTGGACCAAAAATTCAATGCTAATAAGAATTTAAATGATCCAATAGACAATAGAAGCCCTTTATATGACCAAATAGTAACATTATTCAATAATGTAAACCTTCAAGACAAAAAGTTTTTTAATATTTTCAAAACAGTATCAACAAACACCCCTACGTCAACAAATACATCATACCCCCCTCCCCCTCCCATCTTACGTAATTCCCCTCCACGCGCCATTCATAAACCAACAAATGATACACGCCTCTCCGCTTCCCCTACCATTCACAACTCCCTCCCGTTCACGAATCACAAGCCTACAACTCCGCCCCCTCCTACCCACCCCCCTCTAGCCGGACGACATACGTACAACACAAGGAGTAAAAACCGTTAGTGACCATTAGTATCCTAATAGCGCCTCACACAGCTTGTTAAATGGGCCTACAACGCCATAGGTAAGCACCAACATTTTCTCACTAACACCACTTAAACAAAACCTTCCCATGTTTTCTTTCATTTTCGTCAAAATTAACTACAGTTTTTTCTTCATTTCAGAACCATTCTATAACAACAATAATTCAACTGCTTCATCAAACTTCCATAATACTCTTCAATAGTATAAATTATTTACAATCAACGTTTTATAAAATATATTGTCATCGAAGAAGAACACAACAGCTCTCCAACCTTCACGTCAACGCAATCTTGCCGAATAAATCTAAAATAACCTACGAAATGTTGACCAATAAATATCACGGACATACGCATGCCAACGTCAAGTAACTTTTGTCAAGCAATTGGAATGTTTTTCCTTCATATTTTTTATACTAAGCTGTATATTTTGACTTATATCTTTTTACCATATATTTAGCAGTTATTTGACCTACATTTCAAACTTTGACTACGGCTTTAAGCCATCAACTGTCTTTTATAGTCACTTGACGCCTTCATTTTTAAATGTACCTCTTATGAATCTAACAGTTTTTATGTATCAATTGTTTGTATTATATATTCTCATTGAACTGATTTCATATGCCTTCCACTATGTATTAGACATCTATTAATGACTACGGCTTTAAGCCGTACAATCCTACGACGTCCTAATTAACAAAGAACTACATATGTGTTTATCATTTTATTAGATCTATAGTTATTTCATTGAACATTTTATATGTACTACCTTTGAATCCACTAGTTTTTAGTATCATTTGAATGTAATGTATATTCTCATAGAACTGATATTTTATGCCTTCCACTATCTATTAGACATCTATTAATGACTACGGCTTCAAGCCACCTTCTCTTACTATAGTAGAATCAAACAAGTCCTATTCAACAAAGAACTACATATGTTTTTATCAATATATTTGATTTTTAGTTACTTCATGAACATGTTTATAACTAACGTAAATCTTACCTCTCTTATAATCATCAAACACATTTTTGAATATCTTTAACCAGATGCCTGGTAAAATAATAAGGTTTTTGATAATGACTGAAGATGCCTCACAATGAGAGGCGAAACATGTCTCATCTGAATAATGTTTTAAAGTAAATGCCAACTTCTTGTAATGTATTGAATAGGTGGAAATAAACAAAAGATATTATCCTATATACAGTTTACGTACCACCCAGTCGAGCAGCTTGCCTCCTTTCTCCCAGTTCTTCCCAGCCCAAACTTTGCAACATTTTTGTAACCCTATTCTTTTGTCGGAAATCACCCAGAACAAATTGAGCTGCTTTTCTTTGGATTTTTTCCAGTTCTTGAATCAAGTAATCTTGGTGAGGATCCCATACACTGGAACCATACTCCAGTTCGGGTCTTACAAGAGACTTATAAGCCCTCTCCTTTACATCCTTGCTACAACCCCCTAAACATCCTCATAACCATGTGCAAGTGTACTAATCACAGGGACTCGAACTATCCCGTGGTGTTCCTCACATAGTGGGTACAAATCACAGGCAATGCAGACCAACAGTGTCGCTCATATATTATTACACACATAGTATGCACCCCCCAATGTTAGAACTTCTTGTTCTGTTTCCTTTCTTTCCTTCAAGTGTTCAGCTCCCAGAAGCCCCTTCACTGCAGCCAGAGATTGCGATGGTACCCCATTTATTTTCCTTAGTCTGTCCTTCACGTACGGTTATGAGCTCTTTACCCAACTTCGAAGAATTTTTTTTTCAACTATCTGCCGACTTAACATTCAAATCAGGATTCTTAGTTTTCCAGATCACAAATGCATTAATTCCAGCAACGTCTATCACATTCATGAATAACATTGTCTCCATTGTTTCTATCAGTCCTTTTGTGGGATTGTAATAGAGCAGCTTGTAACAGAGGTTGTGTCCATTTTCTTCATTGGCACAGCTATCATCACGTTGCTCAGAACTTAGAATAACTGCTTTATTTATTTATTTTTTTGGGGGGGCACATATAAAACTAAAGTGAGATCCCCATTGAAAGCAAACATTGATGACAATTCCTTTCTAGCTGGCATAGGCTGAAGTGTCCAGCTCCATGGCTAAATGGTTAGCGTGCCTGGCCTTTGGTCACAGGTTCGATTCCCGGCAGGGTTGGGAATTTTAACCATAACTCCCCTCGCACGGCACAGGAACTGGGTGTGTGTCGTCTTCATCATCACGACGCTCAGGTCACCTACGGGCATCAAATCAAAAGACCTGCATATGCCGAGCCGAAGTCCTCGGACACATCCCGGCACTAAAATCCATACACAATTTGTAATAGGCTGAATGAAGTTCTGCTTGAATTTGGTTTTTTTTCCTATCAGTGAGAGTTCATGCTTCAGCAACTCCTGAGCCAGGGGAATACTGGTGAAAAAAGTTGCCTATTATTCCATGGCCTGATCTCAATGAGTTTGTTAGGTCTAACATAACTCAGCAACCTTGATTTGTTTCTGCTTTTGTCCCTTCTTTTCCTATATAACCCAGCAGTTTCACAGCATATGTTCTTTCAACATCACGCAGCATCCACATTTTTATTCTGTACTGTGCCATTCTGATTTCTTATACATGCAGAATGGGAATCTAAACATATTTTATAACAGTATCAGATGAATTTATACACTGGTAAAAATACCCAGCTTTTTGATTTATATAATACACAACACTTTGCATTATAGCTTAGTCAAGGAATAACAAATGCCTGAAGTATCTAACAAGGGGAACCCACGAAATGTAATAACCTGATTTACCAGAAACTTTGCTCAGTGAAAGAGGGGTCAAAATAAGCAAGCCTTATCCATAGACACTCGAGAGTTTCCGAGAAAAGGACGGTTAAAATTTCTGACGTGCTTTACTTGTCTATTAGTGCATAACAAGTTCAACCGATGCAGTGGCTTTCACCACATCTTCACACTTTTGCGCTTCGTGTTCAAATCCCAATGAATTGTGGGTTTTTTCATTTATTTACTTTTATCCATTGATTATTACTACTGGTTTTGTTCAATGTATTTTGAAATATTGTTGTCCTTTTTTGTCTATTAATGTTCTGCAACATAAATTAATTTTCAAACATCAATTGTTCAACACTAGTTGCATAGCAAAGGGATAACACGACTAGACTGATTGAAATAAAAAAACCATGCATTGATCCATGATCAATTGCAAGCGCCGCTTTTTTGGAAAAATGATCCGTTATGCATGGTTTGTCACAAACTTATTGCAACACATGAAATCTTCAGTAATGTTAACAAGGTTACTTTCCCGAGTGACATTCCACCCAGAAATATAACTGACAATCCTGTCTTTATCCATCTTCAGGGCTACCGACAGTGGGATTCGAACCTACTATCTCTCGGATGCAAGCTCACAGCCGCGTGTCCCAAACCGCACGGCGATTTGAATGTTTCTATGATCGGTATCATCCAAGGGAATGCTCTGTGTCTCTCTGAAGTGCTAATATAAGAATGAACTTACAAAAGTTCGTAATCCATTAAAAATACCATATATACCGGGTGGTACAGCTGCCCCTATTTTTTCCCGAATATATGCAACCAGCTAGGACATAAATGCCTCTTAGTCCCATCTTGCGCAACACCTTACAGCAATGTTATGTGCAGTTAACCCGATGGAGACTTCTCCGCACAATGGAAAAATGGTACAAGAGGCAGTAAGTGAGGTCCATCTCAAAAACACTGTACCATTTTATGTAGAGCGGTGTCCAATACTCTACTAATTTTTACGAAATGTTACTATACTGTACAAACCATAAACACGCCTATAGCTGTCGGTAGAGAATTGCGCACCTGATTGGTCCAAGAGGCCATTTTCTTTTGATAGAAAGGGCGGTCGTGGTATCATAGAAAACGTGATAGGGTAAGACCAATTACAGACATGTCAATGCACCACCATTTTGTACAGTCTCATCACATCGAAATTGATAGAAACGTGTTTTGCACTGTAGTTTATAATCTGTGGCACGCAAATGCTGTACAGCAGATGTGATAGCTTACGCCATGTAATTACTACCGTTAGAGCGATCAAAGAAGGCATAAAACGGGACCATAAGGCTGTAACTCATCAGTAACTTGTCGAAGCGGGAACTTCCGCTCTCCTCGTGAATACAGAGTTACAAGGATGGCGCTTGCACGTTGCAAATAGCTGCGTGGAATTACGTATGGAAGACGTACCTCGATAAGTTACTTGAAGGAGGAAGGGTTCCAACCATTCTTGAATCATGCATTTTTTAATGTCATTTCGTATTCGCCTAGGCATCGTTTACGAAGACCTTTCTGAAGTCTCCGATATTCTTCTACGGAAGTTATAATAAACAGGTATCATAAATATCGCCACATACGCACCGATTGTGAATACCACCTGAAACATAACGCTGGACTCATTCAACCAAGTAACGCGTAGAAAATGGTTGCAACTATCTGGGCGTAAGAGAGACACGATTCTTTAGTTCACTGTGGTGTTTGCACATTCGAGTTCAGAACATTTAACATCAACGATCAGTATCGAAGCGATAGCCTAGGTAATTCCATTAGTACAGAGCTACGATACCAATTCTTTGTCGCTTGCAGTGGCTACATGGCACCAATCGCAGCGAGCATACGATATGTTAGCAGGCATTTAGAGTTCGAATCTAGTTACGAGCTTTTCAATTTTATTTTTATATTATACTTGTAAGGCCATTCGTAATAAATATTTAACGTTCTTAAGTCTCAAAAGTAATTTGCCACCTTTACAAAGAAAGCATACATACGGAAGGAATAATAACATGTGACTTCCATATGGCAAACAACTACAGGGAATGAAGCGCAGTGCACGTGTTGTCAACATTCTGACCCACCCATTCAACCAAGCAACTGTGCACGTTCGACTCGAAGACGAACTAACAGCGGTCTACACTTCATACGTAGGGCACATGAAACAGCATATCGTAATCCTAGCAGCAACGTGTGAGCACGTACTGTACGGTTAGCACGAAAGCAAACATTATGTATTCACGGAATGATTATGTGAATATGGTACTACTTTATGGAGAAGCAAGGCAAAATGCACGGGAAGCCAGACGCTTGTATCAAGAACGATTTCCTGGACGAAGGCTGCCAACTGCAGATACATTTCGACGTGTTGAAAGACGGTTGCGTGCAACAGGGTCATTTCATACATTACCCCCCGTTCGGGATGCTCCAGTGACGTCTGGAAATAACGACGAAGCTGTTCAAAATGCAATTGCATACAACCCGCACACAAGCTCACGGGCCATAGGAAATGAACTGAACATCAGTCATGTATCTGTACTGCGAATATTGCACAGCCATAAATTCCACCCTTTCCATCAACAGCTGCACCAGGAACTTCACGGAGATGACTTTCCAAAACGGATAGAATTTTCGCAATGGATATTACAAAGAGTTGAAGCTGATGCGAATTTCTTAATGGACATTCTCTTTAGTGATGAATCCAGATTTCACAACAACGGAACTGTTAATCGTCACAACTTCCATTACTAGAGCGTTGAAAATCCTCACTGGATCAGGGGAGCTCGATTTCAGGTACAATGGGGCGTCAACGTGTAGTGCGGGATACTCGGTGACAAGATAATTGGACCATATTTATTCGAAGGAAACCTCACGGGACGACGCTATCTAGAGTTTCTTCGTGGGTACCTCCCACTCTTATTGGAGGATGTGCCCCTTATGACACGGTTACAGATGTGGTTCCAGCAGGATGGAGCTCCCCCACACTGATCGTTGGCAGTACGGAACCACTTGCATAGGACATATCCTGGACGATGGATTGGACGAGGGGGACCGGTCACATGGCCGGCTAGATCACCTGACCTTACTAGACTCGACTTTTTCCTCTGGGGTTATTTAAAGGAAAGAGTCTATGAGCAGGAGCCTGAGAGCCCGAATCATTTACGGCGGCTCATCACGGAAGCCTGCAGGCAGATTCCACCACATATGTTGCAGCAAGCAAGAATGTCTCTCCTCCACCGTGCTCCGATGTGCATTAACGAAGCAGGTGGTCGTTTTGAACATTTGCTTCATTAATCGAATGGCCATGCATAAGCCCATCGCACCGCTGTCGGTACAATCTCACTTTATTGCAAATAGCTCTTTTAAGAGCTCCTTAAGAAACAAACATAACTGAGTACCTGCAATATGAGAACTGATCATGATTTAGATTTGTCGTCAACAACACGACTCTCACGAACATCAACAACGCAGTAAAAATATTCGTCGTACACAGGACTCGAACCGCCTACTAACGAACACCGGTACTCTCCTCTAACTTTTAGCAAACTCGGCTATCACGGGTTGCTGTTTAGCGCTGTTGTGTTGCTACTTCTAGTCATTCACCAATAATATTCTCTGTACAGGACGTTTCTGCGACACATAATTTTCACGATTCTTTACCATCAATCGGTATTTTATCATTAATGCTGATTTGCTTGACACGAAGAAACGAATTATGGAAAGCGTTGTAAGAGCAGAAAAACTTAAAAGGGTCCACCTTTTCAATACAAAAATGTTATAGTTTATTTATAACATATATTTGCACTTGGAACTAGTTTCGACGCTGTTTGGCGTCACCATCAGCCAAACTGTGGGATATAGGCCAGCATGTAGGCATTTATATTACACAAGGCGTTACATTAAACAATACATATCTTACAAGGAGATAAAAACAGGGACGAATATAGAAACAAATGAAACGTTGAGAAAGCAAAAGTTATACTACATTAAAAATAACCTTAACCACACATCTTGCAGTGCGAAAATATTCGTCTTGAATGATTCCTGAATACAAAACACACGCGCACACATTTCTGAAGAGCCAGCAGGCAGGAAAAAGTAAAGTGAAACCTTAAGGCTGATGACACACGGAGCGGTTTTTGCCGAGTCGCCAGCCGCGTCGGCCGCCGCCTGTGATTGATACACAGAGCGGTTTTTGCCCACTGTGACGAAACCACTGCCTGCTCGAACTGCATCTAAAATGACTGCTTATAAGCAGTCATCGGGTGCGTATCGAGCAGGCAGTGGACAAAACACATTAGTAAGCGTGACGTTAGGTGAGGAAGCTAGCTAAAATTACCGAAAAATAAAGGATTGTTCTTATTCTTATTCCAAAAGACTACTTACTCTATATATCCTTTTACGTGTATATTATTGAATTTCAAAGATACTTCATGATATCTAATACAAGAATACCTACCAATGATGCAATCGCCGCGTAAATTCAGCCACGCCCGACTAGAGCGAAGCATCAAGTCAGCCGTGATTCAGCTGAATGTAATAAATCTATGGCGTTAGAGCGCGCACAAAGTCTTCAAACCGCTCGCTGCACCGCCAGCTACACGACAGGCCGAGTCGGCAAATCTGCCGCCTGTCGGCGAGCACCGCAGTGTCTGTTTCATCCCATCTGATACAATAGAAACATGTGCAGACGCGGCGGCCGACTCGGCGAAAACCGCTCCGTGTGTCATCAGCCTAAGAGTTCTTCTGAGAAGAGTTCATCATTTTTTCTATGTTCCGACTAACTAATGAAGTCTCCCTTGAGTTCCTGATAAACATACACAACAGGAAATTCTCCTTCACTATCAACAATAGCTATAAAGACCAACGGTAAATTTCATTTTAAATATTGTGCAGAGACGTGAAAGCATGATCTGGAACATGATATAACTTCTTCATTTAACCCAATTTTTTACACAAGGTGTTACATTAAACAATACACATCTTACGAGGAGATAAAAACAGGGACGAATGTAGAAACAAATGCATAATTGAGAAAGCAAAAGTTATACATATTAAAAATAAGCTTAACCACACATCTTGCAGTGCCAAAATATTTGCCTTGAATGATTCCTGAATACAAAATGCACGCGCACACACTTCTGAAGAGCCAGCAGGCAGGAAAAAGTAAGGTGAAACCTTAAGAGTTCTTCTGAGAAGAGTTCATCATTTTTTCTATGTTCCGACTAACTAATGAAGTCTCCCTTGAGTTCCTGATAAACATACACAACAGGAAATTCTCCTTCACTCTCAACAATAGCTATAAAAGACCAACGGTAAATTGTATTTTAAATACTGTGCAGAGATGTGAAAGCATGATCTTGAACATGATATAACTTCTTCATTTAACCACCTTTGAAAGTCTCTCTCTATATTACATAGCTTCATTAACACCACCGTTCTGTAGATGCACAAAATAATCTTGTAATCTTCACAGGTCCGGTATTCAGCTCGACAAGAATATAAAATTGGTAGTAAGGAATACGTTTTCTGAGAGTTTGGAGGTTGACTGTGCCAGTATTTGTGGTGTATTGTTGCAGCGTAACGTGTAGGGTGGGGGCAGGTTTCTATGATGTTTATTGCAGGACATGAGGCGGTAAAGCTATGGCGCGAGATGAAGAGGAACAGAGCGTGTTGGATAGTTTAGGTCTGGGGAGCGGCCATTGTTGGATTAGGAGGGGAGAGGGAAGGAAAGGTAGGGGAGGAGGAGTGGAAGGAGGGGAAGTATGAAGGGTGATGTGGTGAAAGTGTGTGGCGTGACAAAGTATTATGCATAATCTGAAGGACAGATCTGTTTTTCGGGATATTCATGTTTTTGAAAAATTCAACGAGAAAGTCGAATAGGATCTTTGGTTTCCTTGAGATATCATTTAAGTTTAGGTTGGGATTGAAATATTGGTCTAAATGAATATAGAGGTTTTCAGTGACGTCTAGGAAAGAACCTTTGTTTAGAATATCTAATACCTCAAGATCTTGATTTATTTCAGTAAAGTTGTGCTTAAATTCTTTTATATGTAGGCTGACCGCGGAAAAATGGTTGTGTTTTATGGCATTGACATGTTCTGCATATCTGATTTTAAAGCTGCGTCCTGTTTGCCCTAGGTAAGAACTTTTGCAGTCTTGGCAAGAAAACCTATATACACCTCATTTAGAAAAAGGACTACTTTTATTTATTGATGAAGAGTTGTGTAGGATCTCTGTGCTTCTATTGTTAGTACGAAAGGCTATTTTAACGTTGTGTTTTTTAAGAACGTTAGTGACGTTGTAAATTTCTTTATTGAAGGTAAATGTGGAAAACGTGGCAGTGCTAGTATTGTCTTTTATTAGGGTGGTTTTTGGGCGGTGTCTGAATTTATTGATTATTCTTTCAATAAAGGATTCATTATATCCATTGAATTTTCTTATAGAGCGAATGGTGTTCAATTCTTTATTTAAGTTTTTTCTTGAAATCGGAATTTTGAATGCTCGGTCTACTAAGCTATTATATGTAGCCGCTTTGTGTGTTTGGGGGTGTAGTGAGTCATTTCTTATAGTAGTGGCCATTTGAGTGGGCTTTCTATAGATACTATATGTGAACGAAGAGGGGTGATTTTTCCTTCCAGCAGATTGGTAAGAAAAGTGTTGTGTCACAAGATGTGGCCTGTGAATTTAGCTCTTCTTTGTATCGTTAAAATCGGTTCTCCCTTCCCTTGAATTTCTTCTAGAATGCTTTTGTTTGTTCTCTTTTGAGCCCTTATTGAAGTGCTAATTTAATCAGTCAGTCATTTATTCAAATGTACAGAGAATATTTCATTTTTTTTAAGTACTAGTAACTGGCAGGGAAAGTTTACATTCAGAAGCACGTGTTGCAATTTCTGTAGGGAGCTTAGAGCTCGGGTTTATTTGCTTGCCAGCTAAGTTTAGGAGGAGGAATTTTGACATGACGTACACAAAGCAGAACAAGGAAACAATAGAACCCCAACAGCCAGACCAACGGACAACATTTCGGAGGCCCGGTGAGAGGCTACAGGAGCTGGAAATCTACATTTGAAGTAAGCGTCGGGTACGCGATGTGTTGAACCAATGAAATGATAGAGCCACAGTCAATATGCCTAGGCATTGGTCTAGGGAAGTGATGGCCCCGATCGAGGATAAAACGGCATCTTAGAGGACGAATTAATAAAAACTATGACCGCATCAGTTAGCTACCCTATTATTCAGCGAGATTCTGTGCTGGTAACATCGTGAGAAGAAGTTTTAATTTACGCGAGTGATCGTGTGGGGACTTGTGCATTTTGTTGGAAGATGCTCAGTCTGCATTTAATCTATTCCAGTTTTCTAATACTGGGAGAATGGCATTTAAGTTTCAATTTCCAGAGGGAGAGAACAGTTTCATTTAATCATGTCGAATGCATAGTAGCCTGCCTGTGTAAATGGTTTCCCGAGGGCATAAACTTTACAATTTCCAGCCCAGTTCTTAAATGGGAAATATTTGACCTAGTTATGGGGTTAGATAAGAGAAGTTGTTCCGTGACTGAATGGGAACTGGTTTCATGATCAGTGGAAATTACTCCGGCTGTAGTATTCTAGTAACTGGCTGGTTTAATCTTGACCTGGTTTCTACATCGTTAATGAGGGGATGTTTTAGACGACATCCAGAAGCAGCGACGGAAAATACATCACTTTTCGATGCCAGAATGGAGACCAAAGGACTGAGCCAAGTATTTTCTGAAGGCATCATCATCGATATGGCTGGCTAAAACACCATGGGCGCCAGCTGTTCCTGAAAGACTGGCAGCGATAAGTCAACGAAATAGATTAGTGCAGAATTTTTCAATGTAATTGCATGAGTGTGAACGTGTTTAAATGTTGCAAAGGAGGATATATTAGTTTTGATATTTTATTACAGTAAATTTTGCTTTGTTAGGAAGGACAGCGTCTTATTTAGAGTAAATGTCAGGGAGCTTGTAAATGTAAATATAATTGTAACGTAAATGTGGACCATTTGCATAAGGTCGCAGCTTGCTTTCTTACATTTTATTCTCATTTATTTCTCTTGCTTTCTTACATTTTATTCTGATTTATTTAGCTGAGTGGTTAGCATCATTTATTTTACGAGTCAGTTTCTTATTTTATATATTTTTGATTTGTTTTGCTTTGATGTTTGAGACGCAGTGTACGTCTCGGGGCTTAAATGTAAATATGGATTCAAATTAAAGTCAGGAACGACTAGATTAAAGTATTATTAATGGGAGCTCAAAGTGTATGGAAACATGCCGTCACGTTTTCTGGGATTTATTGCATGATGTGTGAATGAGAGTATGTGAGACGGTGGAGTTTGGATCCACAAATTATTATAGCGCCATCTTCATGACTATTTTGTACATCAAGATTGTAAATTAGTAACTGATTCACGAATTCCGCGAACACAGTTTCGTACTTCAAGTTCCGAATATTAGAAAAATTGATTATTAATTTATTATTATTATTAATGCGAGTTTTCTTGTGTTGTAGGATTGAGATATTTCAGTAACTTTCCGAGGTTCAGACATGATCGGTTGTCTATGTGGCAATTTTCTAGTTTCAGATTATGGTATTATTACAGAGTGGGCCACTTTATTATTCGTGTTTAACTTCATGAGCGCAAGTGCTTTGATTTGTGACCAGCGCGGTCTTGTCTCTTTTCATGCGAGCGAATGTTAGACGACGTCATTTCATATACTTAATCAGTCTCGCCAACTTTAGGACAAGTGATTTTGAGTAAGAGGATGCGTTCCTCATTTATAAGTCCTGCATTTTTCTTGATTGTGTGACTTGCCTCGGGTAGACTGCTGAGCAGCATGTGAAAAAGTTTGGACCCTGTGGTTTTGATGTTTGCTGCATTATTTTGAGAGACGTGAATCTCAGCTTCGAGTCATTCCGCCGTGTGCTGGCGAGGGTAATATGTTTGTCTACCGAGGAGAGTTTTATTTGAGCGGCCTACACTTCGTGATAATTTTTTGGGGTTTTGTCCGTGTCACTACGTGTTGCTGCAGACGAGTTTTATATCGCAAACTTTTGTTAGGATTTTCTTTAAGGATATAACCGCGCTGAGGAATATTTTGTGTCATGTAATCTTTTTCAGGATACAACGTTGAATTATGTGTTGAAAGTTAAAGACTTCTCTTTTGAATTTGTGTCATGTAATTTATTTCAGGTACTTGTGTTGAATAGGACATGTTGCTTAAAGTGTAATTTGTTACCTTATATTTTCCATTGAGGCTTTGAGTGTAAGAAGGTGGTTTGAAAAGTCCGTGCAAAGTCCGAGAGATGGCACCACCGGCGCATATCGAGGTCTTGTTTAGTTATTAGCATCTCTTGAATGAACGCACACCAAGTCTCAGCCATATTGGTCTATTTCTTTGTGTTTGGCATTCGTGTGAATCAAGGAAGTCGAGTGATTTTCAAGAAATGGATGAAAAAAATTTTGTGTGGTGATTAAACATTACTTTATGAAAGGCAAAACGCCTCAGGAGACTAAAGAGAAGCTTGATAAACATTATGGTGACTCTGCACCTTTGATTAGAACAATTTATAAGTGGTTTCAAAATTTTCGGACTGGCCATATGGGCACAAGTGACGCTGAACGTTCTGGACGGCCTGTGGAGGTTACGACTCCAGAAATCATTGATCAAAACCATGATATGGTGATGGATGACAGAAGAGTTAAGGTGCGTGCGATTGCTAGTGCTGTGGGCAACTCGACTGAACGGGTACATAATATTTTGCATAAACACTTGGACATGAGAAAGCTATCCGCAAGATGGGTGCCGCAATTGCTCACGCTTGACCAAAAACGGAATCGTGTGAATTGTTGCAAGGATGGTTTGCAGCTGTTCCAGAAGAATTCGGAGGACTTTAAGCGTCATTTCGTCACTGTGGACGAAACATGGATACATTACTATACTCCTGAGACAAAACAACAATCTAAACAATGGGTTACCAAGGGGGAATCTGCACCAAAAAAGGCGAAGACTGTTCCTTCAGCCAGAAAGGTTATGGCGACTGTCTTTTGGGATTCACAAGGGATAATCCTCCTCGACTATCTGGAAAAGGATAAAACTATTACAGGTGCATATTATTCATCGTTACTGGACAGTTTGAAAACCGAGCTGCAAGAAAAACACCCGCGATCGGCCCACAAGAAAGTCCTTTTCCATCACGACAACGCACCAGCACACACCTCAGCAGTTGTGGTCGCAAAATTAATGGAAATAGGATTCCAACTCCTTTCACATCCCCCCATTCTCCAGAATTGGCTCCCTCGGACTACTATTTGTTCCCCAATTTGAAGAAATGGCTGACAGGACAAAGGTTTTATTCAGACGAGGAAGTGATTACAAACACTAATGGATATTTTGCAGACTTGGACAAATCCTATTATTCGGAAGGGATCAACAAACTAGAACATAGTTGGACAAAGTGTATAAGACTAAAAGGAGACTATGTCGAAAAATAAAAAAAGGTTTACCCCAAACACGTATTTTTTATTTTTGCACAGACTTTTCAAATGCCCCTCGTATGAGAGTTGCGAGAATGCCGCATGCTTTTCTGTATGAGGCCTGGAAAATATGACAAGTCTTTGTTTCTTTGAATGTGTATATTTGCCTTTTATGTGATTTTGATTTTGTGTGTGTTCTTTGTTGTGCTCATGATTCGAGGTGTATATATTTGTGCGTAGGATGTTTTAGCACTCAGCATGTTATATTTTGTACAGTTAGATTAGTCTTTTGTGTCGCCTTTTTACGCATTAAATCACGTCTTTTCTTAAGGATAGGGACCCCCACTGCAATGTCAAGTGTGCATGAAAGGGGAACGTGCTCATCTACAATTCAAAGTGTTAACAAAAGTAAAGCCAGGAGCGTGGTGTGAACACGCAAGCCCAAGGTGTAAAATTAACGAAACTTTAAGATTTGATTCGATATGTTAAGTATGTGCGTCGGCATACATTGTACATTTGTAATATATTTTTGATTCTCAAGATGGACTTTATCAAGCGGAAAGAAAATTTCAGTCATGTAAAACTTTGGATCATTTGATACATTTTGCTCTTTTTGTTCATACTTTCTTGTATATTTTAATAAACAGATTTCCTCCAAAAACTGACGTCATGCTTCGCCTTGCTTTATTTGTAGTTTTTTAGTTGACCTCACCATGTCCATATT
This sequence comes from Anabrus simplex, assembly GCF_040414725.1. Taxonomy (NCBI): domain Eukaryota; kingdom Metazoa; phylum Arthropoda; class Insecta; order Orthoptera; family Tettigoniidae; genus Anabrus; species Anabrus simplex. Next base: position 672,456,591 of record NC_090266.1, on the reverse strand, counting down.
TGGTTATATGTTCCCCATCAAATCCAGGGTAATTTTAGGGCAATTTGTTTATCATAGTTCGAACTGAGCACCCCTGGGAGCGGCTGACTAGTCTGCGGCAAATTACATTGATAGAAACGGGAAAACTTTTCAAAACATTTAATCCTGAGCATTCGTCTCCTGATCCACATCTCAAATGCTTCCAGTCATTTCCAATCCTGATCTCTGATTGACCAAGGTTCACAGCCATACAATAGCACACTCCATACAAAAGAAATCACAAATTTCTTCCTAATTCTAAAATGTAAATTTGTACTGATTAAAAGGTTTCTCTTATTACTAAATGCCTGTTTGGCAAGTGCTATTCACCTTTTGATCTCTTTGCTGCACCTGTTGTTATTGGTAATCAGGCTTACCAGATAAGGGAAACTGTTGACCTGTTCCACTATTTTGTCATTATCCTTAATGTTGGTGTGAATTCGTTCACAACTAATACCTTGGTCTTCTTGATATTAATGTTTAAGCGTGAATGTGACAATGCTATTACATTCAGCATTTTAGACAACTCTTTCTTGGCGTCTGCTACAGTTGCTATGTCATCTGCAAGTCAAATGCATTGGATATGGTGCCCATTTACATTTACTCCTTTGGTATTTGCCTTAAACTTATTTATGGCTTCTTCAATGAATACACAAAAAAGGTATGGGGAGAGAGAGCAGCCCTGCCATACACCTTTCCTGATTTTTGCTAATACTTTTTCCCTTTGCTGCATTTCATTCCATACTGCTCATTTTCAAGCTAATAATGTAAAAATTTCAGTTTCTTACTATTGAAGTATGCATAGTTGTCAAATAAGAAACACATGATGCATAGGTGAGAGAGAGAGAAGTGTACATACTTGACCACGCTGAGTACAAATGTACCCATCATCATTTTCAGGGGCTTAATTAAATAAAAGCCACCTCGCTTTTACTTTTGGCTATATCACGATATTCAGCCATGTCCATTTGACAATATAACTATGTATAAGAAACCTACGAGAAGGGGGCTTAATTAAATAAAAGCCACAAGGCTTTTACTTTTGGCTGTATCATGATATTCAGCCATGTCCATTTGACAATATAACTATGGATGAGAAACCTACGAGAAGTTCAATATACACAATGAAAAAATGACAAGTCAGATACAGTCGGTATACACTGCGGTATACAAAAGGTTAAAGCCATCAATTCAAAGGCAATTGGATTCCTAATTGTATACTTGAAATACATTAAACATTGTGAAATGTATCTTGTAAATAAGGTATCATGTAACACAGACAATTTTAGAGTGGAGTGAAGATAAGGAAAGGGGTGCAAAGTTAACTGGGAAAATCAACACCTGTTCTTAAAATATCACCAAGGCAGATCAACTATGAAAGAAGAAAATGTTGCCTGGATTATTTGAAACAAGTAGTACAATTAAGTGGTTGTGTGCAAGTGTTAATCAGAAAGAATTTCTTTGCCCTCTTTGTTAGTTGGAATAAAGAGGTTGGTATGGAATTTCAACAGACATGTTAAATCTTTAGTTTCGTACTTACACTTCAGAATAATAATAATAATAATAATAATAATAATAATAATAATAATAAAGAAACTGCACGTCAACTGCTATAAGATTCAAGACACCAAAGCATTGGAAGTTTGTACTATGAAGTGGATGCTAAAAATTGTTGGAACATTTGCTGATGACGGTCCCACAAATTTAAGGACTCACATCCCAACTGACTAGGTCAGGATTTGAACCTGCATCCTTGACCACAGAGTGCAAGCACTTAAAACAGAGTTATTCACTCAGAAGACAAACAGCAAACATCCATTACAGTTGTACACATACTTCAGCTTAAGAATTAAGCAAGTATCGCACCAAGAACTAAATATCTATCAACTCAGCTTCTTCAGCACTGTGTTAATAACCACTCATTCCGATCATAGTATGCAGTCAACGTGATCACATTTTCCGTAATTAGTCATTGAATTCAAGGGTCTCCACAGGTGATTCCAGAATCAATATCTGGCCTTACCCTGGGCATAACTAGTAGGTATAATGGAGCAAGGTGGAATACTGTGACAATAATGAGGAAAGTGACTGACGTGAGTTGTTATTGTTGTAACAGACATTCAAGCAAGGTTCATGATTTTAGGCACCACTGTACTGAATCTATATCCTCTTAACAATCTTAAGGCCAAATGCTGGAATGACAGCTGCTATCAAGACTCAAGATCTGCAAGTGCTACAGAACTTCTTTAAGTCACTGGTCTCATATATATTTCGCTTCTGGTAGCTTTCTTACCTGTGCATTATAATAATTGAATGAGTATTGTTAACTATTACCTACAAGCATTGCACAACAGTAAAATGAGTATACCGGGCGAGTCGGCCGTGCGGTTAGAAGCGCGCGGCTATGAGCTTGCATCCGGGAGATAGTGGGTTCGAATCCCACTGTCAGCAGCCCTGAAGATCGTTTTCCGTGGTTTCCCATTTTCACACCAGGCAAATGCTGGGGCTGTACCTTAATTAAGGCCATGGCTGCTTCCTTCAAACTCCTAGGCTTTTCCTATCCCATCGTCACCATAAAACCATTCTGTGTCAGTGCGACGTAACACCACTAGCAAAAAAAAAAAAAAAGTATATTTCTCATGAAACTGGGTTCTTCACTTCTTCCAGTAAAAATGAAATGTCGTATGGCTTTTAGTGCCGGGATATCCCAGGATGGGTTCGGCTCGCCAGGTGCAGGTCTTTCTATTTGACACCCGTAGGTGACCTGCGCGTCGTGATGAGGATGAAATGATGATGAAGACAGCACATACACCCAGCCCCCGTGCCATTGGAATTAACCAATTAAGGTTAAAATCCCCGACCAGGCCGGGAATCGAACCCGGGACACTCTGAACCGAAGGCCAGTACGCTGATCGTTCAGCCAACGAGTCGGACACTTCTTCCAGTGATATTCTGTATTACTTTTTGCTGCTTTTAGAATTATATTCCCTCCTCCTTTACCCACAAATGCTATAAACTTAGAACATGAATACTGCAAATTTAAGGGTAAGATATCTTAAGTTCACTTTTTCCAAGATTCAGAGACATTGAGTTTCTCTCCTTGGTCCAAATACTACCCATAACACTGAAAGTTCTCTCAGCATATGTGCTGCTTACAGAAATTGACAAAACAAAATAAACTAACTCCAACAGTTCTTCCAAATTTGTGGAAAAATTTCTCTCCATACTTTATCAGATGAAGAGCTACATACACCAGTCTGAGATCACAGAAGCCATCATACAGCCAGTTTGAATCTAGTGAGAGATTAAGTATACCAGGAAACCTTATGTCTTCCTAAATGAAAGACACACAACATTTAACTTTTAGTAACAAACAACTCATATATGAAAAAGATGAGTTCACGAAAATTACAGTAGTTCACCAGGTAAGCAATGCATTGCTTTATGAAGTTGTACACATCGGGTTCAAAGCTCTCCATGACAATTTCCCTTCAAAACAGCATTAACTCTTGTAGCATAGAACTTTTCACCAAGACAGGTTTCTAGTTATGACAGAAGTTTCTGTCTAATTCACAGAACATCAGTACGTGCTCTCCAACTCTAGTATAACAGCATCAATGTAGGGGAGTATACTTTGCAGAAAGAACCAAAAAACAGGCTGACATAAAACTTGCAAAAAGTACAATATTTGGAAAAAAAAGTTCTTTCCCCACTAAATTTGAATCAAACTTTAATGGAAATAAGTTCATAATCTGAAAATTAATTTCTAATATGTATAAATAATTGGTTAGCATTTGGATGAAAAACAAAGATACCTGAATGAAGCAATGAAATCTTTTCTCAAAAATAAAAATAATTTGTATTAATTTGTACTTTTTCAGAAATTATGCCTATAAATACAGCCCTCAGTCAACTTAATTCTTTTTATGAAAGATTCTCATAGCTTTAACATTTAAAAAACTCTTAATGTAATGTATATAATTTGCATAGTCAGGTGTACCCAGTGTCCTAAAGAGAGTCCAAGCTGAGCTGGGATTATCCTACTACCAGATTTCATAGGAACAAATTATCTACCATATGATACTGGTGCAATCAAATTGAATAAACACAGGCAGAACTGCGCTAGACTGCCTCGTCACCAGTTGCTCTGAATGATCATTAGCATGGCGACAGACAGCACACATACTAGTACCGTACCTACTAAAATACCGTAATGGGATACAATTGTGGGTGGAACTGTTTTATCTATTTAATTCTTGGGATTACAAGAAGCAAACAGTAGCGTAAAATTGTTTGATAAGTTATGAAGTGCAGTAATACATGGATCAAGATAATAAAAAAGTATTTCTAAATCACTTTCGTTGGGAAATAAATATTTCTTACTTTTATCATCAGCACACACATTTTCAATACCGACAGTAAATCCTCTTGGCAATAATTCTGTGATCTTATACGAATTCTAATCTCCTCCTTAATACTCCAGTCAGCTAGAGACTGATCGAAGTCTACTCACTGTGCACGACATCACCTAATGGAGCAGGGACAAGCAGGCACTCTTTCCAGCAGTACTTGCTACAGAGTGGCATGCATAAACATCGAGCGGCAAAAGTTTATACTCAGAAGTCAGCGAGTTATCCCTGCAGTTCATGAGGAATTATATAGCCTACGCAGGCAATAATGGAGGATTTTATGCATATTCCAGGAAGAAGGAAAACTATATAAATTATGAGACTCTGATTTATCTACAATAATTATATTGTCATCAATACGGAACATGAAAATTATAAACTTTGACCCTTGGTGTCTACGTCTCATTATACAATGAAGAGCAAATGAATTAAAGATAGCTGCCGTTTTGGCAAAACGGTGCAGTGTTCAGCCCAGTAAATGTAATAGTACAGAGTAGCACATGACTGAAGTATCATCAGACCTCATACTGGCAGTGTGATTAACAGTTGACCACAGGATGGACAAAACATGAGGTCTCTGAAATTTGATTGTGGCCAGCCTGCTGGTGCCAGACGTACGGGCCATTTCTCTGAAGCCGTGCAGGCACTGGGCTCACCATGGGCCACTCTATTAAGAGTGTCCCGTATGTGGACCACCACCACCACCAGTGTCAAATGCCATGGAGTACAACATGCTGTTGGGAAAGGTCACAGTTGGCTAGCTCAGATGGTATGGGCCTAGAGTGCAGCAGATCATTAGCTAATTCAATGCTGAACAACGATATGTGAGCAGTTATGCCATCCAGAACCATCTGCTTGCAACATGGTACAGGAGTCACCATCCCACAGGGGTACCTCTACTCACTGCACATCACAAGCCACAATGACTGACATGTCCAAAGGAAGACTACCTTTAGAATTTCGAAGTATGGAAAAAGGTCACAACCAATAGCTTTATGTCGCACCGACACAGACAGGTCTTATGGCGATGATGGGGCAGGAATGGGCTAGGAGTGGGAAGGAAGCATCTCTGGCCTTAACTGAAGTACAGCCCCACCAATTTGCCTGCTGTGAAAATGGGAAACCACGGAAAGCCATCTTCAGGGCTGCCGACAGTGGGGTTCAAACCCAGTATCTCCCAAATGTAAGCTCACAGCTGCCTGCCCCTGGATAAAGGTCACCTGGTCAGATAAGTTGAGGTACCACCTGTTACACGACGATAACAGGGCATGAGAGAATCAGCCAGCACAGTGGGCTACAACTCAGCCGGTGGTAGCAGTATCCTTGTACGAGGACTCTTCACGAGGAATGAAATGGGACCCCTGCTATATCTGCCAATATTTGGCAGCGATTGTTCCAGGAATCTGCTATCTCATCATGTTCACCTACTTCACCTCCAGCATCATGCAGGGAACTTTTTCCTGCACTAGCCCATCGCTCCCAAATTTTGGTAGATTGGTTCAATGAACACTCTACAGACATGAGGATGCTTGCCTAGTTCTGAAGATTGCCCGACCTGAATCTTAATGAGGACATCTGAGATGCTACCGAGAGGGATCTGAACACTCTGGACCCTACTCCAACCAATCTTCGTGCATTATGGGAGGTTGTGGAGCAGTCATGGATGAGCATGGCTCCCCAACACCTTGAAATATCTTTTAGAGTCCATGTCACTGCCATCATCAGGATGGATGAATGCTACACACTACTAGCCACATATATCTAATTCAATTGCTCATCAGTAAGCAACTGAGTATCGGGTCAATCAGCTACGACTACTTTTCCCTATAATAGTATTAATAAACATGATCATTTTCAGGTCTTTTTAGATCTGAATTGACTATGAATATTCATAAACGTGTGAGAAACAGGTTAATGAATATTTTTTCCTAAACATATGCAATCTGCTAGGAAATATATATATGGTTTTTTTGTTTTTTTTTTGTAAGTTGCTTTACGTTGCACCAGCACAGATGGGTCTTATGGCGACGATGGGATACGAAAGGGCTAGGAATGGGAAGGAAGCGGCCGTGGCGTTAATTAGGGTACAGCCCCAGCATTTGCCTGGTGTGAAAACGGGAACCCACCTTTAGGGCTGCAGACAGTGGGGTTCGAACCCACTATCTCCCGAATACTGTATACTTGCCGCACTTAAGTGACTGCAGCTATCGAGCTCGGTGCTAGGAAATAAAGGACTTACTTCAGTACTATCATATGTGACATCTTATAGCAACTTAATGTACATGTACGTTGATATAGGCTTCCCTGTGCAATGCAAAAGCAGTAAATGAGGCAGTAAGCAAGGCTTATCTTAGAAACATTATACCTGTTTATGTAGAGCAGAGTCCACTTTTCTAATTAGTTTTATGAAATGTTACCATAGTGTACAAACAATATCCAACCCCATTCCTGTTGCTGGAGAATCACATATCTGATTGGAGAAAGAAGCCATTTTCATTCCAGAGAAAATGGAGTGATATACAGATGTGATAGGCTATGACTAACTGCAGACATACAGGCTGTGACTAATTACAGACATACCTAATCACCACCATTCTGCACAGTCTTGTCACATCAAAATTGATAGAAACACTATTTCAAATTGTGGTATAAACACTGGCACATAAATGGAATACAACAGATGTCCACATGCTTGAAGTAAAGGTGTGGAATTACATTGAGCAGATTCTTGACTTTTCAGAGCAGCAAGGGTTCAAATCCTCCTTTACTTGTGTCTATTTTCATTTTTATTTTGTACAAGGATTGGGATCCTGCATAAGATCTGGTATTTCAAAGTCACAAATATCCCTATAATGAAATTATAATCATAGACATAAATATTATTTTGATGCTTTCACAGCCTGTAATTGCAGACATGGCAAAAGCCTAAAAGCTTATTATCACAGACACACAGTTTTACATAAACACAGACTGAAGACAAACTCACTATGTATACCATCGTCAGAGTTATGCTGGACCCATTCAATCAAGTAATAGGGACAAATTCTTAGTATCGAGAACAGTTACAAGTATCTAGGATTATCAGGTGAATGATTCTCCTACCCCACTATGCAGCAAAACAAACCTGTCTATACATTCAAGTCACAGTTCTCATACAGACAACCCCTATGTATTCAGGTGATGAATGCATGACTAAGAGAAGCAAGAGGTAATGCATCAAGAAGCACAATGCTTATACCAAACAACTACCTGGACAAAAACTACCAACTGCAGATCCCAGCACCATCTGTATGGTTCCTGTCATAAGTACAAGAGAAATAAAGAAACCTACAAATACCATGAACATCCGGAAGGTGCAATGTTCCTTATCAAGTCAATTTACAGAGATCTTGCCCATCCTGATTTGCTGAAATATGTTAGTATGGAAAAATTTAGAAGTACCATATCATATACAGGCTATTATTGGGATCGCCACTCCCAGAGGCATTTTATACCTGCTGCCAAGTGCAACTTTAGGCCGCTCCTCAGGAAAACAGTCACCTTTTGCAACTGCTTCACTGAAGTAGACACATTGCTGACAGGAGAAAGTTCCTCAGTTTTATCTACCGTTGGGACTGGGGTCCTCTTCCGCCATAAACCGTTGAAAGGATGTTATAGAAGAGAATGAGAAGAAAGGTACAAAGAGAGTTGCAAGAGGCACAGTATGGTTATAGATGAAGATTTACAGTGGACCCAATCTTCAACAACAAGGGAATTAATGGAAAGGAATTGGGAATATGGAAAGGATCTGGTCATGACATTCACAGATATAACAAAGGCATATGAGTGTTACCAGGGAGAAGGTTTGGGAAACCTTGGTCAAAAAGAGACTGGGTACACTGACTATAGCATAGGCCTAACCATACAAGAGTACGATACCCCATTTTACGTTAGGAAATTTTCACAAATAATTTGAAATAAAAAGTAGTGAATATCATGTGAATTTGTTAAATTAAGATGTAAGAACATAATATTGTAAGAAGAATTTGTAGTTAGGGAATATTGCATATGTGTATTATTTAGTATAAATTTCTGTTTGGGTAAGAGTCTGTGCACATGGCCTAGCAGTGAAGATTGTGCAACAAGGAAAACAGTGACCGTATTGGTATAGACAGTTGAAGTCGGTTAAAAGTGTTCCAACAAGTGGTTTAGAAACACAGCGTATGGCTGGGAAGTATAGGCTGAAGATTGCTATTCATCAATGTGGACGAATGTGCAAGATTGATATTTGCGGATCGGCAGCTCGGTAACCAATCCAGAAACTCAGAGTTTGAACGAGCTTGCACTGACTGAGTGATACTTGAAGATATATCAGTGGTAGTATTGTTTCCAGTGGACTCTAATGATGATGATGTTGTTTAAAGGGGCCTAACATCTAGGTTATCGGCCCTTAATGGTAAGAAATTGTAAGACAATTTAAAAATCCAGAATCCTCCACTGACCAGATTCGAAAACGTGAGGATGAAGAATGAATGGATATGAAGTTAAAACAATCAGTGGATCTGACCCGCAATGCCCCACATTCCCAGAAACCAGCGTTAAATAATAGTATTACTGACCAAGGGACTGCTTCTAAAAAACAATAATGAATCTATGATGCTTGTAGTCGAAATAGGTCCAAAATCCAGGTCATCCGCTCCTCATAACGGCACTTATTGCTATGAAAATAGAGTCATGGTATTTGTCATATGGCGGTACTAATCAAAAGTAGCGTAGACTCGCGGTATTCCACACATTATGGTGCTATTCACAGGTAATGAGATTCGCACATGTAAGAGAGACCTATGGTGTTTCGCACACTGCGGCGCTAGTTACAGGCAACGCAAACCTATGGTGTTCCTCACATAAGTGTACTAACCACAGGGACCCGCACTATCCTGTGGTGTTCCTCACATAGTGGGTACTAAGCATAGGCGAAGCAGAACCATGGTGTCACTCATCCCATGGTGTTGCTCATATAGGGGTACGAATCACAGGTACTGTAAAATGCATCCTGAGCCACACACTATCGCTACTATTCACAAATCTATTTTGTACCTAACATAGTGGTACTACGCGTAAGTAAAAGCGACTCGATGTTCCCCATGTGATGGTACTAATCACAAGTAGTTTCACGGTTCTAAGAAAATCATTCTTTGGTCGCCCCTTTTAGTCACCTCTTACAACAGGCAGGGGATAATGTGGGTGTTTTCTTCGTGTGCGCCCCCACCTACAGGGCGTCCAGTGGACTTTTGCAGACATGACGGCCACATGGATCAAGTAAATTCGAGTAGTGAAACTGATAGCAAATCTATTATTGGTGGAGTAAGAAAAACCTGGCGCACTACCCAAATTTATTTTTTAGAGTTAAATAGTAGCAGGTAAGGTAATGAAGCAAGTTTGGACCTCATCAGCCTGATGACTGTCGCCCTGGAAGAAGGAGTGCAAGCAACGTATAACAAACAAATGAAGTTCAAGGAAAAGAGAGCGAGAGGGGACACCTAGAACAAGGTGGATCAATTCAACAAAGAGGAGTACAAGAAGAAACAACCTGGACTGGAAAAAAATGATGGAAGAGGAATAGTGGGAGGAGAGAGGAAGGTGGAGAAGTGCCATAAATGCAGGAGCTGGGTAAGATGAAACGAACAGGATGATGATAGTATGTGAAAACTCCAAATGTCAATGTAGTCACCCGCACAGCCTATTACATTTTGCCAAATATCAGGAAGCCGCTGGGGGCTACTGGCAAAGCGTTCTCTGTTGATGACAGCAACGAAGCACCCTATTACGCCGAATACAGATGCCATGTCAGGAAATTGGCGGCCTCAGAGGGGTTCCTTCAACTTAAGAAACAGGACAAAGTCATAAGTACTCTTGTCTGGTGAGTACGAAGGGTGTTCCAAGACCTCCCAATGCCACCAATGCAATAAGAGCAGGACATTATTTGCGACATGGCGATCGTCTCGCAATAAACGTGGATGTGTGCGCCGCATAGCCAGACGCAGATGTCGCTCCAGAATTCAGCAATAATAGTCGCTGTTAATGGTTTGTCCCTCAGGCATAGCATGCATAAGAATAACACCTTCCTAGTCATATGCCATAATCAGCGTAAGCTTAATCTGACTGGGTTCCTGTTGATTCTGTGGACGCGTCAATCATGGATAACGCCATTTATTCAATCGATTCTTTAATTCAGGCTGCTCGTAGGCTCGTGCCGACATCTCACCAATGGAGACAGTACGCTGCAGAAATGAGTCTCCTTCGTAGTGATATCTGTCCAGGTGGATGCCAGGCAGTGCATAGAAGTGCCATTTCTCTACGTCAACGAGTTGATGTGGAGCCCAATGTTCAGACATTTTGTCAGTATGTGCCACACTATTGGATGACTGAGACCAACATCTACGAATAATTCCCGTACAGTCCATCAACTGTCCACTGAAACGAGACCACTCACGATGTCAATCTGATCTTGAGGAGTGCACCTGCATAGTGCAAACCTGCCTCACACAGTCTCATTCCGACCTACACGAACCACCTTGACCCATTGTTGAACGGCCCTATGCGATAATGCATTCTCGCCACAGGCTTCACGTAAACCTCTATAATTTTCTGGTGCATTTTTGCCACGGGCAACCTTGATTTTAATCCAAGAATGCTGATCACCTTTTCAAAACATGCTTTAGAGCTGTGAAATTGACACTTCAACGACCTACAGCAACAACACTCCACTGGATGTCCGTCAAATGCACACTACACATGAACAGTGCTACCTGATCGTTTCCACATTGTATTTGCGCATGACCGATCTCCTGCGAGTGCCTGGAATATGTTGCCCCTACTTCGTTTACAGCCCTCGTATGAACGTACATGCATACATATTCATTATAGCTGGGCTGAGTGGCTCAGATGGTTGAGGTGCTGGCTTTGCGACCCCAAACTGGCAGGTTCAATCCTGGCTCAGTCCAGTGATATTTGAAGGCGCTCAAATACGTCAGCCTTGTCGGTAGTCTTACTGGTATATAAAAGAACTCCTGCGGCAAATCCGGCAAATCAGCGTCTCCAAAAACCATTAAAGTTAATTACTATAACATAAAGCAAAATAACATTATTATCTTCATTATAGACTTATGCCTCTCAGCATTCAGCCTGCAAACCTCTATGAATTTACTAACTGCCACCACAATCATCTATCTGTAACAAGTTCTGTGGCCTTGTTTACTTCTACAGCTCTTATCTTTAAATCATTAGGAACTTCAGTCTAACCATCGTTGTCTTGGTCTTCCTCTACTTCCTTTACCCTACATAACAAAGCCCATTATTCTCCTATAGTGCTACTAAAACAACGTGCGTGTTCCGACAGCTCTCAGTGTGGTAGTAGGAGGTGGCAATTACTATGGCAACCAGCACACGCCTACCGTTTAAGCCAATCCCATCTCGACATGCGCTCTCCCTTTTCCAACCCCCACTGTCTTAAAGCTTTGAGAGGCTGTTGGTCCGAGTTCCACGTTGCTAATATAGTATACCGTAGCACATGTGGCTGGGCTACATAACAGTGTCTACCTTGAGTGATATCATTATCTGTATAGTATGTTTTTCAAATCAGCTAAATATTATAGCGCTATTGTGTTCGTGTTAGTGAGTGTATCGTTATCAAGGCTGGCATTCTAGTGTAGTATGAATTTTAGTATTGGGTAGTATAGTGTCATTTTTAACACATCCTCATTTACTGAACAAAAAATGCTGCAACCCGTTCAGAGCGCCACTAAACTACAGGCAGCCGATCGTTCCGATAGAGCGCATTAGACTCTAGGTTTGGTTACTAGTGTTGTCGATCTGTTGTTTACTGTAACCACGTGCTATCAGCTGTGTGTTGTACTGTGCTCAATTCTTTTCGAGGTCTTTGTCAAGTTCACGGTCATTCTTGAGAGCCCCAACACTGGCGGCTAGAAATAATGAGTTGATTGAGTGGTCCAAGGACCACAGTATTTCGGTTCGCGATAACATGAGGAAGGGGGGGGGGGATATCGTGCATCTTGTGAAACAAAACAAGCTCTAATACCCAGTTTACGTGGTTGATAATATAGAAAAAAGAAAGTTACCAAGCTACACTCAACCAAGCACTCCAGAACCCCTCCTCCCCCTCTGACCGACCAAAAACCATCCGTAGATAACCTAAATACATTCATTCTCTCCGCAAGAGTCAGATTCCAACATCCCCACAACACTCCACTCCCCCTCCCAACACCGAATCTCCCCCCTCCCCCCCTTCTTATACTATCAAAAACTGTCCCACTCTTACCACCGAGACCCTTACTTTCTCCACCTACACTGTCAAATCCTCCGAACCATCCGCAATTACCTAGCAGCCCATACCCATCGCTCCTGGTCCCAAACCTGCTCCAAACTTAACACCCTACAAACCCACCCCGCTAAGTTCTGGGCCAAACTCAACACTCTCCTCGGCACCAAACCCGCACCCCCATCATCCACAGAGGCATAGCTCCAGCAAATACCGAGGAAAAGCTGGAAGTCTTTGCACATTACTTCCGCCAGCGTTTCAACACCCACGGAGATCCCCACTTCGATAAATCCAACACCGACCTCTACCTAAACCATGCCTCCACCCCCCACCCCCACTCAAACCTTCTAACACTCACTCCCTATCAACAACTCTCTAAACGAACCCATCACCCCGGCCGAAATACAGTCCGTACTCTCCAAATCCCGGAACACTGCTCCAGGACCTGATAAAACCCGGTACCTTCATATCCGATACGCACCTCGTAGCCTACTATCCCTACTGGCTGACCTCTACACCTATATCCTCCGTACCGGATTCTACCCCTCATCGTGGAAACACACCACAATGCTCCTCTTTCCGAAACAAGGCAAACCCCCTTCCGAACTAAGCTTCTACCGCCACATCATCCTCATCACAGTCCTAGCAAAAATCCTAGACAAAATCCTGGTCCGTCGCCTCCACCCCCACCTACAATCCCACCATCTACTACCCACATCACAGTTCGGCTTCCGCCCAAAACTCTCCACAGAAGACCAACTCCTCCAACTCGTCCAAACTACCGCCAACAATTTTAACCGAGCCTGCCCTACCCTCCTAATCACCGTCGATTTCCAGCTTACCTTCGACTCCGTCTGGCACCCCGCCCTCGTATTCAAACTCAGGTTCTTCGCCCTCCCTATCTCCTACGTTTGCTTCATCTCTTCTTACCTCACAAATCACTCAACCCAAATCTCCATCGGGAACCAACTCTCACCCTCCTTTCCCCTCACACTAGGCGTCCCGCAAGGATCACCCATTTCCCCACTACTATTTATCCTATTCGTGGCTGACGTCCCCTAAACTCCTCCTCCCCCATCCAACTCCTACAGTTCCCCGATGACACCGCCATCCTAGCTCCCTTACATGCAGTCCAAACCATCAACCGCTCAGTCCAACCCTACCTCAACACCTTCCTAGCCTGGTGCGACCGGTGGCACCTAAAACTAAATCCTGAAAAGACCCAGTCCATCCTCTTCAGATGTAGACGGGGAAAAACCAGCGTATCCCGCAACCCTGACAACCTCCAACTCCAGATCCGTAGATCCCCTATCAGAACACAACCCACACTAAAATACCTAGGCATCCTCTTCGACCAACACCTCACCTTCCGCCCCCACTTCCAATACCTAAAAAGCAAGACTGCCGCCCGAGCCCGGTTAGTGCGCCACTAGCCGGGACCCGGTGGGATCTCAAATCCTCACTGCTCCTTCACACCTATAAATCCTTCGTACGACCCCAAATCACCTACGGCCTCATCACCTGGGCGGCCGTTGCTAACTCCCACCAGAACCTGTACCACCCCTTACTATCTATCGAATACCGCACAGTCCGCCACGCACTCCGACTCCCCTTCCGATACCCCATGGCTGACCTCCTCGGAACATTCCCCTTCCCACCCTCGACTCCTACATCCTCACACAATTCTAACGCCCCGACCGTTGAGCCCTAGACTGTGATAACCCATCTCTCAACCAACTCCTACGAGGAGACCCACCCCTACACCACCACTTCACTCAAACCCCGTTCCACCTTTCCCGGTCTCTCCCTCCACCCGATGGGGGTGCCACTTAAGGAAAATGGAAGCTGTGACGCAAAAGCCCATCACACTAACCCTCATAATCCTATAACCCCTTGAAAACCCCCACCCCCAACCAACCACCCAAACTACCCAGTGAGCCCTCGTCGAACTCCTCCCCTCCATCAGATCTCAAAATTAAAGCTAAAACTTGTGTATTAACGTATCTCATTTATGTTTCAGAAGCAGTGTATAGCATCCAAACGAGCTTAGGACCTAAAAGAAAAATATGTTTCCAGCAAAACTTCGATGTTCAGCATTAACAACCATGTAAATATTCTATAACCAACTGTATATAATGTAAATAATTTTATAACCAGCTGTGCAAACAATGTAAATAATTTTGTAACCAATGCTAAACACTGTAAATATTGTAAATTTCATCGTAACCAACTGGAAACGCACTAAACCCTGTAAATTTCTGCGTAACCAACAGTAAACATTGTAAATATTGCAAATAACATGTAACCACTGCATTCAAAATCCTAATAACCCCCAATAAAGTTTTTAAATAAACGGGGGTAAGAGATATACTTCAATAACACAAAGTTAGATGAGAACACATATAATCCAGCAAGAAGATGAAAACGTGAAACAGTTATTGTTGTAATACTGCAAAATCACATTGTAAAAGCACAAAATACGTGAATTGTAATCAAAATGTATATATTGAAAAGATCAATAAAACACTTAGCCAACAGGTCAGGACCCCCTCCCAACTCCTTCACCAATGCAAATCTCCATTCCCCTCTTCAAACTCCATCGATCCTTCAAACCCGCCAAATCTCCTGGCCAGAGAGAAGGCGTTACCTTCTAGGTGGCCAGCCCCTTCCCGAGGGAATGAAAACATTCCCCTTGGTCCTTGATAAAATAGCCAGGAGACATGGGCATAAAGTTGTTTGCCTTTCACCATACCATTGCCATTTTAACGCCATAGAATTGATTTGGACCCAAGTGAAGAATTATGTAGCTGTGAATAACAAATTTTTCACAGTTTCAGAAGTTGAAAGACTTCTGTGGGAAGCCGTACGCCGTGTAAGTGCAGGTTGTGAGACACAATCTGAGATAAGTGAAGCTTGGGAGAGGGAAAGTATCACAGATGATTATGTTGAAAACGTTATAATCTTGTTACGATCAAGCGAGAATGAAACCTCAACAAACAATGACAATGCTGATAGTGACTCAGAAATGAGTGGTGTATTCCCTTTGTAGGATTTTCTCCTTCCTTAGGAGGAAGTGAATCTATCAGCAATGCGAGCTCTTCTAGATGATGAATGGAAATTTCATTTTCTTGCATCTGATCTGTTCAACCATTTACCTGTTTTTTATCTTATAGCCTTATCCTAAATACGTTGTTAATCTTATGCAAGTTATGCATATTGCTACAAAAATAATTGATTCTGGACTTTTCACGTATATACATTTCCATTCGTGTTGTGTTGTGAATCAGCTGTTTGTACTCATAACAATTTGGCACCAATGTCCGACTTCCGGTTGACTGTCAAATAAAAACTCATAGAAACAGAACTATATGCCATCACACCCTTGCTGTTTATACTTCTATGGTTTGAACAAGTTTTATTTAAAACTCCTTCTGTAGAATTCAATGTCATGCACATATAGACTTGAATCAATGAACTAATAATAAGAAATCTGCAGTTCAGATATAGACAGAGAGACTGTAGCTCAAAAGTGCATGGGAATTTTACATCCCAGTAGTAAACTGACCACCTGTTGCACATACCCTTACATACCACAAGATGTCGTATCTTAAAAAGGTATCTATATCGAACAAAATTCACAAATGTCAGGACTATGACTATTGAAGCATTACCATAGAAACATACTCGATCATTACATCTGTAAGTCGGAAAACTTAAGAAACCACCATCAGTAGCAAATGACTATTCAGACAATTACACCTGCTTTTGCTTTCTGATTCACTGAGGTAGTACCGCCACTAATTGTTACAGAACTTCAACAGTAAAGCATTCCCAGGCCTACAGATCCAATAACCATAACCAAAACTTACCATAACGTTTTAGCTTATCTATGTAAACATAAATCCACCAAATACTCATGCTTTCATAACTCAATTTATTGTTCCTTTCTTAATTTATACATACGACCATCAAACTAACACATCAAGCATAGGTGCAACAAAGCAGCGCTGCCTTGCTGTTCAAGACCACATATCCAATACATTACGAAATGAAGTGCTAATATAACGGAAAGTTACGACATGTCTGTACTGCTAATCAAATTTCATCACAAACGAAATGCACAAGTAACACACTGTAATTCATCTCGCATGAGATCGGTTTCTTTAGAAATGGTTTATGAGCACTAAGCACACAGGAACTCCAAGGATCACACTCAATGACACCGTTTAAAGTCATATTCAAAGTGTAGTTACGGAGGCTGTAACACTTCAAAACCATACACTTGACGTATAAATTGATAACATGGTTATCTAATGAATTCTACGCCTACATATCAAGACATCAATATTCGAAACTCGCAACTAAAAATCACGCATAACTTTAAAAACTATACATTAGAAGAAGTCAAAAACAACCTTCTACTACATTAGAAAGCAAACGCATCTTAATTTGAGCGGTGGCCACGAACGACAGCAGGCACAACTCACCTGAATACCCGCCATTTTCATACAGCCTGCTGACATCAACGTCAGAAACACTCCACCAGATACATGCGGACCGTAGACTTATATATGAAAACAAAAGATTGATCATAATATTTCACAATGTTACTATGACAGTTCCAACCATAGCCGTAAACTGCGCTAGTAACGGACCCAATTTTCCCTCAAAACAAAATTTAATTTTTTAATTTAAATTAATTTAATTTAATTTAATTTTACTTAATTTAATGTAAGTAGGGACGTTAAATATCAATTATTAAAAATTACACTTCTGCCCACCTGTTACTACTATTGCTATTACTGTCGTGGGAAAAGATCTTCGCAGAAAATGAAGAGACGAAAAACCAATGAAGAAACCCTAATCTCATAGAAATAAACACCATAAAGAATTATTTCAAACGGATGCCTTGTCCGTTCAATTATTAGTTCATTTATTGAATGAAAAAATTATTATTATCTGAGTTGTTCGAATGAGGAACAGCACGAAAGCATGAAATTCAAGATGACACGATATTACGAGTAAAAAGAAAATTGTAAACCATTAATACACATAGCATTGTGTATATTTAGTTACTTATTAATTTCTTATTTTGTTTTTTATTTATTAATTTCCACAATGCATGTCCACCATGACGGGAAAATAATTACAGAAGGTGATAGCAAATACAGTAGAGACAAAACGCGACACTTACGGATTTATAGCCTTGTTAAAATGGGAGACAATTCGACGGTGGCACTCCAAGTGACTTGACCTGAAACGTCGCGCTAAATTCAAATATCAATGGAAATGCAAATACGAAAAATGGATAAATAAATTAGGTCTAGAAAGAAAGTATTATTGAGGTATTAACTTCTAACTTGCTAAAGAAATTCTGGGTAAATGAATGAAGAATTATTTAAAAGGTTATTATTTAAACACTAAAATTAGACATATAAACACGATGTTAAATGGACTGATGTGAAATGGTTTGATCTTTCATTTATGCAATACTTTTTTTGCTTTAGCATTCCTGCCTGAACTTTTACGGTTAGATTCGTCTTCTTTCTCATTTAAAAACATTGTATCATCACATTAAGACACTTGTCAATAAAAAATCGGCACATTCCTTACACACATGATGCGATGAATTAACATATAAAAGCTGGACAATTTTCCTCTTAACATAAAGCCTACTAACAGAAATAAAATCTACAAAATCCCGGCTTTAATCTGAGAAGGGGGATAAAAGAAAGACAAGTATGAAAATGTTGTCGATAGTGATGCTTTAAGGAATATTTACGTACAGTTAGAGTAAAAATGTAACATACCCTTGGCTGTATTGTCGAGGATTTCTAAAGTCGCTGGCCTGTAAATGATCTGAACAGATCTTATAATTATTATATAACCGTAACATCCCTTCCTTCTTGTACACCTTATCCAAAACACTTCTGTGACATTTCACCCCACAGATCACACGTACAACAACACCTCAGTATTGAAGGTTAACTGCTGCACTATACAATAAAATATGCGTATTACATCTTAAGCCAGTTAAAATGTGGGTCGAGCAGGTCAGAAGATTGTGAAGTACTATAAACATCTCTTTGTCACTGGAAGAATATATATGCAAACACAATATTACTTACATTGTCTTGTCACGAGAGACGCGAAAGCATTCTTCTCTACTTCATAGTTACTGCAGCCAAACACAGCACATACCTTTCCCGTCATGTTGAGAGGAGATATCAAGGAATGACACACGATACCATTTAAATAATGTCAACTCACTGAAAACGCATAAATAACACTAAAACTTCACAAAAAAATACACGTGCTCTCATGACAGAATCAGTAGTTCTCAAGTCTACCCGCTAGAACGCGAGCTCTAATAGCTGACCCTCGATATCTCGCTGAGTGACGCGTATTGTCTCTTCTATATTCGGTGATAGGAAGAGTACAAGAAAAAAGGTAATTGGGCCTGATTACAGTTACTTGAGAAATATTTCACTCATCATAGCGCCCAATACCAGCAATGTTATGTGCAGTTCCTGCAAAGTGTCGCTCAAGGAGAACGAAAATTATGTACAGTGTGACGAGAAGTGTAGTGAAACGTTCCATTTAAACTGTGCGCGAACTTCAAATGCTGTTTTAAGGCAGTGCTGTCAAATCCAGGGGAAATTTTGGGGCATTGTAAACAATTCAAACATAACCCTAATTCTGCTAAAGCGCCTTCATACATTTTTCAGCAGAATAAAGTCAAAGCGGACAATAGAAGCCTATGTGAAGCTGTGAGTAATGTTATAGCACAATAGCAACTAGCATCCCAACTCTCAGGACCACTTACTACGTAATTGAGCCCTTGGCCATGGTTCATGAACTAGGATGCGACAACTGTAACCTATACCACAAATCACAGCATAGAGTTGCCTAGAAAAATTATACCAAATATTACAATAAAAAATAATTGATATCAACTGAAACATTACATTTGCAGACAATAAAGTATGGAAAAACAATAAGAATACAATAGCATAGACACAAATATGACTATATTGAACCCATAATTCTACCTTGCTGAAATTTCAAGTACAAGGTGAAGTGCACCCATATTTTTATTGTAAGCTCACTTCGCGCTCAGCGGCGTGACAACCCACAGCGGGAAGCGGCCCACTAAACATCGAACGAGGTCGGAACTTTTCGGAAGACCTCAGGTAATTAATAATGATATTCGGGATAATAACCCTCATTGGAGGTTTTTCGGCACCGTAATTAACAAAAAATTAGTAATTAATAATTTTGGGAAATATCCGATAAACCTTACGTCCAGAGGGTGGAAATGTATTTAATCAGGATTGGAGAAAATGTAACACCTATCTTGGATGAGAGGAGTAGTCGTGTCAAGGTCTTGCAGTCAAAATGCTCGGGAATCCTCGTGCACGAAATTAAGGAAACAGGAAAAAGAAGTAAACAGCATCATCGTCACTGGAAAAATGGTGGAATCTCTGGGGGTGAGTCTCGAAGAAATCGGTACAGTGGTCATAGCTTGGAATGATTGCATCACAGTGAATGATTGCATCACAGTAGATAACGCCAAGCAGAGCGTCCCTTGTACATGCATAAATACCCCGCCCCCAGGCAAGTGCGTCGATCATCATTCCATGGTCGGAGAGTGTGAATCTGCGTCAGGCGACATTAAGAAGATGATTTAGAGTGGGCGAAAGAGACTAGTAGAATCTATAAAACCAGTTGGCTGAAGGAAGGAATATATTACCAGGTGATAAACGGTGAACGGAGACAAGATAGATATGGATAACATTGTATCCACGTTATCCACCCCGGTCGGGAAAGACATCATAAGTTAAATAATTGTAGGATTCCTGAACTACTGTATAGGGTGACAGAGGATTCATAGACAGGTCTTGTGAATTAATGCGCACGATGTTATTTTTGGTAATTCGTAAGGGAGGACTGATGTCTGGCGGAGATAAGCTTGTATCTCACGGTCAGTCCCACCTGTGAAACATCTGGATAGGAAGGAGTTGGAAGATTCCGCAAACTGTATTAGTTGAGTTCTCGACACGAAGCTGGGTGGTTAAACTATTGTATAAGTGCACATCATAAAATTTATTATTAAGTGTTAGATACAAAAATTAATGTGTGTTGCATCAAGCCAAGTGCAGAATCTGTGTATTTATAAGGTAATGTTTTACGGAAGAATGTGTCCTCAATTATCACGGGAAATGTCCTAGGTGGCTGGTATAAAATGAAGCCAAGATAACCCTATGCCAACGATGAAATTACAGGTCTGCCTAATTTAAATATATTGTTTTGTAGTTAGAAATGGAAATGCTTGTCCCTTTAAATTAATTCGTTAATTACAAATAACATCGCGATGTATATATGGCGTGTGTAAATTTAATTTTTGCGACGACGATGATATGTCATTTCATTATTATTATTATTATTATTATTATTATTATTATTATTATTATTATTATTATTATTATTATTATTATTATTATTATTATTATTGACGTCAGCAAAAAAACTGAGATGATAAATTATGTGTTCAACAGTAATACCAAGCGAGATTTGCCGTTTATATCGAAATCAAGTGAAGAAAATCATAAGTCAACATTTTGGGGAAACTTTAATTTTCTGACACCATTATTTGTGATACAGAAAATCACGGTATGCTATTTTACTCCTGAGGTCTGGAAAATATTCGAAAAGTTAATTGTGAGATCATTATAAAGTTGTTCGATCATGGGATTGCTTGTATTTAAAAAGGTTTCAAACAAGATTAAGTGGATTGTAAGGGAAATTAAATATTATGAAAATAGTTAGGAAGATGTGTAAGGCATAGTAAGGCTGTATATTATGAGTGATGTAGAATAATCAGGATGCTGAGGATAAGATGCCCTGTATTTCGACGGAGAGGATTTTTTGTGACATGGCGTATAGGTTGAGATGTAATATTTCTGAGACAGGTTGTATGAGATTAACGATGTCCTGTGGCAATCCAGAACGATTGATGATTATAAATATTATCAAATCCATGTGAGCGCGAAGTAACGCCTGTTTTAATACAAGTTGATATTTCCTATGATTACTGTTTTATGTACGACCGTAGGTAACGACAGTTAAGTCTACGTGACGGCTCTGTTTGATAAGAGCGAAGTGCATTTTGTGATAGCCGAACTCACGAAGAAAATACATTCTGTCCCACGGTCAAGATAGTACCTCATTGCTGTAAATTAAATTCTGTTCTGTATCTTTACGAGAAGAAAATATCGCTGACTGGAAACATTGCGGGTTTGAAAGATAAAATCAATGAGAGTTTAGCTTGCGTAGATCGATGGGAAGTCACTTCACTGGAGAGTTCACGGTGGTACCCGTTTGGAGTGTTAACATGGAAGGTCAGTTGGAGCCTCGCACGCGAGTTATACCGTGAATATATGTGATGGTAGTATTTATTGTTTTCAGTGATATTACGTAATATCAAGCGAGAGATGAGTTCATGTTTTTCATATAGCGAACTTCACTGCATGGGTTGAGATTGTATTCAGGAATAGATTAAACTATTCGATTTAATTTCGATTTCATGCTTTATTGTAGGGAATATGCTCAGTAATATTTCCAGGTTCGAGTACATTTTTGTAGCGAATATCACTCCATGTGTTAAGAGCATCAACGAGGATCAGATTTAGATATCCGAAAATTGTGTTGAAAGTTCCGATTTCGCCTGGCATTATGAATGATGTGTAGACACCATAACTTTACTTCAACGATATAGTTAGGATGCCGCGTGTACGATATAACTTAAGGATGAGTAGACTCTGTAACGTTGGCTCAACGACAGGGTTAGGGAGTCGTCTGTACATATTCATGTCATAGGTTAGGCATTTTTGTGAATCGACTTGCACGATGTTAGTGTTTACAGTAGTGGGTATGAATGTGAAACGTATTCGCAGGTTTTGTTCGGAAATCAGAAGAATGTACATGCCCGCTGAGGCACAGGGTGAAGGTGTTTTCACCAACAGAGCCAGTGACGCAATGGTTACCATAGCAACTCCGCTACTACCCAGGGGACTTTATATTATCTTCTACTGGCAGCTCTTCAATCTTGTCCGTTGTAATCCAACGATGTCTGCGTTCATAGCTGGTGTGTTGTTCTGCGTTCGTTCGTGTTCCTTTCTCAGTTGTTTGCCATTTATCTCTTGTTATTGTTGTTGCTCTTAATTTCTCTTGTTATTTCTGTGTGCAACTGTTTTGTAAAGACAGCGTAATGTATGTCGTGAGCAAGAAGGGAAAGACAATTCACAGTGCAGTTAGAGAAGTGATCAGGAATATTACATACCAATGCGATGAGGAAGATAAACAAAGAAAATTCAAGTACTTGGTAACAGAGAGTATCCTGCGGGCTGCTAATTACAGCGTTGTATCTGTTCGAACGACCTCAAAGAGCCGAAAGGAAGGACTTTCTGCTGGTGAGTCTTCACTGTTTTTTTCTCCAGGTAAGAAGAGGCCTAGATCAGAGGAAAACAGTGTTTCATTGTGATGAATTTGATACGGGAATCATAAGAGACGTCATATACGATTTCTATGTAAATCTGAGAATTGTCCCCTCAGCACCGAAGCTGCTGAAGGCAATTCAAGCGAAAATTAACTTTCCGTCGAAGGGGCACACACTAAGAAATTTGTTACATGATATGGGGTACGAGTGGAAGAGTTGCGCCAGTAACAGGGAAATACTGATTGAGCGCCCAAACGTTGTTTATTGACGAAGTAACTATTTAAAACGCATGAAAATTTACCTTTCTCAGAACAGGAACATCATTTATATTGATGAATAAACGGTTGACAATATCCTGACATTTAATAAATGTTTGCAGAGTGACAGTATTTAGGGCATAACAACCAACAGAAGCTCTTCAAATAGGCTTATACTTGTCTACGCTGGTTCTAAGGTTGGGTTTATTGATGGAGCAAATTTGAATTTTAGAGCAGGAATTACCAAATGGATGGAGTAAATTTTCATAAGTGGGTGACTGAAAAATTTCCTCCTGATCTTCCCTCTGTAAGCGTTATAGTAATTGACAATACCCCTTATCACAGTACTTAAGTAAACAAAGTACCTTCTCGGTATGTTTTTAAAAGTGATATGATGAAATGGTTAGAAGGCAATAAAGTGAACTTTTCTGAAGAAATGAAGGAATTTCAGCTTTTTGAACTGATCCAGAAGTTCAAAGATCCTGAAGAAAATACCGGTTCGATGAATTACTGAGATTTTATGGGCAAACGGTTTTACGCTGCATCCTTACAAGTGTGAATTCAATGCTATCGAACTGGCCTGGCCGAAAATCAAAAGAACTGTACGAGAAGAGAACACTTCGGGTGACATTTCGTTAACGAAGCTGCAGGTAGTGACGGTGAATGCTATCGCATCTGTGACACCTGCTGACTGCGAGGGATTCGACCAACACGTTATCAACCTCGAAAATTAGTTCTGGGAGAAGGATGGGTTAATAGAAGCTGCAGTAGACATTTTTATCGTACGCTTACGTGATGGGGAGAGTGGTGATTCATCTTCTGATTCTGACCTAGTTCAACCGTTAGCAGTGAGCGATGGTGAAATTGAATAACCGGAATCCTCTTACTCACTCCCGCTTTTAATTCCTTCATAGCTGTTCAAAACCCTATGATTATTGTGTCCCCATGCAGGCTATATTTTCTTTTTTCCTGAGCAACTTACTGTATTTTATACCATTTATTCACTCTCAAACTGTTCATTCGACTAAATTCATCGATCATATTTTCGCATAGTCTTCAAAGCATTTTACTGAGCACCGTATTGATAAACTTTATACTACCCTACTGTAATAATTTGCATTTATATGTTTGAATATTTGTGTTAGAAAGTGCAAAATGTATTATTTTATTATTCTCAAAGTGATTATGTTGTAGGGTTAATTCGTTGTAAAGTGATATTTACGAACAATATTATTGTACTGAGACGGATATCACAACCTCGAGACATACAGTTTTACGTGTAATTCAGAATTAATTTATTTGTAACGTTAGATGTAGAAGCTTGGGTATTTTCCGTAGTGGATACTTTTTACACATAAATGAGCAGCGTTTGGAAATTATGTTCTAATTACGGACTAGCATGATGTATTAAGAAGACGAACCATGTTTTACCACGTACTTTTACCATTGTTATGTACAATACGTCCAAACGTTTGTGGGAAATTTCCAGTCTTTGTTTTATTTGTGTAAGGTTCATTATTATCTATGCTTGTTTAAAGATATGTATATATAATATTTATTATATGTTGTATGTATTGATGAATTCTGAGGTATGGATATATTATATATAAGAGGAAACAGCTGGTTGATTTCAAGACAGTGGGGAGATACACAAATCAGGTGCAGTTCCCTAAACTTTTAGTCGTTATCAGAGGGTTAGGTAATTCCGATTAAGGTGAGAAAAACACGGCCTGAAGTACAGTCCTTGGAGAAAAGAAAGAATTATCACTCTTTATTAAAATAAAAGAGATCGATTTTGGTGAAATTTCCAGATATTTATTATTATTATTATTATTATTATTATTATTATTATTATTATTATTATTATTATTATTATTATTATTATTATTATTATTATTATTATTATTATTATTATTATTATTATTATTATTATTATTATTTACAAATGGAGGATTGTAGCGGTGTTTATAAAATTCACAGAGGCTTGCAGACTGAACGATGAAAGGCATAACAGCCTCGAACAAAGATGTATGTATGTTGTTATAATTATTAATCACACATCAAGAGAGGTTTCAAAATAGGTATAGCTACAACATTGTAGAGGTCATTTTGCGGCCACTCACAATCCTGGAACTTATTTACCATACTATAAAGTATAATCTCACCTGCAAAAATCCTTATCTTTAATTCCAGTTCTTTAGTCACTCTTTAAAAAAATGTGTTGTAGTAAAGAAATCCTAATCAAGTGCCGACTCCAATAAATAGGAAAAAAATGGCCAAGGAGAAGAAGACTTTAAAATTATACTTAAGTCAAAATACTGGAACTCGAAATGACTGTCTGAATAATGTTTCACCATACATTTGGTTACCAGGGAGTTGGCTGTGCAGTAGGGGCAGGAAGCTGTGTGCATACATCCGGGTGATAGTGGGTTCGAACCGCACTGTCGGCAGACCTGAAGATGGTTCTCCGAGTTTTCCCATTTTCTCACCGGGAAAAAACTGGGGCTGCACCTTAATTAAGACCACCGTCGCTTCCTTCCCACTCCTAGGCTTTTTCTACTCCATCGTTGCCATGAGACCTATCCGCGTCGGTGCCACGTAATGCAAACAGTAAAAAAAAGAAGTTTGGTATCCTTTATCATTACCATACCTGCCATCTTTCCCGATTTAGGTGGGAGGCTCCTGATTTTTGACGGTATTCCCACCTCCCGATTATCATATTATTTCTCCCGATTTTAGCTTAAGTTTGGTGAACTTCAAGCATTGTATGTATGTATGTTCAGTCTTCAGCCCTAAGGCTGGTTGGATCCTAAACAGCTCTGCCATCAGCTGTCATAGATGGCGTACTAGGGAAATGAGGAGTGGGGTAGTTTCCCATTGCTTTCCTCACCGAGCCAGAAGTTGCTATTACATATCAGTCTGCCAAGCCCACTGAAATGCATGCATCAACCAACCCTATGAGCAACGTTTTCACACCATTCATTGCAGGGACTGGCTGCACAAGGAATGGCATTACTAGCATCACTCACACCTCAGTCACTTTCATATTGTCAAAGCCAAGGATAAGACAGAGACAGATCAATGAAAGTAACAAAATTGCTCTAGCCCATACCAGAAGACATAGTGCACTGTAAACACTAGGTCCTGCCAGCAAAGGCATCTTCAAGCATTATTGTTTTCTAATCCCGCCATTTCAGCACTGTACGCCAGTGGGCGGAAGTCCTTCGCTCATTGGCCGCTTTCAGATTAAATTTCGATGTTTATTAATACGAGAAATATGCGCGAATGTACGATGTTCATTGAAACCTGTACATCGCAGCGCGTATATCGATCGTAAATCTCTCGTTCTCGCGTGTTATGTTCGTATTCGTTCACATCAGTATAATCGATTGTAGAGGCTAGTCGCTAAATTTGGAGTCTATTTTAGTAATTTAGTGACTTAATTTCAAAGATAGCTAATTTAGGAACATCTGTAGACAGTTCTGTTGAATTTTAATTCATTATTTGATAAAAGTAGCATTGCTCTTCGCATAATCCCGTGGGTGCAATCCATTTGCTATGTAATAGGATCTAAGTGCATGACCGATTCACACATGTGGAGCATGAGCTCATACTGTTTTCGGAAGGCTTATTAGAGACCGATCATCTCACCTACGTAACTCCTGTGAGGGAACAGATGTGTAATTTTTAGAGTTGTAGCCTCGTATGGTAACAGTCGGATTTATAATATATACCATAGTACTCCTGTATTGCGCGAGACACGTAGAACAAGCCGATTTGACCAATTGTATCACCTGATTTTTGGTTTTGTTAAGTTGGCAGGTATGCATTACTAAGATTATTTTTTCGCTAGAATACCAAACATATCGAAGCAGTGGCACCCGCCTCAAAATTCATTCCCTAGTGCATGGACTATTAGCACTATCAACTTGAGTTTTGATATAATATATATCAAGTTTATGAACGTCGAACCTTTCTCGCCAACTCTGTCACTGGAAGTTTTTGGGGCAATAATGCTGGTTTTAATAGCCTGCTGAAATAACGCTCTCAAAAGATTTAGCCAGTTATATTGCACATTTTTGCTCTTATTAATGGTGAGATTTTTTTGTGCGGGAGCAATGCCAGTTGCGGCAAAGCAATTTACGGATCAACTAAGTGAAAAAATCGGGCAGATACTTCCATATTCATCTGAGCGTCACATACCTGATTAGATCAGGCAAGACGCTGCACACTGCAAAGTGTGAGCCAACGTTCTTGTGTAGCAGATACGAGCAGATAAGAGCCGATCTGTCTGGGCAGAAGAAGAAGTTACTAGATTAGACGGTAGGGGTCACGCGCAAGCTCGCTTTGGCTGGTGACGTCATGTGGCCTCTAATGCCGAGCTTGCAGTGTACACGACCCATTGTAATTGTGCGTTTCTGTTAATGATTTGCTGGTTTTTATTTAACCACTTGATTAATATTTTTCAATTTTGTAAAATATAATTGCCAGTTGTTATGTGTAGATAAATATGTTGTCATTTATTTCAGTATTTTTCAGAGCATTACAAGTAATATAATAACACTGATTAACACGAACAATTCTAGTAGCTTTATCATTACCAAATTATATTTTGCCACGCAAATAAAGTATTTACGTTTCGGTTTTCGTATTTGCTCTCCATCCAGTGATTTTAGAACGACTTCAAACGCAGTTTTATTTCTAAAACTACTTACTAAAATTAAGGAAACATGACCAATGGCACGGAATGCTTTTTACCGCTGTTTTGGCGGATTGTCAGTATTAAGTAGTATTGTAAAAACCTAACTTTACATTACTGTATAATTATTTATAAATGTGTACTGGCGGGTGGAATGTTGGTGAAAAGCCCTACAGAAAAGTCTACCTCTTCCACCATGTCAGGGGTCACTCGTTTTTAGAGCAAAGAGGCTTCCCATGGAGAAAATTAATACGAATAATTTGTCAAGAGCATGATTTTGTTGTTCTATACAATTCCCATAGGCACTTTTAATCTGTTTGTCCCACACACGTGGACACGGGAGTTTAGGGCGTCAAATCCATTATTAATAGCAATTACAGTCTCTCCTACATAGCTGAGCTCTGGAAAGTTGTGGCATATTGCTTTATCCACAGTCAGTGATAACAGTTCAGCGGATTTCCATACATTTTGCCTCTCCGTTCCAGTCACAAATATATGCTTCATTGAAAGAGTGTGCTCATATTGCAAGTTTTCGCCCTAACTTTGCATTTCAAACAATTTTGTAAATACTTCTTTTGTAATAGATTGCCCACTTTTCCCTTGATATCCTACCGCAGTAATTCAAGTGCATGGGGCACATCGCAAGAAAACCACGTGTTACGTTCTTTACTTGATGGGTTTTCCAGCGATGGGTTGTCCAACGAAATACTCAGATCAGTCAGGCATTTCCTATTTGAAGGTCCCAGGTCACATAAAACTGCTCTGACTTTAAATGCAGTGGTTTGTACGACTTGAATTACTTCTACTAACAGATCTATTGACATCGCTGTATCAAAGTTGTAGTAAATAGGCTGTATACACTTTTGAGCTAAACTTCTCATTACAATGACTTAAATTTATCATGGGTCCTGTAATAATTTCTTCATTTTTCCGGGCGAGTTGGTTGTGCGTTTAGGGTTCGTGGCTGTGAGCTTGCATCCGGGAGATAGTGTGCTCGAACCCCACTGTCGGCAGTCCTGAAGACGGTTTCCCGTGGTTTCCCACTTTTACATCAGGCAAATGCTGGAGCTGTACCTTAATTAAGGCCACGGCCGCTTCCTTCCCGTTCCTAAGCCTTTCCTGTCCCATCGTCGCCATAAGACCTATCTGTGTCGGTGCGACGTAAAGCAAAATGCAAAAAAAATTGATATAGACCGTAGGGTGACTGCCTTAGCAATGTCCTCAGAATTTTCTGTAACTCCTTATGATGATTTCGCTTTTGTACCCTTATTTCACGAGTTTTTCTGGACTAAAACGCTAAATCATTGCTAGCTACTCAGTGGCACATATAAATGTGGTACCGCGTCACGCCTTACGTTACGTCTAATTGGAAGGTTTAAAAACTCACTCTTCAAGTCCCTCATGTAGTCCGAGTCGTCGAAGTGTACAGAGCACACACGAGCATTTTCAATAGTAAAAGAATCAGCCCGTTTATAGCCAATAATCAACTTTAATTTAATGCCAATGTTCTTTGGAAAACGATGAAATTTCATGTATAAGTCCTTCTGGTGTCTGTCGTGGTTAAAGCAACCAGCGACAGCACAACACACCATGGCACAGCACAGAAAAATTAAACTTTTACACTGTTACGAAGGTAAACACAATCAGTAGACTAATGGAGCTCTGCTTAGTTTAGCGAACTTGGGTACCACGTACGTCAGAAAGCGTGGCCTGCTACTGCGCACCCAACATATGACCCCTACCGTCTAGTCTAGTAACCGTGATTCTTTCATTCTTCTCATCTCGGCACAGTACTATTCGGGTCATGTTCTGGCATTATTGCTTCTAGCCAGACAATGCTCCCATAAAAGTGTCGTATCCGTAGCGGCATGAATGTTAGAGTTGTGCCACGTGGATACCTGGCTAAGGGAGACTGATCATTATTGCTTAGCCGCGCGTGTTCAAGTTACATGAACTTTAGTTTCCTATCCCTTTTTTAGTTTAAGATTTATTTTTTGCGTGTCCGGTATATTATTATAGTGCCGTGTGTTGACACTTAGTTCATTTATGTAAGTTTTACACTATGAATGCCACTTCGATTCGTCAGCTGTTAATGTATTTTATTTTAATTTCTCGTTATTCACGTTATGTATGTGAGACGTTGATCTACCGATCACTTGTAGTTTAGTTTAATGGGACAAGTGTAACTGCAGTCGTAGTTATAGAAAATTGGAAAGATTTGCTTTTCTTGTTTCATATATTGTGGTCTTCTTTTTAACAAAAATAAAGACATAATTGTTTCATAACCTGGAAGTTGGTTTAGTAAGAATATTTTCAAGTGATTTATCATTTTTCTTTAACTTCAGTGTTTGGAATTTCTTCTAAATGCATAATGAATTCATGTTTTCCAGCATTTCGCAGTCTTATTCCCTCAGAACGATGTTACGTAAGATCCCATCGGATCAAATATTGTTGGTTCGTTCTGAAAATCTGTTTGGGGTTTTGCGTGTTTCGCGCATAGGGATTCCTCTGTAACTTAAGAGTGTCATGAGATAACAATATAAGATGGAATTTTATGTTTGATTGTGACAATTGCTGTTAATTTATAAAGAACACCATGCATTCAAGTAATATCCAAACAACTGATAGTCGATTTGGTTCGATTAAGGATCCATTGGGGGGTGTTCCCATATCCGATAGGATAGTCGACTTGTGGATAACCTTAGTCAGATGTAAATCTTGAAATCTACTTGTTGAAGATCAAATTTTCCTTGGATCGTGTGGATTAACTCTCAGTTATCGTTTAGATCAATTTTTCCCGATTATAATTTTTTAATCTCGTTTTCTGGTTTTTGGTGTCAACGAATTTTACATAGGTTTTCATTCTTTGAAAGAAAATAATATTAAATTTCAATAAAACTTTACCACTCACATTATGCATTGTAACTGCGTTAAAACATGTTGTGAAAATTTTAAGTGAAGTTTCTTGTCTATTTAATAAATACATTATCTTGATTTACGTTGAAAAAATATCTTAGTAAGCACATATTTGCTCCTCATTTGAGGTAGTTATTCTCTCCTCTAACCCAAACGTTTGGTCGATGAAGTGATAGAAAAAACTCGCAACGACCCCAATAACCTAGAGTAGGATATTACTCTACTTAAGCAGCCGAGGCAGACGACCAACGATGGAATCGTAAGTTCAAGGGTTCAATATATTACTATAAAAATTAATTGGTATTAACTAAAGCATTATATTTACTTTTCCAGACAATGTAATTACAAGAATAGTGTAGCATAGAAAATAATATAAATATAATTACTGTTAAAAATACGAATAACTAATGCATTATACTTACATTTGCGGACAAAAGTAAGCTTATAATAACATGAACAGTGTAATATAGAAGATAATGTAAATATAATTGCTATAACAATTAATTGTCATTAATTAATTCATTACACTAAAATTTGCACACATAAATATGTAATAACAACAAGGAAGTAGCATAGCAAATATTATAACTATAATTACTATAAAAATAATTAGAATTAAATAAGGTATTGGATTTTCATTGCAGACAAGAATAAGTATGTAATAAGAAGAACAGAGTAGCATAGGAATGAATGCAACTATAATTACTATAAAATTAATTGCATTAACTAGGGAATTAGATTAAAATTTCAGACAAAAATAAGTATATAATAACAAGAATACAGGAGCATATAATATAATCAGTCTAGCTTAAGCCAGTAAGGAGGACAGACGTGTCGTGTGGAGTGCGGCTGTTGAGTGGAGTGGAGTAGGAGTGGGGTAGCGGTAGGGTCAAGTGGACGGCAAGAAGATAGATAGGATGAGCTGGGTAGACGTACAAATTATGAGGAAAGTGGTAAAAGAGGTAGTACAGGAGTTATGTCAGTTTGAGCAATTAAAAAAGATGCTTCAGGAGCAAGTCCAGGAGCACGAAAAAACGAGGCAGTGGATCCAGGAACACATGAAAAATACGAAGGCAATGATGGAAGAAAGCGAGAAAGAAGTAGTGTCACTAAGAGAGAAAATAAAATATATGGAAGAGGAGCTAGTAAACCAGAAGAAAGAAATAGCAGGCTGCAGAGAGGAGCGTAAGAAAAAAAACATATTTTTTTACGGGGTGGAGGAAGAAAAGTCATAATCTAAAGTGGACATTATTTACAAAGTGTTAGATGTCATAAAAAAGGAAATGAAAATTAATTTCAGTGAGGTCGATATAGACAATGCGGAGAGAGTTGGCAAGATGGGAGGGCACAGGCCCATATAAGTGTCGCTGCTATCTTCATTGATGGCAGATATAGTGACAAGGAACGCTGGTAATCTACGGTGTGAGAAAATTGGAGTTAGAACGGATTTCGGAAGAGAAGAGAGTATGAATTTCAAAATTCTTAAGAAGCATTTAGTATAAGCAAAAATTCAGGGGTTGAGAGCGTATATTACTGGCCAGATACTTGTGGTGAGCGACAGGAATTGGACCCGAAATTGTACAGTGTCGAAACTGAAATCAATGGATGAGAGTTTGAGGCAAGAAGAAACTAGCAGGGCTGAGAGTTCGAGGCAAGAAGAAACTAGCAGGGCTGATGTGCATATTATCAGGGGAGGAGCACCGAGCAGAAGGGGTTCCTGGGAAGTGATCGTAAGAAGAGCAGAGGAAAGAGTAAATGCAAGGAGGATGGAAGAAGTCAGTTAATTAATGAACGAACTAGTGACGGAGGTCAGCGTTAGAGAAGAAAGCAGCATGCAGGAAGAGAATATGGAAGATGAAACACAGGGGATGACAAGTGGACATAATCAGAGCGAAAATAATGGTTTGAGGGAGGAAGCAGAAGTAAGAAGTTCCGTGGCTAAAGGAGGAAACTTGAGTTTGAAGGAGTTGTGGGATAAAAAGGGAAAAATGGAAGAAGGAGTAATTACGAGAAGTAAAAAGACAAGTAACAGTAGTAAGTAACCTGGTTTGCTTGTGTTATGATGGATGATAAGAGAGGTAGCGAAGTTTAGATGGTATTTACTCAAGTAATCGTGTCTGTACTGGAATCGAAGTGTTAAGTATGAAAGGTGATGATGATGGATGGATGATAAAAGAGGACACGAAATTTAAATGGTATTGGTGATAAGAGAGGTAGCGAAGCTTAGATGGTATTTATTCAAGTGATGGTGTCTGAATGTGTATTGTAATGGTTAAAGTAAATGTGGCCTGGAATAGATGTGTTAAGGGAGGTTGGCAGAATGTGTGGATCGGTGAATATGTATTTTTTTTGCTAGTTGCTTTACGTCGCACCGACGCAGATAGGCCTTATGGCGACGATGGGACAGGGTAGGGCTAGGAGTGGGAAGGAAGCGACCGTGGCCTTAATTAAGTTACAGCCCCAGCATTTGCCTGGTGTGAAAATGGGAACCCACGGAAAACCATTTTCAGGGCTGCCGACAGTGGGGTTCGAACCTACTATCTCCCGAATACTGGATACTGGCCGCACTTAAGCGACTGCAGCTATCGAGCTCGGTATGTAAATATGTAATGATGGTCAGATTCAAGTGATGGTGTCTGCATGTGTATTGTATGATGGATGAAAGATAAGAGAGGTAGCGAGGTGATAAGGTGTTTTAAGTGTATTGTAATTGTATGGTATTTGTATTTATTCAAGTGATGGTGTCTGTATGTGTATTATAATGGTTAAAGTAAATGTGGCCTGGAATAGAAGTGTTAAGGGAGGATGGAAGAATGTGTGGGTCGGTGAATATATAATGATGGTTAGATACAAGTGATGGTGTCTGCATGTGTATTGTATGATGGATGAAGGATAAGAGAGGCAGCGAGTTGATAAGGTATTTTAAGTGTATTGTAATTGTATGGTATTTATTCAAGTGATGGTGTCTTTAGGTATAAGATGGATGAATTGTATAGTTCGATAGATGGATGATAAGAGAGGTAGCGAGGTTTAGATGATTGTAATTGTAAAGTAAATGAGGACTGGAATTGAATTGTTAAGTATGAAAAGTGACGATGATGGATGGATGATAAGAGAGGTAGCGAAGTTTAGATGGTATTTATTCAAGTGATGGTGGCTGGACGTGTATTGTAATGGGCAAAATAAATGTGGCCTGGAATAGAAGTGTTAAGGGAGGTTGGAAGAATGTGTGGGTCGGTAAATATGTAATGATGGTTAGATTCAAGTGGTGGTGTCCGCATGTGTATTGTATGATGGATGAAGGATAAGAGAGGCAGCGAGGTGATAAGGTGATTTTAAGTGTATTGTAATTGTAGAGATGGATGATAAGAGAGGTAGCGAAGTTTAAATGGTATTGGTGATGTATTTATTCAAGTATGAAAGGTGACAATGGATGGATGATAAGAGAGGTAGCGCAGTTTATATGGTATTGGTGATTCATTAGTTAATGGTGGATCGGAAAGCAAATTTGGTGGTAGATGATTATTTAAATTAGATTAAGCGTGGTTGAATAAGACGAGCAGGAACAGATAAGTAGTGCAGTGATAAAGTTGCAACTTGAGCAGAATACATAGTAGCAGAATGTGAGTGCAACGGAAGTATGGAATCAGCAACACCGAGGGAGTCAAGATGAGGAAATGTAGGAGGAATGGAATGTGCAAAGGTTTGCGTGTATACTCAGCTGGGGCATCAAGGTCTGTGACAATCATAATACCGCTTAAATTGCATATCCGGGGAAGACAATGGAAATATTCAGGAGAGAAGTTGGACGTGACATGGAGAAGCCTAGGATGACAACCGTGGTGACCTGCATTTGGGGGGTCACGTTTCCGGAGTATCCGAGGGGATTCATGCCTTGCCCAAGGAGTATCATTATTTTACTAAATTGTTCTATTCATTTTCACTTCCGTGCGTGTATTATTTTCTTTCTTTTTCTGTACAGTACATGGAGTGCGAATTTTAGCTTAGGCTAGACATTTTAATTTTACTTTTTAACGGATCAAATGGGTATTATTACTGTAGATCTGAGAAAAATAATAAATAAATAAATAAATAAAT
This sequence comes from Anabrus simplex, assembly GCF_040414725.1. Classification (NCBI taxonomy): domain Eukaryota; kingdom Metazoa; phylum Arthropoda; class Insecta; order Orthoptera; family Tettigoniidae; genus Anabrus; species Anabrus simplex. Next base: position 672,421,379 of record NC_090266.1, on the reverse strand, counting down.
AAATAATATAATATAATATAATATAATATAATATAATATAATATAATATAATATAATATAATATAATATAATATAATATAATATAATATAATATAATATAATATAATAAGTATTAAAATTAATTGGCATTAACTAAGGCATAAGGCTAAGATATGCAGACAATAACGTGTATGTAATAACACGAAATTTGTAGCATAACAAATAATATACTAAGGCATTAGATTTACATTTGCAGACAAAAATAAGTATGTATTAAGAAGAATAGAGTAGCACAGAGAATATATATATATATCTATAATTACTATAAAAATCAATAGCATTAAGTAATACATTATGTTTACAATTGGAGACAAAATTAAGTATATAATAACAAGAATAGGGGAGCATAGGAAATAATATAACTATAATTACTGTACTGCGAGGTACACCTCAATCCAGTGCATTAAATGAAACGCCATGAAGAACGCTATCTAACATACAAAAATTGAAAAACCTAGTGCAAGTAGTTGGGACGTTTATGAACAGATGTCACTATTAAAGTGATAGAGTAATATTTTATTTTATGGTTTCCTAAACTGACTGGATTTCCTTTCTTGGGTGTATCACAGTTTGCAACAACTATTTCAAGAAGTTTGGACTTTTCTCTATAGATGTCTCTATTAAAGCACTAATGCCATGCACTCTGGTTCAAAGTGGAATAACTAGAAATTTAAAGAAATTTTGTATTCATAGGTTTTCGGAACTGAATTGACTTTCTTTATCCTTGACACTTCAAGGTTTGCAATACTTCTTACATATCCCGCCAGCATTGTAGTCTGGCCAATCAGAAATTTTTTGTATTTATTTTTCAGACAATCATGGGCTTCTTGTATCTTCTCGACTGTCCAATAAAAAAGAGAGGGTGTGTCCGTATTTAGTCAAGAGACTTCTCGAACCTTCCTCTCGGGTTTAAAGCTGACGCCTTTTGAGCTAAATTTTTTCCTTATCGTCGCGTTATTGAGTGTGTATGCTAAGAGAGGAGGATGGGCCTCATTCACCGGCAGGCAGAACACCAGCTAAGGTAATGGCCACCATCTTTCTAACTTTGTACTTACCCCAGCAAGCCGACCCGAGGGGAAGTTTCCCTATCTTTAGTAATGTAACCGTAAATGTTCTAAAATGAAAACTTCTCTTTCTTCTCATGTAAAAGTTCAAGTAAGTCAAACGTACTTAACTAAAAACGGGATAGCGAGTGCATTACTCTCTCGAATTCCCCTTCAAATAAGCTTGAGGTGACTATGAATTAGTAAACGTTTTCACTTGTAAATTGTAACTTAACTTATCCATCTAAACACCTCAGTAGTATGGGTTTAGACTCAGCATCGTTGGGCCACAAGCTCAAGTAGGGTTTTAATATCTTGATTTCAAGGAGAGGAAGTGTCCGCCTCCATACATTTTGTTTTTGGGGCCAGTAATTTTAACTGTTAATTTCCATAATGGCCCAGTATAATGGGTATTAGATACCCGTGTGTAAAGTTAAAACACTATTGATATGGTCTTCAAATTGTAGGTTGTGCCTAGAGAGGCCTGAAAGTGTGAATTTTAGTGGGCAGAGACGCTCTAATCAGCAATGTAAAACTTAAAGTTTGCCTTGAGTAGGCACTATGGGATTGGGAGCGTAGACCCCTGAGTAGAAATGTAGAGCATTGAAGCTCTTTTCTTCAAATGAAAAATATATTTGTGTAATATTAAGTGGTGCCTTTAGAAGGTCGTAACTTGTAACCGTTGTAGCAAAGTGCTCTTGAAAATTGTGTTTGGGGAGATTCCTCTCCATGTCTGTCTAACTAAACGCAACATTTGTGATGCTGGGACCTTTGTAAATTATGAGCTTGAAGCTCAATATTGTAACTGACCAATTCTTGGTTTTCCTGTTTGTCGATTTTGTACCAAATTAGCTCTGTACCTGAAGTCTTGTTCTTTCACCAAGTGAATACTTTTGTTAGAATGTAATATCTGAAAACAAAATATAACCTTTATTTTAAAGTTTTAAATTAATCTTTGGTTATCGTAGATAGACACATTCCAACCCGCGCCTTCTTTCACCTCTGCGTTCCACAGAAAACACCGGAACAATTACTATAGAAATAAATTTGCATTAACTAAAGCAATATATTTACTTTTGCTGACAAAACTATGTATGTAATAAGAAGGATAGACTATCATAAGAAATACTATAAATATAATTACTATAAAAGTTAATTGTATATAACTGTGGCTTTATATTTACATTTGCAGAGTAAACAAGTATGTAATAAGAAGAATAGTTTGTATGGAATATAAGTATATTTTTGCATAAAACGTAAATATATAATAACACGTGTGGAATAGTATAGAAAATAATGTAATTGTAATCTCTATAAACATTCATTGGTATAAACTAAGGCATTAGATTTTTTTGCTATTTGCTTTATGTCGCACCGACACAGATAGGTTTTATGGCGACGATGGAACAGGAAACGCCTAGGAATAGGAAGGAAGCGGTCGTGGCCTTAATTAAGTTACAGCCCCAGCGCTTGCCTGGTGTGGAAATGGGCAAAACACTTTCAGGGCTGCAGACAGTGGGGTTCGAACTTATCTCCCGGGTGCGAGCTCACAACTGCGCGTCCCCTAACCGCACGGCCAACTCGCCTGGCATTAACTAAGGCATTAGATTTGTATTTGCAGACAAAAGTAATTATTTAATAACGAGAATACAGTAACACAGACAATAAATATATCTATAATTACTATAAAATGTAATTGGCATTATGTAATGCATTATATTTATATTTGCGACAGAAATAAGTATGTGTTTTGCCATTGGCTTTACGTCGCATCGACCCAGATAGGTCTTACGGCGACGATGGGAGAGGAAAGGCCTAGGAGTGGGAAGGAATTGGCCCTGGCCTTAATTAAAGTACAGCCCCGGCATTTGCCTGGTGTGAAAACGGGAAACCACGGAAAACCATATTCAGGGCTGCCGACAGTGAGATCCGAACCCACTATCTCCCGAACACTTGATACTGGCCACACTTACGCGACTGCAGCTATCGAGGTTCCTGAAATAAGTATGTAATAGGAAGTAAAGAGTAGCATAAAAATATAACTATAATTACTATAAAAATAATTGGCAGTAACTACGGCATTATATTTAGTTTTGCCGACAAAAATAACTATGTAATAAGAAGAATAGACTAACATTGGAATCAATATACTGTAATTACTATAAAAATAAATTGGCATTAACTAAAGCATTAGATTTACATTTGAAGACAAAAACAAGTATGTAATAACAAGAATAGAGTACATGGAAAAAGAGTATATATTTGCAGAAAAAAATAAATATGTATTAACAAGAATAGTATAGAAAAACCTAACTCTAATTATTATAAATATTAATTGGCATTAACTAATGCATTAGATTTACATTTACGGACAAAATAAATTTTTAGTATAGATTAGATCAGCACAGACAAAATGTAACTATAATTGTTATTAGTGAATTGGCATTAACTAATGCACGATATTCACATTTGCAGACAAAGTATTTAGTAAAAAGTATAGAGTACATGGAATATAACAATGATTACTATAAACATAAATTGCAATTAAATAAGGCATTACAGATATAAGTATATAATAACAAGAACAGTGTAGCATAAAAATACATCTATATTTACTATAAATTTAATTGGAATTAACTAAGACATTATTCATTATATTTACATTAGCAGAGAGACATACGTATATATTTGCAGAAAAATAAATATGTAATAACAAGTATAGTATAGAAAATAATGTAACTGTAATTACTATAAAATTAATTGGCATCAAATCTATTGCAGTGTGACGTTTTGAAGATAAGGGATGGTACAAAGAAACTTCTGTTATTCTCTGATGGTTGCGCGGGCGAGAACAAAACAAGACTATGATCAGCATGCTATCTCACTACTTACTGTTAGAAGCCCCCGCCTGTGTAGAATAAAAATAACGGCTATAGTTCCCAATAGTGGACCACTCATTTATCCCAATTGACCGAATTTTTAGGAATGTTGAACGGCAACTTCGCAAAGAGAGTGTCATCGAAAATCCTTCAGAATACATCAAGCACATTGAGAAATTTGCAACTGTAGTTCACTTAGGACAAGATGAATGTCCTGTTAGAGATTGGAAAGCATACGCAGATGGAGTGGTGAAAAATCCCAGTAGTTGGCATTTCCAATTCCAAAAAGAGAAGAAAATCGTGCTCACGTTAGGCAAAACCAACAAAACCAGACAGTTCGGAGGGGAGCCGTTCTACAATTTTGAGGTTGGTTAGGAGAAAAGCATCCTGAAAAAAGGAAAGAATTTTAAAATATATCCTTGGCCCGCATCAATTGAAGAAGGTGTAGCACTCAAAGAAGCAAACCTAAAAGACGTTCGACGGCATTATTAGCTGTACTTTTTCGAAATCTGACCCGCGAACGACAACCTGAAATTTTTAGTGATGTCTTCAAGGAGCAGGAGGTCTTTCGCAACAATCATCCGACTTCAAGAAGAAAAAGAGGAAGAACCAACAGATTTTGTGCTGATAGACTGTGTCCAGGATGACCCGACCTAAGTGCCATTTCCTTGTTTTGTGAATAACTTTGGTTTTGTACAATTTTATCTCGTTTATTTCTTTGTTTCGTCATTCAATTTTAATTCGACATTTGTAAGTGTTCTTTTACTAATATATCCTTTCCTCTTATAACACCTTGAAGCTAAAATATATCTTTATTCAAAATCTCTCAGTTCTATCCAAATTCCATTCGTAATTGGAACAAAGTAGCGGGTTTTGCAGCCAGGGTTTATTAACTGCTCTCGCCGTTATGGATGCAAAATTTGCTAATTGCACAATAGGAGTGCAAAAACCGCTAGGTCATTATTTTACCTTATGTCTTGGAAGTGAAGACCGAAATATAGATTTCAGAGATTTTAACCAAATAATAAATTATGTTTTGTTGATTTTTAGGAGTGAAAATTCTGATATTAACTAAAACTGTATCGTCATAGCCAGTTTTTCTTCATTCCGTCGGTTTCGTTTATGTTTCACTTAGCGGTCTTTGCAAACGGACTACTCAAATATAATTACTATAAAAATTAACTCTCATTAACGAATGCATTATGTTTGCATCTGCAGACAAAAATAAGTATCTATTAACAGGAATAAACAAGACTAGGATATAATATAACTATAATTAAAATAACAAAAAATTTGGCACTAACTAAATCATTACATTTACATTTGCACGCATACATAACTATGCATTAACAAGAATAATGTTGCACAGACAATAAATATATCTATAATTACTATAAATATCATTGGCATTGCGTAATGCATTACATTTACCTATGCAGACAAAAATAAGTATGTAACAATAAGAATAGAATAGCATAGTGAGCCATCCCATAGATGCGCCAATTATTAAATTATAACACCGTGGAAACATATATTTTGTGCATATGCAAAGAGCTGGGTATGAAGGCAGGGAGTCCGTAGAACGCCGCTGTAAGCGAGGCACACGTAGTATTTTTCCATCAAGCAGCGAACATTTCAAATTCAAATCGAGCCGTTGGCTTGATATCTTGGCACATCGAACCCACTCCACCTTTCAAATTCACCCGATACGAGCTACACGAGCTACCAGGAAGTAATATTTGAAGGTCAAGATACGCAAGACAAGTAACTCATTTGGACCAACTTTATCTTCGCAGGACGGGGATCTCTGAATTTATATAGAAATATTCGCAAACAAGCTAAAGATCCACAAGTCCGAATTAATAAGAAATGGAAATATATTTATCATTCACTTCTGTGTGAAATAATGGCTACTTGAGCGCTCTGGTATTAAAACTCATTTGAACGGAAAGTCGTTGGATTGAGCGAGAGCCGTTACAAACCATCGTCCTCGTTGCTCGGCGAATCAGTTGATGTAACAAAAGGACTGTGACCGAGCTCGATAGCTGCAGTCGCTTAAGTGCGGCCAGTATCCAGTATTCGGAAGATAGTGGGTTCGAACCCCATTGTCGGCAGCCCTGAAGATGGTTTTCCGTGGTTTACCATTTTCACACCAGGCAAATGCAGGGACTGTACCTTAATCAAGGCCACGGACGCTTCCTTCCCACTCCTAGCCCTCTCCTCTACCATCGTCGCCATAAAAACTATCTGTGTCGGTGCGACGTAAAGCAACTAGCAAAATAAGGACTGCGAGTCTATTTAAAATCCCTTGGCGGGGAAACGGCGCAGGACGAATCAATCCACCTCCGTCCCCCGAAAGAGACACGGGACCGGAACACCAACCCGCGCCCTATAACGAAGACAGCTGTACTAATATGGTTATTTGTTTGTGTTATTTCAATAATATTTAAGTAGAACACTGGACATGAGAACAGGCAAGGAAGCCGGCACTCCAAAGAGCATCTGTATATATATTTACTGTTACTAATAATCCTAGCATAGTTGCAAATCTGCACTGACAAGTGTGTTCCAACAACACCGCACAGAGGGACATCGCCAGGCGGAAGAAGAAGGCAAACCAAGTAAGGATTGGCTGTTAATCCCCAACTCCAAACGGAGACTTGGCACCAGGGACCACTGGCTGCTGGGCAAAGGGACGAACCTGTGGCCCAGACACAGACGCTAGTGGACCCGAGCCAACCCGGCAGTGACAAGAAGGTCTGATCCCCATAATAATAGACAATGGCAAGGAAATGGTTATGATTGCATGACACATATTCCTAACTAACAAAACCTCTGGACTTTCCCAGCCCACATCCGTGCATGTGCTATCAAAAGATGTTTTACCCGTAGGCTCTTTCTCTTTTCTGCCTGACCATTCAATACCACACCTTAACACAACCTTATCAACACAAACTTTGGCGTGGTAGCGAGTCAAACTCGGAAACCGGCAGATACACCGTGTATCACTTCCCATTCTTCCCTGCTGTCTCTTTCTACTTATAAAGTAATAGCATGTCGGAGGCAATGTAGACTGAGTCGATTGCCACGGCGGGGGAGTGAGATACGTCCCCCCCCCGTAGAAAAAAGAAGCGGCGCATTGGCCAGAGGTATTTTCAGCGAGCTGCCCGTTGTGCGTGAGAGGTGATATTCCTTTGTGTAGATCAAAAACAGTTACACGCTATGTGGGCGTTCGATGTTAACATTTTTCTCATCCCTAGCATTACTTTCAAAGGATAGTTACTTCTATCCTAGTCTTATTTCACATGCTTTGAAATACAGGGTGCAGTTTTGTTCCGTGCGGATGTAATAACCTCATTAATCTGAAATTGGTAACAGCTCGAGGTCTTCCAGTGAAATAGAAGTATAATTCAAACAATAACCAGTATCTCATGTCGGTACTAGCTCGCGAATTATAAGTCTATCGTGTGCGTTTCGCTTATACTGAGCCGCAAAGAAATACTAATGTTGATTGGGCTCAGACCCTTAATCTAATGACGCCCGAGTCGGAACTAATTATTTGCGCGTAGGCTAAGTCTATTGTAGCGTAACATTAGAATCAATATTGTGTACTCGTGCACGCATAAGCGGTGAAGAGGTGATCATAATACACAGCATCATAGCAGACTTTTCCAGGGAGGTGAAGAAGACACAATGGCAGTACGTGTAGTCGACGCCAGGACCAGTCCACCATCGCTCACCCCTGTCACGATGAGCTTAGCAGTCGTGACACAGCGGATATGCAATCCGTGGTGATTGACAGCTAGTTGTAAAAGATGAGTACGATTTCCATTTAAGCACGTTTCCGGAAAGACTAATACATTAGGATATGGGAATGTTCAATATAGTTTGTTTAACGAATTGTCAACCAGATTGGTGAGCGAATTGCTCTAATTTATTTAACGTCAAATGATTGTCCAGTGATGGAGTTCATGAAATAGCCCTGGTGATGTGTAAATATATATTTTAGATAGATGGGATAGAGGGTAAATGTTAGGATTATTAGTGTTGGATTCGTTTGCTTGTCCGGTATAATTTGTTAGCTTAATGTCATTTTCAAATTGATTTATCGGGTAGAGTTCCTTAGCTTTCAAACAGGCTATGCGCCCACACCGTTGGAATAATTTGCGACATTTAAATATATGAATTTACTCAGGTTGCCTTCAGTGCAAGTGGAATGTGCAATTTCAGCAACTACAAGATGTGCAGTGACAACATGTCCATCGTTGTGACATAAGAGGGTCATTTATATTAGCAAGATGGCAAGTCCGGGAACAAGCACAGGATTGAACCAAGGATATGAGAAATGAATGGTTGGAAGTGCCAGACGGATGTGTGTGATTAGTCGAGAAATGTCGTGTTATTGCTTGGAACCTTGTCTGAATACGCGATAATTACCCGGCCGTTGATTTGCTTAAGAAAGCGACAGCTGAGCGAAGAAATGGGAAGGAATACCTACTTCCTGGTTTAAAAGGAGTTTTGCGGCCTAAAAGCCTGTCTCCTTGTGTAAGCTCTCCAGCATTTGAATGTGCCCGTCTGAGAGCTGAGCTGTGGTGTACCCTCGTGTCTAGTAAAAGTGAAATTTGTGAGATGCCGTTATGTTTCCCAGACCTCTGCGCTACCTTGCTTGTCAGTATTTGTTTTGATTTCCCAACAGCTGATCGACCTTCGCACGTCGAGAGAGAGAGAGATGTACCATTTGCGTCTGTCTCTAGACGCAAACCTATGTAGCCTGCTAACGTTAGGTTCAATCCTCGACATATCTGTGATGTATATATTTTTATGTGTATATTTTTTTCACTGGTGTGTGCCATTTATGGGTGTGTTTCTGTTGTTATTATGACCTGTGTCGTTTTAATAAAGGGTTTATAAGCGAATGTCAGAACAGCAGCAGAGTCCGAGATGACGCTACGTCAGCTCGACCAAGCGTCGTACCAGAGCCATACAAAGAATCAAGCACGCTGAAGCCATACACACGTTGGACGTGAGTGAAGACAATGGCTCACAGCCAAAATTAGAAAGAACGGCGAATGCCAAAATTTCGACACTCAAACCACATTTCGAGTGGCGAGGTATGAGAGAATGACCAACCAAGGAGTGAAAATAGTCAACCTCGGAACCGGATAGGTGATAGGAGAGGTAGTGTATACAGAGGAAACCGAAGAGATCAGAAAGAACGGAATTACCGCAATGGCCACAATGGTAGAGCGTACCGGTATAAATATGGAAATTTTACGGCACCAAGAAGACCATATAGCCTTTGGGACGAGAAAGAGCACCGTAATAGGAGTAATGCAGAAAATTTTCTTCCGAATTACAAGCAGCGAAACAATGAATCGCGGAAGTATGTGGAAGAACTGTGGGACAAGGGACAAGACGAAATTAGATGGTAGGATGCGATTCAATGCCAAGATAAGGAACAGTGCCATGTAGCCGAAAGCGGGCCGTATGGAAAGTTCAGGCAGAGACAGCAAGGGCAAGGATTAACCCCAACGCTCATAGCAACGACACCGTAGATGAGAGCATACAGAAAGGACCAAAACCAATAAGAGCAGCTAGTCTGAATTTGACCAGGGAGGAAGATGGGGATGGATGGATTGTGGTATAGGTTGACAGCTGGGTGATTCACCTGGAAGATTTATTAGAGGAAAATGTTCAACCAAATTAAAACCAATTACGCGTCTACCTATTATTTTTACAAGAATCCGAAATTTACGTATTCACACATTGATCGATATAGGGGCGACTATTAGTGTGGTGTCTCAAGCATCAATAAATGAATTGAAATCTCAAACCCACATACCTATTATTCCTATCTCAATGTAGAAAATGAGAGGGATAGTACCCGACAGAACGGCCCCGTGCAAGGTGCGGGCCCTATTAGATGTGGAAGTTGGAAATTTTTTCATGTCGCATCCTTGTGTAATCCTTCAGAAAATGGAGCAAAATATGATTTTGGGAGCGGATAATCTGGGGGAATACAATGCAGTAATGGATATAGAAAGCAATAATATTGTATTTCGTACCGAAAATTCTAAAGAAGGATTGAGATTAGATCAGACGCATGATGAATTCAGTGAGGAATGAATTTGGAAGACCACAGCCGCGGAAGGGGAAAAGAAGTCGGCCGAATTTCCAAACGACTGGCTAGAAAATTGTAGCGAACTTCGGGAAAATATTGAAGCAATGACAGAAAACAACGAGAAGGAAAATGAAGAAGAGAAATTTTCCAGAGTAGCGCCAGGGAAGTTAGCCGAAGCACCTGTAAATGAAGATATGCGTGAAAAGCTACGGGAAATTTTCATAAAACATCAAACTCTCTTCGTATCTCAGCCAGTGAAGATCCATAATTACGAATACAAGATAAGGATAAACAATTGGGAACCATTTAAGCAAAAACCGTAGCCGATTCCGGAAAAGTTATTTCCTCAGGTCAAGGAAATTATCGAGGGAATGGAGAGAAATGAGATAATTACTAAGTCACCACACCGTGCCTGAATCCTTTACTCACTGTGCCTAAATCCAAGGGTTTTATTAGGTTATGCTTGAATTCAAGGGTGATAAACAAACGCTCAGTCCCCGAGTATGATAAAGCGCCCGTGATCAAGGACATTCTAAAGAAGTTCGGAGGCACAGTAGACATGACTTCATCTTTTCATCACATAGTGTTACATTCAGGATCAAGTATGCTCACAGGGTTCATGTTTGATAATCAAACATATATCTTTCAGACTTCCTTTCGTTATGATGAACTCCAGTTTTGCGCTTATCCGAGCATTAGAAAGCACCTTAGACCCGAGGTTAAAGCCTTCACACTGATATATATTGATGATATGAACAAATGAAAGCGGCACGTGTGCAAAAACAACAGACACAAAGATATACACTCAGTCTTATCAAAGCAAACCATCCGGCCCACCGAAACTTTCGCAGTACCTCATGAATTTTACTTGGGCACTGACTTCTTCCATGGATAAACGGTTTGTGTGCTGGCTTTTGGTCCAAGGGGCCCCGGGTTCGACTCTCGGTAGGAAATTTTATAATTCATTGATTAGTTACTATGACTCGGGGATGGGTATGTGAAATGAATAGTAATGAGGAGTGGAACGTTTTTGTAAGGTTTGATTGAAGCTATTTCTTTACGAGGCATCGGATAGTGTAATAATTTGAACAGAGTGGAAAATATAATGGCAAAATATACTGGTATATGTTTGCATGTATCTGAAATGGGACTCGTTCTCGGGTTAAGTCTCCTTCTGGACTATCGATACCTTTATATAAGTATGGTAAGAAACAGATCGTTTCCATGAAAAGGATCGTTCAAGACCAAATGCAATATAAGCAGACCTGAACACATACATACAGGGTGAAATCGAACTCCATCGACAAACTTACGGGAATTGTTCAGGGGTACCTTCTGTGTATATTTGTACAAGGGATCCGTGGTATCCGGTGACAAGTTAAAGGATGGAAGTATGATTTATTCGGCTTTATCAGCCCAACCAACCTAATTTTTGTGAAAATATCTTCACAACAGAGAAAATGCCTCCAATATTCAACAACCATTACGTACAACACAAAATTCAGAATATTGCACAGCCTGTAATATGTACTAGCCGAAACGTACAACACGAAACACAGAGTGATGCGACAACTCTCAGACGAAACATGTACACTTTTATCACAGTGTGTTCAATATGTTCTGTCAGAGTACTGTACAGTAAAGACTGTTTTAAAGGTAACGATTCCATTTCGTTGGTTTCCAGCACGTTAACGTACTTCTGTGGGATTAAATTCCCACACCGCGGCTATTATTATTATTATTATTATTATTATTATTATTATTATTATTATTATTATTATTATTATTATTATTATCAGCTCAATATAGGAAAAAAGCTAACCGATCTGATGAAATGGCCACGAGGTAATCGGGTTTGTTTACATTACGATTGATTTATACTATTGTATGTGTTCAAGCGGAAGAGCTTTTATTACCTATTGGTTATTTTGTATATTCAATAACGTTACAGTTACTTCTATTAGCGATTTCGTTGTTTTTGCAAGGAAAGGCGTGTTTGGTAGCCGAAACTCGAATTGCAAAACAAGAAAATTAAAAATATTTGAAGAGAAGTTTCGAACAATCGCCGAACGGAGCGAAGGACAATACACAACTTGCCATTTAGTTAACCGACCCTCGCTGACAACACATGTTCAAAGTTTACTAATCGTTTCTGTTTCTACCATAAGTTATTCATCCTGGCTGAGGTCCAACTGAAGCGTGACTCGAGATGCATCGAGAGTAGTAACGTCAGTCTCGAGCATCTCGAACGAGAGTAATGCCCAGCCAAAATCGACTACAATATATCATACCGTAATATCGAAACCAAAATGGCGGACGTCGTGGGCGCAGCGGGTGCCGAAAGACGAAGGTTGCGTACCACGTAATTTCATTTCAACGATAAACCGCCGTATATCCATAATAATAACAATGTCCTATAACGTCCCACTAACTACTGTTCACGTTTTGGGAGATGGCAGAATTTTGTCCCGCAAAAGTCCTTCTACGTGCCTCTAAAACTACCGATACGACGCTGACCTATTTGAACACATTCATTTAAAGATTAATGTTAAAACGTCCCTACTTAGAAAAATTAATTGAAATAATGTACATTAAAGAATAAGTACCTAAGAGGCTACTGAATATAAATACACACATACATGTATTTATATCAAATCAATTCATTTATCATCAGAGACATTATGACTAACACGACACTGACATACAGAAATATGCAAGTAAATAAATACCACACGCAGTAGGCTTCTTTCTGATGAACAACTTTGCCTAAATAAATAGTAACAAGACTATTAAGAGAGAACAGGGAGAAAATAGAAAGTATTATTATGTAAATACCCGTTTACCTGGTAAGTTTTCATGCTGTTGAGCTTATGGCCCTTTCGGATACTTTGCTTCATTCCTAAGTAATCAACATTGCCCCTCTTCATCTGTTGATTGTGAATTTTTTAGCAATATCCTTGGAGAAATTTTTGTCATGCAAAATTTGTGAGTAGTTTTTGAAGCACATGTTGTCCAGGACTTTAATGCACTTCTTCAGCATTGTTATTACTGGCATGCGACTCTTGCAGACATAGCCATCATTACTTAAGGTATTTTAGCCATTTGGAGACCTAGTTTCTCTACAGCCTCTCTCTGGTGTTCTAATTTAAAACAAAAATTGGTTCATATTCGGCACTGATAACGGTTTGGAAAAGACAATGTACATCAAAAGTAAGGGAAGGAAGAAAGTTGAAGGAGATTAACATTATAATCAGGATGGTAACATCAGATATAACCATACCCTTATTTCGTAGCATCTCTAAGGCCACAATATTTTTAGTGTCAAAAATACTCATAGCTAGATCAACATTCTGCCTCTCAATAGCCGTGGGATACAAGAAGAAGCTCTTCATTAGACTGTAGCATAACTTTTCATTCCAAACACGTCTCTCTTTGCCTTAGATTCTCCAAGGCGGTCATGCTTGTATTACTAACAATACATCCCTAAATTCTCTGAGTTTCTTTAGGAACGGTTGAACGGCGAGACTCGTCAATAACAGGTTCCAAAACATCCACGTTAAGGTAAACTCTCTTAACTTGGCAGACTTTATCTTCAGCAAACGTAGGACTTTGAGCCTTGGAGCAGATTCAAGTACCGGTACCTGTTCAACAGATAAATTGTACGTGCAGCCAGTCAGTCTCCTATAAGCTGCGAAAGTTCCCTCCAGACTATCTGCCTGTAACCTGGATGTGAATATATAGTCATAATTGTACTTATCAAAAACGTATTTACATAGATCAACAATTGCGAAAAGTGCATGAGTTTGAGCTGTTTATGTGTTATCAGTGAGTTTCCCTTCGGTCTGCAACATGTGCCAGTTTTATCAATATAACTTTTCAAAGTTTACAAAAAGAGGAGTTTGGTGTCATTGTCCCCATAAATTGTGTTCGCATCTTCATTTTGAGGTTATTTTCCTTTCATAACATGCTGAACATGAACAATGTTCCACCATTTAGAGATTAATATTATAATCTGGATGGTAACATCAGATATAACAAAACCCTTACTTCGTAGCATCTCTAAGGACACAATATCTTTAGTGCCAAAAATACTCATAGCTAGATCAACGTTCTGACTCTCAATAGCCGTGGGATACAAAGCCTTCCTGGTCAAATTTGGAGCTCGCTTTAATTAAATCCTCTTTTCAGAAAGAAATATGTATCTCAAGTCTGACAAATTAGCCTGCATGTTTGTGACTTGGCAAGTCATCTTACCTTCAGGAATGTTCAACATGTTCTCAATGACGGTGAATGCCTTATTAACATCTGGGATAACTAATGCTTCGCTGTACCTGTTTAACCGATTACTGCGAATGCACTTCAATAAATGCACGTTGTCAAAGAGAAGAAACAGTGACTTGTAAGGATCAGCTGGATTATGGACACAAGTTTTCAGGATCCCGCCGGTCAATAGCTCAGATATTTTTCAATTTGTTCGATGATTATGAGAGACTAAGCACTCTACATCAAAGTTAAGTTCATTCATGACTTTGAGATCGTCAACTGTTACTTTCAGTATTGTCTCAGCCTTCATATTTTTTACTGGGAATAGACATATGACATCCATGTACCGCGAATGTAAGGATAAACATAAAAACCTGCGTAGTAGTGGCTGCTTCAGACTCAGACCCATTTTCAGCAATCCCTGGTATCTTTCCTGCTTTATATGTCAGCTTGGTATTAACATAAATTTCATCCATCATGACTGTACCAACTTTATCCTCATCTTCCAAAAGTGTAGACTTCTCCATTAAGAAACATTATTAAGAAGATCCAAAACCACAGCCTTTTGGACCTATTCTACCTAATAATTAACGAAGATATACCGGTACATGATGAGGTAGTGTCATAAGGTTAGATTTACGAATGTACTGATAGGCTCCTGGATATGAGTAAAAATTTGTTGCAGCCCATATAAGAAGCTCTGACGAATACTGTACATGGCTTATTACAGACAATTCCAAATACTGTAGAGCAAATTTTATTTTTCTGCGTCTTACTATATCCAGATCACTGTCAAGGACCAAGGCCTCTTTTAAAAAAGTCACTAGGACAGAAATTCTATCAGATGTGGAAACATGTTCATCACTGTAATTTGGAATATGACTCACCAAATTGTCCAGCTTACTCTACCTATTACACTTCATGTCATTTTTCTTTTACTCTGCATTATCCACTTAAACTTCTCAGTAGGCACACACAGATTCTTATAACAAACTTTTACGTTTAAGGAACTCGATACTTTGATATACACTTTCGTTGATGGTACATCGTCAAATTTGCCATCATCTATCTTGTGGTGGCTTCATCTACATCAAATCGACTCCAAAGACTTAGTGACCAATCTTTACATTCTCTCTTTGCTCCTTTTAAGTTTGTATAACCTCCTTGTAAAATGTATGTTGATGTGGCTTTGTTTATATCTGGTGCTAATTGTGTGTGGTGCTGTTTTAACAATAAATCGTTGCTTTTTACAGTTTTCATTCTTGAATAGCAATTTAAGAGCACGTGTCAATTTAGCTTACTCTAACAGTGGTGACCCCGACGTGATTTGGACGACGTGATGAAATAAAAACGTGTGCATTCGAGTGTTGTGCAGTGTAACCGTTGACTTTTGTGTTTCTATAAACATGTCTAACACTGAGAATACGAAAGGAACGCTATCAACAGAC
Organism: Anabrus simplex; assembly: GCF_040414725.1. NCBI lineage: Eukaryota > Metazoa > Arthropoda > Insecta > Orthoptera > Tettigoniidae > Anabrus > Anabrus simplex. Next base: position 672,405,586 of record NC_090266.1, on the reverse strand, counting down.
ATTTACGAGAACAGAAATGCACATATCGCACGCGTCTCGGTAAAAATACCACCAATTTGGCGAAAGAACGTAAAATTATAGCTGATGCAAATCCAAGCACAATTCGCTACGGCCGGTATTACGGCAGAGTTGACAAAATTTAATTACATTATAGGATCGCTCGAGCCTGATGTCGCAGAGCTTGTAAGTGACTTTCTGAATCGACCATTATCCAATACACCATTTACAGACCTCAAGTCTCGTCTGATAACTGAATTCGAGGAATCAGAAGGACGAAAGGTAACCAAACTTTCAACGGAAATCGAACTTGGTGATAAGAAACCTAGTCAATTACTCAGAGAAACGCGAACCCTTGCTAAGAAGGAGGTGCAGACTGGAAAGAAATAGAGTTAGAAATGGCTGTGGAAGTAAGGAGAAATTGAAGGAACTTACTAGAAAATTGAATCTAGCAAAGAAGGCAGCTAAGGATAATATGATGGCAAGAATAATTGGCAGTCATACGAATTTTAGTGAAAAATGGAAGTGTATGTATAGGTATTTTAAGGCAGAAACAGGTTCCAAGAAGGACATTCCAGGAATAATTAATGAACAAGGGGAGTGTGTATGTGAGGGCCTTCAAAAGGCAGAAGTATTCAGTCAGCAGTATGTAAAGATTGTTGGTTACAAGGATAATGTCGAGATAGAGGAGGATACTAAGGCCAAAGAAGTGATCAAATTTACATATGATAACAATGACATTTACAATAAGACACAAAAGTTAAAAACTAGAAAAGCGACTGGAATTGATCAGATTTCTGGGGATATACTAAAGACAATGGGTTGGGATATAGTACCATATCTGAAGTACTTATTTGATTATTGTTTGGTCGGAGGAGCTATACCAGATGAATGGAGAGTTGCTATAGTTGCCCCTGTGTATAAAGGAAAGGGTGATAGACATAAAGCTGAAAATTACAGGCCAGTAAGTTTGACATGCATTGTATGTAAGCTTTGGGAAGGCATTCTTTCTGATTATATTAGACATGTTTGTGAAATTAATAACTGGTTCGATAGAAGGCAATTCGGTTTTAGGAAAGGTTATTCCACTGAAGCTCAACTTGTAGGATTCCAGCAAGATATAGCAAATACCTTGGATTCAGGAGGTCAAATGGACTGTATCGCGATTGACCTGTCTAAAGCATTTGATAGGGTGGATCATGGGAGACTACTGGCAAAAATGAGTGCAATTGGACTAGACAAAAGAGTGACTGAATGGGTTGCTATATTTCTAGAAAATAGATCTCAGAGAATTAGAGTAGGTGAAGCTTCATCCGACCCTGTAATAATTAAGAGGGGAATTCCTCAAGGCAGTATTATCGGACCTTTATGTTTTCTTATATATATATAAATGATATGAGTAAAGGAGTGGAATCGGAGGTAAGGCTTTTTGCGGATGATGTTATTCTCTATAGAGTGATAAATAAGTTACAAGATTGTGAGCAACTGCAACGTGACCTCGAAAATGTTGTGAGATGGACAGCAGGCAATGGTATGTTGATAAACGGGGTTAAAAGTCAGGTTGTGAGTTTTACAAGTAGGAAAAGTCCTCTCAGTTTTAATTACTGCGTTAATGGGGTGAAAGTTCCTTTTGGGGATCATTGTAAGTATCTAGGTGTTAATATAAGGAAAGATCTTCATTGGGGTAATCACATAAATGGGATTGTAAATAAAGGGTACAGATCTCTGCACATGGTTATGAGGGTGTTTAGGGGTTGTAGTAAGGATGTAAAGGAGAGGGCATATAAGTCTCTGGTAAGACCCCAACTAGAGTATGGTTCCAGTGTATGGGACCCTCACCAGGATTACCTGATTCAAGAACTGGAAAAAATCCAAAGAAAAGCAGCTCGATTTGTTCTGGGCGATTTCCGACAAAAGAGTAGCGTTACAAAAATGTTGCAATGTTTGGGTTGGGAAGAATTGAGAGAAAGAAGAAGAGCTGCTCGACTAAGTGGTATGTTCCGGGCTGTCAGCGGAGAGATGGCGTGGAATGACATTAGTAGACGAATAAGTTTGATTGGCGTTTATAAAAGTAGGAAAGATCACAATATGAAGATAAAGTTGGAATTCAAGAGGACAAACTGGGGCAAATATTCACTTATAGGAAGGGGAGTTAGGGATTGGAATAACTTACCAAGAGAGATGTTCAATAAATTTCCAATTTCTTTGAAATCATTTAGGAAAAGGCTAGGAAAACAACAAATAGGGAATCTGCCACCTGGGCGACTGCCCTAAATGCAGATCAGTATTGATTGATTGATTGATTGATTGGAACACAAGATCAGGACGACTTTTAAAAACTATTTTCATGCAAAGGCTACCAGTACATTTAAGGTCTATATTAGCATCTTCCAGTGATGCGCTGGACAACCTAGCAACAATAGCAGACCGAATATTGGATTACTCGAGCCCCAGTATATCTGCTATTGAGTCGCAACCGTCAGCATCACCCACCGATAGAATTTATAGGCTTGAAGAACAGATTGAACAGTTAACATTATCAATAAATAGTGTTCTGAATCGACCACAGTACCGTTCTCGCTCAATGTCCCGTTCACCTCACCGCAAACATTATCAACCACGTGGTTCATTATGCTGGTACCATTTCACATACCGACAAGAGGCGAAGAAGTGTACTCCCCCATGCAATTTTACTCTTCTGATTCGGAAAATGCTCTGGCCCCTCGCTAGAGGCGGCACATAGTGATGTGGTCCATGTAAATTCTCGCCGCTTATTCTTTACAGGCCGCTCCTCTGGAAGGCGATTTCTGATCGATTCAGGAGCGGATTTGTCCGTTCTTCCTCCCACAGCACAAGATAAAAAGCGTGCTTGCAAACGCCTGCTATATGCAGCTAATGGGACACCAATCAAAACGTATGGCGAGCGCTTAATTCCACTTGAAATCGGTTTAAGACGATCATTGTTGTGACCATTCACAATAGCTGATGTTCAGAAATCTCTCCTCGGTGCTGACTTTCTTAATAACTATGGGTTGTTAGTTGATATAAAACGCAAACGTCTCGTAGATGGCACAACTAATTTATCAACCCACGCTCTACCAGTATCGTCCCCTGTCTTAGGAAGTGTTCATTTACTTGAGCCTCACAACAAATACTCTGTTCTACTCCAAGACTACCCAGGCCTACTTCGGGACAATCCAGCATTTACTGCAACCGACATACATTTTTTCCACACCATCTCAACAATCGGCCAACCAGTCGCTGCCAAAGCGAGAAGACTGCCTCCCGATAAACTTGCCCAAGCGAAGATGGAGTTCCAGAAAATGATCATCTTGGGTATCTGCAGAACTTCGAAGAGTCCTTGGTCCAGTCCTCTCCACATGCTACAGAAAGAAGATGGTTCATGGCGACCCTGTGGTGACTACAGGGCCCTCAATGCCATAACAGATCCAGACAGGTATCCTATACCTCATCTCCAAGACTTCAATACCAGACTATCAGGTAAAACAATTTTCTCAAAGATTGACCTAATCATAGGTTTCCACCACATCCCAGTCGCAGAAGATGATGTGGCCAAGATAGCTATCATAACCCCGTTTGGTTTATTTGAATTTGTTAAACTTCCATTTGGTCTCCGAAATGCTGCCCAATCTTTTCAAAGGAACATGCGAGCACAGAAATTGTGTCCCGGTATAAAAAAGCATGGTATACCCCCACCTCCACGCTTAAAGCATTGTTGCAGGTAGAGAGCCCGCTACAAGACTGTTGTGATTGAAATGGGCACAGTGGAGTATGTATAGCAATACACACACCCTGCCTTCAGCACTACCCGTTCACTCCCTCCGCTCTTTCTCAGTACTGCAGTGGCCTTCGACACTACCCCTTCACTCCCTCGCCACCTTTCAGTACTGGAGTGGGGCAGTGTTGATTGTTCACGTCGGGACACCATTTCTGTGCTTGCATGTACATGGACTCCATTTTGAGAGATTTGGACTTTGTGTTTTGCTATCTAGATGATATCCTGATTGCATCTCAAAATGAAGAAGAGCATGAGCATCACTTAAGAATCCTCCCTGAACGACTGCATAAATACAGTATCAATGTGAATCTTTCAAAATGTGTTTTTGGTGCCTGAGAAATTTCCTTCCTAGGCTACAGTGTGTCATCTTCGCTCATTAAACCACTCCCCGACCGTGTTGATGCATTTCGCTCATTCCCACAGCCTCGTACTATTGCTGACTTGAGACGATTTCTTGGATTATTAGATTTCTATCGCCGGTCATTACCAGACACAGCTGCTACTCAACGCTTACTCTTTAGTCTTTGTAAAGACACACGCAAGCGTGATCGCAGAGAGGTTAACTGGACACCTGAATCAGTACAATCCTTCACACAACTTAAGGAACAAATAGCAAATACCACCCTTCTGGCACATCCTTCAGGTTACTTACCATTAGCATTGCTGGTTGACGCATCTGACTTCGCAATGGGAGCTTCATTACATCAAATCCGTGACACAAAGGTGGAACCATTAGGATTCTTCTCAAAGACTTTCTCCAATACACAGAAGAATTATAGCACGTATGACCGTGAATTATCGGCAGCTTATTCAGCTGTAAAGTACTTTCGTCACTTACTAGAAGGCAGAAATGTTACCATCTACACTGACCACAAACCTTTGACATTTGCTTTTCAACAACGCCTTGATTTAGCATCGCCCAGACAACTTCGACATCTAGACTTCATTAGTCAGTACACGACTGACTTACGGTACCTACGTGGGAAAGAGAATATTCCAGCTGACTTCTCTTCACGCATCTCATCCATTTCCATTCCATCACAACTATCATTTGATGAAATTGCCCAAGCACAGGCCTCTGATGATGAACTTCGCCAACTACAACTGTCCACAGAGACAACACTCAAGTTCAAGACGATTACATTACCATCAGGAGCTGAATTAATTGTTGATGTTTCTACAGGAGAACTACGACCATTTTTGCCAAGTCACTTCCGTAAATTTGCACTTGATGCATTACACAATATGGCTCTCCCAGGTATTAATGCATCTACCAAACTTGTACAACAACGATATGTATGGCCGTCAATGGGACTGGACATTAAATTGTGGACTAAATCCTGTGTAGCCTGCCAGCGTTCCAAGGTCACGAGGCACACTACCAGCCCTATAGGCACTTATGAACCAGTGGACCACCGTTTTTCTCATAGTAATGTAGACATCGTCGGCCCTCTTCCTCCATCTGAAGGATTCACCTACATCCTTACTATAATTGATCGTTTTTCAAGCTGGCCGGAAGCTGCGCCCCTGATGGATATAACAGCTGAAACAGTTGCATATGCCCTGCTGCACACATGGATAGCTCGATATGGCATACCATCTGTTATCACCACTGATCGAGGAAAACTGTTCGACTGTTCTCTTTTCAGTAACCTGATGAAACTCCTAGGCATTCACCACATCAAAACAACTGCGTATCACCCTGCTGCTAACGGGAAGATCGAACGTTGGCATCGTCAACTGAAAGCTGCACTGCGTACACAACTCTCCAGCAACTGGATGCCCCAACTTCCGCTAGTTCTTCTTGGTCTCCGATATATCATCGTACCTCACTTAGGTTCTACTCCTGCTGTACTTGTGTATGGAGGACCGGTGATGTTACCAGCAGACTTCGTGGAGGAGACGCCACCAATGACAGATGTACCATCCTTTGTCTTGAAACTAAAAGATCACATCAAGTCCTTACGTCCAGTTCAACCAGTGCACTACTCAGTCAGAGAGACATTCATTCCCTCTGACCTTCTAACTTGTTCCCATGTATTTGTTCGTCATGATGCAGTTCGGAAACCATTACAGCCAATCTACGACGGCCCTTCAAAGTGCTTACTAGAAGAGAGAAACATTTTGTGATTCAATTACCCAACGGTGAACAGACTGTATCAATAGACAGGCTGAAACATGTTTTCCTTCTAGATGACAAATTTCCTTCACAAAATGAAAAACAACAGTCCACCTACCAAGAACCACTGACCAATCCTCCATCTCCTGCAGTAGAAGAAAAGTGTACTCGTTCTGGACGAACTGTTCCCTTTCCAGCTAAATACCTCTCCGTTATCACTGGGGAGGGAGTATGTGGTGGCTCCATCTAGATCAAAACGACTCCAAAGACTTAGTGACCAATCTTTACATTCTCTCTTTTATCCTTTTATGTTTGTATAACCTCCTTGTAAAATGTATGTTTATGTAGCTTTGTTTATATCTGATTGCTAATTGTGTGTGGTGCTATTTTAGCAATAAATCGTTGCTTTTTACAGTTTTCATTCTTGAATAGCAATTTAAGAGCACGTGTCAAGTTAGCTTACTCTAACTATCTAAATAAAAAGAAAACTATTTTCATTCATAATTACTGTGAACGGAGCCACTTGTTTGCTGCCGAGAATTCTTCTGGAGCCTTCAACAGATGGTATTAAATCCTGATCGCACCATGCAGAAAAAAATCTTCTCCTCCCTGTCGATCACGTCTTGTTGTAATCTTTCTTCTGGATTTCTCCTACCTTTGGGGAGTCTAATTGTATGGTAAGAAGATTGATTTGGGAAAATCGTAGGATCTGCATTAGGAGTTAATTTAGTAATTTTTCGAGTGATACGAATAAGGTCACCACTTTCGGTTGGAAAGAGGTCTTCCCTCACCACAAATTTTTGTTCTAAACGTTTCACACATACAAACAGTTTTGTCTTTGACTTCCAAATTTTCCCGGTGAATATACCTTATCCCTTTCTCCAGTAAAGATCTATCTTTAGTAAATTTAAAAGTTGAAGTATTCGCAACGGTATAGTTCGATCTACAACCAGGAACAAAGTAGGAACGACCCATTTCGTGAAATGTTGCAGTACGGCAATATGGTACACTATTATATACTAACAATACCATTATATACACTCCTAACAATGCACCATAGTAATAAACTGTTGTAGATCCCCATTTCACCAAATATATAATTTATACGTCAATAACTCGATAAAAATGACACTTTTAACACAATGTAAATACAGCCATGAAACAACCTCATGTCCCAAACGTTCGCCCACGGAACCGCCATTTTCTTCCCAATCGATAGGAGTATTAATGTCTGATATATTGTAGTCGGTCTTGGGCCAGCCGTTCGTGCACTTCGAAGATGCATCGAGAGTAGTGACGTCAGTCGCGAGTTTCTCGAACAAGAGTTGTGCCAATCACTAGTTTCAGCACGATTAAGTTTGGGACCAGCCGCTGACCGAACCCAAACAGGCGCATGCGCAGAAGGCGATTACGTTGTTAACCGTCAGAAACCTGTATGTTGGAACGAACCTTATATTTACTAATATGTGCCGTATTAAACTTACGTTCTATAATTACATAAGCTTTATTTATTTATTAATAAAATTACAATAATAAAACTGATATGTCGTACTTTTATTGAACCTACCTTCAGTTAAATCCATCGCTATTTATTCAAAGAGAATGTGACTATGTAGTTTACAGTTACAATCAAGGTAGATTCGTTTCTTCCGCTGTTTCTAGATGACGCTGATTACACAAAGGACGATTCAATTAGCTTTCAAACACGCTGCGATAACGCTTGCGCATTCACAGTTGTTGGTATCGATTCTGAATGCGTTCCGAACTGTGATGGAACAAACCTATTGCCGTACCACGCAGCTTACATATTGCGGATTTGTTTTCTTCACATAACGGGTAATTAAAAAAATCCAGGCATCATATGGCTTTCTAGGCATTTTAATTGGCACGGTATTTAAAGCCATCTATACACACCGAGCGAGAGGCTGCGCATGTCAGCTTTCATTGGGGAGTTAGTGGATTCGAACACCAATATCGGCAGCCATGAAGATTGAATTCTGTGGTTTTTATTTTCACGCCAGGCAAATGCTTGTACTGTACCTTAATCAAGGCCACGGTCGCTTCCTTCCCACTCCTGCGCCGTTCCTATCACATCGTCACCATTTCGACAAATTGAACTCTAACGACTGCTACTAAAATGTTTTAATTCCTCCCCTGATGGGGGTGGGCTTTTAGACGTTGACGCCGTCTCTCAGACCGGGAGATTTGTTACGGTGAAGGAGATGCTCGGAGAAGATGAGGGGGTTGGCAGCCATGGCATATACTATGAATTGTCCCGGCATTCGCCTTAGTGCTGGAGAATGGAAAACCACGGGCAACCATTCTCAGGACAGCCGACGATTGGGGCCAGCGGTGAGATCCAGCTCTGTCTCGTCTCCGGAATGCATAGGCGTGGATACATTATGTCGTTCAATTCCATCACGTTAGGTCGCTGTTGCTCGCTTAGCACCACCCGGGGGACATGTGCAGGGCCATCAATAGGTACAATCCTGCGGACGTGAGCAACGGTCATCCCCTGTTGGAAGCAGGTATGAAGATACCCCTGGTGACCTCAGTACCTGTACCCAGGTAGAATTTTAATCGTGCAAACTGGGATAAATTCTGTAAAGATCTTGATCAGAAGCTGTGTGATACAAATCTAGAACCAATTGCTAGTAACTATGATGACTTCGTCAGCTTAGTCGTTTCAGCTGCCAAATCGAACATTCCGAGAGGTTTCAGAAAATAATATGTACCCGGTTGGAATCCAGAAAGTGAGGCCCTGTATGAAGAATATCAAACAACAGGCAGCCACGAAATAGGTTCACAGCTTCTACGGTCATTAGACAAGAATAGGAGAGAAAAGTGGGAAGCAACAGTGAAAGATATGGACTTTGCAAAATCGAGCAGAAAAGCTTGGAGAGTCTTAAATCGACTTACTGGAAAACATTATTCTAAAAAGCAGTGCACTAACTTGAGCCCAGATGCCATTGCAAATACACTGACTGACAGAGCAAATGCAACACCAAGGAGGAGTGGTCAGAACTTTATGCCAATTGCAGGGTAGACTGACGTCACTGAGGTATGCTCATGATGTGAAATGCGCCGCTGTGCTGCGCACGTAGCGAACGATAAATGGGACACGGCGTTGGCGAATGGCCCACTTCGTACCGTGATTTCTCAGCCGACAGTCATTGTAGAACGTGTTGTCGTGTGCCACAGGACACGTGTATAGCTAAGAATGCCAGGCCGCCGTCAACGGAGGCATTTCCAGTAGACAGACGACTTTACGAGGGGTATGGTGATCGGGCTGAGAAGGGCAGGTTGGTCGCTTCGTCAAATCGCAGCCGATACCCATAGGGATGTGTCCACGGTGCAGCGCCTGTGGCGAAGATGGTTGGCGCAGGGATATGTGGCACGTGCGAGGGGTCCAGGCGCAACCGAGTGACGTCAGCACGCGAGGATCGGCGCATCCGCCGCCAAGCGGTGGCAGCCCCGCATGCCACGTCAACCGCCATTCTTCAGCATGTGCAAGACACCCTGGCTGTTCCAATATCGACCAGAACAATTTCCCGTCGATTGGTTGAAGGAGGCCTGCACTCCCGGGGTCCGCTCAGAAGACTACCATTGACTCCACAGCATAGACGTGCACGCCTGGCATGGTGCCGGGCTAGAGCGACTTGGATGAGGGAATGGCGGAACGTCGTGTTCTCCGATGAGTCACGCTTCTGTTCTGTCAGTGATAGTCACCGCAGACGAGTGTGGCGTCGGCGTGGAGAAAGGTCAAATCCGGCAGTAACTGTGGAGCGCCCTACCGCTAGACAACGCGGCATCATGGTTTGGGGCGCTATTGCGTATGATTCCACGTCACCTCTAGTGCGTATTCAAGACACGTTAAATGCCCACCGCTACGTGCAGCATCTGCTGCGGCCGGTGGCACTCCCGTACCTTCAGGGGCTGCCCAATGCTCAGCAGGATAATGCCCGCCCACACACTGCTCGCATCTCCCAACAGGCTCTACGAGGTGTACAGATCCTTCCGTGGCCAGCGTACTCTCCGGATCTCTCACCAATCGAACACGTGTGGGATGTCATTGGACGCCGTTTGCAAACTCTGCCCCAGCCTCGTACGGACGACCAACTGTGGCAAATGGTTGACAGAGAATGGAGAACCATCCCTCAGGACACCATCCGCACTCTTATTGACTCTGTACCTCGACGTGTTTCTGCGTGCATCGCCGCTCGCGGTTGTCCTACATCCTACTGAGTCGATGCCGTGCGCATTGTGTAACCTGCATATCGGTTTGAAATAAACATCAATTATTCGTCCGTGCCGTCTCTGTTTTTACCCCAACTTTCATCCCTTTCGAACCACTCCTTCTTGGTGTTGCATTTGCTCTGTCAGTCAGTGTAGAATGGATGAAGTCACCTGAGCCAAGAGAGATGAATGCCATACGAAAACTGTGAAACGTAAGCTCACCGAGCTCAAACACGGAACAAAGAAGAATGAGGAACTGTCTAGACCATTCTCTATTCAGGAACTTGAAGCTGCTATCAAAATGCTGAAAACCGGTAAGGCTGCTGACCCTGATAATATCTTCAACGAATTCCTTCGAAATATGGGTCCACATAGCATGAAATGGATCACTTCTCTTTTTACTTACATCCTCCAGACTAATAACCTGCCGAAGCAGTTCAAACGGTCAAAGGTGTTCGCCCTTCTTAAACCTGGAAAGTCAGAGCAGAGACCTGAAAACTACCGCCAAATGGCACTTCTCAGTTGCACTTATAAACTCTTGGAGCGAGTCCTCCTCACTAGGATAGCACCACTCATTGACGCTGTAATTCCCCCAGAGCAAGCTGGTTTCAGAAGAAAGCGTAGCTGCACTGATCAAGTTTTGTGTCTTACCACTCACATCGAGGCAGGCTTCCAAAAGAAGTTAAAATCAACAGCTGCCTTTATTGATCTGACAAGTGCATATGATACTGTCTGGCGACATGGCCTAATTCTTAAAGTGTTGGAAGTAATTCCCTGCTTGGAAATTGCAAACCTATTTTCCAACATACATACATACATACATACATACATACATACATATCTTTATTACCCACCCTAGAATACACCATCGGCTTTACAGGTAATAAAGACAGACAGAGCGAAACCCAGAAACAAAAAGAACAAACAAACAAACACTAGGCACTACATCTCTCCTAAAACTATTTAGCAAAATTATTTACCTCTAAATCTACTCAGTGTCCTCCCACACGCACGCGGATAGCCGGCAAACGTACAGGAAGCACCGCACTACAAATTACCCTATTTCCCTATTCCCCTATTCCTACCAACCACCTAGAAAAAATATATATATATAGTAGACCGGTCTCTGCGTCAGCCCTGGTATGGAATACATGCCCACCAACCCGTTGATCGCAGGGACCAGCCTCGCCACGTGAGAACTGATCTTATTTCTCACCTACACCTGCTGACAATGTATTCCTTACCTACCATGTGTGCCAAGCCAGCTTGGCGGAAACCGGACCCATCACATGGCTTGTCACACACTTCCGCTATATACGTCACACCTTCTCTGTTCATTGTCAGCTCACTACCTTCCCTCTTCTTTTTCTTTTCTTGCCGTGCAGACATGCTAAAGCCTAGCTTCTTTGGGTTGGGTCAAGCCCCAACCCGTCCCTCTTCCCTTGATACGCCACCTTCTCCTCTCTCGCACTATTCCCGCCCACTACATCTCACCTTCTTGAACTTAAGACTTAAACATCAACAATTTTTTTTTCACTTACACACAAACAGACAGTTTCCATTCCAAGTCCATCAGTTCACTCAGTCTTCACAATCTACAACACCACACTTGCCTCAAACCGTTGGACTTAATTTTTATACTTCCAACCTTTTCTCCTTAACTACAGCCCCCCTTAATCTATCTAAATTACTATTACACATTAAACTTAATACATAAACATCAAGAATCCCTCAATTTTACACCCTTCATCAAGGCATCTACACCATTTAATTTTTCTTTATTTTTTTACCTACTTTCATAATTTCCATACTGCCAACATTTTCTCCTTAACTACATTCCCACTTAATCTATCTCAATTCTATCACATATACCTTCTTTATACTTCTTCCTCACAAACAATCCCTTTTTTTTTTCACTCCTCATTTACACACCAACAGACAGTACTCCATTCCAAGTCCATTAGTTCACTCAGTCAACTCGCTTTTTTTTTTTTTTTTTTTTTTTTTACTAAGCTTTACACTACCCTCAAACCTACTCAACCTCCCCTTTTCTCAACGCTTACCTAATTTTCTCAGGCTTTCCCTTTGCCCCGGGCGTATCACCATTCCACAGGGCAAGGTGCTCTCCCCCTTTCCCCTAACACTAAAGCCCCCTCTTCTGATATCATGATTACCATGATACCCTTCCCGCATTTGCTCAGGGCGGATATCCATTCCTCTGAGCAGAATGCCTTCCCCCTTTCTCCCTCAGCACAAACCACATTATCTGCACAACCCCTGTTACTCCCTCAATTTCTTTATAAATATAGCTCTGGCCACATTTAAGAATTTCGTTATATTCGTTCCTTTCTCCCACTCTCTACATAACCAAGATGTTATCTTATAGCTTTCCCCTACCATATGCAGCTCCTTCTTACTTAGTAGTTTGATCTTTATCTCCGCCAAAGGTCGGCATTGATTAAAAATATGCAGGTCCTCCCACTTCTCTCCACATAACACACATCTATCCCTATTCTCGCTACCTACCCAACCCCTATTCCTCGGAACACCCAATAACCACCAATACAAACCTCTCTTATCCCTTCTACCCTCAAACTCCGTTTTCGGGTTTATTACTTCCACCAATTTATTTAAAACTGATAAAGAGACTCTCTCTCTACATTCCCCTATTAAGCTCTGTCTTTCCATATCTAGTAGTCTTCCCTTTATCCTTTCCCATACCCATTTATTCCTACCATCCCCCCAGACCTCTCCATATACCCCCAATCCAATCTTTTGTAACCATTTTTTGCACTTATTCACCCAGTAACCTTCATTCGTCATACTTTTCTGAAAATTAAACGTTTCTTGTACTAACGCCCCACCCTTCCCTTCCTCCAATCTAATCCAGTACTTGAACACCCTCTTAGCTATTTCAACCTCTATCGATTCTTTACAGACTAATCTGGCCCCGGCATTGGCTGTACAATTCGGTAGGTCCATCATGATCTTGCTAAATTTCGCCACCACCTGGTTTAGTTCACTCCTATCTTCCTCCATTCCCCATACTTCAACCCCAAATAGCATTTTGCCCATTACCAGTGATTTAAACACCGTTTTCTGAATTTTGTATTTAACGTCTGGAAATTTCTTTTCTAATGCCCCTACTACCGCAAGCGCTCCTCTTCCTTTAAGTTTTGCCTTCTTACACTGATTTTTCCAAGAAGCATTCTTACTAATTATTACACCTAGGTACTCAATTTTTCCCCCTGGTTTAATTTCTTCCTGCTCCAGCCTCCAGACTTCCTTATTCTTTCTCCCACCCCTTTTCCTACACACCAATATCTGAGTCTTTCTTACATTTACTCTGAGAGACCATTTCCTAGTATATTCAACTACCTTGTCCAACCCTTTTTGCAAACCATTTGCCGTCAAAGCCAAAATCAATAGGTCATCCGCGAATAGCAACCCCGGAACCTCCATTTTCCCTACCCAAGGGCAATGCCATGCATCTCCACCATGACCCTCTAAAATTTTATTTATAAATAATATAAATAATATCAATAATATCGGGGATAGCTTACATCCCTGTCTCACCCCGCTTTTCGATTCAAAACACTTACTCAACCTTCCATCCTGCAATTTAATCATCACAAACACTTCCTCATAAATAGTTTCAATTGCCACCCTCATTTTTTTCGACATTCCAACCTCCCCTAATCTCAAAAATAGCGCCTCCCTACTGACCGTATCAAAGGCTTTTTCTAAGTCAATCGCTGCTATAAATAATTTACGCCCTGCTATCCTCACATACTTTGTAATCAAAGTGTCCAGAATCCAAACATTATCAACTGTATTACATCCTTTCCTAAATCCATTTTGGAACTGAGATATCCTACCGTACTGTTCCGCCCAATTTGTTATCCTATTCGCCAAAACCCCTGTGTACACCTTTGACAGCGAGTCTAGGAGTGTAATTCCCCTATAGTTGTTTGGATCACTACTAGCTCCTTTATTTTTATAAATAGGGCATAGTACCCCCATCCTCCATTCTCTAGGAAATTTCCCCGTTTCCAGCAACCTATTAAAGAATTTCACAATCCCTCTCAACATCGGTTCATTTGCCCCTACCTCTTTCCATACACTATTGGAAATACCATTCACACCTCCTGCAGCCTTGGGTCTAGCATTTTTTAATACTGTAATTACCTCCTGCCTTGTTATCTCCCCATCCAATATTGTAATGCCTACTTCCAGTTCCCTTCCAATTTGTGACTTGTCTATTTCTCTACCCAATTTCCTCTCCCCTTCTAAAAGCCTTTTAAAATACCTAACCCACTCATTTTCTCCTATTTTATCTCCCTTCCCCTCCGGTTTCGTTCTTCTGATCTTGTTTATTGACTCCCAAATCCTCTCAAATTTCTTCACTCTGCAATATATATTTATTTTTTCAGCTTCCGCCTCCTTCCATCCTCTCTTCTTCTCATTCAATACCTCTTTATATTCCCTTCTCAATTTACAATATTCCTTCCTTTTTTCTTGCGTACCCTCCTTCCTAAACTCCGCTAGGGCTCTCATTACAACCTCACGTTTTCTCCTACAGTCTTCATCAAACCATCCATTCATTTTATTCTTTTTTCCCTCTACACTTCTCCTCACTTTCTTCCCCACCCTCCATACAGGGAGTTCAATTAATTTTAACACGTTATCCATATCATTCCCTTCTACCGCCCTTTCAATTCCTACCCTTAATATATCTCCCTCCTCTTTCAAATGCCGTCTTAATTTCTCTTTGGTATTATCATCCCATACATACTTCCATCCTCCATTCCTATACCTCTCCTTACTTTCCTCCATCTTTCCTTTCTCATCAGCAACCAAAGTTCTCAATTTTATTTTGATAGGCATATGTTCTGTCAACCCATATTCTAACACCTCAAAACTTATTATTCTCCTTAACGCTATCTCTGAGCTTATTCCTATGTCCATCACACTCCCTCCATTTGTTGTAATATACGTCAAATCACCCACACTATCCCCCTTCATCCACCCATTTAAAATAAATAAATGTTCTAGAGCACATAACTCTAATAACCTTTCTCCATAACTATTTACAACATTATCCTTGCTCTTCCTTTGCAGTATCCCGTCTACTTTTACTTCTTTCCCGTATACCGGTACTCTATTGCTCACTCTCGCATTCCAATCCCCCAATAAAATCATCCCATCTTCTACATACATTCCTTTAATTGTGTTTATTTCTTCAATCAGTTCGTCAAAAAAATGTTTATTTGCATACACTGAATCGCTCGGATGGTTATAAAGCAGTGCCAGACAAATTGCTTCCGCTGCCCCCTTCCCCATTTTTACTCTCAACCACACTACCCCTTCTACCCTAGTCTGTAACGTCTCCACCCATTCATCTATCTCATTCCTTATTAAAACTACTATGCCCCCTGGGTTTCGGCCCCTCTTCCCTATTTTTTCCCTTAACACGTTAACTACTCTATAACCGTCCCATGTAATTTCAACCCCCTTCCCTAACCACGTCTCTACTAGAGCAATAATCTCAAAATCTTTCACTAAATCCACAATTTCCTTATTCCCTAACTTCCCCATCAACCCCTCAATATTCAGCATCCCTATCACCATATCTAGTTATTTATTTCCTCCCCCTCCCTCCCTATACTTCTGCATTTCACCACTTCCCCCTTTACTTCTCGTGATTCTTCCTTTTGGCTCCACCCCATCCCTCTCTTTCTTCTCACCCCCATCCTTCCCCTTTTCCGTGCTAGAGCCTTTTTTCCCACCCCATAGATCTTTTAAACTTAAGGATCTCGCCTTATTTAACGCCTGCTTTCTCTCCAGGTTTATTTCTGCATTATTCCTATTTGGGGAGGTTAAGTCACTACCCTGACTCCTTTCCCTTCCCGTCACCTCTTCACTACCTGTGTCCACTTCACTTCGGTCTAGTGTCCTACTTGTTGATTCACTCCTTCCTGGGCTGTTCTGACTCACCAAGGACTCTGCTGTCTTCGCTACCTGCCCGCTGACACCGCAGTCCCCTCTTCTCTCTTCCTTCTCCGTACTGATGTCGCCCTGCTCTCGATTTCTGCAACTCATTTCCTCCTCACATTTTTCCATCCTCAGCAGTTCCTCCTGTGTCCACGATCGCGACCAATTTCTGCCTGAAGTAACCAGACACCTCCCCACTATCTTGACTCGCAATCCCTCCGCTCTAGCACGCCACATATGCCGCTTATAGACCTCCAACCGCATCCTATCTTCTTTCTCTATCTCAGCCTTCAAATAAATGTTCGATCCTTTCAAATTTCCAGCATTCCTCAGAAGTATATCAGCCATCAGGGTTGATATTAATCTTAACTTCACCGGCCTATGTCCCTTGTTCCTTCCCACTCTATATATATCATCTATATCAACTTCAGAAAAGTTTATCTTCATTTTGTTCGAAACTATGTCCACCACTTTCAATACTAATTCCACTTTTGATTCTGTTCCTTCCTCAGGTACACCATACACAAACACATTTTTTCTTGCCGATTCGTTCCTCGCTAACCTCACTTCTCTCTTCATTGCTGTTAATTCCTCTTCCAGTACCACCACCTTCTTTTTCAAGCTCTCTACCTCATCTTCTATCTCCGCTAACTTGTCATTTACACCTCCAATTTCTTCTTTTATAAAACTTTTTAAGTCCTTCATCTCCTTCATTTGGGTTGCCTGGTGTTCCTGCATCATTTCCTTAATTTCTTCTCCTTTGCTTGCTTCCTTCACCACTCTCTTGATCTCTTCAAGCTCCTCCCAGCCGAACGGTCCCTGGTTTGGACCCGGATTCTTTTCTATACCTCCTACCACCAGCAGCATCGCAATAACCGTCGCACACAACATAATCTCCAACAGTCCTTTATAACCACTAATTTCTCTTCCTCTCTCAACTCCACCTTCCTTCCAACACTGCCTTGCACCATGCCATCTTCCAATTCTTAGCCTGTATTGCTGTATCGTTATTCCCATATTGCGCACCTCAGCTCATTCACACGTCTGCACTTCCCGATGTCTCGCTCGTAACTGTATTTTCCAACATGCTCTGTGAGAGAGAGTTTGTAATATTCCTAGGTGATTCTAAAAGTCGCAAAAGAAAATTAAATAACGGTCTGCCACGGGAAACGGTATTTGCCCCAGTTCTCTTCAACCTATACATCCATGACTTACCACCAACCACAGCTACTAAGTTCATCTATGCAGACGACATTGCATTGGTAGCTCAAAGCAGAAATTTTGAGGATGGAGAAGGCATTCTTTCAGCAGACTTGGTCAAAATGGCAACTTTCTTCAAGTCTTGGCGTTTGATCCCAAGTGCTTCTAAGACCGAGATTTCATGTTTTTATCTCAGCAACCGACTCGCAAACTATGAGCCACCTGTCTTATTCCTTGGTGAAAAACTAAAGTACAACCCGTTCCCGAAATATCTAGGAGTCACACTGGACATAACTCTGAGCTACAAAGAACATCTCACCAAGCTTTCTCACAAAATCGCTACAAGGAATAACATCCTACACAAGCTTGGTGGCAGTTCCTGGGGAGCCTCGGCTGACTGCTTACGGTTAACGGGTATCAGTCTTGTCTACTCTGCAACGGAATACTGTGCCCCAGTATGGCTGGAAAGTGCACATGTGCATAAAGTGGATACTAAGTTGAATGATACTATGCGCTGCATAACTGGTACTGTAAAGTCAACACCTCGCCACTGGTTACCTGTACTTAGTCATATCCCACCACCTCACCTGGGGAGAAAGGAAGTTCTGCTGAGAGAAGCAAAGAAGATCTGGTCATCTCCCTCATTACCAGTTAACCAGGAATTTTGTTACGCATCGCCACGGCGACTTCGATCTAGGAGACCAGCAAGTATACTGGCTGGCCGACTCTTGACGGATAATTTTAATCTAAACGAGAGCTGGCGGGATGAGTGGTCACTTTCAACATCTGGAGCAAATGCTCATGACCTAAATCCAACCCTGAAAATGAGGGGATTCGACCTCCCAAGAAAACAATAGTGTCGCCTCAACAGACTGAGAACTGGGCATGGACGCTGCAATTTCTTACGCCATAATTGGGGTTGCATGGATTCTCCAATGTGTGAATGCAATGAAGAGGAGCAGACCATGGACCATGTCATCCTGCGCTGTCCTCTTCATGCCTACTCCGGAAGCCCCAGCGACCTGTTTCATCTTTCAGAAAGTGCTGTAGAGTGGCTGAAACACTTGGACCTGGACTTATAAATTTGTAGTTATAATCACCATACGATTAAATATATAAAGAGGCGTAGAGCCACAGTAGAGCCGTGGCCTCCTCTCCGCTGCTCGGTTGGCCGGTCAGAGTGCAGAGCACCGGGCGAGTTGGCCGTGCGGTTAGAGGCGCGCGGCTGTGATCTTGCATCCGGGAGATAGTGGGTTCGAATCCCACTGTCGGCAGCCCTGAAGATGGTTTTCTGTGGTTTCCCATTTTCACACCAGGCAAATGCTGGGGCTGTACCTTAATTGAGGCCACGGCCGCTTCCTTCCAACTCCTAGGCCTGCCCTATCCCATCGTCGCCATAAGACCTATCTGTGTCGGTGCGACGTTAAGCCACTAGCAAAAAAAAAAAAAAAAAAAAAAAAAAAAAAAAAAAAAAGAAAAGGAGTGCTGTTGAACCACGGACCGGCCGTGGTCACTTATGGGCCGAGACCCACTCTGCATCTACCGACTCTCTAACGATAAATGAGAATGTTCATATTTTCATATATTCGCCTTCTTCGTATGTGTAAAGCATAGTTTTACCGCGTTGCTAGCACATCCGATCCGCGCCACTACTGCAACTGCAAGCGAGCACACACGCAGTACTGTTCTTCCGCCCTCCGCTCACCTTCCGGTGGCTGGATCGGTGACAGTTTACTACCTGAAAGCAGCGCTGCACTCACACTTCTTCTTCCTCTTCTACCGTTTTGCCCACACCCGTGGGGTCGCGGGTGCGAACTGTGTTGCACATGTGGATTTGGCCCTGTTTTACGGCCGGATGCCCTTCCTGGCGCCAACCCTGTATGGAGGGATGTAATCACTATTGGAGTGTTTCTGGGGTGATTGGTAGTGTAGTGTGTGAATACGAAGAGGAATGTGTTAGGACATACACAAACATCCAGTCCCCGGGCCAGAAGAATTAACCAGAGGTGATTAAAATCCCCGACCTGGGCGGGACCCTCCGAACCGAAGGCCTCGGCGCTGACCATTCAGGCAATGAGTCGGACTAATGCTGCACTCACACTACGACACTACAGATTGCAATCATAGGACCTACTGGCTACTGCTCGGGTCGCAGCACTACCAAAGAAGTTTGGCGGCAGCGGGGGACGTCACGTTAAATATTGACGTCATTTGTCACTTGTTTTTATGCTTACACTATTGTCGCGAAGCACTCTCGCATTATTTTAAACCTGTTCGTTTCAGGAAATATTCTGAAAATAACCTAGCTTTAATTTCTGGCATCACCAAGTAATTTAATCTATTGATCCATTTTCCTCATAGTCAACAAATGATGTGACAGGTTGTGGAATTGAGAACCAAATGATGAATCAGTGTAGACGTAGAGGTTGATCTACCGAGGTGTGGTGTGTGGCGAGAAAATATTGGTGACGGAAATAATGAACTCGGAATTAACATCAAATAACTTAGTCATGTTCCGTTATTCTGAGTAGAAGTGGGTGTGGTTACGGAAGGTGCGGGAAGTATCACCGAACAAGACATTTGATAATGATACAAGCAGTTTCGTGTTGAGTCAAGTAACTCCGCAAGAGTAAGTGACGGTAGATTATAATGCTTAGGTTAAGATTGAGTAGATGTCATATTGGAAATCGTTGAACACTGACTTCAAATGTTTATAGTATATGTCGTAATTTAAAGCGTATGTATTCATCTGAGGATTTCTCTTAAAATGTTGTTCTGCATCTTTATCCACTAATTCAGTAACGACTTATATATTGGAGAAGGTGAATATTTAGGATAAATTTATCTAAAATAACATGAGTTGTGGACTTTGGTTTTACCATGTCATGACACTATTTCTTAAAAATAATGGTTAGGTATTAGCTTTTGTACAGCAATACTGATCTCTTTTGTTTCCCGTGACTCACTTGTTGTTATTGGGCCATTTAACCAATGCATGCAGGGGCAGGCTGAAGGGCTTGTCAGATTTTAATTCCCCATGTTCCTTTAGAGCACTGTTGTCATATAGGTGGCTTGGAAACAAAATCTAGTACCATCATTCACTATAATACTGGCCAAGAAATTTTCCTTAATGTTTGGAATACCGTAACCATAGAATTATTCCTTATACGGTACTTCATATCATACATAAGTGCCTTTCATTAGGTTTGTAGAGATTATAACATAACTCATATTAGCCATCAACTGATAGCTTACTGGTATTTGATTTTTAAAAATTAGAACATTATAGAAGTAAAGGCTGTGTGTGGTGTCTGCTAAAGTATCCACCAACTTGCTGATCTTATTTGATAAAAAAAAAAAAAAAAAAAAAAAAAAAAAAAAAAACTCTGTTTAAGTAAAGACTGTGTGGTGTCCAAAGGCTATAGGCCTACAATGTTCCTTTGTGTGATTTTCTAGCCTAGATTTGTGACTGCGAGGAATGCTGACAAACTGAGTGAGTTGGCCGTGCGGTTACTGGTGCGCTGTTGTGTGCTTGCATTCACGAGATAGTGGGTTGGAACCCAAATGTCGGCAGCCCTGAAGATGGTCTTCCGTGGTTTCTCGTTTTCACATCAGGCAAATGTTGGGGCTGTACATTAATTAAGGCAATGCCCGCTTCCTACCCACTCCTACCTTTTTCCTATCCCATCTACGCCATAAGACCTATCTGTCGGTGCGACATAAAGCAACTTGTAAAAAATTGAGTGCTGACAACATTTCAAGCAACTCTTTGTCATTTCATTGACTGTGTTCTATACTGTAGATGTTTATCAAGAGAGTGAGCAGACAGATGAAACATAAACATGTACATGGAAGGGAATGATGTTAGAATTTGCTTTACGTTGCACTGACTCAAATACTTATGACGACGATATGGGAGATGTATTGAGTGCTGTAGATGTTTGACAAGAAAGTTAGTTGAAAAGTAAAATATGAACATATCTTGTGCAAGGTCTGGATATTACTGTAAGAATTGAAGGTGGTGTGCAGGTCCATTGTACAAGACCTGGGGATTGCTGTAAGGAATCAGAGGTTGTGTGTAGGTTCGTAGGCTTAAATGAACATTTCATGATGATAGGTATTTTGATCTCAGAAATGGAATCTCAAAATGTCATTGAATTTATTATGTGAATGTGCACTGCTTTTATTATTAACAAAACTTATTAGGCCTAGTGTAATAGTTTAAGCCAATTAAATGAAATAGCATGAAATTGAACAGACAAGTGTATGGGAAGGAAAGATAAGTGAGTTTGTCAAGACTGCAGGGAGAGTAACAAGAAAGGGAACAATTATGGAATTTCTAAGGTAGAAAGGAAGTCCCTCCTTCAGTTTATGAATTTTTCATTTGTGTGTGAGGAAATGGTAAGTAAACTCTCTTTCCTCATCATGAGGTAGTGCAGCAGCTCTTTACAGGCACACCCCCAGTGGAGGTGAACTGCATGTACAATTTTGACCATACTCTGGCCTTCTTGCCTTTCTTAAACCTGGAAGGACTGAGCTTTTTTTTTTTTTTTTTCATATTTAAAATATTTTTATATGAGAGCGTTATTTATTTATCTTATGACTTTTACACCACCTAGTTTATTAGGGATTGACCGTAGAAGAGCGTAGCGTAATTACTATAAACAATATATACACAAATACACATAACAAGGAACAACAACAACAACATGTCTATATTTTTAAATCCAAAGTATCCTGCCACTGTATCACAGTAGGTGTACCTGAATAAAGTCTGTTGGATCACCTTCGTAGGCCCGCAGACTGCACACGAATGTGATGTGTTGTATAGACTGGGAAGGAGAATGACAGTCACACTGGGGGGACACGGAACTTTTCCCCATCTGAACAAAGACTCTGCGCATATTCCGGTATTTGTGCGGATCCTATTTGGAGTGGACAATGTCCTCCTTGGGAGATGAAATCCTGGAGCTGGGCTGTTTTTGCTGAGCAGAGGCCAAAGCAGATGGTCGGTGTTTGGTAGTCCATTGGTCCTCAGTTAGTTCCTGTGCATGACTGGGTGGATGTATGGACTTCAGCCTGCCCCTCTGAAGGTCTAGGATGTCGTTGTGAATAAGAAGGTCCAGATTAGCCATGATCTTGTCATATTCTCTGACAAGAGTGACTTTTCTCTGCAGATGAGGTGGCACAATGTGGCGGCACGATGTGGCTGAAGACAGGAAGCCAATAAGTGGGAGTGGGTGTGATGACTCTGCTAATCTTCCGTATGATATTGTTGAGGTGAGTGTCAATTAGCTTCACATGAGGACTGTTTAGCCATACTGGAGCACAGTATTCAGCCACAGAGAAGACAAGTCTCATAGCAAAGGTTACAGAAATCGATCCCATAGGGAACCTGAAATCTTTGTCCCAAATCAGTAAATTTATAATACCCATATAATTGGTCCATTACATACATACATACGTACGTACGTACGTACGTACGTACGTACGTACGTACGTACGTACGTACATACATACATACATACATACATTAACATTATAGACTGTTATGCCTTTCAGCATTCAGTCTGCAAGCCTCTGTGAATTTACTAAACGTCGCCACAATCCTCGATTTGCAACTAGTTTTGTGGCCACATTTAGTTCTATACCTCTTATATTTAAATCGTTAGAAACCGAGTCTAACCATCGTCGTCTTGGTCTCCCTCTACTTCTCTTACCCTCCGTAGCAGAGTCCATTATTCTCCTAGGTAACCTATCCTCCTTCATTTGCCTCATTTGCCCACCACCGAAGCTGCTTTATGCATACAGCTTCATCCATCGAGTTCATTCCTAAATTAGCCTTTATCTCCTCATTCCGAGTACCCCCCTGCCATTGTTCCCACCTGTTTGTACCAGCAATCATTCTTGCTACTTTCATGTCTGTTACTTCTAATTTATGAATAAGATATCCCGAGTCCACCCAGCTTTCGCTCCCGTAAAGCAAAGTTGGTCTGAAAACAGACCGATGTAAAGATAGTTTCGTCTGGGAGCTGACTTCCTCCTTAAGGCTAGTAAACACCTAGCGACAAAGTCGCAGGACTTTGTATGGGGACAGTTGCGAGACACTGTCCCTAGACTGTTGCGATACGATGTCCCGCGTCCACATCTATAGAGGCAGTTGCACCAGATGAATCGGCGCGAAATGGTGCAAGAAATTGCTTTATGTGCTTTTAATGTTGTGAACCTTTTCCTCCATCTCGTGAATGGACATAGTAAACTTTTTAGCCAGAGACTCCATTGCTTCCCTCCTTTTGTCTGTTTTTTATACTCGATAGACATAACATCCCCAAAACAAGAGAGGGTGTGTAAATCCTCAATGATTTTTAGAGTAGTTTCTATCGCAAAACAACAGAACACGAATCACAACGCCAGCACATGGTGGCTACCTGCACACTGGCATCGGTGTGTCCCGGGACTTTGTCTCGTGACACGTCCAGACTACATCATGTTGCGCAACATTTGTATCATGTATCCCATTTCGAATGGGAGACCTGTGACATGCAACTTTTGTACCGCGACTGCGATGAGATTAGTCACTTGCAGTCCCAAATACGGAAAATATGTCGCAGGACATCCCTGGAACTTGTCGCGATACACGTGTTCCGCAACTTTGTCGCTTGGTGTGTACTAGCCTTTACAGAATACTTCTGATCGCAACTGCAAGCTCGCTGCATTAGCTTTACTACACCTTGATTCAATCTCGCTTACTATATTACCATCCTGGGGTTGAAATTTCTTACCTACTGACATCAGTTTAGTCTTCGAGAGGCTAATTTTCATACCATACTCATTGCACATATTTTCAAGTTCCAAGATATTAGACTGCAGGCTTTCGGCACAGTCTGCTATTAAGACCAAGTCGTCAGCATAGGCCAAACTGCTTACTACATTTCCACCTAACTGAATCCCTCCCTGCCATTATATACCTTTCAGCAGATGATCCATGTAAACTACGAACAGCAAAGGTGAAAGATTACAGCCTTGTCTAACCCCTGTAAGTACCCTGAACCAAGAACTCATTCTACCATCAATTCTCACTGAAGCCCAATTGTCAACATAAATGCCTTTGATTTTAATAATCTACCTTTAATTCCATAGTCCCCCAGTATAGTGAACATCTTTTCCCTCGGTACCCTGTCATATGCTTTCTCTAGATCTACGAAACATAAACACAACTGCCTATTCCTCTCGTAGCGTTTTTCAGTTACCTGGCGCATACTGAAAATCTGATCCTGACAGCCTCTCTGTGATCTGAAACCACACTGGTTTTCATCCAGCTTTCTCTCAACGACTGATCGCACCCTCCCTTCCAAGATGCCAGTGAATACTTTGCCTGGTATACTAATCAATGAGATACTTCGATAGTTGTTGCAATCCTTCCTGTTCCCTTGCTTATAGATAGGTGCAATTACTGCTTTTGTCCAATCTGAAGGTACCTTACCAACACTCCACACTAATTTTACTACTCTATGAAAATAGATACACCAGTACACACGTGGAGCACGGTGGTGCTCCAGTACACTTTAGCAAAGCACACTGTTACGAAACAAAGCGTGAGGCAAACTGAACCTGTGTGGAGGAATGTAACAGGAAGATACACATAGCTTAAAGCTCACCGGTGGTGCCAATTCTCAGCAACACACTAAGAAATTTATAATGCATGTACTGGAGGGTTAAATCTCCACTTGAAAAAATAGCTTTCAAGCATGGCTAGATCATCTCCAAGAGTTTTTTTCAGTTTTATTGATGCTGCTATGCCTTACAGCAAAAGCTACAGAACAGAGTAGCAGAACTTCTTTGACTGAGTTTCTGGTAGATATGATATGTATATATTAAAGAGAAGAGCCAGTACTGATCCTTGGTGAAGGCCTTTGTTCAGTTACCTTTGTTTGCTTATTTGAGTTCCCATGGTCACTTGGAAGAATCGGTCACTGAGGATGTTCATGATGAGCTGGACAGTGGTTTTGCAAGAAAACACTCTTCTGTAGTTTGTATATTAACCCTTCTTTCGAAACTGTATCATAAGCAGCTGAGAGGTTTAAAAACACAACAGATCTTCAGATACAATTGGAAACCAGCCTCTATATATGAGGTAAGGGCAGGAATTTGGTCACAGCAGCTGCGTTTTGGTTTGAAGCCCGCTTGTTCAATAGGAATGTGTTAAGTGATGATAGGGCAGATTCTGTTGTAAACCAGAACTTCTAGGAGTTTGTAACAGTAGCTCATTAAAACTATTGGTGTATAATTTTGGGGTTGATCTATCAGTTTTCCAGGTGCTTTTCTTAAATTCTTTACGTAATGTCTGGGCTCCTTTATGATAGCAAATTATTATAGGAGCCACACGTGCGGCTAAGAAGCATAATATCTTGAAGTTTCTTACTGGCACTAGTTACTCCTATGATTTTATAGGGCACATATTTTATCCGGGTTATACTACGGCAGTGTAGCATATGGGTCAGCAAGGCAAAGTGCCCTAGCCAAACTCAACAGTATTCACCACAGCAGAGTTAGTTTAGCAACGGGAGCTTTTCGTACAAGCCCCATTGCTAGCCTGCTCGCTGAATCTGGTGTGCCACCTTTACACCTGAGGCACCAGCAAATGCTTCTGTCCCATGCTGCAATTTTGCAACAGATGCCACTTAACCCAAGCTATCGGTGCGTATTCCCCAATGGGAACCGTTGGCTGTACGCTGCTTACCCTCAAGCAACGCTGCCGGTTGGAATATGCTTGGATAGCAGTCACAGATTATTTGATGTAACTTTGGTTCCTTGTCTTGTCAGACGATGAAGTAGGGTATGGGGGAGGGAAGACAAGGAACCAGAATCTTGCATTCAAAGAAGTTATAGCCTAGGAGTTTGCTCCGATAGTACAAAAGTGGTGGCCACATGAGGGTGCAGTGGCGAAGTGGTAACTTGCGGAACTTGCAACAAAAGAGTAAGAGAGGATGGTATATTTATACAGTGTGATGGGATTTGTGAAAGATGGCATCACAAGGAGTGCACATAAATGACGACAGGTGAATTTGAAATGTTGAAACGTGAAGACTGCAAATTACTATGGATGTGTGAAAAGTGCAAGCATGAGATAATTAACAAAAAGCAAGTGGCAGAGGACAAAATTGAAAGCCTGGCTCACAGAATGGGTATGATTCTGAGGTAGTTTTCTTGGACTTATGGTTAATTATTATTTCTTTATTCATTATGCCCAACTAAGGAGTACGTGTGGACTTATTTAGCACAACGTTTCTTCTTGTCTTCCCAAAATCTCTTAATCCTTTCACTCTGCTTCTTTTTGTGTTCTTCCGTCCATTCTGTAGCTTGTCTTTTAGGTTGATCACCAAATTTGTGTTTATTTACGAGATTTCTGAATTTTTTCCTGTCTTGCAAGATTTCTTCATTTATAGCAATTTCCTGAAGATCTTAGATTATTTCTGTAAGCTAGTTATGATTTCTTAGAGATACTGTGAGCTTTAGTATTTTCTTTGTTATCCTTATTGTAATCCATCCTGATATGGTGACCATAGAATTTTAATCTTCTTTTTCTAATGGTGTCTGATTTTTTCTGTTACTTGATGGATTTCCTGTGATTTCCTTTTCATCCAAATACCATTTTTGCATTTAGGTCCTAGAATTTTCCTCTCTTATTCTTCGATGTTTTTTATTTGTGATCTGCCACCAATTATCAGACTTTCTGATGCATAAAGGGCTTCTGGTTTAACATAATTTTGCATTTTGGGATATAGATTTTTTTATGTATCTGCCCCAGACAATTTTGTTAGCCTTTTGTAATTCTTTCTTTCTTTGGTTGTATAATTTCACATAGGTATTTGAATTTATCTACTTGGGAGATTTTCCCATATCTAGTGATCCAGTCTTCTGGAGTTTTCTCAGTATTCCAAATGATCTGTATGATTTCCATATACTTTGTCTTTTCATATGAAATTTGCAGACCTGTTCTTGCCGCTATTTCATGAAGATTTTCTACGGACTGGAGTGTTTCTTGTTTGTTGTTGGAGAGGATTGCCAAGTCATCTGCAAAAGTGAGGCAATCAAGGTGAATTTTGTTTTTGAGAATTCTACCAATATTGATCCCTTTAGTTTCATTTTTCCATTCTCGAACCACTTTTTCCAGAACTAGATTAAATAGTAGTGGTGATAATCTATCGCCTTGTCTGACCCCTGTTATAATTTCAAATGGCTCTGAAATTTCTCCTAAAAATTTGACTTTCACTGTTGTGCCTGTTAGAGTTTGCTTGATCAATTCCCTTGATTTTCTGTTGACTTGAAATTCCTCAAGTACGTTGAATAGAGTCTGTCGGTCTATTGAATCATAACCTTTTTTTATGTCAACAAAAGTAATTATTGTTTTTTTTTGTTTTACAAATTTGTAAAATAGTTTTTAGGTTTAAGATTTGTTCTGGGTATGATCTTCCTTTTCGTAACCCTGCCTGATATTCTTCAATGAGGTGGTCGGTTTGTTCTTTCTAATCTATGCAATAGGGCTTTAGAGAAAATTTTGTAGATGGCTGATAGTAAGGAAATCCCTCTGTAATTATTTATATCTGATTTATCCCCTTTCTTGTGGAGTGGGGGAATTAATGCACATTTCCAGTCTTCTGGAGCTTTCTCAGTATTCCAAATGTTCTGTACGATTTCTTGAATTGCTTAAGCCATTTTCTCACACCTGCTTTCAACATTTCAGCAATTATCCCATCTTCTCCTGGTGCTGTATTATCTTTCAGTTCTTGAATTATTTGCTTGATTTCTTCTAGAGTGGGAGGTTCTTTGTCTGGATTTGGTGTAGGTTTCACCTTTGTGGTTTTGTGGACTTTTGCAATTTGGTAGACTTTTAAAGCAGTCTGCAAGAAGTTTGCAGTTTTCTTTGTTATTTGTTTCTAATGATCCGTCTGGACGTTTGAAGCAAAGACTGGGCGCTTGGTAATTTTGGAGTTCTTCTTGAAAATTCTTGTACTAGTTTCTAGGGTTGTTTTTCTGTAAGTCTTGGTCTATTTCCTTCAGATGGGGTTTGTCTTGTTTTCATTTTTCTGCTCTAATAATTTTGTATGTTTCCTTCTGTACTTTAAGGAATTCTTTCCATTTGATTTCAGATTTATGAGAGTTCCATATTTGCCATGTTCTAATTCTTAGTTCTATTGCTTTGTCACATGTTATTCCACCATCTGTGTTTCCGTTTTCTGGGTGGTATGCCAATTTTCTGGGATGCCTTGCATACTATATATTTTAGATTATTCCAGTCTGAGGCGACATTTGATGGTAAATTTGCAAGGAAACTATCGTAATTTAATCTGAAAAATTCTGGGTCTGTTTTTGGTGTTTTCAGTGTTCTCATTTTGGACGTGTTAGGCTGAAACTTCACTTTTACTAAGGACAAAAAAGATCTGAATCTATAGTTCTTTTTTTACTTTAACATTCATGACTTCTTTTTGTTTTTGCTTGGCGATGGCTACATGATCAATTTTAAATTTGCCTAGATATTGATTGGGAGATCTCCAGGTCATTTTCTTTCTGGGTAGGGCCAAGAAGTATGTTGACATTAGTTTTGTCTTGAAGATTTTGCAGAAGTCTATTAATCTTTCTCCATTTCTGTTTGTTCTGTTACGTGCTGGATATAATACTACTGTGTTCCTAAATTTCTTTTCTTTACCAATTTCTGCGTTAAAGTCTCCTAACAGTATTTTGACATGGTGTTTTGGAATGTTATTTGAAACATCCTCCAGCAGTTTCCAGAATTCATCTACTTTACGTGGATCTTTCCAACTGTGATTATATGTGGGAGCATGGGCATTGATTAATGTGTACACTCTGTTTCCCGATTCAATCGAAAGGAGTGAGATTCTTTTGGAGACGTGAATATTGAATACACAATTGGTAAGGCTTCTCTTGACTGCAAAGGCTGTGCCGAACTGCAATGGAGTTGTGGGGAAGGATATTGCCAGCAACCCTTTATAAATTCTGTAGTTCCCCGATTCCATGTGATTTTCGTCTGCATATCGAGTTTCTTGTATTGCAAGAATTTGAATGTCAAATTTGTCCACTATGTCTGTTAGTTGTTTTAATTTGCCAGTTTTAAGTAATGTGTTGATGTTAAAAGTAGCTATGAAGTGTTTTTTCTTCGGTGGAAGAAATTTGGGAAGCTCAGATTCATTCTAGCATGGTGTTCTCGGTCCCCCAGAATCCGATGACTGAGATAAAGTAGTACTTGTACTAGGACCTGGGGTAATTGTTTTGTCAACTGACATTTCCATCGTGCTAACAAGTTGAAGATAGTGGGGGAGATCAATCAAAGTCGGTCTCGGGGATACAATTAAGGTACCGAGCTTAGAGGCTGCCTCGGGGTTGCCTGGGTTTTATTTTATTATTATTGTTGTTGTTGTTGTTGTTGTTGTTATTATTACTGAGCCTGTGAGAGATCCATAGGTTGGTATGCACTGAATAGGCTGGGAGAATATACTGATTTTATCACACACCACTCCCTTGAAGTACTGTAAATAGCACTATAAATCGAAGTGTAATAATGTAGCTTCCAAAAAAGATGATGATTTTCAGTTAAAATATGTAAATTGTAAACAAAGAATGGGTCTCCCAAACAGGATGTCAAGATATCACTAGGCTCCGCATCATATCACTTTCCTTGTCGCACATGAGAGGGTAATATCGTCTTGCTATACTCGAGTGGTTCTTGCTTTAACAGTAAATAGAGTTGTAATTTTTTACCCTGCCTAACGTCGTTTGTACTCTGGACAAGGCACAAAATGTTGTGTACAAGCAAATATTTCATAAATTGGTGTGGAAATTTGGATATACGATTTATTAGGTACTCCAACATTTCCATGAACTGGGTATTGAACAGTTTCAATAAATAAAATATGTATATAGTGGAGCCACCCTACAGGTCACGCAACAAAATAAACACAAGATATGATAATAATGAACTTAAAATTATATGAAATGTAAACATGTACTCGAGGCGGCTTAAACTTAAACAACAGGTTGACTAACGTGACAGCTACGGAAAGGATGTGGAAGTGGCGTGGAATCCCTACGAGGTCCTTGTGAACATATCTCATTGTAATAAAGGAGAGGTACACGACAATCGCCCTCAACTCTCAGTTTACAAAATTAAAAAAATAGGTGATAAGATACAAAATCAAATTAATAAACTCAAATGAACAAGTAACATAGTAGATGAAAAACCAAAAATGGTAGTCCCCGCAAACACAAGGTACATACTAATGATCTTTAAATGAAATAAAAAATTACAATAATGGAATAATTAGACTCTTAGGACAGTAGAAATTTTTAAAATCTTGACACAGAATCTGGTACAGAGTTACGGGAGACAACCCCAAGGGAAATCTAAATTTATATATTAATTACACAGTTCATAAAACCAAAAGAAAAAAAGGGAGTTTGCCTCAAAAAACTAAACCTAAATGAATGACTAGCAGCATAGCTAAGTCATTTCGACGAACATATTGACGAATGTGGATGTCTAGAGTAAACTCCCGACACACAAATTAGATATTACATTACAGTGGAAGAGTTACATTAAAATAAGTTAAAGGCCGAAACATAATGAACTAGTGCTTACCCCAGAGGCTGTCGTCACCAGCCGGGGGCGGACGCAGAGCGCATCCGCTCGCAAGATTCACAACTAAGTATTTTTTATTTTTCACCTTGTTGATACACTAAATTGCTGAAGGCAACTTATTGTTTAAAAGTGGTACATGTTTCGTATATTGTAAACATCTTCAGCCACATAACACTGGTTAGATGAAAAATTCAAGTAATGACAAAGTATCAATGCTTTAGAGGAATTTTTTGAAGTAATGACAAAGTATCAATGCTTTAGAGGAATTTTTCATCTAAACAGTGTTATGTGGCGGAAGATGTTTATAATATACGAAACATGTACCACTTTTAACCAATAAGTTGCCTTAAGCAGTTTAGTATATCAATAAGGTGGAAAATAAAAACAACTTAGTTGTGAATCTGTTTTAAGTGCGATACGGACCACGAAGCTGATTTTATGTAGCCTAATCCGTTCGCTAGGTTGGTCGGATGTTAAAGACGTGGAAGACTTGCTTCGCTCTCACGAGGAGCTCGAAGCGGGAAAAAGGTCCGATCACCAGGTGACCAATGGGGTATTCGCATTATTCCCGACATCCACATTCACCAATTAAAATTGTTATTATGACCAATTACAGTTCACCAGATTTCCATAGGGGAAGTTCAAGATCATTCTATTATGAGACACAAATTTCGTCAGCAAAGAAACAGCACGTGTAAGCACACCCTGCCTCAAAATTAAATACATAATACCTAAAATTCCACAAATTGATAATAACTTATTTTACAACCATGGACACACAATAATCTTAAATACTAAAATGTCTTTGAACATAATTCTTGCAATGTTCTTTAAAGTTCCAATTATAAATAACTTTTCTCTTCCACAAGTTCAAAACAATAAAACCATTAATAAATTTTTGAAACAAATGTCTCTCAAATGTCCAAGGGAGTTTTCCAAAATACGATGAAGATATAGATATTTTACATTACATAATTAATTCCTTTTTAATACTATGAGTTTTTCGAAATACAATAAAAAGATTTCGATGACTTCTTGCTGTCCCAACCAGTCACATCCTCCCCCACTTAAATGCGAGCTACGGTCGCAAATAATAAATATTATTCCTTAAATAAACTGGAGCTTTGTCCACACATCACATCTACACAACACAACACTTCCAGCTTCATGCTGTTCTGAACTGGAATGTCCATCAAAGTCTTCCCTCTTTACCTGTGCTTTCGCTGACGTATTTAGCTGCTGACACGGCTGATTGCCAACAACTCCCATACACATTCAGTCCAACCATGGCAATTTGGAAACTTTCAGCCCAGCTCACCCATATAGTGAACTGATTGGAAACAAGCAGTGAAGTGTGGCACAGTATAGCACAACTGCCACCATCAGGAACATTAGCCCACTTGACTCCAGTGTCAGATGGTACCGACCAAGAGATTCAGTGCGCTTCCCAAACAGGCACGGTGGATTACCCATCAGATCTACTAAGTTTTTTCAGCCACTGCAGCACCAACAAATACGTAGCAGAAAAGGGAATAGATGATGCAAAGCTATTGTCCAACCGTCCAGAAGAGTTTGAAGAATAATAGAAGAGGTCAAGGGTGTTTTTTTAATTTTTATAATTTACTTTCTTCACTTAATCTAATTATTGAATCAGTCACCCAACCGGTGGCTCGACGAACTACATGGGGAGATCCCCTCCCACACAATGGATTTGGGATATCAGACTCCCAGGGCAAGCACTATTTATAAATTTCAAAAAAGATGAAAGATATAAAAAAAATAAAACTACAGGAGTAGTTTATCCTAGACCCACAAGATTACAGTATAAAACCAAGATCTTACATAACCCAAAATTTAAGGGAGGAAATTCATTTACGAGAAGAAAACAATATGTTAATTAGGATACAGTACAAACACATTACAGTTTACCAAACACCTTTACAAGTCATTACCAAACAATTGAGCATAACAGGAATTATACCAAGCTCGATAGCGGCAGTCGCTTAAGTGCGGCCAGTATCCAGTATTCGAGAGATAGTGGGTTTGAACTCCACTGTCGGCAGCCCTGAAGATGGTTTTCCGTGCTTTCCCATTTTCACACCAGGAAAATGCTGGGGCTGCACCTTAATTAAGGCCACGGCCGCTTCCTTCCCAGTCCTAGCCATTTCCTGTCCCATTGTCGCCATAAGACATATGTGTCGGTGCGACGTAAAGCCAATAGCAAAAAAAAAAGAACAGGAATTATAAGTCAGCACAAAAGCGAAAGCATCCTCCAGGTAATAAATTACCCAAACTAGACCTTCATTACAAACTGAAATGCTACACACATACAATTTTACCATTCAGGGCAATTTAATGAAAATTTAACTTTACATTACCAGCCTAGGTGCATTCTTAATCACCAGGCATAAGAAAACAGAAAACAAATGGGAGGTTAGATTTTGAATGTTGCAAGAGAATCCAAACCAGTGTGAAAATTGCAATTTATTAAGTTAGCTTGCAATGTTGCTCGCCTTATCCTACGAAGGACGTCACAGAAATGAGGTTAGTAAGTTACTGTCCACTTCACCATACCATCTACATTACTTTAAAATTTAATACTGACAAAACTCATATTATGTAGCACGTGTCATCACACCAAACAAGATAATACGAATTAAGCCAGAACACTGAATTGAAGATCACAGAAAATTAGCGAACAAGAGGAGTATCCAAATATAAAATAAAAATAGTTCAAGAGTGCACTTACCAAAATCCGACTGATATAGAAAATAAAAAGGGACAAGTAACACATTCATACCAGGAAATATCAGATTACAGCATGACACACCACCATTACCAAGCATATATATCCTTCAACAAAGAACAATATAAGGACACAATAGACAACAAACAAACTAGTGCGATGACCCCAAATAAAGTACCCACAGAAGAAAAAGGCAAAACACAACCTTCAATATTCCTTGACTTCATCACACGACAATGAGACTACCGTAGGACCAGTATTGTACTCCCAGGAGGGTGACAAACCCTCAGCACCTTAACTCCCAAGTCTCAGTTCACACTTGCCTTACCAAGGCACCCATGACAAACACAAATGACATCACAATATTTACAGATATGACAAGGCTCATCACTAAAATTTCGAAGTCTTATTCAGCCCACAGAACGCCATAATCAAGCAAACTGGTTAAGTTAATTTAGAAGACACAAACCAAAACAGATGAAAATAAACACCAAGAAAATTAAATAAGGGGAGAGTAATTAAAAATAATTAATTAAAGAACTTTTACTAAACCTGCAAATTTTACTACAAATTTATGACTAATTAAGGACAACTGAAAAACAAATCTTAGTGCCCTGCGATGCAACAACACAGTTTCAACTGAAATAAACAGCTCTGGATAATGATACTGGGACAAAACATTTGAAGAAAATCCTAGCACATAGTTCACAATAGTTAATGGACAATATATTACGTCCAACCATCTAATTCAAGAAAAAAGATTACTAAAAGAATCTCATATCAGATGAACGCCAGACTTCAAATACGTCAAGAGCACAGGTGCTTATCCATAGCCCATCAAATTTTGCCATAACGGCCTCAGCATTACATGGTCTAAAGATATGGTGAACACGTCACCCTATGAGACTATCCAAGTCCTCATAGAACACTCCCTAGCAAATATAGGAATGCACAGGATAATAAAAAGCAAGAAGGAAACAGAAAATTGCACGATCATAAAGCTCAACAGATGATCTAGGAACATTTTTTTAACAGACAGAGACTCCATAATCTCCTGTCTGATTTAAGAATTTAGCAACTGACAAGGAACGTCCCAATTAATCCCATACTTATTCGGAAACGAACCAAACCAAGGTACAGTAGACGCTACCACAACATAACACATGACTAGAAATTTAGACCTGAGCCAAAACGAGACATTACAGGAAATTTGAAATAATCACACATGAAGAATAATGCTAAGTAAAACACAGCAGGCAACAAAAAACAAAATTTGCCAAAACACATGATGTGCAACACAGAAAAGCACTCAAAAAAATAGACGCAAAATTACAAAGTGAACTTAAAAATTTGTGGCTGAAAATTTACCAAAATAGGTGTTAGAGGAAATCCAATGAGACTCCATGCCAAAACTTATCAACAGATACATGATGACCAGTACGACAATCAGCATTACAATTTACGTCATCTGGAAGAAGAACAAGAAGACTACGACACAAGTTAATTTTAAGGTGGAATAGGGGTGCGCAAACTCGAAGTAGGTCAAGCAGTCAGCTGTCTTCAACAGACATGTACATCAGCTGTTCGAAAGATAAGCATGAAATCACACGAGAAGATACACGACATTGCCCGGTTCAGTGACATAGCCTAAAGCACAGATGTTACTATCAAAACACACGGATCGAGGAAACTTTAAATTACATGATAATACATGTTGAAATTTATCACAAAAGACTTTCAGACCATGGCATTCGCAATGTGATGATATAGCTTTTAAGAAAACCACGCGGTTAGCGGAAGGCTTACCACAAACAAAACTTAATGAAAACTGACAATAAAACTGAAAAAGAATATCATGGACGGTGACTTACCATTTCCCCCAACGGTTCAGGCAATTACAGGTTGAAAATACCAGAACACAGATTCCACATCTCGGACAGAATGCCAAACACATTCAGATGCCTAATACTGAGATAACAGGCAACTCCCTCGGGATTTGAATATTGAGCAGGATCAAACATCCTGGAAAAAAAAACAAAAAAAAAAAACCCTGCAAATAAACAGGTATTAGGAATGCACACACAGCAATTACATATACTAAAAGGAAAATAACATCAATTAGATTACACTTTTCAGATTTAGAGCAATATGACCAAAACAACTTGAGACCATTAAAAGTAGATAAAAATTTTACGGAATTAAGATTTAACTAGAAATTATTATGGTTAGCTCGAGGGCAATCGCCATGTATCGATCCTTCATTCACAACCACGCTCTGCTACCAAAATGGAACCTCCCTACAGGTCACACAACAAAATAAACACAAGATATGATAATGAAACTTAAAATTATACAAAATGTAGACATATACTCGAGGCAGCTTAAACTTAAACAACAGGTTGACTAACGTGACAGCTACGGAAAGGACGTGGAAGTGGCGTGGAATCTCTACAAGGTCCATGTCTACGTATCTCTTGTTATAAAGGAGAGGTATACGACAGTCACACTCAACTCTCAGTTTACTAAATTAAAAAATAGGAAATAACATACAAAATCAAATTAATAAACTCAAATGAACAAGTAACATAGTATATGAAAAACCAAAAATGGTAGTTCCCGCAAACACGAGGTACATACTAATGATCTTAAAATAAAAAATTACAATGAGGGAATAATTAGACTCTTAGGACAGTAGGAATTTTAAAAATCTTGACACGAAATCTGATACAGAGTTACGGGAGACAACCCCAAGGGAAATCTAAATTTATGTATTAATTACACAGTTCATAAAACCAAAAGAAAAAAAAAAGGGGATTGCCTAAAAAAAAAAAAAAAAAAAAAAAAAAAAAAAAAAAAAAAAAAAAAAACCTAGCTGCAAAGCTAAGTCATTTCGATGAACATATTGATGAATGCGGATGTCTAGAGTAAACTCCGACACACAAATTAGATATTACATTACAGTGGAAGAGTTACATTAAAATAAGTTAGAGGCCGAAACACAATGAACTAATGCTTACCGCAGAGGCTGGCATCCCCAGACAGGACGGATGCGGAGCGATGTTAAGACGTGGAAGACTTCCTTCGCTCTCACGAAGAGCCCGAAGCAGGAAAAAGGTTCGATCACCAGGTGACCAATGGGGCAATCGCATTACTCCCAACATCCACATTCACCAATTAAAATCGTTATGACCAATTACAGTTCACCAGGTTTCCACAGGGGAAGTTTGAGATCAGTCTATTACGACACACAAATTTCGTCAGCAAAGAAACGGCACGTGTAAGCATACCCTGCCTCAAAATTAAATGCATAATACCTAAAATTCCACAAATTGGTAATAACTTATTTTACAACCACGGACACAATAATTTTAAATACCAAAATTTTTTTGAACATAATTCTTGCAATGTTCTTTAAAGTTCCAATTATAAATAATTTTTCTCTTCCACAAGTTCAAAATGATAAAAACATTAATAAATTTTCGAAACAAATGTCTCTCAAATGTCCAAAGGAGTTTTGCAAAATACATTGAAGAGATAGATATTTTACAGTACATAATTAATTCCTTTTTTACACTATGAGTTTTTCAAAATACAGTAAAGAGATTTCGATGTCTTCTTGCTGTCCCACCTGCTCAAGTTAGTATTCCATTTTTACCAACAAAATACAAATTCAGCTTTCAATTTGCTTTGCACTGAACTGGATTGTTTAACTGGATAGAATTTAAAACTAACCTTTTAATTTTTCCACTCAGAAAACAAATTAGTAAAAAAGGAGAATGTTATGTTCTTTTAGCACAGAGTGCCCCATATGGGAACGCATGTGTTCGTACAGTTCATTCATTCACTTGTCACCAATACAATCCCCAATGGGGTCAAAGTATTTCCTTGGTTAAGCGTGTGGATGGTTTGACACCAGTGAGTAAGTCAGCTTATAAGGCCTCGGAACTATGCAGTAGCAGTTAACTCTTGACACTCGACATGTCACTGAAGCAAACATTCAGATTTAAAAGCTTGTTTAATGTAATTGAAAGCACAAAATGTTAATAATGTCAACAGTCGAGTTGCAAGGAAGGAAGAATAAAAACAACCATTTTAAAGAAACAAACCGTTATTGTTCACAACAATCTAATATACTCAGGAAATACACAATGTTTAGCAGTGCTTTTAATAAATGGATATGTAAATACATTCTGCAAATCTCTGAACAAAGAGGATCTTTTGTCCCTTCAACTCAGCTAACCTATCACTAAGACAACCCCTACCACAATGATACCTCCTATTCAGCTGTGTAATCCTGGGGTTAACCACTACATCATGGAGGAAACTATCATCGTTGAGCAAAACGCAGCAGACATACCGGTGGGGAAATCTTTATGTATTGAAAATCGGTCAGAGCCGTCTTTTGTGGATCAGCTACTTTTACCAAGCACGGAAGATTTATATCGTCTGCACCTTCAGACAACATTCAGGGTAGAACCATCTAAGGCACCCCCACAGAAAGCCATTTGATTTGAGCGATGTTTGCTATATAATAACCACACGCCACTCAATGCTGAGCCAACCGTCTGAACTGTGGTCACTGCAGTCTACCACAACACACTGTCCTAACAAAAAACCTCCTCACCTTAGAGGACATTTACTCCTGGTTGTTTAAAGCCCTCCCTTTTCCTCCTTAAAACAAACTGGAACTCATGGTTTCAATCCGCACCATAGACCCTATCCCCTCAGCTTCATCTATCTACCCATCTGCGACCCTAGAGGACATCATCAGATTTTTCACAGTATCATTTATGAGCCTCTTTTCCTACCATCATCCCCATGTCATAACTCATCACCAAGCTGCAGCCAACCAGGCATTAAACCTTTATTTTCAGTCCACCCACACAGGACTCCTTACAAATATTGTAATTCCACCACCTTAAAATGTTAATACAAATATTAATCCTTCCAGTTTCTAGATCACCAAGCTTGATAGCTGCAGTCGCTTACGTGCGGCCAGTATCCAGTATTCGGGAGATAGTAGGTTCGAACCCCACTGTCGGCAGCCCTGAAAATGGTTTTCCGTGGTTTCCCATTTTCACACTAGGCAAATGCTGGGGCTGTACCTTAATTAAGGCCACGGCCGCTTCCTTCCCACTCCTAGCCCTTTCCTGTCCCATCATCATCATAAGACCTATCTGTGTCGGTGCGACGTAAAGCAACTAGCAAAAAAAAAAAAAAAAAGTTTCTAGATCTCCCCACCCAATGCGCATATAGTCACAGAAAATTTGTTCAGACAGTATGCCTTGGTAGAGCTTGGCTCAGGAATAATGGCACCAATTTGCACAGTACTATACTATGCAAGTCGAATGCTGTTTAAAAACTTGAAAAATAAGGTCACATCACCAAAAAAAAAAAAAAAAAAAAAAAAAAAGGTAATATGTCAGGGTAAGGAATTAAATCTTTCCATGTATGTAAAGTTAAATTTATAAACTGTAGCACATTGGATAATTCAAAGGTCCATGAATATCCCAGTCTCAATGCCTCAACCATTGGGTTACAGTTCGATCATACTTGGTCGTCAATCTCATTCAAGAATCTCCAAAACCCTTGATTGTAACATGGCGAGTTGCATAGGAAGTGGCTGTGTGATACATTCAAGAACAAAATTGCCTTTCCCTTAGTTAGAATTAAATCTTTGAAATAAACAAAAATGCCAGTAATGGAACAGATCTTGTGTTCGTGATATTTATTTTCAAATACAGAAATCCAGACTTCAGCTGTACATTAATAAATTGCCAAAAATACACAAAATTAATAATGCTATAACACTAATTTCTTTCTTTCATCATTTCAAGTGAATTACAATGGGAATCTCTGATAAAAGAATATGATAACATTTATATACACCCATAATAAAAAAGGAAGCAGGACAGACCAGATTAATTTTAACTTCTGCTAGTCTTTTTATGATGGTATTTTCTTTCACAAGTTTATATTTTATCTTATATTAATATCTAGTATGAGGAAGAAGCTAACCTCACTACAACAAGAATCCACAATACTGTAGTATGCCTTGATGTGCTCTGGAATAAGGGCATAAATTTGCACAGTATGCCTACATACCAAGAGGTAGAATGCAATTTGTTGCACGCACTACAAGTAGCCTAGACTATATTATGCAAGTCAAATGCTGTTTTTTAATACTCCATAAAAACTTGAAAAAAGAACATCACATCATACATCATTACATAGGCCTACAGTTACATATTTTAGAACTATTTATGTATGAATTTCAAATTTTAAAAAAGGATGTTATTTACAAATGGAAGACGTAAGCTTCTGCTGTACAGTGTTACAGTGGAAACAATACCAAAAAGTGTACAATTATTACCATTAAATGTTCATGAACAATGAATTCATTTCCATGTGAACAAAAAAACAGCTGTAGAAACAGATTTTCATGGCCAGGGCCAAGGGTCAACTTCAGCATTACAACCAATTTCAACACCAGGACAGTGCTGGAAATCAGGAATTGTCCTCAACTGAAAAGAAGAGAAAGAGGATCTTTATCTGCATGGAAGAATGTTGTAGAATTGGCAGACAGGAGGAAAGCAACAGTAGCTTCAGAAACAAAATATTATGGGATGGGACGATAAAAGATGAGAAGTTAAGAGCAGTGAAGTTCAGAGTAATTTACAGGAAGAAAAAAGTAAGGGCATATGAAGTAAGAGCAGTACTGTGTTATGTAAAGGTGTTAGGTTCCATTGACAAGTAAAATATATCTATTCAGTTTAACAGTAGGTGTTTTAAAATAAAAATTGTAGTAATGCTTTAAAAATTTACCATATCAAATGATCATTTATATTTGCAGCCCTGGTAGCATAGGCACCTATCCCACGTCCATGTATAACCGAACGTCCCGACGTATCCCATGCCCATGTATAACATCTTCATATTGTTGTGCCTTTCTGTTGTAAATGAAGTTCTAAAGGGCAATGCCATCTGGTGGATCTTCATCACTCGTCTCAACTGCAATATTTTAATGCTGCTGTTGCCACAGTTATTTTCGTAGCATTGTCAACAGAGGTTTTTAGGCCTAACTTTGGGATGGGAAACTGCCTGTTCCATATCCCATACAGCCATTCCGCTGTATTCCTTGTAGATATGTGTGGTCTGTTATAATTTTGCTCTGCCTGAGTAGCAGGATTAAAAAAGGCGTCATTAAATAGGACTTTAAGGGATATCCATTGTCTCTTTAAAGTAATCCTCTCGGTATTCTTCCTGTTTCAAAAAGCATCCTCCTCTCATATCTTTGAAACACTGTGCTGTCATTTACTGACCTGGGCCATCTAGCTTCAATGTCTCTGAACATTAAATTAAAAATAGGACTTTTTATTGCAGAATGTTTCAGCCATATTGCCCCCAGGAGACATTATTGGGACATGTGTACAATCTGTCATGCTAATGAGACCAGGAAATTGAGCTATATTATAAAACTCCCGTACAATAATTTAATGTGCTTTGGTCGTAATGATGAGAGTATGTCCGATACTATATTCACATGCCTACACACTGTTGCTTTTGACACTCCATTCAAATCACCAATTACTATCGCAAAACTTCTTGTGGCATAAAATCTTAAGGCTAGCAGAATCTGTTGAAGAGGCGTAAGTAGGTGATTCCTATCAGTTTTACTGTATACTCTAACTTTATATTTTATCTGTACCTTTTGTGAAATTTTGTATCGTTTAAGACTTCAGAATCATATTTCCGGGTGTTATTAGGACGTAAGAGTTCACCATTGAGTTCAGTATTTTTTGTATTCAGAATTTCAACATCGAACATGTCTGCCATGTTGACTTCTTAACCAAAGAGAGTAATGTGTCGTTAATGTCTTAACGTGGCAAATACATCCCGTTAAATTAAAGATGAGTTTAAGGATGCGTTAGCAGTAACGATGGTTGGTGAAACACAAAATTTGACTAATGTATGATTACATGATTTAATGAAGCTTGGTGAAACTGGCCATAAGTCTACCGAAGATGTGAGGAAATTGCTGAATGTTGAGAACAGTCTTGTAGGACAGGATGAAAATACATTAACTAATGAATGAATGAATGAATGAATAAATAAGTAAACTAAATGCAAAACATTTAGGCTGGGAGAATATAGTCAGGTAACGTAGAAATATCAGATAAGGAAATGAAGTCTTGAATAACTTTGAGTGCTAGTATAAGCAAGGTGGACGTGAGATTTAGATTAGCCTTATCAAGGAGTGCTTTCCTGAGAAGAGAAATGTGCTCATCTTACACATGTCTGCATAGTATAGGAAAAGTTTTTGAAGATATCCTGTTGTGTGGAGAATGGAAAATAAGACAGGAGAACAATTTGGTGAAATTTGATGAAAAGAAGATAAAGGCTGATAGGTTCTATTTTGAGACAGAGGACTTGTTCATGTAGTTTTAGAGGGAGGTGTAGGGTATAAGAACAGTATGCATCAGAAAGTCTATGAACTAATTACCCAAACATCACAGTAGTTTTACGTAGTGTTGTATTGTTGATGG
Organism: Anabrus simplex; assembly: GCF_040414725.1. NCBI lineage: Eukaryota > Metazoa > Arthropoda > Insecta > Orthoptera > Tettigoniidae > Anabrus > Anabrus simplex. The sequence continues at coordinate 672,363,295 of NC_090266.1, read as the reverse complement.
CTTTCACTTACATTTGATTGACCTTAAATAGGATCTTTGATCCAAAGTTGTATTTTATCACTGACCATCTTTGAAATTGGTCGGAGTTAAAGGATGTTATACCGAAAAATAGGCTAATTTTATTTTTTGCTTCTAATTTAAGGTGGAGGAGGAAATTTTATTGTACTTCTGCTTGTAGAGTATTTTAAATATTCATAGCACTGCATAAAGTGAAGCAAACATATAACTGTGTATGTGATCACAATGTTAACACTTACAACATAAATGTATTGCAATTCATTGAATATCAATCAAGTTTGCGAGAAATGTCCCATAATGGAAAGAAATGTTATTAAAAATGCTAAATCAAAAAGATTAGAAATTCATACTTTAATAACAACCACAGCCGGGCGACTGGAGTGGGACATTGATGATGATGATGATGATGATGATGATGATGATGATGATGATGACGACGACGACTTTATTAAAGGTAACCAGCTTATGAGTGAAAAGAAATTGGAAGAGGAATTCAGGTCAGTACAAACATTATTTAACAATATTCGATCATGTGATTAGTTCAGGGCTGTACAAATTGGCCAGCAATTTTGTTTTAGGAAACAGGCAAAATTAACCTTCAGGGCTTACCTCTACAAAATAACCTGCAATTCTCACCACTCATTCATTCAGCTGTCTATCCGTACAGTTATTTATTAATTTCTTTTTTCAAGTCTATTACTTGCCTGAAAATACCAATGTTCTACTGAACTGAACTTCGTGGATTGAAATCTTCTAGACTACGACCATTCATGCTAATCATTAAGAGATTCATGCTGTTTGTATGTAGAAAAGACCTAAATTAGATTTTTAGGAACTTCGTACCACTAAAGCCCCTTTCACATGATGCTGTAGATGTTGGAAACACTTCAGTAATGCTGATGAGCGTTCTTAACAAAGGAAACTTTTCATCCATGGAAAAATCTTTATCAAAAAGATCATATCCAAAGCTTTTGAATTCATACCATTCACCCCATCTGGCTTCAACATTTCATTCTCTTCTTCTTCATAAGTCAATTTTGCCTTGAAGTGATTAACCAATACTTTCAAATTTTCATTGCCGTAATCTGAAGCGCAGTAGCTGTTGGACACGTCAAAGTGTCAAAACTTTAGTTTCTTATGCTACATTTTTCAATCTTTTCATTGGTAAATCTGTCCTTTAGACGTAGGGATATGGCGACCCCATCGCCCAGTGGTAAACCACTGCAGTCAGCCACCCGAGTATTGGCGGGAAAACCATAGCTATTGGGGGGTATGGAGGTAATGCCTACTACCAGCCCTGACCAACTAGGGTGAACATTATCCTGGCAGAAGGTATAAAATGCCCTCTGGGGCTCATTACCTCAGTTGTAACAATGCTACCGATATTGCGGTAGCCCAGCTTAATACTTCGGCTTGTGAAGTAACCATGGAGCACATGATAATCACTACTTTACCCCAGGGGGTTAATCCCCCATTGACCTCAGTCGACGCAAGCAGGTTGTCGGATTCTGGGGAACCTGTATCGTGTGCGGAGGAAGAGTTGGAGCTCCCCAATACCTCAACATCCTCAATACGCCGGTCACACAAGATCAGACCCAAGAGAACTTTTAAATTAGGAACCATCAACATACAGACCATGATCAGAGTGGGGAAACTGAAACAAGTCGTAGATGCAATGAGAGAACATGGAATCGGCATACTGGCTCTACAGGAAACGAGATTCAGAGATGAAGATGCGGTGGAATCAGAAGGATATGTAATATTGAAGGGAAAACCAGGTATCAAGCTGAAGCAACAGCCGTTTATATTTGGTACGGCGTTTATAGTAGACCGAAGCTTCTTGAGCAGTGTCATTGACTGGAGGGGTGTGAATGAGAGACTGTCATACTTGATGATGAAAATTGGCAATAAAACTTATACGCTTGTCAAGGCACATGCCCCCATAAATGATAAGAACAAAACAGACAAGGCAGGGACAGGGAACTTCTGGAGCACACTGGATAAGGTAGTCACGGAAGCAAAGAAGAGAGGTGTCACGATCTTGCTGGGGGATTTCAATGTACAGCTAGGCACTGAAAGGAGATTCAAAAGCCCTGTAGGGGATTACCCTGTGCACAAGAGAACAAATAAGAATGGAGAAAGGCTTGCAAACTTGTCCAAACGACACAAGATGAGAATCATGACCCCACACTGTAAAGCCAAAGCGAGTAAAAAGACAACCTAGGTAAGTCCGGGCAATAGAATTGGTGAAAGGCAGATAGACCACGTAGCGATCCGAGACAAAAACCATGCAGAGATCATGAACACCAAAATCAGGAAAACAGCAGAATGGAGTCTGACCACTATCTCACTGAAATCAAATGTAGATGGATACCAAAGAGAACTAGGAGAAACACGAACACAAACTCACACCAGATCGACAGAGAACTGCTGAACAAAAACTGAGATCAGTACATGAAGAACCTGACAGTGGAGAGTAAATGAGAAAACTTAAAGGACAAGGTTAGAGAAGAATCCAAACGATTGGCCACTAATAACAAGAGAAGGAAGCATGAGTGGTGGACAGAAGAATGTGAAGAGGTGGTAGAGTACAGGAGGAAGATGTGGGTAAGGTGGCAGACTACCAAGAAGGAAGAGGACCTGTCAACATTCAAGACAGTGAGAAAGATGGCTGCCAAGATAATCAGGAAAGCCAGAAGGAAAAGGTGGAATGAGAGGCTGGAAGAAGCTGATCATGTGTTTAAGAAAAACAAATCACGATCCTTCTTTAAGGAGATGAAGAGCCGGATAAAGGGTTATGAGGCAAGAGAACCTTTTGTGAAAGGACAAGATGGTGAGTTGAAAATAGGTGAAAAAGACGTTTGCGAGGAAATGGCAATATATTTCTACTGAACACAGAAGCACCCACAGGGTGTATGACTCTACAGTACAGCAGACATCAACCAAGGATGAGCACCCACCAGAACAGAAGTTGTGAAGGCAATCAAGGATCTCAAGAACAACAAAGCAGCAGTTAATGATGGTATATGCGCCAAGGAGATCAAATGGGGTGGTCCTGCAATGGAAGAAAGAATGTACAGAATAATAATGGACATCTGGATAAATAAGAAGATGCCTAGCGACTGGAAAGAAGCCATAATTATACCAGTACATAAGAAAGGAGACAAAAGAATACTGGATAACTACAGAGGTATCTCACTGCTAAACATTGGGAACAAGATACTCTCGAGATTATTGCTGAACAGAGTGGAAGCACAGCTTGAATCGATCATAGGAGTATACCAGGGTGGTTTTCCGGAAAGGGAGAAACTGCATAGAACAGATCTTTGGACTCGAGAATCATAGAACACAGACACAGGAAAAGAAAAGGAAGGACACAATAGTTACATTTATAGACTTCACAAAAGTCTACAACTCAATAGACAGGAACACGCTACTGAACATCCTACGCGACAGAGGATTGGATTCTACGACACATGCATTGGTGGGGGAAACATTGAAGGCTACAACCGCTAGAGTAAAATACCGGAGTATGTTGTCAGACAGCTTTGAAATTAAGACAGGAGTCCGATAAGGGGATGGTCTGTCGCCAATATTATTTAACAATTTTTAAAAATTAAAATTCGTATCCACCTTATTCAATAAATTAAAATGTTGTTAAGATGAAATTACAACATATATTTTATCAGAACTAGTTTCAACGCCTTATTTTGCGTCGTCATCAGCTGAAATACATTCTAGGAAATATTTAGCAAACATATAAGTTTATCTACTTCACATAAAACAAATTTTAAAAATATATTGATGATTTAAAAACATGTAATTAAACTATTTCCAAGTCCATATTATCTAAGACTTGCAAGTATTAAACTTTGAATTGATAAAATCCAATGAAGGATAGTTTATATTATCATGGGTTTAACAAAAACAACCACTGAAAACACAATCTTCTTAAAAAACATTAGCTCTGTTTGACACTTTATAAAAAAAATAAAATCTTTAATCTTCAAGCAATCGTAGTGAGGTGGAAAATGAGAAGCCGGTGCTTTAAGATGTTAACAATTATCTCATTCCCAGTTCAATGCGGACCTGAAATAATAGGAAACTAGTAAGCTATTGCTTAACCGAAAATTTAAAATTTACATCTTATAACATAAACATTTATGTGACTCACCTCATATGATCGCTGTCCTTGCGAGGACATCTTAAAGCACCGGCTTCTCATTTTCCACCTCACTACGATTGCTACAATATAACAGCTTTAAGATTTTATTGAATTAGTTTTAATAAGGTTCTACATGAAATTCTTTTTTATTTTTATAAGTGTCAAACAGAGCTAATGTTTTTTAAGATTATTGTGTTTTCAGTGGTTGTTTTTGTTAAATCCACGATAATATAAACTATCTTACATCGGATTTTATGAATTCAAAGTTTAAAATTTGCAAGTCTTAGATAATGTGGACTTGGAAATAGTTTAATTACAACATGTTTTTAAATCATCAGTATGTTTTAAAAATTTGTTTTATGTGACGTAGATAAACTTATGTTTGCTAAATATTTCCTAGAATGTATTTCAGCTGATGATGACGCAAAATAAGGCGTTGAAACTAGTTCTGATAAAATATATGTTGTAATTTCATCTTAACAACATTTTAATGTATTGAATAAGATGGATACGAATTTTAATAAATTGTAATCTTGGTTCAATATGGACGAATTATGAAATTTATCTACTTAATATTATTTAACCTAGTTTTGGATGAAGTGGAGACAGTTGAATAGAACCATGGGAATTGAAGGTGTACAGATTAAATATAAGATCAAAAACAGTGTCATAGTGGATTGCCTTGCCTTCGCAGATGATATAATGTTACTTGAGAAGGAAGAAGACGCGAAGTTGGCACTAGCAAATCTAGCTGAGACTGCAGCAAAGGTTGGTCTAAGAATAGCCTACAACAAGACAAAGGTACTGAATACGAAGACCGATTGGAATGTAAAAGGCCAAGTGGTAGAGAGATTCGACAGCTTCCGGTACCTAGGTGAGAACATCACGGGTAAAGTACAAAGCAACAAAAGTACCACAGACAAGCTCAACTGCTGCTGAAACTACGATATGCAGCCATGACTCCATATGGAAAGAAGAACCTCTCGAGGAACGCCAAACTGCGACACTGTATGATAACCATCAGGAATGCTGCATTATATGCAACTGAAATGCTGACATTGGGCAAGAGAGCATGCATACAATTGGAGAAGGAGGAAAGAAGAATCTTGAGACATATATGGGCCACCAAAAAGCAAGGTGAAATCTGGTACACAGATCAAGGCAGGAACTATCTGCGAGTATGGAACCAATCTCGAGTGTGATAAGAAAGAGAAGGTTAGGATTTGTTGGACATCTCATGAGGATGGATGGCAGCAGGCTGACGAAGAAGATACGGAATGCAACCTGCTTAACTGGAAATAAGTGGATGAAGGAAGTCGGAGAATATTGGGAGACTATTGGCATAAAGGAGAAATATCCACTGATGACAATACAGGATAGGTTCAAATAAAAAAAGCTCGTGGAAGGTCACAGATGGACAGACACCAGGATCCAGATTCAGATCACGGAAGCCGAGAGAAAGAGAAGGAGTGAGAGAATGAAGAGGTATTGGGAAGAAAGAAGACGTACCAAACAAGTGACTCTTGATCCTCAGGGGTCGTAATGAACCTAATAAATAAATAAAAAATCTGTCCTTTACTTACCAGATATAATTTTCAGTTAATTGTTTTCCTGGAAGTCAAGTTGGGATGACATAAAAATGTTAGTGTTGAACTCTAGATGTATTGTAAAGAAAGGAATAGAATTAAGTAATTTAATAGATATATATTTACCAGATATTGTAATAGGAGTTGAATCATGGCTGAGAAATGATATAATGGATGCAGAAATTTTCTCACGGAATTGGAGAGTGTATCATAGAGATAGGATAGGAATGGTGGGAAGGGGAGTATTCATTCTGGTGAAAGAAGAATTTGTAAGCTACGAAAAAGTTAAAGATGAGAAACATGGAATTCTAGGTGTAGGGCTCATTTCTAAAGATAATAGGCAACTTGATGTCTTTGGAATGTACAGATCGGGAAAGGGTAGCGCTGACATGGATTCTGAATTATTTGATAAGATAATCAGCTATGTGGGAAATGACTTGGAAAGAAATGTGATTGTTGCGGGAGATCTGAATTTATCAATGTCAATTGGAAAGGAAATACGAACGACAGAAAGCATGACCAACAAATGGCTAATAAGGGAAGGACAGCTGATTCAGAAATTGATGGAACCAACTTGAGGGAGAAATATCCTGGATGTGGTGCTGGTAAAACCAGATGAGCTTTATAGAGAAACCAAAGTAATAAATGGCATTAGTGATCATGAAGCTGTTTTTGCCGTAGTTAAAAATAGATGTGATAGAAAGGAAGGTCTTAAAAGTAGGACTATTAAGCAGTACCGTATGGCTGATAAAGCAGGCATGAGGCAGTTTCTAAAAAGTAACTATGATCAGTGGAAAACGGTAAATAAAAATGTAAAACAGACTCTGGGATGGGTTTAAAGCAGTTGTTGAGGAATGTGAAAACAGGTTTGTACCTTTAAAGGTTGTAAGGAATGGTAAAGACCCACCTTATTATTATAGAGAAATAAAGAGACTAAGAAGGAGGTGCAGATTGGAAAGAAATAGTTAGAAATGGTTGTGGAAGTAAGGAGAAATTGAAGGAACTTACTAGGAAATTGAATCTAGCAAGGAAGGCAGCTAAGGATAACATGATGGCAAGCATAATTGGCAGTCATACAAATATAAGTGAAAAATGGAAGGGTATGTATAGGTATTTTAAGGCAGAAACAGGTTCCAAGAAGGACATTCCAGGAATAATTAATGAACAAGGGGAGTGTGTGTGTGAGGATCTTCAAAAGTCAGAAATATTCAGTCAGCAGTATGTAAAGATTGTTGGTTGCATGGATAATGTCCAGATAGAGGAGACTGATGCTAAAGAAGTATTAAAATTAACATATGATAACAATGACTTTTACAATAAGATACAAAAGTTCAAAACTAGAAAAGCAGCTGGAATTGATAAGATGTCTGGGGATATACTAAAGACAATGGGTTGGGATATTACCATATCTGAAATACGTATTTGATTATTGTTTGGTTGAAGGAGCTATACCAAATGAATGGAGAGTTGCTATTGTAGCCCCTGTTTATAAAGGAAAGGATGATGGACATATAGCCGAAAATTACAGGCCAGTAAGTTTGACATGCGTTGCACATAAGCTTTGGGAAGGCATTCTTTCTGATTATATTAGACATGTTTGCGAAATTAATAACTGGTTCGATAGAAGGCAGTTCGGGTTTAGGAAAGGTTATACCACTGAAGCTCAACCTGTAGGTTTCCAGCAAGATATAGCAGATATCTTTGATTCAGGAGGTCAAATGGACAGTATCGCGATTGACCTGTCTAAAGCATTTGATAGGGTGGATTATGGGAGACTACTGACAAAAATGAGTGCAATTGGACTAGACAAAAGAGTGACTGAATGGGTTGCTATATTTGTAGAAAATAGATCTCGGAGAATTAGAGTAGGCGAAGCTTTACCTGACCCTGTAATAATTACGGAGAGGATTCCTCAAGGCAGTATTATTGGACCTTTGTTTTCTTATGTATATAAATGATATGAGTAAACAAGTGGAATCAGAGGTAAGGCTTTTTGCAGATGATGTTATTCTGTATAGAGTAGTAAATAAGTAACAAGATTGTGAGCAACTGCAACGTGACCTTGATAATGTTGTGATATGGACAGCAGGCAATGGTATGTTGATAAACGGGGTTAAAAGTCAGGTTGTGAGTTTCACAAATAGGAAAAGTCCTCTCAGTTTTATTTACTGCGTTGATGGGTTGAAAGTTCCTTTTGGGGATCATTGTGAGTACTTAGGTTTTAATATAAGGAAAGATCTTCATTGGGGTAAGCACATAAATGGGATTGTAAATAAAGGGTACAGATCTCTGCATATGGTTTTGAGGATGTTTAGGGGATGTAGTAAGGATGTAAAGGAGAGGGCATATAAGTCTCTGGTAAGACCCCAACTAGAGTATGGTTCCAGTGTATGGGACCCTCACCAGCATTACCTGATTCGAGAACTGAAAAAAATGCAAAGAAAAGCAGCTCGATTTGTTCTGGGTGATTTCCGACAAAAGAGTAGTGTTACAATAATGTTGCAAAGTTTGGGCTGGGAAGAACTGAGAGCAAGAAGACGAGCTGCTCAACTAATTGGTATGTTCCGAGCTGTCAGCGGAGAGATGGCGCGGAATGACATTAGTAGACGAATAAGTTTGAGTGGCGTCTTTAAAAGTAGGAAAGATCACAATACGAAGATAAAGTGGGAATTCAAGAGGACAAATTGGGGCAAATATTCATTTATAGGAAGGGGAGTTAGGGATTGGAATAACTTACCTAGGGAGGATGTTCAATAAATTTCCAATTTCTTTGAAATTATTTAAGAAAAGGCTAGGAAAACAACAGATAGGGAATCTGCCACCTGGGCAACTGCCCTAAATGCAGATCAGTTTTGATTGATTGATTGATTGATTGATCGATTGATTGATTGATTGATTGATATATGCACTTTCATCTATACTTTGAAGTTTTGCGTGCTGAAAAACACATTACAGGATTGTATTAGGTATAATGAGATACTTATTCCCATTTTCTTTTCTTAGAGATTCCAAAGAATGAATGGATCTCTCCATGTGGCAATTCACCTGACTTAGAAAGATAAAGGATATATTTCTTCTGAAAGACAAACAGTTGGGCAAATATTTCTAGGTAGATGACATGCTAAGGGGAATGGCAAGGGTGGTAACATAGCCTGAAGTATGCTATTAGGGGTCTGAACACCAAGACTGACACAAGAAGTTTTCAGAGTTCTAAATTTCAGAAATGTTGCTTGTAATAAGGTGTGATGTGTGTCATAAACAACTAACCCCATGGTGCAACAACCTTAATGGGCCCTGGCTTACCAAGCAACTGCTGCTAAGCTCAAAGGACTAAGGATTATGAGGTGCCACACAGTCAGCAAGACCGTTGTTCTTGACTTCCTCAACCGCGGCAGCTAACTCACCGTCAGATGGCTATTCAACTGTAATCATGTAGGCTGAGTGGACATCGAACCATCCCTCAGCTTGAGGTAAAACTCCCTGACCTGGCCAGGAATCAAACACGGGGCCTCCGCGTATGAGGCAGGCACACTACCCCTAGACCACGGGACCAGCACATGTCATAGCATAGGGAAAATATAAATCTGGTGCAGGAATACATGGTCCGTTGTATCTTCCTAATTTGTTCATTAGTTGAATCACAGTAATAGAATATTGGAGAAGCTAAAGTTTTTATACACCTGATCTTCATATTTACTTGCAGTTGGTTTTGGTGGTATTTCAGAGGATGAAGTGAGGCACATACTTTGTTACAGATACCAGCGATATGTTCATTCCAATTTAGATTCTCATTTATGATGAGATTAGTTTATTTATCGAAATTTCACATGAAATTAAGGTACCAGAGAGATAGTGAAGGGATATCCATAGTCTGTCATATTTATGTTTTGATTGTCCAACTATAATGGAGTTTTTCTTGAAGGAATCTACTAATATGGATTTTTCACAGGTATATGATGATATATTTTACAAGTAAGCGTTCATTCTGTCAGTTGCTAAGTGAATATCTTCCATTTTTGTGTGATAGTATATAATAGTTATGTACAAAATAAAAAATGAATAGTCCAAGTAGAAAGCATTGTGGTACTCCTGTTCTTCTCATTGCCCAGTGAGAAATTTTATTCTTTATAACTAATCGTCTGCAGTTAGCGAGTTGAGAGTTGAAAAGCAGTCTGATTCAGATGAAGGAATTTGAATGTGGCCAGATACATTTCCATATTTACCTTGTCAAATGTGCTGCTAAAATCAAGGAGAGTTAGTAATGTTACCTGCTGTTCACAAATTGTGTATCAAGTGTCATTTCTAAGCTTCAGTATGGCAGAGAGCTGAGCTGTGACCCTTTACGAAGCCTAACTGTAAAAGGTCAAATAAGGAATATTAATTAAAATACTCAGTTGCCGATGAATGTTCATTCAAAGGGTTTGGAGAGAGATTAGCGCACTGGCCATGGGGTTCAATTCCCAGCCATATTTGGGATTTTAACTTTCATCAGTTAATTTTGATGGCTCGGGGGCAGAGTGTGTGCACCGTATTCAACAGTAGAATTCATCACATGTACTGCTTCGTCCTCACAGATGCGCAGGTCACCTACAGACATCATATCGAAAGATCCTATCGTTCACATGAGGTACTAGTTTCGGCACTAAACTTGTGCCATCATCAACCACCGAGTCAAATCTGGCAAACACAATAACTAGAAACAACTTTAAAACACACTGTAACACCTACATAGATTAATATTAAATAAAATATGGTACATGATAATATTGCACTTCAGTATAAAATCCTATGACTCCGTTGTTTTGTACACATGGTGGTTTGTCCAGCTTGTATATGTCTTTAGCTCTTTGATCTTGTTGAAATTACGCTGCAGAGTTTAAAGTCACATGAAGTTAACACTTTGTTTGATCTGTGGTTTGGTTCCGAAAATAAACATGCATATGATGAACTTGTTTAGACCCAAATAATTAATTCTCACTTCATTCAACAGTAGAATTCATCACATGTACTGCTTCGTCCTCACAGATGCGCAGGTTACCTACAGACATCATATCGAAAGATCCTCACCAGGCCTCTCCAGATGTCCATATCCTATTATTACCCTATTATCATTATTATTATTATGTGGTTGTATAAATCATATACAGGGTTGGCAACAGGAAGGACATCCAGTCATAAAACTGGTCAAGATGATACAGTAATCACATGTCCAACTTCTGAGAAGTTGAGAAGACAATGTTATAGCGGAAGTGCAACTGTTGGTTAAAAGGAAGAAAGTGTAGGAAGTCCTGAAATAGCAGATGAAATTAGGGCAAGGGTTTTCAAACTTTTTCTTTTATGCTCTGCCTTCTGAAACATGAAATATCTAGCCACCCCCGCTCCCCCTACTCTTCTTTCCCTTCTTGGGACGTCTCATAGGCTACTTCACACAAAAACGGATCAAGAGATCTGCAGTATTTGCTTCTGTTAAATTACTGCAACTACCAGTTACAATGATAATAACAATAATAATAAACAATTTACTATTCTTGGAGCACATCAGAGTTAAACAACTTTTTGTAAAAAAAATCATGCGTTTGTATTAGACCAAGGTGTTGAAAGTTAATTATTACTACTTGCTTATAAAAAACAATGGCTGTGCAGTGTTCTCCCCAGAAATTTTTATCAGCCGGGTGACAGGAATGAGTTGCCGGGCAGGGAATATTACGTAAAACTTCAGTATGAAAACAGTTCAAGTCCTTCTCCTCAGGGCTTTAAACCATCATATCAGACAGGTGAACATTAACTGCAAAATCAAGCCATTTTAGTGTTATCACAAATAAGACATAACAGAGTATTTTGAACTTCTAGTTTTCTACTTCTCCTTTCAAATCATGTAACAGCGGGCTTAGGCCTACCACTCGGTTGCTGTGGCCATGTGGACTGCCGTACGGGTTTGTGACGTCATGTGGAATAGAGGGTTCGCATGCGATTCAACGCTAATCCAATTCCCGCTCGCGCACGACACTACGTGGTGGTCAAGCTAAACATTTTATCTCCGATCTAATTGATGTAATTATGCTGACAATAACAACTTATCATTTACATTAACAGTTTTACATTAATTACATGTTAATTTGGAGCACCCAATGACTCAAATATGTGTTAATATTGTGTAATTAGCGCATATCTAGGTTATATCAGCCGGGCGGTTTGTAAAAACGGCAGGACGGGTGCGCCTGTTAAAATGGTCCTAGAGAGAACACTGGCTGCATGTGCAGTTATTGGAATTGAACAAATTTTATTTCACTAGTTAGCTTTTTAGCTGTGGTGCCTGTGTTGCTTTCAGTTAATTTAGAATGCTTTTCATATTTGAAAGTTCGTGACTTATAAATGACAGTAGAAATAATATATATCATTTTCAATATTTAACTGTGAATTTGAAAAATGTTATGTTTGAACTCTTCACCCAAAAAAAAAAAAAAAGTTAAACAGAAGAATTAAAAAGTACATGGTTCTGAATTTGGTAATGCTCTGACACTTACTGGGTTAGTGTGCTGGGTGAGCCTGAATTTGTGATGAAAGTAGATCCAGTCTTGGTTGGATATTTGAAACAGCAACCTGCAGATCCCCTTCCAGCTGCAGTCGAGACCGTTGCTTCGTCTTGATGGATGCTGTTGTGGAAAATGTTGACTCTCAAAAGTAAATTGAAGCGAAGGGTAATAACGTGTCCATTGCTTTTCTTGATAAATTGGGATATTCATTCCATATCTGCACCCAAAAATTTTCAAGAGACTTCGGCTTAAATTCATTTTGAAGTGTTTTGTCACTTGAGAGTTCTATTACATACATACATACATACATACATACATACATACATACATACATACATACATATCTTTATTGCCCACCCTAGCATACACCATCGGCTTACAGGCAATAAAGACAGTGAAACAAAAAACAAACAATAGCTACTACATCTCTCTTAAAACTACTTAACTACATTAACTACCTCTACATCTACTCAGTATCATCCCACACGTACGCGGATAGCCAGCACACATGCAGGACGCTACTGCACTACTAACTACCCTAAACCCAACCCCTACCTACCACCTAAAAAAAAAAATTTAGACTGGTCGCTGCGTCAGCCCTGGTATGGAACACACGCCCACCAACCCGTCAACAGCAGCCACCAGCCTCGCCACGTGAGAACTGATATCATATCTCACCGATACTCGCTGACACTGTGTTCCTTCCCTACTCTGGGTGACATGCCACCTTGGCTGAAACCAGACCCAATAAATTGGCCTGCCACACACTTCCGCTATGTACGTCACACATATTCTTGTCTATTGTCAGCGCACTACCTTCCCTCTCGTTTTTCTTTCCGAGCAGACATGCTCAAGCCTAACTTCCTTCTTCCCTTGATACGTCACCCTCTCTCACACTACTCCCGCTCACTACATCTCACCTTATTAAACTTAAGACTTAAACATCAGCTGACAACCATTTTACATCCCTCATCAACGCACCTAAAGCAATTTTTTTTTCACACCTCACTTACACACAGACAAACAGTTTCCATTCCAAGTCCATTAGTTCACTCAGTCTTCTCAATCTACAGCACCACACTTACACGCATCAAACCGTTAGACTTATCCCAGTTCTTCCATCTTATTAAACTTAAGACTTAAACATCAACAATCCATTCTTTTACAACCCTCATCAAGGCACCTAAAACAATGGGTTTTTTTTCTTTTTTCCTTTTTTTTTTTTACTCTGACCTACTTTCATAGTTTCTATACTGCCAACATTTTCTCCTTAACTACAGTCCCCTCTTAATCCACCTTAATTACTGTTACATACACCTTCTTTATAATCCCTCCTCACACAAATACACTTGTACAATCCAAATTTTTTTCCCATACCCAATTTACACACAGAAAGACAGTTATCCATTCCAAGTCCATTAGTTCACTCAGACTTCTCACTACCTTTTTTTTTTTTTTCTTTTTTACTAGCTTCCAGCTAAGCGTCATTTCAACTATCATCGGTAAACTTAAACTATATACCAACCTCATAAATTTACACTACCCTCAGAGCCTACTCAACCTCTCCTTATCTCTACTCCTACGTAATTTTCTCAGGCTTTCCTTTGTTACCAACTCTTCTCATAAACACATCTACTCTCGTATTCCTCGTCTTAAATCTGCTACACCCTCCCATCCTACTACTCCTCGATCTACTTCACAACAATTTGTCCCGGGCCGATCACCTTTCCACAGGGCAAAGTGCTCTTCCCCCTTTCCCTAACACTACAGCCCCCTCTTCTGATATCATTGTCACGATAATACCCTTCCTGCATCTGCTCAGGGCGGAAATCCATTCCTCTGAGCAGAATGCCCTCCCCCTTAATCCCTCGGCATGAACCACATTATCTACACAACCCCTGTTATTCCCTCAGTTTCTTTATAAATCTAGCTCTAACCACATTTAAGGATTTCGCTATATTCGTTCCTTTCTCCCACTCTCTACATAACCAAGATGTCATCTTATAGCTTTCCCCTACCTTATCAAGCTCCTTCTTACTTAGTAGTTTAATCTTTATCTTCTCCAAAGCTCGGCATTGATTGAAAATATGCAGGTCCTCCCACCTCTCTCCACATAACACACATCTATCCTTATTCTCGCTACCTACCCATCCCCTGTTCCTCGGAACTCCCAATACCCACCAATACAAACCTCTCTTATCACTTCTACCCTCAAACTCAGTTTTCGGGTTTATTACTTCCACCAATTTATTTAATACTGATAAAGAGGCTCTCTCTCTACATTACCTTATTAAACTCTGTCTTTCAATATCAAGGAGACTTCCCTTTATCCTTTCCCATACCCATTTATTCCTACCTCCCCACCAAACATCTCCATATACCCTCAATCCAATCTGTTGTAACGATTTTTTGCACTTATTCACCCAGTAACCTTCATTCGTCATACCTTTTGAAAACTAAGCGTTTCTTGTACTAATACCCCACCCTTCCCTTCCTCCAATCTAATCCAATACTTGAACACCCTCTTAGCTATTTCAACCTCCATCGATTCTTTACAGACTAATCTGGCACAGGCCTTGGCTGTACAGTTCGGGAGGTCCATCATGATCTTACTAAATTTTGCCACCACCTGGTTTAGTTCACCCCTGTCCTCCTCCATTCCCCATACTTCCACCCCAAATAGCATTTTGCCCATTACCAGTGATTTAAACACCATTTTCTGAATTTTGTAATTAAGATCTGGAAATTTCTTTTCTAATACCTCCACTGCCGCAAGGGCACCTCTTCCTTTAAATTTAGGCATTCTATACTGTTCTTTTGAAGAACCATTCTTACTAATTATTACACCTAGATACTCAATTTTCCCCCCTGGTCTAATTTCTTCCTGATCAAGCCTCCAGACTTCCTTATTCTTTCTCCCACCCCTTTTCTTACACACCATTATCTGAGTTGTTCTTACATTTACTCTGAGAGACCACTTCCTAGTATACTCAATTACCTTGTCCAATCCTTTTTGCAACCCACTTGCCGTCAAAGCCAAAATCAATAGGTCATCCGCGAATAGCAACCCTGGAACCTCCATTTTCCCTATCCAAGGACATTGGCATGCCTCTCCTCCATGTGCCTCTAAAATATTATTTATAAATGTTACGGAGTTACCCGTGGACCAGCAGAGGTGAAAGAAGGTG
Organism: Anabrus simplex; assembly: GCF_040414725.1. Lineage (NCBI taxonomy): Eukaryota > Metazoa > Arthropoda > Insecta > Orthoptera > Tettigoniidae > Anabrus > Anabrus simplex. Next base: position 672,347,805 of record NC_090266.1, on the reverse strand, counting down.
CCAGGATGAATGGGTCTAACTACAATGTCACGAATTGATTTAAAACTTTAACAAAGGTTATATTTCCTTAGAATTACAAAAATCAACAAATAACAATGTAACAGGTACCAGTAGCAATAAACAATTCTAGGAAAGACCAGATTAGTGGTATAAACAGGTCTTGGGCGACAAGCCCTCACTTTACAGTTCCTGAGCTCCCAGCTCAAATTACAAAACACACAAATTTACACAAGGGCAGAAATCCCTCAATACATGGAGTGCTTGCTCCCAATGTACAATATCCAGCCTTCAAAAGGCATTCCGTAATCTTACTTTGAAAAAAAAGCTAACAGGCTCTCAGTTTTCAAGCCTACTCAAGGCAACACCAAAAATATCTTACATCTTTTGGCCTTCCATGGCCCAGCTTAAAAATTGAAACAAGGGTATCTCGTACCCAACCTATAGGGCCTTCATGTAAAAAGAAATAGCAGTTAGATAAATGGCCCGAACACAAAATGAAAGGAGGCGAATGCTTGCACTCTTAGATATGAATTCTTAAAACCTAAAGGGCACTAGGCTGATGAAACGGGCTATTCCCAAACTATGGAGGTGACTCGTATAAGAAAAAAATGTAAGACATTACAGAAAGGAAGAAAACCAGTTACAAAAAGGTAGTCGCCTCAAACCAATATGAAGGGGAGCTCAAGAGGGACATCATTCTCTATCCCTGATTGACAGTGAAAGATTTTATGAAGTTATTACATAAGCTGGCAGAAGTTACACTTTCAGAAAAGTAGGTTCCATAGTTACAGTTTCGGACCTCTCCCTCGGGTTAAACTGCAGAGCTAGCAAGAAATAAAAATGTTAATTGGCCATTGCCTTGTCGCTGTACTGCTGCCTGATGAAAGAGGCACCTCCTGCCTCCTGCTTGACACACACACTAGTTCAGATGACGATCAATTGGCCAAGAGACATGAAAATCCGCAGTTTATAAACCCTCGGGGAAAGTTTGAGACCTTTCATGAATAAACCAGCCACGCCCTCTCCCTTTATTGGTGAATTTTCAAGTTACATTCAAAATCGAGGAAGAAGCCTGTGATAGGCGGAAAATTAATTACAGAAATTCGTGATTGGCTAAATTCAAAACTGGCGGAAAGAAAAGATAAATATTGCCAACCCAAAAATAAGTTACATTAATTAGTTTAAAAAAACTTATGAATACAAAACTTCTTTAAATCAAAGTTCATCCACTTCGCACCAGGGTGCATGATCATAGTTTTTGTACTGACATCTGTTGAAGAAAGTCCAAACTTCTTGATGAAGGGCAAACAAAACGAGTAGAAATTCACACAGTACTGGAAACTTCACAATAACAAAATTACGTCAAATTACTGTAGTGAGATATTCTGAGTAAAGGTTTAAGTAGGTCTAGTTTCAAGTTCACTGTTTCGCCTGTAGAGGAGTTCTTTTAGGCGCAAGATTTAAATGCGCGGTGTTGGGGTGTACCTCCCAGTACAATAAATAATATAAATAATATTGGGGATAGCTTACACCCCTGTCTCACCCCGCTCTTCGATTCAAAACACTTACTCAACCTTCCATCCTGCAATTTAATCATCACAAACACTTCCTCATATATTGTTTCTATTGCCACCCTCATTTTCCACGACATGCCAACCTCCGTTAATCTCAGAAATAGCGCCTCCCTACTGACAGTATCGAAGGCTTTTTCTAAGTCGATCGCTGCTACATATAATTTGCGCCCTGCTATCCTCACATACTTTGTAATCAAGGTGTCCAGAATTTAAACATTATCAACTGTGTTCCTTCCTTTCCTAAATCCATTTTGAAACTCGGATATCCTACCATACTGTTCCGCCCAATTTGTTATCCTATTCACCAAAACCCCTGTGTACACCTTCGACAACCCGTCTAGGAGTGTAATTCCTCTACAGTTGTTAGGATCGCTACTAGCCCCTTTATTTTTATAAATAGGGAATAATACCCCCATCGTCCATTCCCTCGGAAATTTCCCCGTATCCAGCAACCTATTAAAGAATTTCACAATCCCTCTCAACATCGGTTCATTTGCCCCAACCTCCTTCCACACACTATTGGAAATACCGTTCACATGTCTTGCAGCAATAACCTTACTCCTTGTGGGTGAGGTTAACTTCCAATAAGTAACCAGGGGAACCTGACCCCTACAGAGCGCGTCCCCAGGTGGCGGATAGGGGGCCCCTACAGTATGTAGGGCTGGTTGAAATAACCAATACAACCCGCGGACCAACAGGTAGCCCAATTCCTGGGGGTTTTAAAATACTGGGACACCCTCTCTCCAGGGGTCATAAATATGGAGGGCCCTTGCCCTGGGTTAAGGGTGAAGACCTCAACGGCATCTACGGCGGAGAAGATGGACTTCGGTATGGCGGAGATGGCAACCCATCCTTCTGGGGTGTACAGATGGAACCTACTGCCTTGTAGGACGAGGAAGGCATCCTCAAAGGCTAAGGGAGTAAACCCTGAAAGAAAATCCTCTTATGCGTTAGGCCTAGCAAGTCAGCAGGAGAGTATTGAGTACAGTTGCTTTCAATAAGAAAAAGAGCCTCGGAAAGAATATTATAGACCGGACTGACACGTCCTCTCAGACAATTGTAAAGTATGATGACCGTAAGGCTGATGATATACAATGTTCTGAAAGGAAACCCCAAATAAAAAAGAGACCCAAATACCGAATTGGAACTATGAACATTCTATCATTAACTGGAAAGTTAGAAGAACTCCTAGACATGATGGATAGAAGAAAAATATCAATATTGGGATTAAGTGAGACCAAATGGAAAGGGATTGGAAGTAAGACACTTCGTGGAGGTTATAAATTATACTGGAGTGGACATTCGAAGGTAGCGAAAAATGGTGTTGGATTCTTAATTAACGAAAGGACTGATGCTACAGCTGAAGTTATCTGCAAAAGTGATAGAATCATTAAAATGTTCATGAAACTGGAGAACACTAAGTACACCATCATACAGGTGTATGCCCCACAGACAGGCTGCAGTGAGGAAGACAAAGAGAAATTTCAGCAAGACCTGGAAGATACAGTTAATGAGGAAAATGTTGTTATTATTGGAGATCTAAATGCGCAAGTTGGGGTAGACAGACTTGGGTACGAGAACATCATTGGTCCACATGGATTTGGACAAAGGAACCCAGAAGGAGAACAACTATTAGATCTGTGCAGAAGAAATGATCTTATAATCAAAAATACATTCTTCAAAAAAAGAGACAGTCACAGAATAACAAGGTACAGTTGGGATGGCCAGTATAGAACATTGATTGACTACGTAATCACAAATAAAGATGGTGGCAGATACATCACAGATGTAAAGGTCATCCCTAGTGAAAGCATGGATAGTGACCACAGATTGTTGGTAGTAGACTTCAAACATAAGGCAAAAGAAACGCAGACATTTATTACGAAAAAACCAAGGGTTAAAACCTGGAAGTTGCAAGAAGTCCAAATAAAGGAAGAATACAAACTAAGGATTCAACAGAGTTTGCCGAAGTGTGAAGTAACCAGCGTTAATGAAGAATGGAAGGCCTTCAAAGACACCTTTGTGGGAGAAGCCAAAAATCTATGTGGAGTTACAAGTTCTATCAAAAGGAAAAAGGAGACACCATGGTGGAATGATAGAGTGAAAACAGCGGTGAAAGAAAGAAACCAAATAAAGAAGGCACTGGACAAGGAAAAACCAACTAAGTGAACTACAGGAGCTTACTAGCAAAGATGGAACTAGAATTCTATATATCAACTCCCAAAGTATTCGTAATAAGTGGAGTAATTTACTTTATACAGTACAGGAAGCACAATATCCTGAAATCATTGTAGGGTTTCTCCTGAGGAAGAAAAATATTTCAATCTGAATGGATATGATGGTCTCTTTTGCTCTAGATCACATAATAGGGGTGGTGGAATTGCCATTTATATAAAGGAACCGTATAAGGCTAATGTATTATTATCTATTAACAGTAATGCTAGTTCATATAGTATATTATTAATTGAGATAAAGGGTTTTGTGAATGACATTCACTTAGTAGCAGTATATAACCCTCATACTAAATTTTTGAAAGATTTTCTAAAATGTTTAGAAGATATTTGGAATAAAGGTGGCAAAAAACATTTTGTATTACTGTTGGTGACTTTAATATAAATAAATTAGAACACAGTCATATATCTGCTGAGCTTCAGAATCTGTGTGGGTGTTATAATCAGAGTGCATGTAACACTTTCTTTCCTACTAGAATTTCATTGACAACTAGTACACTTATAGACCATTTTTACGTAAACAGAGTCTGCAAATACAAAATATATAACATAATAAATTATCTGAGTGATCACAATTTATTAATCTTGGATATTAATATTACACCGAAAATGAATACAAAAAGAAATTATGTAATGCAACCTACAAAATACCATGTCCCATCTATGGAAAAATACATGTCTCAAACGCCATTAACTATAAATGAAGAGGATGGCTCGGATATCATAACAGATAAATTAATGACATATTTTAAAGAAAGTACTGCTTTAGTTAAAAACGAAAGTCCTAATCTAAATAAGAAAGTTAGACCCTTCTGCCCATGGTTTACTTCAGAGCTGTTAAATTTAATCAAACAAAAAAATAATTTATATTATAAAATTAAAAGACAACAGATGAGATTTAGTATGGGATGTGGCTATATTTCACAGCAGTTAATACAAGACTATAAAGACATACGCAACAGGGTTACTAGAATGAAAAGAGATCTAGAAAATAATTATTATATCAATAGGTTAAACAGCACAAATAATCAGTGGAAAGTTATTAATAATATTTTAACAACTAATAACTGTAACAATGAAGAAATACAGTTGAAAGTAAATGATAAGTTGGTGACTGATTCTAGTCAAATTTCAACTATATTTAATGACTATTTCACTGATATGGGTCTCTCTTTAGCTAAGAACATTCCTCAGTGTAAATACCCTCACCTTGAACCTGGCCCATCTAATTCCTTGTTTTTAACCCCTACTAATGAAAATGAAATTGAACAAATAATTAATAATCTTAAAAACAGTTGTAGTGTTGACTGTTTTGGTATTAGTAATATTCTTATAAAGAGACTCTCTAAATTTCTTATACCTCACATCACAAAATTAGTTAACAAATCTCTATCAGAGGGTAAAGTACCAGCCAAACTTAAAATCACCAGAGTTGTACCAATCTATAAAGGCATGGATAAATTTAATGTAAGTAATTACAGACCAATCTCGGTACTACCTCCTTTATCTAAGATTTTAGAACAAGTGGTTAAAAAAAAAGATTATTAGATTTTTTGTTAAATAATAAATATTTTTATCAATTTCAGTATGGTTTCCTACCTCACTCGAGTACCAGTAATGCTATTGAGGATATTGTTATTAAACTACAACAAGCTTTAGACTCAGGTATGTTAGCAGCTGGCTTATTTATAGATCTTAAAAAGGCTTTTGACACAGTTGATCATAAAATTCTATTACATAAATTAGAAGTAGCAGGCATTAGAGGTATTGCACTGGATTGGTTTGTTGATTACCTCTCTAATAGGGAGCAGTTTGTTACATGTAATAATACTCAGAGTAATGTAAAGGTGATATCCATTGGTGTGCCTCAGGGTTCTGTGCTGGGGCCTTTATTGTTTCTTATCTTCATTAATGATAGTGGTCACCTTAAATTAAATGGAAGACTATCCATCTTTGCTGATGACACCAATATTTTTTATACAGGCTCTAGCAATCAGGAACTTGAACAAAATATGCAGCAGGATATTCGATTACTTGAAACATGGCTTAATTCCAACCGATCAACGATAAATCTAACAAAAACAAACTACATAAATTTTCACAAACCTTTATATGTATTAAATTTGGATAAAAATCTGCTTTTCTTCAATCACAAAGTAATGAAAGTACACAGTACTAAATTCTTAGGACTGAGTATAGATGAAAATCTGTCGTGGAGTAATCACGTGGAGACCATTTGTAATAAAATTATCCCTGTGATTGGTATCCTCATTAGATTGCGATATAAGTTCTCTCGTGGGTTGTTGAAGGGTATTTACTATGCTCTTATTGAAAGCCACATCTCTTATATGATACATGTCTGGGCATGCTGTAATAAAGAATTATTTGAAAAGGTAGAGGTCCTTAGGAAGAGAGCACTAAAAATAATTTTCAAACTGCCCATTCTGACACCGACTAAAGATCTGTATAAACATTGTAATATATTATCACTTCCAAACCTCTGCATAAAGGCTTCTATAATTATGATCTATAAAATTCAAAACAAATTGGTTCACTCAAACACATCAGTAATTACTAATTCACAGATTCATAATTATGAAACAAGAATTATTCATAATATTCACTACAATCAGATTCATTCCACTAGTTATGGTCAAAATTCTCTTTGGCATTTTTCTACAACTATGTATAACTCGCTTCCAAAATGTATAAAAATGTTACCAACTTTATCTATCTTCAAGAGTAATGTAACTAAATACTTGAAGGAGTATGGTAATTTTGGTTAGGAAGCTTTGTCCTATCTTATCTATTACATCATGTTAAATTATATACTTACTGTATTTTATTTTTTTTATTTCGTAATTACATTGTGAATATAGCTGCCATTGTAATTTATTTGTATTGCACCAAGAAGAGCCTTGGCTCAGGTGCCTATATTGAAATAAAATAATAATAAAAAAAAACAAAAACAGGGACAAGAACGAAATGAACAAGAAATACAAAGACTTCGAGGAGTATACAGGAACAAGAAACTTGCTGTAAAGAACATTGTAAGGGAAGAAAAAGAGAAGAAATGGAATGAGTTTGCAGACAAACTGGAAGAGGACAGTAGAGGAAATATGAAATTGCTATACAGAGTAGTGAAAAACAAGCGAAGTTATCAAGAGACCATAAAAGCAATAGAACGTGATGATGGAACTCTGGCACAAGAAGAGGGAGAAATTAAACAAGAACTCAAGATCTATTTCGAAAAGCTGCTGAATGGAGATACAGAAAACGTAACAACGGATAGAGGAGAGCCAAGCCGAGGAACCACAACTGAACCACCAATTACATGGCTTGAGGTTGAAAATGCGCTCAAGAGCATGAAGAAAGGAATGGCAGTGGGCATAGACGAACTAAGTGCAGATATGCTGAAAGCAGCAGGAATTCCTGGAATCCAGTGGCTCTACAGACTGCTTAACAAGATATGGGAGGAAAATACTATTCCTGAGGACTGGAAGATGGGCATCATTGTACCTATGTTCAAGAAAGGAAGCCGACGAAAATGTACTAATTACCGTGGTATCACACTACTGTCTCATGTCCTGAAAATATTGGAAAAAATAATAGAGACCAGAATCAGAGATATTGTTGAACCAATTTTGGAAGAAGAGCAGTATGGTTTCAGACCAGGTAGGTAACTAGAGACCTTATATTTGCAATTAGGATGCTAATGGAAAAATACTGGGAGAAGAACAAGCCTTTATTTTTAATATTTTTGGACATTGAGAAAGCATACGATAGTGTACCAAGGGAAAGAATTTGGCAATGCATGAAAGAACTTCAAGTGCGAGACAGCCTGATAGACAAAGTGAAAATGTTGTATAGTGGAAACAGAAGCTGTATTCAAGTAGGATGTGGTTTGTCGGACTGGTTTGAAACAAAGAGAGAAGTGCAGCAGGGCAGCTCATTGTCACCACTTCTGTTTATTATTGTAATGGATGTAGTAATGAAATCTATTAAAAGGAAAGAACATTGAGATATCAAAGCCTTCACATTTGCAGATGATGTTGCGATCTGGAGTGACTCAGAAGAGGAATTGGGAGAGAGAATACAAAGCTGGAATGAGGAGTTTAAGAAATATGGTTTAAACATCAGCAAGACCAAGACGGTGGTGATTAAAGTGTATGGGGAAGGAGCAGAACCAATAGTCATGTTAAATGAAGCTCAGCTGGACAGCGTTCCAGTTTTCAAATACTTGGGTAGCGTTATATCAAGTGACAACCTAGCAAAACATGAGGTGAACAATCGAATCAATAAGGTAACACAATTTTACCACCAGGTAAGACACCTGCTGTGGGATGAGCAAATACCCATGAAAACAAAAATGACATTGTACAAGTCCTATTATACACCAATTCTTACATACAGTCTCGAAACCACAACACTGACCAATAGAGATAATTCCAAACTTCAGGCAGCTGAAATGAAATTCCTACGCACTATGATCCAGAAAACCAGGAAAGACAAGATTAGGAATGAGAAAATAAGACAAGAAGTAGGAATAGATGATTCTCTCCTCAATAAGATTCAGATATCAAGACTGAAGTGGTTTGGTCACATGAAGAGGATGCCAGTAAACAGAACTGCAAGGAAGGAATTTGACAGAAAGGTAGAAGGAAGACGACCCGTGGGAAGGCCACGAAGGAAATGGATAGATTTAGTTAAGAGCGATGTACGGCTGAGAGGTGATGATTGGGACAAGTTGGTGGAGGAAGAATGGTACAAGGACAGGATGAGATGGAGGAGGCTCATATACCACACCCGGGAAACTGGAGATGGTTTAGGATGATGATGATGATGATGATGATGATGTCTTGCAGCCTTGGGTCTAGCATTTTTTAATACTCTCATTACCTCATGCCTTGTTATCTCCTCATCAGTATTGGAATTTCAACTTCCAATTCCCTTCTTACATATGACTTGTCTATTTCTCTACCTTCGAATCCCACTATCGGCAGCCCTGAAGATGGTTTTCTGTGGTTTCCCATTTTCACACCAGGCAAATGCTGGGGCTGTACCTTAATTAAGGCCACGGACGCTTCCTTCCAACTCCTAGGCCTTTCCTATCCCATCGTCGCCATAAGACCTATCTGTGTCGGTGCGACGTAAAACCCCTAGCAAAAAAAAAAAATATATATATATATATTTCTCTACCCAATTTCCCCTCTACTTCTAAAAGCCTTTTAAAATTCCTAAGCCACTCGTTTTCTCCTATTTTATTCCCCTTCCCCACCGGTTTCTCTCTTCTAATCGTGTTTATTGATTCCCATATCCTCTTAAATTTCTTCTCTCTACAATATCTATTTATTTTTTCAGCTTCCGCCTCCTTCAATCCTCTTTTCTTCTCATTCAATACCTCCTTATATTCCCTTCTCAATTTACAATATTCCTTCCTTTTTTCTTGCTCCCCCTCCTTCCTAAACTCCATTAGGGCTCTCATTACAACCTCACGTTTTCTCCTGCAGTCTTCATCAAACCATTCATTCATTTTGTTCTTTTTTTCCCTCTGCCCGTCTCACTTTCTTCCCCACCCTCCATACAGGGAGTTCTATTAATTTTAGCACCCTATCCATATCATTTCCTTCTGCCGCCCTTTCAATTCCTACCCTTAATATATTTCCCTCCTCTTTCAAATCTCGTCTCAATTTCTCTTTAGCATTATCATCCCATACATACTTCCATCCTCCATTCCTATATCTCTCCCTACTTTCCTCCATCTTTCCCTTCACATCAGCAACCAAAGTTCTCAATTTTATTTTGATAGGCATATGTTCCGTTAACCCACATTCTAACACCTCAAAACTTATTATTCTCCTTTACACTATCTCTGAGCTTATTCCTATATCCACTACACTCCCTCCATTTGTTGTAATATAAGTCAAATCTCCCAGACTATCCCCCTTCATCCACCCATTTAAAATAAATAAATGTTCTGTAGCACATAACTCCAATAACCTTCCTCCATAACTATTTACACCATTATCCTTACTCCTTCTTTGCAGCCCCCCACCTACTTTTACTTTTTCCGTACACCGGTACCCTATTGCTCACTCTCGCATTCCAATCCCCCAATAAAATCATCCCATCTTCTACATACAGCCCTTTAATTATGTTTATTTCTTCAATCAGTTCGTCAAAAAAATGTTTATTTGCATAAACTGAATCACTCGGATGGTTATAAAGCAGGGCCAGACAAATTGACTCCACTACCCCTTTCCCCATTTTTACTCACAGCCACACTACTCCCTCTATCCTACTCTGTAACATCTCCACCCATTCTGGTACCTCATTTCTTATTAGAACTACTATGCCACCTGGGTTTCTGCCCCTCTTTCCTACTTTTTTTCTTAACACGTTGACTACCCTATAAACCGTCCCATGTAATTTCAACCCCTTTCCCTAACCACGTCTCCACTAGAGCAATTATCTCAACATCTTTCACTAAATCCACAATTTCCCTATTCCCTAACTTCCCCATCAACTCTTCAATATTCAGCACCCCTATCACCATCTCTAGTTATTTATTTCCTCCCACTCCCTCTCTATACTTCTGCGTTTCACCACTTCCCCCTTACTTCTCGTAATTCTTCCTTGTGGTTCCTCCCCATCCCTCTCCCCTACTCTCCCCTTCTTCTCCCCCCCATCCTTCCCCTTTTCCATGCCAAAGCCTTTTTTCCCTCCCCATAGATCTTTTAAACATAGTGCTCTCCCCTTATTCAACGCCTGATTTCTCTCCAAGTTTCTTTCTGTATTTTTCTTATTCAGGGAGGTTGAGTCACTACCCTGACTCCTTTTCCCTCCCATCACCTCTTCACTACCTGTACTCACTTTACTTCGGTCTAGTGTCTTATTTGTTGATCCACTCATTCCTGGGTTGTTCTGACTCCAAGGTCTCTGCTATCCTCGACACCTGACCACTGACGCCGCAGTCCCGTCTTCTCTCTTCCTTCTCCCCACTGATGTCTCCCTGCTCTCGATTTCTGCGACTCATTTCCTCCTCACATTTTTCCATCCTCAGCAGTTCCTCCTGTGACCACGATCGGGACCCATTTCTGCCTGGTCACCAGACACCTCCCCACTATCTTGGCTCGCAGTCCCTGCACTCTAGCCCGCCACATGTGCCGCTTAAGGATATCCAGCCGTATCCTGTCTTCTTTCTCAGTCTCAGCCTTCAAATAAATGTTCGATCCTTTCAAATTTCCAGCATTCCTCAGAATTGTATCTGCCATCAGGATTGAAATTAATCTTAACTTCACCGGCCTATGTACCTTGTTCCTTCCTACTCTATATATATCGTCTATATCCACTTCAGAGAAGTTTATCTTCATTTTATTCGAAACTATGTCCACCACTTTCAATACTAACTCCACTTTAGATTCTGTTCCTTCCTCTGGTACACCATACACACACACATTTTTTCTTGCTGATTAGCCTTACTTCCCTCTTCATTGCTGTCAATTCTTCTCCCAGTACCAACACCTTCTTTTTCATGCTCCCTACCTCATCTTCTATCTCCGCTAACTTGTCAATTTCTTCTTTTATAAAAATTTTTAAGTCCTTCATTTGGGTTGCCTGGTGTTCCTGCATCATTTCCTTTATTTCTTCTCCTTTGCTTGCTTCCTTCACCACTCTCTTGATCTCTGCAAGTTCCTCCCAACCGAACGGTCCCTGATTTGGACCCGGGTTCTTTTCTATACCTCCTACCACCAGCAACATGGCAATAACCATCACACACAACATAATCTCCAACAGTCCTTTATAACCACTAATTTCTCTTCCTCTCTCTGCTCCACCTTTCCTCCAACACCACCTTGCACCATGCCATCTTCCAATTCTTAGCCTGTATTGCTGTAATGTTACTCCCATCTTGCACTCCTCAGCTCACTTACACATCTGCACTTCCCGATGTCTCGCTCGTGACTGTGGGAGTTCTATTAGCTCCTCTTGTTCTACCGTTGACAAGTGGGCTGTTACGTTCTTATCGAATGGACTGCAAATCCAGTCATACTCAGCTGAAGGTTCTGGAAATTTATCTTTGAATTGTTGACGGAGATTTTTGAGGTGTGCCACGGCATTTCGACTAATGTTACCAAAATCTAACTCATATTCCTCCAGGAATTCATTCAGACAAGAAAACATCTCACAGTTACCTTTGTCCATCTGTGTTTTCCAAAGTTCAAGTTTTCTCTTAAACGCAAGCACTTTCTCGCTTAGAAAGACAACAGTACCATTTCGTCCTTGAAGTGACACATTAAGATTATTCAGTTTCTCAAATATATCAGCCTGGTAGCACAGTATTAGAAGTCATTTTTCATCCAGAAACACAGCTGTGAGTGTAGGATTGGTGTCCAGTAGGAAAAGACACAGTTCATTCTTCAGCTCCACAACGCGATGAAGGACTCAACCACGAGACAACCAATGTATTTCCATGTGCAATAGAAGCAAAATATGTGTAGATCCCATCTTTTCGCAAAAAATGGAAAATAGCGTACTGTTTAAAGCTCTTGCTTTTACAAAATTTACAACACTGATTGCATCATTCAGCACTTCGACTTCTGGTTGTAATAATTTCAAAGCCAATGCCTCCCTGTGTATCATGCAATGTGTGAATTTTACAGAATTAGTAACAGCACACTTTCTTACTCTGAACCCCTTTCTAGTCCCGTAAATACCGCCACCCCATCGGTACATATACCACCACAGTTTGTCCATGACAGATTGTTGTCAATGAAAAAGGAATTCACAAGAGAGAAAATAGCTTCACCTGTAGTTCACCCTTCCAGTGTTTTCAAAATAGAAGATCCTCATGCATTTCATTTTCATGACAGTAGTGTACGAAATCAAGGAGCTGGGCACTATTTACAATATCAATACTGTCATCAATTTTGGGCTATGATGAAGATGTGGTAGCAGTTGATGTTTTATGTCAGAGGCTATTGTATCAATACGATGAGCCACTGTGTCATCTGAGAGGAGTATCGTCATCAGACATCCACCGAACTTTTGTCCGTGCATGATCGCACACATCTTCACGGCTGCAGGAAGAAGTAATTTCTCACCTATGATTTGCATTTTGCAGTTAAATAGGATACCTTGAAGGATGCTCTTAGCGCTTTTTTAGGAACTGTTATATGCTTTTCAAGGGATCTGACATTTCCTTTTACATTTTGTTCATGACGCTTAAATAATTCTACAGGTTTACTTGCACAGTCTGGATGTTTTGTCTGCAAATGTCTCTCTTAAGTTTCACAGGCTTCAAACTGTCGTTAGCTAAGTCTCCAAACAACTAGTGCATTGAGGTTGTTCCTGATTATTCAAAATAATGCTGGTAAAGCCTATGTCAGATAATCGTCTTGATGTTTACGCACTTTGCTTTAGGGTGTAGAATTATTGTTGTTGGTGGGAGCAGAAGTAGAAGAGGAAGAACAATATACTGTACTTTGATTATATTTGAATCTCATTCATTATTAGGACTATATTTTCGAAGGAAGGCAAGCACTCGATAAATCACTTCCATGGGTCTCTTTTTACCACTGCTAATAAGCCACTTATCCATGGGTATGGCGATACTTGTAACAGTTAATTGTAAACTGAGTTAATCACGTCCACTAAACACACACTAGAATTCACCTGTTCACTCACTGTCTTTGAATTGACTGCAAAGGCCTGGTTAGAGCGAGTGAAGTATAATTTACTCACTCTGGCCTGGCTGAAATAGAGTCGACAATGGCAGAAATAGAAGAATCTATTCTTGTAAGGAAGTTGCGGTCACATTGTCAGTGGTGGTTAAGTGTTTGGTAAGGTGATACCGCTGCGGGCGGGTGAAAGAGTGCTGTGTGGGCAATGTTACTCGCACCTTTTGTCAGAATACGTTCTGGCACGATCTGCTGGTCTGTTCTTGTGAAATAAAGACCGAAAAAGTACAAGTTTATTAGTCTTGAATGGCGGTGGAAGAGCTTCCTGCCTAGGTTAATGGATGTGAGAATCTGATGATAGCAATTTTTGTTACAGAATGTTAAGTTCAAATATTTCAATCAGAGCCGGCGCCCCCTTTATCACTCTCTGCCCCCGCCCCAAGGAGCTCACCCCCAACTTTGTGGACCACTGGTTTAGGGAAAGGCCTAAAATTTAATTCTCAAATATTTATGTTATTAGTTGTCCTAAAGATAAATACTACATAACCAAAGTTATACAGAATAAAATTTCCTGTCATTTATGTCATACATTTTTACTGTACCAGGAATGATAACAGATATATTCATGACTTTTTTTTGTTAAGTCCATATCAGTGCCAAACCACGAGAAAAGGAGTGAACAGAATTTAATGAAAATCGGAGTGTTAAGTCTGGGAATTAGGTACTACAATCTAGGCTGTAAATACATTTTATTTATGCTGGATGAAATGGTAGTTTAGGGGAAGGTGCCTCAAACTTAATTTTTTTAAATACCTGTGTTATGGGCCCTATCGAAAAATATTATGTAACAAAAGTTATAGAGACTACAAGTTCCAATCATTTATGTCTTGCACAGTTTTACCCTACCAACTATGAAAATACAATTAATGAATTTAGACCTTTGACGCTTAGTCCAAATCAACGTCGAGCATTGCTAATTTGGAAATATTTTTTAATCATGTTAACTGGCATTGGTTTTTGTCATGATTGTCTTAAGGTGTAAAACTACGTGGTCATCGGTCCATATTGACAAGGAAAATTGTGAAGATGATTATCAAAAATGAGAAAAATTGTGAAAGAATGATCGCTTGATGAACAAAACATGAGAGAGTCATGAAAGAAGGAAGGACTCCCTTTACTTTAGATGCCCTAATATCACAGAGTCTGAAGAAAACTCAATGTGTAGGCCCACCATATCGAAAGCTCATAAAACTGGTCAACAATAACATTACACTGACCATTGTTTGTGATATGATTTGTCTCTTCTGCTGCCATTAATCTCCGGTAGATGGGATTACTGCTGCATCCCGAGTAAAATAGCCTACCTGAAACTTGGCAGAAAGTAGCTGGGGAGTTAGATAACTATGCACATGCTATATGATTAACCCATCAATGCCTTTTTATTACTAAGACTGCTAATATATTGATTCTAGGTAAGATGACTCCGGTTAAGTTTTAGCCATTAGTGGAATATGTTCATCTAATGTAAAGTACCCTGGTTTTCTGCAAAACAGCAAGAGTGGTAAATCGCTGGTAATTCTGCTGTCTCGGGTGTCTTTCACACTGCAGGCAGACTGGACCATGTCCGAACAGTGTGGGACCAAGCCTAGCGAGTGCGTATTCACACAAGATGTGCCCATTGGTCGGTCAAAACAGTCCGTGTCCAAGAACTGGGGCATCGATATGTTCCTACCACCAGCTGCTGTTTTATTGCTCCTAGATATTTTATGGTGGGAAATAGGTTTCTAAAGGAGACGTTATTGACTTGAATGTTGAGTGCGAGAAGTACAGAGAATGTCATACATTAAGGTACAGGGTCTTTTTTTTTTTAGCTCGCTCTGCAGCACCACTCAGAGCACGGCACGGCTGGCTCAGTGACACTCTGTCACTAACCGGTATAATGTGCGCTTTTCCTCCCCACTACATTGCGGCTATTCACACTTACAGAAAGCCGTTTCTAGTGAAACTATTAATGTGAAACCTACCTGGCATTATATTTGATGTTCAAAATGTTGCTCTCAGTTGTCAAACATGCCTGACACCTCATAAACAGGTTTGCAGACACTCGGTGAATCTCAGCCCCTGTGATCTTCTATGTGTTTTCTTGTAGTTGTTCTCTTGTGTGAGGGTTGTTCACATACACTTTTCCCTTCAGCATCCCCCACAGGTAATAATCACAGGGCCGTGCAGTTAGGGGCGCGCAGCTGTGAGCTCGTATCCGGGAGGTAGTGGGTTCGAATCCCACTGTCGGCAGCCCTGAATATGGTTTTCCGCGGTTTCCCATTTTCACACCAGGTACATGCTGAGGCTGTACCTTAATTAAGGCCATGGCCACTTCCCATTCCTAGGCCGTTCCTGTCCCATCGTCGCCATAAGACCTGTCTGTGTTGGTGAGACATAAAGCAAAAAAAAAAAGGAAAAAAAATCACAGGGATTTAAATCAGGAGTTCTAGGGGGATAATTAACCACAACATCTTTGAAAACTTCCCGTATTACCTCCATAGACCGATTAGCCGTGTGTGCCGTCGCATTATCTTGCATGAAGTAACCATTACTCCTTTCTTCTTCAGTCAGCTCTTGACAGAATGGTGTGAGAATGAGGTCTATATATCAATCATCATATATTGTTTCACGGAAAAATATAGGCCCTATAATTCCGCGAGCACTTGTTGTGCACCAAACTCCTATCTTTATATCATGAAGTGGATGGACATGCAGCTGGTGGGGATTTTCTTCACACCTGTAGCGATTGTTTTGACTATTTACATAGCCACTTAAGTGTAGCCATGCCTCATCACTATAAAATAAAAGTTCTTGGTCAACATACCCATCATGAACTGACTGAAGCAACCAGTTACAATACCAAACCCTAGTGAAACTGTCAGGTCCTCTTAAATGTTGGGCAGGGGTAGGTGTGGTGTACAGTTTGGCTTTTAACAGTTTTGTTGCTTTGTGGGCAGAAGATAATGACACGGCGAGACGCGATAGGGATGTTTTGGAGATCTTTTCAAGAGAACTTCTATTTCGTAAAGCTTTTCCTCTGTTAAAATGGTTCGTCTCCTGCTTGATTTCGTGTTAAGAATGGACCCGGTGGTGCGGAACATCTTTACTAATTTACGTACCGTACTCTTATGTGGAGGGAGGATGCCAGGAAATTTGCGAATGAGTCAAAAGCGGCCCTCTGTATAAGAAGAACGCTTCACATAGCACAACACAATGAATACACGCAGTTCTACTCTATACATCACTCGTTAAACACACGATAACTTTTGTATTCCTACAGAAACTATGCTATTTTCAAGCAAACACAATGAACACGCTACCAATCCGTTACCACAGATGTTAAACAGAACTATTGCTGTGAAACAATGGTTATCACTACCGTGCTGTATTAGATCATCTTAACCGGTCATGAAGCAATATATCTTTTGGCAAATGAGTCACCCGGCCACGTTATCGCCTTCCGTGCATGTTCTCCTGACACTCTGAGCAAGCTAAAAAAAAATAAAAAGACCCTCTAGATGCACCTATGTGTCACCCTGTACTTGTAGCTGACAGCCTAACGTAATATATTAAAAAATGAGAAAATCTCCACTCTTTGCATCAGTTCGTAGTTTAAATGTTTTTCTTTGGAAGAAAAAATGAGTTGGCAGTAATTAAAGTTATGATCTAGATCTGAAAGTCCTTTGTATGAAGGGGAGCATCAGCAAACCTAAGTTTGGAGAGGAACCTTAGCATTTTTCATAAGGAGGTTATTGCAAGTAAATAAGGTATTATATTTTGTTTATTGGGTTTTGAAAGTCTGATAGTATGTTTAATGAACGTATATGAATTCTATATGGTAGTTGAATTGAAAGTTATAAATTATCACATAAATTACAGAGGGTCAACCATTGGTACAACATAGTGGGACATTATACCTATACCGTCTGTTTCAAATTAGAAACAGATATAGATATGGTAGCCATGATCGTTAAGGCATGAAGTCTATATGGTCTGACACCGTGGTTATGTGGTTCGAGTCCCGTTGGTCGAAAAAAATTGTCACCATCAGAATGTTTGCAGCAGGGTAGGAGAGGTGGTGGTATACAATTTCTAATCACCAGATTGCGTGCGAAACACCTGGATTAAATTCCAAACGCCTCCGCAGTACTCGTGGAGTGAGGACATATGATACTGATGGCGATTTGTTTGTCGGATGGGGATGTGAAGCCCTGAGCAGAACCCTGGGTGCTATTTAACAGCAGTGGGCTGTGTGCTGGCACCAAGTTTCACCTTCTCACTTCCTACTATCCTATATCAGTCATTTATTTCATCTCGATAACTCCTCTGATGAGGTTGATGTCAGGAAGGGCATCCAGTCGTAAAAACTTGCTATAAAGATTCATCTCTCTTCATACCCGACCCATAGGGAAATGGGACAAAGGTTGGACATACATACTAGCTAGATAATTTCTTTTTATGTGATTCTCCAATAAGGGAAGCTGACACCATGTGCCAGGTGTAGACAGCTGATACACGGTGTGTATATTTTAAACATTTTGTCACACCTTTCTTTCGGGTGGTGATAATAAAATGGACCCTCAACAAAGCAAATTTCTAAAGTACCAACAGTCATCTATGGCTGGATGAGGTGAAATGTGGAATGCCGGTAAATACGGCAGCTTCAAGATAAGGGATACCAAAAATGCTGTTCTGTACAAGGGTAAAGGGAAGTATCCTGCTTATAATGTACAGGATATCTGTAACTTATAAACAATGATTGTTTTATTAAAGGGTAATTTATTTTGTTATATCATACAGTATAATGTCTGTCAGCTACAGGTGTGAAAATATACATTCTAAAAATTAATTCGGAGGGATAATTAATGATAACATTGAATATTTACTTTTTTGTGTGTCTTGTTGGGCACAAAGATATCTATCTGATGGTACATAAACATAATGTGTGACTTGTTTACAAGATTCTTTCCTTAGATTAATAATATTTTTTTACGTAAAGTGTCAATTACTGGTGCATCTACCTTATATGAGGATATTCAGAATGACAAACATTTCTGGAGATGGTACCGAATGAGAACAAACACGTTTGACTACATATTTCAGGCTATATGTGCTACCACAGGCGAACAGAACATGACCTTTTGAAGAGCCAAAAGTTCAGAGAAAAGGCTAATGTTGACTTTAAGGTACATACATACATACATTATCATTATAGACTATTATGCCTTTCAGCATTCAGTCTTCAAGCCTCTCTGAATTTACTAAACGTCGCCACAATCCTCGATTCACAACTAGTGTTGTGGCCTCATTTAGTTCTATACCTCTTATCTTTAAATCGTTAGAAACCGAGTCTAACCTTCGTCGTCTTGGTCTACCTCTACTTCTCTTACCCTCCATAGCAGAGTCCATTATTATCCTAGGTAACCTATCCTCCTCCATTCGCCTCACATGACCCCACCACCTAAGCCGGTTTATGCGTACAGCATCATCGAGTTCATTTCTAAATTAGCCTTTATCTTCTCATTCCGAGTACCCTCCTGCCATTGTTCCCACCTGTTTGTACCAGCAATCATTCTTGCTACTTTCATGTCTGTTACTTCTAGTTTATGAATAAGATATCCTCAGTCCACCCAGCTTTCGCACCAGTAAAGCAAATGTGGTCTGAAAACAGACTGATGTAAAGATAGTTTCGTCTGGGAGCCGACTTCTTTCTTACAGAATACTGTTGATCGCAACTGCAAGCTCACTGCATTAGCTTTACAACACCTTGATTCAATCTCACTTACCATATTACCATCCTGGGAGAACACACAACCTAAATACTTGAAATTATCGACCTGTTCTAGCATTGTATCACCAATCTGCCATTCATTTCTGTTGAATTTCTTACCTACTGACATCAATTTAGACTTTGAGAGGCTAATTTTCATACCATACTCATTGCACCTATTTTCGAGTTCCAAGATATTAGACTGCAGGTTTTCGGCACAATCTGCCATTAAGACCAAGTCGTCAGCATAGGCCAGACTGCTTACTATATTTCCACCTAACTGAATCCCTCCCTGCCACTTTATACCTTTCAGCAGATGATCCATGTAAACTACGAACAGTAAAGGTGAAAGATTACAACCTTGTCTAACCCCTGTAAGTACCCTGAACCAAGAACTCATTCTACCATCACTTCTCACTGAAGCCCAATTGTCAACATAAATGCCTTTGATTGATTTTAATAATCTGCCTTTAATTCCATAGTCCCCCGGTATGGCGAACATCTTTTCCCTCGGTACCCTGTCATATGCTTTCTCTGGATCTACGAAACATAAACACAACTGCCTATTCCTCTCGTAGCATTTTTCAATTACCTGGTGTATACTGAAAATCTGATCCTGACAGCCTCTCTGTGGTCTGAAACCACACTGGTTTTCATCCAACTTTCTCTCAACGACTGATCGCACCCTCCCTTCCAAGATGCCAGTGAATACTTTGCCTGGTATACTAATCAATGAGATACCTCGATAGTTGTTGCAATCCTTCCTGTTCCCTTGCTTATAGATAGGTGCAATTACTGCTTTTGTCCAATCTGAAGGAACCTTACCAACACTCCATGCTAATTTTACTACTCTATGAAGCCATTTCATCCCTGCCTTCCCACTATAGTTCACCATTTCAGGTCTAATTTCATCTATTCAGCTGCCTTATGACAATGGAGTTTATTTACCATCCTTTCCACTTCCTCAAGCATAATTTCACCAACATCATTTTCCTCCTCCCCATGAGCTTGGCTGTTCGCAACACCACCAGGATGATTTCCTTTAACATTGAGAAGATGTTCAAAATATTCCCTCCACCTCTCCAGTGATTTTCTGGGATCTATTATGAGTTCACCTGAATTACTCAAAACACTGTTCATTTCTTTTTTCCCTCCCCTCCTAAGATTCTGTATTACTGTCCGGAAAGGTTTCCCTGCTGTTTGACCTAACCTTTCCAGGTTGTTACCAAAATCTTCCCATGACTTCTTTTTGGATTCAACAACTATTTGTTTCGCTCTGTTTCTTTCATCTACGTACAAATCTCTGTCTGCCTCTGCCCTTGTTTGGAGCCATTTCTGATAAGCCTTCTTTTTACGTTTACAAGCTGCTCTCACTTCATCATTCCACCATGATGTTCGCCTTTTCCCATCTTTACACACAGTAGTTCCTAGGCATTCCCTTGTTGTTTCTACTACAGCTACAGCATCCCTGTATGCCACCCATTCACTTTCTATATCCTGAACCTACTTACTGTCTACTGTTCGAAACTTCTCACTAATCATATCCATGTACTTCTGTCTAATTTCCTCGTCCTGGAGATTTTCTACCCTTATTCGTTTGCAGACAGATTTCACTCTCTACCCTAGGCCTAGAGATACTTAGTTCACTACAGAAGATCAGATAGTGCCCTGTATCATCGAAAAATCCCCGGAAAACTCGTACATTCCTAACAGATTTCCTGAATTCGAAGTCGGTTAAGATATAGTCTATTATGGATCTGGTACCCCTAGCCTCCCATGTGTAGCAGTGAATAGCCTTATGCTTGAAGAATGTATTCATAACAGCGAAACCCATACTAGCACAGAAGTCCAGCAAACGCTTCCCATTCCCATTAGCTTCCATATCTTCCCGTGGTTTCCCATTTTCACACCAGGCAAATGCTGGGGCAGTACCTTAATTAAGGCCACGGCCGCTTCCTTCCCACTCCTAGCCCTTCCCTGTCCCATCGTCGCCATAAGACCTATCTGTGTCGGTGCGACGTAAAGCAACTAGCATATCTTCCCCACATTTACCAATCACCCTTTCGTATCCTTCAGTTCTATTCCCAACTCTCGCATTGAAATTGCCCATTAGCACTATTCTATCCTTACTGTTGACCCTGACAACGATGTTGCTCAATGCTTCATAAAACTTGTCTATTTCATCCTCATCTGCACCCTCACATGGTGAATGCACGGACACAATTCTAGTCCTAATTCCTCCAACTGACAAATCTACCCACATCATTCACTCATTTACGTGCCTAACAGAAACTATGTTGCGTGCAATGGTATTCCTGATAAAGAGCCCTACCCCAGACTCTGCCCTTCCCTTTTTAACACCCGTAAAGTACACTTTATAATCTCCTATCTTTTCCTCGTTATCTCCCCTTACCCGAATATCACATACTCCTAGCACATTCAGATGCATCCTCTTTGCTGACTCAGCCAGTTCTACTTTCTTTCTTCCATAAGCCCCATTAATATTGATAGCTCCCCATCGAATTCTATTTCGTTCGCCAAGTTGTTTCCACGGAGTCCCTCGCCTGTCAAATGGGAGTGGGGCTCCGTTACTCCCATAGGTACGAGGCTTGCTTAAAATGTTCTGAGCTCGGTAAATTCATGAAGCAGGATGCTACCCTACGTGCACATAGTCCAAGTGAGGATCTCTCCTGTAACGGGTTATGGACCACTGGTGAATTGTATAGTCCTAGCCGCCTGAGCACAGGGAGGGCTATGACTCCGAATCTGTCCGAGATGCCCACTCCCATTCCATAGTAACTGGTATCCCGACTCTCAAGACCACTTACTAGGCCACTCAGCCGTTGCCCATGGTTCACGAACTAGGTGGTGACTACAGTAACCCACAAACATGAACCATGACTTTAAGGAAAGTAAGAGAAAGTGCTTTTGCCGTAAACACATTTACCTCTCCTAAGTACATTCAACCCCTAGTAAACAGTGGTTAGCGATTTGTCATAAATTGCATAAACAACAGTACAGAAGAAAAATACATTTAATGGGAAAAAAAAAAATGGAAAAAAAAAAAGAGTGAGGGGGGTGGGGTAGAATTATAATACATGGACAATAATTTTAATTATGATGGGTGGTTCTATCGTACAAAAAATTACTCGCATCCTCTACTTCAGGGTAGATGAATGTTTCTAACTCATTCACAGATGCCCGTGAAGGTGGTGTTGGAGGTTGAATGGGGCTGCCATTCGTCACTTGTACTAGGATCTCTTGGAATCTGCACTGTACGTACATTTGTTTAAAGGAAGCCTGTTGATGGGATCCCACAACTGGTGCAATGGTGTGGTGTTGTGATTCCTCAGGCGCATATACTTGATCCTCTTATTGTTGATCTTCAGCTGAACTCTGTGCCTCAGCCTTTAAATTCGATAAATGTCGTTTCATATACTTGCAGCAGTGAGGCAGCAAGCATATGTCATTGGCAAAAGAAGCAGAAACACGAAAGCAAGCAGTCACCGTGCTGCAGCAAGCACCACGATACATCACAGCAGCAGTCAAAGGGCACCAACACATACGGGTTGTCATAAAGAAGATTTGAAGTCCCTTTTGACCAAACGATCAACTCCCAAACAACATGTCAACTCGTCAATTCAAGACTAGTTCGGGGAATCCAGTAACAAGAAGTACCTAGCCGTTCACATTCATTAGATGATTGCAGCAAGCACCAAATTAATACAAGACGTAGAACATTTCTCACTATTTCGACACGTACATTAAGACTTTTAAGCCTCAGATATTATTGAATTTTAACAAGGTGTACGACTCAAATTTTATGCAGCACAGTACAATAGCTCATTAACAATTGAGTTAGTAGACACGAAGGAATTTATGAGAATTTTAGCTAAATCTTTCCATTGTTTTTGGGATTGACCATGTTTTGGACATCAGTGTTAATAGAATTAATGTCTATTCTAATTTTAACACTGTTATTTTAAATGTTAATCTGTTCATTGTGTTCACAAATGTCTTTCTGTTAATGTATTTTACTACTTAATATTAACATTGTAATTAAGTACAAATTAGTTACAAGTAAAGTTAATAATGTTGTGTCTTAACCTTAAGAAAAGTAATAAAGGCTGAGGATGCTCGGAAGTTGAGCGAAACATGTCCGTGTTAATGTAATATTGTAGTGAAATGATTTTCTAGCGACAAAAAACAATTATATATTGAATAGGTGGAAAACAAATAAAAATTGTATGCAAAAAATCGAAGTCGTCGAGACGTGCAATATCCCACTGTATACCTGGCTGACGGTTTATTCCACTAGTCATGACAGTGTCGAGAATCGTAAGGATTTAGGTGGGCAGGAGTAGTCATCCTTGTTTCACACCAGTGTCCACTTAAATCGGTTCTGTCAGATAACCTTGGTGTTCATCCTAGCATGTGTAGTTGTCATACATGCTCCGAATCAAGCAGATAAATGTTGGGAATGCTAAAAGTCTTCAAGGCTCGCCACATCTTATACCTAGTGGCTGTCAAATGCATTCTCAAAATCAATGAACAACGTATAGAGGTGTAACTGGTATTCCGTTGATTGTTCTGCAATTATTTGTAGTGTGTTGATCTGGTCAGCACACAAATTGCTCTCTCAGAAGCCTGCCTCTTCTTTCTGCAGGTTCTCTGTCCACATAAGCTTTAATCTGATCCAGGATGATATATAAAAGTATCATACTAGGCACTGAAAGCAGTGTAATGCCATGCCAGTTCTCACAGACAGATAAGTCAACTCTCTTTGGAAGCTTTATTAACAGGCCGTTATTCCATTCCTTAAAGGAGCTCCTCATTTTCCCAAGTGACTGTGAACTGTGGAAGCAGCATATATGCAGTTATACAGGAGTTTGCTTTAAGAACTTCAGGGATTACAATTGTCCTGTCCTGCAGCCTTGCCATTTTTCAGATGTTTGATGGCTTTGATTACCTCCTGCTTGGTTGGCGAGTCTGTACAGATCCCTCGATCCTCTGAAATCTCTTCCTGTTCCTCGACCTTCTCAGTTTCATCAGTGACCCTGTTCAAGTTGTTAGGAGTGTTTTTTTCATTTCTTCATCTGCTCTTCTTGAGAAGAAAGAAGGTTGCCGACCTTGTTCTTAATTGGCTTACTGCTGTTGAATTTCTTTTTAGCGAGTTGTCTTGTAATATTACAAAGGGTTCTAGTATCCCATACTTCCGCTGCAAGTTCAGCTTCTGTGGCTAGGTTTTTCATGAAGATCCTTTCATCTCTACACAACTATGTTTAATGTTCAGTGGATTGCAGTCTCCTAAATGTAATCTGAGGTAAAAGTGATAAGATTCCCCTTCTTAATTTTACTTAAAATTTTGTACCTTTCCTGAACTTATACCCTATTAAAAATAACGAAGGGAATATAGTTCAAGTTTTTTTGTATTGCGTTGATGTGGATCTGATGAAAAAATGAGTTCAAGAGCTATCCATGATTTTTACAATCTAACTTGCTTATTGTCTCTTGATTAAATGCTGACAGACTGGCACTAAGCAGGTTTGCTATGTAATTCGGGTCACGTAGCTCTGAACTTGCATTCTGGAGATCGGTGGGGGGTAAATACACACCCCACCATCGGCAGCTCAGAGGATGGTTCCTTGTTTTTCCATTTTCTCACCAGACAAATGCTGGGGTTGTACCTAGATTAAGGCCATGGCTGTTACCTTCCCATTCCTAGCCCTTTCCTCTCATCCTTGCATTGCCCAGAAACTTTGTTAGTATGAAGTTAAACAACTAGCAAAAAGAAAAACAATCTTATTACATATGAAATGCACATTGTGGTTAAAAGTACTACAGGTCATCATACAAAGTCTTTCTCTGTAAGGTGGTGGAAAAGGAATTCATTACTTAAGATGTTTGTCTTACTCAATGGATAAGACTGCTGCTAATTGATAATTCATTAACAAAGGACAAATCTATGTCTTTGATCTTTCAAAAATTATGTTTTTTATATTTTTGACATACAAATGTGTACAATGTGTGGAAATTAAGATTAGTTTCCCCTGTAAAAAATTATTTTGCTGTCCCATTTACAGTGTCCTCTTCCCATCTTTTCAGAATTTTACACTGAAGAATGACGAGTCATCTAGAGCAACAGCTTTCAGACTTGCAGCTAAATCCTGATGTTCATAACAAGAAGGTTGCTCCTGCAGTTCCTCCAAAACCTAAAAAGCCTAAACCACAAGTAAGTGACATCATTTCTGGGGAATTATTCTGCAATTGAATCATTCATCATACCTGCTGGGGAAAATAGAGAAAAATTTAGAATTTGTATTACCCTGGTCTCCCTGTTTCAGTTGACCAAGGTACTTTGCATGTCTTACATGGACTGTAGTGACCACTGGCATATCATAACTTGTCACTTGACTACTTCCATCATCAGGCTACAGTATATGAACATTCTAATTCTTGAATAATTATTTTTATAGTAATGATAAGTTTGAACCAAATTCAAACTGAGGTAACATGTGGTAACAGGGAATTATCATATCCAGTCTAAATTTTAGGCTTCCGTGAAAGATCGTAATTGAATCTCACCTAGTACAAATTCTTGAATATCATAAATTAACATTTATATTCCTTGTGAAACATCGGACTTCATTATGGTAGAGAGGCTTGTGTGTCTGTCCATCAGATACTGTAGCCATACCAGTTGTGTATCTGTGGCGAGGCTAGACTAGACCAATTCCTTTTGAATAATTTCTAGAGAAACGTGTGTAGGGTTAAAATGGCCTTGGAACATTGTCCAGCAATACTGTTTTGATACTGCTGCATAGCTGAGAAAGATTTCCTCTGAGTATGGAAATAGTGTAAGACTATAAATTTGATGGCAAGTATCTTAGGAGACTGCAAGTCAAGACCAGAGTGTCTCAAATTTGGTTATCGAACTCTAACATGCAGATGGCAGTGACTTGATAACTATTTTGAATGTAGTCAACAAAGCTTGTACTAGTATAGGCTTAGAAAACATTTAAAAAGAAACAAGTTCTTAAATCAGAAAAATGGAAAAATGAGCGCAAGAGCTATCCATGGTACTGATGACAATAATATGAAAACAACAATAACGGTAATAGTATTAATAAAAGTAATCACACGTAAAAAAAAAATCTATATAATACACATTGTACGCAGAGTACATTAAAAATATATGAATAATGAGTACTATAACTCCTGCTTGAGAGAAAGTTTTAAAACTGTGTAAGTTTCTGAAGTATACAGAGATATCACCTTCAGTTGAGAGGTGAAGAGAAGGATTAGTAAGCAGAATAAGAAGATCTGTGAACATAAGAGGTAAAGAATGTAGAGGAGGTACGAGGTGGTGTTTTCAGGCCAAAATTTAATGATTCATGCATGTTTACCTAGTATTTCGACACAGGTATGTTTAAAAGCTGAGCTGCTGGACATGCTTCTGATGTCCACTGGTAAGAGATTCCATTGTCGGGCTGCAGTAACAGTGAATGATTTTGTGTAGATTGTTGTTCTGTGTACAGGAAGGGATAAACACGTGGTGCTGCAGGATCGGGTATTTTTGTTATGGTTTGTGGAGAGGAGTTTGATGCAATCACGGAGATAGGCTGGTTGAGAAGTCTTTAGAAAATTATGCAAAAGGCACAGTGTGAAGTGTGCATTGTTCTTGTAGGCGAAGCCACCCGAGCCGTGTGTACGAAGGTGTGACGTAGTCAGCATAACAAAGTCCACAGATAAATCTTACACAAGCATTCTGAGCACACTGTAATTTCCTTCCCCATTCTACTCCAAGGTTGTTGTGAACTGTATCGCAGTAATCTAAATTAGGTAATGCGAGTGATTCAACAAGAATTTTCTTTAGTTTAAAAGGGACAGTGAATGTGAATTTGCTGAGACAGTGTAGCATTCCATATAATTTTCTGCACACAGATGTAGTTTGGGCAGACCAGGACAGACTGTCAGATATTATAGCAATATTCCTTGCGTTTTGACTATACTGTATGGGAGTACCACTTATAGACAACTGCGGTAATGCTGTTCGATTGAGTTTGCAAAGTAATTAGGGTAACCAATAATTATTGCCTGGGATATTGATGGGTTTAATTTTAATCCGTGATTTTTGGCCCATACATCTATGGTCGTCAAGTCTTCATTCAGGTGAAGTGTTTCCGAGTGTAGGTTTTTGGGTTTACTGTGTACATATATCTGCAAGTCATCTGCATATAAGTGGTATTTACAGTGTTTTAATCCAGAAGCGATGCCATTTGTATACAAATTAATTATTACAGTGTGGGATAAAGCTTCGCCTACTCTGATTCTCTGAGATCTGTTTTCTAGAAATATAGCAACCCATTCAGTCACTCCTTTGTCTAGTCCAGTTGCACTCATTTTTGCTAGTAGTCTCCCATGATCCTCCCTATCAAATGTCTTAGGTAGGTAAATCGCAATACAGTTGATTTGACCTCCTTAATCCAGGATATCTGTTATATCTTGCTGGAATCCTACAAGTTGAGCTTCAGTGGAATAACCTTTCCTAAACCTGAACTGCCTTCTATCAAACCTGTTATTAATTTTGCAAACAACATATCTAATGTAATCAGAAAAGAACACTTTCCCAAAGTTTACATGCAATGCATATCAGACTGACTGGCCTGTAATTTTAGCTTTATGTTTTATCACCCTTTCCTTTATACGCAGGGGCTACTACAGCAACTCTCCATTCATTTGGTATAGCTCCTTCAATAATTGAAATTAATTAATAGGGGTCCTCCTATTCAATACACAAACATTTATTAATGTGAATCAATCACATGTCGTTCACATGAGGTACTAGTTTCGGCACTAAACTTGTGCCATCATCAACCACCGAGTCAAATCTGGCAAACACAATAACTAGAAACAACTTTAAAACACACTGTAACACCTACATAGATTAATATTAAATAAAATATGGTACATGATAATATTGCACTTCATTATAAAATCCTATGACTCCGTTGTTTTGTACACATGGTGGTTTGTCCAGCTTGTATATGTCTTTAGCTCTTTGATCTTGTTGAAATTACGCTGCAGAGTTTAAAGTCACTTGAAGTTAACACTTTGTTTGATCTGTGGTTTGGTTCCGAAAATAAACATGCATATGATGAACTTGTTTAGACCCAAATAATTAATTCTCACTTGTATGGGGTTTTTGGAACCTGAAGAAGAAACTAAAAGCCGAATTAGACAAAAGATAGAAAGGAAAGACTAAAAGAAGAATGAAAGACTGAAAAGAAAAATCTATAAATGATGAGAAACGACTAGAAATGAACTCACCTTGAGCAGCCTATTTTGATCGGCGGACGGAGCTGGACTGATAGATGGAATCATGAGGTTAAGGGCCAAGGCGGAGGGCAGGAGAGGGGAGAGGTAGAGGCTGAGCAACTGGCAGAGAGCTAAGGTGGAGCGAAGGGATGTGGTAGTGGGGGTAACTGATGAGGATATATATTACGTATGGTTTTAAATATAGAGTTGTTAATAGGCGGTCTAATATTTTTTTAACCATTTAATTAAGAGATCAAAAAAGAATATTAGATTTCTCGGAAATTTCATTTAAATTATAGTTAGGGTTGAAATATTGCTTCCAATGAATGAAACAATTCATAATTGGCCCTTTGTTTGCCATTTGAAGTATCTCGAGGTCATGTTCTATGTCAGTGAACTTATGATTAGCATCGTGAATGTGTTGGCCTATAGCAGAAAACTTGTTATATCTTATTGTGTTGATGTGCTCTGAATATCTGGTAGTGAAGTTGCGTCCTGTTTGTCCTACGTAAGAGGCGCTGCAGTCATTACCCTTGAATCTATAGATTCCGGATTTAGAAAATCTGTTAGAGGTATTGACAGATGCTGAATTGTGTATAATTTCTGAAGTCCTGTTATGAGTTCTGAAGAAAACGTTTACATTATGTTTTCGAAAGAGATTGGTGATTTGATGGACATCGTCATTGAATGTAAAAGTAGATGTAATGGTAGTTTTAGGTTTTTCTTTTGTGAGAGTAGTCTTAGGCCAGTGTCTGAATTTATTGATTATCTGTTCTATGAATGATCTGTTGTAACTGTTAAATTTGGCGATTTCCCTTATAGTGTTGAGTTCGTTATTGAGGTCTTTCTTAGTCATAGGTATCGTGAAACTGAGCTCGATAGCTGCAGTCGCTTAAGTGCGGCCAGTATCCAGTATTTGGGAGATAGTAGGTTCGAACCCCACTGTCAGCAGCCCTGAAAATGGTTTTCCGTGGTTTCCCATTTTCACACCAGGCAAATGCTGGGGCTGTACCTTAAGGCCACGGCCGCTTCCTTCCCACTCCTAGCCCTTCCCTGTCCCATCGTCACCATAAGACCTATCTGTGTCAGTGCAACGTAAAGCAACTAGCAGGTATCATGAATGCACGATGAACCATGCTATTGTACGCTGCACTTTTGTGTGTTTGGGGGTGTATGGAATCTTGGCGAATAGTATTGGCAGTTTGTGTCGGTTTTCTGAAGATTCTATATGAAAGAGCAAAAGGGTTTCTGAGAATAGTTAAATCCAGAAAATTAATTACTTTATTTTCGGACTCAAGCGTAAATTCGATGTGGGAGTTCTTGCAGGGTAGAGGTCGCATTCTTGATTTCTTCATTCATTATAACAAATATGTCATCAACATACCTGGCCCAAATGAGGCTGTTTGGAAAAGTGTTGTTATTTATTTTTGTATATTCTAGAAAGTCTAAGTAAATGTCCGCTAGAATTCCCAATGCGGGTGATCCCGCCAGTCCATTTTGTTGATAAATGGTTTCATAAAACTTAAATAAATTATTGTTGATGACCAGTTTCAGAAGAGAAAAAAAATCCTGTATTTCTAATTTGCTGAGAGAACTCTGTTTAAGTTTTTTTCAATAATGGAGGAGAGTTTGGTTATGGGTATGCTTGGATACATATTCACTATGTCGAAAGCATGAAGGGTACTTAATTTTTTCAATTAGTTTGGTGGTGTTTTTGATGGATTTTTTAGAGAGAAATTGATAGTTCTTAGTTAAAAAAGTACCAAGCTCGATAGCTGCAGTCGCTTAAGTGCGGCCAGTATCCAGTAATCGGGAAATAGTGGGTTCGAGCCCCACTGTCGGCAGCCCTGAAGATGGTTTTCCGTGGTTTCCCATTTTCACACCAGGCAAATGCCGGGGCTGTACCTTAATTAAGGCCACGGCCGCTTCCTTCCACTTCCTAGGCCTCTTCTCTCCCATCGTCGCCATAAGACCTATCTGTGTCGGTGCGACGTAAAGCAAAAAAAAAAAAAAAAGTTGAATAAATTGAGAAACTTCATATAGAGGGCTGGGTTTGTAGTTAATAATGGGCCGAATAGGAGGGAGGGCTTTAACTGTGGGTAAGCCTGGGTTCATATTTAATAGTTTATAGAGTTTTCTTGATCCGTAAAAAGGAAAGGATACATTCTTTAATGTTTGTTTTAATTGTCACTGTATTTTCTGGGTAGGATCTTTATTGATTATTGTAAACATGCTATTGTTAAAGAATTCTTTGGTTGTTGATACGTAATTAGATTTGTCCATGATAACTGTAGTATTTCCTTTATCCACTTTTGTGATAATTAGATAATATTTAATTTTCTTTTTGAGTTCTGCAATTTGTTTATGTTCAGAGGTAAAACTATTGACATTAGAATTGTTGGGGGGGGGGGTCTTTTATTTACGTTATTAGAATTGAACGTATCTAATTTTCTTTTTATTTCAAATCTAATTTAATCTTTATCTTTTAGCGGCATTTTATTGATTGTAGCTTCAGACTCAATAATCAAGTTAGTGGCAGTGTTTATTTTATTCATATTGGGCCAATTCTGCTTTGGGCCTTTCGCTACGATGGTGGTTTCTTCCTTGGTTAAAATTACGTTCGGAAGATTGACTACCGGAGGTTGGAAATTCTCAATTAAGTTTCTTTGTAAACTGGTCTCTTTGGGCTGATTTTTTAATGCAGTTCTTTTCATTTTTAATGCTGCTAATTTCTTCTGTAAAGAAACCTGTTTTTGTGAGAGTATGTCAAAAAGTTTATTATTAATCTGATTTAGAAATAAATTCCATTGAATGCTAGGAAGCAGATTGGCTGCTTCAAGGTCAGTCTCATAAAGTTTATTATTTAAAAACGATTTTTTCTTATATAAAAAAAACAAAGTTCATTTTCAACCAAATTTTGTTCGTTTTTGTTGTGTTTGGACGGAATGCGGTGCGGAACAATGTTTTTTGATGGTTCCTTTCAGAAAGTTAGGTGTCAAATTCTGAATAATGCATTGTTTCAAGAAGCTGATATCTTTGCCTAATTTGGCGACTTTAATTTTTAAACCCATATATTGATAGGCTTTTCTCTTTGGCTGGTAGGCCGTTTCATTGATATTTAGAAATTTCATAACCCGTATTGAAGTGGGGTTACAATAATTGAAATTAATTACTAGGGGTCCTCTTATTCAATACACAAACATTTATTAATGTGAATCAATCACATGTTGTTCACATGAGGTACTAGTTTCGACTCTAAACTTGTGCCATCATCAGCCACAGAGTCAAATCTGGCAAACGCAACAACTGGAAACAACTTTCCAGTACTTAACACTATGGCTTACAAAACTATAGGTTGAGCTTACTGCTAGCTTAACGTTACAAGTTATAATAAAGTGAGGTTAAAACATAATTACCCAGCAGCAGCAGCAGCAGCAACAACAACAACAACAACAACAATAACAAGAGTACAACAAGCAATTCCATGGAAAGCAAATGTTACAAGAAATACTACTAGTTTAATTTTCTAAGTCCAGCATCATATACAAATTCACACACAACTTTAGTACTGTATTTCCAATACTTAACACTACGGCTTATAATACTATAGGTTGAGCTTACAACTAGCTTAACACTACAATGTTAATAAAGTAATGTTAAAAACATAATTACCCTACAAGAACAACAACAGTACAACAAGCAAATCCCTGGAAAGAAAATATTACAAGAAATACTACTATTTTAAGTTTAAAATTCTAAATCCATCATCATCATATACAAATTCACACAAAACTGAAGTATTTCCCAGTGTTTAACACTACAGCTTACAATACTATAGGTTTAACTTACTACTAGCTTAACATTACAAGTGATAATAAAGTTAAAAACATTGGTAATTACCCAACAACAACTACAACAACATGAGTACAACAAGCAATTCCCTGGAAAGAGAATACCACAAGAAAAAATCCTAGTTGTACAATCTAAACCAACCAGAAAATCACCAATTCAGTGTCCGTAATTTACAACTTTTACTTTTCACTTTACACAAGCACTAGTGGCTTTCTTAAATGACTTGATACTGGAAGGGAATCTAACAAAGACTGCTGCAGGTAATATATTCCAATTCCTTATGGTCCTGTTAACAAAAGAAATTTTGTCCTCGTCCGTATGCTGGTTTCTAGCCCTGATTTTATGCTTATGATCATTTCTCGATAAGTATGAGGGAGGTTCCAACCTATTCCTAATACTACTGCAGGCAGCCCTTCATGTAAAGCTCTTACAAAGACCACATAGGCGAGCTCTAGTTATTCTAGATTCAATTATTTCCCAATTAATGGAATTTCTCCTATTCTCGGTTACAAAACTCATCGCTCTTCTTTAAACTTTTTCTAGGGAATTTATTAAACGGCTGGGCTGAGTGGCTCAGACGGTTAAGGCGCTGGTCTTCTAACCCCAACTTGGCAGGTTCGATCCTGGCTCAGTCCGGTGGTATTTGAAGGTGCTCAAATACGACACCCCCGTGTCGGTAGATTTACTGGCACGCAAAAGAACTCCTGCGGGACTAAATTCCGGCACCTCGGCGTCTCCGAAGACCTTAAAAAGTAGTTAGTGGGACGTAAAGCAAATAACATTATTATTATTATTATTATTATTATTATTATTATTATTATTATTATTATTATTATTATTATTATTATTATTTATTAAACGCACTCTGTACGGATCCCAGCACACAGATCCATATTCAAGAATCGGTCTTACCAAGCATTTATAAGCTTTACTTTTGGCATCAGAATTAGCTTTCTTGAGATTCCGCATAATAAAATGTAATGATTTCCAGGATTTCTTAATTACATTTTCCACTTGCTTTGACCAGTTAGTCTTTTGTAATAGTAACACCTAAGTACTTACAGCTATCAACTTCCACATCACTTTCTCCTCCAATTTCATAGTCCCTCTTTCCTGTCATTTTCTTTTCACTGAAACACAATTTCTTGCTTTTTCTGCTGTGGATTTTCATTCTATTTTCACATGCCCATTTTTCAATCGTATCTAAATCCTGCTGAAACAATAGTTCATCCTCCTTTGTCTTTATCTCCTGAAATATGACACATCATTGGCAAAGAGGAGCACTTCCAATTTTATCGAATCAGGCGTATCATTCATCAAAAGTATGAAAAGAATTGGCCCAGTAACGCTACCCTGCGTCACACCAGACGTAACACTTGTTGGAGAAGATAGCGTTTCTCCCACACGCATCCTCTGAGTTCTTCCATTGAGGAGTTCTCGTATCCATTTCACAACTCTGATGTCAATACCCGTACGTGCTAATTTGTTAAAAAGGATGTCATGTGGCACAAGATCGAATGCCTTAGCAAAATCAATTATTATTTTTGAGCTTATCCGATATTTCTTTACATACGGAACAGAGCTGACTTTTGCGGGAAAACCCTTCCCTAAAACCATGCTGTCCCTTAAATATCATTCCAGAAGAGTCCCATTTTAACCTCAAATCTACTATTAATTGCTCCATTTGTTTGCATACGATTGACGTCAAACTTACCGGTCTGTGGTTATTCAAGTCGCTCTTGTCACTTCCTTTGTGAATAGGAACTACAATGGCCGATTTCAAATCTTCTGGAACCTTCGTATTGTTCAGTGATATATTAAAGATTCTTATTAAATATGGTAGGATCGCTTCACCCCCGAATTTAAGTGTCTCTCCGGAAATAGAATCTGGTCCACAAGATTTACTTCTTCTGAGTTTAGAAAGACCTTTACGCAATAATGAAGCTTTAATTTGGAAATAATTTAGTTTTGGGAAAATTGTCCCTGAATAACAGCCGCCAGATTAAAAACCTTTCCCTAGTGCTTATTTAATGCTTCTGCTTTATCTATATCTGTTGTCGCCAATAAATTGCCTCCTATAAAAAGAGAAGGAACTGACTTGTTCTCTCCCTTCAATCTTCGTATATATTTTAAAAAAGGGTTCCGGGAATTCTAATTTTCATTTAGGATATTGTCAAGATATTTCTCTTCAGCCATTTTCTTTTCTGTTAGCTAAAGCTTCATCAAACGTCTGTACTCTGCTTTGCATGCATCGTTATTATTTCTTCTGTTGAACACTCTCCTAGTCTTGCGTTTAAGCTTCCTAATAGTCGCGGTGTAGTACGGCGGATCTGAATTTTCCCTAATTACTGTATCCTTTTGCGAACAAATTTATTCAGTCCAGTATTTAAAATGGTTTGAAGTTCTTCCAAATGTCGTCCATCACCTTGCTCTCCTTTAACCAATTCGTATAGCACAACCTCAGATAGTTTTGAAAACCTACGGAGTCTCCCCTCGCATAGCACCAAATAGTCTTAGAAATTCCCACATGCCTCGTATTACAACTTTCCCAAGAGAGATCGAGTACTTTTGCACTGTGGTCACTAATCCCCTGAATTACGTCACAAGATATAACTATGTCATCTGGTCTGACTAGAAAAATATGAGTGTGCTCGTTTACGTGTGTTCTTTGTAATGACTTCAGAAAAGCCATTACTCCACACTAATAAGTTAAGAGCTTTCTGTGATAGGCCCCCTGTAGTTGAGCCAGCCCAGTTTACTGATGGTAAATTTAGATTCCCTGCAATTTTAGTTCTTTTCTCATAGGTTATATTTGCACATGTCAGTTCTGAAAGATGAGTGATTGTGTTTAAACCTGATTTCAGCGGGCGGTAAGCTCCAATAATGACTATATTTTGTTTGTTGGATGCATCACCCCAGTTATTTTTCAGTCATCGAGAACACATTCTAACGTACTGCTTAGCTCTAACCTAACACAAATTAAAATTCCCCCTCCTTTAGACCCTCTATCCCGTCTAAACGTTAGAAATGTTGACCTTAATATTTCTGAATTACATATATTATCCGATAACCAACTTTCCATTCCCACAATTATACCAGGGTCACTAGCATCAACTAAGTTTTCGAATTTTGTGATTTTATTACCAATACTTCCGCAGTTTACCTGCAACAATCTAAGAAACTTACCCGATCTGGTATCACTGCCTCTCACAGTGTCCTGTTGATGGCCTCGATGTCGTCGTAGCTGCATCAAATCTGTTCCCGTTGTGGATCTTCATTCGGCTGCCCGTTCTGCGCCATCATCCATTTGGATAGAAAAGGACTCGGTAACCCTCGAAAAGAGTTGACCTAGTCTCACCACTCCTCGCTGGTTCAGATGAAGTCCATCCCTGCTGAAGTCCCTGTCGTCAATCCAACTATTGCTGTCTACAAATAGTGATCACAATATTAATAATTAAATTAATGTTGTATGGTCCAAGCTGCTTAAGATATAAGATTTTCAGAAAACCCACCCAAACAGTCACTACAATCCGTCAAGATTCTTCACACCCCCAAATTCACAAACGAGCAGCGTACAACAGCATGGTGTACTGAGCCTTCAATGTTCCAATGTCTAAAAGAGACCTCAAAAATGAGTTGAACACCATTTGTAATATAGTTAAATCTAATGGATACAACAGTTTCTTTATTGAAAAAATAATCAAGAAATATAAATATCGCCCCTCTATCACTTTGAGAAAAGGTAACCAAAACAACTCCTCCCTTTCTATCTGTATGTTCAACGAACAAATTTACAAAGTTACCAACATCTTTAAAAAGCACGATGTAAAAGTAGTTTCCAAAACCAACAATAGGAATGCACAAGTCTTATATAATGGCACTCCTATAAACAAGTTCAAAAGTTTTTCAAAATGAGGAGTATACAGGATTATTTGCAACAGTTGTTACTCTTCTTACGTTGGAGAGACCGGGAGGAATTTTAATATAAGGTACTTGGAACACGTCAATGCCCTGAAGTATAATAAATTTTCAGCTGTAGGACAGCATATGCATGACTATAATCACAAATTCACAGACATAAAACAAGATATGGAAATTCTCAAAATCTTCAACAAAGGACCCCTCCTTAACATTACTGAAAGCTTTTTCATACATATAGAACAATATTTTAACCCAAATCATAATCTTATTGACAACTTTTATTATAATTTGGGTCCGCCTTATTCAGTACATAAAAATTGTTGCGTAGATGTAATTACAACATACATTTAAATCGGAACTAGTTTCGATGCCCCAGTGCGTCGTCATCAGCTGATAGAAGTTTGTAGAAAAATTGACAATCATATAAGTTTATCAACGTCAAATTGATTACAGTTTAAAACCATATTAACAACATGAAACTGTGTTAAAAATATACTATCCTCTTTGCTGCCTCAGCCAGTTCTACCTTCTTTCTTCCATAAGCCCCATTAATATTGGTAGCTCCCCATCGAATTCCATTTCGTTCGCCAAGTTGGTTCCAAGGAGTCCCTCGCCTGTCAAATGGGAGTGGGACTCCATTACTCCCATAGGTCCGAGGCTTGCTTAAAATGTTTTGAGCTCGGTAAATTCATGAAGCAGGATGCTACCCTACTTACACATAGTCCAAGTGAGGATCTCTCCTCTAACGGGTTATGGACCACCGGTGGATTGTATAGTCCTAGCCGCCTGAGCACAAGGAGGGCCATGACTCAGAATATGTCAGAGATGCCCACTCCCATTCCATAGCAACTGGTATCCCGACTCTCAGGACCACTTACTAGGCCACTCACCCGTTGCCCATGGTTCACGAACTAGGACGTGACTACAGTAACCCACAAACATGTACCATCAAAAGGTGTGTTGTGTTGTGGACACTTGATTTTAATCACAACACTGCTTGCTGTGCTTCATTGCGCTTCGCATGGACAGCGACCTTTTGAGGTGAGTCACGTAAAAACAATTACGTTATAAGATACGATTTCATATCTTGTCTCTTCGGTGAAGTGATAGTTTATTACATTCTTGTTATTACAGGACCGCATTGAACTGGGAATGTTGTTCTTGATAACATCTCAAAGGACTTATTGCTGGTTTCCACCTCATTAGGATTGCTCCATTAAAGGGACGCTGTAGTTTTTATTGAATTATTTCTACTACGATACTACGTCAAGTTTTAAGAAGTGCGATAAATTAAGCACTTAGTGCTTCAAGACTATTCTATTTTTAAATTGTTGTTCTTTTAAATCCACTTTATATCATAAGTGAGCAAACCGATTTGCATATGTTTTTATAAGTTTATGGCATAAGACTCGCAAGTCTTGGACTTGTAGAAAATATTAACTTAGAGTCAGTATATTTTTAACACAGTTTCATGTTGTTAATATGGTTTTAAACTGTAATCAATTTGACGTTGACAATCTTATATGATTGTCAATTTTTCTACAAACTTCTATCAGCTGATGATGACGCATTGGGGCATCAAAACTAGTTCTGATTTAAATATATGTTGTAATTACATCTACGCAACAAATTTTATGTATTGAATAAGGTGGACCCAAATTATAATAAAAGTTGTAATCTTCGTTCAGTATGGACAAACAATGAAGTTTATTAATTTAACATAATCTTAATTACGTTTTAGAAAAGCCAAATATCCTATTTGACCTTCTAATTCCCATTTTTAGAAATGTCAAACCAGTAAGTCATAATTCAGTTTTTCATAATATTCACAGCACCTTTCCTCAGCAGCCATCTCTTTTCCCACATCCTTCGGCCCTGCCTTAATTCCCCCCTTTTCCCCTCCACCCCTCTCCTTTCCCCTACCTCTCCTCTTGCCCCACTCCCTCGCCCTTTGCCCAGCCTCTCTCTCCTTGCCCCACCTCTCTCTCCTTACCCCACCCCTTCTTTTTCCTTTGAATCTTACAACCGTTAGTATAGGCACACAATAATACACCACGCACCACATGCCGTAACGAGAGGTAAGTCTCATATAAGCTATGCCTTTTGACTAACACGCTCTCTCTTTCCTTCTATTCATTAATTTTATCTAATTTTATCTATCATTTATTCAGGTTAACTTCATGGACACCGCAATGAATTGCGAATTTATACCAGCCACAATTTAAGAATATGTCAGTTTTAACCATATCTTCATGTATCATAAAAGAGAAAGGATTCACCTAATTAATACAAGTTTATTGCAAGTTCTTACATTACAGTACCGGTTTTGACTCTTTTTATAAAGTCATCTTCAGCTGTACATTACCTTTACATTAGTCAAAATTGGTATTGTGCCTTGCTAAGTAAAATGAGGGATGTAACAAGGGTTAAAATTAGGCACATTTCAAAAGCCGGCTGTGTATATATGTAATATTAAGTGTGTCTGAGGGCCTAAAATCGTGTTGATCAACTTATTTTAAAAGATATAGATACGTAAACACATTAAAATATTCACAGTACATATTAAAATTACACATTAAAATGCACATTTCATGCTAAAGTCCAGTGTGATGAATAGGAACACATTCTTGAAATGAATTTGACATCTTGCGTTTGTTTGTTTACTTAATTATCCAACATAAGAGGAAATGTCTGTGCTTGTGTTCGTATGGAGTGCTTCTATAATATTCTACTCTATATTAGGTTCATCCACTTGTATGATTACAATCTTCAGTTGTCAATAATAAAAGCGTGTATGTTCAAATAATACAATAAACTTGTATTGATTAGGTGGATCCTTTCTCTTCTATGATATGATAACTATCAATACGGAAAAATGAAAGTAATAAATCAAGATATCTTCATGTGCCGTCCTGAGAATGTCTAACAGCATTTCAGCATGTTTTTAACAAGCACTACGGAAACATTTCATTTCATTTACGTTGGTCGATGTGGAAACACCATCTAGCAGTTCTGCATCAGCTGGTGGTTACTTACAGTGGCATCCAGTGGCTTGCATACTGCTAACACCACTCAAGTAGAATCAACATTTACCAGTTCCCATTTTGCAATTGAAATTATAATGATTAGCAGTGATGGAACTAACAATTCTATGAATATTAATACAAGAAAGAGTCTGGTTGATGAGCATACTCCAGATGCTAAGAATTTAGAGCCTAATTTATTTTTCAGATTTTACACTTAATTCACTCCAGATTTTAATTTTAATTGTGTGTTTGTACATTAGTTTTCATGTCAGTTGTGTGTTTTTACATTTGCTTAGTTATTAGATGTCTTACATTAAGGTTGAAGATGGCCAGCTAAGGCCGAAACTAGTCCCTAGTTTAGTAATGTAATTCAATAATATTGCATAATATAGTATTGAAATAGGTGGACCATACGACATTAATTTAATAATTATTATTGTGATCACAATTCAATACGGATCAAAACCATGAAGTTTATATCCTATGATTACAAATAGTGATCCGGAACTTTCGGCAACCCACTGAAGCTCTTCGTCCAATCGGCTGATCTTCTTCCATGATACATCTATCTGGTCTCCTTAGTATACCACTAATTACAACACTTGCCTTCGGGAACTTTTTCTTAGTTGAGTTCACTAGATCATAAATGTTCCCCATTATATATTCAGTCTGTTGCCTTTTTAAGTTGTTACTTCCTCATTCCCGCCGCATTCGTCCTCTATTTTCCTGTTCATCTGTTCCGCTTGTATTCCTGGCATGCACATCACTTTCCCTGACCTATTTTCCTGTCCTATATGCTGTACGATAGAATCGCCTATCACTTCACAATTTACAGGTTTCATATTCTCCACAGATGAATGAATGCCTACATTTCACATATACACTTCCTGTGACTTCTTTTGTAACTCTGTAAACATGAGATTCGCTTCATTTAATTCCCGTTGTATTTCTTCAATTCTTGCTCTGTCACTAGTCACATTCCCATTCATGAAACACTTGCTACATGCCATACTTTCCTTATCACTGTCCAGGGCCTGTAGCTTACCACAGTTGAAATGAAACCACATTCCACACGTATCACACTTGGCACCAGATCTTAAGTTCCTCTTACACCCCATACACTTCACGTTCACTACTTCTGAAGCTGGTTGAAAGGAGAGAAAGGAGACTAGCTGCTCGACTAAGCTGTACGTTCAGAGCTGTCAGTGGAAGGATGGCATGTAATGACATTAGTAGACAAATAACTGTGAGTGGTATTTTAAAAGTAGGAAAGATTGCAATATGAAAAGTTGGAATTCAAGAGGACAAACTGGGGCAAGTATTTGTTCATAGGAAGAGGAGTTAGGGATTGGAATAATTTACCAAGGGAGATGTTCGATAAATTTCCAAATTCCTTGAAGGTATTTAAGAAAAGACTATGTAAACAACAGATAGGAAATCTACTAAATGCAGATAAGTAGTAATTGTGATTGCTAGAACACTCATAATTTCCATGATAGAGGCATTTATCACCTTTTAATCACTTCACTGTCAGCTGCCAGACTGCATTCAAGATCAGTCTCCCATGTGTCGTGTTCAGCCTTCACCTTGTATAAGACACTCACGCACTGAAAATAGGCAATTTATTATTTTTGTTAATTCACATTTTTCAGTTCAGATTTATAGGAATATCTATCAAGACTTGTAATATCGAGACTCTTTTGTATTTCTCACGTCAAAATTTTGTTTTTATTGTAGTAAAAATAATGGACAAAGAAAGGAGGCCTTTTGATTCTTTTTGATTCAAAATGCCAGTGAAATTTCTGCATTTATTTGCCTATAGAATGCATTTTTTTTAAAGCAAATTTTGAACCGTTATGATCTCTTGTATTTGGGTTGTCTGTCAGTAGGCTGGTTTCATGGAGATCTTCATACCATCTTATTGTCTTCACTTCTATGACCACTGCATTCTACACCTGTTCTGTTGCCTGTGTCAAATGGGAAGTGAGAGGCTACTCAGAATTGTCTAACAAAGTGGCTGTATGTTGTTGCGTTACTCCACTCACTCAATGCGCTGCGCTCTGTAGATAATTTCACTCTATTAAATATCGCTTACACCAGACCAAAATATTTTTGCTTCATAAAAGTGACAGCAACTGAAACAGCTTCCCATTTGACATACTATAATTTGTTTGTAATATTCTTCCTCCATTCTTTCTTGCTACACTGCCCTTTAAGATCAACTAAACAAGTCCTGAGTGTCTCAAGATGATGTCCAATTGATTAGTCTCATCTTTGGGTTGTACTCTTGCCTGTAAAATGTAACATATTTCTTGTGGGAACATTTCTCATGATTTCTGTGGTAGGCTACAGCTGTAAGCAGTATGTTGCATTGAAGAGATTGTGATATTTTTATGTTTATAGGTTCCAAAGAGTTATTCATTGAAGACGCCATGTGAGCCATCTTACAGTACATTACTCCAGAGCCTGAGTGGTGGTCAGGTTTCTGATGACAAGAATCAGTTATACACCAATACAGGTAATATTTAAAAATGTTCAATTTAAATGTTTTAATTGGTAACTTCTGAAAATTTGCATACCTAGTGTTTGAAGATGTTTCAAAGAGTTACATTCATCAGTCTTGCAGACTTGCTTCATAACAATCTGGCAAGGGACCTACGAATATACTCATATTACAATGAACTTGGAATTTCGCAGAGAGAATGTACAAATGTACACTGTATAGAAATACTGTGCGTAAAATATCGGCTGCCGCTTACAGCTGTAAGGTCACGAAATACATTTAGAAACATTGGTTGAGCATGATATAGATGTTGATTCCCATAGGGAATCTGAAATATTTGTCCTGAATGAGCAAATTTATAATACCAATATAAATGGTCCGTTATTGGACATTATAAATTTTCCAGCTAGCTCATTCTTGGTTGCCAGCGTTTCGCCCTCGTGTGCTAGGGTGGGCTCATCAGTTGGTACCTAGCACACCTACCAATACGCTGGCTAGTGCATACCGTGGAGGCCACTGCGTAGGCTAACTGGAGCCACCGGCAGTGCCAATGCACTAAGAGACTTTGTCTCATCACTAAAAATTGATGCCTGCTTGGCCATCAGATGATATAGATGCCAAGCAGGCATCAATTTTTAGTGATGAGACAAAGTCTCTTAGTGCTTTGGCACTGCCGGTGGCTCCAGTTATCCTACGCAGTGGCCTCCACGGTATGCAATAGCCAGCGTATTGGTAGGTGTGCTAGGTACCAACTGATGAGCCCACCATAGCACACGAGGGAGAAACGCTGGCAACCAAGAATGAGCTAGCTGGAAAATTTATAATGTCCAATAACGGACCATTTATATTGGTATTATAAATTTGCTCATTCAGGACAAATATTTCAGATTCCCTATGGGAATCAACATCTATATCATCTGATGGCCAAGCAGGCATCAATTTTTAGTGATGAGACAAAGTCTCTTAGTGCATTGGCACTGCTGGTGGCTCCTGTTAGCCTACGCAGTGGCCTCCACGGTATGCACTAGCCAGCGGATTGGTAGGTGTGCTAGGTACCAACTGATGAGCCCACCCTAGCACACGAGGGCGAAACGCTGGCAACCAAGAATGAGCTAGCTGGAAAATTTATAATGTCCAATAACGGACCATTTATATTGGTATTATAAATTTGCTCATTCAGGACAAATATTTCAAATTCCCTATGGGAATCAACATCTATATCATCTGATGGCCAA
This sequence comes from Anabrus simplex, assembly GCF_040414725.1. Classification (NCBI taxonomy): domain Eukaryota; kingdom Metazoa; phylum Arthropoda; class Insecta; order Orthoptera; family Tettigoniidae; genus Anabrus; species Anabrus simplex. The sequence continues at coordinate 672,304,653 of NC_090266.1, read as the reverse complement.
GCAGGCATCAATTTTTAGTGATGAGACAAAGTCTCTTAGTGCATTGGCACTGCCGGTGGCTCCAGTTAGCCTACGCAGTGGCCTCCACGGTATGCACTAGCCAGCGTATTGGTAGGTGTGCTAGGTACCAACTGATGAGCCCACCCTAGCACACGAGGGCGAAAAGCTGGCAACCAAGAATGAGCTAGCTGGAAAATTTATAATGTCCAATAACGGACCATTTATATTGGTTGAGCAGCCAGTGTGTTGGTTGACAAACTGGCAGTTGCTTCATAACAGCGTGTCTTTACAAAAAAATTAACCCGAATGACTTCTATTGACTGAATGATGGAAACGCAAATGCCTCTGGCATAAAGCACAACGCATAAGCACTTTGCTGTCATACTGCTCTTGGCACAGCTGTTTATGTATTTCTAGGCAGTATTTACAGGCAATGGGAACTCCAGGGGTCACTCCTTTGGGAAGCCACTTCCAAACCATGAATGTCTGTTAATGTCCTGAAACCATGGAGAGGAAAATTGAAAACAAATGTAGAAGTGTATTTTCAGATTACTATCTCACTGAAATATCTCAAGGTGATTGTCTTCACTAGCTGCCAAAATTTCTGTTAGTTGTCAATAAAATGATTTTCACTGCTGAAAGAAAAACTTCTCTAGTGCCTGGATTTTTCCCTTGGTACAAAGAGGAATCTGAAGCAGTTCTATGATTTTGCCTGAAGGAATATCTTCAAGGGAGGCTGTACATGCTACAGGAGTTGAAGAGCAGGGCACAGTTGTTGACCGAGAATGGGAAGAAAACCTCTTATACCAGAGTTTCAGTTTATTCTTTCAAATTTTGCATGATTTAGTGGCAGTGATCATTATCAGCTTGGAACATTTGTTTCAGAACTCGCAGACTGAATATTCGTGTAGCAGGATGAACAATTTTGGTAACGGGCAATCATCCATACTAATTGGGCATTATGGTATAAGAGCACTAATGGACCCCGCTGCCATTTCCACATGGTTTTCGCCAGCAAACGATAGTCTGTTGTACTGTAATTTTGTACACAAATCCACTTAGGTTGGTGTTGTAAATTGAAGATTGAGCATAATCCAGAAATTGCGCTCTAGCTGTCTCCTCGAATTCCTTTGCTGCTCTCCCTTTCTCTTCTTCACGCATGTATGAGTGAGATGTGAATTTCTTGATTTTTCCTACTGTTAATTCTATACATTTCTTTGAAGTGATTGTTCCATGCAATAGATAAAATATCAGCAGACCACAGTCAGAAGTCCTAATCACATTTTGCTGTGTTGTTCTTGCTTCCACAAAAGAATAATATAATTTTTCATACATCAACTTGTTATGCTGGATAGGATTTGCTGACATAACTTCGACCTGTTTCTGCCACGGGTACAGTTGCCTCTGTGAGATCACAGATAGATATTTGCCGTGGACATCGCTGAATGAATGTTGCTTTTTACCACTTTTGTTCAGCCGGCAAGCTACAGCTTTCCTCTTTTTACCCATAGCTAACATAGTCCCTGTCTTTTCTCTCTGGAGTAGGCAGGTTGCTTGAAGAGGTAAACTTGCCTGGTGATTGGCCTGTTGAATTGCTAGTTTGCAGATCATTGGCCTCACAGTCAAAACTTGAACATGGAGCTGGTAGACAGCGCATATTTGCAGTATGGGTTTCTCCATCTACAAATGAAGACATAGCACCACTGTTTTCACTGTTACCATTGTCTTCTATGCCTAGAAATGTCTCTGTAGACACACTACATTAGTTCAACCACCTTCCAACCCATTTCCGGTACCTTGGTATATTCTCCTACCGAATAAGATCCTCTTCCTTGGAAATTACATATTGCAAACTCTAGAACATTTACAAGATTCATAATATCTGAATGTAATCATACACAACATCAGTTGCATGCTCTTTCTTTCGACCAAACCTCTCGCACAGATAGCCATGTGGCTTGTGCGATTTTGAGTGCAGGTTGTGATGTGATGGATATATGAGCTGAACTGACACTATGTTATGTCTTTATAGAAAATCGTATGGTGGTTCTGACAGCATAGGGGATACCTATGACCACCTGGAAAGTATCAGTTTTCAAACAACCTTCTATTATAAAGGCATGGACTTGATATTATACGTAGGTACACCACTAAAATCAATAAAATACTTCAAACATTATGCAACCAAGAGACTTCTACAACAAAATATTTCTTTTCCTTGTTGAAATCTTCATATCTTCATGTGGTTTTGGTCAGATCTCTTCCTGCCCCAAAACAGTACCTGCCTGCCCACTAGTCAGTTTCTCCCACCACCATAAAGTATGCAGGATGAGCAGGATCAGGATATGGGACGAGAAATCAGCAATGTAGGGACAGGGACAGTCAGTGCTTCACAACAGGATGGGATAGGAAGCATGTAGTGCATGGAGTGGGTAGGGTGGGGCAGATTTGCAGAACTCTATCATAACTTCCATCCAAGGCTGGTTGACGACTAGGGTTGTCCATTGACGTCTCGTACTTTTTCAGTTGAGTTCCGACTTCGATCTTAGGACCTTGCAGTTGTAAGTGGCATCTGACTTGCATACAGCCTTTCTATATGGTGTACATTCTCTCTGTGAAATTCCAAGCTCGTTGTGATATGAGTACGTTGATAGTTCCCTTGCAAGATGCAACTAAAGATATGACTTCTGAAAATTATTTAAATTGGTCAGGTCCATGTTGATTGCAGTTTGGTGAGGAGATAATCTCATTAAATTTAATATTTTATACAATTGAAAGTATTCTGATACACAACAAAGATCATATACTCGCAAGCAATTGAAATAGAGATACCTGGCTGGTAGCACGTAACACCCCTTTTACCTTGATGATGATGATGGTGATGCTGCATGGCATGGATTCCACAAGTCACCAGAAGCGTTGGGGAGCCATACTGATTCATGATCACTGCACAGCCTCCCATAATCCAGAAGATTTGTTGGAACAGGGTCTAGGGTATGCACATCCCTCTTGACAGCATCACAAAGATGCTCAGTGGGACTGAGATTGGGGCTCCTCGGGAGTCATGCAAGCCTCTTCAAATCCATAGAGTGCTTCTCAAACCAGTTGGCCACAATTCGAGAGCAATGGGCTGGAACATTGCTTTGCTTTAGATGCAGGTCGCCTGCAGGGTGCTGGATGCGAACAAGGTGGTGTACATTATCTGCCAGCAGGTTCCTGTAACATTTCTGGTGAGGGATGTTGTCAGCTACATCGGGGTGGGTGGATGAGGGGTGCATTTCATCCCAAGTGAACAGTCCCCATACGAGGATATCACCACTACCGGCCCGAACTGTACCCTGCTTGCAAGAGGGATCCATTGCCTCTCGTGGTTGACAACACACTCGTACATGGCCATCAGCGTGTACTAACTAGTTAGCTCGACTCATCTGTCTGGCAACCTTTTTCCATGCTTCGAGTGCCCAGTGGCCATGTTCCTTTTGCCCATGTCAGTCGTCGTGCCTTGTAACTGGTTTTGAGCAGCAGTGTCCTCATGTGATGGTTGCTTCTGTACCTCATGGTGAGAAGATGTTTCTGGGTAGTATGGCTGCTCATATGTTGTTGTCCACCATTGAATTCACAAGTGATCTGTTGCACTGTGGCCAGTCAATCCGCTCTTAAGATTCAGACTAGCTGATGGTGACCCATCATCAACACATAGTATATTACAACAGTTGACCCTGGCGGGAGTGGTTTTGCCTGAATCCACGTACTCTTGCTACATTCTTGCAACTGTGGCCCTTGGAAAGCCAATGCCTGCATTACTTCAGAAATATGGTACCACTGGCGCCGACAATCTGGCCACGATAACTGGGGTTTCTTGTCTTACCCATCGTGTAGTCGGTCATTACTCGTACAGCCGGCACAAGATCTGACATTCTTGCTGTTATGTGACATGCCCTCCTATTACATTCCCCAGGCCGAGCACAGCACCATTTCCCCACTACAGCAGTTATCTCTAATTCAATTGCTCATGAGTGCACACAGTAGAAGAATTCTGTTCAGAATTGACTTCATATGAATTCTAGATGATCAGAAGTGGAATATTGTATTATACTTAATACAGAAATGGCTTTAGTTCCTTGGGAGATGACTGAGGAAAGTAACATAACTTTATTCTGCTTTTTGAATTAGTAAATGTGATGACAAAGATAGTGGATACTTCAGTTATAATTGTTATTAAGAGGCTTGATAGTGCTCTAGTGTAAACAAGGAGCCGGCCAGGAAACGTGCGAATACTTCTCATGCTCCCCAAACTATGATTGAACGTTCACAGTTGTGTGAGAAGAAGTATTATCGTGGAGAATGCAGTCATTGGGAAGAGATATCTTCTACACTATTAGATGGACATGAACTCAAACTGCTCTCATATTCTGTGTCAGTATTCCTTACTTTCAGTGTAATGCTGAGATCTGCTAATAGTATCATTGGCTAGACATGAATAGTGTGAAGTTTGTTTCAGAATGGTAATTCAGCCATGAATGTGTTTTTGACCGAGTGAGTTGATAGTGCAGTTAGGGGTGCGCGGCTGTTAGCATGCATTCGGGAGATAACGGGTTCGAACTCCACTGTCGCCACCCTGAAGGTGTTTTTCTGTGGTTTCCCATTTTCACACGAGGCAAATGCTCGGGCTGTACCTTTGGCCTATCTGTGTCTGTGCAACGTACAGCAAGTAATTAAAAAAGATATACATGTTCATGCAGTTTCCTCTTTATATGATTATTGGAAACTGTGTTCTCTTGGCGAGACTAAGCTCTGCAGTCATAATTTTAACAATGGTGTTATCAGAGGCCATTCCCTCTTAATGCTTTAATGTTCTTTCTTTGACCATCCTTCCACTATTTCATTTAATTCCTATAATTTCTAACGTTGATTAATAGATAGAACTGTAAAATTCAATTTTCAGTTTCTGATGTCGTACCTAGACTTGTGCCATCATGATACTAGACACAAATGTCTGGAATGCTCCAACTACTGAAGCACCTACAGTCGGATCACCTTTTAAAGTATATACAGTCTTATAACATATCTACACAGCGCAAGAATTAATAATTACACTGTGTGTACCACATCACTTTAACTGATATTGGTGTTGTAGAAGCTGAGAGTGCTGGAAGATTCCTGTAATGTGCCAGATCAAGATCTGTTGCATTTAAGTGCTCTTTAATGTCGACCAATTGTGATGGTAATTGATCTTGCAATCTTCGAGTTTAGATAGCAAGTGCCTGACCAAATTGTACTGTTCAACTTGTCAGTAATGATTGACTAAGGTTCATGCTAAATCAGAAAATAAAGAAGGTGAAATTCAGTAATATTGGTGGGGAGTCTTAAATGTCAGATGGACACTAGGAACGTTAACTGCAATCAGTAAAATGTAAGTGTTAATGGCTGCCTGTTATTTGATTTCTTCAAATAAATGCTTTCTTTATTTCAGGTGTGAATGCAACAGAAAATATATTTTCCTTGATGCCAACATATAGCAATGTTCCTCCAGTAAGTGAAGCCAGTGAGCCTCCTCAGTTACTTTATAGTAATATTGGAAGTCCAGCTAATAAGGAGCTGGAAAATACTTACTGCAATGTAGGAGCATTTGATAATTCTGGTGAGTAGGAATTCACTTACCCCTTTAGTTCACAGCATTTGTTTGATACTTATAAAAATCAAGATTACTTTTAACCAAAATTCATTCTTTACGAATGCTTTTCAACCACTGTGAAGGTAGGGAAATGAATTCCATGAATTATGTAAGTATGTCTGTCTCTCTCTCTCTCTCTCTCTCTCTGACTTAATTCCGTGAATTGTTATGATCACTATATGATGGATGTTGAGACTGAAGAATGTGTACAGTTGAGTTCCATTGTTGTAATCATCACCTAATATCAAGAATAACTACCGTGTGTAACGCTATTCTTTTGTCGGAAATCACCCAGAACAAATCGAGCTGCTTTTCTTTGGAGTTTTTCCAGTTCTTGAATCAAGTAATTCTGGTGAGGGTCCCATACACTGGAACCATACTCTAGTTGGGGTCTTACGAGAGACTTATATTCCCTCTCTTTTACATCCTTACTACAACCCCTAAATACTCCCATAACCATATGCAGAGATCTGTACCCTGGAATCAGAGATATAGCTTATTGCAGATAATGTTATTCTGTACAGAGTAATAAATAAGTTAAAAGATTGTGAGCAACTGCAAAATGACCTTGATAATGTTGTGAGATGGACAGTAAGCAATGGTATGATGATAAACGGGGTTAAAAGTCAGGTTGTGAGTTTCACAAATGGGAAAAGTCCTCTCAGTAGTTATTACTGCATTGATGGGGTGGGCTGCATATGTGTAGCTTATCTGAAGTACTTATTTGATTATTGTTTGCATGAAGGAGCTATACCAAATAAATGAAGAGTTGCTATAGTAGCCCCTGTGGTAGACATAAAGCTGAAAATTGCAGGCCAGACAGTTTGACATGCATTGCATGTAACTTGTAGGATTCCAGCAAGATATAGCATATATTCTAGATTCAGGAGGTCAAATGGACTGTATCATGATTGATCTATCTAAGGCATTTGATAGGATAGATAATGGGAGACTACTGACAAAAATGAGTACAATTGGACTAGGAAAAAAGAGTGACTGAATGGGTGGCTATATTTCTAGAAAATAGAACTCTGAGAATTAGGGTAGGCGAAGCTTTATCTGTCCCTGTAATAATTAAGAGGGGAATTCCTCAAGGCAGTATTATTGGACCTTTATGTTTTCTTATATGTATCAGTGATATGTGTAAAGAAGTGGAATCAGAGATAAGCTTTTTGCAGATAATATTATTCTGTACAGAGTAATAAATAAGTTACAAGATTGTGAGCAACTGCAAAATGACATTGTTAATGTTGTGAGATGGACAGTAAGCAATTGTATGATGATAAACGGGGTTAAAAGTCAGGTTGTGAGTTTCACTAATAGGAAAAGTCCTCTCAGTTTTAATTACTGCATTGATGGGGTGAAAGTTCCTTTTGGGGATCATTGTAAGTACCTAGGTGTTAATATAAGGAAAGATCTTCATTGGAGTAATCACATCAATATGATTGTAAATAAAGGGTACAGATCTCTGCACATGGTTTTGAGGGTATTTAGGGGCCGTAGTAAGGATGTAAAGGAGAGGGCATATAAGTCTCTGGTAAGACCCCAACTAGAGTATGGTTCCAGTGTATGGGACCCTCACCAGCATTACCTGATTCAAGAACTGGAAAGAATCCAGAGAAAAGCAGCTCGATATGTTCTGGGTGATTTCCAACAAAAGAGTAGCGTTGCAAAAATGTTGCAAAGTTTGGGCTGGGAAGATTTGGGAGAAAGGAGACAAGCTGCTCAACTGAGTGGTATGTTGATATAGACACTGATTCCCATAGAGAACTTGAAATATTTGTGCCGAATGAGTAAATTTATAATACCAGTATAATTGGTCCATTATTGGACATTATCAATTTTCCAGCTAACTCATTCTTGGTCGCCAGCGTTTCGCTCCATTGTGCTAAGTTGGGCTCAACAGTTGGCAGGTGTGCTATTTACCAACTGATGAGCCCAACTTAGCACACTGGGGCGAAACGTTGGCAACCAAGAATGAGTTAGATGGAAAATTTATAATGTCCAATAATGGCCCAATTATATTGGTATTATAAGTGGTATGTTCTGAGCTGTCAGTGGAGAGACGGCGTGGAATGATATCAGTAGACGAATAAGTTTAAGTGGTATCTTTAAAAGTAGAAAAGATCACAATATGAAGATAAAGCTGGAATTCAAGAGGACAAATTGGGGCAAATATTCATTTATAGGAAGGGGAGTTAAGGATTGGAATAACTCACCAAGGGAGATGTTCAATAAATTTTAAATTTCTTTGAAGTCATTTAAGAAAAGGCTAGGAAAACAACAGATACGGAACCTGCCACCAGGGCAACTGCCCTAAATGCAGATCAGATTGACGGACAGCAGCTAGACGGACTGGGAGTGACTCTGTAAAAAGCTGGTAGGTTGTCGAAGGTGTCAGGAGCAAAGCAGTCTGCAGTTCATTTCACAGCTGCTGGAGTGTGCATGGCACAGGATTCTTAGAGCAAACGTGACAATCGAGGTGATTCCCACAGATGCTCAGCTGGGTTCAAGTCTGGGGAATTAAGGGGTTGTGAAAGTATTCTGAAGTCCTTCATGTTCACCCAGTCATTGAACATTTCTGGTTGTGGATATGTCTTATTTTCTTGTTGGATGATTCCATCCACTCCTGGGAAGACATTTGGCATATATGGGTCTACATGATCGGCAACAAAGGATTAACGCTCAAAGAGTCCCGTGGGGTGTTGACAACACCCCACGTTCATTTTTTAGGCTACATCTTGCGATCGAGTTCATTTATCTTGCTGTAATCTCTTATACCTCTCTATCTGACCTTGAGCACGAAGTGTTGATCGAGTGCTTATAATTAGAATCGCTGTGACAGGCGTTAGCGCTCTTTCTTCACACATGGGGTGTCGTCATACCCGCACGCGACCACTATCGTAACATTTCCGGCTCAGTACGCGGTTCTCGCTTGAGTGGTGAAAGTCTCATTTTCTGTGAACATGTGTAGCTATGAACTACAGGAGGCTAGAATATGCGAACTTTTAGAAGAAGATGAAAGTTGTGAAGAAGATTTCGATGAGTCAGATCCAACAGAAAGCGATAATTGTGAGAAACTTATCCAAGACAGTGATACAGAGGCTGATAGGGATGTGGATAATGACGGACAGAGCGATAATGATGCAGTTTATCATGAAGGAGGAAATCATTACTTGGGCAAAGATAAACAGACTGAGTGGAAGAAAGATCCCCCTCAAAGGAACGTTAGGACGCGTCAACAAAACATAGTATTACATCTCCCTGGTGTCAAGGTCCGTGCTAACAGTATTCTTCAGAATTCTTGACATTACTGGAATTAACGCTCAGATCATATTTTCTTCAAACCCTGGGAAGAAACTTGTACGCCGAATGTTCCTGCGTGAACTTGGAAGGGAATTAGTGAATCCCACAATGCGTAAAAGAGTCTATACCGAAAGGTTGCCCAAGACCATTCGTGAAAAAGCGGCAAAACTAACTGGTGCTGATGACCCCAGTAAGACGACAAACGTCCGAGAACGAGCTCCGAAGCAATCACGGTGCACAGTGTGCCCTAGAAACAAAGATGTAAAGGCTAAATCGTACTGTGATCGCTGTTGTAGAGTAATGTGTCTGAAACATATGAGGAATGTGTGTGAAAAATGTTATCAAGGTTCAAGTGAACCACAAAGTGATACAGACTAAGTTTCTGACCTTGTGTTATGTTGAATGTATTCTTACAAGTCTTTACTTCAATCTGAAAACAGAAACATTGAGTGTAATTAAAAAATATTCTTGAATTAATTTGTTTTGTACTGAGATGCAGAAATTGAGTAATAATTTGAATATTTTCGTATGCTTGGATTTTTATAGATGAATATCGTGCATTTTATGATTTTTATGTGCTAGTCTCATTTGTAAATTTATATTAGACATAATAAAATACATTTAAAAAAAATATCCTTATAGGTTGTACTGTGAAATGATAGTTGGGGTGTTGTCAACACCCCGCGCGACTACTAACGTTTCAAATGAGTAAGCGACTCCGTGAGGGTTAATAACCAAAATAGTCCAGAGTGCGTTCCACGTGGATGATTGGTCCCAAAGAATGCAATGAGAACATTGCCCAGACCATAAAGCTATCACCATCAGCTTGTGTTCTTCCAGTAATAGTTGTAGCATGTCTGTTCTCAATTATTACTTACCGCCTCACACATCATCCATTTGTTTGGTGCGGAAACCTGGATTCGTTGGAGAATGCAACCCCTAGTCAATTAGTGGAGGTCCAATTCTGATATTGCAAGTTGAAACCTTTTCTGGCAATGCACGTCTGTTAGCGTAACTGCAGTGATCATACTACTACTACAAATTCGTTCTTTCCTTGATTTGCTTGGAACTAAAGCTGAATTCCTTGTAACTAAAAAAAACCCTTACATTTCCCTCACTAGCATGTCTTCCCTTTCTCCTTCCTCTTCTCCTCCTGATCAAGCTCCCTCGTGCACCAAGGCACACTGTTACAACACTAGACATGTAATGGCAGCCGCTAAGTCCGGTCATGCCACTTAAGGGGCGTCATCTGTGAGAAATAAAAAAGGGGGTGAGTGTGTTTTCTATCTCTTCCTGTTTACACTTTTTGCCCTCTTCATATTTTCACTTTATTTTCCCGGTTTTCTATTTCTTCTTCTTCCCGACTCCCAAATAATACCGCATTCTGCAACATCTTCCACAGCGGTTTACAAGATCCGTATTATTTAATGCAACACTCATTACAACCTTGACGAGTCCTCTCTTCTATACAATTCAGATTAATCACTACCTCAACTATCACTTTGAATAGTCTGCAAGATTATTATGAACAATGGATTCGAAACAAGACCAGTTTTACAAGGACTATTCTACCTCATAGATTTTTAAAAAGTGTATTTTTATGTGTAGCAAGAACAAGTGTATATGTGTTTTTCAGTTTTTTATAGACTTCTAATCAGTGTTCTTTGTGCACCATTTTTTCTGATCTTAGTGAACATAAGTGCAGGTTTGTTATTTATAGGAATCAAGACTCTATGCAACTCTTTATTGCCTGTACATGTCTGTTTTTAATCTATGCTGGAAATAAGTGGCTGATGTCTCAAAGAGACAAAGCATCCTGCAAATTTTTTTGACATTATTTTAATCACTAACGTGATTATATTATGTATTTAAAAGGTGGAGGCCTCAAGTCTTTTTATTTTGAAGTAAGAGATATGTTCCGAGCTGTCATTGGAGAAATTGCGTGGAATGACATTAGTAGATAAATAAGCTTCAGTGGAGCTTTTAGAAGTGGGAAAGATCATGATAAGATAAAGTTGGAATTCAACTGGACAAATTGGAGCATATATTCCCTTATAGAACTAGGAATGCAGGATTGGAATAATTTATCAAGGGAAATGTTCAATAAATTTCCAAGTTCTTTGAAAACATTTAAGAAAAAGACTTGGTAAGCACTTGATAAGGAATCTGGCACCTGGGTGTCAGTCCTAAATGCAAATAGGTCATTAATGACTCATTACACTAGCCTGCAGTGATTTCCCGGTTTTGGTGAAAATAGGTCGTTCATATGGAAAACTAAATGCTGATTTCGAAAACACCAACTGTTTTGCTGTATAATGTACAGATTTATGTAGTTCGATACCATACTGTATATATGTTGAAGTTCGAGGTTTAATGTAAATAAATTTGAATTCATTTCATCCCATTTTGATATATTTTACCAGGCATCAAAATACATGAACAATGCTAATCTTAATGTGTAGATTTCAGTGAAGTTTACATGATATCGATAATAGAAAGATATACTAAAATTCTTATATTATGCAAGTTTATGGATATATGAAAATAATTTTATCACATACAAATACTAAAACTCTTATATTATGCAAATTTATGGATATATGAAAATAATTTTATCACATACAAAAATAATATATATATTGCCTGTCATAACAATTGGTGGAATACATAAGATTACGACTTACTATCCAGAAGAGAAAATATCTTCTCCTAGGGGAGGGGTAAGACACTCCTAGCACCCTTAGGTGAAAATAAAATACAACCTCACTGTTATTGTATTGGATGCTTTGTGTACTGCAAGAAAACCAGACTCCGGCACTGAATTCAATATGTTAAAATTATTTGCAATCACCTGTAACACCTCAGACCCCAGAAAAAGTTTTATTTTGCTGAGAAGTCATTTACGGTTACCTGTTAAATAATTTTCTTGCAGACCTTTAAAGGATATAAAAATTTACTGTAATGTGATCAAAATCATGATATTAAGGGAAATGATGTGGCTGTTCTGAAAAATCCTTAAATGATATGAAAAACGGAAAACAGATTTGAAATCGGCACACGAGTTTTATTCATGTTCATTTATAGAATTGCTTTTGAAGATCTTTAAGGGGTGTCAAAATTTAGTGAAATGTGATCAAAATCATGATATTAAAGGAAATGATGAGGCTGCTGTGAAAAATCCTTATGTAATATGGGGAAAATGGAAAGCAAATTTGAACTCATCATACCTAAGTTAGGTAAGAACACCTATACAATCTTTTACCAGAGGAAAAATATATTATTTTGCAGTGCATTGAACATTAAGTGGATGTACAGAATTTCTGTGATATGACTTCCTGTTCAGATTTAGAATGCCAAACCACATTCATTATATAAATGCAATGTCCAACATCAGGTGCCATATTTGTTTTTGGTTTTTATTTTTTCATGTGTTCTGACCTTCCATTGTAATATTTTTGTTGTTCACCCTATGTAATATTTCAAATGATCTCATGTGGAAATAATCAATACAATTGTTACAGCAATTGAGGACTTACCACCACCACCTCCAGAACCTGCAGACTATGGCCCTTGTTTTCCGCCACCTCCTCCACCTGATGATCTCCCTCCACCACCTTCTCCAGTCAGCTCGAGTTACTCTGAATTGCGACGGGCAACTTACCAAACTGATTATGGGACATATGGCCCATCTTCTCAGGTACGCTAGCATTTTGTTTCCAATAGGCTAGTTCACCTGGCATGAACCCATTCCTGACTCCTCTCTCTAGTTGTACACTCAACCACACGGAAATTGGCTGTCACAGATGATGACGTCCTTTCAAAATCCTCTTGTTTGAAATTGCACGAACATATTTTGCAAGTGGTAGGATTCCGAGTATCATCTCTTTGGCTCCTAGCTATCCGCAGTTTATGAATATCCTCGCATTTTGTGAATGTATAAAATTAAATATATCTTTGCCGGGCAATTTTTGTGCAGTTGAGTGTACCTCATAGGGAAGCAGTTGTACCTCATAGGTTAAAGTGATAGTTTACCTGTGTAGATGCCAAGTGTCATGTATTCCTACTTCTTACACCATGCAAGTTCCATATTCGTATAATGATAGTTTCACTGTTCTTTTTTTTCTTTATTTTGAATTCTAGGTTGGTTACACTAGCCTACAATGATTTCCCAGTTTTGGTGAAAGTAGGTGGCTGATATGGAAAACAATGTGCTGATTTGGAATACACCAAGCATTTTGCCATAACACGTACAGATTTTATGTTATTTGATATTTTATGTATGTCGATGTTCGAGATTTAATGTAAATTTAAGAAAATTTTAATTCATTTCATCATGTTTCAAAAATATTTACCAGGAATCAAAGTACCTGAATAACACTAGAGATCAGGCCAGCTAGGAAGATGTCGGGTCGCGCATGCGCACTTTGGATGATCCAACGTAGTGCGTCCCCTCCTAACAGAGCTCCTGCTACAAGGACAGTCAGTGCATAAGCTTACACTCAACTGTCGTGCACTGCTTTGTAATTTCTCATTGTGTAGTAACTGTGGTCAGTGGTGGTGTACGTTGGGCCAATCTATGACAGTATGAAAGGCATTAAAAATAGCCTGCATCGTAAGGTGCTGAAGAATCAGACCCATGCAGCAATCTTGAACGTTACAGACTTTATGGAAAGGGAGGCAATGGAAGAAAAGTTTGTGATAAGATTGTAAGAAAGTGCAGGAAAGAGTAACAGCAGCTGTTGGAGTGTCAGAAAGTTCTGTGGCACGAATTAAGAGCGGAAAGTGAAAAGCAATAGAATTAGGAAAACCTATGGATAGTCTGTTTCAAACGTTGCTTATGCTGGAGAAATACAAGGCCTCGTTGGTCGTGAAACTGGTTCCCGCTCGGGGTCGTGAAACGCATAGTTTTGCCGCTAGGTGCACGATTTTTAGTCAAAACATTGTGCAAGCAAAGTACTCATTTAAACATTCACGAGCGTGTCAAGACGTATTTTTGTACTTTATGAGCTTTCTTGTGCTAGTGTGGGTGATTATAATTTAGTGACTGAAATTAGACGTATTTATGTAATGCGAACATCAGATAAACTTAAAAAACATGGTGTACTGTAGTGTTCCTTATTGTAAATCAGAGACCTCAAAAGGCTGTGGTATTTCATTTCACAGATTTCCGAAAGACAATACTGGATATGACTTTGCATGTTATTTATGTTGTATAGAGCGGAATCTGTTCAACGTGGAAACGGAAAGAAATTATGAAAATAATTACTGTATAATGTGGAAATTATGCTTTAGCTGTGAAATTTATTTAGGCGTGCCCGGTACTACAGGTACATAAATATTTCGCCAGGTGTTTACAGACAGTAACACGTGGCTCTAATGAGGTCCGGGTTTCCCAAATTCCTGGTAGAATGGGATTTAAATCTCTACTAATTGCTTAACTCTTGCCATGGTCCGTAGAGATCTTTATCTTGATGTACAACTTGAGCCCAATTCTACAGTAAACAGTTCCCTTACTTAGTGTCCCGTCAGTAAATTAGTGTCAGTTTTGAAGACGGCATGATGGCTAAGAAATACACGTCACTGACACTGAACAAGAGTGTGAAAGTTATTGAAGCAAGTTAAAAGAAAAAGTTGTCTGTGCGCGAAATTATGTCGCGTTTCAAATATGGAAAAACTCAAGTTTATGAGACTTTAAAACATAAGGATGTTATTACTAAGCAGTGGATAGAGGGGAATGGACAAATGAAGGGGAAATCTAAGGTAACAGTCAATGAAGAAATCAATGATTTAGTGTGGGAATGGTTCTTCAGTGCCCGTTTGAGAAACCTTCCGGTTAGTGGACTTAACCCTTTTAGGACCGGGTATATTCAAGGAGGGCATGTCTAAGAAGATCAGCTGTTTAGCATGTGGTATGGCGAGAAAGACCAAGGCGTTCGAGGCATTTTTTCACATCTCCATTCAGAAACCTGTAACTTAATCTGTAATAAAATTTTCTTCACGATTCATTTTTTCAAAATCTTGAGGGAAAAAACCTTTTTCTTATGAGATGTAAATGAAGGCAGTTTGAACAAAATAAATATTTCAAAATAAACAATATTTTATATATACACTAAAAATATTTTTTAGATGTTGGAATGAAATATCTGTAGTTTCTAAACTAAGCAAAATTTACCTATGGCAAGTGTATTACTTACGTTCCATACTTCATTTTTTGTATTATCACAAATTTTATTTGAGTTCGGATTGAAATTAACAAAATATTGGTATTGTCAACTTGATCTGAAGTCTATTTTTTTTTTTGCTAGGGGCTTTACGTCGCACCGACACAGATAAGTCTTATGGCGACGATGGGATAGGAAAGGACAAGGAGTTGGAAGGAAGCGGCCGTGGCCTTAATTAAGGTACAGCCCCAGCATTTGCCTGGTGTGAAAATGGGAAACCACGGAAAACCATTTTCAGGGCTGCCGATAGTGGGATTCGAACCTACTATCTCCCGGATGCAAGCTCACAGCCGCGCGCCTCTACGCGCACGACCAACTCGCCCGGTAATCTGAAGTCTAAAAAGACAGCACAGCAGTAAGCACACATTGTTTGCCTACAATTTGTAGATACAAAGCCAGAACTTCTGAATAACACCAATTCGCACCTACAATATAACACACTGAGACGGACCCAATAATGTTTTAAAATGTTTCCAATTGTTTTCCACACTTACAAAAACTTATTTACAAATATGTTTTGCAATGCACACACCATGGCATTCTTCTTGGTATTTGGTACACACAGTTCTTCAGCTGGTCCTATAAGGGTTAGAGATTATTAATAATAATAATAATAATAATAATAATAATAATAATAATAATAATAACAATAATCTTATGACGTTAGGCGGCAAGCTACCTAGTGCACTCTTCTCAGTTTTATCGTTTGTTTGTTTATTTACGGTATCTCCTTTACAAGTGGATAATTATTTTGAGTTGTTTTCCGTTTCGAGTAATACAGCCATCGCCTTTGTAAATAATGAGTGTTTGTAAATATGACAAGTTGCGAATTGTAGGCAGAACTCAACAAGAACTCTGACGATGACTTGTTAGATTTATCAGATTACTGGAAAGGAGATACCGTAAATAAGGAAGCAAACAAACAAACGAACGATAAAATTGAGAAGAGTGCACTATGTTACTTGCCGCCACACGTGGTTTATGTTGAAACGGCAACAGCAGACTGCACAGCTGAGCGATAAGTTTAGTGCAGGCTGGCGAGCGCGAGGTGGCGCTCTGCATTGGATGTGCTGCACTGTACTTGTTGGTGTTTATTTCGTGCTTTGACTCTCATACTCAATCAAACTTTAATCTAACAGTCCCAAAAGATCTTCCAGACACTTAATATATTTGTCATAATATTCATGTGTTGAAATATTTGGCCTACAGATATCTTTTTATTCCATTGACGAAATATTGCCAGCTGGTCCCGTTAGCCAGTGTGGCCATTGACGATATATTGTCAATGGCCAGTGTGGCCATTGACGATATATTGTCAATTGGTCTTTCTCGCAAGGATTGTCACTGACGATACATCGTCAACTGGTCCTATAAGGATTAAGCTACAGAATGAGGCTCTTGCCGTTGCTAAGTCACTTGGCAACACCACCTTTAAAGAATCAGTTGGGTGGTTGGAGAGTTTCAAAACAAGACACAATATCGTATGGAATGAAGTCTTTGGCAATTCCAAAGATGTGGATGAAAATGTAGTAGCAGAGTGGAAAACGAAGCTGCAAAATTTAATGTCTGGCTATGAACCTAAAGACATTTTCAACTCCTATGAAACAGGATTTTTTTTTTTTTTTTTTTTTTTTTGAGTCTTGCCTTCAAAGTCACTTGCGCTTCGTGGGGAAAAGTGTAGTGGGGGTAAAATGTCGGAAGAAAGACTTACAGTACTATTGTGTGGTAACATGGAGGGGGAAATGGAAAAGTCCCTGGTAATTGGGAAATAAGCAAAACCATGGTGTTTTAAAAACTTAGACTTGCGCAGGCTTCCGGTAACTTGGGGGAGCAATGGGAAAGCCTGGATGACCAGTGCTCTAATAGAAGAATGGCTGAACGAATTTAACTGTAGGATGAACAAGGAAAATCACAAAGTTATTCATTTTCTTGACAATGCCACTTCTCACCTACGTGTATTGCTTTCCAATGTCAAGCTAGCCTGATTTCCACCTAACACAACCAGCGTTGTTCAACCTATGCACCAAGGAGTGATTTACACTTTTAAATCTCACTACAGGCTTTTATTGATGCAGTCACTGATCAAGAATGTTGATACAGCTGACAACACCTACTCCCTTTGACGCAAGTGTGATAAACTGATATAACTTGAAAACAATATTCTCTCACCCATGGGTAAATAATACAAGTATCGAGCTTGAATTATTATTATTATTATTATTTTTTTTTTTTTTTTTTTTTTTTTTTTACATTGTTATGTCCTACTCAGGAGCACAGTTTAACTTGCTTAGCTGATGTGTTGGTTTTCTTTTCCTCCCAAAATCTCTTCATCCTCTCGCTGAGCTTCTTTCTTCGTTCTTCTGTCCAAGCTATAGTAGCTCTGGTGTTGGGTTTGTCTTCAAAGTGGTGATTGTCGATTTTGGTTCTGAATTTACATCTGTCCTGTACAATATCTTCTGAGATGTTGATTTCCTGGAGATCTGTTTCAATTTGACGAAGCCAGCTGTTCTTGGTTTTAGATGAAAGGGCCAGGTTGAGAATTCTTTTAGTTAGCTTGTTAGTGTTCATTCTGATAATGTGTCCATAAAATTTCAATCATCTTTTCCAAAAAGTGTGAGAAATTTTTTCAGAATGACAATATATCTCCTGGGATGATTTTTTTCCTCCATATTCCATCTATACAAACTGGGCCAAAAATTTTTCGTAAAATTTTCCTTTCTTGTTTCTCAATGTCTTTGGTTATAGATCCGCCACCAATGATTAAGGTTTCTGAGGCATATAACGCTTCAGGTTTGATCACTGCATTATAGTGTCTAAGTTTTGCATTCCGAGATGTTGATTTTTTAATTATACCTGTTCCAAGTGATCCTGTATGCTTTCTGTAATTCGGAAATTCTTTATTTATTTGCTTCACTGTTTGAACCAGGGGGCTGAATAATTTCTCCCAAATATTTAAATTGGTTCATTTGAACAATTTTTCTGAATTTAGTTATCATAGGTTGTCCATCTAAGTATCATGGGACTCCTTCCATGTACTGAGTTTTCTCATACGAAATTTGAAGTCCCGTTTTGATGGCAATTTCATGTAGTTTTTTAATGGAATGAATTGCTTCATGGCTGTTATTGGAAGGATTGCTATGTCATCAGCAAAGGCCAGACATTGCACGTGAATTCTGTCTTTACGTAGTCTTCCAAGGGTTATTCCTTTAGTTTCCATTTTCCAGGTCCTGATTACTTTCTCAAGTACCAAGTTAAACAGTAACGGCGATAAAACATCCCCTTGACAGACCCCGGTGTTAACAGGAAAAGGCTCAGATATTTCACCTAGGAATTTAACTTTTGAAGTAGTGCCAGTTAATGTTCGATTAATTCTCTCTCTTTTTTTTTTTTTTTTTTTTTTTTTTAATCCACTTGAAATTCTTCTAGAGTATTGAAAAGTGTTTGACGGTCTATAGAGTCATATGCTTTTCTGAAATCTACAAAAGTAATGACTGTTTGTCTGGTTTTGCGCATTTGAAGGATAGTTTTGAGATTAAGGATATGTTCTGTACAAGATCTTCCTTTTCGGAAACCTGCATGGTATTCACCAATTAGATGGTCTGTTTGTTTCTCAAGTCTAGTGAGCAGGGCTTTGGAAAAAATTTTGTAAGCAACTGGTATCAAGCTAATTCCTCTGTAATTATTGATGTTCGTTTTATCCCTTTTCTTGTGTAGAGGATGGATTAGCGCACATTTCCAATCTTCCGGGATTTCTTCAGTGATCCAGATGTTCTCAAGAATCGAGTGGATTTTCCGGGCTACGCTGTCACCTATCTTCAGCATTTCGGCAATTATATCTTCTTCTCCCGGGGCTTTGTTATTTTTGAGTCCATGTATTATTTCTTTGACTTCTTCCAGTATTTGGGGGTTCTGAATCTTGATGAGATAAGGGTTTTTCACAGGTGAGTTGTTCTTAAGGGGATTCACAGTTTAAAAGATCCTGGAAATAAACTGCTAGAAGTTTGCAATTCTCTTGATTATTCGTTTCCAATGTCCCATCTGGGCGTTTGAAGCAAAGACCAGGTGCCTGATAATTTGATAATTCTTCTCTGAAAGTTTTGTAGAAGTTTCATGTATTGTTTTTTGTAAAATCTTGTTCAATTTCTGCCAATCTGTAGTGTTCATATTTGCATTTTTCAGACCTGATAATTTTTTATGTTTGTTTGTGTATTTTGGTGAATTCCTGCCAGGTTTGTTCAGTTTTATGAGAATTCCAATGCTGCCAGGCTCTAGTTCTAAAGTTTATGGCCTTGTCACAGGTCTCATTCCACCACCTATGTTTGCGTTTCCTGGGTGGTGTGTCAACATTTCGAGAAGCCTTCAAAAGTATGTCTTTGAGTTCTAACCAGTTCGAAGGATTGTGAGTAGGAATACTTTCAAGGAAAGTACTAGTGTTCTGTTTAAGAAATTCCAGATCGACACGCAGGTTTTATGTTATTCTGGGTTTGGACCTGTTTGGTTGAAATTCGACCTTGATTAAGGATAGATGGTAGTCGGAGTCAGTGATCCCTTTTTTAACTTTAACATTCATAATTTCTTTTTGATTTTTCTTGGAAAGCCACATGATCTAGTTGAAATTCTCCCAAGTGAAAATTTGGGGATCTCCAGGTTATTTTCTTCTGTGGAAGGGCCCAGAAATGTGTTGACATTAATTTGAGATCAAAATTTTTGCAAAAATCAATTAATCTTTCTCCATTTTTATTAGTTCTATTGTGCACTGGGTATAGTCCTACAATGGTCCTGAATTTCTTTTCTCTACCAATTTGGGCATTGAAATCTCCTAATAGAATTTTTATGTGATGATTTGGAATTGTGGCTGTAGTTTCTTCTAGCAGTTCCCAGAAGTCTTCCACCATTTGTGGATCTTTTTGATTGTAGTTATTGGTGGGTGCATGCGCGTTAAGTAGTGTATAAGCTTTGTTTCCTGATTTAATGGATAGTGTTGAAATTTTATCAGAAGGTGAAGAAAATTTAAGTACTGAGTTTACAATGTTTCTTCTTACAGTGAATCCTGTGCCAAATTGTAATGGTCTGTTATGAAGGGAGATTGCTGGCTTGCCTTTGTAAATTCTATAATTTCCTTGAGTCAAAATGATTTTCATCCATGTATCTGGTTTCCCGAAGTGCTAAAATTTGGATGTTTAAATTATCTAACATGTCTGGTAATTGTTTTAGCTTCCCAGTTTTCCTAAGTATGTTGATGTTTAGACTACCAAAGAAAGTTTTGCATTTTGGGCGAAGAGATTTGGGAAGCTCTGATACATTCCCGCATGAATGTTCTCAGTCCCCCTGAATCTGATGACCGAGAAAAACTAGTATGTCTACTAGGGTCTGGGGTAGTTATATTGTAGGTTGATTCCATCATGCTATCAAGTTAAAAGTATTGGGGACATTGATCTATTTTGATATCATGGTTACAACTGAAGTAGTGAGCTTCAGAGGTTGCTGAAGATGTTGGCGAGCTGTGCCTGTTTTTGGTCCGCGAGAGGTATTTTATTTCCCTCAAACCCTCCGGACAAGTCCGGCGAGCCTCCCGATCCGCCACCTGGAACGTGCCCGATAGGGGAACAGGCTGAAACCCCCACGGGATTATTATTATTATTATTATTATTATTTACGTAGTCGAATGATCGTATTGTGTGGGAGGTTATGTCATGAAACACGTGCTGTACCTAAATATTTATATGAGTTCAGTTAATGTAAATACCTGTAAATTAACCCCTCAGCGTCGCAGCCATTTTAGGAGCTTCCTACCCCGCGGCTGGATGAGATTTCAACTACGCGCGACTGAAATACATTGATTCACTTAAAGCGTTACTACAAGTATAAGAGTAGCCCGATATTCACGAAATTTTGAATTCCTTATGATAGAACTATGTACATGCAGATACTGACATAATTATTTCACATTACCTTAGTAATTTAGTTTCATGTGATAGAGTTCGAAGCACTCTTCGAGACAGAGACCCACGTCACACTTCTGGCAGCAGTACACCGACGTCGTCTTTTTGCCGTGTTTTGAACACACGATACGTCTCTGAGGTTTGTATTTCTCACCCTTGGGTGATAATTTCATGATAAAATGTCTTTCCTGCAACCTTGGAACTGTATTATCTAATGCGCGCCGGCCTTGAATATTTCGTTCCCGGCCGAACTAGCTTATTTTGTAAACAAACCTTCCATCAGCTGAACCCGATAAGATAGGCCTAACTGCTCAATGTTTGTCCCTGTGACTTGCCTGGATATTATTAGATAATTTAGGAATCCGAATTCACTGTTGAAAACTTCCCTTTGACCTGTATAATTATCAATATTCTCCTACACAAAATTTCCAAGTACTGGTTCCTCCTCATCGTCACTCTCATCATTTACCACTGCATCTGCCACAGCCGCATCATTTATTTCATTATCACTGCTGCTAATACTGTCACTACTACTTCCGACTAAACTTTAATCTGAATTATACAATATTTCAAGCACGTTACTGACAGTCAAACCATGGCTGAGCGCGGCGCGTTAAACGGACTGATGAAGCTGCAGTGAGACCGTGAGCAGCAGGACGAAACTGAATGAGGGGAATAACATTCATGACGAAACAAACCAACTCGATACATATTTCAGATAAAAGGTCGTGACATTGTCTTTCAAGCGAGATATCAGGGGCGTATTCTCCTTGAATGCAAGGCATTCATTGCATGCGTTATGATAACACAAAGAACTGTCTGATTTACGATTTTAGGTTGTTTCAGGTCAAATATTAACGATTTCATCTCTCAGAAGTTCAAAAGGTCCGCGCAACTGTACTAGTTCCGTTGCTTGATTACGTGTGGTGCTGGTGTAGTCTCGCCGTCTACTCCACTCTCAGAAGAAAGAGACAGCAAATGCAGGAGTTAACGACGTAAGGCATTCAATCTTAAAATTGCATTCAGTGGCAGACGTAGTTCTGAAACCCTCCGAACGATGTCGCTGCAATTGAAACTTGGTCAGAATTTGTCACCCCATACCCGTGCTACCCTCTGCCATCTGTTAGCAACTTGGAGAAAGTCGACATGTTTACAGCGAACGGGACACACAGATTACCCCCTAGCGAGAACCCAACGTGACGAAACTGACCAATGCCACTGGGGTGACTTACCTCCAGTGCTTAAGTTGTGGCTAACTAGTGAGTTAATTCATTGTGTGTTTTGCTGATTAGTGAGTTCATTCTGTGTGTGCTGTTCCTGTGCTATTCGTCGTTTTATTATATTTTGCGTAATGTGGTATTAACGATGGACGAGTCTAAAATGGATATAATTGTAAATCAGTTTGAAAAGCCATTTACTGGCCGTTCGTTTGATGAAAAGATGCAAATAGTTAAAGCCGCGAGACCTCTACCTTCCCTCGTAAATTTCTTCTTCTTCTTCTTCTTCTTAATCTGCTTACCCTCCAGGGTTGGCTTTTCCCTCGGACTCAGCGAGGGATCCCTCCTCTACCGCCTCAAGGGCAGTGTCCTGGAGCTTCAGACTCTGGGTCGGGGGATACAACTGGGGAGGATGACCAGTACCTCGCCCAGGCTGCCTCACCTGCTATGCTGAACAGGGGCCTTGCAGGGGATGGGAAGATTGGAAGGGATAGACAAGGAAGAGGGAAGGAAGCGGCCGTGACCTGAAGTTAGGTACCATCCCGGCATTTGCCTGGAGGAGAAGTGGGAAACCACGGAAAACCACTTCGAGGATGGCTGAGGTGGAAATCGAACCCACCTCTACACAGTTGACCTCCCGAGGCTGAGCGGACCCCGTTCCAGCCCTCGTACCACTTTTCAAATTTCGTGGCAGAGCCGGGAAGCGAACCCGGGTCTCCGGGGGTGGCAGCTAATTACATTAACTACTACACCACAGAGGCGGACCCTCGTAAATTTAAAAAGAGAAAACAAGAATTGTGTACGCACGTTCAATCCAGAAACTTACAGTAAAACTGTTTGGCTCGAGTTCACCTACATGTAATTAGGGTGAGTAGAATTGAAATTTACTTAATACATTGTGTTAACTGCATGGTTACTAGTTGCATGCCTCAGTGGAGATTCCAGGATACGCCACTGCGAGATATATACCATGAACAACTGGTTCTCGTATCGTATGACAGAAAGCAGCACTAACTGATGCCTAGACAGAGCGCTCGTGGAGAGTTACAAAAATATTACAAGCCGAGAAATAAAGACAATATAATAAGTAATTCACACTCTCAATGTATAAATAGAGCGAAGAACATCACGCGAAAAGACAAACTTCTCAGATCATTTCTTTATTTTATTACATGAGAAAGAATGAAGCAAACAGGATTTAAAAAAGCAGAGATTACTAGTGCTCAGACTTACTTTACAAATATTTCCCCTTGCAAAAACAACTACATTTTAACGATCTGCATTCTTATTTTACAACACTGATAAACCCCAACATTTCTTCTTGGAAACAAAACAATCTGCAAATCCATAACTCCAAAACTCTTCGCGCTATAGCCGTAAATGCGAAACCATGTATGGGTCTGTACCACGTATAGAGGTCGGCGCTACAGAAGAAAAGAGGGTCTATACAATGTATAGAGGTCGCGCTGAGGGGTTAATATCACATAATTTATTATTACCTCTATATATAATTTATAATCCGCTATGGACTTTTGAGACACACTGTAACTTCCAGAAAGGCACTAGATGATGGTAGAATATTCTGTACATTATAATCATTGTATTAGGCAATCTAGAATTTTCGAGAAGGTATTTTTTGTAATGTAGCTTTCTAGAATCTTGGCCAGGCACGTATATAAGGAGATGGTCTTGATTTTAACGACGGGTTATTGTTCAATAGAGTTATGGTGTAGCAAGAATATACTTGGGACCTCTTGTTGACATGCAGTGGTTGCATTCTACACGTTGAAGTGATCGGCAGTTGTCTAGAATGGCGGCTTTGTTGATGTTCTCGGAGCGAAGTATTTTGTTTGCGATACTGTGATTAAGGTTATGTGTGTGTTAATTTGTAAATAGATGTGAATAAATAACTGTACCAACTGACAGCATACAGCATTTCATGTGTGTCTTTGTGGATACGTTAACTGCCGACCGTGGGACAGGATGTAAAAATTTATGAGTGAATACGAGTGTAGTAGATCAAAATGCAAGTCATACTAGATAATATGTCTCTGAAACTGTTCAAAGACAAACTTACCAAGAGGAATCTCCCGACGAACAGGAAGCGGCTACGGGAAGATCTCGTGGAAAAAGGAGAAGATCCCGAAAAGTTTTTCATCGAATTCGACGAAGATACGGAGATGGAAGAAGAGGTAAATATATCCAAAATGTGTTCTAACCTAATGACTATGATGCAGGCACTAAATAATAAAATTTCAGTTGTCAATTCTGTCCTAACAGGAAAAATTTCAGACTTAAATGACAAACTTTCAGGCAAAATTTCAGACTTTATTTCTCAAGCTAACTCTGTTTTAACCGGACAAATATCACAAGTGTATACGCAGGTTTACAAAGTTGAACAGGGCCTAGAATCGAAAATTTCAACTGTCAATGACTAAATTTCATCGCAAATTAGCGACTTTGCCAATCGATTAACGCAGCAGATATTGGACATCAGGTCAAAACTGGGACAGGCTGACAGATTGATGGTAGAGTAAGCCAGCTGGAAGGGGATATCTTGAACCTCAAGGAGGAGATGGAAATCCAATGTACGGCATAAAGCAGCTGGTTGAGGGGAGAATCTCTACCGTTGAGAGAAATTTTGAAAGCTAGTTTAAATGCCGTCCAGGGAAATTTTGGGAGCCGTAGTTCTGCTGTTGAAGAAAGGATAGAGAATATAAGGGAAAGCATCCTTCACGCAGTAGAAAATAGATCAACTCAAACAGGACGTACCGCCACCCCTCCAATCCCCTCAAATCTAACCGGCACTACAGGACACCTAGACCCGAAGGTGATTATAAAGAGCCTTCCGGAATTCCATGGGCAACTGGAAGAGAACTCTACTAGCTTCATCGAGAGATCGGTCAGCCTGTTAGGAAGGACTAATTTACCGAAGGACATCTTTGTGCAACTCATCACACCGCGATTAAAGGGGCAAGCCGCTACTTGGTGGAACATGAACTTCAAGAGGGAATTCCTCGCTTTGTTTAATTCCGAAGGGGTGAAGAGCTCCGTGGAAAGGAAGCTGCTGACTGAGGCACAACCCTCTGGCATGAGAGCTAGTGCCTTTGTCCTACAGAAATACCTACTCTTCAAGTGTCTGCATCCCGAAGAAAGCGAAAACGAGATATTACCAGATATCATAGAGCTACTCCACGACAAGATTCGACCCCTAGCGAAAGTATCACAACCCAGATCCTTTGATATTCTACACAGAATCATCGTCCAGCTGGAGGAGGAACACGAGCAAAGCTACGGAAGAGACCAGCGCAGTTAGGAAGTGGTACCAGTGTGGAAGAGCGGGACACCTGAAGAACAAGTGCCCAGCCTTGACATCGGAAAACTAGGTCCGGCCCATTCTGGATTGAGGGGGGGATGGGACCAGGAACAGGAATGCACCTCAAGACCTGACAGATAAGCAACCCTGGTCAAGTAGGAGAGGGATTGGTCAGATAGTGAGTAGAATAGGCCAACCCCAGCTATCATCTTAAGAATTGGGAATGAGTATTTTTCAGCTGTACTCAACAGCCAAGCAAGCCATTCATTTGTCAACGTGACTGTTGCCAGATTACTACCGCCTATGAAGTCTCACCACCTCAGAAGGGTAGTGGGAGCAGCGGACGGGGTAACCTATTCCATCCAGGGACAGACTAACCTAAGTGCTAAATGTATGAACATGCTTATTGTAATTGATGTTGCAGTGATTCAGAACCTGATACCTGACATCATATTAGGTCATAACTTTCTGGCGGAATACAAGGTGATCCTAGACTATGCAGTTCATGAAGTCCTTTTGGGAAAAGACAGACTTCTGAGGGTCGCCTGGCACAATGGAAATCTTCCGACTCGCAAGGCTATGGAAGTTGACGTAAACCTGGGAGATATCCAGTTAACACATCTTCGACTGAGTGAAGAAGAGAAGCTGAGACACACCTTGAAGGACTTTCTGGAAGTCATCACCAATAAAATAGGACAGACTACCACGGTAATGCACACCATTGAATGCAACGCTACCTCACCCATCAAGCAACGTCCATATCCAATCAACCCGGATAAGTGCAACGTCATCCAGAAGATTCAAGAGATGGAAGAGCAAGGCCTCATCGAACCGTCTACATCCTGTTGGGCTTCACCTGTCGTCCTACTGAAGAAGAAGAAGAAGAAGAAGAAGAAGAATAGTGAGTATCGACTGTGTGTGGACTTCCGCAGGTTGAACGAGAAGACCGTTAGTGATGCCTTCCCCATGCCTGACCTGAAAGGCTTGCTAAATCAAGTAAGCGGGTCTAGGATTTTCAGCACGCTGGATCTCAAATCTGGATACTGGCAAGTGGAGGTCAAGGAATGTTCTAGACCACTGACCGCTTTCATGACACCGAGAGGATTGTACCAGTTTGCAGTAATGCCCTTTGGATTGAAGAATGCTCCTGCCACCTTCATGCGACTGATGGATAAGGTATTATCGGGGTCTGTTGGAGATTTTTTGCGAAGTGTATCTCGACGACATTTTAATTCACAGCAAGAATTTTCAAGAACACCTTGTACATCTGAGGAAAGTGCTGGAATGACTGAAGATTCATAGACTAACTTGCCAACTGGAGAAGTGCCACTTTGCCCAGTCCTGCATAGAATATCTTGGCCATGACCTAACCTCTGAAGGCTTAGAAAGGCAACCGGAGAAGAATCGAGCTATCGAAGAAGCTGAACACCCGCGGACCAAGCGACAAGTACGTCAGTTCCTTGGCTTGTGTGGATGGTATAGAAGCTTCGTGCCACACTTTGAAGAGAAGGCAATATCACTCACCAATCTACTCTAAAACAACCAGCCGTTCCGATGGACCAGCAAAGAAGAGGCAGCATTCCAAGGCATTAAAGCTGCGATATGCAACGCTCTTGGTCTAGCCCATCCCGACCGTCAATGGAAGATATGCCTGCAGACGGATGCCAGCGACTCCGGCTTAGGAGCAGTGTTATTCCAGGAGAGGGCTGACGGCGGACGAGACATCATAGAGTACGCCAGCAGGAAGCTATCTCCCACCTAACAGCGCTACTGCACTGCCGAGAAATAAGCTTTCGCCGTGGTGTGGGCTATGGGCAAATTCAGAGGCTACTTGGAGGGAAGGAAG
The DNA here is from genome assembly GCF_040414725.1 of Anabrus simplex. NCBI lineage: Eukaryota > Metazoa > Arthropoda > Insecta > Orthoptera > Tettigoniidae > Anabrus > Anabrus simplex. The sequence goes on along the minus strand of NC_090266.1, from coordinate 672,277,131 downwards.
TTCCAGCTTTACACCGATAGTGCCACTCTCAAATGGTTGAACTCTGTCTCTGGCTCAAAATCTAAATTGATGCGATGAGCTCTGTTAATCGCAGAATTTAATTTCAACGTGTGACACATCCCTGGACCGATGAACATAGAAGCAGACAGCTTATTTAGGCACCTGGCGATGGAACCTGAAGCTAGGAGCACCATTGTCCAGAGGGAGTTCCCACAAAAACACCAGAGTGAGCCTAAGGAGCCTGTCCTTATGACCATCAAGAAGGAACTTGATCTGGGAGTGATCAAACAGTGACAGGAACAAAACAAGCCCTGTAGGACTATGACGCAGTGGATTAGGAGACAGAACACCGATAGTCGACTCGTCCCGGGGGAATTCAAGATGTGCTACAGGAACTTATGGGTTGACGGAGGACTTTTGACGTGTGGGTCGCACCCTCTCCGACACGCCTGCAGTAGTGGTGATTCCCAGACAGCACGACGAACATCCTCGAGAAGTCCCTGCGACGACGCATCAGCTGTGTCACTGGCTATTTCCCAGCGGAGCTGTTTCTTGGTCGACAGCTATACGGCACTGGGGATTGGGAGATTCGTCCACCACCCACTTCGGGTCAAGATGATGTAACTGTTTCCCTGGCAGAGTGGCAGCAACAGCAGCAGAAAATCAAGGAGAAGCAAGCTTTGGCTGAGAAGAGATCCCTTAGCCAGGCCAAGGCTCAAGATGTCGAAGAGATGCAGATCTTCCTACCAGGCCAACAAGTACTGCGACCTAACCACCCAGGCAGTAATAAGATTGGAGGGTTTCACGCAGATCTCACACCTAAGTGGGTTGGTCCCATCGAGGTGGATAAACAGCTGGGCCATGGGGTCTACTTACTAAAGACCAACCCTCCTGTCAAGGTCCGCGCATCGGAGTTGAGGCAAGTCATCCAACCACTGCACATACAGAGTAAGCCTGGAGGAGAGACTAGTAATGAATGACACAGCACAGTCTGGACATGAAGAGAGTGTATTGACTATCATCGAGGAAGAGGCTGGCGGCGAGGCAACGCCGACCCCTGTAGTGATGGGACATTCGATTCCTTTTACTGAATCAATTCATTTGATTCCGTTCACGCTACGGAATCGATACAGTGATCCGATTTACGGCACATAAGATTCGCCGCTCCTACTGCATCTGTGTAGTGTGTACTGGTAAGATAGCAGCAACAGCATTCAGTGCTCGCTGCTGCCGTCTGGTCTTCATACTATGAACTGCTTTCTTAGAAAAAAGTGCTAGTCACTCTAATACATCAAAGGTTTCCGGCGACGCAGGATGGGAAAGGTCTGGGATTAGGAAGGTAGCAGCCATGGCCTTAATTAAGGTACAGTCCCAGCATTTCCTGGTGTGAAAATGGGGAAACCACAGAAAACTATCTTAACGGCTGCCGACGGTGGGATTCAAACCCACCATCCCCTGAATGCAAGCGCATAGCTACGCGATACTAACTGCACGTCCAACTTGCTCAGTCATTTTTGAAAATACGTATTTTTCTATCAGCAGAGGAATTTTTTTAAATCGTCATATTTTGTATAGGCTACCCGAGATATACAGTAGCCCACTGGTTTTTTGATTCAACATACTGTTGGTTAAGTTATTGCATCAGCCAGCTCACTTACTGTCCACATATGATTGAAGTCTTGTATAACGATGTGACATACGAACTGAGAGAATACTGAGCCGTTCTTCCCAATATAAAACAGGTACTTTTGAGTGGTCATGAGCATGACTCATAGTTATAGGGCAGGCTAAAGTCGAGTTAATTGTAAAATGTCAACTAAGTTATAATACTAAGATTCATTAAACTAATAAATAGTATAACCTAATAGCCTACCTACTTACTGGCTACTTCAGAATTATGTTTTGACTACCGTTTTAATACTGCAAATAAATCCATCTGTTATTTAAACCTCCCTGTTAGAAGAGGACAGTGAATGCAATGGTTACTATTTTCAAATCAGCTGAGCTCGAGAGTCCATTATAGCATACGATTCTTTCAGTGTACCATGGCTCTGTATGTATTGCTTCAGAGGAAGTTCAGCTCCCCACCAGTGTCCAGTGTGCCGATAAGGAGCCGTGTGTACCTTGTGTCTCACTGAGCCGTGCTTGAGCCTACGATTCTTTCGGTGTGCCATGGTTCACTGTATGTCTCGCTGCAGCGGAAGCTTGGCTCTCCGCCAGTGTCCAGTGTGCCGATAAGGAGCCGTGTGTATCTTGTGTCTCACTGAACCGTGCTTGCGCCCACAATTCCTTCGGTGTGCCATGATTCACTGTATGTCTCGCTGCAGCGGAAGCTCGGCTCTCCGCCAATGTCCATTGTGCCGATAAGGAGCCATGTGTATCTTGTGTCTCACTGAGCCATGCTTGCGCCCACGATACTTTCGGTGTGCCATGATTCACTGTCTCGCTGCAGCGCAAGCTTGGCTGCCCGCCAACGTCCAGATTCCTGCTAGTGAGCCGTGAGCTCGCCGTTCCTGTGAATCGATTCACTCGGACACTTGAATGAATTGATACACTGTTTCTAATCGTGCATTCAGTAGCCAACACTAGACACCTGACACGGCATGAGCTGGTCAAGAGAAGGAGAACACATCCAGCGACAACAAGGAAGGAAGGAAGAAAGAAGATACAATCTACGTCCAAGGCAAAGTCGACGAGTGTGACGAAATGTGGAAATTGTATTGTTTCAAGTTATAGAGGGGATATTGATGCAAGTGTGATATACAGATATAACTTAAAAACAGTATTTTCTCACCTGTGGGTAAATAATACAAATATAGAGTTCGAATTATTATTATTATTATTATTATTATTATTATTATTATTATTATTATTATTATTATTATTTACATAGTTGAATGATCGTATTGTGTGGGAGGTTATGTCATGAAACGTGCTGTATAGTACATTAATTTAAATTAATTAATAGGGGTCCTCTAATTCAATACACAAACATTTATTAATGTGAATCGATCACATGTCGTTCACATAAGGTACTAGTTTCGGCACTAAACTTGTGCCATCATCGGCCACCGAGTCAAATCAAGCAAACACAGTAACTAGAAACGAATTTAAAACACACTGTAACACCTACATAGATTAATATTAAATAAAATATGTATATGATAATATTGTACTTCAGTATAAAATCCTTTTAAAATGACGTTGACACCGTTGTTTTGTACATATGGTGGTTTATCTAGCTTGTATATGTTTTTGATCTTGTTGAAATTACGCTGCAGAGTTTAAAGTCATATGAAGTTAACACTTTGTTTGATCTGTGGTTTGGTTTCGAAAATAAACGTGCATATGATGAACTTCGTTCGACCCAAAGAATTAATTCTCACTTCAATATGGTGTTTTTGGAACCTGGAGAAGAAATTCAAAGCCGAATTAGGCAAAAGATAGAAAGGAAAGACTAAAATGAAGAACGGAAAACTAAATAGAAAAATCTAGAAATGTCGAGAAACGAACTCGCCTTGAGCAGCCTGTTTGATCGGAGGACGGAGCTGGACTGATGGATGGAATCATGAGGTTAAGGGCCGAGGCGGGGGAGGGGCAGGGATGGTGCAGAGGCGGAGCCACAAGCAGAGAGCTAAGGTGGAGCGGAAGGATGTGGTATTGGGGCAACTGATGAGGATATATATTACGTATGGTTTTACATATAGAGTTGGTAATAGGCGATCTAATATTATTTAACCGTTTAATTAAGAGATCAAAAAGAATATTAAATTTCTGGGAAATTTAATTTAAATTATAGTTAGGGTTGAAATATTGATCCCAATGAATGAAACAATTTTTGCCAGTATTCATAATTGGCCCTTTGTTAGCTATTTGAAGGATCTCAAAGTCATGTTCTGTCAGTGAACTTATGATTAGCGTCGCGAATGTGTTGGCCTATAGCAGAGAACTTGTTATATCTTACTGCGTTGACGTGCTCTGAATATCTGGTAGTGAAGCTGCGCCCTGTTTGTCCTACGTAAGAGGCGCTGCAGTCATTACACTTGAATCTATAGATTCCGGATTTAGAAAATCTGTTAGAGGTATTGACAGATGCTGAATTGTGTATAATTTCTGAAGTTCTGTTATTAGTTCTGAAGAAAATGTTCACTTTTTTTTTTTTTTTTCGAAAGATATTAGTGATTTGATGGACATCGTCATTGAATGTAAAAGTAGATGTAATGGTAGTTTTATGTTTTCCTTTTGTGAGATTAATCTTAGGCCGGTGTCTGAATTTATTGATTATCTGTTCCATAAATGATCTGTTGTAACCGTTAAATTTGGCGATTGCCCTTATAGTGTTGAGTTCGTTGTTGAGGTCTTTCTTAGTGATAGGTATCGTGAATGCATGATGAACCATACTATTGTACGCTGCACGTTTGTTGTTTGGAGGTGTATGGAATCTTGGCGAATAGTATTGGCAGTTTCTGTTGGTTTTCTGAAGATTCTATATGATAGAGCAAAAGGGTTTCTGAGAATAGTTAAATCCAGAAAATTAATTACCTTATTATTTTCGGACTCAAGCGTAAATTCAATGTGGGAGTCGATGTTGTTAAGTTCTTGCAGGGTAGAGGTCACGTTCTTGATTTCTTCAATCATTATAACAAATGTATCATGAACATACCTGGCCCAAATGAGTAATTAATTTTCTGGATTTAACTATTCTCAGAAACCCTTTTGCTCTTTCATACAGAATCTTCAGAAAACCAACACAAACTGCCAATACTATTCGCCAAGATTCCATACGGCCCCAAACACACAAACGTGCAGCGTACAATAGCATGGTTCTTCGTGCATTCACGATACCTATGACTAAGAAAGACCTCAACAACGAACTCGACACTATAAGGGCTATCGCCAAATTTAACGGTTACAACAGATCATTTATAGAACAGATAATCAATAAATTCAGACACCGGCCTAAGACTACTCTCACAAAAGAAAAACCTAAAACTACCATTTCATCTACTTTTACATTCAATGACCGATGTCCATCAAATCACTAATATCTTTCGAAAACATAATGTAAACATTTTCTTCAGAACTAATAACAGAACTTCAGAAATTATGTACAATTCAGCATCTGTCAATACCTCTAACAGATTTTCTAAATCCGGAATCTATAGATTCAAGTGTAATGACTGCAGCGCCTCTTACGTAGGACAAACAGGACGCAGCTTCACTACCAGATATTCAGAGCACGTCAATGCAGTAAGATATAACAAGTTTTCTGCTATAAGTCAACACATTCACGATGCTATTCATAAGTTAACTGACATAGAACATGACTTCGAGATACTTCAAACAGCAAACAAAGGACCAATTATGAATATTGTCGAAAATTGTTTCATTCATTGCGATCAATATTTCAACCCTAACTATAATTTAAATGAAATTTCCAAGAAATTTAATATTCTTAGTGATCTCTTAATTAAATGGTTAAAAAATATTAGACCGCCTATTAACAATTGGATATTTAAAACCATACGTAATATATATCCTCATCAGTTACCCCCAATACCACATCCCTCCGCATCACCTTAGCTCTCTGCCCGTGGCTCCGCCTCTGCCCCTCCCCTCCGCCTCAGCCTTTAACCTCGTGATTCCATCCATCAGTTCAGCTCCGTCCGCCGATCAAACAGGCTGCTCAAGGTGAGTTCGTTTCTAGTCGTTTCTCGTCATTTCTAGATTTTCTTTTTAGTTTTCCGTTCTTCTTTCTTCTTTCCTTTCTATTTTTGCCTAATTCGGCTTTGAATTTCTTCTCCAAGTTCATCATATGCACGTTTATTTTCAGAACCAAACCACAGATCCAACGAAGTGTTAACTTCATATGACTTTAAACTCTGCATCATAATTTCAACAAGATCAAAGAACTAAAGACATATACAAGCTGGACAAACCAATATATGTACAGAAAAACGGTGTCATCATGATTTTAAAAGGATTTTATACTGAAGTGCAACTTATCATGTACCATATTTTATTTAAAATTAATCTATTTAGGTGTTACAGTGTGTTTTAAAGTTGTTTGTAGATGTTGTGTTTGCTTGGATCTAACAAAACGTTAACTTCATATGACTTTTAACTCTGCAGCGTAATTTCAACAAGATCAAAGACCTATACAAGCTAGATAAACCTCCATGTGTACAAAACAACGGTGTCATCGTCATTTTAAAAGGATTTTATACTGAAGTACAATATTATCATATACATATTTTATTTAATATTAATCTATGTAGGTGTTACAGTGAGTTTTAAAGTTGTTTCTAGTTATTGTGTTTGCTTGATTTGACTCGGTGGCTGATGATGGCACAAGTTTAGTGCCGAAACTAGTACCTTATATGAACGACATCTGATTGATTCGCATTAATAAATGTTTCTGTATTGAATAGGAGGGCACCTATTAATTAATTTCAATTATTGTAATCCCACTTCAATACGGATCATGAAATTTCTAAATATCAATGCTGTATAGTACGCGAATCTTTTCTTGTGAGCCCAAGTTCCCATTCAGCACTATGGAGCTCAGGGCTCAAGAAAAGGTTCGCATACTATACATATGTATATGAGTTCAGTTAATATAAATACCTGTAAATTAATGTTATATACGTATTCACAAAGACGCACACGAAATGCTGTCAGATGGTACAGTTATTTATTTACATCTATTTACAAATTAACACACACACAACCTTAATCACAGTATCACAAACAAAACACTTCGCTCCAAGAACATCAACAAAGCTGCCATTCTAGACAACTGCCGATCACTTCAATATGGAGACTGCAACCACTGCATGTCAGCCCGAGGTCACAAGTATATTCTTGTTACACCATAACTCTACTGAACAATAACTCGTTACCATCAAGACCATCTCCTTATATACGTGCCTGGCCAGGCTTCTAGAAAGCTAAAAATTACAAAAAGTACCTTCTCAAAAATTCTAGAGTGCCTAATACATAGATTATAATGTACAGAATATTCTGCCATCATCTAGTGCCTTTCTAGAAGTTACCGTGTGTTTCAAAATTCTGTAGTGGATTATAATTATATATACAGTAAGAATAAATTATATAATATTATACTTAAATATGCTATAAATTTCACTAAACACAATCATTTCCACAAGATAAATTAGCACAAACAACATCAGTATAACTTGAGCCCACCATGGTGAACACGCGGTCAGGTCAAAACCAAATTTCAATAAATTACAAGAGAAAAATATTCTAACTAAATCATCCATTCCATATTCACACATATGGCACACATATTTTATTTATACTATTTACAGACAAATTCTAGAATATAATTTTGCATTGTGATTTTCATCATAATACCCTATCAATGGATTAGTCAGATGACTTTATCCGGTAAGTTATCACGTTTGACAGTAAGTGACATGTGATCGAATAATGGCAGTCACTTTAAAGAAAATAGGAGTATTACAATGTCGATCGGTAGAAATTCAACAGTTTTATAATCAGAAGAACTGGTCGACAATCAGTAGAGTTAGACTTAAATGTCACCAAACATGTGTTCAATGAGTTCCGATAAATTATTATTAACCCTAAATTTCATAATTATCACATAACACATGCTGAAAATTCACAGAACACATGGCAACCCAAGATACATGCTTCTCAAAAATAATCCACAAATTAATCCCACAGGATCGCCGTATTCCAGGCTCATAATTCATTAACAGAGCACACATTAAATATCTTACAAGAAGAGCAAATATTATTTATCACTCATGACCGTTAATATTTTGTTTAACCCAGTCTCAAAATTTATTATTATTATTATTATTATTAGTGGTGAATTTTAATTCCACCATAAATCTGAATTTAACTCTGAATTCGATGACACTGTCCTGCATAAATCCATAGGAATGCATGAGATGAAATGCACACTGAAATTTATAAGACACAACACAAATTCAACCCCGAAGACTTCATGAATCTAGAATTATTTTTGTTACGGAGTTATCCGCGGAGGGCAGAGGTGAAAGAAGGTGCGGGCTGGAATGGGTCTAACTACAAGTCCGAAAGATGAATTATATTTTCAAATAGACTTTCAAAATTCAACAAGTAACAAGTCAACAACAAGCCAAAATCAGGTACAACGAAATCACAAGTTTTAGGAGATCATTACAAGATCTGGGCTTCGAGCCCCAAGTTTATAATTCCTGAGCTCTCAGCTCACAACCACAAATTACCAAAGGGCAGAAAACCCCTAATTACATGGAGCACTTGCGCCCACCTAGTAATGTCAAACCTTCTAGAGGCACCTTTCAAAACACCATAAAGAGCTGACCCGCTCTCAATCCTTCAAGCCTATTAAAGGCAATACTATGCTTTACCATCGCTTGCCATCGAGGCGCAACTTACAAGAATTAAACAGGGGTATCTCGTACCCAGCCTATAGGGCCTTAAAAGAAAAATAATAGGTTAATTAAATGGCCCAAAATACCAAGATGAATGGAGGCGTTGCTTGCGCTCCTACATGAAACCTTATATAACCTAAGGGGCACTAGGCCTATGACACAGGGGCTATTCCCAAGCTAGGGAGGTGACTCGTATATGAAAATTTTAATACATTAAAAGTAGAAAATCGGTTATGAAAACGTAGTCACCTCAAATCAAAAACGAAGGGGATCTCGAGAGGGTAAAGCACACTCTATCCCCGATTTACAGTTGAAGTAATAAGAAAATTTTACATAAGCCGGCACTAAGTTACATTTTTAGATAGTTAGGTTACATTAAAATGGTTTCGGACCTTCCCCGAGGGTTAGACTGCTGAGCTAGCAAGAAATAAAGATATTAAAAGGCCATTACCTTTGTTGAAGAACTGCTGCCCGAAGGAAGAGGCGCTACCCGCCCCCTGCTATACTTCCATTCACTAAGCTAGATGTTGTTGAAGTGGCCGAGAGACAAGAAATTCAGCAGTTTTTATACCCTCGTGGAAGATTCGAGACCTTTCATGAATAAAACAGCCACACCCACTACATTTTATTGGCTGACTAAAGGTTACACCTCAAAATTGGAGAAGAAAGACCCGATTGGTCAAAAATTAATTACAGAAATTTATGATTGGCTAAATTCAAAACTGGCGGAAAGAAAGATTAATATTGCCAACCCACTAATGAAAGAACAACATGTAGTAAAGAACAAACTTATGAATACAAAATATCTTCAAGAAAGGTTCCTTCACTTCGCACCAGGGTGCATGATCATAGTTTTTGGTAGAGACATCTGTGAGAGAATGTCCTCACTTCTTGATAATTAGTAAACAAAAACAATTCGAAATTAACACAGTGACATCTTCTGATAAACGGTTGAATTAATTCAGAGTTCAGAGTTTCAGCTGTAGAGGAGTACCGGTACAATTTTAATTAAATTATATTTTATCCAAGAGGTCCATTACTTTTAAATATTAAGTATGTGCATGGAAATTAGAGATGATCTCGGAAGACATTCTAGAGCAAACTACACTAATATAATCCAAATTATATTCACACTCATTGTACCAACACCACCATGACACCAATAGAGGAAAATGTGAAAATATTGCATAATTGCACTAATCTAATGAAAATATCTATTTCAATGAAGAGATACCTACTATTTCTACATAGATGGACAGTAATAATATCACAAAAGTGTACCTAAATTTGTGATGGAACTCAATCTCCTTGTGGGTAATTGATTCTGCTCACATAATGCAAGTCGTCCAGTTCGCTCTCTCCCTCATGTTGGAAGTTGCCTACATTTAGCAGGGCATGATGACAGCTAAGTCCATTTCCAGCAATGAATTATCAGCTCCTTGTGAAGGTAGGCGAAGCATCCTGGTGTAAGTGATTGTCCTGAATTGTAGAGGTCCTCTTCCTTCTTGAGTTCCGATGATGGCCGAAACTAACACAAACAGTTTTAGAATTTGTTCCAATACGAACATGTTGAATAAATATCTTGACAAAGACACTTAACATCAATAACTGGCTGAACTTTTCAGAGTCTGTTTTCTTTTCTCACTTCATCTGTAACAACAAGATTGTCCACAAAATGTTAATAATTTCTTAGTCTGTAGAATCTATCCCTGGGAATTTGTACTGCAGCAGGAATCCTCAAGTTTGGACAATAATACAGTCTAAGTCGTGGTAGCTTCAAGACACCAGTAATGATGTGAGCTCCTACTAGCATTTTGTACTCTCCTGCTATGCTCTCAGAGGCTTGGAAACGTTGTCCTGAAGGGCTCTCCTGTTGCTCTGATCTGCTACAAGGTTCCAGAAATCATCAAAATACTCATAAAAATAATCGAGGTGTCCAATAGTCCCGTCCATTTACTTCCCAGTCAAGATCCTCTGCGCAGTTAGCAGTGGGATTGAAATCTTCTGCTTTCCATTTTAGTTCCCTGGATTTTTTATTGGTTTATTCTGATTCTGAAATAAAGAAAGTAGAATGCCTAATTAATCTCAAAAGTCTTCCATCATAATTATTCATATGTTCAATATACTGATCAGTACAGTAAATAATTTACCTCACAAGGAGTAGCATCAGGTTCTGAATGGGGGCTTGAATCTGAACCTTCCATATCACTGTCTGATGACATAGGTTGAACATTCATCTTCATTGTCATCAGATGATGCATCTTCAAGATCACTGTTGTCCAGTGCTTGTAAAATCCCCTCTTCCGTAAGTGGTTTCTCGTGGCACACGCCTAAGGAAAAGAAAAATGTTTGTAACTAAGATTATGTCTCGCATGCACATTACAATGAAAAGTCAATTGTTTATCTTATTATTTGAGTGTACAGTTGTCTAAAATAAGGCAGCAATTGATATTGTAAAATATAGATGGCATATCATACCAGCAGAACCAGCAGAATGCCACATCATGTGTAACAACAGACTTTAAGCCTGTAATGATCATGGGACCAAGTTAAAACCTGATGTCCAGCTGGCTGAACAGGTATTTTCAGAGTATATATTTCAGATAATTTCAACAAAATTCGGATTTCAAAATACATGAAAGTGTAGCTAGAGGTCTTAAGAATGATATTTTAACTACATAAATACTGTAATTCAAATAATAATAATTGTCTAATGTGCATGTTTATGTACTTACCCCCCTTCAACATCCTCTCTGCTGTAGCCATGTTGATTTTGGCAGGGGTGGCAATTGTTGGAACCAAAATTAAGTTGAAAGGTTTTTTTCCCATTAACAGGGGAAGTTGTGGAATATCTATATATGGCTACAAGGAGAATTCAAATAGCAGTAAGGGTGTTATATGTTTTAAAAAATATCCAGCTGACTGGACACCGGGACTGAGGAGGATATTTTTTAGTTTTGACCCTAGCCATATATTAAAAAATGTAAGATGACAACACTTGAGCAGGAATTTTAAAGTAAATGGAAAAAAGGCTGTATCACCTGCAAAAACAATTGGTAGTGGAACCCGTGTGGAAATTAACTAGGAAAGTAGTATACCCTACAAATTTGGAAAAGATGAATGTTTAAAGGACTAAAGTAATATTCTCGACAGACACTATTGCTGACCTAAGAAGTTTGGAGAAAGTAAGCCCAGAAGAAATCGTCGACAGGAACAGCTTCAATGAAACCCTTGAAATGTTTCAAACATGGCATGATATGCATGATTATTTGCATTACAACAAAAATGGATCATAAGCAACATTCAGAATTTGTGTATTCTCCGTAAGCATCATAATTAGCTATACATTAGTGAATTTTCACAAGCACTTATCACAAGATCCATGCTGAACATAAGAAGACACTCAAAACATATGTCTAAGAAAGGCGACTCTAGCAGGAGAACTGAAAACTGAATTCGGTGACCCTACCTCTCATTGCTCTTGTATAATAGCGTAAGCAATGGTTTGAAACACCAAACAAAAAATACAAAAAATGCGCACAAAGAATATGGACTGATCGACTTTGACGAAGGTTATTACATGTGATAAAATTCATTCTTGGGTCCGTATTGAAAGTATTTGTATTAAATAACACTTGTATGTTTTATTATTTGTCCACCTATTCAATACAATACAATACAATCTTAAAAATTAGGACATTGTCCTTATAAAAATTGTTGACATGAAATTAATATATTAGATGGTACATGTTTTGCCTATCAATAGTAGGCATCATCAACCATATTTTTCATCTTAAGAATAGATCAGGTACCTGATTGGAAATAACTTATGAATGCTGTTAAAAACTATGTCGTGTAAAATGTATTAGAGAACGTTAAACAACTATTATAATATAAAATGTAGTATGCTATTACTTGACAATATTTGTGGTAATATTGGAGTCTAAAAATATGACAGTTGTTTGAGGATTATGACATATTAAAAGATATTACAATAAAGATGGTTTTCTGATTTTTATCTTTATTGTAATATCTTTTAATATGTCATAATCCTTAAACAATTGTCATATTTTTAGACTCCAATATTATCACAAATATTGTCAAGTAATAGCATACTACATTTTATATTATAATAGTTGTTTAAAGTTTCCTAATACACTTTACACGACATAGTTTTTAACAGCATTCATAAGTTATTTCCAATCAGGTACCTGATCTATTCTTAAGATGAAAAATATGGCTGATGATGCTTACTATTGATAGGCGAAACATGTACCATCTAATATATTAATTTCATGTCAACAATTTTTATAAGTACAATGTCCTAATTTTTAAGATTGTATTGTATTGAATAGGTGGACGAATAATAAAACATACAAGTGTTATTTGACGAAGGTGCCGTATGTGCTATTGTTAACAATTTTTATTTAGTTGAAAAATGTTTACATAGAGTTTCAAAAATTTGTGCAAAGTTAGAGAAAGACTTTGAGTTCAAAGGATCCAATACTAGTGTCAAGCGAATCCTTCGATCATTAGGATATCGTTGGGGGAAAAAAACAAAAACAAAACTAACACAAACAAGCGCATCCTAGTGGGAAAACATGACATAAAATACAAAATATATGTTTATTTGAACCCCCCGTGGCTGGGGGACACAGACGAAGAATACACCCACGGTATTCCTTGCCTGTCGTAAGAGGCGACTAAAAGGGGCGACCAAGGGATGATTGATATAGATGTTGATTCCCATAGGGAATCTGAAATATTTGTTCCGAATGAGTATTGGTATCAAGGGATGATTGTCTTAGAACCATGAAACTACTTGTGATTAGTATCACCACGTGGGGAACACCATAGGTCACTTTTACCTGCGCGTAGTACCCCTGTGATGAGTACCAAATAGGTTTGTGATTAGTAGCAACAGACTGCATTGCCGGCTTTTACAGTACCTGTGATTAGTACCACTTTAGGAGCGACACCATGGTTCTGGCTTGCCTATGATTAGTACCTACTATATGAGGAACAGCAGTAGTAGTACCACAACGTGTGGAATACCACGAGTCTGTGCGCTACTTTTGATTGGTACCGCACCATGACAAATACCATGGTTCTACTTTCCTAGTGATAAGTACCATTATGAGGGGCTGATGACTTGGATTTTGGACTTCTTTAGACTACAAGCATCATCGATTCAGTATTGTGCTTGAGAAGCAGTCTCTTGGTAGTAATACTATTGTTTAACACTAGTCCCTAGGAATGTGGGGCATTGTGCGTCGGATCCACTGATTGTTTTAAATTCGTATCCATCCATTCTTCATCCTCAAGTTTTGAATCCTGTTCAGTGGAAGATTTTGGACTTTTAATTTGTCATTACATTTCGTCCCATTTCGTACCATTAGGGGCCGATGACCTAGATGTTAGGCCCCTTTAAACAACAAGCATCATCATCATCATCATGTTTATTTGAAAAATTGCCTAGTATCGGGTGGAGGATAGGCCTATAGTGTACATGAATGAAACCTATATACAAACGTCCCATGTATACAGCAAAGGCTGGTCTGTTAATTCAATATCCGGTATATCAGCGTCCATGTCAAAAGGAAAAGACTTATATTTATACATGCTGGTGGGGAAATGGGTTTCATTAAGAACTGTCTGCTAATCTGGAAGTCTGGCAGCAAGATTGGTGACTACCACGATTACATGAATAGTGACAATTTTTTTAAGTGGGTGATAGATATGCTTATTCTTAATCTTCCACCTCGCAGTGTTCTTGTAATTGAAAACGCGTCATATCACAACAAGGAAGTAGATCATGCTGCAACTTCCAGGTCAAGGAAAGTGACGATCTCCTGGCTAGTGAACAGGAACATTCCACACCGTGAGACGATGTACAAACACGAGCTTTTTGAGCTTATCAAATTGCAGAAGCCGGCACACAAATCCTACGTCCTAGATGAACTTGGAACTTGTGGAACAGTACAGACACTCGGCCCTTCGACTGCCCCCACATCACCCTGAATTAAACAGTATTGAAATAATGTGGGTAGAAGTGAAGAACTGGGTAGCTTCTCACAATGTCACCATCACTACTGACTACGTAGAGAAACTCGCTAGACAGAAATTGGCATCAATATCCGCCAAAGACTGGAAGCGTAAATGTAAACACACAAAGAAGGTGGAGAAAGGCTTCATGAGGGATGAGGAACCTCTTGAAGACATTATAGAGTCCTTTTGTGATCCAGCTGGGAGCCAACGACACGTCATCTGGTGAGGACGACAGAAGTGATGACGGAGAACTCAGTGGAATTGAAGAGCTGTAGAGGACATTATAAAACATGTACGTGCTCATTTTGTGAATATAGTGTGATAATTTTATTATTTATTATTTCAAGTGTCATTTAAGTTATTTTTGTATGCATACGTTGTTGCCTTTTACTCAGCATATGTGGACCCTTTATGGTGTTTCCTGTTATGAATTATATTTTGTTGCTGTACCTGAGAACCATTATATCGGTACATATGTCATATTGTTAAGTCACATTTCTTATGTTACAGGAAAGCAACAAAATCTTGGCATTAAGAAGTTAGGAACAAATGATCATATAGTCTAACCCTGCTTTCTCGCCTTATAGCAAAATTCGCTCGCTCGCTCACTCACTCACTCACTCACTCACTCACTCACTCACTCACTCACTCACTCCGTAGGCTTCTGAGGGATGTGAAGTTCCCGTGCCGATCTCTCAATACTTTTCTATCCTTTTCAATCTTGAGCCCGCTCTTCCCAGTTATCAGTTTGGAGGGTCCAGCATACCTTGTTGATCTCCTTCTTCCAGGTGCTTCCGGGGTCTTTCTAGAGGTCTTTTCTCATTAAGAGATCCCTTGTATAGATCTACTGGTGCTCTGTTATCCTGGATCCTCAGTACATGTCCAGCCCAGCATAATCTGTTGGATTCTATCGCACCCATTATAGTGTGTTGTTGAGAGAGGGCGTAAATCTCATAATTAGATCTTTTCTGCCAGCCTTATAGCAAAAGTTCTTCTTCTTCTTATTATGATGATGATGATGATGATGATGATGAATCAATCCTTTCTCTGTGTGGTGTTCTTTTCCTCTCATCTTTCGAGATGATAGATTTGGCTTTTAATGTAGATTTGTCTTGGAACCTTATAGTTTCTTTTTCAGTTATTACTTTAGTTTTACTTTTTTAATTCTACCAGGTATTTTTCAGTTTCTTTAAACCAGTTCAGTTTTGTTTTGCAGTTATGGAAGAAGTGAAAGATTAGTTCGGTTAATCAATTAGAGTTCATTCTGAGGAGAAGATGACCATAAAAAGTTATCCTCCTTTTTTGCATGGTACCTGAGAGTTTTCAAATTTCTTGTGTGTTTCATCCTTGATGTATATTATTATTATTAATATCGACTTATTTTACATGACGTGGCTCAGGTTATGAAGCCTGCTGTTATAGCAAACCATATTCTACACTGTACATCTACAGCGTCGTAAAGTTAATTTTACATCAAATTATAATTTAAAATAATGACTACGCAAATTCATACAAGAAAACAATTTTGACAGCTACTATAATAAGAGGTTAAATTATGTTCTAACTCTTTAAATCTATCTATCATCTGTAACACTTGTAAATACATTCGTTTGGGCTAGGTATGTCTGTAGTTTACAGCTGGAAGGGAATTCCACTAACTGAAAATCTGCAGAGTGTTACATGTCAGTTATAACAAATATTTTGGGTCAACTGTACATCGCCACAACACTGAGCGAGAAGGGGAAGTCAGCATTCTCACTCCCACGGCTCTGCTTTCTCACTCGCACACTTCCCCTCACCGGCTGTCTTCCTAGCTGGCTTGATCTCTAAATATTAGTATGTAGAATTCAGCAAGGGCAGAACAGAAATACTTTATCATGTACCATTTACAAGATATCAATTTTAAAAAATATGACTGTGAATGTGTATATGTATGTGACAATTATCGAGGAATTACACTGTTGTCACAAGTAGCCAAAATATTGGGGGGAATAATAGAAAGGAGGATGAGAAGAAAGGTGGAAAGACATTTTAAAGAAGAGCAGTATGGATTTCAACAGCGCAGGTCAATTATATACCCTATGTTTACCATGGGATTACTGATGGAAAAACAGTGGGAATATGGAAAAAATCTGGTGATGGCATTTCTTGACCTAGAGAAGGCATACAATAGTGTTAAATAGAGAAAAAGTGTGGGGAAATCCTGGAAGGAAAAGGATGTGGAAGGCAATCAAGGGTACTAGTGAAAGCTAATTATAAGAATTGTCCCTGTTGTGTCCAGACCCTAGTGGGGAGAACAGATTGGTTTAGAACAGGGGCGAAGCGTCAGGGGAGACAGGGTAGACAGCGTGTACCCTTAACATTTTGTGAACGAAATCTTATCTAGTTAATTTTGTATAATAAATATTTCCACATTCATGACATTATTGTATTCCTCGCTTTACTTATTTTCATCAATCTTCGGCAATACTAGGGCTCACGCCAGTTCCACGAAACACGTAAGCGAAAGTAGACGCTGTCCATTCTGTGTATGTTCCCTTTGATTTTCAAACTTTCAGATAGAGCAACACTAACGCTATCTGTAGGAGCTGACTGTGCAACTATGACTTTCTTATAGCGAGATTTCTCCGCCCAGTAGACAGACTTGCCAGCGTCTCTTGTTGCTCTCATTGGCTAGTATTTGGATCTCGGGTATAAATGTGCTCTTATTGGCTACCGGTACCATCTCAAACGTGCTTTTAATGTAATTAATTTGAATTTACTTTATTATAAGACACGTCTCAAAATAAAATAATATTCAAATACGAAATATAGCACACTTACATCTAATAAATGAATGACAGCATGAAAACCTTTCAAGTATATTCATTTCCTTGCCCACCAATATTAGTCACGATATTATAACCCCAACAACTATTGGCTTACATTCTTAATAATGAACTCCAGAGTGTACATAAGGAAACAACAAAATTGCTTAACTTGATGGCGTATATTCCGTTAACGTCAGTTTCTAGCGATCACGCAATGGGTGCCTTCAAACGAATTAAAACCTATTTAAGGAATTCGATGACCAACCATAGACTGTCTAACTTGGAAACTCTAGAAGGAGCTGTTGTGGTATCTTAGCAAGACCTCCGACTTCAAAACGAGAGTAATAAATATATTTGCTGAAATGAAGAACAGACGGATTGAACTCATTTACAAGAATATTGTTTAAGGTGATTTGTACGAAAGCCTATTTATTTCTTATTTCTCTTATTAAATCTACATATAAATGAAATACGAGGGCTATTTTTTTTTTTCAAGGTCCGATTGGTCATGAAATGAAACAGCAGTACATATTTGACACTTTTCTATTAGTAACACTTACTGATACATCACAGCTATTTTTCAACATAGTCGCCTTGCAGATTGAGACATTTGTCGTAGCGTGGTACCAACTTGTCAATGCCCTCTTGATAGAACGTTGCCGCCTGCGCCTGTAACCATCTTTGTATGCCGGTCTGCAGCGCCTCATCGGTGTCAAAACGCTGTCCTCCTAGCCAGCGTTTTATGTGAGCAAAGAAGTGAAAATCTGATGGAGCCAGGTCCGGACTGTATGCTGGGTGATCGTAAACGTCCCACTGGAAACGCTGCAGGACGTTCGTGGTGGCAGCTGCAGTGTGCGGCCAAGCATTGTCATGGAGGACAATGCCTGATGACAACATCCCTCTCCGCTTATTCTGAATTGCCCGTCGTAGACGTTGAATAGTCGCACAGTATGCGGCTGCAGTGATGGTGGAACCATGTTCCATGAATTCCACCAACAGAACTCCTTTCCGGTCCCAGAACACAGTAGCCATACACTTTCTGTTGGAGAATGTTCGCTTGAATTTCTTTGGCTTACTCGGGGAGTGCGAATGCATCCACTGTTTGGATTGCTCTTTTGTTTCTTCCGTTTCAAAATGAACCCATGTCTCGTCCCCTGTGACAATTTTGTTCAAAAAATCCGGTCCTTCATCATGGTAGCGCTGTCGCTGTGTTTTGTGACGGTCAGACAGCATCTTCGGAACCCATCTCACACAAAGTTTGCGGTACTGAAGTGTCTCACTCACAATTGTGTAGAGAGCTGACCTGGAAATTTCAGGAAACGAAGCACTCAGCACAGAAATTGTGAACCGACGATTTTCTCGAATTGCCTGATCCACACGCTGAACAAGATCATCGGTTGACACACGCTTCCTTCCCTGGCCGCCTGCATCATGGACGTCTGTACGCCCTGCTGTAAAGTTCCTGCACCATTGTCGCACTTTGCTGTCGCTCATGCACGTTTCACCATACACACGACTTATTCGGCGATGAATTTCGGCTGCATTGCACCCCTCAGCCTGAAGAAATCGAATTACACCGCGTACTTCACACTTGGCAGGCGAAGCGATCGTTGTAGCCATGTTTACGAGCGCGCTGCACGTTCACTACTGACGGGACTTAGGCGAGGCGCATAACGGTCATTTCAGAGACGTTGCGCAACACATCTGCGCAGCGGTTCATCATATATTCGTGGGCGTTTGACTGTCGCGACCGATCGGACCTTGAAAAAAAAAAAATAGCCCTCGTATATTGCCATTTTTTATTCTAAAAGTATGTTGTTATTTGACAACTCCCGCTGCCTATTTAGTCTATATTTAAAATAAAATGAGTGCACGTAGGCTTATAGTTTGTTATAGGATTTGTCTTATTTTCAGTCATTAATATAATATTAAATATAGATCTGTATGTGTCGAAAACAAAATTCAATATATAATATGATTAAAATAGTTTAAAGTAAAAAATCTCTGTCTCCCCCTTTACTGAGTTCACGCTTTGCCACTGGTTTAGAAAACAAACAGGACTAAGACAGGGAAGTGTATTGTTTCTATATTGTCTCCACTTATGTTAATAATGGTTATGGATGAAATTCTAAAGGAAACAAAGGCAAGATATGGAGGGGATATGAAAATATTGTTTACAGATGACATAGTGATCTGGGGAGTCAACAATCCAACTAGATGTTTTAAGTGACAATATTGATACGGTATGGAAATCAGTGTGGAGAAGAGAAAAACAGTGGTGATGACAGGAGGAGAAACAGAAGGAAAAGGAATCATTAGTATCAGGGTACAAAATCTTGAGGTTATTGAATATTTCAAATATTTGGGAAGTGAAATAATGCAAGATGCAAGATTGGATAAGGAGATCAGCAGAAAGTTACACGCGGGAAATACGTTCTATCTGAATGAAAGGAACCTGCTGAGGAACTGAGACATTCCTATGAAATGTAAAGAGATAATGTACAGGATGTACTATACCCTTATATTAACCTATGTATCAGCGACTTGGACTTTGACAGCAAGAAATGAGAGTGAAATTCAGGCCATTGAGATGAAGTTCCTTAGGAGTATGGTAGGGAAGACAAGGAGAAACAGATTAAGAAATGTTGAGGTCAGAAATGTTGTAGGGGTAGAAAAACTGAGTGATAGGGTGGAGAAGAATATATTGATGGTTTGGACATATTATGATGATGGAGGAAGGAAGGATACCATAACAAGTGTTGGAGGCTAAGATAGAAGGAAAGAGGGCGAGAGGGAGACCCAGAGCAAGATGGATGGCCTCTGTCAAGAACAGTATAAGAAAAAGAAGACCGGACTGTGATACAGTTACTGAAGAGGTGTGGTGGAAGGAGAGGCAACGATGGAGAAGTGCCATCAACACCCCGACCTGGCAGGTGCTGGACAAGAATAAATGAAAATGTTGAATTAAAAACAAAGCTATCCTAAAATACTTTTATCATGCAAATTTATGGATATATGGAAATAATTTTAACACATACAAAGCAAAATTGCCAGTCATAACAATTGGAAGAATACATAATTCTGACTTAGTATGTGGAGAAAAGTACTATGGGGATAGGACACCCCTTGGTGAAAATAAAATATAACCTCAGTGCTATATTGTATTGGATTTATGGAATGTTTCAGAAACTTTATAGTGCATTACATAATAACAAATAAAAATAACGCGAACCTATGCAGATAATTTGTTCATGAAACAAAACACCCGTTTCACCTTCAGTTCTTCCAATCAATCACCACTGATCTGCATTTAGCGCAGTCATGTGGGTGGCAAATTCCTTATCTGTTGTTTACATAGTCTTTTCTTAAATAATTGCAAAGAGCTTGTAAATTTATTGAATTGTATGTCCCTTGATAAATTATTCCATTCCCTAACTCCTCTTCCTCTAAGTGAATATTTGCCCCAATTTGTCCTCTTGAATTCCAACTGTACTTCATATTGCAGCCGACCATATGTTTAAAATTGTCAGAGGGTTAATTTGAGAACGCAAGACCAACATGGTGAAGGGAAGTAATAAATCTGTCAGCATTGATAGCATTGAAGAGAAGGGTACCAAAACATAACTCATAAAAATATCTGAGGAAAGAAAAGATAAGATAAACACAGCCCTTAGATAAATGTATCTTAGTATAGTACCTTCATAGTCTTCAGTTGGCTTTCTTTTCTCATTGTTGTAGGAGTGTAATATGAGGGTTAGGGTAGCAGCTACTTTATTCCTCATATTTTCGTGGTGCTACTATATAATAGTCATATGTGTTGGAAAGCATGACACTCACAGTATATGGGCACAGCACGAGATGGCTGTGTATTGGACAGGTACCACTCGCAGGGCGATGGGACAGCAGTAGTGAGTCAGGCTCCGTGCAGAATGGATGTGACGAGGCAAGAGCAGTGTGGAAAGTACTGGAACACTTGCTATGCTTACCAGACTTTGTCTCTGTGCGATTTTGATCTCCTCTCCAACGTGAAAGAACCATTGGATGGGAGACGGTTTGGGATGCGAGAGGACATTGACAATGCTGTGCAACATGAATTTGCAAAATTCACACATGTTGAGGCGACTGGTATCCGACGTCTCCCGCATCATTGGCAAAAAGTGAGGGATAACCTAGGGGACTATTTTGAGTGTTTACTGTAAGGGTTACTGTACTCTCTGAGAATGAACATTATGTAGCACAAGGATTTCCTGGCTGACAGTTTTGTCACTTTATCCTACAACTGGTAAACCTACTCAGCATTTTTCATACATTCACCTGCACTGTATGCTCCTTACTCCCATCTGTATATTTCCATTTGTCTGGTAGATCCCGCATCCATGCTAATAAAAATACTTGCAATGACTTACGTCCCTACCCTCGTATTTGCTAGTTTTTAAGTGTTCCGTAGTGTTGTGTATAGTGATATGTTAATAAGGCTCGAGTCTCTGCAGCACCAAGAAAGCAGTGTGTGAACAACCTGAACAATTTTTATTATGTATGTGATTCGTACTTGTAACGGAGGCAGAAACATATTACACCCTTTATTATGAAAGTGTATCTTGACTATTTCAAAGTAAAGCTTGGAGATAAAGACAAAAAATGGGTGCCACATACTACATGTAAAACAGGTTTTGAAGAACTAAGACAGTGGTTTAGTGGAAAATAGAATTCCATGCTGTTTGGAATTCCCATGATTTGGTGTGAACCAAAAATCATTATCATCAAGAATTCCATGCTGTTTGGAATTCCCATGATTTGGTGTGAACCAAAAATCATTATCATGATTGCTACGTCTGTCTGGGCAATGTATCAGGGTAAAACGAAGCTAATAAATCAAAAATAAAATATCTTGAAGGCTTAGAATTGCCTATTAGCCACACAGCCCAACTATTCCTGTTCCAGTGCCACCAAAGCAACTAGAGGATGTGGAGCAATAGAGTTCATCTGAGTCTACAAAAGGTTTGAAGGGGATGAGGATTTCTCCCCATTCACTTTAGAAGACAAACCACAGCTTTTTACTCAGGCAGAGCTGAACGATTTCTTTTTTGCTAGGGGCTTTACGTCGCACCGACACAGATAGGTCTTATGGCGACGATGGGATAGGAAAGGCCTAGGAGTTGGAAGGAAGCGGCCGTGGCCTTAATTAAGGTACAGCCCCAGCATTTGCCTGGTGTGAAAATGGGAAACCACGGAAAACCATCTTCAGGGCTGCCGATAGTGGGATTCGAACCTACTATCTCCAGGATGCAAGCTCACAGCCGTGCGCCTCTACGCGCACGGCCAACTCGCCCGGTCTGAACGATTTCATGTTGGACTTAGGTCTAACCAAGGAAATTGGTGATATTGCAGGATCGTGTTTGGAAGAAAAGAACATTCTGGCACCAGGACTATAATTGGTACAGTGACTGAGAGGAAGAATTCCATACGTTTTTCAAAACGGAAAAACAGGTAGCTTATTGCTGTGACATAAATATCAGGTTTAATTTTCCAGTGTGGTGGTGAAAATTTATAGTGATGACCGGTGTTTATTTATCAAATGCATTGAAGAAAATCCTGAAAGCAGTGTTACTACATAATAGAAACAAATTTCCTTTGATTCTCTTTGGGTATTCTGTTTTCCGCAAAGAAAGTTATGAACGTTTTCAGTTGATTCTAGGGAAAAAACAACTACCAGGAACATTAGTGCGTATTGTGTGGATACCTACCTTTTTACACAACTGCTGTCTTGCTAGGCCAACAAGCAGGTTAGACAAAATTTCCTTGTTTTTTGTGTCATTGGGGTAGTAGAAGTGGAGATAAACATTGGAGAGTGACAAAGTGGCCTAAGAGGGAAAGTAGAACTCCTGGAGAGAAAAATGTAATTCGTGCTAGTCTGGTTGATCCTAAAATAAATACTACTTTCCCCGTAGCATATCAAACTTGGATCATTAAACAATTTCTAAAAGCACTGGACAAAAATTGTATGTGCTTGTGAGTATTTAAACTAACAAGGGGACATTCCCTACTCGTCACCACCGATTTCGCTCAAATTTATAGATCATGTAGGGCTTGGTTAGAAATTAAAGTACCCAAAGTGGGAACTCCAGATGGCCAAGCGTATAGAAAATAAAATTAAAAATGTTGACGCGGCTCTCGCGTCGTATAAGCCACTTACGTTAGTGCGCTTGCCAAGCAGTTGTTGGCGTAGCGGTAAGAGCTTGGACTAGTAATTCGATGGTCGCGGGTTCGACTCCTCGTGTGGAGAATATTTTTCTCAATTGTATATTATTCATTTATTTTAATTTATTTTACGTATTTATTCGCAAAAGGGGCTGCCTGGCCGAGGCGGTAAAGGCGTGCTTGGTTCGTCCGGAAGGACGTGGGTTCGAATCCCCGTCAGGAAGTCGTAAAATTTAAGAAACGAAATTTCCACTTTCGGAGGTGCATATGGCCCTGAGGTTCACTCAGCCTACACCAAAAATGAGTTCCAGATTAATTCCTGGGGGCAAAGGTGGCCGGGTGTAGAGCTAACCACTCTACCCCATCACGTGCCGAGGTTAACAATGGTGGAAGCCTTTACCTTCCACTCCTCCAAGGGCCTTAATGGCCTGTACAGAGGTGACTTTGCTTTTTATTTATATGCAAAAGGCATATAGGACGTCATTTTTTTAATGAGCGCACAATTGTAGAAAATTTTTAGTTGCGAACTTTTCCGACGTGTTCAAACAGAAATTCTTTTTTCTCCTTTATTGGCTATCTCCCCTCCTTGGGGAAAAACAAAATGAAAACCTACAACCTGTTTTCCAGTCAGTGACTGGGTCAGGGAATGAATGAATCATTTATAGGCTATTGTTGCGATGGGGTCGCCACTCCCAAAGTGGTATGTTAATGAATGATAGATGCTACGAAACGAGAATGGAGAGTGTTGCTGGAATGAAATATGACAGGGAAAATCGGAGTACCCGGAGAAAAACCCGTCTCCCCTCCGCTTTGTCCAGCGCAAATCTCGAATGGAATGACCGGGATTTGAACCACGGTATTCAGCGGTGAGAGGCCGACGTGCTGCCGTCTGAGCCACGGAGGCTCTCCTCCTTGGTGAATGTGCCATAAATGTGAATAGTCATTTCGCTGTAAGATTCGTTTTCACCTGACAAGTGAAGGTTGCTCCTGGCGGCTGTACACAAACAATAGATTATTGGCGCAGGTAGACAATGACAATGAAATCCCAATTTTTTACCTTTTCTATGCCTTTTGTGCATAAACAAGTAAATAAAATTAATTATTCACCTCTCTGCGTAATTGGAACCGAGCTCGATAGCTGCAGTCGCTTAACTGCGGCCAGTATCCAGTATTCGGGAGATAATAGGTTCGAACTCCACTGTCGGCAGCCTGAAAATGGTTTTCCGTGGTTTCCCATTTTCTCACCAGGCAAATGCTGGGGCTGTACCTTAATTAAGGCCACGGCCGCTTCCTTCCCTCTCCTAGCCCCTTCGTGTCCCATCGTTGCCATAAGACCTATCTGTGTCAGTGCGACGTGAAGCAACTAGCGTAATTGGAAAATGAATAACAGAAAAGTTGACAGAGAAAACAGTCTCCACACGGGTAGTCGAACCCACGACCATCGAATTACCAGTCCGAGCTCTTATCGCTCCGCCAACAACTGCTCGGCATGCGTACTAACGTAAGTGGCTTATACGGTGCGAGAGCTGCATCAATATTTTTATTTTTATTTTCTATACGCTTGGCCATCTGGAGTTCCCACTTCGGGTACTTTCATTTCTAGCCAAGCCGTGCATGTTTTATAAATTTGAGCGAAATCGGTGATGACGAGTAGGGAATGCCCCCATGTAAGAGAACGAAATTAACATTATATAAACAGTATTTCATACCAATTGTAACATACGGACTAGAAATGCTGGTAACTAATAAGAGACAAGACAGTAAGATCCAAGCAGTAGAAGTGAAATTTTTTTAAGAACATCGGTTAAAAAGACAAGGAGAGATAAAATTCAAAATATTAAAATCAGAGAAGAGCTAAATATAGAACCGTTAGTACAGAACATACAGAAAGCAAGACTGAGATGGTTTGGACATGTAAAAAGAATGGGAAAGGAACGGGTAGCAAGAAGGGCATCGTCTAAATGAACCGTGAGTACCCCGGCTATTCTCTACGACAACCATATTGGACATGGTATCCCTCATTCATCACTCACTACTGTTTCCAACCTGCTTTAGAGGAACTCAAAATGCTATTCTAGCCTTGTTCCTTATAATCATATTACTAATTACTAACAATAAAACTACTTCTCGCGAAGGACTTAGCAGATATAAATAAATTATTTGTCCGGAGAGTTTAGCTCTTAATTTTACTTTAACATGACAAATGAAAACTCAGCCCTGAAAATGGTTTTCCATGGTTTCCCATTTTCACACCAGGCAAATGCTAGGGCTGTACCTTAATTAAGGCAACGGCCGCTTCCTTCACACTCCTAGCCCTTCCCTGTCCCATCATCGCCATAATACCTATCTGTGTCGATGCGACGTGAAGCAACTAGCAAAAAAAGATATGCCTTATTAGGACATGCGTTATTTACAGCATTTATATATTAACAAAAGAAAATCCTACATTATGTCATGCCGGCTAGACTTGATCATGTTAAGAAATAAAATGACATCAACTCATGTGTATGGTGGTCGTTTTTCCTTCCACGGGCAACCCATGGTAGAGTTTTACTCATCCATCTCCCGGCACTGTAGACGGGAGTTTCTGCCTTCGAACGTGGTCTGCAAAAGTCCATCATCCTGATCGGCTTGTTCAATTGCTACAAATCTTGAAGTAATCTAATTGGTATCAGCTCCAGCACTCGTCACACGTTCCCTTTTTCTACGACACATACACAAAATTTATGCAGGAGTTACCCTTATGAAGGCAGGTCACTCCAATCCAGGGCAGTACGCACTAAAAGAGTGAGTAGGGTGACTCATAAGGCTTCAGAAACCCTTACTCCGAATAGTGGATTGTCCCTTTCGACGCTATTCTACCGCCGAATGTTACTGCTCCGAATTTGATACCACTAATTTACTTATAGCGGATACTAATTTATGCTTAATTCCGCACAGCACTGAGACTTTGCCTAGGCTCGATTGGCTATTATTCAAGTTCTTAATACACAGTTCACAAAATGCCTTCCTGGGTTATAAAGTTTACGGTCGTGACAGGCACAATAACTTTGTCTTTGTAAGTTTACTGCTTAGCACTGCTAGAAATGACAAGAAGCATGTAGTGGGGTCACAAATATCAATTTATTCTTGAATTGTGACATAAGAAAGAAAAAAAGAACTCTGTCACAACAATATCTCTGCACACGGAGGAAAGACGTCAACTCGTCTGTATGGTGGTCGTTTTTCCTTCCACGGGAAACCCATGGTAGAGTTCTACTCATCCATCTCTCGGCGCTGTAGACGAGAGTTTCAGCCTTCGAACCTGGTCTGCGACAGTCCATCATCCTACATTATGTCATCCCGGCTTGGTCTCAGCCACACCTTCCCATTGTTTGCCAGGCTACCTTTTGCAGATCCGGTTCTGACCACACGCCGATCAGGCCCCGAGGATGTTCCTTTTGCCCAACATGCTACAAATAAAATGATTTCTGCATTGATTTTAATGGGATGGAAAGATGCAGATACTGACGATGAGCTGTACAGGACACTGTACGGTTTCAGTATTGGTAGAAGAAACTGCTCCTGCTCAGCGAGGGCCAGGACCTGCCTTATATTGTCAACTCGCTGGTCCTTGGGGTGGGAGACTCCTTCACGCTGAATTAAGGAAATCGGCTCCATTAATAACTGGAGTACAAGATATCTAGACCTCGATTCCCTCTTTTACTTGAGCTGAATGTGATTGGCAGTTCTTAAGTACTCCAGCTCCCACCTTCAGTTAGGGCACTTGCGTCTCTTCGAGGGAGCTATTCTTGGTTTGGGAAATGCGCTACATTCACACGTGTTAGCAATACATTACAGCTGGAACTCTGGTGACCTCAGTTTGCCCTGTGAATAAAGTATTTCATATTTTCAGTCTGGGATACACAGAAAATTCAGCTCTCTACATTGATGTGTCTCATATTTTTCCTATGTCTGGATCAAAATATCACATAATTTTGCGCACCAAAATTCGATGTTGGCATACGTGCAACATGCAGGAAAAACAGAAAGTTTCTTCTGGAGACCTTCAGATATCTGCATAAAGCAAAGAATAAGGTTGACTTGGACCTGCTTCAGAAATATACAGAAAAAAAAGGCAAAGAAATCGGATTTTATTCAAAACAATGAACTGTTAAGCACAGGAAGAGCCATGCAGAATTTTAAGATCCAGCTGACAGTACCCACAAATCCCTGTCATGAGCCAATGTCATTGGTGAAATACTTAAATGAGATATTTTGGGACAAGGCACAGAATGATTTGGGCCAAAAGTGCTACCATTTCACACTTTATAACTTTTCACAATGGAAGAATTAAAAAGTTTATTGTGGAATAAAGGAATAGAAAGCCTGTTGGTCTGAATGGTATCTATGAATACCTCAAGTCGACAGAAGCTGACACTGTAGAAATAATACCTTTGCTATTCATTGAATATCTGTGGAGGAAATGAATACCTAACTTATGGAGGCAGTCTGTCATCTTTGATTATACAAAGGGAAAGACAGTAAAGAAGACCCAAGTTCATACCACGGGATAGCTCTGGAGAGCAACATCTTTAAAATATTCTCAAAATTTCTCCTGAATGGTATTTAATGGATTCAATGAAGCCTTTATTGAAAAAATAATCAATAAATTCAAACCACCTTAATAAAAGACAAAACTAGCACTGCCATGTTCTCAACATTTACCTTTAATAAGGAAATATATAACATCACTAACATTTAAAAAAACGCAATGTTAAAATAGACTTTTGTACTAGCAATAGAAGTACAGAGATCCTGCATAACTCTACATCAATAAATAAAAGTAGTCTTTTTCAAAATCAGGTATATATATGTTTTCTTGTCAAGGCTGCAGTAGTTCTTACCTAGGTCAAACAGGACGTAGTTTTAAAATCGGATATACGGAACATGTCAGTGCTATAAAGCATGACCGATTTTCTGCAGTCGGCCTACATATGAAAGAATTTAAACATAACTTTACTGAAATAGATCAAGGTCTTGAGGTATTAGAAGTTTTAAATAAAGGTTCTCTACTAGATGTTACTGAAAACTGCTATGTTCATTTAGATCAGTATTTTAATTCAAACCTAAACTTAAATGATATCTCCGAGAAACCAAAGATCTTGTTCGATTTTCTCATTGCATTTTTCAAAAATATTAAAATTGCGAATAATAGATCTGTCTTTCATATTATGCGTAATACTTTATCACGCCACGCGCTTTCACCGCATCACCCTCCCTAATTCCCCTTCCATCCATTCCTCATACCTCCCCTACCGCTCCTCTTCCTTCCCTCTCCCTTCCTACCCCAACACTAACTGCTTCCCTGACCCAAGCTTAGCCATCACGCTTAGTTCCTCTTCATCACGTGTCACAGCTTTGCCGCCCGAGGTGAGTCTCATTCAGTCATAGCCCAAGCTCTCTTTTTCTTCACTATTTGAACTTTTATAAATATCTCCTTGTTACACTGCAGGTCCCGCATTGAACTGCAAACATCGTAGAAACCTTGGCTCAAGAACTTGGTCTCCACCTTACACGTTATGTTGCAACATAAAAACAATAGACCACGCCAACAGCACAGCCATGATGTAAAACTAACTTCAAAGCTCTCAGAGGAACATCTTATGCAAATTGAATATTGTAATTCTGCCGAAGCTCAAAGAAAATGTTCACTACACTCTTAGTTAATAAGTGACATAATTTAATGCAAAAAGTGACTACTAATTTGAATATTTGGCAAGCAAGTTCATCTTGGACTGAAGCAGAGTCTTAAAGTGTTATATGTATTTTTAAAAGATAATGTTTGTTGAGTCCTAACTCGTGTTTGTACAATTAGATTACTATTTTAATTCACCCTCCAGGGGTTGTTTTGATAATGACTGCCAAGTTCTGAACTTGTGATTGAATAACTATTTTATTCCCCCTTTTTACTCTTATTTAGTCATAATGCTATAATATTTTGTGTAATGTATATGTATGTATGTACCTATGCTTATTTCTCACATTTTGGCTGAAGATGGCGCTAAATAGCATTGAAACTGGTTCCAAGTAAACATGTTGTAACTTAACCATTATAACATTATTTGTATTGAAAAAGTGGACCCACCGAGCTCGATAGCTGCAGTCGCTTAATTGCGGCCAGTATCCAGTATTCGGGAGATCGTGGGTTCGAACCCCACTGTCGGCAGCCCTGAAGATGGTTTTCTGTAGTTTTTCCATTTTCACACCAGGCAAATGCTGGGGCTGTACCTTAATTAAGGCCACGGCCGCTTCCTCCCCGCTCCTAGCCCTTCCCTGTCCCATCGTCGCCATAAGACGTATCTGTGTCGGTGCGACGTAAAGCAAATAACAAAAAAAAAAAAAAAAAAAAAAAAAAAAAAAGTGGACCCCTTAAGTTACCTCTCTTACGTCCTCAGTTCAATACGGATATAAGATGAAATTCGTAAATTTAAATGAATGGCATTGAATCATGCATAGTAAGATCGATATCACTGTCTCAGTATGGTTTCATGAAAGGCTGATCGACGGTTAAGGCAGTAGTGTAGCTTCTACAAGAAATCAACACCACTCTTTCACAGCCAGTCACATCTCTTTACGCAGTCCTCATTGACTTAGCCAAAGTAGTTGATAGCATTGAAAGGAAGATTCTTATTGAATCACTCAGGTGACTCTTGGCACTGTGGAGCGTGAAGTGGAGATACTGAAAGTCATACTGGTAAGCTACATAAACATTTTCAACTGCATCTGGGCTACTCTGCTTATCACGCAGTGAGAGTACTCCTGGGAGACCTTATGAGTCTGTTGCTAACCCCTCAGTGATGCATTCTATATATGTGCCACATTACCAAGCTGACCGAGGTGATTCAGGTGTGATTGCTATGAAAATGCAGCAGTTGCTTTAAAAATTCACTGTTACAACAATATAGCTAAGATTATTTTCAAATGTTCTTAATAGACACTCAAAAGAATGTAGTTAGCAATCATTTATGTTATTTTATTCCTTACACTGATGTAAAAGAGACCTGCCACATTTTAGACAGAATGAAGTTTTATTTTGTTAAAATAATCCTGAAATGTTTTGAGTCTCAATATGATGTAGACTTTGCACCTTCTATAGTTTACAATTCATAAAATATATCTTTTATTTATTTATTCCATTGATATAAGCATATTACTTCGATGTGTGGAAGGGAACGACTAAATTCTTTGTTATGTTAGAAACATCACTGAACTGTTGTTCATTTTGCTAACAAACAAATTTTGTTGTATGTTGGTGAGTGTTAAAGTAATTTCAATATTTATTTATTTGATTATGTATTTTTGTTTTACAGAGTTCTTCAACCTATGAATCAATTTATGAGCCAATCAACCCACGTCCTCCTAGTGAGATGTCATCACGTTCCAATTACTCCCTGTATGCACCATACGTTAGTGGATCTCAGAACAAACCAAGTTCTGTAGCAAGTCCCAATGTTGGAAAGGAGGCAGAAGTGGATGCTCTCACTGATCTTCTTGTACAATCTATGGAAAATTCTGCTGACTCAGACATTTATGGTTAGTAATTAGAAGACATATTTTCTATTGTTTTTGTGTTGGAGCTTTTCTACAAAGTGGGGATGTAGTAATTATACAGGCCATAGTTGTGCTATTTGATTAAAAGTTACTGACAAACTTTTAATGGCTTTTGACCTTCAGTCCTGGAGTCAGAGGGAGATCCTTCTCCTGTTCCTGCCCCCAAGGTCCTGAGTAACGTGTTACTTGTGGTTCGGGTCACCATGTGTTCTGGTGCAGAATGAATAACTAATGGCAACATTTTGTTCATAATGAAGTATCAAAGTACCGGTACATTATTAGTTTCTATGCCCACCGGTGACCCAAATTTTGTTTCTTGCATATTGCATTCATAATGCTTCGGGTTACTTTCAACGGTAATCACTTTGTGTATTTACCGTGAACAATGCCTATAATATACCTGCCTTTAGATGGCAGATTGTTGTTGAATACGAAAAGCAACAATTTGTATTTCATCTTACATAACCTATTCCTGTTTACACTAATCTAAGGTAAGCAAATATAAGTATATGTCATTTTATATACTAGTGTAGTTATTGAAATACATAATATGTTCTCACAGAATGTTATTTAGTTGCAAGAACACGTCCTCCTTCAGGCATGGAGCTATCGCACTCCGGTGGCACAGAAGATACAGGAATCTGCACAAATTATTCACTGTTTAAATTATGTATGTTTTGATGTTACGCTAGTTTGTTGCAAAGCAAAATAAAAATATAAACATACAAAATTCCCATAACCCACAGATTAATGAAGGAGAAAGCAGCAAATGTTTTTTGCTATAATTTGTGGATCACACACTTATGGCATTGGAAAACTGTTGCGGAATTAAATACAGTATGTTGGAATGTCCTTTCAAACAGTAACACACCCAGTAATTGCACCTGCTTTGTTTTGAAGTTAATAGTTGACCCAACCATACTCAAATTGATCAGGTCACTGGTAGGCTGATGTGATGTAAAATCAAACCATCAGTATTCACTACCACAGGGAACATGTAAAGTGGGATGCAAGGAGGAGTAGAATAATATACCTAGGTAATATTACCACTGTTGCTTCTTCTGCTTGGTTTAAGTGGGATGTAATGAGTAGTACTCATGTAATATTGCTCACAGTTGGACAGCATTAAGCAAATAGGAATAAACTCTCAGTATTACATAAAAAGTGAGTTAGTGTCATTTTTGTATTCTGTTTACCATTGCTTATTTTCATCAGAAAGAACCAGTATACTAAATCCATTCAATATTAAATAACATTCTTGTTAGAACATTTTCTCACAATCAGTATCAAAAGCTGCATTCCTATTTTAGAAGAAAGGAATCTAGTAGTCATCCGTCATCTTTATAGAAAATGGACACTTACATATTCAACCACTAGCCAGTGGTTTCTTTATATGGACTATCTTCATCCATTTAATTTCAATACAAAGGAGCCATTTGCTTAACTTCGACTTAATTTTTTTTTTTAGAATCTACTCCATGATGGTTGCGTTCTTGATTAATGCTGTCCACTTGTCTGTCTGCAAGTTACAAGTTAGTGTTCAGTTGATTTTCAGGTTAATACTTAATTTGTTCTCCCCTGCGAACCATGTGACCTTGCCACGGTGGTGAGGCTTGTGCATCCCATTGAAGCAGATAGCTGAGCCACAGTTGCAGCCATATCGGATGGGTATCTGTTGAGAGACCAGACTAACGAATGGTTCATCGAAAGGGGGGTGGCAGTTTTTGGAAGTTGCAAGGGTGACAGTCTAGATGATTGACTGATATGGCCTTGTAATAATACTTAACATGTCTCAGCTGTATTGATACTGTTACACGTCTGAAAGCAGCGAGTACTACAGCCGTAACCAACTCCCGAGGACATGCAGCCCTCTCTATATGAATGATATACTGGTGATGGCTTCTCCCGAGTAAAATAATCCAGAGGTAAGTTAGTCCTCCATTCGGATCTTTGGATGGGGACTACACAAGACGGGGCAATCATCAGGAAGATGGATACTGACATTATGTGAGTCGGAGCGTGGAATGTTAGAAATTTTGAATCGTTGTGGTAGGTTAATCTGAAAAGGGAGATGGATAGACAAAAGATAGATGTAGTTGGTATAACTTAAGTATGTTGTCAGGAAGAGTAGGATTTTTGGTCAGGAGACTTCGACTTAAATTTTTTTTTAGAATCTACTCCATGATGGTTGCGTTCTTGATTAATGCTGTCCACTTGTCTGTCTGCAAGTTACAAGTTAGTGTTCAGTTGATTTTCAGGTTAATACTTAATTTTCAACAGAAAATCAGACCGGGGGGGGGGGGGGGGTGCAGGACTTGGTTTAATGATGTATAAGAAAATAGGGCAGCAGGTAAACTACTATCACGAGCATATTTAAAGGATTATTGTTGTCAAGATAGATACCAAGCCAAAGCCCACCACAGTAGTGCAGGTCTATATGTCTACTAGCTCAGCGGATGATAAAGAAATTGAAGGAATATATGAAGACATAGAAGATATAATTCAATATGTAAAAAGTAACAAGAATCAAATTGTGATGGGAGACTGGAATGTAGTAGTAGATGAAGGAGAAGGTAATGCAATAGGAGAATTCGGATTGGGACAAAGGAATGAAAGAAGACTAGTTGAATTCTGCACCGATTATAATTTAGTCCTTGCTAATACTTGGTTCAAATACCACAAATGACTGTTGTATATGTGGACAGGACATGGAGACACTGCAAGGTATCAAATAGACTTCATTATGATTAGGCAGAGATTCAGAAACCAGGTGTTGGATTGCAAGACTTTTCCAGGAGCAGATGTGGACTCTTACCACAACTTGTTGGTCACGAAATGCCACCTGAAGTTAAAGAAACTGAAGAAAGGAAGGAATGCAAGGAGATTAGGTGTAGACAAGTTGAAAGAAAAGGGTGTGAGAGATTGTTTCAAGGAACATGTTGCACAAGGACTAAATGGAAAGGTTGTAGGCAAAACGATAGAGGAAGTTTTGACAGTCGTGAAGAATGAGGTCAGTAGGGCTGCTGAAGAAAGATTAGGAAAAAGGGAACGGCCAAGGAAGAATCAATGAACTCGGGAGATATTACACCTCATGATGAACGACAAAAATACCAAAAAAAAAAATTAAAAAATATAGGATGGCAGAAAAGAATACAGTTGATTAAAGAATGAAGTGGATAGAAAGTGCCGGACAGTTGTGGAGCCAATGACCTAGATGTTAGCCTCCTTTAAAGAAGCAAGCAAGCATCGATAAGGAAGAAGGGCTGAAAGAGATGTGCAAGGATGTTAACACTCGAGAGGTCGCACCCACGGCTATTTGCCGCACATTTAAAATATTTGTTAATTTCGTTGCTAGCCGCTGTAGGGCTTAGGGCGCTCGTTTCATCCCTCCCCTCCCTCTCTCCTGCCTGACGTTGATTATCGTCAGTGTATTGCCTGCTGCATTCCGGAGTAGTTTGTTTTCTTTCATTCTCGCATCTGCCACGGAAAATTGCCTTTGAGCGACCCATCGCGTAGTGTATTCTTACATGACTGCATTTCCAAGAATATTTCTTAAGTAAAGTTCATGAGGTTTATGGTGGCTTTCAGTGAAGTGTGGTGCTGTAGTTTTATCTTGAATTGTGACCAAATCATTCATTGAAATGTACAAATGCAAACGTTGAGGCAATTTGCTCACGCGCGACCTCTCGCGTTCTTTAAACACTCACGTAATTTTACCAGATTTTGCAAAAACTTTTAATTTTTTACGTTGAGAAAATATTGTTACTGGGTAATTATGTTAGTACTAGTTGAATGTCAGTTAAACAGGGTATTCACTGCAAAAGGAAAATAGCAGCTCATTAGAATATTAAGCGTGAGCAATTTGCCTTCATGTGACCTCTCATGTGTTAAAGGTTATATGGTCCTGGGAAAGGTAGATTCTGCATACAGGAAAATCAAGGAAACCTCTGGAGAAAGAAAACTAGGTGTATGGATATTAAGAGCTCAGATGGAAAGCCACTTCTAGGGAAAGAAGACAAGACAAAGCAGAAAGATGACAGGAACATATCCAGCAATTGTATCAATATAAAGACTTAGATGATACGGTTCTGGAACTAGAAGAGGCTGTTGATGCTGATGAAATGGGAGGCCTAATTTTGAGGTCAGAATTTGACAAAGCTTTGAAAGTCCTAAATAGTAATAAGGCACCTGGAATTGATGACATACCCTCAGCCTTACTGACTGCCTTAGGAGAAACCACCACGGCATGATTATTCCATTTGGTCTCTAAGATGTATGATACAGGATGAGTGCCATCCGATTTTTGGTAGAATGTTACAATATCTATTCTCAGGAAAGCCAGTGCTGACAAGTGTGAAAACTACTGTGCCATTAGTTTATTATCTCACGCCTGCAAAATTTTGCCATGGATTATTTATGGAAGAATGGAAATACCAGTTGAAGCTGAGTTGGGAGATCAGTTTGGCTTCAAAAGAAATGTAGGAACACGCGAAGCAATCGTGACTTTACGTCTGATCTTAAACGACCGAATTAAGGACAAGCCAATGTACATGGCATTCGTAGATCTACAAAAGGCTTTCGATAATATTGATTGGACCAAGCAATTTGAGATTCTTAAGATGATTGGAATCAGATACGGAGATCAGAGAATCAAGTATAGTCTGTACAAAAATTAGTCTGCAGTGATAAGAATTGTGGGCTTTGAAAAAGAAGCAGCAATCCATAAAGAAGGTTGGCAAGCCTAATGTTTGTCCCTCGTTCTTTTCATTATTTACATAGAATGGGTGTTAAAGGAAATCGTGGAGGAATTTGGAAAGGGAATCACAATCCAAGGAAAGGAAATCAAAACCCTGAAATTTGCCGAGGATATTATTTTATCTGAGACTGAAGATCATGTAGAGAAATCGCTGAATGGTATGGGCAGAGTCTCGGGGAAGGTGTACAAGATGAAAATAAGTAAGTCCAAAACAAAAGTAATGGAGTGCAGTCGAACAAAGTCAGGTGATGCAGGAAATATTCAATTAGTGAAGTCTTAAAGTAAGTAGATGGATATTGTTACTTGGGTAGTAAAATAACTAACGATGGCAGAAATAAGGAGGATTTAAATGCAGACTAGCACAAGCAAGGAAGACCTTTCTTAAAAGAAATTTGCTCACTTCAAAGATTGACGTGGGAGTTAGAAAAATGTTTTTGAAGACTATCGTATGGAGCGTGACATTGTATGGAAGTGAAACATTGATGATAACTAGCTCAGAAAAAAAGGGAATAGAAGCTTTTGAAATATGGTGTCACAGAAGACTGCTGAAGATGGGATGTATAGATCGAATCACGAAGAGATACTGAATTAGTGAGAGGATATCTGTATGACTAAGGTGTATGATGAGAAGAAGAGATAAAATTATAGGGCACATCTTAAGACTCCCAGGATTTGTTTAATTCGTTTTTGAGGGAAGTGTAGGTAGTAAGAGTGATAGGGGTAGACCAAGGTATGAATATGACAAGCAGATTAGAGCAGATGTAGTATGTAGTAGTTGCATAGAAATGGAAAGATTAGTACATGATAGGGTGACATGGAGAGCTTGCATCAAAGATTACTCAAACAACAACAACAACAACATAATTTGTCAGGTATGACTTGTAAATTATTTAAAGCATTTGGTGTTTATTTAACAAGGTTAAAAATGTTAAGGTAGAATTTTTATTCACAAAATTACTCTTTAACACTTAATTGAAAACATTAGCCTTGACCCTTAACTTCTAATTTTAACTTTTAACTTATAACTCTTTCCGAGTGATAATCTTAGAAATGGAGGAAGAAGACTTTGAACAGCATTTTGGATAATTAATGTAAATTTATTGTGGATCATTGGAAAGTGTTGGGTGACTGTAATATTGTAGAAATTTGCTCAGTGTGTAATGAACCTTTTCTATTATTTTGGACCACAGAAATGAGCAAGATGAGAACTGCGGTAAAAGAACTACGTATGAGGAAGTAAAGAGAATGAATATTATGCAGCAGTGCTTTGCATTATATATGAACGGTGGTATTGTCACAGAAGGAAACAAAAATGTAGACATTATGACGTCGTGTTCATCCAGTCTGATGAACTGGTGTCTATGGGAACTACGTTGTCTGATAGGTTTTCTCTCATGGCCATCTCCGCGATACTAGTTCCAAGTAGCAAACTACAGTGATAGTCTTGTAAATTGTAAAGAAAAAGTCACTACTCATCTATGTTGTGCTTGGAGATGCTGGAAATGCCTGCCTTTATTTTCTGCACATTTGTCTTCTGCTATAAAATCACCAAGCTCAATAGCTGCAGTCGCTTAAGTGCAACCAGTATCCAGTATTCGGGAGATAGTGGGTTTGATCCCCTCACTGTTGCCAACCCTGAAGATGGTTTTCTGTGGTTTCTCATTTTCACACCAGGCAAATGCTTGGGCTGTACCTTAAGTAAGGCCACGGATGCTTCCTTCCCACTCCTAGCCCTATCCTGTCCCCTATCGTCGCCATAAGACCTATCTTGTGTCGGTGCGACGCAAAGCAACTTGTAAAAAATGAACAATTAAAAAAAGCTATAAAATCATCCATGCTATGTCTTAATTTGCTTTGAAAAATTAATCTGTTGGAGGATGGAGGTCTTAAGAGGTCGATGGATACATGGGGGAGTGGGAGGGAGAGAGTATAGAGAAAAGAGGAGGAAAGATAGAAGAAATATTGGAAGGGAAAAATCAGTAGTGGAGAGACAGGTAACAGCAACGATGGAGGTCCTTGATTCATAACCTGGCTCAGGTATGATCTGAAGGATGTTGTTTTCCTTCAGTTTATCTAGCAAGTGTCTTCAGATTTTCTCCAGAGATAATAATTCCAAGGGTTTAAATCAGGTTGATTACTCTATCACTAAACACAGTTTGAATTTCCTGCAAGGAATATTTGTCAATATGACCCCTCGCTGAGTCCTGCTGAAAGAGCTTGATACTACATTCTCTCTCTGTAATTTAAAAAAAGGTTGAAAAATGTTCTGCACGTATCTTCACTGTTCATTGTTTCTTAATAGAAAGAGGCTAATTTTTCTGTCACCAGTAACTGCACTCCACACTCCTATTTTATGATTATAAAGGTGCTTCTCATGGAGCAGAGTAGGAGTTATGGCACTCCAGTGTCAGTTATTTTGTGAATTAAATTATTTAATTTGAACTTGCCACCATTTGAAAACAGGATGAAGGAAGGATCAATTTCTCAGTCATGCACTTTATTCCTAGACCCATTCACAGAATCTAATTCTGTGTACATGATCATCTGACCATAGTTTATGCATCATAGTAACTTAGTAACTTCACAGAACCATAAGAAATTTCTGTTTGCTGAGAAAGACAGCTGAGAGATTTTTAGGTGAATTTTCCATATGGTGTGCAATGTCATCAAGATTTTCTCTAGCACCTGAGAATCTCTCTTCTGACTGCACGAATGGACTTCATACGGATGTACAAATCTTAAATCAATACTCATCATTGAATATATTAATTAGGTCTATTATTTACCATTTTGTATTCATAGTAGATTTAGGATTAGACACTTGTTCTTTCTTTCACTGTTCAAACAACACTGACTGAGTGGCATGGAGCATAATTTGGGGCCTTAATGCGTATTTAACCTAAATTGCCTCTTTGCATTCATTTTGAAATGTTTAGTGCCAGCTATTATGTACATTATTTGGGCAGTTCTTATGTATAATGTCACTCAGTAAAATAAGAAATTGATCCTTCCTTTGTCCTGTTTTCAATGGGAAGGAATCGGCCATGGCCTTTAATGTTAAATTTTTTGAATATGTTTAAAAATAATTTTCTAATATTTTAGGTGTATGTACTGCATGTGGGCAGGGTGTTGTAGGAGAAGGCTCTGGCTGTACTGCTATGGACCAGGTGTACCATATCAAGTGCTTCACGTGTCACCATTGTGCCATTCAGCTACAAGGAAAACCCTTTTATGCCCTTGAAGACAAACCATATTGCGAGGAGGATTACCTGGTTAGTATAATAATGTTTATTATAGCTGGTACCTTAAGTGCTTACTTTACATTATTTACTGGGAATGAGTTAGGCTGTGCCGGTCATCAACGGATATATGGTAGAAGAGCATAGGAGGCAAAAAAGAAAAGTGTATCAAATTAGAGAAAGCAAATGATAATTTTAAGTTGGTATTAATTGTAAAAGATAATTGGAGGCCCCATATTTTTGCAAAAGTTTATTTCACAAATTCTTTTCAATTGTAAAGCAGATGCAATGTAAAAAAATTTTGCGTTTTTTGTAATTCATACTTTTTGTGAACTTCTATGAATATTTTGTGATATTGAACAAATTTTGTGATGAAATCCATGATATATCGCAGGTAATCGTTCAACAATCGATCAAGTAGAAACAATATATTTTGTTGTTGGTATATCGATTAGCGTTATGTTGCCATTGGAGATATCATAATTGATTCCTAGACTATCGAGAGATTTTACTATGTGTATGCACGTATTATTTAAACCTTTTAGTGCCAGGACATAATTTGGATGAACAGTCTTGATCTGATTTTTCTTAACATTAATTTACTTATTCTGAATGGGTACTTATATTTGGTACCGGGCAAGTTGGCTGTGCGGTTAGAGGCATGCGGCTGTGAGCTTGCATCCGGGAGATAGTGGGTTCGAATCCCACTGTCGGCAGCCCTGAAGATGGTTTTCCGTGGTTTCCCATTTTCACACCAGGCAAATGCTGAGGCTGTACCTTAATTTTTTATTGCTATTTTGTTTTACATCCCACCGACACAGATAGGTCTTATGGCGACGATGGGACGGGAAAGGCCTAGGAATGGGAAGGAATCGGCCATGGCCTTAATTAAGGTACAGCCCCAGCACTTGCTTGGTGTGAAAATGGGAAACCACGTAAAACCATCTTCAGGGCTGCCGACAGTGGGGTTCGAACCCACTATCCCGGATGCAAGCTCACAGCTGCACGCGCCTAACCGCACGGCCAACTCGCCCGGTGTACCTTAATTAAGGCCACGGCCGCTTCCTTCCAACTCCTAAGCCTTTCCTATCCCATCATCGCCATAAGACCTATCTGTGTCAATGCGACATAAAGCCACTAGCAAAAATTAAGAAATAACAACTTATATTTGGATGTAACTTAGTTCTGTGTTTGCAAGAATCGTATGATGTCCAGAATATTGTGTTCAAATGTTTTGAATCTTTTCAATAAGCGATTTAAATAACATGCAAAACCGTACCTCATGTTCCCAGGAACGAGAGCTGCTTCGAATTAGGCGAGATTTTGAATTAACAGGTTTCGAATTGTCGAGGTTCTACTGTATTTTTTTAATTTTCTACATTAGTTTTGATGCTATGAATTAAAAAGCAAGATGCTACATAGGCTTTCTGAATGTTTGTGTGGTCATGTGCTGGTAGAACCAACTTTGCAAGACTTCATGACATCACAAGAATTTTCAATACTTGAGAAGTCTTTATAAGTCACTAGCAAGATACCCGTGCTTCGCTACGGTATTATACTGAAATTTATAACTGAATGCCTATTGTTTTAGATATATAATCCGCCAAAATTTGCGATCTGACTCGTTTTCTGACAGATTACGCCAATGTTCCTCCCATTTTTCAATCTTTTTTCCAGCAATCGAATTCGTACTTCCCGGGCTAGGTCCAAGTATTCCACCCAGCCAGTTGGGTCCCTAAATCTTTGCCATCTTTTCCTATAAGCATTTTTAATATGGATCAAATCCTTCAGGAGATCCGGCGTTGTGTCGTCTTGGGTGCCTTGGCGGTACTGAACCCGCGGCCAGACTGCATTCTTAGTCATTACCCGTCCAGGACCCGTTTCCAGCGCGGTGCGCACAATTGACGACGGTCCAGAACATTATTATTATTATTATTATTATTATTATTATTATTATTATTAGATGTTCTGGACCCCACAGCAAGATGCAAGACCGCTACTTGGCGGTAAATTACATATGCTGCCATTGTCATTGTTGACAATGTGACCAGCACCATTGTCGCGGGTAGGCAATTGTGTGGATTTTCTGACGATACGAATGACTGACTTCCGTGCATTATTGACCTTATTATAGAGGTGAACAATTTGACTGTCAATCACATTCCTATCGTTTACTTCAAATGTGTTTAAATTTTTATTGATATGCCAGGAGAATCTACTGTAATCTAAGAACGTTCTCCAAAGGAAAAGATGGCTGTTGAAACCGAACCCAGAAAGATTAAAAATGATCGATTAATGATCAGAATAAGTACATCGAAAATCTACAGCCTGTTTCCAGTCATTCGACAGGGTCAGGAATGGAATGAATAAAGCCCCATCTAGCGGCGACAATAGGAATTTGCCAGCTGCCGAAGCACTCCTCTGGGGCAATGATCGATGAATGACAAATGAAATGAAATATTGGACAGTGTTGCTGGAATGAATGATGACAGGAAAAATTGGAGTAAACGGAGAAAGACCTGTCCCGCCTCCGCATTGTCCAGCACGAATGTCACATGGAGTGACCGGGGTTTGAACCACGGAACCCAACTCTGAGAGGCCGGCGCGCTGCTGCCTGAGCAACGGAGGCTCCTCATAAGTACATTATGAAAAGTAAAATCAATTTGTCTCACCTCCTTTTACACCCCACCGCCGTTAAGTTTATTAACCACCCCCCCCCCCCAAAAAAAAAATTAAAAGAAGGCGTGTTTCTTTATGTTTAAAGGAGATTCCAAACACCAATGTTCACGTCTATTACCTTAAGTTTTGAGATATAAGTATCCCCGTAAAAAAATCACTTTCTTTCACTTCCTTCCACACTCCTCTCTCCCCCCCACCCCCACCCTAAGTGAATTATCCGGCAAAAAATGCTGTTTCTTTAATAGTAAAGGATATTCTAAATACCAATTATCACGACTCTAACTTCTTCACTTTTGATTTATGCGTCCTCATGAAAGGAATTCAACCTTTTTTTCACTCCCGCCCCCCAAGATGGGTTCCCCCCAAAAAGCGTTTTCTTTGTTTTTAAAGCAGATACAAATACCAATGGTCACGTCTGTAACAACTTTAGTTTTTATTAGATGTATGTATTCTCATACAATTAAGTCAATTAATTTTTCAATTCTTTCACCGCCCTCCCCCCCCCCTTTCATTGGATTTTCCGAGAATACGGTTTTTTTTTTTACTTTTAAAGCAGATTCCAAATATCAAATTTCACGTCTGTAACATCATTTTTGAGATATCAGTAGCCTAATTAAAAGAAGTCAACACCATTTTCAGTCACTTTTACCCCCTCCACCCAAGTGTTATTTCTGAAAACTTAAAGTACACGTTTCTTTATTTTTAATTGAGATTAAAAAATACCATTTTTTACTTCTGTAACGTGTTGAGTTTTTTGAGATACTGTAGAAATTCTCATTTTAAAATGTCATCCCTTTTTAGTTCCCCTTAAATGGAGTTTCCAAAAACAAATCACCTATGTTTCTTTACATTTACAGGAGATTCCAAATACACACTTTTTACG
Organism: Anabrus simplex; assembly: GCF_040414725.1. NCBI lineage: Eukaryota > Metazoa > Arthropoda > Insecta > Orthoptera > Tettigoniidae > Anabrus > Anabrus simplex. The sequence goes on along the minus strand of NC_090266.1, from coordinate 672,234,496 downwards.
TCTGTAACATTTTACGTTTCTCAGATATCCTGTAGATATAGTCTTTCAAAAAATTCACCCCAATTTGTCACTCCTGTTTAACTGCCATTAATTGGATTTTCCAAAAACAAAAAATACTTGTTTCTTTATTTTTAAAGGAGATCCCATATAGAAATTTTCAGTTCTGTAATTTCTTCAGTTTCTGAGATGTATGTATCCTCATTAAAGGCATTCAACCCATTATTCACACTTTTACACCCCTCCTATTGCGATTTATGGAAAAAAAAAAAATACGTGTTCCTTTATTTTTAAAGGAGATTCTAAGTACCAATTTTTTACATCCGTAAACTTTTAAAGTTTTAAGATGTAGACACACTCATTTTAAAAATTCACTTCCCCATTATTTGGATTTTCCAAAAACGAAAAAATACCTGTTTCTTTATTTTTAAAGTAGATCCCAAATACCAATTTTCAGGTCTGTAATATCTTCAGGTTCTGAAATATAAGTAGCCTCATTAAAAGCATTCAACCCATTTTTCACCCTTTTCCACCCTTCCTATTGGGATTTTCTGAAAACAACAAAAAAAGTTTCTTTATTTTTAAAGGAGGTTCTAAATACCAATTTTTACATCTATAATCTTTAAAAGTTTTGAGATATAGATACATTCATTTTAAAAATTCACCCCCCTTTCACCCCCCATTAGTAGAATTTTCCAAAAACAAAAAATACGTGTTTCTTTATTCTTAAAGGAGATCTCAAACACCAATTTCCAGGTCTGTAATATCTTCAGGTTCTGAAATATAAGTAGCCTCATTAAAAGCATTCAACCCCTTTTTCACCATTTTCCACCCTTCCTATTGGGATATTCCAAAAACAAAAAATATGTGTTTCTTTATTTTTAAAGGAGATTCTAAATACCAATTTTTACATCTATAAACTTTTAAAGTTTTGAGATATAGATACTCATTTTTAAAATTCACCCCCTTTTCACCCCCCATTAATTGGATGTTCCAAAAACAAAAAAATTCGTGTTTCTTTATTTTTAAAGGAGATCCCAAACACCAATTTCCAGGTCTGTAATATCTTCAGTTTCTGAGTTATAAGAACCGGAATCCTGATTAAAGGCATTCAACCAATTTTTCACCCTTTTTCACCCCTCCTATTGGGATTTTCTGAAAATAATAAAATATGTTTTTCCTTATTTTTAATGAAGATTCTATATACCAATTTTTACATCTGTAAACTTTTAAAGTTTTGAGATATAGACACACTCATTTTAAAATTTCACCCCCCTTTTTACCCCCTTAGTGATGGTATATCCAAAAACCCTCTCTTAGCGAGCACCTACATCTTAATATGAATATATCCTCAAAATTTCATTTCTTTATGTCCAGTAGTTTTGGCTCGGCGATGATGAATCGGTCAGTCAGTCAGTCAGGACAAGCTATTTTATATGTATAGACGACAGTGAATTAGAACATCTGATTGATGAATGAATTGCCAAGTGGAGACCAAATGGAATTTGAGTATTAATGGTGCATGCTAGGCCGCTAGGCATTCTGGGATTGCTGCTAATGAAAATAACAAAAATGGCTTCGTCTTCATGACTGAGGAAGTTTATGTGTGTATTAATTGCTAAGTATGAGGCACATTCCTACCTAAATTCAGTGTACTCCGTCAAGTACTACAATATAATTAATAAAATGGCAGCATACAAGGAGATTGCAAGTGAAATATTTCAAGGAATGGACAGCTTTTACATTTATTACTCTACGATAACCTATAAGTAAACACTATCAGCAGTCAAGAAGTATAAATAACCACCTAATCGATACTTTATTAATGCCTCAGGCAAAATTGAATAAAATTAAAACTTACAGGACATGTTTCGACCACTTAGTGGTCCTCTTCAGCTGTATAAATAAAGAACTGAAAAGAAAAACATTGACAATAAGCACAAATAAAAGTTCTTTGGAGACTCCTTTGATAAAAATGGAGGTCGTCAGAATAGGTCATCTTGCCTTTCGTTCTTGTTTGGAAAAGATGTTTATTCTGCGCTGTCTAGAGGGTCTGTCTTTGAGCGCGACCTGGTGAAGTAACGATGTGATACAGTTTGACAGTTCATGGAAAGCTCTGGAGAGAAGGGAAGTAGAGTTTCATCGTCATCTAAAATAACATGTGAGGGAGGAGGGAGATTGGGCTGTGCTTCTGCGATGTCGTGTTTGATTATATCTCTTGTTCGTCTAGTCTGTTTCATGTCTACCCGACTACAATCAAAAGTGATTCTTTACATCCCATCTCGCAAAAGAAATCAGCTTATTATAGTTTCGTCAACAGAGCCTTTGAAATTCCGCTAACAGAAACAGACAGAAAAAAGGAACTTTCTTTCATTCGTCAACAGGCTCTACATAATGGTTTCAGTTTGAAATTCATCCATAAAATCATCACTAAATACAAATACCAACAACAAATTAAACTTAAACAGCATTCAGAAAAAGAAAAAGGATATGTAAAATTCACCTTTAATAACCCGAAGATTTACGAAATCACCAACTTATTCAAGAAACACAATACCAAGGTAGCCTTCTCTACAAACAACAACACGAAACATAGGTTCTTTAGTCATAATAAAGCTAATAAACTTAAAGATGACGAATTCCAGGAATCGGGTATTTATAAGCTGACTTGTGCTCAATGTAAAAAAACTTACGTGGGACAATCTGGAAGGAACTTCTCAATTAGATTTCAAGAACACGTCAATGCTGAAAGATACAAAAGATTCTCTGCCATGGGATCCCATATGAAAGAGTCCAACCACAAATTCACCAATATAAAACAGGACCTTCAAATTATCTGTATGATTAATAAAGGTATTCTTATGAACAACCTGGAAAACATTCACATCGTTCTTGATAAATTGGAAAACGGTGAAGAGAATCTCAACGAAAACGAGCATAAAAACATCTTATATGAGAATATTAGCAAATACTTAGAATGGGTAGACATGAAACAGACTAGACGAACAAGAGATATAATCAAACACGACATCGCAGAAGCACAGCCCAATCTCCCTCCTCCCTCACATGTTATTTTAGATGACGATGAAACTCTACTTCCCTTCTCTCCAGAGCTTTCCATGAACTGTCAAACTGTATCACATCGTTACTTCACCAGGTCGCGCTCAAAGACAGACCCTCTAGACAGCGCAGAATAAACTCTTTTCCAAACAAGAACGAAAGGCAAGATGACCTATTCTGACGACCTCCATTTTTATCAAAGGAGTCTCCAAAGAACTTTTATTTGTGCTTATTGTCAATGTTTTTCTTTTCAGTTCTTTATTTATACAGCTGAAGAGGACCACTAAGTGGTCGAAACATGTCCTGTAAGTTTTAATTTTATTCAATTTTGCCTGAGGCATTAATAAAGTATCGATTAGGTGGTTATTTACACTTACTTCTTGATTAAACATCGATACGGTCATGAAATGGACAACTTGTAATACTATCAGCAGTGTTCGATTTATGACTTATCAATTATTCCTAATATGTTTTCATGTAACAACAACTTATACCATAGAAACACCAGCTTCGTGACACACATCCATTTATTACGATATGAATTTCCATTGCAGTGCTATCACTTTTATTCAATTAATGTGAGTAAATGCAATATAACATCTGCAGATGGTGTTATGGCAATCAATACATTACAAATATTTAAGATAACCACATTAATATTTTCCCCATGTAAATTATGGTTTATTGCACTTTTTTTCCAAGAACCCTGACTGCTGTTTGCCTTTGTTGATATATCTTCATTTCTACTCGTTACACCGGTTTAGGACAACAACTTATACCATTAATGGTTATGAATTTCATGTTTTTGGTCCATATTGAACTGAGTATAAGTAATAATAATAACAACGTAAACGTTTCCACCTTTTCAATACTAAAATATATTCACAAAATTATAAATTACACGGTACTAGTTTCGACCCATCTAGGGGTCATCATCAGCCGTATTGGAGCAAAGATCACTTTTGGCGAAATCCTAAGAAAATGTTATTTTAAAGAATAACAAGTGAAATGAGATGTTATTATGGTAATAGTTAATAATACAAGGAATATACATACTAAGAGGTTTTTAACAAAGAAGAAAGTATAAATGGGGTGTTGTAAAAATTATAATCATGGAAATCAGTAAGTTCTTGTATTGAAATGACATACATAAAATTATATATGGCTTTACTCAACATAATGGAAAATTACTACATACACCTAGACCAATACTTTAATGCCAGTCACAATCTCAATGAAATCTCAGAGAAACCCAACATACTCTTTGATCTATTTATCACTTTCCTCAGAAACAATAATGCAGCCAACCTAAACTCAATCCTAAATTTAATCAAAGGTACTTTTCCAAGACAATTACACTTTCTCCCGCACCCTTCAGCCCCACCTTAAGCCCTCTTCCTAAGCCATATATAATTTTATATATGTCATTTCAATACAAGAACTTACTGATTTCCATGATTATAATTTTTACAACACCCCATTTATACTTTATTCTTTGTTAAAAACCTCTTAGTATGTATATTCCTTGTATTATTAACTATTACCATAATAACATCTCATTTCACTTGTTATTCTTTAAAATAACATTTTCTTAGGATTTCGCCAAAAGTGATCTTTGCTCCAATACGGCTGATGATGACCCCTAGATGGGTCGAAACTAGTACCGTGTAATTTATAATTTTGTGAATATATTTTAGTATTGAAAAGGTGGAAACGTTTACATTGTTATTATTATTACTTATATAACTTATACCATAGAAACACCAGCTTCGTGACACACATCCATTTATTACGAGCTGTTGACTACAACTGACTTTCACACACACCATGCAGTTCAAACGTTCAAAGAACAAAAGCAACCTAAGATAAACCACTCCACTCAATTATGAGTTACTGAAACATAATCTCAATGTTGTAGGTGTAGCACTTAGAGCAATTAATAGCATAACTACCCCAAGTGACAGCACCAAGTGTCTGACCGTGTACGAAAGGCACGGTTCAGATAGGTGGAAACGTGCTAGACAAAGACCAATGAAGGAAAAACAAAGGCACTTACCATTAGAGAATTAAACAGGGCCCCCAAAGGAGCGGATAAAATACACCTGGTCATCCCAAATTAACACCCCTTTTAAAAGGAAAACACCAACACCTTGGGGAACAAAGATTTTTAATCAAAATAATAAAGAGGTAAACAAGAAAGTAATATCCTCGCTGGAAAATAATAAAATTAAAAATTGGAAAATACTTAAACTCAAAGCAAAACCCTACGGTCGACCGTTTATAAGGAAAATGATAATTTAGTTCTTAAAGGACTTTTTAAGATAATGCAGATTTGTGAAACCACTCCTCAACTCTCAAGTTTTGTTACGACCAAAAGTTTTCTTAGTACAGTACCAAAGTTTTTCTTTTTTAACATCATTTTAACCTCCTTTAAACAGAAAACCACCTTTTAGGATGTGTCAAACGACCCCCTGCAAGGATGGGTAGGTATTACGTGCACTTTTCAAGAAATCAAAATAATAATAATAATAAGCACCGAAACACCGGCAGGGAAAACGACCAGAAGGTAAAATTAAAATTACAAAGAAAAATGAAAAGGACCAAGGAAATCCGCAGAGAAGATAGAATACATCACCGGCACATCAAAAACAAATCATCAATCATCACAACCAACATCAACAACATTAGCATTCCCATGGCAACGACCAACAATGGGTCAAGGGAAGGAACGGACCAATCCCAGGCCGCAAACAACAATAGGCGTAAAGCAACAAAGGACCAAGAAAACAGACGCAGAAAATAACCCAGAAACCAGTAAATTAAATTAAATTAAGTTAAATTAAAATAAAATCAACCCGAGAAACACGAAAGCAAGGAACCGGGACACAATGTACACGTAACACCCACACCCCTGAAGCGACTCGCTTGTTAAATTATTCAGGTTAAATAATACCTTTTTAGCACAAAACCTTTAAGCCAAGAAAGGTCATCAATAAACCCTAGGTTACCCATTTACATTATTGAAGAATCCAAAAATTACTTTCACACGGTACGCAAGCCCCAAATTAACAGACATAATTACACATTGTATAATTTCCAATTAACAAGCCGAAAGTTTAAAATTCCACAAGGCAAGACTTAGTTTTTTTTAGATGACGCCAGTTACATGGTACCACGCGCACTTTCTGCACATAGGAAAATTTTCAGGTCTTTCACCAAAAATCAGTAAAGGTTTAGTTGTAACAACACTTACAGTTTCTTCCAGATGAAAGTTGTGAGGGCAGCTTCGGTAGCCTAAGTTGACTTACTTACATTAATTAAACATAACACGTAAATTCCAGACGAGGAAAAATTAACCAGAAAGCTTGCAGAAATCCCCAGGGCAAAAGCCCCGTATATATAACTTAGCCAGGCTCGAACATTTTCGGTGAAATTATCTCCTTAGGGAGAGAGGAACCACACACGTCCATCTCTTCCATGTCACCAAACAGCAATGGCGATTTCCCAAGATTCAGCAGTCCCGGCACCAACGATCACATGTGCGCAGAGGCAAAGCGCCTGAGTGGTAACGTAGCTCGCGAGGTAGTACATACCTACGCCACTAGGGTGCAGGAGAATACGGTCAGGCACCGATAGGACGTGCATACAGTCAATTATAAGGTTTGAAAAGAAGAAATAAAGAAGCGGCGAACCACTTCTAAAGACACAGTTTTTCCACAGCCTTCAGGCAAGTTCAAAAATATTTCCAAAGGGGGAAAAAATTGTTACGCAGGTAACAGTCTCCCTCCCCGAAACTTGACATGTCCAACACAAGTTTACCATCATAAGGCGGTGGCCTTGAAGCAAACTAAGTTTTTGGTAGAATAGTCCGAATGTGAAAATGACCACCAATCGCCAGCTTCAGTTAATGCACCACCTAGCAGAACGAGTCCAACAGTCACTAAGAACCCAAACACATGTGATTTAAATTAAAGGAACAGTACAGTTCACTTAGACGACACCAAATGTCTATCCACTTTCAATAATAATGAAGTTCCATGCACCAAACTGTGCAACACCCAAGTCGCAGGAAAATTATTAATGGTCCAGATCACAGGGAACACTTCTTCTCTAGATTTCTTGCTAAAATTTAATGCGAACTATTATCTTCCGCAAGTTCGTTTGCGTCATCTGATCGGAGGTTACGCTACCTTGTGGTACATACACACCTTTAGGTAAAGTTCATAACTATTTGCTTTCAGAACTTTAGACCTTCTAGGTCTTAACTGCACCAGATCACATACCTAGACTTAAATTAATACATGTTTGTTAACTTTGTAATATTATAGGACTTGCGTTAGATAAGAAACGCCTTCATTTGGTTTCCACCCTTTGGTTTGGATGGTAACGACAACCCCAAAAAGGAAAAACGCCCAGAACGGGAAGGGAAGAGAGAAAACAACATTGGTGAGCGTAAAACACAATCACAAAGTACAACCGGATAATACTTAACCTAACCTTAACCTAGATTAACATGACTTAAGATTACGGTATGGCACAGCAACAGAATACGATAATTATTTAAACAATCCATACCCAAAAACCAAATTACATTACATTTAAGGTATCATGCTAACTAAAATATATGGCCAAGGATACAATTTTCAAGACACAAGGAAAACAATAACCTGTGAAACCAAGATAGTTATCTCCACCAAACACCTTTCAAAGCATACAACCAATCCTACCAGGATGGTTACACAATAACGTCACCATTGACAAACAGAAACCAGGAGGCAACTTTACATAGAAAAACTTACAGACAAGCACCAACTCAAGGGTGCTGAGAAATTGCAATAACGGAAAAGCTAAGAGAAACTCCCTTCCATACATAATATTACGAAACCAAGACCCAGACCAAGAAAAAGGATGTTGAAAAACGTAACACTGAACTACAAATTAATTAAGCTTACAACCTCCCTTAAGTTAAATTTAAAACGGAATAGAACCACCAATCAGTGAGTCAATTAACCAGAGTTAACCCCTTTAAGCACATGCCCAAGGACAAGAAATAAATTTAGCAATAAATCAATTTTAATACCACGTATACATTCCATGCAAAACCCCAAATAAACAAGAAACAGGATACAAGGTAAGAATCAAAATTTCATGGGTCACAGTAAATAATTACTCAAGACAAGATGAATGTACAGGCTGCGTTTGGAGACTTCAAGATCTTTCAGATGGAGGGTACGCGTATAGTTGGTCATCAGCAACGAGCCAAAACAACACCAAGCAAAGAGTAATAGGAGGGTAGCAGAGGTTATGAAACACAATCTTTAACACCATGATGAAACGGGACAGAAATTGGCCGAAAGGAAATAGGAGTGTTACCCAATCTAAAATCATATTTCCCACAATTTTACTACACATACAAACATATACCTTAACAATGGGCGACTCAATCAATTAAAAGGTTCAATAAAGCACCTCAATCAAGCCAACCCCTTTGAATATGGGAACACAGATCTGACAAGATTCCCTACCGACAATCCACAAGAAATCTCGGACGAATCCAGACTAAAACAAGGTGATAACCGAGACTCACACTGTGGCCACAGAGTCACAGGTACCTCGCCAACAATAGTACAAGGGAAATAAGGTATGAAAGGAAGGTCACGAACCAGGTAACTAGAAAACACTTCAAATAACAGAGAAATAAGAAACACCACCAAACCAACACATCACCAGATAGTGGGAAGGTTTCAGTGCCGCCTATGAAGCACCAGCTGATCCCATACTCAACTGTAGCACCGTAGGACGACAAGATGATAAACGATAACCAAGGTTTTCAAACACTCCAGAAGAAAAAAGGACCAATAGGCTGGCAGGTTATTTCGAGAAGAACCTTACAGTATAGGATAATTGCATGATGACGTCAGATTACTAGGGTATGCAGAAAATTAAAATTAAAAATAGACCAGGTCGTACAGAAATCACACATTATATTCAAGCAGATAAGACACACCTACAGAGAGAAGTAATTCCATGCCAGGGTTTATTTCCCAATCTACCGGGACACAGGGTAAATTAAAGGCAACACCGCCCATACCGAAGCGCCATAATAATTAACCAATACTACACGACAACAATACAACAATAAAGGACCACAACGGACATGCGTTAGCATAAAGGGAGGGAAAACTGCAACTACCCTCAACAACATGTCGTGAAGCCATAATTCTACCTCACCAAGGTAAACCTAAAACCAAACCACGGTACCGTTTACAACATTACTAAGACAGGACCAAAACCAATACCTACAAGGCACGAAAGGAGACTGCACTCCTCAGGTTCAGGATCCATTAGTGCAACACATGCAAAACACCACAATAACAATTAGACTGGGCAGGACAACATGGAGCTACGACTCGTTTAAATAACATACTACAAGAATAATACACCACATAGAGACAAAACCAGGGAAGTAAGGACTTCAGAAGAGGTTAGAACTAATACCACTTGCAAGCAGAAATATCATAAGAAACCACCTAGTTAACTGCCACAACCAGGAAGGAAAACCCAAAGAAAAATTTACCAAATTAGGTTAGCCGGGGCAGGATTTTTTTTAATACCAGAAAACCATCGGTACAAAAATGATTAGGAAAGGATAACTTAGTAAACCGGGAATTCACAACAGATAACAGAAATGCCCCAGAGAAGGACATCAGAGCACTCGCAACCTAGGGAATCGAGTCACCAGAAATTGGAGATAGAAGGCAGTGAAGACTGTGAAGTCCATGCCGTAGAGACAAACAACCAACCACCACCATTTCCAATTGACAGAGTTCCGCCATTGCCATTACCCACATCCAATCCAAAACATAACCAACAGGACCATAACACCGGGTATATCCAGATCCTAGTCAACTTACACCAACAAGGAAACCAAAAGCTAATTCGTTTCAACAAAGCACACCTAACAAACCACGATAGGAAAAGATAACCGAAATATTACCCGCAAGGAAACAGATAACAAGAACTAGGACCAAAGACAAAGACAGGGCAAGATAAATAGGGGTTAGGAGACTAACAGATTTCCTACTGGATTAACAACGCACAGAGCAGAAATTGCCCAGAATTTTCCAAATGAGTTCCAAACCAAGGCAACAGCAGTACAAGAGCCAATAAATAAATTTATTATCAAAATTTTGCAAACGTAAATGATCAGGATATAATCGAATTGTGATAAGACGGAGAGACCTGCAGCAAGACCCAAAGAGTAGTTAGATATTAACAATTAAGAAATTGGGTGCCAATAGACCAAGAGAAAGTACAGACACTTCTCGCAAACCACAATTACCTTTCCAAAATACAATGTTTAGACAAGTACACCCTAGAAAGTACTACATGGTCATGCCAAGAATCACCGGAGGCGCGAACGCAGCAGATAAGGCACCAAAGCTTAAACACGTGGTAAAAATTCTCACCCAACTAAGCAACCATGGTTGACAGGAAAAGAAGTTAAGTACGACAAGCAATACCAAAACTCCTCAAAACAAATACAGTACATGAGAAAAGGGAGAAAAATATTACATGATTAACTTCACACTAGACCAGAATAATTACATAATAACCCACGGAGACCAATTAAATTTGCTCACTGAAAGGTAGCTCTCATCCACAAGTCCAAACATGCGTTAACCTGTTTTTAACTGGGACAAATGAACCCGTCTAATCCTCTTGGCGATGGGGTCACTCACCAGTACCGACACCGGAGATAAAAACTGTAAAATAGTGCAGGGACCATGATACCGAGGAGCAAGTTTGGCTGAAAACTTGTTAATAGCCTTGCTAATAGGATAGGTCTTCACAAAAACTTGATCTCCAACCTTCAACCTAGGTGACTTTCTACCCTTATTATACTTAACCCTACCTTTCTCATAGGATACAGACAACTTCTTCTTTGCTTCATCCCAGATTTTCTGAACGTCATTTGGTTTAGACAAGTCTGGAAGAAGATCATCAATACCCAGAACATTGGATATAGGGGAGTACGGGGTGTAGCAGAACATAAGTGACATGGGGGTTTTACCATGAGTTTCATGTGTGGCAGAATTGAAGGCATGAGCCAACCAGTGCAGGCAAGAGTCCCACTTGGATTGGTTATTGTGATGATATGCAATTAAAGCAGATTTGAGGTTCCTGTTCATCCTCTCGGCGTAAGAAGGGTTAGGATAGTATGGGGTAGTGGTGACATGAGAAATGCTTAGCTCAAAAAGGTACTTCTTAAACAAGTGACCAGTGAAAGCACTGGCATTATCAGAAACCAGAAACTTGGGAGGGCCAAAGGATGCGAAAATAGAATTAAGGCAACTTATAGTGGTACGAGCAGTAGTAGATCTAGTGGGGAAAATCCAAGAGAATCTAGAAAACGCATCAATAGCAACGAAGATATGAGTGTTTCCCAAGGTAGAGCGAGGGAGCGGACCAACGAAATCGATGAATAACCGTTCCATAGGGCGAGAAGCTTGTGAAGAAGATAATAGACCTACACGGTTGTTCAAACTAGGCTTGCTGATAGAACAAATTTTACAGGACCTAATCATGTTTCGGATATCACCATCCATTCTTTTCCAAACGAAGAACTGTCTAATTTTCTGCCTAGTTTTAAAGGTGCCTAAATGGCCACCAATGGGACAAGAGTGATAGTACTTGAAGATGATTGGCACTAAAACCTTGGGTACAACAATTTTGAAATTAGTGTCCCTTCGACCTTTGCAGCATAAAACACCCTTCACCAGAGAATAAGGCTTAACCACAATACCATCACTAATTTTGTTGATGATTTCTCTCAAATCAGGATCAGCCTTTTGATGATCTGCATACTCGTGGTACAACAGAGGTAGGTCCGAAAGAATGGCACCCACACTAGCAACATTAGCTTCATCATATTCTTCAGCCTTAGATTTTTCATCAAGACCAAAACTCCCGTCAAACATTCTACTAAGGCTGTCAGCGATGACATTTTCCGATCCCCTAATATGCTTTACTTGAAAACTGAAGGCTGAGATCCTAAGCGCCCATCTAGTGATTCTGCCCGTTCTTTTGGGACGGTTCAAGATCCACGACAGAGCCTGATTATCTGTTTCCAGATCAAAATTTACATGTTCAATGAAAGGTCTGAATTTTTCAAGAGCAAACAGCACGGCCAAACATTCTAATTCATAGATGGAGTACTTACTCTCCAGATCATTGAGGATCCTAGACACATAGGCAACCGGTCTACGACCATCCTCATATTCCTGTAAGAGTACACCAGCAACTGCTTTTCCAGAGGCATCGGTTTGTACAATAAAGCGTTTACTAAAGTCGGGTATAGCCAACACAGGAGCATTTGACAAGGCAAGCTTCAGGGTCTCAAAGGCTTCTTGCTGGGAGGGGCCCCAGATGAACTTGACATCCTTACGTCTGAGATGATTTAGAGGAGCTGCTATCTCTGCAAAATTTGGAATGAACTTCCTGAAGAAGTTCACCATGCCCACGAAACGTGCGATGCCTTTGACATCTTTAGGGGGTTGAAAGTCCCTAATAGCCTGGGTCCTAGAATGGTCGATGGAGACACCATCAGAGGAAACCACGTGTCCAAGGAAAGACATACTCGGCTTAGCAAACGCTACTTTAGACAACTTAACAGTTAGTCCAGCTTTTCTCAAGCGATGCAGGACTTCTCTAACGTGTTCGACATGTTCATCAAAGGAATTTGAGAAAATTACGAGGTCGTCCAGGTAATGAAAAACGAACTTGAATTTAATACCCGAAAGTATCGAATCTAACAGCCTAGTAAGAACGGCCGCCCCACAAGAGATCCCGAACGGAAGTCTCAGAAACTCGTAAAGGTTCCAATCAGTAATGAAAGCAGTCAGTGGAATAGATGACTTAGACAACGGGACTTGGTAATACGCTTGATTGAGATCTAACACAGTGAAAAACTTGGCTCCTGAGAACCACCCAAAACAAGTGTGCAAATCCGGTAAAGGGATAGATTGCAAGATGATCTTGCGGTTCAAAGCCCTGTAGTCAATTACAGCACGATAGCCCCCAGAGGGTTTAGGTACTAGGAAAACAGGAGATGCATAGGGAGAAGTGGACGGTCTGATGACCCCATCGGCAAGCATCTGATCAATAATCTTTTTGAGTTCTAACATCTTAGGTGGTGAAAGACGGTAAGGAGGAGATCTAACAGGTGTGTTATCAGATAGCTCAATCTGATACTCAAGAACATCAGTAACTCCTAACTTGCTAGTGAAGACATCGGGAAATTGGTGGCACAAGTCACGCACACTATTAGCCTGCTGATAATCCAAATGACTAAGATCCAACTGATCTATTTCGTTGTTCTCCCTAGGTAGCGCCCTACCTACACAAGAAACCCTGAAGGTACCCAAAGGAGCATCAATAATATCGAATTTACAATTTGGAGAAAATTTAAAGTGAAATTTCCTAGCCTGGAGGTCCAAAATTAAACCAGTTCTTGACAAGAAGTCCGTACCTAAAATCATGCTACACGCTAGCTTCGGAGTCACCAAGCAAAGAACCTTCCAAGTAAAATTACCAATACGCAATTTCACCTCAACGGACCCCAAAATTTTCATATTATGCTTATTAGCCGTGACACATGCAACATTGACCTTCTTCAACTCAGGCAGTTTACAAGGGGACCTCATTTCATTATACCAATTAGCATCAATTAAGGTGACGACGCTACCCGAGTCCATAAGAGCAACAATGGGTTCATTATTCAGTTCCACCTTCGCGAAGGTACTATTAGACTCAACCAAAGCAGAAATCTTATTGCATGCCCGCGGGCAAATAACCTTTTCAGAATCCACGAAAAATTCTAGCGCAAGCGATTCACCAGAGTTACCTTTAGGCCTTAGTCATTGACTGCGTTTTCGGAACGAAGTAGGGCAATTATTTTTAAGGTGCTGCCTCGAGCCACACAAATAACAACAAGGACCAGAGCCACGCTTGACTGAGGGGCAAGCGTTCCTAAGGTGATCACGTGACCCGCAATTATAACATTTTTTTGAAGACCCACTATCCCTAGTTTGAGGCGAAACAGGGGTGACAGTAGGAGGAGGGTGGCAGATAGGTCTTGCAGCATCCCCGTGCTTTACATCTTCAGCAAATGTACACGCAGCTTCCAATTCAAGAAAATTAGTCGGACTCTTTGTGAGGGAGAGGTATGAACGATAGGCAGGGGAAATACCCTTCAGAATACGGGCCACCATTTCCTCTTCTGGCACCGAAATTCTAAATACCTTGCAATAAAACTGCAAGTCTAGTACATAGTTCAAATGGTTTTCATGGAGCAATTGAGTCCGAAAGCAATACTGAGGAATCAAACTCTGCAATGCCAATGAAGGAATAAATTTAGACAATACTAGTTCATGAAATTCCATAATGGTTAAATTATTCGAAATTGCTTCAGAAATTTCACGTTTCAAAATTCCCTCACAATGAGAGAATAGGGCTCGGAAAATTCCCAAGTCATCGACAGAATACACGCTACCTGACTCTGTCATTTCTACCAGGAACCTCAGAAACCTGGTACTTTCTTCAATAGAATTGACGGAGAAATTTTTAACTCCGTTGAAAAGATCCTTCAGTGAAGAGTGAGAGGGAGCACAATTTAAACGGGCTAACAAATTTTCAAGAACTGGGGAGGCAGCACAACATGAAGGTTGATTATTAAGTGAGGCATCAGCATGACTAGAAGGCAATGAGGTTTCCCTCTCAACAACTGATAAATTCTCCATATCCTTACTTGCTAGCATAATATCTAGTTCAGCAGAAATGCTAGAAGCAATTGTTAACAGCTTAGTGCTTTCAGAAACAAGACTAGGTTGGGGACACATAGTAATCAAATCTTGGATGCGGCCTAAATAATGCCACACCCTAGCCTTAAGTCTGTTAATCTGCCCCTTAGTGGGGGAAGTTTCAATAAATTCTTGTCTGACAACCTCAATTTCAGTAAGGGAGTCAGTAATTAAATTTAAGGACTCACCAAAGTTGCAGCACATCTTTACAGAGTCAAGATTAATAGGAACCTGGACATGCGATGTCAGCAAAGCAGCGCACTCGGCAACAGTGTTAGCAGGATTGATACCCCTGATAGTGAGCTCATAAACTAGCTCTGACTTCCTGAGTTGGAAAGGGAACAGCACAGCCCTCGCCATAGTTGATGTACATGAAACAATAAATCAAAAATAATTAATCCAAATAAAAGCGTTCCTTTCACAGTAAGATACTTTACAAGTTTCAGTTTTTTACACTCTTGGAAACCTCAAATAAATTAAAGTTCCCCAATGACCAGGTTTTTTAAAGGGACAATGCAAAAAAAAAAAACTCAGGTGGTAGGCACCAACAAAATAGAAAAGCTTAATGAAAGGGAGATAAAGCATATAGTACACAGTGCCAAAATAAATTTAATGAGGATGCAACAGACCTACAGGTAGATCCAAGTAAGAGGCACACAAATCAATTAACTAAAGCTCTGCTGCCACGAACTGTAGGACTTAGAGTTATTAATAGCATAACTACCCCAAGTGACAGCACCAAGTGTCTGACCGTGTACGAAAGGCACGGTTCAGATAGGTGGAAACGTGCTAGACAAAGACCAATGAAGGAAAAACAAAGGCACTTACCATTAGAGAATTAAACAGGGCCCCCAAAGGAGCGGATAAAATACACCTGGTCATCCCAAATTAACACCCCTTTTAAAAGGAAAACACCAACACCTTGGGGAACAAAGATTTTTAATCAAAATAATAAAGAGGTAAACAAGAAAGTAATATCCTCGCTGGAAAATAATAAAATTAAAAATTGGAAAATACTTAAACTCAAAGCAAAACCCTACGGTCGACCGTTTATAAGGAAAATGATAATTTAGTTCTTAAAGGACTTTTTAAGATAATGCAGATTTGTGAAACCACTCCTCAACTCTCAAGTTTTGTTACGACCAAAAGTTTTCTTAGTACAGTACCAAAGTTTTTCTTTTTTAACATCATTTTAACCTCCTTTAAACAGAAAACCACCTTTTAGGATGTGTCAAACGACCCCCTGCAAGGATGGGTAGGTATTACGTGCACTTTTCAAGAAATCAAAATAATAATAATAATAAGCACCGAAACACCGGCAGGGAAAACGACCAGAAGGTAAAATTAAAATTACAAAGAAAAATGAAAAGGACCAAGGAAATCCGCAGAGAAGATAGAATACATCACCGGCACATCAAAAACAAATCATCAATCATCACAACCAACATCAACAACATTAGCATTCCCATGGCAACGACCAACAATGGGTCAAGGGAAGGAACGGACCAATCCCAGGCCGCAAACAACAATAGGCGTAAAGCAACAAAGGACCAAGAAAACAGACGCAGAAAATAACCCAGAAACCAGTAAATTAAATCAAATTAAGTTAAATTAAAATAAAATCAACCCGAGAAACACGAAAGCAAGGAACCGGGACACAATGTACACGTAACACCCACACCCCTGAAGCGACTCGCTTGTTAAATTATTCAGGTTAAATAATACCTTTTTAGCACAAAACCTTTAAGCCAAGAAAGGTCATCAATAAACCCTAGGTTACCCATTTACATTATTGAAGAATCCAAAAATTACTTTCACACGGTACGCAAGCCCCAAATTAACAGACATAATTACACATTGTATAATTTCCAATTAACAAGCCGAAAGTTTAAAATTCCACAAGGCAAGACTTAGTTTTTTTTAGATGACGCCAGTTACATGGTACCACGCGCACTTTCTGCACATAGGAAAATTTTCAGGTCTTTCACCAAAAATCAGTAAAGGTTTAGTTGTAACAACACTTACAGTTTCTTCCAGATGAAAGTTGTGAGGGCAGCTTCGGTAGCCTAAGTTGACTTACTTACATTAATTAAACATAACACGTAAATTCCAGACGAGGAAAAATTAACCAGAAAGCTTGCAGAAATCCCCAGGGCAAAAGCCCCGTATATATAACTTAGCCAGGCTCGAACATTTTCGGTGAAATTATCTCCTTAGGGAGAGAGGAACCACACACGTCCATCTCTTCCATGTCACCAAACAGCAATGGCGATTTCCCAAGATTCAGCAGTCCCGGCACCAACGATCACATGTGCGCAGAGGCAAAGCGCCTGAGTGGTAACGTAGCTCGCGAGGTAGTACATACCTACGCCACTAGGGTGCAGGAGAATACGGTCAGGCACCGATAGGACGTGCATACAGTCAATTATAAGGTTTGAAAAGAAGAAATAAAGAAGCGGCGAACCACTTCTAAAGACACAGTTTTTCCACAGCCTTCAGGCAAGTTCAAAAATATTTCCAAAGGGGGAAAAAATTGTTACGCAGGTAACAGTAGGTATTCCTTAAATCTATATACACACATGACATTTTATTTTTATGAGAAAAACCACACTTCCAACACTGCCCCTTTTCTCAAAAAAATTTTAAAAAACTACATTTCAATCAACTTTCCTCTTATTGCAAACTTACAAGATTATACAAACTCTTAAGCTTGTTGCCAGATAAATTCTTTGTGAACAAGTCTGCAGCGTTTCTCTCTGATGCTACATATACAAACTCAATGAACCCCTTTTCTACTAGCTCTCTACATACATGGTACATTATGTCAATATGTTTTGACCTTTCACTCACAATATTGTTTTTACTCAATTTAATTGCTGCTGCATTGTCAGCAACAACTTTACAAGGTATATCCATAGAGCTTTCCAGCCCTAGCTCTGATAGCAAATCTTTCATCCAAGTTACTTCTTGAGATACTTCTGCCATTGCTATGTATTCAGCATCCATGGTACATCTAGCAATACAACTCTGTTTCTTACTATACCATGATACTGCTCCCCCTGCCACTATGGTTACATACCCATTCACTGATCTTCTAGACTTAGTATCTCCTCCCCAATCTGCATCACAGAACACTTGTACTGACTCCCCACGATTTTTAAAACACAACTTTAAATCTCTAGTACCACTTAGATATCTCACGATATGCTTCACTTCCTTCCAATCTTTAATCTTAGGTTTTTGACAATTTTGACTAACTTTACTTACCGCAAATGCAATGTCAGGTCCAGTATTATTTGACAAATATAGCAAACTTCCTACTACACTGCGATAAATGATACAATCAAATTCCTGCTCATCATTTTCAGCTGCTGAATACCCGCTTGGTAAAATAGTCTTACCCGGTTTACAGTCACTCATGGAAAAATCAGCAAGTAATTTGTCAATGTACAAATTTTGATTCAACATAACCCCTTCTTTTGTCTGTTCTATTTTTATTGACAGTAAGTTTGTTGCTTTCCCTAGATCTTTAATCTCTAACTTATCTGCCAACCTTATTTTAACCAACTTAACAACCTCTTTGTCACCTATTACAAGTATGTCTTCAACATACAAGCCAATAATACAACACTCCTTTACATACACACATGGTTCTTTGATATATCTCTTAAAATCTAGCCTTCTTATTATAGCATCAACACAAGCATTCCAGTCTTTACTCGAATTAGGTAGTCCGTAGATTCTTTTCTTCAATTTACATACATAGTTTTGGACATCCTTTTCTACGAACAATTCTGGTTGTTCCATGTATACAGTACAACTGATTTCACTATTTAAGTAAGCACTAGTTACATCTAGATGTTCTACAGTCCAACCTTTACGTACTGCAATACCTATTAACTGTGTCATTGTTTTCCTCTTTATAACAGGACTAAGTGTTTCATCAAAACTAAGGTTCATCTGTCTCTTAAAACCTTGAGCAACCAACCTGGCCTTATATTCCTGAATGTTACCCTCGCTGTCATATTTCAATGAAAACACCCACTTAGAACTAATTATCTTGATATTTTCTGGTATTTTTACAATTTTCCAAACATCCTTCTTTCTCATCTCATTGATCTCCACTTTCATGGCTTCCATCCAGTTACCAGACTCTTGGCTTGACATAGCCTCCTCAACTGTTCTAGGTTCCAGTACATTTGCATGTTTAACTTCCATCACTGCCTTACATCCAAATACTTTCAGTCTACCTATTTCTTCCTCATCTAACTTCTCTGCTTTTGCCTGATACCTATTAAACACCTCCAACACTTCATCCTTATTTTTCACACATCCAGCCACATTAAATCTGGAGTATTCATCAATCATAGTTACAACATATTGAGATTTCCCAAGTGATGGACTAATTTTTCCAACTACATCAGTGTGCACAAATTCAAGTGGTTTCTCTGCCTTACGCTGACAAGACTTAGGTACTTCCTTGTTACTCAGTTTCCCCTGAATGCATACAGAACAAGTATTAATATCATTACTCCTTTTCATTTCTAACATAGGCAATTTAAACAAAGCTTCAGAATGAACATGTCCATATCTCTCATGCCACAACCTAACATGCCCAACACTTTTAAATGCTACATTGTTATTACATTCTTGATCTATTATTTGATCACAGTCACTCACAGCTACAATATCATTTCTTCCCTCTGTTCGTACTACATACACATAATTCCTCCTGTTTGCAACAAACAATGTTTCATCTCCATTCTTATCTACAACCACTGCTTTCTCACCTGCAAATCCTACTTTGAAACCTTTGCTGGTTAACTTACCAACTGATATTAAATTTGCTCCTAAGTTTGGTACATACAACACATCTGTAAATGTAATTGTCCAGCCTGTTGACATTTTTACTTTTACCTTACCTATACCTTTGATATCCAGCTTACTGTTATCTCCTATTTCTGCATTCCCGGGTACATTTGTTGACATGTCTATAAACATCTCCTTTGTTGGACACACATGATGGGACGCACCTGAATCGAACAGCCAATCACTAATTTTCTCACTTCCTACAGAAACTACCATGCTCATTGCTTTATCTACTACATGTATAATTTCTGAGCTTACCACTTTTCCATTCGCATTCACTGATCTACTCTCCTGCGATGATTTGTCACTCTTCATTGTTGGACATACTTTTGAATAATGTCCTGACTTTCAACAATTGAAGCACTTTTGGATACTGCGACAATATTTAGATACATGTCCCTGTTTACTGCAATTGTAGCAACTATATTTTCCTCGTCCCACGTCTTCTTTCTTGATATCTCGCTTCTGTTGAACCACCATGGCTTGAGCTTCATCCTCCTCATGTTTTCCAGTGTCGTAAGCCTTTCCTCCATTTTGCTGAAGTTTCCTTCTGCTTTCCTCCGTGAGTAATCTCGCCTTCACCTTAGAGGTGGTCAGTTTCGCCAAATCAGCTTCCAAGGAAGGGATACAAACTGCATATTCCTCCGTAAGATTTCCGATGATCATTCCTGCAACTTGTTGATCTGTGAACTCTTATCCAGCTTTGCTCGTTCTCCTCCACAGTTGATTTATTTTTGCGAAGTATTCTTGAACACTCATATCCTTGGGCTTCACAAAATGAGTTAACTATTTCAGGGTCATAGCACCATGCACTAGCCCTCCGTCATTACATAACTCGTCCAGTTTTTCCCATGCCTTTTTCGCTGATTCAATATCTGCAATGTCACTTTGAAAATCTTCTCCCACGAATTTGAAAATAACCGCTAACGCGATCACATTGTTTCACGCTCGTCGTCTCGTTTCTATCTGAGACAGTTGACAACCTGGCGTATCCTCATACCCTATTACCGATTCCCATACATCTTTCAACAATAGCTCTTGTTTCACCTTTAATGCCCATGAAAAATAGTTCTCCACTGTAAGCTTGACCACATTCCTATTCAGTGTTTCTTCACCGGTCCACGAGGTCGCCATTTTTCCCGTCAATAATGTCACAGCTTGCTGCGTCCAACGTTAATTCTCGTTACTCCATTTCCACTTATATTGTCCAAAATTTACTGTGGCGTTTTGGCGCTCTGGAGCTTTGGGCCCATAACCTGTTGATATATCTTCATTTCTACTCGTTACACCGGTTTAGGACAACAACTTATACCATAGAAGCACCAGCTTCATGACACACATCCATTTATTACGAGCTGTTGACTACAATTGACTTTCACACACACCATGCAGTTCAAACGTTCAAAGAACAAAAGCAACCAAAGATAAACCACTCCACTCAATTATCTGAGTTACCGAGACATAACCTCAACGTTGTATTCCTTAAAACTATATACACATGACATTTTATTTTTATGAGAAAACCACACTTCCAACAGCCTTTCCTCAATATTAAAACAAAATGCTATCAAACCTTGCCAAATCATTTCAAGTCTTGTCAAATGTTCAGTAATGTTGAACAGTCTTTGACAAGATTTGACAATTTTTCTTGTGAAGTATTGAATGGAAAGGAAAATTTGCTGGTATACAACAGGCATAGCAGATGCTGCCATAAACACTCCTGCAGCACAACATTTTCCCTCTAGAGCAGTATCCTTAGCTTCATTTCCCAACCTTAATCTTCTTCTACTTTGTCTGGCCTCTTGTGTACTTCTTGCTTTTTTTTCCCTGCAGACTTCACTCACTCACTCACTCACTCACTCACTCAATAAATCAACTGCATTTAGGACTATCATCCAAGGGGCAGATTCCTTATCAATTGTTTTGCTAAGCTTTTCTTAAATGTTTCCAGAGAACTTGTAAATTATAGAATATTTCCCTTTATAAATTATTCCAGCATAATATACTCTTGGAGTCTCTGTACTTTCAAAAAAAAAAAAAAAAATTCAAGATTAAACCACATTTTCTTTAGGACAGCCAATCTACTCTTCATACCATCACTGAATTTTATCAATCTCTCACTGGTGGCAATCTTTACAATTATTTTCCCATAGAATCTTGTTTTTGGACACATCTTCCAAATCTACAAATTGAGGGGCTCATGGGTATTTTGTATATAGCCCCCAAACACCTTTTTAACAGTTCACTGGCAATTATGTCTTTGAACACAGGCTTAACCACTTCCATAACAGCTTTAAGAAATGTATTCCTGTGTTTAAACTCTTGAACTGTACCTGCATTGACAGCTCGTTAGTATGGATCCCAAGACCTAATCTCCTTTCGGACAGATATAATTTAGTGGCTCTTCATCAGATGAACTTGTATGGTACCACATAGCCCAGATGGCAGTTCTGATATCATTTACTGATGATGAAGTGATTCTTATGTCATTTCCGTAATGTTTGCCAGTGCTTGTCTGAGATAACTTAATCACTCATTCCTACAAACAGCATTTTGAAGAGCGGTTTCCCTCACAACTTCTATTGCCTGGGGTTGATAATGGTTTGGAAAAAATATCCACATGCAAAAATTTGACCAAACTATGCAATATTTTAGAAGCACAAAATTACTACTTTTGGAAATACAGTAAAATGTTGCTGTAACGTACACTAATATAACAATGTTCAGAATTGCACAATTATTTTTAAGCTCCTTCCCTTTTCCCTATCTAATGTGTGTTAAAATATTTCATTTTAAAGAATTTCAAACTTTCAGTAGGCTACTACGATTTAAAATTTATCCCCTTCCCTATATTTAACTTTATTTTTCAAAATTTTATTGAAATTCATCCTGTTTTAATCACTTGCATTTTACAAAACACATTCCTATGCAGCTAATACCAGATAGCACACTCATTACGACAACACGCATTCAAATGCAGTGTTTTTTCTGCCAGTGCGCAATGGTATGCAATATGGGCACCTTCTCTCCTGAAGTGTGCGATTGAGATTTATTAAGAGAAATTTACTCTACATATTCTAGCAGATGGTACTGTGTTCACAAACTGAATGTTCAGTTTTGATTTTCACAAATTGGTATGGTGCTTACATGTTTCATAAGCTCCATAGGTTGGTTACATGGCCAGAAATGGGCAGTTGTGTTCAATTCTTATTGTTTCTAATGTCAGATAATCAGTTCTATATTCGCAGGTGTTCATGTGAATTTTCTAATTTGTCTGCTGTATGGTAAATCAGTGCAATCATTGTTCATAATGAGAAAAATTAGTAGTTACTTTATGCCAGTGAGTAAAGTAAGGAAGGCCAAAGAAAGAGAAATTGTCAAATTTACTTGTGATCCTGTAATACACAAGACTAGCACCGATAAAACACCTGGTGAAAAACATCACAAAGACCAAAGATCCATGGGATCAAAAGGAAGCAGATTCCAATAATGACCGGCCAGAATGTTGGCTTCTGCAACAGAAAGGAGTTGATGGTGACACCGAGGTCATATCTGAGTGCATGTCAGAAGTGTAGCAGTTTCTATAATATCAACTGCATGGAGAGTACCGGCACATTTTCTCCTAGGAGAAAAAAAAAAAGCTCTGGGCAAAATCATCCATTTACAAATATCAAGGGAATGTAAACAAATAGCATGTGAAGATTATGATGCATTAAAACAAATTGATATTGTATTCAGTTTATTCTGTAAATCATTATATCAGATTAATTTCATGTAAAGAAAACACAATTTAAAGCCAATTTTCTATTTTTAAAAATTATCTTGAAATTATGGTGCATGGATTATTCGCATATACTGTATCATCATTATCATCATCATCATCATCAGCCTTTATGGGTGAGATTAACTTCCGAAAATAACCAGGGGAACATGACCCCTACAGAGCGTGTCCCCAGGTGGCAGATAGGGGGGTCCTACAGTATGTAGGTCTGGTTGAAATACCCAATACAATCCGCAGACCAACAGGTAACCCAATTCCTGGGGGCTTTAAAATACTGTGACACCCTCTCTCCAGGGGTCATAAATATGGAGGGCCCTTGCCCTGGGTTATGGGTGAAGTCCTCAACAGCATCTACGGCGGAGAAGATGAACTTCGGTATGGTGGAGATGGCGGAAGGGGCAAACCCGTAGTGTCTGTACTCCAGAGGAGTGGCTACAAAAGGCGTCTGTCTCCATGTTAGGGGCGGCCTAATTTTGAACCTGGCAGTAGATATAAAATGCCTTTTGGGTTTGGCGAGCCCATCGTAACAATAGTCTATATAGATAAAGCAGATATGGCGCGCAGCTCTTTGGGTGCTGGGGGAACTGTGAGAAGTGGGCAACCGGCACCAAACTACATCAAGATTGCGACGTTAAATGTCCTGACACTGACGGGAAGACAGAAGAACTGGTTGACTTCATGAAAGAAAAAAGATATAGCCATACTTGGACTGTGTGAGACCAAGAAGAGAGGTATGGGAGAGATTCCTCTGAGAGAAGGATACAGGCTGTATTACAGCAGAGGACCTGAAGCAAAAAATGGAGTGGCCATCATACTTAGAAAAGATATCGAAGAATATGTGGAATCTACAAAATACATCAGCGGTAGGATGATGGTGATGTGACTCCAGTTTGAAAATGGCATGGAAGATCTATTTCAGTTGTATGCCCCACAAACAGGTTGCGTAGATGAACATCTAGAGGACTTTTTAGAGGAAGTGGAGAGACAGATTGAAGATAAGGGCTATTGATGGGGGATCTAAATGCACATGTTGGAATGGAAGGACAAGGAAAGAAAGATGTTGTAGGGCCCTTTGGATATGGAAATATAAATCCAGAAGGTGAGTTGTTGGTGTATTTTTGCATGAGGAACCAAGTGATTGTTGGAAACACCTGGTTTAGGAAGAAGAAGAAGAGTCAGAAGATTACAAGGTATGGTTGGGGAACAGACGAACAAAGACCATGATTGATTATATAATTATCAAGAAAGAACACCAGAAGAACCTATTATATGATACAGCCATGCCTGAAGAAGCCTTTGGTGGAGATCATAGAGTTGTGATAGGAAAACTGAAAGTGGGGAACATTGAAAAGCGGTTGGAATTGATAAGATTTCGGGGGTATACTGAAGACAATGGGTTGCAATATAGTGCCATATCGGAAGTATTTATTTGATTATTGTTTGCATGAAGGAAGTATACCAAATGAGTGGAGAGTTGCTATAGTAGCCCCTGTGTATATAAGAAAGGGTGATAACCATAAAGCTGAAAATTACAGGCCAGTCAGTTTTACATGCGTTGCATGTATGCTTTGGGAAAGCATTCTTTCTGATTATATTAGACATGTTTGCAAAATTAATAACTGGTGTGATAGAAGGCAGTTTGGATTTAGGAAAGGTTATTCCACTGAAGCTCAACTTGTAGGATTACAGCAAGATATAGCAGATATCCTAGATTCAGGAGGTCAAATGGACTGTATCGCGATTGACCTGTCTAAGGCATTTGATAGGGTAGATATGGGAGACTACTGGCAAAAATGAGTGCAGTTGGACTAGAAAAAAGGGCGACTGAATGGGTGGCTATATTTCTAGAAAATAGAACTCGGAGAATTACAGTAGGTGAAGCTTTATCTGACCCTGTAATAATTAAGAGGGGAATTCCTCAAGGCAGTATTTCTGGACCTTTATGTTTTCTTATATGTATCAGTGATATGTGTAAAGAAGTGGAATCAGAAATAAGCCTTTTTGCAGATGATTTTATTCCATATAGGGTAATAATTAAGTTACAAGATTGTGAGCAACTGCAAAATGACCTTGATAATGTTGTGAGATGGACAGTAGGCAATGGTATGATGATAAATGGGGTTAAAAGTCAGGTTGTGAGTTTCACAAATAGGAAAAGTCCTCTCAGTTTTAATTACTGCATTGATGGGGTGAAAGTTTCTTATGGGAATCATTGTAAGTACCTAGGTCTTAATATAAGGAAATACCTTCATTGGGGTAATCACATAAATCGGATTGTAAATAAAGGGTACAGATCTCTGTACATTGTGATGAGGGTGTTTAGGTGTTTTAGTAAGGATTTAAAGGAGAGGGCATATAAGTATCTGTAAGACCCCAACTAGAGTATGGGTTCCAGTATATTGGACCCTCACCAGGATTACTTGATTCAAGAACTGGAAAAAATCCAGAGAAAAGCAGCTCGATTTATTCTGGGTGGTTTCCAACAAAAGGGTAGAGTTACAAAAAATTGCTAAATTTGGGCTGGGAAGACTTGGGAGAAAGGAGACGAGCTGCTCGACTAAGCGGTGTGTTACAAGTAACAATTCTCATTCTTGTTCCGTATTGAAAATGACGTTATGCTTAAATATCTCCGGGATAATTTAATGAAACCACCTGTTCAATACATACAGTATTACCCCACTTTTATGTTTAACGTCTTTTACAACAATTTTTATTGGTCCCCTGAGATTTCCTATGCTCACAATGTACACTGACTGACAGAGCAAATGCAACACCAAGAAGGAGTGGTCAGAACTTTATGCCAATTGCAGGGTAGACTGACGTCACTGAGGTATGCTCATGATGTGAAATGCGCCGCTGTGCTGCGCACGTAGCGAACGATAAATGGGGCACGGCGTTGGCGAATGGCCCATTCCGTACCGTGATTTCTCATCCGACAGTCATTGTAGAACGTGTTGTCGTGTGCCACAGGACACGTGTATAGCTAAGAATGCCAGGCCGCCATCAACGGAGGCATTTCCATCAGACAGACGACTTTACGAGGGGTATGGTGATCGGGCTGAGAAGGGCAGGTTGGTCGCTTCGTCAAACCGCAGCCGATACCCATAGGGATGTGTCCACGGTGCAGCGCCTGTGGCGAAGATGGTTGGCGCAGGGACATGTGGCACGTGCGAGGGGTCCAGGCGCAGCCCGAGTGACGTCAGCACGCGAGGATCGGCGCATCCGCCGCCAAGCGGTGGCAGCCCCGCACGCCACGTCAACCGCCATTCTTCAGCATGTGCAAGACACCCTGGCTGTTCCAATATCGACCAGAACAATTTCCCGTCGATTGGTTGAAGGAGGCCTGCACTCCCGGCATCCGCTCAGAAGACTACCATTGACTGCACAGCATAGACGTGCACGCCTGGCATGGTGCCGGGCTAGAGCGACTTGGATGAGGGAATGGCGGAACGTCGTGTTCTCCGATGAGTCACGCTTCTGTTCTGTCCGTGATAGTCACCGCAGACGAGTGTGGCGTCGGCGTGGAGAAAGGTCAAATCCGGCAGTAACTGTGGAGCGCCCTACCGCTAGACAACGCGGCATCATGGTTTGGGGCGCTATTGCGTATGATTCCACGTCACCTCTAGTGCGTATTCAAGGCACGTTAAATGCCCATCGCTACGTGCAGCATGTGCTGCGGCCGGTGGCACTCCCGTACCTTCAGGGGCTGCCCAATGCTCTGTTTCAGCAGGATAATGCCCGCCCACACACTGCTCGCATCTCCCAACAGGCTCTACGAGGTGTACAGATGCTTCCGTGGCCAGCGTACTCTCCGGATCTCTCACCAATCGAACACGTGTGGGATCTCATTGGACGCAGTTTGCAAACTCTGCCCCAGCCTCGTACAGACGACCAACTGTGGCAAATGGTTGACAGAGAATGGAGAACCATCCCTCAGGACACCATCCGCACTCTTATTGACTCTGTACCTCGACGTTTTTCTGCGTGCATCGCCGCTCGTGGTGGTCCTACATCCTACTGAGTCGATGCCGTGCGCATTGTGTAACCTGCATATCGGTTTGAAATAAACATCAGTTATTCATCCGTGCCGTCTCTGTTTTTTCCCCAACTTTCATCCCTTTCGAACCACTCCTCCTTGGTGTTGCATTGTCACTGTCAGTCAGTGTATTAAAATCCTCAAATTTACATTTGCAACATTTTATGCTTCCCGTTCAAGAGGAAAAGATTTGAGGTTAATTGGCATTGCAACTAATTTAAAACGCTTTGAGTAACCATGGCAAGATGACCAGATCAAACAACCATGGTCTGTAATAACTCTTAGAACTCTCAGTATTGAACTTCCGCTTAACCAATGCAGCGCATTCTTTGATATCGGCTGTTTTCCACAATGTCCTAAATAGGGATGGGTCCAGTTAGTTCATTACCGGGCGAGTTGGCCGTGCGCGTAGAGGCGCGCGGCTGTGAGCTTGCATCCGGGAGATAGTAGGTTCGAATCCCACTATCGGCAGCCCTGAAGATGGTTTTCCGTGGTTTCCCATTTTCACACCAGGCAAATGTTGGAACTGTACCTTAATTAAGGCCACGGCCACTTCCTTCCAACTCCTAGGCCTTTCCTATCCCATCGTCGCCATAAGACCTATCTGTGTCGGTGCGACGTAAAGCCCCTAGCAAAAAAATGTTAGTTCATTTGCTTGAACTATTTCATTAGATACCGTTCATAGCCTTGAGTCGTTCAAATGAACGAGGTAGGTCATGAGGTGATGTCATAGAAACAGCCCTCGCGGCACTTCTTTCAAATGAACGAGTTACTTTATTATGAGCATGAACAGAAAACGGCTACACAATGCCGCTGCCAGTATGCCTAAGTAAAGAAATGGTATCTACGAGAGATCAAGAGACAGATAAACTTTCTAATTTTGTATAACTCCTCCCCCAGTTGAGAAGTGTGAGAGATGTGCTGTCATGTAACCATTAACATGGCACGCCATTGGCCATTTGTGTGCAAGCTTATTTGCCGTTCAAATGAACAAGGTAGTTAATTTGTGCTGTCTTCATGGAAACAGCTCTTGCGGCACTTCGTTCAATGAACGAGGTAGTTTATTATGAGCATCTTAGCAACAGCATAACGATGCGAGCTAGTACGTATATTTTACGATAGATGGTGCTTGAACGACAAACCGTATAGTCTTCGACCGCACCCCACCTCTTAAGCTATTTAAAGCTCGGCGGTTCGAGGTGTGTATGAATCAGCTGCTTGAGTTTGAGAGAGAAGAAGCTATTTACTGGTTTTATCCACGGGAAAACATTTCTCTAAGATGATAATTGTCCTTTTTAACTGTTAAAGAGCTGGGGAAGACGAATCCTGTGGAAACTTCCTATTAATAAAGAATGTTCCTGAATAACTAATATTACAATGCTAGATATAAGTCTTTTCAAGTGTTTACTCTATAAAACCAGTGTTTTTCCTTATGCCTGACACTGCACTCATCAGAGTGGGATGTGTCAGGCCCTACCCACTGACGGTAGGATGAATGCAGGTGAAATTATCAGAAGCCCATTAACTTTTGATATGCTCTATTGGTGTGTAAAATCTAATTCCCTTAATATTTCCATTAAAATTACATTGTAATAAGGGGAGTAATGACTGAAATTACTGGTATGAACTATAGTTTTCTGTTGATCACCACCTAATTTTAATCACTACTACAGACATCTCATTTTAGACATCATTACATATTGGACAGGACAGATAGTGACCGAGAATAGGAATCGTCTCACTTGAAAAAGGGTTGAGGAGCTATTATTTCTGAACGGTAATATCTGAACTGTTTAACAGCCCCCATTTGTTGTTACGGTTTCCATGGACGTTGAGGTACCAAAATTCTATCCCGCAGGAGTTCTTTTACGTGCCAGTAAATCTTCTGACTAGAGGCTGTCGTATTTGGACACCTTGACATTTATGAGCATTTTCTATGTGGAATGAACAATTTTAACATATTTTGTTATTTTAATTGATTATTCTTCTACGTCGATACACTCCTATTAAGATAACCTATGTGTACTGAATACAATACCGTAGTCTCGTGTCTGTTAAAATGTGATAACATGATTTGCTACTCCGCGCCAAGTGCGTGTGATTTTGTTGTGCCTCATATTGTTAACACTGATTATTTTGTGTGTAGACAAAGTATTTATTTACCAGTGCCCGTATGTAATCCCCACAACTGTCGTGTATTATAGAACCCTTACAGTATGTAAGTGCCAGACTATAAACACGTTTTTATTTTTTATTTTCTTTGTAATGTTTTAAGAGGTAAACCAGTGACATTATCACCCCATTGTGTGTATTGTGGACCTATCTTGCATAAGACTGGACTCAAACAAACATGAGCTCAGTTATAGCTAGCAGGCAAGTACGACATTCTGCAAACTTAGAATGTGATTGTCGTCTTTCGGAGCTCCTAGCACGAACAGAAAACATGTACTCAGTGCACAGCGCCGCCACCTGTTGAGAAGTGTGAGAGGAGATGTTCTGTCATGTGATCATTAACACTGCACGCCATTGACCATTTATGTGCGAGCTTATTTCATTTTGTCGTTCAAATGAACGAGGTATTTCATTTGTCCTGTCTTCATGGAAACAGCTCTCGTGGCACTTCGTTCAATGAACCAAGTCATTCAAATGAACGAGGCGCGAGCTATTACGTACATTTTACAATAGATGGTGCTTGCTTAGGTCTTCGTCCTCTAACATGCTGTATGCTCAATTGAACGACCCATTCAAAATATTTGAACAAACTCGTATCAGTTCATATAAGAGTCCTAAACCTTATTTTCAAATCTGACAACGAGTTGAATTAACAAAACCGCAAAGGAGAAGTAGAAGGAGATATCAGGTGTTTGCTTTATTGCTAAGTACAGTATAAGCCACAAGAAGGAGACGTTATCAAGTTATTCAGTGTTTGTCTTGCCCGAGTTCGTTATTTCACGGTTATTGTTTCTCACTTGCATTTGTTGTTGGAGTTGTTATTGTCGCTGATTCGTCACATTTACTGTATTTTTGTTATTTGTTACGTTTTTGTTCTTGTTACGTGAGTCGAGCGGTCAATAATAATAATAATAATAATAATAATAATAATAATAATAATAATAATAATGTCATTCTGAAAAAATCTCTCACTGAATTGCCGCAATCTTCCTTTCCCGTCATGTGTATTTGTTAATCCTCTGTTATTGCTTCATTGTTTTCCTGCTAATAATGGAAAAAAAGGAGGAAAGAAAAACTTTCAGCATGGATGAGAAAGTTTGAATATTAAAAATGGTTGATTCGTACCGCGGAACACGTGTTTCATTGGCATGCGAATTGCAGCTTCCTGTATCCACGCTGAATTCAATTGTGAAAAACAGAGGAAGCATTACATCAAGTGCTTCAGAATGCGGACCAAACTCCAAGAAAAGGAAGTATGCGTCATACTACAAATACGAGAAAATGGAAAAAGTTGTAAAAATTTGGTTTGAAACTTCAAGTGCCGCAGGCATTCCAATTGGTGGTGTGCTCATAAGGCAAAAGGCGCTTAAAGTGGCAAACATTCTTGGCAATAAAAATTTCAGTGCGTCCAATGGCTGGATCAACCGATTCAGGAAAAGGTTATAACCTAACCTATAAAACTGTTTGTGGGGAATCTAATGCAGTTAGTGATGAAACTGTGGAAGAATGGATCGATAGAATATTGCAGGAACTGACCAAGGATAACGAACCCACGAACATTTTTAACCTAGATGAAACTGGACTGTTTTTCAGTGTGTTGACCAGCAAGACTTTGGCATTCAAAGGAGATAAATGCCATGGGGGGAAACACAGCAAAATGAGGCTCACAGTGATGTTGGGAGCCAATGCTGATAGCTCTGAGAAGCTCCACCCTTATGTAATAGGGAAATCTAAAAAGCCTCGTTGCTTCAAGAATGTGGGATCGTTACCTACTGCCTACAATGCCAACCATAAAGCTTGGATAACGTCAGATCTTTTTCGACAGCAATTAATTGCTCTGGATTCAAAAGTGGGTGCGCGAAATAGGAAGATCCTTCTTTTCATCGACCGTTGTCCTGCACATCCCATGGATGTTAATTTGAGGAATGTGCAGTTAGAATTTCTGCCTGCTAACTGCACAAGCAAGCTAAAACCTATGGATTTAGGAGGGTTATTCACTCCTTTAACCCATTCGCATACCATTTAACTGAACTTATTTATGCCTTAGTGTACCATTTATTTTCATTACTTTATATCATATTATCACCGACACTGAAAAAGCATGCTTTACAGCAACGTAATGAGAGGAAATATCCAAACTACTGTCAGATGTACTTTGTGAAGTCTTTATGAATATGGTAGGTCATAAAACTCATATTCGTGCATCGCCACCTTGCAACAGTGGCATTCAAATGAAGATTCCTTCCTCAGACAGAGTGTCACACAGACTTTGCATCTCCGTGATGGGATAACCTTCTTCGTTGTTGGGGGTATTTTGGTCGGAAAGTGTCTCCAGTGTCTCTCTTGAAGTCTCAGTGGTGTATCCCTAGGGCTTGGGTGCCTTATTTTGGATAGTCAGGCAAGGTCACACTGGCCAACAGCTGTTCGGCCAAATAGATCCAGAAGGTGGTAAAGCCTACTCGCTTCTTTTCAGGGTTGAAGAGGGGATGAATGATGTTGGAATTCAGAAGTGTCATGTCTAGCATGTAGAAGTATATTTTTTGTATCCTTTTGCATACTTCCTCATCAAAGGGAATGATGTGAGTCTCTGGTCATGGGAATCAACACCACCCTTTCCACAGTTGTAGTCAACAACAAGATTGGGTCTGAACGTCTTTTTTCCATCATACATTACCACTTCAAGGTAATCTGGCCTTCATTTCATCCACAGATACAGGAATCCAGTGTTCCTTTCCAAATGACGTTACCCTCTTTATATCCTCGGCAGCCGATACAAGACATTTATTTGCATAAGCATTTACCTCTTTGGTTAGATGTTCCCGAAACGTCTGCTGTTAGAAATTGGTTCACAACTTGTAGTTCATTTGGGCATTGTCCTAGGTGCCTTTGGAAAACACTATTTCACCACTTGCGATGCATGAATGATACTCTGGAGTATTACTTATGTGCTCCCAGTTCCATTCCCTATCGTGTAAAACATGATTAAAAGCCGCTGGTGCGACATCAGTTGTAGGCCTAAAATTCAGTGACATATTGGACAGCAAAACAGCACTTTGTTCACCCCTACCAGCGCTAAAGTTTCTATCACACGAACTACTTTCACTACTTTCCGTATCCACTAAATTCTTCGTCGCTTATTTCTATATAATGTCATTCTCTTCTAAAAATTCCCATATAATCGCTTCGTCACTCAACATGGAGGCAGCCATGTTTTTGCTTATGGTGTGGTTGCTAAGATACTGGTTATTCTTTCCGCGAAATAACTACAAAGACGTGTTTATCGAATACATCAATGGAATAAAACAGTGATTCCATCTGTCAAGAGGTTACCTTACTAATATCAAATCCTTTCACAAAGGAAACCGGCTTGGAGCGGGTCCGGAAATAAACACCATGCGCGGACGGAGAGATCAGTCTTTGTACCGGAGTGCAGTCGAGAGCCAGGACGGAGAGATCCGTCAAAGTACGTCAAGTGGTTAAGTCACTTTATAGGAAGAACCTGGTGCAGCGAATTTTATTCCTTATGGATGTTGGGAAGGGTCCATCATCATTTAAAGTTTCAA
Source organism: Anabrus simplex (assembly GCF_040414725.1). Lineage (NCBI taxonomy): Eukaryota > Metazoa > Arthropoda > Insecta > Orthoptera > Tettigoniidae > Anabrus > Anabrus simplex. The sequence continues at coordinate 672,201,157 of NC_090266.1, read as the reverse complement.
TCCAGGATGTGTTTCACTTCATTTCAAAGTCTTCGAAAGCCGTGAAGCAGACTACCATCTCAAATTGTTTCTTGAAAGCAGGATTTTTCAAGAATCATGCCGAATCTCAGCTGCCAGAAGGAGGAGGGGGAGGTGGCTGCCTGCTACCTGATGTATGGAGAATGTTGCAGTCAGACTGCACTACTGAAGATTTTCTTCAAGTAGATGATTTTGTGATCACTGCAGAGGAAAGAAGTGTGGAGGAGTTGGTTGCTGAGCAAACAGCAGCTGGGTCTCCCAACAGTGACAGTGATGAAGCAGAGGAAGACAGTGAAGTGATGCGTACCAGTGCTGATACAAGTGCAGTAGTGGATGTTTTACGCAGGTATCTGTCATCTGTAGAGGGGGTTGAAAATAATTTTCATAACCTTTATGAGCTTGAAAAGCAAATAGAGGTCATAAGAAATAAGAAGTGTAAACAGAGATCGATTCTGGACAATTTTGGTAGGAAGCAGTGATTGTGTAGTTTTTCATCTGGAATAAATTTGTGTTAATGTTGTAAATACAGGTACAATAGTAACAATTAAAATGTTTTATTCTGAAAAAATATTGCATCTTAGGTAATTCTATAGCCATTCTAAGAAAGTAACTACTGTATATTAAAAGAATATATTACAAAAAATTTTAACCACCTACCGGTAGCCTTCTGCTGGGCAAAGGATGAGCAGAATTACAAAGGCAGTGTAGTCAACAGTTAATACATTACAGTAATTAACTTACATGGACCTTTATTTGAGGTAAATACAGTAAATCGATTGAGATTGAAATACTCTATAAATTTACAATATGCATTTGTGTAACATTTACCTCCTTTTCCAGAACATTTTTATATATACCTGTACAAGTTGTTTCCCACAATTTACACTTTCCCCCCTTTTACACCAGTATTCCTTGGCCCCTTGAAAAGTTTAAAAGAGGGGTAATACTGTACTACATTTAATGTACTGTAGTTTGGATCTACATGAATTTATATGGAATTACCAGGTACATGTTTCACCCTATTTTGGGCATATTCAGCCTGTAGACAACCCTAAGGTCAAAGTCCTGGACCTTATTTAACCCTTATATAATATAAATTATGAACATTAATGTTACACAATAATAACCTCTTAAAAAATAACATGCCATAATGATATTTTCCTCCCCCTGCGAACCATGTGACCTTGCCGCAGTGGGGAGGCTTGCGTGTCCCAATGAAGCTGATAGCCGAGCCGCAGGTGCAACCATATCGGATGGGTATCTGTTGAGAGACCAGACTAAGGTATGGTTCACCGAAAGGGGGGTAGCAGCTGTTTGGAAGTTGCAAGGGCGGCAGTCTCGATGATTGACTGATATGGCCTTGTAATAATACTCAGCATGGCTTAGCTGTGTTGATACTGCTACACGGCTGAAAGCAACGGGAAACTACAGCCATAACTAACTCCCGAGGACATGCAGCTCTCTCTGTATGAATTATTTACTGATGATGACTTCCTCCCGGGTAAAATATTTCAGAGGTAAACTAGTCCCCAATTTCGATCTCCGGGTGGGGACAACACGAGAGGGGGCAATCATCAGGAAGATGGATACTGACATTCTGCGTGTCGGAGCGTGGAATGTTAGAAGTTTGAATCGTTGTGGTAGATTAGAGAATCTCAAAAGGGAGATGGATAGACTAAAGTTAGATGTAGTTGGTATAAGTGAAGTACGTTGGCTGGAAGAACAGGATTTTTGGTCAGGCGACTACCGAATTATCAACACAAAATCAAACAGAGGAAATGCAGGAGTTGGCTTAATAATGAATAAGAAAATAAGACAGCGGGTAAGCTACTACGGCCAGCATAGAGAAAGAATTCTTGTTGTCAAGATAGACACCAAACCAATGCCCACCACAATAGTGCAGGTCTATACGCCCACTAGCTCAGCGGATGACGAGGGAATCAAAAGAACATATGAAGAGATAGAAGATTTAATACAATATGTAAAAGGTGATGAGAATCTAATTGTGATGAGACACTGGAATGCAGAGGTAGGCCAAGGAAGAGAAGGTAATACAGTAGGAGAATTTGGATTGGGACAAGGGAACGAAAGAGGAAGTCGGCTGGTTGAATTCTGCACTGATCATAATTTAGTCCTTGCCAGTACTTGGTTCAAACACCACAAACGATGGCTTTATACGTGGATGAAACCTGGAGACACTGGAAAGTATCAAATAGATTTCATTATGATTAGGCAGAGATTCAGAAACCAGGTGTTGGATTGCAAAACTTTCCCAGGAGCAGACGTGGACTCTGACCACAACTTGTTGGTCATGAAATGTCATCTGAAGCTGAAGAAACTGAAGAAAGGAAAGAATCCAAAAAGATGGTATCTAGACAAGTTGAAAGAAAATAATGTAAGAGATTGTTTCAAGGAACATGTTGCAAAAGGACTAAATGAAAAGGCTGAAGGAAACACAATTTAGAGTGGATAGTCATGAAAAATGAAGTCAGCAGGGCTGCTAAAGAAATGTTAGGAAGGAAGAAAAGATCAAGTAAGAATCAGTGGATAACTCAGGAGATACTAGACCTGATTGATGAACGACGAAAATACAAGAATGCTAGAAATGAAGAGGGCAGAAAAGAATACAGGTGATTAAAGAATGAAGTGGATAGAAAGTACAAGGTAGCTAAGGAAGACTGGCTGAAGGAGAAGTGCAAGGATGTCTAAGGTTGTATGGTCCTAGGAATGGTAGATGCTGCATACAGGAAAATCAAAGAAACCTTTGGAGAAAGGAAATCCAGGTGCATGAATATTAAGAGCTCAGACGGAAAGCCACTTCTAGGGAAAGAAGTCAAAGCAGAAAGATGGCAGGAACATATCCAACAGTTGTATCAAGGTGAAGATGTAGATTTGGTTCTGGAACAAGAGGAGGCTGTTGATGCTGATGAAATGGGAAGACCCAATTTTGAGGTCAGAGTTTGACAGAGCTGTGAGCGATCTAAATAGGAACAAGGCACCTGGAATTGATGACATTCCCTCTGAATTACTGACTGCCTTAGGAGAAACCAGCATGGCAAGGTTATTCCATTTAGTGTGTAAGAAGTATGAGATAGGAGAAGTCCCATCCGATTTTCGGCAGAATGTTGTTATACCTATTCTTAAGAATGCTGGTGCTGACAGGTGTGAAAACTATCACACCATTAGTTTAGTGTCTCATGCCTGCAAACTTTTGACACGTGTTGTATACAGAAGAATGGAAAAACAAGTTGAAGGTGAGTTGAGAGAAGATCAATTTGGCTTCAGAAGAAATGTAGGAACATGTGAAGCAATCCTGACTTTACGTCTGATCTTAGAGGATCGAATCAAGAAGGACAAGCCCACTTACATGGCATTCATAGATCTAGAAAAGGCATTCGATAATGTTGATTGAACTAAGCTGTTTAAGATTCTGAAGGTGATTGGGATCAGATACCGAGAACGAAGAATTATCTACAATCTGTATAAAAATCAGTCTGCAGTGTTAAGAATCGAGGGCTTTGAAAAAGAAGCAACAATCCAGAAAGGAGTGAGGCAAGGCTGCAGTCTGTGCCCCCTCCTTTTCAGTGTTTACATAGAACAGGCAGTAAAGGAAATCAGAGGAATTTGGAAAGGGAATCGCAGTCCAAGGAGAGGAAATCAAAACCTTGAGATTTGCCGATGATATTGTTATTTTATCTGAGACTGTTGAAGATCTTGAGAAGCTGCTGAATGGTATGGACGAAGTCTTGGACAAGGAATACAAGATGAAAATAAATAAGTCCAAAACAAAAGTAATGGGGTGCAGTCGAATGAAGGCAGGTGATGCAGGATATATTAAATTAGGAAATGAAGTCTTAAAGGAAGTAGATGAATATTGTTACTTGGGTAGTAAAATAACTAACGATGGCAGAAGTAAGGAGGACATAAAATGCAGATTAGCACAAGCAAGGAAGAGCTTTCTTAAGAAAAGAAATTTGCTCGCTTCAAACATTGATATAGGAATTACAAAGATGTTTTTGAAGACTTTCGTGTGGAGCGTGGCATTGTATGGAAGTGAAACATGGACAATAACTAGCTCAGAAAGAGAATACAAACTTTTGAAATGTGGTGTTACAGAAAAATGCTGAAGGTGAGATGAATGGATCGAATCACAAATGAAGGGATACTGAATCGATTTGGCGAGAGGAGATTGATTTGGCTAAATTTGACAAGAAGAAGAGAGAGAATGATAGGACACATTCTAAGACACCCAGGACTTGTTCAGCTGGTTTTTGAAGAAATTGTAGGTGGTAAGAATGGTAGGGGTAGACCAAGGTATGAATATGACAAGCAGATTAGAGCAGATGTAGGATGCGGTAGTTACGTAGAAATGGAAAGGTTAGCACAGGATAGCGTGGCATGGAGAGCTGCATCAAACCAGTCTATGGACTGATGACTCAAACAACAGTGATATTTTTAAAAAATGTGAACAATACATAAATGTGAGTAATATAAAATTTATGGTATTTTAACACAATTAGAACTTGTCAGTTCTATTTTATCTGATTTTTTAAAAAAATGTCCAAAACTAAAATGGATCTTCATCTGATTTGAGGACCATTAGGATGACAATGGTCTTGGGTAAATAGTATATTTATTTGACCGTTTGACGAGCCAAAGTTGAATGTGTTGTCTATCACAACTCTTGTCCCAGACAGACCCAAAAAAAACTGAATTCGCCACATTTACATATAATAATCCAGTCGTCCATCTGATGGCAAACACCTTAAAGTAGCACAATATTAATGTAACCTTCAGAACAGTTAATACTAATCAAAACTTTTTTTAACCACAATAAGGTCAATTACAATAGCAATTATTATTCAAGGGCTGGCGTATGTAGACTAACATGTACACAGTGTGGTTTTTCTTACATAGGTCAAAGTGGACGGAGCTTTCACAAGAGGTGTTTGGAACATTTTAACGCTCAAAAATATAACAAGTAGTCAGCAATGAGCCAGCATATGAGTGAAACGGGACATCATTTCACATCTATAGAGAATGATCTTAAGTATAGGTAAAGGGAAATTAATGAACGAACTCGAAAATTTACACATTTTTTTGGATCAGGTCTATAATAAAAATCTTAATCTCACTGATGTCATTGAAATTAAATATCCTCTGTACGAATTAACACCTAGGTTAATTGGTATTGTGAATCCAAACGAGCAAAATCCCTTATTTATTTAAATCTCCCCACTCAAAAGTTTCATCCATCATGCCAAACGTTGGGCCTGCCCATGCCACTTCTAGAAACTCCCCTCCAGTAATAGCTCATACGTCCAAAGACCAGCCTACCCCCCCCCCCCCCTCTCTCTCTCTCCACGCCCCGCGCCTCCATTATCGCATCGATATAACACCAGGAGTAGAAAAGTCAGTCAGGCAGGTGCTGCCGGGACAGACAGAACAACCTTGCATGATTTGAACAAGTAGGTCATTTTACATTCATGGGGTGTTATTTTGATTGTTTTAGTCACAACGCGTGCGTCAAATTGTTGAATAAAATTTATTTTTTACTTCATTACAGATAATCTTAAGATCCCTCTCAAGGCCAAATAACACACCAACGGGAATGATTATTTTACAAGACTGCCTTTAAGTGTCTTAGGCGTTCTTTCACAATCAAGCAGCCTAAAGCCTAAATGGTATTCTTCACAATACATTGTCAACACATACGACAAGAAACCAAGATGCTTATATTTTTATTTCACAACAAAACTTAATGAAGTTTTAAACAGTCTTATCTAATCTATATCAACAAACAATATGTTTCAAAACCTTAATTTGTGATAGACAACACATTCAACGTTGGCTCGTCAAACGATACATGTGGGTCAAATAACGGATAAATATACTATTTACCCAAGACCATTGTCATCCTAATGGTCCTCAGATCAGATGAAGAAAATCCATTTTAGTTTTGGACATTTTAAAAAAATCAGATAAAATAGAACTGACAAGTTTTAATTGGGTTAAAATACCACAAATTTTATATTACTCACATTTATGTATTGTTCACATTTAAAAAAATATCATTATGGCATGTTAATTTTTAAGAGGTTATTACTGTGTAATATTAATGTTCATAATTTATATTACATAAGGGTTAAATAAGGTCCAGGACGTTGACCTTCAGGTTGTCTTCAGGCTGAAAATGCCCAAAATAGGGTGAAACATGTACCTGGTAAATCCATATAAATTCATGTAGATCCAAACTACATTAAATGTGGTATGTATTGAACAGGTGGTTTCATTAAATTATCCTGGAAATATTTATGCATAAGCGGTGTGTTCCGAGCTGTCAGTGGAGAGATGGCATGGAACAACATTAGTATGTGAATAAGTTTGAGTGGTGTCTTTAAAAGTAGGAAAGATCACAATATGAAGATAAAGTTGGAATTGAAGAGGACAAATTGGAGCAAATATTCGTTTATTGGAAGGGGACTTACGGATTTGAATAACTTACCAAGGGAGATATTCAATAAATTTCCAATTTCTTTGATATCATTCTAGTAAAACAACAGATAGGGAATCTCTCTTACAATTTGCTGTACGTTGCACCGACACAAATAGGTCTTATGGCGACGATGGGATAGGAAGCGGCCATGGCCTTAATTAAGGTACAGCCCCAGCATTTGCTTGGTGTGAAAATAGGAAACCACGGAAAACCATTTTTGGGTCTGCCGACAGTGGGGTTCGAACCCACTGTCTCCCGGATGCAAGCTCACAGCTGCACTGCTCTAACCGCACGTCCAACTCGCCTGTTTGAGATAAGGAATCTGCCACCTGGGCAACTGCCCTAAATGCAGATCAGTATTGATTGATTGATTGATTGATTGATTGATTGATTGATTGATTGATTGACATTGATATTAATGTAAATAATGTTAGTGTGATAATAAAGGAAATTAGGTCCAGAACTTTGCAGTGCCTTTTACCCTAGCACTTTATAATGCATATCTCATCCTTCCTTTGTTCATTGCCTAGTGTTGGGAGATCTTCAATAGTAGGAGTTACTTCGTGTGTGTGTTTTTTTCACCTGCTTACATAAAGAGGAATTTGTGCCAATCAGTTAGTGCTATAATTTCAAATTAAACAGCTGTGATTAGTGCTATAATTTCAAATTAAACAGCTGTGGATTTGGGAAAACTTTCGTCACACCATTTTTCTGGAGTTGAAATGGAAAACCACAGAATAATATTTCAGTCATTTCCTTTTTGCCTTTATTGCTGGATGAATTTTGAGGCAGCAATAACCTTTGCATAATCCTAGAAATTGTTTATTGCTGTTTTCATGCAAACTTATGAAACTCAAACCACTTGGCATAGGAATGTGATTTTTGTTTCTACCAGTGCTATATCAGCAGATATCCCTCAAATGTCAGGGGGTTTGAGCTCCACTAATGCAGATTGCAAGACTGGATGTTGAGATTAGCAAAAGGATTGAAGCTCGAAAGTGCTTTCATCACAGTGTACAGAATTTAAGAGATAAGGAAGTGCCAATTAAAGCAAAATAAACTATATTTAAGATGTGCAGTAGACTGTCGGCAATCTGGCTCGTGACTCTCCGGCCCCCATACTATCCAGCCTACTTAGTACTGTAATACAGTACAATACTTTTCCAAAGCATTAGCGTGTGGGCTCCTGCTAGAACCCCATGTGGTCTTTCAAAATGTTTTATGCTTGTGCTTCTGGCACACGTGGAGTCACAATTATAAGGTACAGTGCAGTGTTGTTAATATGTGTGTACTGAATAAATTATTAGAAAAGATTCTTGAACAAATGAGACACAGAAGCCCTCTTTCAGCGCTCCCAAACAACAATGAACATACGTAGAGAGCAGCTCTGTTCGCAACTGTGTTCTTTGTTTTGTCAGTTGTTTATTGGATGTCCAAAGTGTGTACGTTGGTAAATTATTGTTTTGTGTGCTCCATTGTGTTTTAGTTGAAGATTTAAAAGTGGGTGATAAATGAAAAAAGTTTTAGTGACTATGGATGGGAAACTTCATGCTATAAGGCGACTAGATTCTGGGGTAACAGCCAAAACTATTGCTTTGGAGTTTGGGGTAGGAGAAAATACAGTTAGAGACTGGAAGAAAAATTGAGCAGAAATTGAAGAGTGGTATGCTGCCCAAGGTAATGGAAATGGAATGAAAGTAAAGTAAACGATGTTGAAAGGTAAGCAAGCATAGAGAAGTTGAGGAAGCATTATTTTTGTGCCATGAACACTTAAGAGGAAAAGGCTTTCCCGTTACTGGGCCGGTATTGCAGGAAAAAGCATTGCAATTTCAGCGACAAATAGGAGAAGATTCAGAATTCTACTGCCAGTGATAGATGCTTGGATCATTGGAAAAGAAGAAAAAAATATAATTTGGTATTCTCCAGATTACCATTAATGGAAAGGCTTTATCCGCCGACGATGAGGCTGTGCCATTGTTTAAAGACTATCTTTCAAAGTTAATTGATGAGGAGGGAATTTCTGGAGAACAGTTGTACAACTGCAGTGAGAGTGGTTTAATTTACAAGATGCTCCCGACAAAACTCTTGCTTCAAAAAGAGAAGGTGCGGCACCCAGACACAAGAAAAGTAAGGAATGAGGCACCATCTTGGCTTGCAGCAATGCAACCAGTAACTACAAGCTTACGGTTACATTAATAGGGAAATCATGGAAACCTAGAACTTTCAAAAACCTGAAAAATCAGGAATCACTGCCCCTATATTACACACATCAAAAGAAAGCATGGATGAATTCAGAAATCTTTAAAACGAGGTTCCAAAATGAATTCGTATCAGCTGTAGAGAAATATCTCAAAGACAACAATTTGCCGAGAAAAGCTGTGCTGCTTCTTGATAACGAGCCTTTGCATCCTGCCAGTGACAAACTCACAGGTGGAAATATCAAAGCATTATTTTTTTTATCACCAAATGTGACTGCTCTTTGTCAGCCGATGGATCAGGGCATCCCTGAAATTCTAAAGAGAAAGTATTGCCGATGTTTTCTCAGTCCATTGATATCAACAGTTGATAATAATGAAGAATGTGTAACCGTTCTGATGAGGATTGACTTATTGACTGTCATAAGGTGGTTGGCCGAAGCATGGGAAGAGATTCCGAACATATCACTTGAAAGGTCTTGGAAAATTCTTTTTGATCATGAAGGTGGGGATTTTAATTTTGAATCCATATGCAAAACCAAAGTCAAAGATCGAAACGATGATGATCTTTCGTTGCTAAAAAATGTACCAGGCTGTGAGAATGTCGATGCAGAGGACATTACAGAATGTACGGCAAATGATGAAGTTGACGAATTAACTGACAATGATATTGTGAAAATGGTGATGCAGAGGGAAGTAACAGAAAAGTAGGAGGAGCGCTTAGATGACAGGAAAAATCTCATCCCACATTCAGAAGGGTTCGAAGCTATTCAGGCAGTGCTGCAGTACAATAGTGAGCAGGAGGAAGCAACGCCAGCTGATATCATCTGCTTGCATAAATTGAGGGATATAGCATAATGGAAGAGGGCTAAAGTGAGGAAGTACTCATCTATCAGACTTTTTTTAAACCTCAAGCCTGTAAGTTTCAACTTTCATGTTAGGCCTGCCTTTTCACATGTGTGTAACAAATATGTTTAAATAATTTTTGTAACAAGTAGGCCTATGTTTTCTGTTAGTGTTTTATTTATTTTAAAAGTGTTATTCATATGTGCTGTACAATGCAGATTGTTCTGTTTTCTGTAATAATTTTTGAAACTTGCAGTACAGTACGTGCATACATAACAAACACAAGTAGCATATACTACGTAAGAAGTCAGAAAATATTAATAAAATAGGGTTTTAATATGAGAAATGGTGTTTTTAATAGTATGGCTGAGGTTAGAAGAGAGTATTTAGAGATCTCCAGCAGCCTATCCGTTTTTTTTGTTATCCAGCTTGACTTTCTGCAACATTAAACTGGATAGCAGAGTGTCTACTGAGTTACATACCCATAACATATGGAGCAGAAACTTGGTTGATGACAGAAAGAGGTGAGAGCCAAATGCAGGTGGCAGGAATGAATTGCTTGAGAAGTATGGTGCAGAAAACACGAAGAGGCAAAGTGAGGAATGAGAAATTACAGATAGAAATGTATGTGTAATAATTAAATGATAAAATAGAGAAAAGAAGGTTTAGTTTGGACATGTTAAAAGAATGATTGATCAAAGAATGCCAAAACAGACCATGGATAGGCAAATTTAGAGAAAGAAGGGCTAAAGACAGCCAAGACTTGGATAGATGGACTTTGTCCAAAACAGCATAAAGCACTGGAATCTGGATTGAAACAGAGTTATATAAGGAGTGGTGGAAATGTAGAAGAAAAAAGGAATGGAGAGGAACCATAGTTGCCCCTACATGGCCTTACCTTGTAAATGAGAATTGGTAGTGGTGGTGGTGATCATTGCATTCCACTGCAGTGATGTACAATCTTTTGGTATAAAATGAACCTGATTTGATATTTAAGTTAAGTGTAGGGGGTGTTAGAATCTTAGCTACTCATTTTGTAATTTGAGTAAACGGGGTGGTTTTGGGGTATTGTGAAAAAAGCTGATATATAGTCCGTATACCGTATTTATGCGAATAATCCCTGCCACCAATCCCCACACCCAAACTTTATAAAGGCTGATGTTGAAAAAAATATGCCAACATTGGCGCAAATAAAACCCTCACCCCAATTTCGTGCCTCAAATTTTTTTTTAAAATATGCGGGCATTATTCGCGTAAGTACGGTATATATATTTTATGCTGTACTTCAGCAGACACCAAGCAAGTGGCTGAGCGGCTTGTGTCACGTAGCTATCAGCTTGCGTTCGGGAGATAGTGGGTTCGATCCGCAATGTCGGCAGCCCTGAAGATGGTTTCCCATTTTCACACCAGGTAAATGCTGTGTCTGTACCTTAATTGAGGCCACAGTCTCTTTTTCCTCACTCCTAGCCCTTTTAACCCTTTCCTATCCCATCATTGCCATGAGACCTATCTGTGTCGGTGCGACGATAAAAAAAATAAGAAAGCTACTTTTGCAAACATGGTCCTCTCCATATCACTTTTCATTTCTTTTCCTTGCTACTTATTAATACTTTCAGAGCAATGTCTACTCCAAATCTTAGAATATTTATTTTTCTCCTTCATGGTGGCTGTACTGATGATGAACCACTATGGGAACATGTCTTTTTAAATATTTGTAATTTAATTGTTTGAAGATTGAACATCACAAGTAATGGTGATATTCTTAATTTTGTGTGCTTGTAGAATACCTTGGAGAAGTGTTCTGTGTGTATGAAACCCATTCTTGACCGTATTCTGAGGGCTACGGGGAAACCTTACCATCCTCAGTGCTTTTCTTGTATTGTGTGTGGCAAAAGTTTGGATGGTATTCCTTTCACTGTAGATGCCACAAATCAGATACATTGCATTGAAGATTTCCACAGGTGAGCAATTTCTCTCCTAATTTTTGCTAATATCTTAAGTGTTGGGATAAATTGTGTAGAAGCCTTACTACAGTATAATTTAGCTAAACATTTTATACTCGTGTGTTCTGATACTGCAGTATTGAGTTTGAATTTGAGTTGCGATTTTATATCACAGTTGTAATTATAGCTTCGAAATTCATTACCAAAGGCTTTTATGTGGTTGCTTTGCTTGTGATCATGGCACTCTTATCAGTTTGTAATGATATGAACATAAATAAGTGAAATTTAAGTAAGTGAAACTTTGGTCATACCATTATGAACATGTACGGTAATGTATAAAATATTAAATAGTGAAAAATAGATCCTCGATTTTAAGAAACATAGTTGTATGCAATGTTGTAATTTGATCCTAAAGAATTTATGAGGGTGAATCAAAAAGTAAGTTACACAAGCTCACCGCGAGTGCACGCTGTGTGTTGTGACCGTGGCCAATGCGGAGCAAGCTACAGTAACGGCTGACACATCTGATAGGAATGTTTGTTTGGTATCCCATCGTATCATGTGTGCAGAGCGGGCTGGGTTCAATGGCGCGTCAACTGGATGTTCACTCCAAATTGGAGATGCGTGCAGCGATCAGATTTCTATGGGCTAAACGGCTCAATTGCACAGATATTCATTGTGAAATCCCTGCTGTATATGGTGAGCGTGCAATTTCTCGCCTAGATATTGTAAAGTGGTGTAAGCAGTTTGACGCCGGACGCACAGATCTCGTGACGAATATCACGAAGTCAGGCCCGCAACGTCCAGTACCGTTGCAAATGTTGACTGTGTAGGTGGGATCATTAGTGAGCATCGTTGCATAACACTGCAGGAAATTGCCAACATGTTGAACATTTTGTATGGCAGTGTGTTCTCCATTGATCACCAGAACCTTGAATTCCGTAAACTGTGTCAAAGATTGGTCCCACGTCTGCTCACAGTTTTTCACAAGAGACAAAAGTTTCCAATTGTCACTGGCATTTTTGCAACGATGTTCTGTGGAGGGCAACGAGTTTCTGCAGGGAATTGTCACAGGGGATGAAACTTGGGTCGACCCCTTCACCCCCAAAACAAGGAGAACATCGATGGAATGGGTGCACACCACACCACCACCACAAAAGGAGGCCAAGGCTCAACCTTCAGCAGGAAAGGTAATGACGACAGTGTTCTTTGACATGGAGGGTGTGGTGCACATGGAATTTATGCCGAAAAGCATGACAGTCAACTCGGCTTCGTATTGTCAAACAAATCAATTGCCAAAGACAATTAAAGAATAGCGTCTGAGAAAATTGAGCACCAGTGTGATTTTTATTGCATGATAATACAACCCCTCACACGGCCCGCCAAACGTCTGAACTGCTGCAGCGATTTAAGTGGGAGGTATGGCAGCATCCTCCATATAGTCCAGACTTAGTGCCATGCGATCATCATGTGTTCGGTAAGCTGAAAAAGGATCTCGGTGGACGACGATTCCAAAACGATGAGGAGGTGAAAGCAGCTGTCTCCAGGTGGTTACATGGCGCTGGAGGTGATTTCTACACATCCGGAATCGAAAAGTTGGTTGACCGGTCCGGAAATGTTTACAGTCTCTTGGGGACTGTGTGGAAAAGTGAACTTGCATTTTATACGGAGAAGTGGACGATGCGCCGGTAACCCAGTAAACTGACGGACTGTCACTCCTGGTAGTGTACAATGTGTTACACCGTTCCACTGTTGTGCCAGAGCCGAGGAGGACGCAGATCTGTCCTGCAATGCCATTCGGATGAGGTGACGATCTTCTGGGGGGGGGCTGGGTGGTACAGCCAGACCCATCTCATCGTGTTCTACAGCGTTCTATGAACTATTTCTGTACATAACTGTTGCTCTGCCGATACATTTCGTCCCACACGAGCAGCAATTTTCTGGATGGATGCATCACGTTCTCTCATGAAAATAATGCACCCTCTTTCAAATTCACTCATTTGACGGTTCGGTTCTTGCATACGTCTGCGAGGCATCCTTCACGTTTGCTCAAATCACACTGATCCATTACCTTCGGTTTATAGCGACAATGGGAGCCGCAGGCACATTTTACCAGTCGCTTGTGGTGCACCTAGATATCGATGTGGAACTTGAACCTGGACATGGTTCAAATACTAATCATTTCTTGAGAACATACTAATGCACATGTCCTATGTATACAAACTTTCTATTTCATAGTCTTTAGGTGTTCTGATTGTTATGAACATCAGTGTATAAATCTCTACTTTCAGTATCAAAAGGAGAGAAGGAGTAAGGTTATACCATTAATGTATAAGCGTACAGGCAGTATTCCTTGAAGCAGTAGTATCTCATCATTACCACTATTCTTAACCATTTATGGTTTTAATCTCGACCATTTCTACCTCGTTATTTACTCAGGTTATTTACTGCTCTCATCTCTTGAGTTGATTCCTTTTCCTGATGAAGTTGTGGATTTCTGGTAAGCTTATGATATCTTTTGATACTAAGAGACAGAAAAGTACCAAAACTTTAGTGCTTTAAATTTTTATCATGAAGTTTTTTTCAGTTCTCATTACTATAATTCATTTTTTCACTATTTGTTACCTCTTGTTGAGACCTTTGTTTCGATGTAAAATGGTGTTCATCTGCAAGTGGTTCTATTGTCTGCATTGATTTTTGAAAATCAGCAAAACTTTTCTTATATTGTATTGTAAGGTCTTTGTATGGTCGTTACCAGAGTTCGAGTCTTGAATCTGCTACTTGTCTGCAATCTACAGTTGGCTTTTGTACATTGAATTCCAACTACATTCAGCACAATTCTGCTACAGATGACAACACAGGTGCTCAGGTATTTTTGCTGTGTGTATTTTGTGCTAAGCATGCATTCTCGCGATAGTAATACTTCAAGTTAATTTCCATTCAAGTTTGATGTAATATAGATTAAAATCCTTATCATAGTGTGTAATTCACTGTTCCTTCCAGAATTATGTTCTTCACTCTAACACAGTGGCTTTTTCTAATGCTCCTTCACACTGCTGCAGCATTCTTGTTAATCTTTTGTTTGATTCTTAATGGTAATGGTAAATTGTTAAAGAGTGTTACTTTGATTACTTCCAGTTTGAGTGCTAACACCTGGCAAGCGCAGGTAGTTCAGTGCACGGCTATAAAAATATTATAGGATTTGCTTTCCTGGTAAGATATGGAATAAATAATAGATTGACACCATTGAGGGGAACATTATACTTTTCAAATTTGATCTTCTGTGGCTTCTATCTTTAATTACGATTACAGTTCATCATACTGGTCATGATTCTCTCGTAATGTTGTCAGAGAAGATTGATTTTTGGTATCTTTTTGAATGTCTTGAGTGTTGAAATGGAGCTCATCAGGATAGTGTTATGATATACTAAATTGGAATTTCTCTTGACAATCGCCTGCCTTATTTGTTTTCTAATCGGATGATGTTCACCTCAGCTAAGTTAACCTGTATTTGCTGTACACATTAAGAAGTTGGCCCTTGCATTGAATGAGTGTAGGAAGTAGCAGTCTTAAAATTCTTCCTACATTCCAGCATCTTCTATTTAACCAACAATGTTCTCATAGGATTGAGAGTAATTTTTTGTTCTTCAGCTAGTAACCTTAAAAAAATTCCCAGTTTTTTCATCAAATCTGTAATAAATTGGGATGGTTTACAAATTGGACAACTTTCCTCTTCAACTGTGTAAAATACAGTTTTCTAAAATACAGTTTTCTTCAACAACTCTTAACTTAACCCAGGAAGGACTTGTGCTACCATATCATACTATCATGTACTAATATAGATTTTATTCTAATTATTGAAAAGGTCACCATATTTATTGTTACCGTGTTTTGGTGGATCAGCAGAGGTAAAAGAAGGTGCGGGCTGGAATGGGTCTAACTACAAGTCCGAAAGATGAATTTAAAATTTAAATAAAGGTTATATTTTCAATAGACAATAAGATTTAACAAATGTTTACATAGAATTTGAAAACTTAACAAGTCGATCAGGTACAAGACCAGAAAAGCAAGGATTTAAAGACAAATTAATGATCTGGGCTTCAAGCCCCACCTTTTACAATCTCTGAGCTCTCAGCTCACAACCACAAATTACCAAAGGGCAGAAAACCCCTCATTACATGGAGCACTTGCTCCCACCTAGTAATGTCAAGCCTCCTAGAGGCACCTTTCAAAACACCATAAAGAGCTGACCGCTCTCAATCTTTCAAGCCTATTAAAGGCCACAACAACATTACTATCAACTGACCTCAAGGCACACCTATCAAGAAACAGGAGTATCTAGTATCTACTGGGCCTTCGTGGAAAAGGAACCGATTAATTAAATGGCCCCCAAAAAAGGTCAAGATGAATGGAGGCGCGTATTTGCACTCCTACATGAAAGCTTGTTAAAACCTAAGTGGCGTTAAGCCGATACACAAGGGCTATTCCCATACTATAGAGGTGACTCGTATAAGAAAAAAAATTTAACACATTAATGGAGAGAAGAAAATCGGTTATGAAAACGTAGTCGCCTTAAATCCAAATTGAAGGGGAGCTCGAGAGGGTAAAGCACTCTCTATCCCCGATTTACAGTTAAAGTAATAAGAAAATGTTTACATAAGTCGGCACTAAGTTACATTTTTAAACAGGTAGGATACTTTGAAAAGGTTTTGAACCTTCCCCGGGGGTTAAACTGCTGAGCAAGAAAGAAATAAAGATGTTAAAAAGCCATTACCTTATTGAAGATCTGCTGCCCGAAGTAAGAGGCGCTACCCGCCCCCTGCTATACTTCCATACACTAAACGGATGTTGAACGAGTGGGGACGAGCCATGAAAATCAGCAGTTTTTAAACCCTCATGGAAGATTCAAGACCTTTCATGAATAATTAAGACACACCCATAGGCGTTTATTGGTTGCCCAAAATTTACACATTAAAATTGAAGAAGGACACTATTGGTCCAAAATTAATTAAAGAAATTCAGGATTGTATAAGTTCAAAACTGGTGGAAAGAAAGATTAATTATGCCAACCCGTAGATGAAAGAACAAAATTTAGTAAAGACCAAAACTTCTGAATACAAAAATTCTTCATAAAATTTCCTTCACTTCGCATCTAGGGTGCGTGATCATAGTTTTTTTTGGTAGAGACATCTATAAGAGAATGTCCAGACTTATTGATGAATGAAAAACAAAACAAATCGAAATACACACAGTGACATCTTCATATAAACGGTTGAATTAATTCAGTTTTAAAGTTCAGAGTTTCAGCTGTAGAGGCGTACTTCAAGGCGGAAAATTCAAATGTGCGGCGTATAGGTGTACCAACCGGTACAGACCTCCCCCCCGCAAAAGTCCTTCCAAGGGGTGACACATAAGAATGTTGAATAAAATTATTTTCCAAAACAAAGGTCCAAGTTTGTTTAACCCAACTAGAAGAAAATGTTTGCTTCCCTGGTGATAGATTTGTTGAAGTACATGGAAGGAACATTAATTGATGAAAAAGTCTCTTAATATTGAAGAAGAAGAAGAAGAATTTTGAAAAAAGAAAAAAAAATTCGAAGTCTTTTCATTGATAACTTGTTAGACTCGAGATTTAGTGTGTCTTGTTTGCCGTAGAATACCAGGTACATGTTGCTACTTTTAACGGCAAGACGAGCCGCCGCTGCCAAAGTCCAGTCGAGGAAGCCCGGACCCCTCAAGTACCCTGAGATACCTCTCTCCCGCACTATGAGAGGGGTAGTCGTGGTGAAGGACGCCGCAGATGTGAAGTTTGTTTACAGTTCAATATTAAGAGACTTTTTCATCAATAAAGACATGAAATCCGCTCCTAATATAATAGGGCAAGACAAGTGCTTAGCCACAAACAGTTTAACTTTCCAAGTAAATTTAGCAATTCTAATTTTGGCATACAGAAAACCTAAAATTTCTAATGGAGAAGTGTTAGCTGAAATGCATTGAACCGAAGACGAACAAAAATCAGAAAATTTACAAACAGATTTTAATTTGGAATACCATTCAGCCGAAATAATGGAACACACACTGTCAGAATCTAATAGCGCTGTTACCGGTTCATTATTCAATTCAATTTTGAGAAATGGTACAGGTGCGGGGGTATCCGCCGCAATCCTAAGACATTCTTTGGGACCTTCAAAAGATAAATTAGAAGACGGAGATTTTCCTGAGATTTGGTCGGATTTAACCGGGGCTGAGCCTGAAGCAGTTGGGCACGCCGACTCAGCCGATGCCACTAGTCACTTTTGATTATTGGTGGAAGTTGCACCTGAAGTTGAGCAGGAGGGAGTGCTATTAGAATTCGGGCAATTCTTGGCAATATGGGAAAAGGCGCCACATTTAAAGCAGCCTCGAGATGACCCTGCTCCATTCTTTGCCCTGTTGGATTTGATCCAAGGGCACTTGTTGCGGAGATGGTCTGCAGACCCACAAGCATAACATTTGCGGGTTACGATGGTTCGGCGAGGTGGAGGCCGAAGATTACTTAAAGAAGAAGGGGGCTCCCTCGCCACACGTAGTGTGTCAGCATATCTAACTCCCTCGGCGGAGACAGCCATAGCTTCTAATTCGGCAAAAGATTGCGGACGCGACGCAAAACACAAGTATGACCTGTAAGATGGTGAAATTCCTTCCACAATGGCCTGTACAATTTGATCTTCAGGGAAATGTAAAGCAAATACGCTAGTGTAAAATTTAATATCTTGGATGAAGTCGGCAAGATTTTCATCCAGTCGCTGTACTCTATAATAGTACTTCTGTATTAGAGATGACCTAGCTCGAGCCGGAATAAAATTAGCTAACAGATGGCCGTGAAAGTCTTCTATAGATGATTGTTCAGCAATGGCTCTTACTATTTTGTCTGAGAGGACACCAATGGAATAAGGGTAAATTATCTGAAGGATTTGACATGGAGAAGAGAAAAAACAAGAGCATGATCTTGGAACTCAACTAAAAACCTTAGGAATGAAATAACATCACTGGTGGGGTTAACCGAAAACTTAGAAATACCCCTGAGCAAAAGCTAATGGATGAGGCAAACTACTGAACCCGGGTGACATAGTAGGTAAAGGCCTAAGCGGCGGAGAAGCTGTTTCAGAGGGTGCATTATTCAAAACAAAGGGTGGAATGGATGTGCGCCGACCTGACTCAGTTTCTAATGGGGCAGATGTTTGTTGAGTTCCCGCGGATTTTCTACCTCCTTCACCCGTGGGAGAGTGCTCCTCACTAACTATGTTTACCAGCGTGGGTTAGTCGGT
Source organism: Anabrus simplex (assembly GCF_040414725.1). NCBI lineage: Eukaryota > Metazoa > Arthropoda > Insecta > Orthoptera > Tettigoniidae > Anabrus > Anabrus simplex. The sequence goes on along the minus strand of NC_090266.1, from coordinate 672,182,352 downwards.
TTTGGGGGGGGTACTGCCCCAGTTAACAATAGGCTAACCTTACTGGACAATTTAGAAAGATTTTCGAGAACAGCACTAGCCTCCTTCCCTTGAATGTCATTTAACTTAAGTAACCTTATTGTAAAAATGGAACAATCTAGCTTGCACACGTTTAAGTTGATTAAGTGATGGATCACCCCCTTCAAAAAAACTAACTACAGATGCTAGCTCAGTAGCATTATCAGTGATCGTGGAGAGAGCGTCGTCAATATCTTTCTCCCCCGAGATGGGGATACTAATCGGCAAGTCAAGAGAATCTTTAAGCTTGGTGGTATTGGCGGCAACCGTGCCTCCAGATTGAACATTTCTAATAGTTAATTCATAAATTAATTCCTCCTTGCGCAAATAGCCAGGATGGAGGACATCGCGAGGGCAGGAAGTGATGACAGAGATTTTACAAATTTAGAAAAATCAAAAAATTCCAGCAACTGAGAAAATTGTTAGAGTTCAAAACAAAAGCAATATTTAGCCGTCAAAAGGGGCAAAATTGAGACCCATTCAACCACGCTCTGCTACCACTTGTTACCGTGTTTTGGTGGATCAGCAGAGGTAAAAGAAGGTGCGGGCTGGAATGGGTCTAACTACAAGTCCGAAAGATGAATTTAAAATTTAAATAAAGGTTATATTTTCAATAGACAACAAGATTTAACAAGTCAATCAGGTACAAGACCAGAAAAGCAAGGATTTAGAGACAAATTAATGATCTGGGCTTCAAGCCCCACCTTTTACAATCCCTGAGCTCTCAGCTCACAACCACAAATTACCAAAGGGCAGAAAACCCCTCATTACATGGAGCACTTGCTCCCACCTAGTAATGTCAAGCCTCCTAGAGGCACCTTTCAAAACACCATAAAGAGCTGACCGCTCTCAATCTTTCAAGCCTATTAAAGGCCACAACAACATTACTATCAATTGACCTCAAGGCACACCTATCAAGAAACAGGGGTATCTAGTACCTTATCTACTGGGCCTTCGTGGAAAAGGAACAGATTAATTAAATGGCCCCCAAAAAAGGTCAAGATGAATGGAGGCGCGTACTTGCACTCCTACATGAAAGCTTGTTAAAACCTAAGTGGCGTTAAGCCGATACACAAGAGCTATTCCCATACTATAGAGGTGACTCGTATAAGAAAAAAAATTTAACACATTAATGGAGAGAAGAAAATCGGTTATGAAAACGTAGTCGCCTTAAATCCAAATTGAAGGGGAGCTCGAGAGGGTAAAGCACTCTCTATCCCCGATTTACAGTTAAAGTAATAAGAAAATGTTTACATAAGTCGGCACTAAGTTACATTTTTAAACAGGTAGGATACTTTGAAAAGGTTTTGAACCTTCCCCGGGGGTTAAACTGCTGAGCAAGAAAGAAATAAAGATGTTAAAAAGCCATTACCTTATTGAAGATCTGCTGCCTGAAGTAAGAGGCGCTACCCGCCCCCTGCTATACTTCCATACACTAAACGGATGTTGAACGAGTGGGGACGAGCCATGAAAATCAGCAGTTTTTAAACCCTCATGGAAGATTCAAGACCTTTCATGAATAATTAAGACACGCCCATAGGCGTTTATTGGTTGCCCAAAATTTACACATTAAAATTGAAGAAGAAGGACACTATTGGTCCAAAATTAATTAAAGAAATTCGGGATTGTATAAGTTCAAAACTGGTGGAAAGAAAGATTAATTATGCCAACCCGTAGATGAAAGAACAAAATTTAGTAAAGACCAAAACTTCTGAATACAAAAATTCTTCATAAAAGTTCCTTCACTTTGCATCTAGGGTGCGTGATCATAGTTTTTTTTTGGTAGAGACATCTATAAGAAAATGTCCAGACTTATTGATGAATGAAAAACAAAACAATTCGAAATACACACAGTGACATCTTCATATAAACGGTTGAATTAATTCAGTTTTAAAGTTCAGAGTTTCAGCTGTAGAGGCGTACTTTAAGGCGGAAAATTCAAATGTGCGGCGTATAGGTGTACCAGCCGGTACATTTATAATAGTAATGCACATTGTATGAAAGACAGACTTTTAAGGATCATTCAGTAGGTACTGTGTGTGTGTGGGGGGGGGGGGAGGGCAGTTTTACATATTGACTCTGAACAAGGAAGTGTACACAAACTTTTCAACATGTGAAATGTGTTCATAATTAATGAAAAGGAATGTCAGAAATACGAGTAATACTATAAATTATTCCCATTAGCTTCATCTAAGGAGAGATGAAATATGCTTGTTTGATACCACACATCCTCTAAAGCAGCATTTCGCAATGTTTTGTTTTTTCTTTATTTTTATAAAATGGAGTGGATTATTAAAATAGCCTTGGGTTTCATAAATGTATGAATATGACCTGTATAGATTGTGAGAGCTAGGGTATGTTCAGAAATTCAAGCACTTATTAATTAGTTTCCTTCTCCATTGGCCACGCTTTGGAGGAAATTTTACATATACTGGAAGAGGGTGACAAAGACCTAGAGGACATATACACTGATCCAGTGGATGCGGCTGTACATTCTGATGAGGACTCTGCAGAGGATGGTGAAAGGGGGAGGGGTGGTTAGTAGACAGTCTTACAGGATGATAGTTGCACACACTAACTGAAATGGTTTCCAGCCATGAATGTGATAAATAGTGCAATGTTACCCTTGAAGGGGATATCGTGCCGAGTGAAATGCCTAAATAAAAATAATAGAATGACTAGAGTCTTCTCAACGTGGACCCAGGATGATCTCCAGATGGAATCCCTGCTGCTTCCCGATATGGACTATAGTCTATAGTGACTATAGACAGTCGCAGAGATATTGAATGCTGCTTTGACAAGGAGTAAAATCCTATGTACGGGAAAGTAGGTCATTTGCTGAAGTTGACACCACATAACATACTTGTGTCATCTAGAAACAGTCTTCCCGTTGTTTCTTCGTACTCGTAATAGTTCATTAAATGCAGCCTAATTTTATGAACAGTTGTAAGTAATAGTCTATGGGTAGAATTCTGTAAAAAATAATTGTGCCTATATTTTTCTGTAAGTACATTTTCAGGTTACTTTAAATCCAGATAAAACACCACATTTGGCCATTCTCATTAACCAAACATTGCAAAATTTGTTCTCATAAGAGAGGTGCAGAGGGAGCTTTCGTGGCTCAGGTAACAGCGTGCTGGTCTCTCATCACTGGATTCTGTGGTTCAAGGGACATATTTTTCTCTGGGTACTCTGGTTTTCCCTGTTGTTTCATTTCAGCAACACTCTCAGATATCATTTCATTTCATCTGTCAGTCATTAACCATTGCCCCACAGGAGTGCGACAGGCTTTGGCAGCTGGTACAATTCCTTTCCTCTCCGCTAGATGGGGGCTTCATTAATTCCATTCCTGACCTGATCAGATGACCGTAAACAGGCTATAGATTGATCATATCAAGAGGGGTGCAGTACTGTATGGTACCAGGCTATTATTGACAACCCATAGAGCTATTTTACATGAAAATAGTTTTTCTTGGCTTCCCTTCAGTGAATACCTTCAGATTTGATAAAATTAACCAGTTAAGTGAGAAATAAAATATCCGTCCTTACCAGGTTAAAGTTGTGTAGTATTTGTTAATGTGAAGGTTTACACTCGTAGAGATCTGAAGGATATTCCCAAATAATAATTTTTGGAATAATGCTTCTGATTAACTGATATGAAACCTCAGTGAAGGAGGCACATTAATTGTTGTTATTGGTCTCCTTTGAAATGAATCTGTGCGGCATTATTTTACTGCTGCACAATCGGTGAGCATGTGCATTAGTTGACCTCATAACAGTAGCCTATGCCAGGAAGGTATTTATTATTATTATATATATATATATATATATATATATATTCGCTGGGGCCATCAAGGACCACGTTAAGTCTTGTTGCATTTGACACTGAACTTGGCCTTCTTTAGAGCCCAAATTTCCCTCATTCTTTGTGAGTGGGCCTGCTTACGCTCCTCTGTCCAAGGGGCACTGTGTCTTCTCTTCGGTTGCTCGTCTCGGTTTAGCCCGTTTGTCAATATTTTCTTGCAGAAGAGATCTCTGTTAAGGGCGTCTTCAGCTGAGATATGTAGCATTTGCAGGTCTTCTTTGGTATTTCTAAACCAGGGAATTGTGGTTTTGGGGTTTGAATCAAAAAAGTGAAAGATTTCTTTAGTTAACTTTCTTCCGTCCATTCTTTTCAGATGACCGTAAAATTGTGCCCGTCTTTTTCTGATTGTGTCGGTAATTTTCTCTATTTTGCTGTAGACTTCCTTGTTGGATCTCTTTTGATGGAGTCCATTTCTGTACTTTGATCCCAAGATTCCTCTCACAATTTTGCGTTCTCTTTTCTCCAGTTCTTCAAGGAGTCCTTTGTTGGCATTTAGAGACAGGGTTTCGGCTGCATATAGAACTACTGGCTTCAGAACTGTTTCATAGTGACGTATCTTGGTGTTTTGGGAAAGGCATTTTTTGTTGTAGATTGTGCGGGATGTTTGGTATGCTATTTCCAGTTTGCGTACTCGCTCCTGAAGTGCTTCTTTGTCCAGTCCATTTTTCATGATGATCTCACCCAGGTATTTGAATTTGTCTACTCGGGTGATGTCCCCGTATTTTGTATGGAGTTTTGGTGGAGCCTCTTTGATGTTAGTCATTACTTCTGTTTTCTCAAACGATATCTGCAAACCAGTTTGTTCGGCAATTTCCTTTAAAATTTCAATTTGAGCTCTAGCGGTTTCTATGTCGGTTGAGAGAACAGCAATATCATCGGCAAATGCTAAGCAGTCTGTTGCGATCCCCTTGGATTTGGTTCCTATTCTCAGTGGACTGTAGTTGGTTTCCTGTAATCTCACCCACCAGGTTCTGATGATCTTTTCAATCAAGAACTGTGCCATCATGCTTTTTTTTTTTTTTTTACTTTTGTAACATGCTTTACTATATGTTTGGGCAAGTGTCTGTTTATGGAGAACTTAAGGAAATGCTCACAATAAGTATACCTCAGACATTGTTACTCATTCCACCCACTTGTCCATGTGTTTCTCATGTAAAATGAATTTTCATCACCACTATTAAAAATATCTCAGTTGCTTGACCACCATTCCTTGGAAATAACCTTGGTTTTTTTTTTGTGTGTGTGTGTGTTTGTGTTTTTTTTTTAATATGTTGATAGTCCCCATTCCAATTACATTTGAAATTTTTTTAAATTGAGTTAAGAGGACAAAAGTTAAGATTGCATTTTCTTATTTTCAGCTGTTTAGTGCTAAAATAACATGGAAAAGTAGATCTGTTACATAATTAGTAGATCTGCTACAACACTACTCGTCAGCTTCTTGCATAAAAATCATTAAATACCTTCTACCATAATCTCCTGGGTCTAGCTCTCTTTGCTTCTTTGTCCAAATTGATTATTCTTCTAGGTAAACCAGTGCTTGATTCGGCTCACTTGACTTTACTATTTACAGCTTTACTTTAAATGTTTATAGCTAACATTGACTAAATCCCTTATTATGAATATCTTTACTGGGCGAGTTGGCCGTGCGATCAGGGTCATGCGGCTATGAGCTTGCATCCGAGATATAGTAGGTTCGAATCCCACTGTCAGCAGCCCTGCAGATGGTTTTCTGTGGTTTTCGATTTTCACACCAGGCAAATGCTGGGGCCGTACTGTAATTAAGGCCACGGCCGCTTCCGACTCCTAGGCCTTTCCTATCCCATTGTCGCCATAAGACCTATCTGTGTCGGTGCAACGTAAAGCAAAAAAAAAAATACCTTTCCATCATTGTTCCTGCATATTTGTTCCAGTAATCTTCCAAATTACATATCTTTCATATCTTCCACCTCCTGCTTATGCACAAGAGGCAATATATATATATTTTTAAATCATGATTTGAGGCATATTAAATTACTGAATACAGATCACATCATCCTCCTCCTTTCCCCATATCCAGTTCCTGCCAGGTCGGGGCATTTATGGTACTTCTCCACCATTTCTCTTCCATCATTTTGTCCCAGTCCAGGTTTCTTCTTCTTGTACTCCTCTCTATCAAATTGATCAAGCAAGTACTAGGCCCCCCTCTCGCTCTCTTTCCCTCAAACTTCATCTCCATCTTGCTCCGATCAATTCTCTCATTTAGATTTTCCATTCTGACCTCCTTTCTCACATCTTTACTTCTCAATCTGTCGTCCCTATCATACTTCTTAGGTATTTAATTTTTTGCTGCCTTGAATTCTACTCTTCTCCCTACCTGTCATTCTCCAGGTCTCAGCTGCATAGGTCAATATGGGTGCATACATTATCTTTTTACACTTCATTGGCACTTCCTTATTTCAGGCAAGGTTTCTTATGCACTGGTAGAATGCATTGCCCTTTTGTACCCTCTTGCTAATCTCCATGTCCAGCCTTTTATTCTGCATTAATTCACTTCCTGGGTATTGGAAACCAACAGTTTCAATGCTTTGACCACCAATTTTCACATTGCCTTTCCCTGGTCTTTTTCCTCATGATATCACCATGGACTTTCATTTTTCTGCACTGATTTTCATACCATACTTTTCAAATTTCTTGTTCAGTGCATCATGTTGTTCTTTAAAACATTCCCCCAAAAGTTGGTTTAAGATTCTCATTTTTATGTACCTACCTCGGAACCTCTTGATTATCAAAAAGCTTCTTTGGTGTATTTGCGCGATATCTCCATATTATTCTTCCAATTAAACATTACATCTTGTACTACTTTGCTGTTTATTCCCCAGATCACAATATCTCCAAATATTAATAGCTTCATCTCCCTATTCCCATATGCTTCCTTTGTCTCCTTTACAATTTCGTCCATAACCATTAGAAACAAAAGAGGTGACAGCACACTCCACTGTCTTAGTCCATTTTCATTTCTAAACCATTCTATCTTTCCAAACTGAGTCTGTATGCTACTGACAGAGTTTTTGTACATTGCTCGCACCATTTCTACAGTTTGTGTTTCCAGTCTCTTTTTGACCATGGTTTCTCATATCTTCTCCCTGAGAACACTCGCATGCTTTTGTTAGATCTCTCAGTGTTGTGACCAGATCTTTTCCATATTTCCAATTCTTTTCCATTAATTGCCTCATGCTGAAGATTTGGTCCACTGAAGATCTTCCACTTCTAGAGCCATATTGTTCCTCTTGCAGCCCTCCTTCTACCTTTCTTCTCATTCTCCTCTCTGATATTCTTTCCAGTACCCTGTATTTTTGCCACTTGTGATAAGAGTGTGATTCTTCTATAGTTATCACTAGCGACTAATTCTTATGCAGTTACATATTCCATTCCTTTACTTGTTGACAAATATAAAAGTCTGCAAACTATGGTTCTGATGTGATTCTACCTGTGTTTTATTTTACATAGTGTTAGTAATATTACAAATTTTTAAATATTGAAGGATGTAACATATTTGTGCATATCTAGGTAATTATTCATACATACATACATACATAATCATTATAGACTGTTATGCCTTTCAGCGTTCTGTCTGCAAACCTCTGTGAATTTACTAAACGTCGCCACAATCCTCGATTTGCAACTAGTGTTGTGGCCTCACTTAGTTCTATACCTCTTATCTTTAAATCATTAGAAACGGAGTCTAACCATCGTCGTCTAGGTCTACCTCTACTTCTCTTACCCTCCATAACAGAGTCCATTATTCTCCCAGGTAACCTATCTTCCTCCATTCGTCTCACGACCCCACCACCGAAGCCGGTTTATGCGTACAGCTTCATCCATCGAGTTCATGCCTAAATTAGCCTTTACATCCTCATTCCGAGTACCCTCCTGCCATTGTTCCCACCCATTTGTACCAGCGATCATTCTTGCTACTTTCATGTCTGTTACTTCTAACTTATGAGATATCCTGAGTCCACCCAGCTTTCGCTCCCGCAAAGCAAAGTTGGTCTGAAAACAGACCGATGTAAAGATAGTTTCGTCTGGGAGCTGACTTCCTTCTTACAGAATACTGTTGATCTCAACTGCGAGCTCACTGCATTAACTTTACGACACCTTGATTCTATCTCACTTACTACATTACCATCCTGGGAGAACACACAACCTAAATACTTGAAATTATCAACCTGTTCTAGCTTTGTATCACTAATCTGACATCAATTCTGTTGAATTTCTTACCTACTGACATCAGTTTAGTCTTTGAGAGGCTAATTTTCATACCATACTCATTGTACTTACTTTCAAGTTCCAAGATATTAGACTGCAGGCTTTCGGCACAATCTGCCATTAAGACCAAATCGTCAGCATAGGCCAGACTGCTTACTACATTTCCACATAACTGAATCCCTCCCTGCCATTTTATACCTTTCAGCAGATGATCCATGTAAACTACGAACAGCAAAGGTGAAAGATTACAGCCTTGTCTAACCCCTGTAAGTAACCTGAACCATGAACTCATTCTACCATCGATTCTCACTGCAGCCCAATTGTCAACATAAATGCCTTTGATTGATTTTAATAATCTACCATTAATTCCATAGTCCCCCAGTATAGCAAACATCTTTTCCCTCGGTACCCTGTCATATGCTTTCTCTAGATCTACGAAACATAAACACAATTGCCTATTCCTCTCGTAGCAATTTTCAATTACCTGGCGCATACTGAAAATCTGATCCTGACAGCCTCTCTGTGGTCTGAAACCACACTAGTTTTCATCCAACTTCCTCTCATCGACTGATCGCACCCTCCCTTCCAAGATGCCAGTGAATACTTTGCCTGGTATACTAATCAATGAGATACCTCGATAGTTGTTGCAATCCTTCCTGTTCCCTTGCTTATAGATAGGTGCAGTTACTGCTTTTGCCCAATCTGAAGGTACCTTACCAACCCTCCATGCTAATCTTACTACTCTATGAAGCCATTTCATCCCTGCCTTCCCACTATACTTCACCATTTCAGGTCTAATTTCATCTATGCCTGCTGCTTTATGACAGTGGAGTTTATTTGCCATCCTTACCACTTCCTCAAGCATAATTTCACCACCATAATTTTCCTCCTCCCCATGAGCTTGGCTGTTCGCAACACCACCAGGATGATTTTCTTTTACATTGAGATGATGTTCAAAGTATTCCCTCCACCTCTCCAGTGATTCCCTGGGATCTATTATGAGTTCATCTGAATTACTCAAAACACTCATCATTTCCTTTTTCCCCTCCCTTCATAAGATTCTTTATTACTGTCCAGAAAGGTTTCCCTGCTGCTTGACCTAGCCTTTCCAGGTTATTACCAAAATCCTCCCGCGACTTCTTTTTGGATTCAACAACTATTTCTTTCGCTCTGTTTCTTTCATCTACGTACAAATCCCTGTCTGCCTCGGCCCTTGTTTGGGGCCGTTTCTGATAAGCCTTCTTTTTACGTTTACAAGCTGCTCTCACTTCATCACTCCACCCAGATGTTCGCCTTTTCCCATCTTTACACACAGTTGTTCCTAGGCATTCCCTTGCTGTTTCTACTACAGTATCCCTGTATGCCACCCATTCACTTCCTATATCCTGAACCTGCTTACTGTCTAATTTCCTCATCCTGGAGATTTTCTACCCTTATTCGTTTGCAGACAGATTTCACTTTCTCTACCCTATGCCTAGAGATACTTAGTTCACTACAGATGAGATAGTGGTCTGTATCATCGAAAAATCCCCAGAAATCTCGTACATTCCTAACAGATTTCCTAAATTCGAAGTCGGTTAAGATTTAGTCAATTATGGATCTGGTACCCCTAGCCTCCCCGTGTGTAGCGTTAAATAGCCTTATACTTGAAGAATGTATTTGTAACTGCTAAACCCATACTAGCACAGAAGTCCCACAAACACTTCCCATTCCCATTAGCTTCCATATCTTCCCCCATATGTACCAATCACCCTTTCGTATCCTTCAGTTCTATTCCCAACTCTCGCATTGAAATCGCCCATTAGCACTATCCTATCCTTGCTGTTGACCCTGACCACGATGTCACTCAATGCTTCATAAAACTTGTCAACTTCGTCCTCATCTGCACTCTCACATGGTGAATACACGGACACAATTCTAGTCCTAATTCCTCCAACTGACAAATCTACCCATATCATTCGCTCATTTACGTGCCTAACAGAAACTATGTTGCGTGCAGTGGTATTCCTGATAAAGAGCCCTACCCCAGACTCTGCCCTTCCCTTTCTAACACCCGTCAAGTACACTTTATAATCTCCTATCTCTTCCTCGTTATCTCCCCTTACCCGAATATCACTTACTCCCAGCACATCCAGATGCATCCTCTTTGCTGACTCAGCCAGTTCTACTTTCATTCCTCCATAAGCCCCATTAATATTGATAGCTCCCCATCGAATTCCATTTCGTTCGCCAAGTTGTTTCCACGGAGTCCCTCGCCTGTCAAATGGGAGTGGGACTCCGTTACTCGCATAGGTCCGAGGCTTGCTTAAAATGTTCTGAGCTCGGTAAATTCATGAAGCAGGATTCTACCCTACTTGCACATAGTCCAAGTGAGGATCTCTGCTCTAACGGATTATGGACCACCGGTGAATTGTATAGTCCTAGCCGCCTGAGCACAAGGAGGGCCATGACTCAGAATATGTCCGAGATGCCCACTTCCATTCCATAGCAACTGGTATCCCGACTCTCAGGACCACTTACTAGGCCACTCAGCCGTTGCCCATGGTTCCTGAACTTAGGACGTGACTACAGTACCCCACACCATGAACCATAATTATTCAATTATTAATTTTCAGACTAAAGTAAAATAATTGGCAATTTCCATCCCATATAGAATGTATTTAAACTGCTAAAGTTGGCTTTAAAATTCCCTTAAAATTGGGATTTCCAACCCTTTTTCTGTGAAATACGGTATGTCCAAGTGCCTCATCTGCTTAAAACAACACTAATCCTTTCTCTGAATTTGAGATAGCTAGGTGCCTTTCATTGGTCAGAGTTTCTAACAAACTCCATGCAGTCTTGAAACAAAATTTATTCAAGCTCTCTTATATGTTTGCAAGATCATTAGTGGTGAACAAGAAGAGCCCCCGAAAGGTATCAATCAATCAGTCAACACTGATATGCATTTGGTGCAGTTGCCCAGGTGGCAAGTTCCTTATCCATTGTGTTCCTAGCCTTTTATTAAATGACTAGCGAATGTACCCGTGCTTCGCTACGGTATTCTACATTGTATTCGGTTATCGAAGTAAATAGTGTACATGCAGTAAATAAGATTGTTTTAAAATTGCATGTCTCTTAGCGTTATCCGAGAAAGAGCATGGGGAGTTCCCCGTACGTTGTTTCCAATGTAAAGTGTTTGTTACGGATTTGTGATATAGCGGCAGACTCACTTGCCTACTGCCATTCACAATCGAGTTGGGATGATTACGTAATAATTGCAGGCCCCATTGCCTACTACGCGGACAAAATCGATTTGAGGAGTTTTCGTTAATACGGCAGCCCCCTTCCTACTTCCAGACAGATTTCAGTTGAGGAGTTTTTATTATAATGGCAGGCAATTACCCTACTATCACTCGAAATTGAGTTGTGCAGTTATCATTATAATGCCAGGCCCATTTTCCTACTGCCAGCCAGCTTACTGCCAGTCGCACCAAGTTGGTGAGTTTCCATCAAAATAGCAGGCCACTATGCCTAATGCCAGTCACATTTTAGATGAGGACATTTCTTTATAATGATAGGCACCCTTGCCTACTGCCAAACACAATCGGGTAGGGGAGTTTTAAACAAAACTGCATGCTCACTTGCCTTCTGCAAGTCAAATCGAGAAGGGAACTATTCATTATAATTGTAGGCTTTCCTTACTAATGACAGTTACACAGGAGTTGGAGAAGGAACCCTTTCCTACTGCCAGTCAAAGTCGGTGTGGGGAGTACTTATTACAATAGCAGACCCACCCTTTCTCGATCGCTAAAAATCGACATCAGTGAATATATATAGATCGACATACGAAAGTATATGCGTATTTACAATATTGAAGACCTTCATTTACAGATTAACTGCTACTAAACGTACGTCATATCGACAAAGGATTATACCATAAGACACGCCGGATTTAGTGGCCTAAATGGCTGGTCCTATGATATGTCATCTATTCTTGGGTCAGATTGAATTAGAAACGTGGAACAGGGTAAAGGTTTTGTAAGATTATCTCACATTACATTACTTTTCGGATACATACATAGCATTTGGCTCACATATGGCTACTGGGTGGGCCAATTTTCGTGAAGAGTTTAATGATTCTGTATTTCATATAAGTAATTGAAAGTATGAATTATGCATGTGAAAATTCCAAATTGACTTAACATCGATTAAAGAGAAAAATCAAACGTAAAAGGGATACAGATACGGCAAAAAGTCATAAGACCACGGTTGTAGATCATTCCAAATTGAACGGAGATTGTGCAATCCGTTATAGGATAGGAATTTCCGAAGGTCTGCACCATCATTAAAATTGCCTGCGTATTTCGATATTCTTCGGGGATTCAAAGTGAAAAATTTAATGATCTAGGAAGTTTTCCGTTCATTACAGGCTTAAACGTATAATTTTGTCAAATTTCAATTATCTTCTTTTTCTTCTGGCAGATTATGGCGCAATTTGGATTTTGGGCGAGGCGGGTAAAAATTAGTACTTTCAGGAAACTAAACCAAAAATTATGGAGATGGTCATTATTACCCCTTAAACGGAAAGCTGTACGAAAATTTCGCCAAAATAGTCAGTGTAGAGGCACACAGTCGTTACGATTTGATTTATATAGGTAAGGAATCTGCTCCATGTAAAACACCTTTTGGGCTATGTCCGCTGGACTTAACCTGCAAAAGTGACCATTCATGATATCTCCCTTAGTATTTATTTTTTATTTAGATTTTATTATTTTTCTTTAGATCTACAGTAATAATACCCATTTGATCCGTTATAAAGAAAAATAACAATGTCCAGCCTAAGCCAAATTACATACTACTAACTTGGTGGACCCTACATAGGCGGAATACCGGACAACCATGCAAGGTTCCACCCCTAGCTAAATCTGTTAAGCTGCCTCTAACATGGACGGATGACCGGCTCACATGCTAGGGCACCCCCTATCTCTAAATTAAGCCTATAACTAATTACAACATTAAATCTATACTAATCTATCTTAAGCTGCCTCTAACATGGACGGATGACCAGCTCACATGCTAGGGCACCCCCTACGTCTAAATTAAGCCTATAACTAATTACAACATTAAATCTATACTAGTTCTAAATCTATACTAATCTATCCTAAGCTGCCTCTAACATGGACGGATGACCAGCTCACATGCTAGGGCACCCCCTACATCTGAATTAAGCCTATAACTAATTACAACATTAAATCTATACTAATTCTATCCTAGTACCCCTTATCATTAACATGGACGGATGACCAGCTCACATGCTAGGGCACCCCCTACGTCTAAATTAAGCCTATAACTAATTACAACATTAAATCTATACTAGTTCTGAATCTATACTAATCTATCCTAAGCTGCCTCTAACATGGACGGATGACCAGCTCACATGCTAGGGCACCCCCTACATCTGAATTAAGCCTATAACTAATTACAACATTAAATCTATACTAATTCTATCCTAGTACCTCTTATCATTAACTAATAAATCAAAACCAATACTGTCTCAATACACATAAATACACCTTCACTTGAATAAATACCCTCTAAACTTCGCTATCTTTCCTAATATCCATAAATACACCTTCACTTGAAAAAAATACCCTCTAAACTTCGCTATCTCTTTTAATATCCATCCATCGAACTCAACAATCATTCACTTCATTTCCATGCCACATATCATTACATATCTACCTCTTATTATAAAGACACCTTTACTAGAATAAATACCCACTAAACTTCGCTATCTTTCTTATCATCCATTCGCCACCATGCCCCTGCTGAACATACACACAAACCTTTGCACATTCCATTCCTCCTACATTTCCTCTACTTGTCTCTCTCAGGGTTGCTGATTCCATGCTTCAGCGGTATTATGAATGTCACAGACCCCATACACGCTAACCTTAGCACATTCCATTCCTACTACATTTCCTCTACTTGACTCCCTCGTGGTTGCTGATTCCATACTTCCGTTGCACTCACATTCTGCTAATACGTATTCTACTCATGTTGCAACTTTATCACTGCACTACCTATCTATTCCTGCTCATCTTATTCAACCATGCTTAATCTAATTAAATAATCATCTAAAACCAACTTTGCTTGCCGATTTACCATTAACTAATAAATCACTTACCAATACCATTTAAACTTCGCTACCTCTCTTAACATTCATCCATCATCGTCATACTTAACACTTCAATTCCAGTCCTCATTCACTTTACAATTATAATACACATTAAGACATCTTTACTTGAATAAATACCATCTAGACTTCGCTACCCCTCTTCTCATCCATCCATCGAATTCAACAATCTATCCATCTTATATCTCAAGTCTCATTACTTGAATAAGTACCATACAATTACAGTACACTTAAAAACACCTTATCACCTCGCTACCTCTCTTATCATTCATCCATCATACCATACACATGCAGATACCATCACTTCTTTACTTTAACCATTAAAATGCTCTTCGAACTCAACAATCCATCCATCTTATATCTCAAGACACCATTATATGAATAAGTGCCATACAATTACAGTACACGTAAAAACACCTTATCACCTCGCTACCTCTCTTATCATTCATCCATCATATATCTATTATCATCACCTTTCATATTTAACACTTCAATTCCAGTAGATACCATCCAACCTCCTTTATATCTCCAAACTCGTAACAATTACACTACACATATAGACATCATTACTTGAGTAAGTACCATCTAAACTTCGCTACCTCTCTTATCATCCATCCATCTAAACTCTGATCCAACTTCTAAACATCAATACATATCTACCTCTTTTCATTCTTCACTTGAATAAATACCCTCTAAGCTTCACTACCTCTCTTATCATCCATCCATCGCACTCCACAATCATTCTCTTCAATTCCATACCACATATCCTTACATATATACCTCTTATCATTAACTAATAGATCACTCACCAATACGATCTCCGTCATGCCATCACTTGAATAAATACCATACACTTGGTCTATCCATCTTCTACCTAAAGACACCATCACTTCAATTACAATTATACTACACATACAGGCACCATTACTTGAGTAAATACACACATACAAACACCACCATAACTACGCTTCTGTCTTCCATCATAGGCAAACTATGTTACTTACTACTGTTACTTGACTTTTTACTTCTCGTAATTATTCCTTCCATTTTTCCTTTTTTGTCCCATAGGTCCTTCAAACTCAAGCTTCTCCCTTTGATCACGGCACTTCTTACTTCTGCTTCCTCCCTCAAACCATTATTCTCGCTCCGATTCTGTCCGCTTGTATTACCCTGTGGTTCTTTTTCTTCCCTCGCGCAGACTTCCGACACTAATTCATCCATTAAATTCCTGACTACTTCCATCCTTCTTGCATTTACTTTTTCTTCAGCTCTTTTCATGATCTCTTCCCAGGAACCCCATCTACTCAGTGTTCCTTCATTTACAGTATGTACATCAGCCCTGGTAGTTTCTTCTTGCCTCGAACTGTCAGCCCTGCTAGTTTCTTCTTGCCTCAAACTCTCATCCATTAATTTCAGTTTCGATATTGTCCACTTTCGGGTCCAATTCCTGTCGCTCACCACGAGTATCTGACCACTAATATACGCTTTCAATCCCTGAATTTTTGCTTTCACAAGATGTTTCTTAAGAATTTTAAAATTTCTACTCTCTTCTCTTCCGAAATCTCTCTTAATTCTAATGTTCTCACACTGTAGATTACCAGCGTTCCTTATCACTATGTCTGCCATCAATGAAGATAGCAGCGACACTTTTATGGGCCTGTGCCCTCCCACCTTGCCAACTCTCTCCACATTGTCTATATCTACCTCACTGAAATTTATTTTCATTTTTTTTTTGTATAACATCTACCACTTTGTAAATAATGTCCACTTTAGATTCTGCCTTGTCTTCCTCCACCCCATAAATAAATATGGATTTCTTCTTGCGCTCCTGTCTGCAGAATTCGATTTCTTTCTTCAGGTTTACCATCTCTTCATCCATATTTTTTATTTTCTCTCTTAGTGACACCAGTTCTTTCTCGCTGCCTTCTATCATCGCCTTCGTATTCTTCATATAATCCTGGATCCACTGTCTCGTCTTTTCTTGCTCCTGGCCTTGTTCTTGAAGCATTTTCTTTAATTGTTCAAACGGACATACCTCCTGTATTACTTCTCTTACTACTTTCCTCATAACCTCTACGTCTACCCAATTCATCGTATCTATCTCCTTGCCGACCGCTTGACCTTACCGCTTCCTCACTCTTAATCCACTCCACTCAGCAGGCGCACGCCACACGACACGTCCGTCCTCCTCACTGGCTTAAGCTAGACTGATATCTCCCTTAGTAATCCTCCTGACGAAAGAATGCACATGAAAAAAAGGTTTAGAGGTGGAATTCCATCACGTTTGGTCGATTTCCAGTCAGGTTGGTCTTGTTCTGTATATGTTGTGGAAGAGTAAAATCACCATTTCGGTTCCCTATAAACCGCCAGTCCATTCCGGAACATGAAATGTTATTTACGTTTAAAACCTACCTTTGGACAGGTGGATGCTAAATATAAATTTTGGTTCGAATGTCTTCAGTAGTTTTCAAATTGTAAGGAGTACGCTTTACACGCACCCGCTCGGGAGTTAAGTCCGATGGGACTTGTACAGAAAAACGGTCCGTTAATGATATCTCCCTTATTAATCCTCGTATCGAAATGATGCACATGAGAAAAAAGGTTTAGAAATTATTATCTACCAAGGTAGGTAGATTTCCATTAAGTTTGGTTGTGTATATTTTGTGGAAGTGCAAAATCACTGTTTCGGTTTCGTATAAACCCCCAGTCAGTTCAGGGATTTAGAAACAATATTTGCCCAAAACCTATCAAGGACAGGTGTATTCTAAATATGAGTCTTGGTGGAAATACATCCAGTAGTTTGTAGCACTCGCGTACATACGGCGTAATTAAGGAAGAAATAATACAGTTAAGAAAGTTGAAAGTAATAGAAAATGGATTATAACTGCGGACAGCCGGATAACGACAAATATGTAAATGCCAAGTGAATGTATTGGAAAATCAAATGCCCCTCAATAAATTATGCTAGTGTGAGTAATGGATATAATAAAGCGGTAACAGAGGAGAAATTTAGGTCAGTGATTCTTAGGTAAACAAATAATAAGAAGATGACTAATGGTGTTATTACTTAATCTATTCGAGGGCGGTTATAATATCCAACGATATTCCGCCAATATCCCGCAGATAGGCCGATTGACGCCTCTCTTGCCTTCTACCCAAGGAACAACCACGAATTTAAAAGCATGATGAGGAAAATGGCAATACGTTACTTCCCTGCTGGCATGCAGTCAGAGACGTTGCCATGGTAACCTGTAGTTTCGTTGTCGGTCTGTCGGTCACTCAATGCAGAGCATGATACCAGCGGAAAATTGTAAATTTCTCCGTCATGTGAAGAGTAAGGTAAATTATGAACATAACGAAAGTTGTTTATAATGAAGAGACGTTTCACGTACGGTAAACGAAGTTTACAGAAAATCAATAGTATAAGAGAAAATGGAGGAAACCCATTCTGGTTTTCCTATAAACCACCCGTCTATTCGACGATTGTAAAATAATATGCATATAGAAACCTTCCCCAAGATGAGTATTCTCTAAATATGAAGTTTGGTTGAGATCTATTCAGCCGTTTCGAAGTGATGGTGGAAAAACCATTCAGGTTTTCCTATAAACCCCCGTCTATTGAAAGATTTTAAAATGATATGCATATCGAAACCTTCCCCGGGATGAGTATACTCTAAATATGAAGTTTGATTGAGATCTATCCAGCCGTTTCGAAGTGATGGTGGAAAAACCATTCTGGTTTTCCTATAAACCCCCGGTCTATTCAAAGATTTTAAAATAATATGCATATCGAAACCTTCCCCGAGATGAGTATACTCTAGATATGAAGTTTAGTTGAGATCTATCCAGCCGTTTCAACGTGATGGTGGAAAAACCATTCTGGTTTTCCTATAAACCCCCCGAGTATTGAAAGATTTTAAAATGATATGCATATCGAAACCATCCCCGGGATGAGTTTACTCTAAATATGAAGTTTGGTTGAGATCTATCCAGCCGTTTCGACGTGATGGTGGAACAGACAAACAAACAGACAGACTAACAAACAGACAAACAAACAGACACGAAACGTAAAAACCACCGATTCGGTCTTGAGTTGACCTAAAACGGATAAATATCTGAAAAATTGGCAAAACAAAAGAAATTACAGACAGCGGACCCCCTACAATTTTATTTATATAGAAGATTACAAAGCATTTGGAAATTTATTGAACATCTCTTTGGTAAATTATTCTAATCCCTAACTCCCCTACTTCTAAACAAATATTTGCCCCAATTTGTTCTCTTGAATTCCAACTTTATCTTCATATTTTGATCCTTCCTACTTTTAAAAACACCACTCAAAATTATTTGTCTATTAATGTCATTCCACGCCATCTTTCCACTGACAGCTCAGAACATACCACTTACCTTTCTGAAAGAGCGCATCTGGAGGGTCGTCCACCTTTTCAATACATTACAGTATATGTTTTTGGTTGATTTACATAAATAATGTTACATCATTACTAAGTCTTAAGCAGGACATGTTTTGCCTATTTTTAGGTATCTTCAGTCGCTGTTCCTAATATCTAAGATCAAAATTGTTAAGTTTGCTAAGGATCCCAGGCTTTGCTTATGATAAAATGCTTAAAATAGTTACGGTAACATGAACTGCTCTGTCTAAAAAGTTATGCTTACACATACTATAGGTCTTATAAAAACATCCTTGATGTGATTGTTACACTTAATTTTTATTTTTTTACTATATACTACTTCAATCCAATGTTACTTATGCGGACATTGGGCTGGCATTAATTGCTCAGTCTATAATGTCCAACGTGTGTGCAACCTATGAAAACTTCACTGACTTGATCACTTTTTTTGTAATGTTCCTTCTTTCAGATAAAAAGTCAGTTGTGGTTTCATGGGATGTTGTTGATGTGCTCAGTTGTCTGACAATTCTTCTTCTTCGTTGCACTGTGGTGATTAAAATTAAGTAAAACAGGGCTGCCTGCTGTTATGTGAGTCGGAAGTGGGGGGTACTTCCCAAGATTGTTCTTTCTGTTGTTGTTGTTGTTGTTGTTGTTGTTGTTGTTGTTGTTGTTGTTGTTGTTGTTGTTGGAGGACCTTCTTGCTCATTAAAGGGTTGAGGGTGTTGCATTGAGAGTCTGTAATGAGAAAAGTGTCTTAGTTGTGAAGTTTATAAAAACAAAGTATAAAATGGGGGTACTAAACGGAACCTTACTCACCCCGTCGCTTCTCTTGCAGCTGACTTGCTCCTGTGGTGCTTCCTGTCCGACTGGCAGCGGCTAATGCTGTGCACCTTGTGTTGCATCTGTGTGTGTTGGGGAGTGGTGGGTGGAAGGGGTATTGGCTGTTGTCGGAGAAGGGGCTATGTCTGTGGGCAGAACTTTTCCATTTGGAGATTTGTTGACGTTTTGGAACATGTTTTCTTTTACTTTTAATATTTTAAATAAACATGGGATCTGGTTGTAAAGAGGATTTTTAGCCTCTGTGATATCATTTAAATTATAATTTTGATTGAAAAACTGGTCTACGAAAATGTAAATGTTTTCGAACTCGTTCATCAATCTGCCATTTTTCATTCTCTTAAATACGGTTAAATCTTGTTCTATGGTTGTGTAAGCATGTCCTGGATTGTGTAAGAATGTCCTGTTTCATTCATATGGATGCTCATTGCCAAAAATTTATGGTGTTAGTTTGCATTAAAATGTTCTAAGTATCTTGTTGAAAAACTTCTTGTTTGCCCGATGTATGAAACAAGGCATTGAACAAAGGTGTGTTCATAAATCCCGGATCCTGAGTATTGGTCTTTGTTGGAATTGACGCCGTTGTGATTTAGGAATATGCCTTAATTGGTATTTAGTGTTTTAAAAGGAATTTTGAAGTCGTGTTTCTTAAACAGGTTAGAAATTTGGCATATATTGGGATTGCTGTAAGTGTAAGTGGCAAATTTGCACTTTTTTTTTTTTTTTTTTTTTCCAGAATTAACTTCAAAGTTTGTCTGTTTCTAATTTTTCTTATTGTTTTATTGACCATTTCAATGTTAAACCCATTAAACTTGGCCATGTTCCGTATGTACTGTAATTGAATCGTGCAGTGGAGTAAGGAACTAAGTCAAAATCGACCCTTTTCATTTTATTGCCTCATTTACCTGATATAACCAAGCCCTATCGTTTGGTGAATGAAAGAAATAAGTCAGCCTTCTCCTTGTGGGAGAAACAGTGGATGGACATCAGGCATATTCTGAAGAAACTCACTTAGTGCGTTTCTTGACCACTTGCAATTCATGACTTAGTTCCATTCTTGGCCGCATGTTGCATGCGATGTAAGTATAACAGGGGATATTTCAATTTACGGCGTTGGTACAACACTAAACTGATATCCGATCATATTCAATCATTCCCTCTGAAATGGACTCATAACGGAGGGAAAGAACTGCATTACTTAGATGCCCGCTTAACTATTAAAGAAATGCACAACATGTTTGTCACAAAATACCCAGAGTGTGGAGTCAAGTACAGCTTCTACAGAACTTATTTTGTTGAGAATTATAACTACCGGTTCGGACGACCACAGATCGATGTCTGCAGTAAGTGTGAGGAGTTCACAGCTAAACTTGGGAATCCACATATTTTTGAATCAGCAAAGCGTGTAGCTCAGGCTGAATATGATGTTCGTAAAAGAAGAAGCAGGAAATTCTACAGGTCATTGAAAGAAGTTGCAACACTGTGCAGAACAAATGACAAAGTGACAGCCCTTGCCTTTGACTTTATGCAAAATCTGCCCCTCCCACACATACCGCTGCAAGAAGTGTTTTACATGAGACAGTTGTGGGTGAATGTGTTTTGTATTCATGATCTTGCAACGGACAAGTGTGTTGTGTATATGTATCATGCCAAGGAAAGAAGGGTGCGAATGAAGTTGCTTCTTTCCAGAAAGATTATATAGACGAATTTGTGTCAGAAAATGTTGATCAGTTATAAGTTTTCTCTGATGGTTCTCCAGGCCAAAATAAGAACCATACAGTCATAAGACTAATGCTAGGCCTGGCAGCTTCAAATCGATGTAAGGAGATTAGACAGTACTTTCCCGAGAGGGGTCATTCATTCCTACCATGCGACAGGGACTTTGGGGTATTTAAGAAAAACATTTAAAAAGTGGACAGAGTTTATACTATCAAAGAGTATATGACAATTATTGTAAACAGAAAAGCAAATGTTACAGTTAAGTTAGTAGACTCAAGTGCAGTATTTAATTTTGACAAGTGGTGGCCCGAGTTTTTTTTAAAAAGTGACTGTATCAGCTGAAATATTGACAAAGAATACTCCTCGTGCTGGAAAGATTGCATTTTCTCCTTCTTCGTTTAAAGAATACAGATATAGGTCAGAGAAACCAGGAGTTCTTGTAGCACTTCCCTTCATAAACAGCATTGTGAAACAAACTTTTGCACATTTTCCTTGCAACCAATGGCAGGCAGCATATCCAGAGGGTGGGGTTCCAAGAAAAGCTGAGAAGATTAAGGACTTGCGTAAACTGTTGAAATATGTTGCGAATGAGGATGCTTTGGCATTTTATTTGGACATTATTTCGCAGCCAATGAATTCCCCTTAGGTTAGTAGTCTCGGTTGTAATATTGCAGTTATTTGGCGCTTCAAGGTCATTTGTATTTGTTTCCCTGTTTTTTTTCTGTTGGATAAACTGTAAACAGTGCTTATGTATTGCATTATGCTATGTTTAATATGTAACAAAGGTTGGTATAGTTCGTATGAGAGATTTATTCCCAACCCCCAATTTTTTTCGGTGTTTTTGGAGAAAGGAACTAAGTCAAAAAAGTTCAAACGGTCATAAAATTTATAAATTTTTCTTGAACATTTTCCTGTTACCTCCGTTACATATCTATCACTGATCTAAATATTATATAAAATAATGGGAACTATTCATTGAAGCGTGTTGAAGAAAATCAGTTTTTTTGCTCTCCTGAAAAGTAGCAAAATCTGACTTAGTTCCTTACTCGACTGCACGATTCAATTCTTTGTTGAGGTCTTTGTGTGTGAGGGGTATTTTAAATGCTCGATGTATTAGACTGCAGTAGGCTGCGCGTTCTTGAAAATTTCCGCATCTATAATACCACTTCTCAGACATGATTCAACTCCTATTATATTATGTGGTAAATATTTTTTTAATTAAATGACTTAATTCACATGCCCTTCACTCGTAGTCCCTCGTATCTTTCCTGATGGCTGCAGAACCTCCTTTTCTCCTTCCTATGATCCTGTTCCATATCTCTTTTCCTATCCTCAACATTTCTGTTTTGTACACCTACCATATCCTGTACATAATTTTAGGGAGACCTACTTTCCTTTGTGAGAATCATAATTATTTCCCTCAAACTCTCAAATGCTTCCCTCACACTTCTGTTCACACCAACAACCCCTATACCTGCATTCCTTAGCCATTCTTTACCCTTCATTATGGAAAAAATATTCTAATTGAGGAGGAGGTCAGGGTAGCACTCCTTAGAATGCAGCAAAGCTTAAAATTGAACACTTCAAATTCAGTGTCAAAGTTTTAGGCAATCTCATATTAAATATGCAATCTGACTACACACCTGTAAAATATAATGTTACTAGGCGAGTTGGCCGTGTGGTTAGGGGCGTGCAGCTGTGAGCTTGCATCCGGGAGATAGTGGTTTTGAACCCCACTGTTGGCAGCTTTCTTCTGTAGTTTCCCATTTTCACATGCCCTGTACCTTAAGGCTGTACCTTAATTAAGGCCACAGCTACTTCCTTTCCACTCCTAGCCTTTTCCTGTCCCATCGCCACCATAAGACCTATCTGTGTCGGTGCGACATAAAGCCAATTGTTAAAGGTAAATTATAATTTTAATAAGAAAATTAGTCATCATCCTTGGCCTGATCTACAGGAATAAAGAGCCTATTTACCCTGAGAGTTTCTTGAGCTTGTTTATAGACTGATCAAAAACACACTTGGGAACAGGCTTGCAGAAAATATGCCACAGTATTCCAGACTGAAATACATGCAGTCCTACAATGTGCTTACAGAAGCATAAAAAAAGATTTTAAAAGCAAAAAGCTATTCAGACAGCCAAGCATCACTTAGGGCTTTATTGAACACCAAGGCACTGTTGAACCTTGGAGAACACAATGATGTCGGTCTTTTGTGAGTACCAGGTCACAGAGACATTGAGAGAAATGAAGAAGCTGCCAGACTTGCTAGGCAAGGATTAGCATTGTGCTTAATGGGACCAGAACCAGCCCTTCGAATACCTAAGCATTCCGTTCGGGAAGTCATCACGAGTTGGTCCAGGAATGAGCACATTAATAGGTGGAAAACAACAAGTATCAAATATGGAAAACTATTTATTAAAGAACTCTGTAAGAAAATAACTGAAACACTTCTTCGGTGTAGTAAAACTCTCTTAAGATTCTTAATATCACTGCTCACCAGGCATGTACCTTTGAGCATTAAAATAAATGGGAATTTTGAAGAACAACCTAGAATGCAGGTTATGTAGAAAGGAGTTAGAAAAGAACTCATCATATTATCTGTACATGGAAGTCTATAGCCTGCGAGAGGTAAATAATATATGAGAATGAAATCACTGAACCAAAGAAATTAATACTGACTCATTACTGGGAATTTATATTCTTGGAATGGACTGATGCTAATTCCAAACAGGGTAGTACAGTAAGCCAACAAGCTGCAGTACATCTGTAACAATGCTGACTATCTTTTGTTAAACAAAAAACGAGGAAAACAAGAGTGAAGGATTAGCAAAAAATTCATTAATTAATTTGTAGAGAACTTATCATTTTCCTTTCACATTCTAGCTTTAAAGTGTTCACTGTTAAAAATATTAAATTCCTATGATGCTATGGATTGGATATTATTACATATTGTAGTAATGAAAGGTTCTGTAACCTGGAGTGGAGGATATTGCTTGTTGTTTAAAGGGGCCAGCATTTAGGTCATCGGTCCACCTGTAGATAGATAAATTCATTTTCAGAATTCTACTGTAAAAACTATTCCTTATGTTCCTTTCAGCTAATTCAGAAATGCATTATAATGTCCTTGTAAATCTAAAATGTACTACAATGTATTTTGCTCAACAAACTTAACACATTTCCCTTCCTAGTACTGCACATTAAGCCACATTCCCTAAAGAGATGAGAAACCACAGAGCCATTTGGCTGTGCAATATGGGTCACATTACTGGAAGCTTGCTTCCACGAGACGGTGGGTTCAAATCCCACTGTCAGTAGCCCTGAAGATCGTTTCCGATTGTTTCCCATTTTTACACCAGTTAAATGCTGTGCTTTAAGTAAGGCCATGAATAATACCCTTCCCATCTGACTATTGCTGAAAATATGTACGTGTTAGTGCAACATCAAACTACTAGCCAAAAAAATGAGAAGCAAATATTGAGTGGTTTGAGATTAAACAACAGTGACTATAGAGAGATTCCTTCAGAAGAATCCATACTATTTAATGTCAACTCAGTTAATGTAACCTTAAAGCTTTTCAGACTGTCGAAAACACTACTTTTAACACGCTAACTACGCTGCTGGAAAAACAACATGCAACATCCTCAAGTACTGTGTTCAGTGGCACCAGGTATAATACGTGCATACTGAGGGGTTGTTATGATGGTGATTCATTTGTCACAGACATCGGTGATCAGATGGCGCTTAGGAGGCCGGTCAGTGTGCACTGTTTTGACTCTCCAGGCTGTAACTGTGCTGAGGTTAGAGGTGAACAGTGTTTGCAACATTAATTGTAGGGTACAACCATGCCCTGCCGATGAGTACATACTCCTCAACAGCAGCCATTTGAACAGGGTTGCATTGTAGGCCTTCGGGAAGCTGGATGGATATATCGACGGATTGCTGCACATCTTGGGCACAGTGTATATATGGTGTGTCACTGCTTATAGCAGTGGTCTGTGGAACATTCCCACACCCATAGACAGGCTCCGGACGTCTGCATAGTACAGACACATGTCAAGATTGATGCATTGTGCGAGCAGCAGTGACCGATCAAACATCTTCAAGGAACAAAACCTGATCACATGTTGCACCTGCTATGTCACCAAGGACCATTGGGAACAGTCTGCTTGCAGCAGGACTACAATCACGTGTTCCTCTGGCCAGGCTACCAATGATACCACGACCCCGCCAAGCACGGCTACTCAGGTGTCATGGAAGAGTCGACTGGAGAGAGGAATGGCGCTCTGTTGTCTTCAGTGATGAGCGTAAGTTCTGTCTGTATGCAAATGATGGATGTACACGTTACGGCGTAGACCTGGTGAGTGGTTTCTTCCAGAGTATATTCGCCCACAACACCCAGGTTATCGTTCTACGTTGCGATTTTATTTTATGTAAATAAATATCACACGAGAACACGTTCACTTCCTTATACAAATTACTTTATTTACACTGTACGTCCCAACACACAATTATACACAGTTGCAAATGACACTATATACAACACTCAATAGCGGACAGTTTCACGGACCGGGCGAGTTGGCCATGCGGTTAGTGACGCGCGGCTGTGAGCTTGCATCTGGGAGATAGTGGGTTTGAATCCCACTATTAGCAGCCCTTAAGATGGTTTTCTGTGGTTTCCCATCTTCACACCAGGCAAATGCTGGGGCTGTACCTTAATTAAGGCCACGGCTGCTTCCTTCCAACTCCTAGGCCTTTCCTATCCCATCGTTGCCATAAGACCTGTGTCGGTGCGACGAAAAGCCACTAGCAAAAAAAAAAGTCCTGGGAAGACTTGAATGTGATGTTAATAACGAGTTTCTCCTCCGCGAGCCCTCAAAACAGCAGCAATACGGCTAGGCATTGACTCTACAAGGTGTTTGAATCGTTCTGATGGGACCTGGACCTACACATCTTGCACTGCTACACACAATTGGTTTTGTGTAGTTGGTGCGGGGTTCATGGAGCGTACACCAGCATTGACAGCATCCCATAAATGCTCGATTGGATTAAGATCAGGGAATCTGGAGGGCCATTCCATGGTCATAACTTCACTGGAGTGCTTCTCCAACCACCTGCGTGCCACCACAGAGCGGTGACACGGCGCATTGTTCTGTTGAAAATGGCATCTCCATCAGGGTACTCTAGGGCCAGAAAGGGATGCAGATGGTGTGAAAGAATGTCCACATAACGTGCACCTGTCAGCGCTCCCTGCCGCTGGACAATGGGGCCTGATTGTCACCATAAGAACACTGCCCAGACCAGAACTGCGCCACCTCCCGCCAAGACACAACCTTGTTGACACACAGGATCCATAGCTTCATGCGGCATACACCACACTCTCACGCGCCCATCAGCTCGATACAACTGGAACTGGGATTCACCAGACCATACCACATGCCGCCACTGTTCCATGGTCCGTTGTCGAAGTTCACGGGCCCATGCACTTTGTTGAGCTCTGTGTCTAGGTGTCAGCAAAGGGACACGAGTTGGTCGCCAGCTGTTGAAGCCCATGCGGTGCAGTTGCCTCCTTACAGCCCTCGTAGAAGTGGGTTCCTGACTCACAATATTGAACTGCGTGGTGATCTGACTCACAGTAGCCCTTCAAGCGCCCAGTAATGGTTCTGCGGAGGCAACGTGATATATGTTCGTTAAACACCTGTGGTCTTCTCGTGCCCCGGTTACGTGGGTGATACCATTCTCTCTGCGATATTGAAGTCCACCCTCAACACTGTTGACCTCAGAAACCCAAATTCACGTGTAATCTGCGCAGTGTTATGACCCGTGCGCCGATTATCATCCCACGTTCAAAGCCGGTTAACTCGCGATGTATTGCCATCTTCACGACACTGATGCCTGTGTCAGACTGCTCAGCTATGCAGCAGCTAGTTGAAATGCTCAGGGGTCATAGACGGCACATTTACTATTGGGACAACCCTTCCCACGACTTTTGTCCACTCAGTGTATATATCCGTGGCCTGTGCTTAAAGAGGCATAAATGCTCAATGGTAACCTTGAAATGCAAGTTGCATGGAGATAAAACTAAATCATCTCTCATTATATAGCCTTTGTATTTTGTCACTACTGTGTGTATTTGACTGTGTCATTTTGTATACTGTTTATTTCTTATAAAAGTTATCCATCTACTGATACTTTTGTTATCAGGAAATTTGCTCCACGGTGCTGTGTTTGCAAGCTGCCCATAATGCCCGAACCTGGGCAGGATGAAACGGTTAGGGTTGTGGCATTGGATCGAAGTTTTCACATCTCTTGTTACAAATGTGAAGTAAGTACTCTCTCTCTCTGTGTGTGTTTTTTAAACAATTTTTGTTTGTGTTAAACCATTTTATCATGACCATGTGTATTGTGCTGGTCAAAAACTTGTAATATGTAGACTTAGACAGGTTCACATATTTGAATAATACATGAAGTATTTTATTAGTCCCATTCAACTTTCATAATAATGTAGTTGTCATTTATAAATTTTCACCACCAGCAACATATTCTCATTTTCAAGATATTCTCCATTCACTTCAGTGCACTTACTATTTGTTTCTGGCCCCCAGTCTTTATCATGACTTCAAACTTTGATCCCTGAATTATTTATTATATCTGTTTTGTAGCATAAGTCTTATTATTGTATTCCCATTTACCATGAGAATTTGTTTCAAGGTCTGCTTTATGGACATTTATTTTGCTGTATGTTAAATTATGAGCAAATCTTGAATTTGATCAGTGATAAAGCCCTTTTTTCTCCACATTTTGGGAAAATTTAGTATTTGATGAAGTAAATGTTTTTAAACACATTTTTATTAAATTAATCCGTATTTCCCACAGAAATTTTGATTCTCAGTTGTATAAAAGATCTGAGTACAGAGTAATTTTGAAAAAGTTGAATGTGTTCGAAAGGTATTCTAAGTTGCCGATCACATCGATCTCATTGTTCAAGCTGTTGAAGCTGTTGATCAAAATTATTCACAGCCTTTGAAAATGAAACCTTTTCTTCTCAAGAAGCCACCCACAAAGAGTGACATCTCTAAGGACCAGCTTATAAATTTCATCTGTTAAAATATGAAGGCTCCTCAGCAAAAACAGAGGCCAGCTTCCTTGACATTTATAAATCTTTTCCATGGGCAATGTGATTTCATGTTCAATATATTCTCCATTCACTTTAGTGCACTTACAGTGCTCAAAATGTGTTTTGCATATTCTGATTTAGTGCACTTTAAATACATTTATAAATTACCTGAAAGAGAAAACAGCCTGTCAAGTTCTCAATTCACAATAAACCAACAAGCTAGAAAGAAGACTGCAGAGTGGTTGTTGCACCGCCATATTTGAATCCACTTGAACACCGCATCTGCAATATTTTAAGCGATCAAAACAATTGGGTGTGGTGATGAAGCAAGTACACAGGCTTCAGGAATGAAGACCATTCCACAGTTTTCTTTTTTTTTCTTTAATTTTTTTTGCTATTTGCTTTACGTCGCACCAACTCAGATAGGTCTTATGGCGACGATGCGACATTAAAGGCCTAGGATTGGGAAGGAAGCGGCCGTAGCCTTAATTAAGGTACAACCCCAGCATTTGCCTGGTGTGAAAATGGGAAACCACAGAAAACCATCTTCAGGGCTGCTAACAGTGGGGTAGGAATACGCTCAAAAGGTGCATAATGTCTTTTTTAAAGGGCACTAAAAAATACAATATACCGTATACATAGTTACACATTGCACAATGAAGGAAAATTAACACATTTCCAGTAATTACAAAATAAATCACAATACATTGCCATTAAATACATTTAGCTCTGCTTAGAGAGAATGAAAATATAGAACAGAAAACTTTTTAAAAAATATGACAACATGGAGAAATTATTCATTCGGTTGGAATTGTAATAAAACAATGTACTGAAATAGCCCACAATTAAATAATTACAATTATATTAATAATAAAACAGTAGAGTACTATGGTGGAAATTGCTCATCTTCTTTTTCTATGGCTCTAGAGTTCATTGTAAACCTTGGCCTCTTCAACAATCTTCCACCATTTATCTCGATCCAGTGCTAAAGCTTTCCAATTTCTATACCCCCTCTTCTGAGATCTTCAGTGACTCCATCCATCCACCTGGTTCTCGGTTGACCTCGTCCTCTCTGTCCCCCCAGATTTCCATTTAGTAACTTTTTAGGTACTTCCATATCACTCATCTGTGCTACATGCCCAGCCCACCTCAATCTGATTTCACTATTCTTCCAATTGATGGATCTTTATAAATGGTGTACAATTCATGATTGTACCTTCTCCATGTTCCTTTTTCACAGATTGGGCCGATGATTCTTCGAAGTATCTTTCTTTTGAAGGTATCCAGAATTCCGCCTCTTTTGCTGTTAATGGCTAAGCTTCCGAGGCATATGTAAGCACGGGTCTTATAAGTGTTTTGTAGATGATTTAGTGGTACGAGTTAATAGCCTCGAGGACAGAAGTCTTGTTAGAGGAAAATAGGCTCTGTTGGCTGCTATTTATCTCTGTTTAATTTCATAGAATGTATCATTCCAAATACTTAAACTGCTCAACTCTCTCAAAGCTGTAATTGCCCACAGTTACTGAGGCTGGCATGTTCTCCTTGCATGCTTTCCCGGCAGCCATATGTTTAGTATTCTGCTGGTTGACGTTCAGTCCCATTTTCCTATTGGCCTGTTCAAGGGCGATGAATGTGTCTTCCATTACCTTTCAAGTTCTTCCCATTATATCTATATCATCAGCATAGGCAAGTATCTGTATTAATCTATAGAAAATTGTTCCCCTATTCAGAAGGTTTGCATATCGCATCACCTTCTCCAAGACAACATTAAAATGGAGGCTTGCCAGCGTGTCTTCCTGCCATTCCCCATTTTTAATATGTAATGTCTCAAACATAATTCTTTCCATTCTTATCATGTTTTGTGTCTCACTCCTGGTCATTCTCACCAGCCTTACCAATTTTCCAGGAATTTCCAGTTCATACATAGCATGATACAATTGCTCTCTGTCTATACTATCATACGCTGCTTTGTAATCAATGAAGAGGTGATGGGTGCCAGTCCCAAATTCTATTGTCTTCTCTAAAATTTGCCGTAAAGTGAAGATGCGATCTATAAATGCGCATTGATCTGACCCTGTCTCTCTCTGAACAATTGGGAGAAGACGGTCAAATAGTACGGTGGAGAATACTTTGTGTCCCAAGTTAAGTAATGCATCTATCAACACATGATCAGTCAGGTTAACTATGTTTCCATCTGGTGTTGTCCATGTTTCTTTATGTATGTCTGTGTGGAAACAATGAGGAGCCCACAACCACATTTCTAGATGCTGAAAATAATGAGTCTCATTCCATTATCATTGCTTACAGCATGTTTGCTGTGGGGTTCAATTGTGGGTTTATATATGTTCCCTTCCCACCTGAACATTTAAGTCACCAGCAACTATTTTAATGCCATGGCTTGGGCAGCCATCATATGCTCTTTCCATAAGTTCATAGAACGATACTTTCTCTTCTTCCTCAGGTTACGCTGTTGGTGCATGGGCATTGATTATACAGTAATTAAAGATTTTCCACTTTATTCTGAGTATTGATAGTCTTGGACTAATAGGTGTAAACCTAATTGCTGTGTGCTTTAGCTGGTGGTGTACCACAAATCCTGTGCCAAACTCATGCTTTTCCTCGCTACAGCTATAGAATATACTAGCTTCTCGCTTTTCTGGAATCGCACTTCCAGTCCACCTTACTTCATGTAGAGCTATGGTACTCCGCTTCAGTTTCATTATTTGGTTCAACATTACCTTCAGGGTGGTACAGAGATCTCAAATTCCAGGTTCCAGTATATAAATCTGACTTACGCTTTATATTTCTGTTCTTTCTTTCATTCATTGTTTGTATTTGTCCATTATCATTGTCCTTTCTCATGCCATATTTATCTCCATTAATCAGTCCAGCTTTCTTTTGTTGAAGTTTTGCAACTTGATTTTTATTTTTACAGAGCAGATTGTTAGCGCTAGGTCCAACCTCTTTTGGAGAACTGGTAATTTTTAGTCAGGGTTTTCTTCCCCTAGCCTTTGGGGAGCCATACTACAAAGGAGCAGCATCTTTACCAACGCCCCGTTAGCCGCACTTTTCAGGGTTCCTGCTGGGCCTTCACAGTTACCGAACAGGTCGCTGGGCACAAGCTGTCCCCTCTGCGCATCAACCCACCAGGCAGTCCCTTACTTTATGGTGTTACCCAACTCCCACAGCGTGGACGAGGGATTGGACGTACGTGAGACAGAAATTACTCATATCCCTTGAATATAAATAAATAAATAAATAAATAAATAAATAATAGTGCATGGCCTCTGGAGAGGCCTGGTGCAGGTCTTAAGAGTTGAAATCACCGGGTAAGTTTGCCATGCGGTCAGGGGCGTACGGATGTGCGCTTGCATCTGGGAGATAGTTGGTTCGAATCCCACTGTCGGCAGCCCTGAAGATGGTTTTCTGTGGTTTCCCATTTTCACACAAGGCTGTACCTCAGTTAAAGCCACGGCTGCTTCCTCCCAACTCCTAGGCCTTTTCTATCCCATCGTCGCCATAAGACCTATCTGTGTCAGTGAAACATAAAACCACAGACCTGTGCATCTGTGAGGATAGATCCTTCCCTATAGGATGATATATTTTGTTGGAGATGGCATAAACATGTGGTCCCCAAGCCAGAAGTTCAACCAATTGATTTTAAAGTCCCCAAACTGGTCAGGAATTGAAGCCAGTCGAAAGGTCAACAGTTAGCCATGGAGCCTGAAATAATAATAATAATAATAATAATAATAATAATAATAATAATAATAATAATAATAATAATAATAATAATAATAATAATTCCTGGCCTATTCCCAGTTATGTAGGTTCAGCATTTTGTGTATACTGTATTCGGCCCTGTTTTACGGCCGGATGCCCTTCCCGATGCCAACCCTATGTGGAGTGATGTAATCACTATTGTGCGTTTCTGTGGTGGTTTGCAATGTGATGTGTTGTCAGAATATGGAGAGGAGGGTGTTGGAACAAACACAAACACCCAGTTCCTGATCTATAAGAATTAATCAGATGTGATCAGAATCTCCAACCCGGCCAGGAATCGAACCCAGGACTTTCTGAACTGAAGTGCTTCATGCTGACCTTTCAGCCAAGGAGTGGAACGAATTAACTATAGATTACTCAGTTAAAAATCCCTGACAGGGAATTGGGTATTGAGCAATAATAATAATAATAATAATAATAATAACAACATTGTGTTAGACATACCTAAGTTCAGAAAATTAGTCGACAGTCACTGCTTTACAGACTGTCCAAGCACAACCACCAACAAAACCTGATCCAGGAGATCACAATAAAAGCCACGGTGAGAAGATAAAGAGATTTTGGGAGAAGAAAAATGCGCCGGGCAAGTTGACCATGCGGTTAGGGGCGGGCGGCTGTGATCTTGCATCTGGGAAAGAATGGGTTCGAATCCCACTGTCGGCAGCCCTGAAGATGGTTTTCTATGTTTTCCCATTTTCACACCAGGCAAATGCTGGGGCTGTAAAGGCCACAGACGCTTCCTTCCAACTCCTAGGCCTTTCTTATCCCATCGTCGCCGTAAGACCTATCTGTAAAAAAAGTTTCAAACAAATTTATTAAAACCCATCAATCCAATACTTTACAATCTTTAAGTTTTAGATACAAATATTACATAGATGTTAAGATGGGACATGTTTCGCTTAAGCTTTGTAAACATCTTCAGCCACACTTAATCTAAAGCTAAGTCAGGGCCCTGAACTTGGTTCCTCATTAAAGTATAATACATGCTTTAATACAAGATAAAACAGTCATAAAAATCTAGTCTGTGGAGAAAGCGATGTTTAAGAGTAACTAAAATTCAACAGTCAACTGGGAATTGAACAACAATCGTAAAGCTCAAACTGACACAGCAAAATCCCAACAGTTTAATGAAATTTGTAATAGATACTCATCATATAGTGCAATTTATACTGAGGGATCAAAATTCAATGAGAGAAATGGTTGTGCAGTGAAATATAAAGACTATAGTAAGCTATACAGATTACCAGATCTTTTCACAGTTTTTACAAGTGAACTGTATGCTCTTAAACAGGCCATGATTCATATTTCAAAAGCAAGCTACAATAACTCATTCATAATATTCTCTGATTCCAAAAGTGCATTAACTTCAATACAAAATCCATCAACAACACACCTCCTTAGTAAAGAAATTCAAATGCTGTACCACAAGATCAAGATTGCAGGAAAATATGTTATTTTTATGTGGATACCATCTCACAGAGGAATACCAGGCAACGAATCAGCTGATCAAGCAGCAAAAGAAGCTACTAGTCTTCCAATCAACAACCGTCAAATTACCACGCCACATTCTGATATCATCGCTTATATCAAAATCAAACTACACGAACAATGGAAAATGAACTGGCTTAAAACTTCCACTAGCAACCTCCAAAAAATTAAAATGATATCTACGAGAACATATCCTCTCCAAAACCTCACCAGACATGAACAAGTCTTAATCTCCCGACTAAGGATAGGACATACGAAGATCACCCACAACTATCTCCTAGAAAAGAAACAACCTCCCACCTGCAGCAAATGTAACTGCTCTCTCACTGTCAAGCATATCATCTCAGAATGTCAACTGTATGACCCTTGGCGCCAACACCACAACATACCTAAGGAAATGGAACTGACACTGTCTTCTCCAGCACTGAGTCATCAAGTCATCAACTTCCTCAAAGACACTGGCTTGCACGCCAAAATCTAATTACATTATACATATTTATTTTTTTCTTTACATTTTTATAATTACAATATTACTATTACTCTGTAATCGGATGTAAGAGTCGCGATAAGACCTTGGAGTTAAAGCGACTATAAACAACCCTAATTAAAAAAATTTAAAAAATTCAACAATAAACTTGTCATTGTATTATATGTACATAGAGTGAATACTAGTGTTTGTCTAAAAAAGTACAAGTTGGTTATTTGTAGAACGAGACAGTCATAATGATCTGACATACAATTGGATTGTACAAATTATTTGATATTAATGAAGCGTGGATTAATTAAAATATTGAAAAATAAATCTTCAAACGTTGTTGAATGAGAATCAGGTACGTAGAATTATAGTAGAGTTGTTGACTCAAAGTGGTTGCGTGATAAGGTCAAAAGGTGCTTGAAGCATCAGTATAGAAGTGTTGTGTCTCCTTCTGGAATAATCTTTGTAATAGATTGTAGTCGTGAGCTGTCTAACATAGATTCAACAAATAGGGTGTTCAATAAAGCCTTAGATGTGGGAGAATTCGCAATGTGGCACGTGTTGAAAACTGAAATGTTTAATAAAAATAAATGTAAGTTTTGGAACACAGAGAACACTCTATTAATGAGTGGAAGTTTAACAACGCTTACCCCTAGTGTTGACAGAGAGGTGACTAGCCTTGTTAGTTGTTTGAGACGATCTGGCAGTTGTTATTCTGCTGCTACGTGTATTGTAGGGGTGTGTCTGTGAAGGCAAAGAATGAGTCAGGAGAGGGGAGGTAGGCGGAGCATTGAGGACATTAGGAGTAGGCGGAGGGGGTGTGGCGTGAATCGGTGATTTGGAAGTGGCTACTATTGTGGTAGAGAAATTGCTGGCGTGTTTATAATTAAATATTTTCATGAAATTATTTGTATTTATGTTAAAGGCTGTGAGTAATTTAGGGATTTGTTCAATTAATGGGCTATTTATGTCGAGAACATCGTTTATATTACTATTAATGTTATAATGCTGATCTAGAAAAATGTAAGAGTTTTCGAACTCGATCTTCAGTTTACTCTTGTTGACGTGTTTTATAATATGAAGTCTTGTTCAATCGTGGTAAAGTTATGGCCGGTATCCTTCATATGATTGCTCATAGCTGAATATTTTCTATGTTTTGAAGCATTGTAATGTTCCAAATATCTAGTTTTGGAACTGCATCCGGTTTGTCCTATGTACGTAAACATACATTGGGTGCATTTGAGTCTATAAATTCCAGAATTTGAAAATTTATTGTGTATTAAATTTACGGTATTGGAGTTAAAAAGACCTGTCTGTGTCGGTGCAACGCAAAGCCACTAGCAAAAAAAAAAAGAAAAAAAGAAAAAGAAAAGGCAACGGCATCAGCTAAGCATGTTCAGTCACACTCCTTAATCAGGCATAATGAAGAAATAATAATAATAATAATCAGAACAGGAAGTCATAGGAAAAACTGTTTAAATTAATTGTTTAAAAAGAGCAAGCTCTGGTTTCTGGACAGTCCTTCTGTAAATGATCTTAAATCCCACACTTACCTGAATAATTGGCTTCCATATTTTTGGACAAAGATCCTGTTAATGCCTATTATTTTTATTTGCCTTATGTTGCACCACTCAGACAGATTGATATAGTGGGATAGGATAAGGCTAGGACTGTGAAGGAAGTAGCAGTGGCCTTAATTAAGGTGCAGCAGCACCAGCATTCACCTGATGTGTAAATGGGAAAATCTGGGCTGTCAACAATGGGATTGGAATTCACTATATCCCAAATGCAAGCTAAGAGCTATATGCCTCGGACCACATAGCCAACTCACTCGGTAGTAGCAATGATGTAGGACTTAAAGTCCTCATATTACTCTGTATGGTTTGCAGAGGGGATGAGGTGACAGGGAAATTCACAGTATTGTAGGCGTGGCATTGGACAGCAAGCATCTTCTATCATCGTTGTTCTCCATATATTTATTTTCAAATTGCCAGGGAACTGTGCTCTGTAGGATAACAAGAATAGTAAATAATGTTATTGGTTTTTCGTCCCACCAACTACTTTTTGCAGTTTTCGAAGACACTGAGTTGCTGGAATTTTTCTGCGCAGGAGTTCCTTTATGTCAAAAACATATCAGATGTAAGGCTTTTCAGGCGTCAGTGCATACACCCCAGCGTCAGTGGGTAGGGACTGACACATCCCACTCTGACGAGTCTAGTGTCAGACCTAAGATGAAACGCTGGTTAATAGAGCAAACGCCTGAAAAGCCTTACATCTGATATGTTTCTGACATTTTTGACAGGCTCTGTTGGTGAAAAATATCTAATTCCCTCCATGGGAATTTAGAATTTTCCATTCGGAGTTCCTTTATGGCGCTGTAAATCTACCGACACAAGGCTGATGTATTTGAGCACCTTCAGGTACCACCAGACTGAGTCAGGATCGAACCTGCCAACTTGGGCTCAGAAAGCCAGTGGTCTACTGTCTGAGTCACTAAGCAAGGCAGGATACCGTTTATTGAGTTTCACGGTTTCATCAGTTTCTACAAAAAAAGAAAAGTAGGGTTACATATGTTGGATTGTTACATGCACAGGCAATATAATTCTCCTACTCACCAAAAACTGTGTACCAAAAAAAAAAAGTACTTATTGAAATATGATACATCCCTTGTGTTATTTCTTCAGTTTGTGCAATTGTATACCATGCACATAGATGGCATTATTTATGAAGTTAATTTATTCTATCTAATCTATTAACAGTAACACACTATAGTGCAGAAGAAACTGTATTGATCGTGCTTTAACTGTGGTGTCACTATTCTGCCTTAGCACCACCCAGAGCATTGTAGCAGAAATGGTTGCCACTCTATAGTCTTCAGTCTAGTTCTTAGCAATATTCTCTTCCTTTTTATTTTTTCTCCCCTACTTCACAGCTTCTAATTCTCAAGCCTTCCAGCTTACTTTTCTGTCTTGTATAATGGCACCTTGATGAAATTTATAATTGATATTTAGATTTATACATTTCAGACTTTCCACCCCTTCATTCTTAGTTTTGAAGGCTGTTTCATAAAGAGTCTCGTATTGCAAAAAATTTCCAGCAGTAGAGCAATGTTATGAACTGCAAGCTTTTCCTGTTTCTCTCTACTCTTCACAAGAATTCTAGGATTTCACCTTATTTCTAGGTCTGAATCTTCTTTCCAAACCCCACAAATGTAAATATGAGCATAAATAATTTTGTAGGGCAAGGAAATATCCTGAATATTTTACTTTTGAGTTGTATAAATAACCATATACGTAAGATGTAATAGAAGCTGTAGAAATTAGTACTAGATATATAATTGGAGAAAGAACTAGATGGAGAATCTTCCTGCCCACTTGACTTTTATTTGGTTTTGATGACTTTTTACAGGACTGTGGGCTAGTTCTATCATCGGAAGCTGAAGGCCGGGGCTGTTATCCTCTTGACGACCATGTACTTTGTAAGAGTTGCAATGCCAAGAGAGTGCAAGCCCTTACATCACATATGACAACTGAGCTGTAGGCATTAGTCTGTTACGGAAGAAACTTCACTAGTGTTTTATATGTATATTAGTTTAAAAAGACATTAATTGGCCAGTCATTCTTATTGTTGAGAGTTTTGATAAATGAATATGAAATTAGCTTGTTATAGATTGTGTATCTCATTCCATTCTTCAGATGTAACTGTTTTACTTGACCAAATGGCTGTACAACCAGTACTTTTCTTACAAGGAGAAGTAAATCAAATTTAATACTCTTAAAATTTTAAATGTTTGTATGTAATTGATAGTACTATGTGAGCTAGTAATCATGTATGATGTTAAGAAAGAAGTTTCTCTCAGAACAATAAGTTATTCAGCCTATCAAGTTCTCAATTCACAATATTCTCTTCTCTTCTCCCCCCCCCCGTCCCCCTTTCCCTCCTTCACTGCTTCTATTTCTGAAACCTTCCAGCTTACTTTCCTCACTTGTATAATTGCACTGATTTACCTTGGTGTCATTTAAAGTATATTTCAAGGAAAATTGATCAGATTGAGATCATTTGGCATGGGGTTCTATTCAGAAAGAAATGTTTAAGTTGCATAAGGCTATAGCGTACAGACACAAAATAAAAACTCTCATGGTACAGATTGTCAGTTGATGTTGGCTAACTGAATCAGATGAACATTTGAGCTAATGTAAATGAGGAATTGTGTTCATTTTATGTGGAGGGATGAAAATATTGCAACCATGATAAACACAATGAAAATTAGAAGCATGCTTTTTCCACTTTTTTTTTTTTTCACTTTACATCTCGTCATAATTGTAACCCTTTAATGCTATAAGTGGCTATTATGATGATCAATGGTATTTTCAACAATATGTGAGTGATTTTGAAGAACGCATATTCTTTTTGATGTAGAATACGACTATTGTTTTGGAATCGTACTTATGCCAGTGAGCCTTACCAAAATATGAAAGTTTCAAAATTGAAATAATTTCTAAACAATGCATGAGACGATGTTCAGTCTCTCACTGTGAAGAGGAACGACATATGTACCTAGCAACTAGAGTCTAACCTTTGTATGACGTGATCGGCAATAGTGCCGCCATGTGAGATTCTAAACTGACCCTCCTGCAAGGCTAACAATTAGAGTAGCTCTGGACTCCTGCTTGGTAGCGTGTCATGTGAGGAGTTGTTTGATTCATGTTGGCAAGTTCTACAAGTATATGGCAAAAGTAAATCAAATAGTGAAGATTTGCAAAAATTGTTGTGCAAAGAAGCGAGAAAGATTTCTTCCTTTTGTAAAATGTCGTGACATATGGACAATAAATAGCTTCATAATTGTCAAAAATGCATTTGAGGATAGAGTGACTTGTTAAGAGTTCTTAAAAGTCCCAAATCACCCATGCCGAGAGTAAAAACGTGTATCGCAAGTGTGTCAAATTTAAGGTGGACGAGTGCCATGAGGCACCAGAGAAGTACATCTACTGCCCCAGTGGTGGAAAATGATGTGGAACTCATGAATGTGGATACTGATCACTGTAGTTTGATCAACTTGTATTGAATATGTGTAAACTTGTATAGGATGAAAAAATAAGATGTTGACATTAACATTTCAAACTCCTACTGACTAGATACTTTAATTTGACAATACCTATCATTCTATTCTGTGTTAGAACTTTCAACCGTGACCCAGACACAGCCCTGTTAGATTTTTAAAATAAAATATGAAAAAGAACGTTTGTGGACTTTGTTTCATTCTTTACATAGGAAACCATGTTGCTGGACCCAAACATAATCTTTTGGAAGATCTAGTCAATATTTCCAAACATATTTATGTTATTTTGATTATGTTTCTGAAATTTAAGTAGACATACAATTAATATTGGGAGATGATTTACTTAATTTTCACTTTAGATGTTGTTCTCATTGGATATAAAGATTCACTCCATGCTTGAAATCCTAGCAGAGAACTCTAGAACTGCTGTGATAGCTATTTTATTGATATCCCAGTCTGGTAAGCTGATATCTAATATGAGAGACCCATGGCATCTGCATGATTTAAAAAAAAAAAAAAAAGCATTTCAAGCAATACAGCACCACTACAACTTGTCCTTAAACCAATAGTAATTGAAGGGAAGTTACACATACTGTATATTACATTGATGCACAGTTGTAAATGTTTCTGTCTAGTAATTTGTATCTCTGAAGTTAAGACTGAGAAAGAATTCAGAATATTTCCATCTAATAACCTAGTATTTTCTGGGATATATTTAAAAATGGGTAGATCTTCCAAAATTTTGGAGAATCTGGCAACATTGCTGGAAAGTTTTTCATGAATTCAGCTGATATACCAAAAGCCGTGCATAAGCAATATTGATTTTTGTTTTAGTCTGCTACAGAGCACATGGACTGGAGAGTATAACTCTGATACTCTTTACTGTCTGACATGGTGGCCATTTCCTGGTAGGGGCCGATGACCTTCGATGTTAGGCCCCTTTAAACAACAAGCATCATCATCATCATATCATCATCGTCATCGTCATCATTTCCTGGGAGGGGTGAAGGGAGGCACCAGTATGAAGGCATGCACTGTTTGTTATTTGCAATGAAGTATTTTGATTTTTGGTTTTTAAATTGCAGTAATTGCCTATTGACATTAAATTTAAAAATGAATGTTTATCTGGTGTTGAACTCGTACTGAAAAAGCAACATGGGTTGCCCCAAACTTGTAACTGTGCATATGCATGCAGATGCATATAAAGAGCATACATTTTATGAGCAATGGTAAAAATTTTGTCACATTGGAACTATTACAGGCCCCAGTATTTAACTGAATATTGTAATATAGATTGTTATGCATGTCATTTTATATAGGTCTAATATTATATTTTCAATTACCCTGCTCAAATAGGCCTAATAAAATAAAACAGCTGATAAATATTATTTCTTCAAATAATTGATCCTATAAAATGATATTTTTAATATCAGTTTTGCTATAAGAGGAAAAAATTAATGCTATAATTTCACACATCTACTTACATGGATTCATATCCTTTGGTAGATTTTGCTTGGCATGCAAGAAAGACCATTCTACAAAATTATTGCATTAATGTTTATCCTTTTCTCAATTTGTTAAATATTTGGATGTAATGTTGAGGAACATATTTATCATCAGAATTTTTATTTAAACATGTAGGATCATTCTTGTAGTTTTTTAAAGTTAATTCATTAATATATTGCCATAATTTTGCTACCAGTAAAGATCAAATTATTTCACTGCAATTATTTTTGACCACATCTTATTTTTTAGATTTAGCTAAAACATAAAGTATGTGTCTCTCTTGTGCTTTTCTACCTATTATGACTATGAGATATGCTTAGAGATATTGCAGACTTCTCTATTATTTTAGGCTTCATTGGGTTTCCAGAAAATAAATTGTTGAAGCATTTGTTGGTAGGAATTCCAATATTTCTACTGCAACATTGGGTAATGAAATACAATTGTTAAGGTAAGAAGCATTTAGAAAGTTTGTCTTCAACTTTGTCATATTATCTAGAAATATACATATTCCAAGTGTCAGTTGAAATATGTGTCATTGTTATTGTGCCATAAGATGATTTAATTTAACACTGAACTAGCTAATTATTGCATCATGTATGCATTTATGTATGTCCTTCGCATCCTAGTCTAATTTAGTTGATCTACGTAACAAGAAGTTCTGTTATGTGTTGAGTGATGACCCTTATTTAATTTTATTTTTTATTAATTTATTTTGTATGTTAAATGATGATAAAGGACTTGGAGTTTTAGAATTTGCATCGTTTTGAAGTTTTGTACATACTGTAAAAATGTGTGTAATTACAGTGACTGCAAACTCTGGACTGACTTAGAGTAGCTGAATAAGAATACGAGAGGTCAGATTAATTACACTGAATAAGATTTTGGTTTTCTTGTCTTGTTAAGAGTTACATAAATTCTCAAATTTAGGGTCTCATACCTTTCATGTGCTTCAGCTATTGAATTGAAACTCATTTCTCATGATGAGGGCCTGGATTTTGATGACCTAATAAATTCCAAAACATGACCTAAAAATCCTCAAAAAATGTGCGAGGAAATGATCCAAAAATATGAAGGGCAGTATAATATTTACCTAAAATAATAAATATGTGCATTGTCCACATTACCTTTAACTCATAATGGAGTGAATATTAAGAATATT
Organism: Anabrus simplex; assembly: GCF_040414725.1. Lineage (NCBI taxonomy): Eukaryota > Metazoa > Arthropoda > Insecta > Orthoptera > Tettigoniidae > Anabrus > Anabrus simplex. Next base: position 672,140,459 of record NC_090266.1, on the reverse strand, counting down.
AACAAATGTCATCAAATAATAATAGGCAATATTATTATATTAGAATATTATATCATATTAGAATATTATTTCAGCCCTTTTTTAAAATGCAGTTCTTGCAAGCAAAATAACTAAGCATCTAAATATCATTGTTATTAAGATATTATGCAACCCTTTGATATTCTGGATACCACCTGCTTGTCACAACATACATGTTGCTGAATGGTAAATCTTTTATCTCCTGCCCCTTTCACTTCACCTATTTCTCAGAAAGGTATACTGACCATCTACAGAAATTAACATCCTTGCAGACTTGTGAAATAATTCTCCTTCAATGGACAGCTTTAGATGGCTTTGTCTTTAGTATTCTAATACTTAAAGTGAATTGCACATGAATATATAAAACTGGCATTGTGTAAAAAGAAACTAACAGATACATGAATGTTAATACTCAGGCACTTCAACATCTTACTGAAATGTGAATTTGTACCTACTTAAGTGATAAAACCTCCCCCATCCAGATTAGAAGCAATGTCTTATCGCACTCCAGGGATGTGGATTTTCAACGAGTACATACAAGAGTTGTAGGAGGTTACTTTCTTTTACAGTTTTCGAACTGAGCACGGAACCTTTTGATGTCTGAATATTCATGTTAATTGAAAGTTCTTATGATTATTCAGATATGTTGATTACCCAATGTAAATGCATAAAAATGACCAAATATTATTGTACAACAAAGAAAAATGACTTAAAACAAAATAAATAAATGAATTGCTGAAAATGACAATGAGGCAAAATTGAAAAACTGACCTTAAAGTAACAAATGGCAAAAAGTGATGAAAAATGACTAATTCAAATACACTTCTGTAATTGGGGGCTATGATCAGGATTTATGCATAAGTTAGCAATGTGTATAATGCACTAGTCAAAAGATGATGTCATGAAATTCCAGGCCCTGCTTATGACCAACTAGCAAATGTACCTAATTTTGAAAACGTAAACAAAGTAAATACAATTATATCTTTTATTATAATTAGTCTCAAATAATTATTGTTCCCTAGTTATTTCTGTTACAGGAATTAGAAATGGAAATATTTCTAGAAATAAGAGATGAATTACCTCTGTGAAAATTTTCCTTGGCATTTTCCTGAAATTGAATTAATGAACTTATAAAAGAATCGATAAGTATTCACAAAGAAATGTTGAGTGGAAAGGAGTAACTTTGGAGAAGTTTGGAAGAGAACCATTTGTGTGTTAGGAACTTGTTCCTGCTGTTATTACTATCCTAGAGACTATTTTTCCAACATTGAGAATGGTTTGATATGACAATGCTTATCTGTGCATCTGGCTAGTACTTCGAGATTAGTTTCTGGGTTTCATCTGTAATGGGTTTCCTATTATTATTATTATTATTATTATTATTATTATTATACAGATTACAGTTATTTAACATTCATATTTTGTACACAAGGTTTTCAACATCAGCCACTGGTGCATTTTCAAGTATGCTTGAACATTTTTTTTTTAATTGTTGGTTTTCATCAGCAGTATTGGGAGTGCTTTTAGGGAAAATGGAAATTCATCAAATTATTATAAAATATTTTATGACTGTTTATCAAATAAATAAAAATGTTCAAAATATTTTTTTGTGGCTTGATATTTAAATTATACTCTCCTTCTCCTCCTCCTAATACAGGAAGAACCTTGTATAGTAAACTCTTGATTCATCAGCTAATGATTCAACTGACCTTAGATTTAACAGATATAGAGTGATGAATGTGGTTCATGGTGTGAGTTACTGTAAACATGTCCTAGTTCGTGAACCATGGACAATGACTGAGTGGTCTAGTAAGTGGTCCTGAGAGTCGGGATACCAGTTGCTATGGAATGGGAATGGGCATCACGGACATATTCTGAGCCGTGGCCCTCATCGTGCTCGGGCAGCTAGGACTATACAATCCACCAGTGTTCCCTAACCTGTTAGAGGAGAGATCCTCACTTGGACTATGCGTAAGTAGGGTAGCATCCTGCTTCATGAATTTACCCAGCTCAGAACATTTTAAGCAAGTCTCGGACCTATGAGAGTTACGGAGTCCCACTCTCATTTGACAGGCGAGGGACTTATTGGAAACAATTCGGCGAACGAAATCAAATTCGATGGGGAGCTATCAATATTAATGGGACTTATGGAAGGAAGAAAGTAGAGCTGGCAGAGTCAGCAAAGAGGATGCATCTGGCTGTACAGGAGTAAGTAATATTCGGGTAAGGGGAGATAACGAGGAAGAGATAGGAGATTATAAAGTGTACTTGACAGGTGTTGAAAAGGGAAGGGCAGAGTGTGGGGTAGGACTGTCTATCAGGAATGCTATAGCATGCAACATAGTTTCTGTTAGGCACCAAATGAGCTAATGATGTGGGTAGATTTGACAGATGGATGAATTAGGACGAAAATTGTCTCTGTGTATTCACCATGTGAGGGTGCAGATGAGGATGAAGTTGACAAGTTTTATGAAGCATTGAGTAACATCGTAGTCAGGTCAACAGCAAGGATAGGATAGTGCTAATGGGCGATTTCAATGCGAGAGTTGGAAATAGAACTGAAGGATACGAAAAGGTGATTAGTAAATGTGGGGAAGATATGGAAGCTGATGGGAAGCGTTTGCTGGAATTCTGTGCTAGTATGGGTTTAGCAGTTACGAATACATTCTTCAAGTATAAGGCTATTCACCGCTACACATGGGAGGCTAGGGGTAATAGATCCATAACAGACTACATCTTAACTGACTTCGAATTCAGGAAGTCTGTTAGGAATGTACAGGTTCTTCTGGGAGGAATGTACAGGTTCTTCTGGGATTTTTCGATGATACAGATCCCTATCTGATCTGTAGTGAACTAAGTATCTCTAGGCCGAGGGTAGAGAAAGTGAAATCTGTCTGCAAACGAATAAGGGTAGAAAATCTCCAGGACGAGGAAATTAGACAGAAGTACATGGATATGATTAGTGAGAAGTTTTGAACAGTAGACATTAAGCAGGTTCAGGACATAGAAAGAGAATGGGTGGCATACAGGGATGATGTAGTAGAAACAGCAAGGGGATGCCTAGGAACGACTGTGTGTAAAGATGGGATAAGCGAACATCTTGATGGAATGATGAAATGAGAGCAGCTTGTAAACGTAAAAAGAAGGCTTATCAGAAATTACTCCAAACAAGGGCCGAGGCAGACAGGGAATTGTACGTAGATGAAAGAAACAGAGTGAAACAAATAGTGGCTGAATCCAAAACGAAGTCATGGGAAGATTTTGGTAATAACCTGGATAGGCTAGGTCAAGCAGCAGGGAAACCTTTCTGGACAGTAATAAAGCATCTTAGGAAGGGAGGGAAAAAGGAAATGAACAGAGTTTTGAGTAAGTCTGGTGAACTCATAATAGATCCCAGGGAATCATTGGACAGGTGGAGGGAATATTTTGAACATCATCTTAACGTAAAAGGAAATCTTCATGGTGGTGTCACAAACAACCAAGCTCATCGGGAAGAAGAAAATGATGTTGGGAAATTACGCTTGAGGAAGTGGAAAGGATGGTAAATAAACTTCATTGTCATAAAGCAGCAGGAATAGATGAAATTAGACCTGAAATGGTGAAGTATAGTAGGAGGGCAAGGATGAAATAGCTTCATAGAGTAATAAGATTAGCATGGAGTGTTGGTAAGGTACCTTCAGATTGGACAAAAGCAGTAATTGTACCTATCTATAAGCAAGGGAACAGAAAGGAATGCAACAATTATCGAAGTATCTCATTGATTAGTTTACCAGGCAAAGTATTCACTAGCATCTTGGAAGAGAGGGTGCGATCAGTGGTTGAGAGGAAGTTTGATGAAAACCAGTGTGGTTTCGGACCACAGAGGGGCTGTCAGGATCAGATTTTCAGTATGCACCAGGTAATTGAAAAATGTTATGAGAATAATAGACAGTTGTGTTTGTTTCATAGATCTAAAGAAAGCATGTGACAGTGTACCGAGGGAAAAGATGTTTGCCATACTAGGGGACTATGGAATTCAAGGTAGATTATTAAAATCAATCAAAGGCATTTATGTTGACAATTGGGCTGCAGTGAGAATTGAAGATAGAACGAGTTCTTGGTTCACGGTACTTACCCTAGGGGTTAGACAATGCTGTAATCTTTCACCCGGATCATCTGCTGAAAGGTATAAAGTAGCAGGGAGGGATTGAGTTGGGTGTAAATGTAGTAAGCAGCCTGGCCTATGCTGACGACGTGGTCTTAATGGCAGATTGTGCCGAAAGCTTGCAGTCTAATATCTTGGAACTTGAAAATAGGTGCATTGAGTATGGTATAAAAATTAGCCTTTCGAAGACAAAATTGATGTCAGTAGGTAAGAAATTCAACAAAACTGAATGTCAGATTGGTGATACAAAGCTGGAACTAGTGATGGGCAGTCTGAGACGAGGTCTCGAGATTTCTTGGGATTTCTCGAGAGCGTTGTCCCCGCATTGCGCTGCGAGCAGCGTGTCGTAGGCCTACAGGTAGTCAGAGCTGAATGTTGTTTGTGCCGAGTATGCGAATAGCCAACCATGGGCCTTCTCCATTTCGTAAATACGTGTCAACAAGGGACTAGGGCGGTCATTTCTGCCGAGGTCTATTTTGAAGCAGTATAACATAATTATAAAGGATACCCATTCTGGCATTGTATGCACTGGCAGGTACACGACTGAGTGGTTTAAGTACAGAACCTGACGGCTACTGTAGGTACACCTACCTGGATATGAGAGGTGTGCATTATTCAAACTCGAGACGAGGCAAGATGCGCCTTGCTGCATATGCAACCCCCATTATGCATGAGTGGAATGTGTAATCTAAAATACGTCAGTTTGCTCCAATTCTTTCGACAGGCAGGTGTACATCGTTATCAGACCCCCACATTCAATATCATCATATGACCACTGCTTGTGTTTACCAATATTTTGGTGACGAAGGAAATAATTCCTTTCATTGTTATAGAGTATTCGCGTCATATGTAAAGTTAGCATAATTACCCAACAACAACAAAAGTACAAACAATTCCATGGAAAGGAAATATTACAAGAAGTACTACTAATTTAACATTCTAAATCCAGCATCATCATACACAAAGTCAGTATTTCCAGTGCTTAACACAACCGCTTACAATACTATAGGTTGAGATTTCTACTAGCTTAACATTACAAGTGATAATAAAGTGAAATTAAACAATCGTTATCCTACAACTATAACGACAAACAATGAAAAAAATATGACAAGAAATACTACTACGGTAGTTTAACTTTCTAAATCCAGCATCATTATACACAAATTCACACACAACTCAAGTATTTTCATTACTTAACACTATGGCTTACAATACTCCTCGGTGTTCTCCCCAAGAGCTTTTAAATGGGCGCACCGCCCGGCTGACATAGCCTAGATGTGTGCTGGTTACGTAATATGAACACATAGTTGAGTCATTGGTTGTTTCGAATTAAAATATAAATACTGTAAAATTGTTTATGTGAATGATAAAAATTCATTATTGTCAGCATAATTACATTAGACTTCAAGTGTTTTGCTTCACTATCACGTTGTGTTGTGCGTAAGCGGTTCTTGGATCACTGTGGAATAGCATGCGAGCAGTCGTCTCGATTCCGTATGACGTCATAAACCTGCACGGCATTCCACAACAACGGAGTGGCCATGCACGATGATACGTGATTGTGAACGAGCGGTAGAACTCTAGAAGTTCAAAATTCTCTGTTGATACTTGAATTAATAACGATTATAACAAATTCCATGCAATGCAAATGGAAGAAATGCACCGTATAATATCGGCTAGGATCGTTAGAGACCATTATGAAATTTTATTGCAGCCAAATGGCCATTATAAGAACGAGATAGTGATTGTGATATCTTAGTACCTAGCGTTCTAAAACACAAAATTCTAACTACATTCTCTCAATAATAGAAATACATTTACGAATCAATTGGAGAGGATTGTCTGTTGCAGCAGCATTATTAAAGTCATGCATCCCAATGTGATGCTTGGTACCGGCATCCTCCCAGTCACCTTGGTGAAGTCATGAACTGTATTATACTGATGATAATAATAATCTTGTCTTTACGTACCAGTAAATACTTTGGACGGTTTTTGGAGACGCCTAGGTGCCAGAATTGTGTCCTGTAGGAGTTCTTTTACGTGCCAGTAAATCTACCGAGGCTGACATATTTGAGCACATTCAAATACTACCGGACTAAGCCAGGATCGAACCTGCCAAGTTGGGGTCAGAAGTAGTGTTGTCTACTGAATGCATGATTCGAAGCAGTGTATCAATTCAGTCAAGTGTCCGAGTGAATCGATTCACAGGAACGGCGAGCTCACGGCACACGATTCAGCTTACTCCCAGTGGACAGTGCTGAGTGGCACACTCACTTAACGTTGACGGGGAGCCGAGCTTCCGCTGCAGCGAGACAGTGAATCATGGCACATCGAAAGAATCGTGAACGAGCGCGGCTCAGTGAGACACATGATACACACGGCTCCTTATCGTCTCACTGGACACGCGGAGAGCCGAGCTTCCGCTGCAGCGAGACGTACAGTGAGCCATGGCACACCGAAAGAATCGTGAACGAGCCGGCTCAGTGAGACACAAGATACACACAGCTCCTTATCGGCTCACTGCACCGAGACATACAGTGAGCCATGCTACACTGAAAGAATCGTATGCTACAATGGACTCTCGAGCTCAGCTCATTTGAAAATAATACCCATTTTCATTCACTGTCCTCTTCATACAGGGAGGTTTAAATAATAGATGGATTTATTTGCAGTGTTAGAAAGGTAGTCACAACATAATTCTGAAGTAGCTAGTAAGTAGGTAGACTATTAGGTTATACTATTTATTATTTTAATGAATCTTAGTATTATAACTTAGTTGACATTTGACAATTAAACTCGACTCTAGCCTGCCCTATGACTATGATTCATGCTCATGCTCATGATCACTCAAAAGTACCTGTTTTATACTGGGAAGAACGGCTCAGTATTCTCTCAGTTCAAATGTCACATCGTTGCACAAGACTTCAATCATATGTGGACAGACGCAATAACAATATGTTGAATCAGAAAACCAGCGGGTTACTGTACATCTCGGCATGGGCGCCCGCAGGATCTTTTCCGGGGGGGGGGGCACATTAACAATTTTCTTGAATATAAAAACCAATATAACATCAGCAACATTAAATTCTTTACAGAAACTTCCAGTTATAACATATGCTAGATGACTGTCAGTAATTTCAGTTTATGAAATAATCTGGTATGATATTAAACAATTGAACATCAACATCTTTAGAATTCCAGGGGGGGGCAAGTGCCCCCCCTTGCGGGCGCCCATGCATCTCGGGTAGCCTATACAAAATATGACGATTTAAAAAATCCTCAGCTGATAGAAAAATACATATTCTCAAAAATGACTGAGCGAGTTGTCGTGCGGTTAATATCGCGTGGCTATGCGCTTGCATTCGGGGGATGGTGGGTTCGAATCCCACCGTCGGCAGCCGTTAAGATGTTTTTCCGTAGTTTCCCCATTTTCACACCAGGAAATGCTGGGACTATACCTTAATTCAGGCCATGGCTGCTACCTTCCTAATCCTAACCTTTCCCACCCTGCGTCGCCGGAAACATTCGATGGATTAGAGCACGGCCAACTGGATCCCTCGCTGCGCTCTTTATACCGGCCTTGACAATCGCTTGTGAAGCCCAGCATAAAGCTGTAATTGGAAAGTTTCACCGTAATGCCGCTGGAGCGCTGGCCTACTACCACCTGACAGGAAGCCGTATACCGCAAATTGCCGCATTTCCAGTTTTATTTATGTGGTGTTGCTGTCGTCAATGTTGGCAATGTGTTCGCAAAGAGGTGCTTGTTGGCTTGATACTGAGATCTGAAAGTTATGCGCTAGTGAGTTTATTTTTTATTGTGTGGTGTGGTGATTATATTTTTTAAATTATGTTTACAAATCTTGGAATTTGTGACATTCTTCTGCGCCTTTTCATACTTCGAGGAGAAATTTTATGGAAACAAGAACAAAGTGATTTCTTGCTATAACTTCGTCCTGAACAAGGTTTTTAATTTATGTGCTAATTCGTTTTTTTAATGGTGTGGTGATTTGCTTTTATTTAACCGTGTTGGGAAATATTCGAATGTATATTACTGTGTGCCTTTTTGTATACCGAACAGGAAAAAAAGAGCAAAGTGACACTATCATTTCACGAATTCTCTGTAGACCAGGACAAAACTACGGAGTGGCTAAAAGCAGGTAGCACTCTCATCTTAGTTTTCCGTTTCTATTTCGGGTATTTACCTTCTTTTTTTTCTTCTTTCTTTCTTTCTTTCTTTCTTTCTTTCTCTGTTTACCCCTCCAGGGTTGGTTTTTCTCTCGGACTCAATGAGGGATCCCACCTCTACCATCTCAAGGGTAGTGTCCTGGAGCGTGAGACTGCGGATCAGGATACAACTGGGAAGGATGACCAGTACCTCGCCCAGGCGGCCGCAACTTCTATGCTGAACAGGGGCCTTGTGTTGGGGATGGGAAGATTCGAAGGCATAGACAAGGAAGAGGGAAGGAAGCAGCCGTGGCCTGAAGTTAGTTACCATCCTGGCATTTGCTTGGAGAAGAATTGGGAAACTATGGAAAACCACTTCGAGGATGTCTGAGGTGGGAATCGATACCCCCCTCTACACAGTTGACCTCCCAAGGCTGAGTGGACCCGTTCCAGCCTTCGTATCACTTTTGAAATTTCGTGGCAGGACCAGGAATCGAACCCAGGCCTCCGGGAGTGGCAGCTAATCACGCTATTCAGGTACTTTTACCCATGAATTTTCTTTCATAGAATAATCCTTTAGGCAGTGTCGTATTTGCAATATGACAGCAACACAACACATTTTTATCCAAGATAATCTGAACTTTAACATTTAAACATTGACAAGTAAGAATCACTACTGCTATGACGGTAAGGCAAACGTATGGAGTGTTGTTACCTGAGCAAGGGGGCCAATGACCTAGATGTTAGGCACCTTCAGACAACAAGCATCATCATCATCGAGCAGAGAACAGTTTACAATTTATTTACTCAAAATACTTTTCTCTCACTGAATTTTTATTTAAAATTCTTCTTCTTCTTTCGCTATTTGTTTTACGTCGCACCGACACAGATAGGTCTTATGACGCCGGTGGAATAGGAAAGGGCTAGCAGTGGGAAGGAACCGGCCGTGGCCTTAATTAAGGTACAGCCTGATGTGAAAATGGGAAACCACGGAAAACCATTTCCAGGGCTGCCGACAGTGGGGTTCGAACCAACTATCTCCCGGATGCAAGTTCACAGCTCGCAGCTGCACGCCGCGCGCCCAACTTGTTCCACCCTACTGCATTTCAAGTAAAATTTATTGTCTGAATTTAGCACGGCCAACTTGCCCGGTATATAATATTCTAGAGAAAGGTATGAATGAAATGTAATCTGAAACTATATATTTTGAAATTAAAATTTAAACATGATTGAGTCAAAATATTTATGTTATGCATGGGCGCCCGCAAGGGGGGGTAAGGGGGGGCACTTGCCCCCCCCCCCTGGATTTCTAATAAGGTTGATGTTCAATTGTTTAATAGCATACCAGATTATACAGTCAGTCATCTAAACATCTGTTATAACCGGAAATTTCTGTAAACAATTTAATGTTGCTGACGTTATATTGGTTTTTATATTTAAGAAAAATATTCTAATAATGTCATACAATAGGCTACTAATGGAAATATTGATTCAGTTTCCAATGTGGTTACGCCTACCCTAGTTTTATGTACCGTATGTTTCCATTACACTAATCATCATCATGAGTGCCGACTAACTACTTTTGCCACCCCTCGTACGGTACCTTAGGAATTTGTCCTCGGCAGTGACCATAAGGGAAAGCACGTTCTGGAGATATTTTTATACATTTTTTTTTTTTTTTTTTTTTTTTTTTTTATACATTACCACACCTCTAGCGAAGTTCAACCCCCTAAACCAAGGTCGTGTTTGCTGACTGGTAAGACATTAGTCCAGTAAGGTCGTGCTTACAAAGCGGATTATTTATTGTGCTCTCGCCTAATTTTACGCCGTTTCATCTTACCGCAATCTTTGTTCGTGCTGCGAAATTCTGTATATTGTTATTTTTAAGGTGTGCAATAATACGGTGGCTAATTTCTTGTGAACAAAGTGACGATTGCTATAAGAGAATGGCAACCTGCCATTGTTGTCGTACAATAGGTTCTTAACTTGTAGTGTTAAATCATCTACAATCGAATCATTGTATAATAGTTCAGTGATTCTGGGATGTTTGTGTTGTTATCAAAGCGGCTATTAGAGTGAGAAGTGATTCAGTAATTTTTATCCATTTGATTTAACGGTTATAAGTTATTGCGAATACAATCAAACGATTTAGCAACTTTTATGCATTAGAAATGGATATAAGACGGTTTTTCAAAAAGGCTAAACTTAGTAACGTAAGTGAAGGGGCTGGAAGTTCTGAGGAAATAAGTGCGTCAAGTGACAGTGTTGAGCAGAACAAAGAGTGCAGTGTTCGCGAACTAGAATCTAAACTTGGTAACTTAAGTGAAGGGGCTGCAAGTTCTGAGGAAATAAGTGCGTCAAGTGACAGTGTTGAACAGAACAAAGAGTGCAGTGTTCGCGAACTACAAGATATAGAACAATGCTGTGATAAAGCGGAACTGCAAGGGGGGGGGGGATTATTAACGAAGTATTTCTGAAAGATGAAAGTGACAGAAAAGACATTGGCATGTTCTTAATGCAGGAAAATATATGTGACACTCTTAAGTATGAATTATTGTTAAAACCATGGGTCCCACAAGTAACCTACGATTTTAAAGGTGATTTGCGAGCTGGAACCAGCCGCGCTTTCAGACACCAGTGGCTGAAGGATTATTCTACGTGGCTCTGCTATTCTCGTGAACTGAAGGGTGCTTTATGCCGAACGTGTGTTCTGTTTAAGCCGAGCGTTAAAAGAGGTCTTCAAGGTTCATTCATTACGAAACCTTTCACAAAATATAAGGACTTCAATGCCAGCGCCAAAGACCATATAAAATCAAACTGGCATAGAGAATCATCAGAAAAGGCGAAAAACTTTGTGGACATCTACGAAGGAAGGCAACTCACGGTGGCTGATCAAATAAATAGTAGTCTCCACCATCAGATTGAACAAAATAGAAAGAAGCTGGAACCAATTTTGTCAACTATCATTTTCTGTGGCACCCATGATATATCACTTCGAGGGAAAACTTCAGACAGCGGAATTTTCCATGATTTATTGGAATTCCGTCTTGAGGCGGGAGATGCTCAACTACAAGAACACCTCTCAAATTCTGCAAAAAATTCCAAGTACACTTCTCATCGAATTCAAAATGAAATGATAAGATTTTGTGAACAGGAATTACGAGAGATACTGGTTACGGAAGCAAATTCATGCAATGCTTTCTCTGTTATTGCTGACGAGACAGCTGACATATCTGGAACCGAGCAGCTGTCTATTGGAATTCGGTTCGTCAAGAATACATCTAGTTATGATTTGAAAGTATGTGAAGAATTCCTTGGGTTTCAGCCTTTGAAAGAAATGAATGCCAAGTCAATCGCAAATTCAATTTTGAATTTTTTAACAAGCTCTGGTCTGGATTTAACCAAACTATGTGGTCAAGGATACGACGGTTGTGCTAGTATGGCAGGACCTGAAGGTGGAGTTGCAAAATTAATACAAGATAGGTATCAAACAGTGGCGGCCGGTCAGTACGTGCTACCGGGCTCCAGCACGTAGCTTGGAACTGTAAGGAATATTATTTATGTACAGTACAATTATCCTGGTGCCTTTTCGTTATTTTGAGTACGATATGAATTTGTGTTTTGTGAAAATCAGGACGAGATCTGTCGAATACCTAGCGCCGTTCTCCCGGGGAACAAGGCTCGTGCTCATGTGAAGTGAGCCCTTGCCTGTAGCCTGAAGGAAGCAATACGCAGGCGCAGCCAAGCTTGCAACATTCCCCCTAGCCGGCGGAGTATACCGTAAATCGGGATCAACTTTCACTGATCCCGTTTATAGTTACTTCCTTTCCCGCAAGGGGGTAGAATTACTCGATGTCTCCTGCTACCCTTATGTTCACGGCCGACTTGATGCGTCGCTCTAGCTAGCGAACCTGCCACTAAAGAGTAGCATCGTCTGGGCTCAAAAGTAAAGCATAAGTGGAGGCAATCTATCTCGCACATGCTTATTAAAATGTCCATCTACCTTTTGTGTCAAAAATAAGGAATTCGTAGGTGAGTCAAAGAATCTTTGACTGACCCTAAATGTTATCCCGCATTACAATGTCATTTACTCTGGTGAAATGAAATAGCATATGGCTTTTAGTGCCGGAAGTATCCGAGGACATGTTCGACTCGCCAGATACAGATCTTTTGATTTGACGCCCGTAGGCGACCTGCGAGTCGTGATGAGGATGAAATGATGATGAAGACAACACGTACACCCAATGATGGTTAAAATTCCAGACCCTGTCGGGAATCGAACCCGGGATCCCTGTGACCAAAGGCCAGCGCGCTAACCATTTAGCCATGGAGCTGGACATTTACTCTGGTAATAGGGGAGGTCTCAATGAATCAGTTGGTGGCTCTTTCAGTTGCTTTGTGCGGTTTTTAATCTCGCGGTTATATTACTGGTGCGTATTTTTTCTGTCATTGGGTTAGTGAAATTAAATTAGTGTTCTTAGTGGGGATCTATATTCCCACGATTCTATTTGCACTGATGTAAGTTGCGCCATTAGGTTAGTAAAAACAATATTTCTCCAATGAATTATTTATCTCGTAGACAGTTGTCGAAGAATTCATCTGCTTCCAAATTAATGTTGTTTTTGTTTGTTCTGAGTTATAAATCGTGGGAAAAGTTTTATTATTATTATTATTATTATTATTATTATTATTATTATTATTATTATTATTATTATTATTATTATTATTATTATTACCAAGTTTGAAGTATGCATTGTTCATCATGGCAATATGCAGATTTAAAACAGCGTATTTAGCTTGTTTTTTGTAGCACGTAGGACGATTTTTTCACGAGCCGCCACTGGTATCAAAAGGCTATTTTCTGTCACTGTGCTAGTCATAAACTTAACCTGGTAATAAACGACCTCAATGAACTCTCTGTTGTGAATAATGCGGCAGGTACCATCAAGGAAATAATTAACTTTTTTCGTGAAAGTCCATTCCGAAGAAAGCAGATCTGTAACTTGCCTCTTTTCTGTGAAACACGATGGTCCTCAAAGTACAAAAGCATTAGGCTCTTTTCAGAAAACTTTTCCAGTATCATGAAGGCTCTCGAAAATATTTCTAACTGCCGAAGTTTCAATTCCAAGACTCGACAACGTGCACATAATCTTCACTGTTCAGCATTGAACTCGGCCTTTATTGTTGCAATTCACGTAATGGCAAAATACAGTGGCATTTTAGAACCCGTAACAAACTCCCTTCAAGCGGAAGGACTGGAGCTCTTCAAAGTTAGAGAACATATCTTGTTGCTACTGGACCTTTTTAAAAAGCAACGATCAGACGCAATTACCCACTTTCAAAGAATAATGGTAGATGCTGAGGACACAGCTTCTAATAGTGGATTTGAAATAACGATCCCTCGCCTCGCTGTCAAGCAGCGTCACAGGGCGAACCACAATGAAACTATGGCCGAGGACTATTACAGAGTTTCAATCTACATTCCCTACATGGACTCACTGATACAGTCTCTAGAGTCGCGTTTTGGAGAACAAAACAAAACCATACTGATGCTGTATTCTCTCCATCCTTGTGTTATGAAGACATTAAGAAAGGAAGATTTTTTGCGTTCCATGAAAGTTGTTTCTAATATCTACAAAATAGACAGGTTAATGGTGGACGCAGAGTTGTGGTATGACGTGTGGCAAACCAAGGACTGTAAACCAGATATGAATTTCCTGGAACTTTTAAAAGAAAGTAAGGATTTTTACCCAAGCGTAGGTGTTGTTTTAGAAATTTGTATATCCCTGCCCGCGACAACGTGCACAGCGGAGAGGAGTTTCAGCACGCTTCGTAGGGTGAAATCTTGGCTTAGATCAACAATGACAAACGATCGACTTAGTGGGCTTTGCATGCTGTCTTTGCACCGTGAAAGAATAGCCGAGGACAAACAGAAGTTTATTAAAAACGTTCTTACACGATTTTCCAGAGAAGCTCCTAGAAGAATGCAACTTCTCTTACCCGATTCTGTTGTTTAGGGATATGTTACTTAAAAAAAGTAATTTAAATTATTAATCAGATTTAAGCGTGGTTTAAAAAAAGTAATTTAAACTATTAATCAGATTTTAGCGTGGTTTACGTCCATTTTAATAAAAATGATGGATAATATTTGTTATGCGATAGATATGTTTTGATTGAATGAATTTGTATGCTGGAAATCGTATTACGAAACTAAGCCTTCATATTCCTAAAGCTGCTAAATCAGTACAGATTTTTGATTCGTACTTTTTTCTTCTCATTTAAAGTAGACAGAACATTTGCGTAGATAGTGCTTTTTATCACTGCCGTGAAACTAAGTGTGTGAGGAAATAAAATGAACATTACAAATTTTGTCATTCTGTACAAGTGTTTCATTATTCTAACAAGAGCACTGCAAGATATTCATGATTGGCTGTGAAGAAGAGGAAAAACGTGATGATCCACTGTAACGGTGAGTACAAAACTAGATTTATTTTAAACATTTGGGAATATTATTTTTAAGTAACTGACAAATTATCCCATTGTGTGTGCTATTCGAATAATTAGCCAGGATGAGTTTTAGAGATATTTCTACAGTTGAAATTAACATAGTGACTTGGTATTATCTCAAAATATATCCATTTGTTTAGAAAATCCGATGGTGCGTCCACACCAAGATGTTTTCGTTAACTTTGTTAATAAACATTGTTAATGAACAATGTGCATGAACATTTCCGTGTGTTAATAAACAAAATAACGTGTTCATTAACTTTTCGAGCATGTTGCTAAACAAAATTTCTTTAACATTTGTGAATGAAACTTTTCTTTAACATTTCGTGTTTTCGTTAACATTTCGGTTCGCACATGCGCAAAGACGCAATTAGAACACGCAAATTCGTAGCGCGGAATACTCAAAATCGAATCGATTCACCATACAAATACGTAAGTGAAGTGTAGGAGTCACCAGATGTTACGAATCATAAAAGTTCTACCTAGCCTAACATTAATAGAGATGGCATTCCGATAATTTGTATCATTTCTTGCAATTTCAGGCCCGATTACTGTTAACAGGAACTGAAAGTCATGTGGGGACATTCTCAGAAAATTTTGAAAGCCTGCTGCATCATGAATTAAAAGTTCTGTTTTTAATTTGCTATTTGCTTTAAGTGCCGGCCCCGTGGTATAGGGGTAGCGTGCCTGCCTCTTACCCGGAGGTCCCGGGTTCGATTCCCAGCCAGGCCAGGGATTTTTACCTGGACCTGAGGGCTGGTTCGAGGTCCACTCAGCCTACGTGATTAGAATTGAGGAGCTATTTGACGGTGAGATAGCGGCCCTGGTCTAGAAAGCCAAGAATAACGGCCGAGAGGATTCGTCGTGCTGACCATACGACACCTCACAATCTGCAGGCCTTCGGGCTGAGCAGCGGTCGCTTGGTAGGCCAGGCCCTTCAAGGGCTGTAGTGCCATGGGGTTTGGTTTGGTATTTGCTTAAGTCGCACCGACACAGATAGTTCTTATTACGACGAATGGACAGGAAAGGCTTAGGAATGGAGAGAAAGCGGTCGTAGCCTTAAGGCACAGCCCCAGCATTTGCCTGGTGTGAAAATGGGAAACCACGGAAAACCATCTTCAGGGCTGCTGGCAGTGGGGTTCGAACCCACTACCTCCCGGATGCGAGCTCACAGCTGCGCGCTCCTAACCGCACGGCCAACTCGCCCAGTAATTAAAAGTTCTGACATAAGTGTCCTCTCCAAACTTAATTCTAAACGCTTTACCAATATTTTTCTTTGCCACACTGTGCGTCTGCGCATTTCTCTAATTGCACTAGTTAAAATAATGAAAGTGGCAGCTGTAAGTATTTTCTTCTTCCTGGCCCTATCTATTGTAACCTCACAAACAGTTTTTGGTGTGGACACAATGTTAAAGAAGTTTGTTAACAAAAGTTTATTGACATATTGAGAAATGTTTTCGTTAACATTGTTTACTAACTTTGTTTCGTCAACGTTGTTTATTAACTTTGGTGTGGACTAATCATAGTTAACATTACTATTTTAAGAATTGCTTGATTTCTAATTTTTGGAAATACGAACTGATCATTATATCATTTGTAACCATTTTAAGAACTCAACCTTTTGATAATGAATCACAGAAGAGGAAACACAAAATTTTGTGGTCAAAATCTCTGAACTAAAGGCTAAATATCCATTCATTCCGGCCATAAAGTAGCCAACGGTTTCAGAGCAGCAAAGCGCTGCAACGAAAATGGGTGGGGGTGGGGCTCCTTGCGCATCTTCGTCATCTAGGTAGGTAATGAAACGAAATAATTTATCTTCTTTATAACAGGAAAGTTGATCTAGAAAAGTGTTAATGTGCCCCCCCCCCTGGAAAATATCCTGCGGGCGCCCATGATGTTATGCATACAACGAATATGGAAAAAGTAAGACTTTTATGTTTTGTCCAGCCCCATTCCTGAGAGCAGCGCTTGAAGAATTTTAAAACACTAATCGAACAATGACTCTTAATATCAATATTAACATCAGAAGACAAAAGTATTGTGGTAAGTTCTGTTATGTATCTAAATGCCATGATAATAAAAACGATTACCGGTACTATTATTCCTCACAATTAAGCAACGTCAGTTGGACTACTCCACCCTCCGCAGTTTCATTTCACGACGTTGTTTTGTCACATATCAATGAAAGTAGCCTTTAAAATTAATCATTTTAACAATATTAATCAATGTAACATACTATTTTATACCATAAATTCAGATACAACGGCAATCAGAGTCAATATCAGAACGTCAGCTGGACTAAGTCATCTCCCCGCAATTTCATTTCACGACATCATTTTGGCAAATATCAACGAAAGTAACCTTTAGGATTAACCATTTTAACAGTATTAACCTATGTAACATTCTCCATAACTCTAAATTACGATAAATCGGCAATCAAAGTCAATATATTTCCCATAAAGAAGTATGCATTTTTACCGCAAATTGGTCGGCCGCCAGCGCCACGTGTCGAGCTGTGTAACTACTCCGCTTACAGTGCGTGGACCCGATTGTCAAGGCCGGTAAGGAGCTAGCTAGAGCGACGCATCAAGTCGGCCGTGATTAGAGTAACTAGCATTTTTTTCTAAGAAAGGAGTTCATAGTATGAAGACCAGAAGGCAGCTGCGAGCACTGAATGCTGTTGCTGCTCTCTTACCAGTACCTACTACACCAACGAGCTAGAATAACATACAGAGGCGGAAGCGCTGCCTGGGTGAACCTAATAGAACGAACGTCCGCCATGTTTCCTGTTGTCACACAAGCAAGGGGGCATGGCCTTTAAATGACGAAAAGTGTAGAAAATGCGCATTTTAGAATCGCTGGGGGAGAATTAAAGTCCGTTGCCGAAAGCTTGAAGCATGAAAGCGAATACCGCCACTTCATCATATTGCGGCCCGAGACCAACATCACGATCAGTTGATTGTAGAGTAATTCGAAATCATCGTACAGTGACATACGAATAGGCCTCGAAATCGGAACAAGAGCGTTACCCTGCTTGGCTGTTGTGGTTAAGCGTAAATTAGAATAAAAACGATGGACATAAATATTTATGACAGGAAACCTTAAAATCATAGGGACCTAGGCTATAATGTGTTACAACCTCATTCTGTTAATATTTTTAAAATTATTGCATCCTCATGAGTACTGTGTTCGTTTCTTAATCTGTTTACCATCCCGGGTTGGTTTTTCCCACAGACGCAACGACGGATCCCACCTCTACCACCTCAAGGACAATGTTCTGGAGCGTGAGACATTGGGTCGGGGGATACAACTATGAGGGAGAGCTGCACCTGCTATGCTGAACAGGGGCCTTGTGGTGGGGGAGAAGGAAGCGGCCGTGGCCTTAAGTTAGGTACCATCCCGGCATTTGCCTGGAGGAGAATTGGGAAACCACGGAAAATCACTTCGAGGATGGCTGAGGTGGGAGTCGAACCCACTTCTACTCATTTGACCTCCCCAGGCTGATAGAATCCCGTTACAGCCCTCGTGTCCCTTTTCAAATTTCGTGGCGGAGCTGGGAATCGAACCCGGGCTTCCAGGGGTGGCAGCTGCTCACGCTAACCAGTGCACCACAGAGGCGGCCCATGAATACTTTACCACAATAATCGTTTAGTGTAATTATTTATTATACTATAGGGGGGATATCATGTTTCTCCCATTACCATATCATACTGGGATTACTAGCTTGAAAGTTGTCCATTATGAAGTGTGGCGTAGTTTTAAAAACCAAGGCAACAGACATCTACAATAAAGGCTGTATACATTTCAAAAATAGCAGTAAAATGCTGTACTTATCATACTTGGTGTACGTTTGAACGAAATAAGTGATTTTTTGTGGTTACGTTTTCTTGGTGGTAGGCGTTCCATTTCCTTTATTTGTAAATGTGAATGAAAATTAAATAGGGCTGGAAATGTACAGAGCATAAGCAACTGAATTGAGTGGGATACCATTTATCTCTTTTCGCCGTCACAACGCATTGTTCAGTTAATTCCTTGTTTTTTAAACGAAATCTGAAACAAAATTCGACAAATAATTACCGTGGCTATCCGTACTTTCGCTAAGTAAACAATAAAATGGATTTAATTACAAACAGAAATTACAAAAAGGAATCTCGGCTATAATTCAGTAATACTTACTTAAAGTACGATATATCCTTGGTTTTATTACTCCGATTAGTACAACCATACGCTGAGCTTACGGCTCGCATTCTTGAAAGCGAGAATCTATCTTTTCACTTCTTAAAACTTAGGGAATTAAATTGGCATGCACGATCTCCCTGTCACCTCAACATATGCTCTCGCGCCAATTCGCTTTGTTTTGACAACCGTTAACATGGCTGCCCCTTATCAACTTGCTTCAAGCAGGGAGCGCTGATGTCAGGTATACAGCCCCTCTATGTTATTCTAGCCCGTTGTACTACACAGATGCAGTAGGAGCGGTGACCAATGAGCCGTGAATTAGATCACTGTATCGATTCAGTAACGTGAACGGAATCAAATGAATCGATTCAGTAAAATGAATCGAATGTCCCATCACTAGTCAGAAGGGCAGCTCCCAACAGTCTGAGCCGCTCGGCCGGGCGACGATATCACTAGCAGCTACAGAAAAAATTACTGACATTCAGTCCTTCATTACTTAATTTCATGAAGTGGTAAGGCGTATACCACACTATATAGTATGTTAAGGTTTAACCGAGTTTGGGGTTTTGTTCGTTATTTTATTGAATGATTGAATTATTATTTATTTTATTTGAAAGGCATGTGCTTCGCATATATTGAACCATATCATTGTCCTGGAATTATTAAGTGTTATTTTAAACACACTTCCTTCGTTATATAGCGATTTCATTCTCGCTAGTTTCGTTGTTCCGAGTATTTTTACGAACTGTTAGAGATACCGACGAGTATTCCCATGGATTCGATTCCGGGGCAGTGTCCATTTCTAGGCATAGAACTCAACTCGAGACCGACTTTCTCGACTCCACTCCATCGCTAGCTCAGCTAGCTCATCACAACTTTTTACCAGATACTTCAATACAATATTTGGTATTGCGCATTTGCTACGGCAGCCATTTTGACGGAAGATATCGATCTAAATCGAATATGAAACACACGAGTCGATAGAGTATGTGTTAGCAAATACAGTAGAGATAATACGCGACACTGAGCGAGATATCGAGGGACAGCTACTGGAGCCCACTCTAGCGGATAGACCTGAACAGTACTGATTGTCTCATAAGAGCACGTGTATTTTTGTGTGTTTTTGGTGTTATTTATGCGTTTTCAGTGAGTTGACATAAATAAATAGTAGTGTGTGTCATTCCTTGATATCTCCTCTCAACATTAGGGGAAAGGTATGTGCTGTGTTTGGCTGCAGTAATTACGAAGTAGAGAAAAATGCGCGGTCGTCCTTCAGGTTCCCTCGTGACAAGAACATGTAAATAATATTGTGTTTGCATATATATTCTTCCAGTGACAGAGACTTTTATAGTACTTCATAATCTTCTGACCTGCTCGACCCATATTTTAACTGGCATAAAATGTAATACGCATATTTTATTCTATAGTGCAGTAGTTAATATTCAATACCGATGTGGTGTTGTAGGTGTGATCTGTGTGTTTTGAAATGTCACAGAAGTGATTTGGATAAGGTGTACAAGAAAGAAGGGACGTTACGCTTAAATAAGAATTATAAGATCTGTTCAGATCACTTCCAGGCCAGCGACTTTAGAAATCCTCGACTAAACAGCCAAGGGTATGCTACATTTTTACTCTAATTGTACGTAAATATTCCTCAAAGTATCACTATCGAAAACATTTTCATACTTTTCTTTCTTTAATCCCTTTCTCATATTAAAGCCGGGATTTTATATATTTTCTTTCTGTTAGTAGGCTTCATGTTATGAGGAAAATTGTCCGGCTTTTAAATGTTAATTCATTGCATCATGTGTGTAAGGAATGTGCCGATGCTTTTATTGACAAGTGTCTTAATATGATGATACAATGTTTTTTAAATGAGAAAAAAGGCAAATCCAACCGTAAAAGTTCAGGCAGGAATGCTAAAGCTAAAAAGGTAATGCATAAATGAAAGATCAAGCCATTTCACAGCAGCCCATTTCATATCTTTTTTATGTGTCTAATTTCAGTCTTTGAATAATAACCTTTTATATAACTCTTCATTCATTTATCCAGAATTGCTTTAGCAACTTCGAAGTTAATATCTCAATAACACCTTCTTTCTAGACGTAATTTATTTATCTATTTCCGTATATACATCTCCATTGATATTTGAATTTAGCGCGATTTGTTCAGGTCAAGTCACTAGGAGCGCCACCGTCGAGTTGTCTCCCATTTTAGCAAGGCGAAATCCGTAAGTGTCGCGTATTATCTCTACTGTATTTGGTGTTAGTGTTCAGTGTCACCAACTTAATTGTTTTCGAAGCAAATACAGTATGATTGTTCAGTGTTCTTTTGGTTTCTTTAACATTTACTACTGCTAACAATGGACTTCACTTGATTTATAGTTCAGATTTAATTACAATTTTTTTGCTATGGGCTTTACGTCGCACCGACACATATAGGTCTTATGGCGACGATGGGATAAGAAAGGCCTAGGAGTTGGAAGAAAGCGGCCGTGGCCTTAATTAAGGTACAGCCCCAGCATTTTCCTGGTGTGAAAATGGGAAACCACGGAAAACCATCTTCAGGGCTGCCGATAGTGGGATTCGAACCTACTATCTCCCGAATGCAACCTCACAGCCGCGCGCCTCTACGCGCACGGCCAACTCGCCCGGTAAATTACATTTTTAACTGTTGTTAATGTCAGTGTTTTCCATTTGTGCTTTAATTTCTAATTCGTCACGAATATTGGTATTATGTTCAATCTCTTGGCGGGAATTACCTAAAGGAACTGTCCGTTTCATTTCTTCGTGTTTTTGACGCCAAATTTTGTGTTCTCAACATGAACAGTAAATCTCGTCGAACATCTAAGTTTCTTTAAGAAAGAACCTAGTAAAAGTAATAATTCACGAAAAAGACATTGATTGCTGAGTCCGACTCATCTAGTGAAATGGAAAGTATTCAAAATGAAAAACCATAAGTGAATCATTCTTGTAAACACCGCTTATCGGGCATCAGCAATGACTGGTTTAAGCAATTTACCCGTTAGTTGTGAAAGTAAATTGTATGTTATCTTCCACATGTATAAAATGTTCATTGAAGGAACCGACAAAGAAGGAAGTGACTTGGGTGACTATACCGTGTGCAAGACTTCGAAAGGAGAGTTTAGTTGACCATGAACAAAGCAAGCTGCATACCGATTCTTGTTCAAACTTAAGTGAAAGACGTGCATTCGAAGAATCTGGATTTGAGGAAATAGAAAAATCAGTTTCTATTTTGAACAATTTACAAAGAGGTGCTTTCCTTGGAGCCCTAAGATCAATGTATTGGATGGCGAAAAATGAGCTACCGTACCACACACTACATTATACGGAAAATTGCTCAAACACTGTGAGGCTATGGGTTGTACATATCTAAAGAATCTTTAATATTGGTGATAATGCTAATTATGCTTCAGAAAATATAATGCAGGAGTTACTTGATGTTATAGCTTCATAAATTAGATGTGAAATATTAAAGAACATACATTCAGCAGATTATTTCAGTGTTCTTTGTGATGAAACTACAGATATTTCTGAACTGAAGCAATTTATTGTGTACATAAAATATTTCAATCTAAGAATTTCATTTTTGTCCGTATTGAACTGAGAATGGAAGATAGGAAACTTAAAACGGTCCACCTTTTCAAAATACAAAATACAAAATTTTTTGTATTGAAAAGGTGGACCGTTTTAAGTTTCCTATCTTACATAAAATATGTCAACCAACTTGAAAAAGAGGTTAATGTTAGTTTTGTGTCAACCTGCAACATCATTGATAGTAAAGCTGACACCATAACAAATAAACTAACTGAAATCCTTGAAAATTTATTGTTAAAAATTTGTAATTTGATAGGTGTAGGATCTGATGGGGCATCTGTCATGATTGGTAATAAAAAGGGAGTAGCAACACTGCTAAGAGAGAAAACAAATGGACTCATGGTAAACTGTCACTGCATTAACCACAGATTGGCACTTGCTAATGCCCAGGCAGCAGCTGAAGTGCCTTATTTAGTAAAGTTTAATGACATTTTAAGACAACTCTTTCTTTTTCAAAATTCCTCAGTCAGAATGGCTGGTTTAACTGAAATCCAGAATATCATGGACAGCCCTCAAATTAAACTAAAATTGCCAGTGATACTAGATGGTTGTCTCATGACTGCTGTACAGTCTCTAAGAAGATCTATGATGAGTATTGTTGCTGCACTTGAAAGAGAGGCCACTGAAAGGAATGATATTACAGCTGAAGAAGCAAGTGCGTGAAGACATACAATTTCTTAGCTGCAATTATGATGCTTTCAGATATCTTACCTCTTCTGTGCACATTGTCTAGAACTTGGCAAACACAAGATATTGACTTGACAGAAATTGAGCCAATCTTAGAAGCCACAAAACTGACTGTCTTACAATTGAAAGACACTCCAGGAAATTATTTTCCAAGTCTCAATCACCATCTTGCTGGTGAATGGTCAGACTTCCACATCACTTATTCAGGTGTCGATGTTGTGACCTTCAAGTCAACAATTTAAAACAAGTACATAGATACTGTTATCCAACATCTAGAACACAGATTTCCAGATATACCCATAAATTCCTGCTTTTCAAGAGTGTTTAATGCAAAAAGTCAAGATCAGAATGAAGCTTCTGAGTTGCTTCTTTATTTCTACTCTAGAATGGGAAGCCCTCCAGTCATAAATTACAATAGCACTAAACTGGAATGGTCTGATTCGTCAAAAATGTTCCAAGAAGAGTCCTACATTGGTTTAAGACCTAAACAAATAATGATGAAGTTTGCAACAACATGCAAGTTTAAGGAATCTTTTCCAAATTTAGCAAGACTTGCTGCTATTGGACTGTCCATACCTGTGAGCACAACTGAATGTGAAAGGAGATTTTCAGTTTTGAAGAGAGTTAAAATCTGTTTGAGGAATTGTATGAAGCACAGCACACTCTACAATTTGATGCTGATTTCGCTAGAGGGACCAGACTCAACGGAATTCAATTATGTAAGAGCTGCAGAGAACTGGGCCTCAAGGAAGAAAAGAAGACTCAACATTTAAAACGCCATTCTAAACGTAAATTTCAATTTTTTAACGGTAGAAAAATATGTATCTTATTTTGTCTTGTTTGTAATAACAGTGAAATCATTTTTGCAGTTTATGTTTACCTCTCTGATATTATTGTTAATGCAAGCATGTGCCCTGCCTATACCAACTAGAGGGGAATAAAAAATTTATTTGTTGAAATTTTATCATTCATTTTTGAAGTAGTAATCCCCCACCTAGCTGACAAAAATTTCTGTGAAGAACACTGATACTATAGGTTGAACTTACTACTAGCTTAACACTACAAGTGATATTAAAGTTAAAACGTAACTACCCAACAACTACTGTACAACAGCAAGAGTACAAGCAATTCCATGGAGAGAAAATATTAGAAAAAATACTACTAGTTTAACATTCAAAATCCAGCAGAAAATCACAAATTCAGTGTCCGTCGTTTTTAGCTTTTACTTTTCACTTTACACTAGCATTAATCACCTTCTTAAACGATGTGATACCGGAAGAGAATCTATCAATGACCGCTGCAGGTAATTTAATCCAATCCCTTGCGGTCTTGTTTACGAAGGAAAACTTGGCCACATCAGTATGCTGGTTATTATTACACTAGTGCAAGTGACCATTGCCACCGGGATATTTCCCATTTGCGATGTATTTGTTAATAATAATAATAATAATAATAATAATAATAATAATAATAATAATAATAATAATTAGGTACTTCGGTATATGGCAGTGCAATGTGTAATTGTGTCTACCGTAATTATACGCGACTACTTGAAGAAGATGTCCGAAATGCAACGTAAGTCGTGGATGTCGGTTATTTTGAAGAGATGTCGCATAGCACAGCCTGCTGTGTTGTTTATTCATAAGAAGTAAAATACGTTGGCAGAAATACTTCTGGGATGATCCGACACTTAAAAACGCATAATATAAATGAAGAGGAATAATCACACAACACCTCCGGTCTTAGTCACAAGAAGCTACCCTGCCGACAACGATTGTGAGGCATCCAGGTAGGTTTACATCCTAATAACAGTTATTAACAAATTATACGGGTTATTCAGCTAAGAAGTCCACCTGAAGTAACTCGTGAACAGTTTAAGATACTGGCATTCTATCTTCACTTTCATTAATGGTATTAAGGAGTTCCTGGTTCAACATGCAGGCTTTTGACAAAATTTGTCGTTACACACGTTTCCGTATAAGAACTTCTGATGGTAAGTATCAAGCTAACACTCGTAGTTACTGGGATGTCGCACAGCTCGCAGCACACGAGAATTGGTCTCGAGAGCATTGCCCATCACCCCTGCTGAAAGAATTGGAGCAAAGTCGGGCATTTTAGATTACACGTTCCACTCATGTGTAATCGGGGTTGCATATGTAGCAAAGCACATAATCCCCGTCTCGAGTTCAAATAATGCGCGGCCCCAACATCCAAGTAGGTGTGCATCCTATCTAGAGTTATTCACAAATTATGCACGGTTATTCAGCTAAAGGCCGGTCTCCACTGTTTAACATTTAACACCAACATGTTAAATTTAACATGTTACAGTTGACATGTATATTGTGATTGTGTCTTCCAATTGACTTTGCATGTTAACTCAGAATGTTGAGTTAACACTTTTAACATGTTGGCGTGTTTTCCGCTCCAAGTGGAAAACATGTCAAGTCATTTCGTTGTTCGTGCGTTGTCGGCACAGCTTCGGCAACTTCCATGATGTTTCCATGCCAACACATAACCTAAACGATGCAAACGACGTGCTCCTCATGAAGTAGGATTATAATTACAACACTCCGCAATACTCCTTCTCTTTGTTATAAGCTACAAATACAGTACACGCACGTGTGTCGTTCTCTCCGCACTATACTAAAATGTCAGAAATGGGGTAGAGCAAGGAGATTACTCTGGACCTAATTAATGATATAATAGAAGGGCCTTATTTGTGGGATGTCTCATCAGAGGAATACAGATATAAAGCGAAGAAAGCCGACAGTTTCCAGGAACTCGAAAATATCTATAATTGTTCCCGCGAGTAAATCGAAGGAAAAAAAAACTAGCGTCCCTCCGCTCCCAGTACAGTCGAGAATTGCAGAAAGTTCAGAAAAGTCGGTAGTCGGGAGCGGACGAAGTTTATACCCTGTACTTCAAAGTGGTTTGCTTTTAAAGCTATGAGCAGAGTGAGGGGAGGAAATGTGCCTAATAAAACTGAATTTCTAAATCAAAACAAGAAGCAACAGTGGCAATAACAAAGGCCAATTCCTCTTCATCTGAGTCCATTGTCCTTATTTAAAAATACTAGACACCATCTAAATGTATTACCATAAATTGTATGATGAACTACCTGTATATAAATAAAGGATGTCAAGTTTAACATGTTTATTAAGTGTGGACACAATGTTAAATGAAACAGTTTTTGACATTTAACATTTAACATGCTGATGGTGTCACCAGTTAACATTTAACACTTTTAACATTTAACATGTTGTTGTTAAATGTTAATCAGTGGAGACCGGCCTTAAGATGTCCACCCCAAATAAGTCGTGAACAGTTTAAGATATTGAAATTCTGTTTTCACGTTCGTTAATGGTATTAAGGTGTTCATAGTTGAACATGCAGTACTTTTCCAGGCTCTTGACAAAATGTATTGGCTCACAAGTTTTCATATGAGAAAATTATTTCACGCAATAACTGCCAATGGTATACTATCAAGTTTACAGTCGTAGTTACTGGTGCATCGCACAGGTTGCACTACAGGAGGACTGGTCTCAAGATTCTCGCAAGAGTCTCGAGATCTACGACATCAGACTCGAGAGTCCCGAACGAGAGCTTTGCCCATCACTAGCTGGAACATGTAGAAAATTTTAAGTATTTAGCTTGTGTGTTCCCTCAGGATGTAATATAGTAAGTGCGATTGAATCAAGTTGTAGAACAGTTAATCCAGCGAGCTCGCAGTTGCGATCAACAGTGTTTTGTAAGAAGGATGTCAGCTCCCGGGCGAAACTATCTTTACATCGGTCTGTTTTCAGACCAATTTTGCTTTATGGATTCGAAAGTTGGGTGGACTCAGTATATCTTATGAATAAGTTAGAAGTAACAGACATGAAAGTAGCGAGAATGGGAACAAAGGCAGGAAGATACTTGGAACGAGGAGATAAAGGCTAAGTTAGGAATGAACTCGATGGATGAAGCTGTATGCATAAACTGGCTTCAGTGGTGGGGTCATGTGGGACACATGAAGGAGGATAGGTTACCTAGGAGAATAATGGACTCTGTTAGGGAGGGTAAGATGAGTAGAGGGAGACCAAGACGACTATGGTTAGACTCACTTTCTAACTATTTAAAGATAAGAGGTATTGATCTAAATGAGGCCGCAGCACTAGTTGCAAATAGAGGATTGTGGCAGTGTTAAGTAAATTCACAGAGGCTTGTAGACTGAACACTGAAAGGCATAATGGTCTATAATGATTATGTATGTATGTATGTATGTATGTATGTATGTATGTATGTATGTATGTATGTATGTATGTATGTATGGTGATGAATTAATACCGTTAATGAAAAATCTTCCTATTCCATCCTCTTAACCCATTTGAGTCATATGAAGAGTTGTGGTTGCGTGCGGTGTTTTGGCGCATGAATCAATTGACGAGCTCAGCTCACAATGACACAGTGCCTTGCTTATTTCCGTATATAGATTCCATTTGCAATATAATTTCTAACAATACACACTGTAGGGAACTAGAGGTATGTACTCTTTTATTTATTTATTTATTTATTTATTTATTTATTTATTTATTTATTTATGTATGTATTTATTTTTTATTTATTCATTTATTTATTTATTTATGTATTTATTTTTTATTTATTCATTTATTTATTCATTCATTATTCATTGATCCACGAAGCACAAATTTCACTTGCACTGACAACAGACTAATGAACAAATGTAAACTTTCATGATAAAATACAACAAATATAACAAAAGATAACAAGTTTAGGTACACAACCTACTAATAACGACTGTCCAAATCGAAAACCATGAGAATGTCCATGTTCATAGCCAAGTCGTCATGGGTCAAAATGGCGGTATACCCTCTTCACAATCAACTTATCGTTAGGAGACTGTTTCCACCCCTCCCGAATATACTTTTACTTGTCATTATTTTTGTGTGACACTGGAATTGTTGAATAACAGTGTATTTTCATTGGTATTCAGTGTTCATTATCCAGTAGAAGCGGTTTCGCAGTAATGTGGACGAGAGATTGAAAGCGTTAGTAGACTTTGTTTTAGATGGCCATTATGGCAATATTGACGTTTTGGAAAATGAGTCGGAGTTCAAGGATAGTGATAGCAACAGTGAAAGTTACTGAAGTGAGCAGAATATTCAAGAAAGTGAGAATGAATGTACCGCGCTAGGTACTTCTAATTGCGCGTGACCGGTGACACAAAAGAATTGTAGTGATCGGAAATTGGAGAAAATAGATGATAATCCTGATATATATCCATTTCGTGGATACAGTGGTGTTTCAAAAATACTTACGAAAACTGTATAGTCCTCCCACCGTCCAAAATTGCTCTGTTTTTAGAGTAGAGGGATCTGCTCTTTTTGAAATTATTTCAAATGAAACATGTGTACCACAGCCAGCAGTCACTCAAGGAATGAAGAACAGGTAAGTCATACCTTTCAATGGCATGACTGCAAAATTTGAGTGAATTATCTACATTAGTTTTTATTTTATGCACGTTTTAGTGTGATAGGCTCAAACTACGTGCAGGCAAATTAAATCTGATTCCACAGTCAACAATGTGGCCATTTATTGTAACTTGAATGGGTTAACATGCCCAAACCATCTAAGTTTATCCCTCTCCATTCTTTCTTAACCTTAATTGCTCAGTTACCAGTTGACGGTTTGGTACATCAGTGCTGAGTTTTTCCTTTCGTATGTAAAAAAAATTTGTAGAAGCCTCAATTTTTAACTTATTGGTTGGGTGATTGGCTTAAAATGTTGATAAATGTTGGCTCTTTGTAAATCTAAATACAAGTGGAAAATCCTATGCTCATGTTCAATATTATTTTGATAGAAAACAAAATTACACTCCTTGTGCCCACGCGTACATCATCTTTACACAAAGTAAAGACCCCAAAATAAAATTATTTCCTAAAATCTGTAGGCAAGTAATACATGTAACTCCTTACAAGTACATAAGTTGATATTTTAAAATACTTTCTAAACCTGGAATGTGGTGACAGCTCAATGTTTTCCACCAGTTGTTTGTGATGCCAATTTGCTTCATCAACAACCAGCTGCACCAACTCCACTGGCACAAAAGTTTTTAAGAAATCAATGATTTTGGGGTTGTCATTAAACATCACTTGGCTCCCAGAGTCTGTCACAGTTACTTGAAACAATGGTGGATAAAAGTCATCCATCCGCCATGAAAATAGTGATGAAATAGCCTTTGAACCCACCATGACCTTCCTTCTTTCGTTTAGGAGGAGGTTCTGTTTTTTTCTCACTTACAACATTTTCAGCACTCTCACTTTCAAAATCGCTTAACAATTTATTAAAATCATCATCATCATCACTTTCAGCTGTTGTTAATAACTGAAAGAGTTTTTGAACCAAAATAACATCGCTATAAGAGCAACTAGCTTGTTGTTCCTCCATGCTTGTTTACATCACAGATGAACTCCACAGAGGTCTACAAAAAGCTCTGTAAGTTACTTCCCGAAGCTATAAGCCGTGATCAATTCCTTGCACATAATGCCCAACAGATGGCAGAACATGCCAGAGATCGAATCGACACTCGAGAGTGAACCAGGAAACTAAACAAAATTAAAGTTCTCGTGCACCGTCTATAGACGGGCATAGCAGTGCTGGACCGGCCACGTCAGCTCATCTATAGGTGGGTGTAGCACTCATCGGGTTAAAGCTTTCCCACGCCGATTTCCTTATCGGCCTCCTCATTTCTTACTCTGTCTGATCTTTCCTATCATATGGTACCTTAAAAATTTCAATGAAATGGCCTGAGATTTTTTCCCCTGCCTTTTTTTTAGCAGTGTCCACGCTCCCTACATATGTCAGTTTTGGGCAGCTGTACATCTTATACATCACTTCTTTACACTTCACTGGTACTTCCTTCCTCCACACCAGGTTTCTTACACTCTGGTAGAATGAATGTCCCTGCTGAATCCTTTTACTGATATCCACGTCCAAGCCTGCATTCTGCATCAGTTTGCTTTCCAAGTACTTGAAGCTCTTCACAATTTCAAGGTTTTGTCCTTTTCTATTTTTATAATTCCTTTTCCTTCCCTTTCTTCTCTAGTAAACACCGCTGTCGTACTCTTGTTATAATAATGTTGTTGGTTTTTAATGTTCCACTAACTACTATTATGGTCTTCAGAGGTGCTGACATGCTGGAATTTTGTCCTGCAGGAGTTTCTTAACCTGCCAGTAAATCTACTGACAGGAGGCTGACGTATTTGAGTACCTTTAAATACCACCGAACTGAGTCGGGATTGAACCCATGAACTTGAGCTCAGAAGGCCATTGCTCTACTGCCTCAGCTACTCAGCCAATATCTGTATCCTTTCCGTGCTAATTTTCAATAGTCTCACTCAACATGTTGAGTTGCCCTTGTACTTCCTCTCTGTTTGCTCCCCACACCACAATGTCATTTGCAAACAGCATTACCTTCAGTTCCCCGTCCCCATATTTTACCCTTGTCTCCTTCACAATTTCATCCATAACCATTATGAATAACAGCAGTTACAGCTCACTTCCTTGTTGTAGTCCAGCTTAATTCCAAACCACACTCTGTTTGCCTCATGTGTCTGTATATTGCTCGCACATATTCTGTCATTTGTTTTCCAAATCTTTTCTGTTGCATTACTTTTCATACACTATCATAATCCTTTTCTAAATCAAGGAATGTCATCATATTTCTTCCATATTCCCCTTTATATTCTGTGAAACAGGACAGTTTGCTTATGATTCGCTTTATTACAGTGCAATAAATTAGCTACCATGACAGAGTTTCACCAGAATGAAAATGGGACACCAAGTTTGCACACAAAGTTAACTTTAATTCCTACAAATCTGTACCGTAAACAGTGTAAGAACAATAACAGTCTTGCAATAGGCATGTTCCATGTTGCTTGCTTTCAGGTGAACATTCAGTATTATTTGTGAGCTTATGGAATAAGTTTTAAGTGCCTGGTGTTGCGGTAAGTGGTACATTCAAGATGTTATACCCCTTTCAGACCGAGTACGCACAATTGTGCGGGTTTGTATTTTGTTTATCCATGGCCGTATTTGATGTTTTTTCGGCGCTAGACCGGACTGCAGTGATTGTGCGGGACACGTAGCGTCTATTTCAATTGTTTTTAGTATGCGCTTGACCGCCAGGGCGAAGGAAGAAGAGTTTAAAAAGCACAGGTGATCGGCGAGATGGCGAGAAGCACTAATGCCAAAAGTAATTATTTATTTATTGTGTTTATATTAATCTAGAAGCTTTACAGAATACCGGAATATATTCAATGAAGTGTGTACATTGGTTAGTGAACGTAAATTTTGAAGATACATCATCGTATGTGCTACAACGAGGTTTTGAATTTTGATACGCACAATTGTGTGGGTCCTTTTTTCGGATGTTAGTTTTCATTTTGTAAAATAAACTATCAATATGTGTATAGAGGAGCATTTTAGTCAGTTTTTGACATACAAACAAAAATTCACGCCTCCAGTTTTCTTTCAGGTCTGAAAGGGATACATGCTGTTTTCATTATTGTTTAAACTGTAATTTAATCAGTTATATAACATAACTCTTCTCAAGACTGTTAAGAGGCAAACAAATCATAGCATTAACAGTAAACTAGCTGAAACCCATCAGTGGGATATATATTTATTAAAGGATTTCCTTATATACAATATTCCTTGTCCTTTTTTTACACTTTTCTTTACAGCACACAGACACAGCTAGAAGTGGGAAGGAAGCAACCGTGGCCTTAATTAAGTTATAGCCCACCAGCGTTAGCCTGGTGTGAAAATGAGAAACCACGGAAAACCATATTAAGAGCTGCCGACAATGGGGTTCCAACCCTCTCTCTCCTGAATCAAAGCTGATAGCTACGTAACCTAAACCATGCAGCCCCTTGCTTGGTGCATTCCTTCTGCAATTAGCTTTTGGCACTATTGCAACTTTAAAATATCGCTCTCTTGACATTGCAGCATTTGCCTGGCCATGGCTGAAAACTGGCTGAGGTAAATAGAAACCTTCACGTCACGTTAGGTTTATTGATCATGATACAAAATGCCAAGTGAATTGGAAATTTATGCCTCTTGAAGGAAAATTGAAGTGTTTTATCAGATATTGTTAAGTCAGTTCAAGAGATTGATGATGCTTGTTGTTTTAAGGGGCCTAACATCGAAGGTCATCGGCCCCAAAGTTCAAGAGATTAGAGCTTTATCTCTACATATTATTTCCAGATCTAAATAACTTTTGTACATTCTTCTTACAATTGAGGTGGTCAGTTTCAAAAACGGCCTGTGTCCACCTTAATGTCAAAATTTAGTTTCTTGTCTCAGTGCATTCCTTAAACTTCCCTATACATAATACTACCATCACTTCGCATCAAAACATCCTAGAAACTACCAAAAAAGCTGTTTAAATACAGCTATTGGAATCAAAATGGCTCTTGCCAATAGCAAAATGTCTGACTTATAATACATTCATTTTGAGTTCAAAATGGCTCATCTTCCCATATGACATTAAATGTATCCAGCCCAACGAGCTAGAATAACATATGGAGGCGGAAGCGCTGCCTGGGTGAACCTAATAGAACGAACGTCCGCCATTTTTCCTGTTCTCACACAAGCAAGGGGGCATGGTCTTTAAATGCGAAAAGTGTAGAAAATGCGCATTTTAGAATCGCTGGGGGAGAATTAATGTCCGTTGCCGAAAGCTTGAAGCATGAAAGCGAATACCGCCTCTTCATCATATTGCGGCACGAGGCCAACATCACGATCTGTTGATTGTAGGGTAGTTCGAAATCATCGCACAGTGACATACGAATAGGCCTCGAAATCGGAACAAGAGCGTTACCCTGCTTAGCTGTTGTGGTTAAGCGAAAATCAGAATAAAAACGATGGACATAAATATTTATGACAGGAAACCTTAAAATCATAGGGACCTATAATGTGTTACAACCTCATTCTGTTAATATTTTTAAAATTATTGCATCCTCATGAGTACTGTGTTCCTTTCTTAATCTGTTTACCCTCCCGGTTTTGTTTTTCCCACGGACTCAGCGACGGATCCCACCTCTACCAACTCAAGGACAGTGTTCTGGAGCGTGAGACATTGGGTCGGAGGATAAAACTGTGAGGGAGGGCTGCACCTGCTATGCTGAACATGGGCCTTGTGGGAGGGAGAAGGAAGCGGCCGTAGCCTTAAGTTAGGTACCATCCCGGCATTTGCCTGGAGGAGAATTGGGAAACCACGGAAAATCACTTCGAGGATGGCTGAGGTGGGAGTCGAACCCACTTCTACTCAGTTGACCTGCCCAGGCTGATAGAATCCCTTTACAGCCCTCGTGCCCCTTTTCAAATTTCGTGGCGGAGCTGGGAATCGAACCCGGGCTTCCAGGGGTGGCAGCTGCTCACGCTAACCAGTGTACCACAGAGGCGGCCCATGAATACTTTACCACAATAATCGTTTAGTGTAATTATTTATTATCATATAGGGGGGATATCATGTTTCTCCCATTACCATATCATACTGGGATTACTAGCTTGAAAGTTGTCCATTATGAATTGTGGCGTAGTTTTAAAAACCAAGGCAACAGACATCTACAATAAAGGCTGTATACATTTCAAAAATAGCATTAAAATGCTGTATTTACCATAGTCGGTGTACGTTTGAACGAAATAAGTTTTTTTTGTGGTTACGTTTTCTTGGTGGTGGGCGTTCCATTTCCTTTATTTGTAAATGCGAATGAAAATTAAATAGGGCTGGAAATGTACTGCGCATAAGCGGAAGCCAGTAAGGAGAATAGACGTGTCGTGTGACGTGCGCCTGTGGAGTGGAGTGGAGTAGGAGTGGGGAAGCGGTCGGGCCAAGTAGACGGCAAAGAGATGGATAGGATGAGCTGGGTAGACGTAGAAGTTATGAAAAAAGTGGTAAAAGAGGTAGTACAGGAGTTATGCCCGTTCGAGCAAGTAAAAAAGATGCTTCAGGAGCAAGTCCAGGAGTACGAAAAGACGAGACAGTGGATCCAGGATTACATGAAAAATACGAAGGCAATAATGAAAGACAGCGAGAAAGATCTGGTGTCACTAAGGGAGAAAATAAAAAATATGGAAGAGGAGGTGGTAAACCTGAAGAAAGAAATAGCAGTTTGCAGACAGGAGCGTAAGAAGAAATCCATATTTATTTACGGGGTGGAGGAAGAAAAGTCAGAATCTAAAGTGGACATTATTTACAAAGTGGTAGATCTCATACAAAATAAAATGAAAATTAATTTCAGTGAGGTCGATATAGACAATGTGGAGAGAGTTGGCAAGGTGGGAGGGTACAGGCCCATAAAAGTGTCGCTGCTATCTTCATTGATGGCAGATATAGTGATAAGGAACGCTGGTAATCTGCAGAGTGAGAAAATTGGAGTTAAGAGGGATTTCGGAAGAGAAGAGAGTAGGAATTTCAAAATTCTAAAGAAACACTTAGTGAAAGCGAAAATCCAGGGGCTGAGAGCGTATATTAGTGGTCAGATACTTGTGGTAAGCGACAGGAACTGGACCCGGAAGTGGACAGTGTCGAAACTGAAATCAATGGATGAGAGTTTGAGGCAAGAAGAAAAAAGCAGGGCTGAGAGTTCGAGGCAAGAACAAACTACCAGGGCTGATGTCAGGCAAGAAGGAAAAAGCAGGGCTGAGTGTTCGAGGCAAGAAGAAACTACCAGGGCTGATGTACATACTGTAAAGGGAGGAACACTGAGTAGATGGGGTTCCTGGGAAGCGATCGTAAAAAGAGCTGAAGAAAAAGGAAATGCAAGGAGGATGGAAGTAGTCAGGAAATTAATGAACGAACTAGTGTCGGAGGTCAGCGCGAGTGAAGAAAGCAGGATGCAGGAAGAGAGGATGGAAGAAGAATCACAGGGAAAGACAAGTGGACAGAATCGGAGCGAGAATAATGGTTTGAGGGAGGAAGCAGAAGTAAGAAGTGCCGTGGTTAAAGGGAGAAGCTTGAGTTTGAAGGAGCTATGGGGTAAAAAGGGAAAAATGGAAGAAGGAGTAATTACGAGAAGTAAAAAGACAAGTAACAGTAGTAAGTAACATGGTTTGCCTGTGTTATGAAATAGATGAGAGGGTATTCATTCAAGTGAAGGTGTCTTTATGTGTATTGAGATCGTATTGGTGAGTGATTTATTAGTTAATGATAAGAGGTATATATGTAAGGATATGTGGTATGGAATTGAAGAGAATGATTGTGGAGTGCGATGGATGGATGATAAGAGAGGTAGTGAAGCTTAGAGGGTATTTATTCAAGTGAAGAATGATATGTCTATATGTGTAGTGTAATTGTTACGAGTTTGGAGATATAAAGGTGGTTGGACGGTATCTACTGGAATTGAAGTGTTAAGTATGAAAGGTGATGATGATAGATATATGATAAGAGAGGTAGCGAAGTTTAGATGGTATCTATTCAAGTGATGGGGTCTGTATAAAGATGATGATGGATGAATGATAAGAGAGGTAGCGAAGTTTAAATGGTATTGGTAAGTGATTTATTAGTTAATGGTAAATCGGCAAGCAAAGTTGGTTTTAGATGATTATTTAATTAGATTAAGCATGGTTGAATAAGATGAGCAGGAACAGACAGGTAGTGCAGTGATAAAGTTGCAACATGAGTAGAATACGTGTTAGCAGAATGTGAGTGCAACGGAAGTATGGAATCAGCAACCACGAGGGAGTCAAGTAGAGGAAATGTAGTAGGAATGGAATGTGCTAAGGTTAGCGTGTATGAGGTCTGTGACATTCATAATACCGCTGAAGCATGGAATCAGCAACCCTGAGAGAGTCAAGTAGAGGAAATGTAGGAGGAATGGAATGTGCAAAGGTTTGTGTGTATACTCAGCAGGGGCATGGTGGCGAATGGATGATAAGAAAGATAGCGAAGTTTAGTGGGTATTTATTCTAGTAAAGGTGTCTTTATGATAAGAGGTAGATATGTAATGATATGTGGCATGGAAATGAAGTGAATGATTGTTGAGTTCGATGGATGGATATTAAGAGAGATAGCGAAGTTTAGAGGGTATTTATTCAAGTGAAGGTGTATTTATGTGTATTGAGATAGTATTGGGGAGTGATTTATTAGTTAATGATAAGAGGTACTAGGATAGAAGTAGTATAGATTTAATGTTGTAAGTAATTAGTTATAGGCTTAATTTAGATGTAGGGGGTGCCCTAGCATGTGAGCTGGTCATCCGTCCATGTTAGAGGCAGCTTAACAGATTTAGCTAGGGGTGGAACCTTGCATGGTTGTCTGGTATTCCGCCTGTGTGGGGGTCCACCAAGTTAGTTGTATGAAATTTGGCTTAGGCTGGACATTGTTATTTTTCTTTATAACGGATCAAATGAGTATTATTACTGTAGATCTAAAGAAAAATAATAAATCTAAATCTAAATCTAAATCTACTGCGCATAAGCAACTGAATTGAGTGGGATACCATTTACCTCTTTTCGCCCTCACAACGCATTGTTCAGTTAATTACTTGTTCTTTAAACGAAATCTGAAACAAAATTCGACATATAATTACCGTGGCCATCCGTACTTTCGCTAAGTAAACAATAAAATGGATTTAATTACAAATAGAAATTACAAAAAGGAATCTTGGCTATAATTCAGTAATACTTAAAGTACGATATATCCTTGGTTTTATTACTCCGATTAGTACAACCATACGCTGAGCTTACGGCTCGCATTCTTGAAAGCGAGAATCTATCTTTTCACTTCTTAAAACTTAGGGAATTAAATTGGCATGCACGATCTCCCTGTCACCTCAACATATGCTCTCGCGCCAATTCGCTTTGTTTTGATAACCGTTAACATGGCTGCCCCTTATCAACTTGCTTCAAGCAGGGAGCGCTGATGTCGGGTATACAGCCCCTCTATGTTATTCTAGCTCGTTGATCCAGCCTGTTAGGGCCCCATACACGCGCAGACTTAGTCGGAGGTAAGTCTGCGCAAACCAGTCTCTTCAGACATGTCTCTGTGTGTATGCCCGATAAGTCTGCCGACAAAAAGTCTGCAGGCAAGTCTCTGACATTCTGGCGCTGCTTGAATTCAGCTGGAGACTTTGCGACGAAAGCGCTATCTCAGAGTTGCGGCAATAAATGTAAACGTAGTAACCTACAAATATGAAAACTGAAATCATATTTTGCGCGTCTTCTTCGTACAGAGTCCACATTATGTCCAAATAACAACTCATCTTCTATACCGACTATCTTATTAATTTCAATCCGTACCGGTATATATTTTTCAACCATTCGAAGTGCATAATCTTAAAAAGAAAACAGCTGAGCGCGTCGTGTTCAACCTCCTCGGTAAATAATCATTTAGTCTGAGCGTGTGTGGGCAACTGCATACTTCCGACTTACCTCCCAGAGGCAAGCCTGTGCAGGTAAGTATTCCAGAAGTCTGCGCGTGTATGGGACCCTTTAGGGTGCGAACATACCGAAGATGCATCGCAGCTCGCGGTCGCGGTCGAGGTTTACGTCGCGGTCGCGGTTTTCGTTGCGGTCGATGGAGGGTGAACATACCGGGAGGTTTACCTTTCAGTGTTCTGAGATGTGTTTACAGTGAGTGGACGTTATGTTTGGATCTCCGCGTTCAAGTTAAAGATAGTTTATCCTCTACTACTGAACTTTTACAAGTATAGAGTACACATTCAAGTGAGAGTGGAGATAGTGATTCGTTGTGCATAAGCACACGATGGTGGCTACTTTCAAATCAGTAAACCCGCCAGTGGAATGCTCATCCTATAAATAAAAGAAGGCAGACGCTGGGGGAATATCACAACTTATTTGAAGAACTGAAATACCACGTGGACAGATTCCGTTCATACATGAGAATGTCCCTTGAGACGTTCCAATACATATACAACAATGTGGAATCAAAAATTGATACTGTGAAGTACAATAACTACCACACGAATACACACGCGGGCTCTGTGAACACCCGGATCAACGGCACAGTAGAACGGGTGGATATATCATGTGATCTCAATCCGGATAAGCCAATCAGGAGCAAGCTACATCGATGCCTCTCGTTCTACAGCGATGAGAACACAAACTTTCTTGTCATCGCGCTAGACCTCCTGGTGAATCGCGATGGTGAATGGAAGCGAGCATCTTTGACATGAACTGTTCCATTTAAATCTGTGTGTTTGTGTTACCAGGAGGTGACATCGAGGCATCGACCGCGATGTAAACCGCGACCGCGAGCTGCGATGCATCTTCGGTATGTTCGTACCCTTAGGTTTCAAAATGTCTCCTGTCTGCCTGGCAAGTATCCTAGAGACCAAGGAGAAAGAGCACATTTTGATATAAATTCATTGACTTCTCCTTATATAACAGAAAATTTTCAGAGTGGCAGGCCTGACGATCATCTGGAACAGCAATATCTTACTTTCTAACAATAGGTTATGTTTGCACACTTCTCTGAAAGTTGGTGATCAGCAGTAGCACTTTAAGTGAATAACATCAAAGATTTCAACAGTGATTGGATTCAAAAGGTTTCTATTCGAAGATCTTAATTGTGAGAAGGCATGATATAAGGAATACAGTTAAAATTCTATGTTTATTTTGCATGTAGACTATTCAAGAATCAGATAGTAAATCAGTCTACTCCATGTATGATATTAGTGTGAAGGTAATTCAATTTCTACTTTTCTTTTTATCCTGCCAGGTTAGTGATCAAGAACAGGTGGCCTACAGAATGGAAAGTTAACAATCTAATGAAGACAGTGTCAGAAGTTCGAAGATTATATCTTGTTCTAGGGGTGAAGGTCAAAAAATGCACAAAAAGAAGAGAACTTAGAAAAGAATGGTGGAGAAAATGAACCGCTATTCCCCCAAATTTTTACCACGACTTCCCGACTGTAAACATACTGGAGAATCACTTAAGTGTTGCCAACTCTCAATGCAAGGTATTTGTAAGTTTCACCAAGCCTTCTACTCTGAAAGAGACAAACTAGCACAAGACAGCTTTGTCCTCAAGTACACGCAAAGTAAATCCCCCAAACGTGCAAGACCTCGAGAGGAACAAAAGAAGGTTCATGTAACAGTTAATCGTTTCCTGATCCCTAAGACTATAAATGGAAAAAACAGAGCTTGTTCAGGTATGCAAGAAATGCTTCTGCTCTATTCTGGGTATTAGTGAGAAGCGGGCCGAGCGGGTCTGCAGTAAGCATTTTAGAAGTGGACAGTTGCCAAGAGAGAATAGGGGTGGAGGCCACAAATCTCACCTCTTTGTCAACAAAAGGACTGCCGTGAATTCTTTCATTGAAAGACTTGTTCCATTGGTGAAACACTATTGTCGTGCATCAAATAAAATGAGACAAGATTTGCCCAGTTATCTTTCCATTCAGAAACTCGTACAGTGATAATACTACCAAAGAAATGAAAGTCCCGTATTCTTATTTCTATGACATATTCATAAATGAATACAACTTTAGTTTTGGCTCACCAGGTGTTGATAAATGCTCAAAATGTATTTGTTAAAATACAAAATACAAGCTGGAGATAAATCTTGCATTGCAGAGTTTGAAGTACACAAGAAAAGAAGTGATGCGTTTTTTTCCAAATCTACGAGCCAAGAATGATGAAGAGATAACAACTTCATAATTTCCTTTGACTGTCAGAAAAATCAAGTTCTCCCCATGATACACCATCAGGCTGCCTACTACAGTAGACAGATGTACATCTACAGTATAATTTTAAAATATGTGAAGGTACGTCCACTGATAAGCAGCCCAAAGACAAGGTCTTCATTTACACATGGACTGAGGCAGATGGAGCCAAGGGATCAGCACAAATTTCATCTGCTGTGTATCACAGATGAAATAACATGAATTTCAAAGGCTCCTCCATCCTCCGTATGTTTGCGGATGGATGTGGGGGGGGGGGGGGGGGGGGGCAGAACAAAAATTCCTCAATGATATGTATGATCATGTACTGGCTTGCAAACTGTGCTCCACGGCACATGAGAGAAGTGCATGTACTTTTTCCTGTGCCAGGACACTCCTACATACAGCTATATGGGTTTTTCGGATGGGTAGAATTTGAACTCCATGATATTGACACAATTATCAAGCCTAAAAGATATTGGGAGGTCTTCGGTAACCAGGCAACAGTTTTCAGAAGGAGAAATGATTGGCCTGTATATGACTGGAAGCTTGTGTCACAACAAAACGATTCATCATTACTCGAGGGGTGACTCCATCTGCTCCTATTCTAGTTAGAGGTGAACCCTGGTATAATACTGACATAGGAATGTCAAAGAAGGTTTTTAAACCAAGTGTGGACGTTTCACGTTTACCATTGATTCCCGTTGGTGTTTCAATAAAGGGATCAAAAATTGCTGATGTAAAAAGGCTGTTGGAACTTAATTTTGGTGATTGGTGGGAGGAAAATCCTGATTTGCAGTTCTACAGTGTGGTAAGTAATCAAGAAACAAGTGATGAAGTGTCAGAGGATGAGTTGGAGGAGGGTATGATGGAAGATGCTGATGAGTTGTAAGGATTGGAAACTCGCTTTCTAGGTGTTAACCCTGACAGTAACACGTCTATAGATATCTCTTTAGTTACATCACACGTTTCGAAGTCGTGTCTCTCAAAGCCTATTAATTAAAGTTACATTAAAGTTACCAGGTGGAATGAACAAGGAATAGAGGTGGTGGAGGGGAAAACTCTCCCCTCCTTAAGAGGAATAGATGGCATTCATTCGCACAACACGTCAGAAAAACGTATGGTGTTACTGTCGGGGTTAAACAAATGTTATTTAATTTAGCCTGAACTTTATTCTGAGAGTACCACACAAACAGAAATATCAGACATTTGTATGCTTATTCATTAATAAAAGCTGTTTTCAGTAGCCTACTATATCCTTCAATTTAATTTTCAACTCAATTATTACTTTTATTGCAATTGTATTACTTACTAACCATGCTTAATATTGTGCAATTGTGTTCCTATCCTCGTTTTAGAATCAACGAGTCTCTTGTCCAATGTATTTGTTTTCAAATTGTCTCTTGTCCATACTTTAGTTTCAAAATGACCTTCATCCAAATTAATTTCTCACATTATAGCAGAACTGATGAGTCTGTACAGACAATA
This sequence comes from Anabrus simplex, assembly GCF_040414725.1. Lineage (NCBI taxonomy): Eukaryota > Metazoa > Arthropoda > Insecta > Orthoptera > Tettigoniidae > Anabrus > Anabrus simplex. The sequence continues at coordinate 672,098,967 of NC_090266.1, read as the reverse complement.
TTGCGAAAAAATATAAGTGGTGATACAAAGAATATCAAGAAAGTATTTCCAAGGGGTCTGGTAGAGATTTTAGGTCTGAAATCGTTTTCCGTTATTTACCACAAATTTAGGAAAGTGGACAAGTCATTTTGAAAATAAGCTACTCACTTAGACCCTAATCTGGTTCCATTTAGGAGTTGTTGAGAAATGTTCAGATTTCTAAGGAGCATAACTGTGGCTCCAATTTTTATAACAGGAATGTGTGGGGACAAACCATTAATTTCAAGGAATTCAAGAATTGTTGAGGAAATTGAAGTACCTAGGTTTCATCTTCAATATTAATCTGTGACACTAATGTATGGTTTTGAACTACCTGGTATAAGCCCAATGACTTTCAAATTAATTTAATTAATTAATTAATTAATTAAGAGTGGCAACTTTTGAGAAAATTGTATCTTCAACAAAAGTGAACTTTTTTACTACCGGTATAAATTTCAATCAGTATATCATTATGTGCTAAAATTCTGGCTGGTAATTCAATAACATTTGATCCATCACCATCTACAGAGGGGTAATTGCTATTGTAGATTTCTAGCAAAAAATCGGCAAATTCAATTACTTTTTTGTGGTTTTTCCACATATTTTTATGTAAGCGGCGTATTTTAAAGAAGGGTCAAAGAGGAGAGTATTTAATACAATTATAAATAAATAATTGTTTGGCCATAAGTATGTGGCAAAAACTTCACTAAATCTCCCCCCCCCCCCAAGAACTATAATTTTCTCACCGGAAGGACTGGAATGTCGTTATATATGATATATATATATACATTTTTTTTCTAGTGGCCTTATGTCACACCGACACAGTTAGGTCTTTCTTGCCATATGTTTTTAAATTATTGAAGAAAAATGTAGCATTCTGATTTGCCAAAGTGCTCGCCAGTACTTCAAGGCTGCCTGAACTATGAGAGCGCTGAGGCATACAGCACGATACGGGAGTTGCAGTCAGACATCTTCCTGGTCAGCTGTGTTGTAGCGAATCGCTTGGCCGAGAAGAAGCTATTCAGCGCAATTTATCCTAATTCACTCATGCTAACAAATATAGGGAGGGACGTGGGGAAGGAAACATTTAATTTATCCAAAATCACTTCAAGCTAGCAAATATAGGGAAAATTATAGAAGAGACAGTAAACTTGCACTGAATAGCTTCTTCTCGGCCAAGCAACTCGTTACAACACAGCTGACCAGGAAGATGTCTGACTGCACCTCCCGTATCGTGCCATATGCCTCAGCGCTCTTATAGTTCAGGCGGCCTTGAAGTACTGGCGAGCGCTTTGGCAAATCAGAATGCTACATTTTTCTTTAATCATTTAAAAATATTTGGCAAGAAATGTATATGCTTGTAAAGACACGCTCCAAATCTACAGGCCAAGAGCTTTTGTCAGAATGTTTTACGATGTCAATTGGTTAAGCCATTCTTTGTGGTGACAAAATTCAACCATGAACTGAGTTGTAAAGGCCTATACTAAAATACGACAACAAGGCCTAACCTATTTATACCTTTTCTGTTTTGGCTACCGGTATGCCTGTCACTTGTTCAATAACTACGAAAGAAATTGTGCAACTTACTTCACTCAAAAAATATAAAACATTCCTTAGTTCTTCAATCGTGTACCGTACAAGATATAAGCTATAATCGAGAATTCGCCTTACCTATTTGTTGGAAATTCCAGGTTATGTTCAATCTTGGATAAGACTGACAGTGTCGAAGCTTTAGATAACCTAAAATGAGTCTGAAAATCAGTGTCGTCGTAGTCCTCGAAGTATGTCGCTCGTTCTTTTATCCACCTAGGACGTTTATTAACTGCATAATCTTGATCATATTCCTCGTCGCTGTGATTTTCCCTTTCAATCAGGTATTCCAGCCGTCTACGAGCTGCCATTTTGGAATGCTATTATCTTAGATTTCCCATTTTACCGGGCAACCAATCTCCGGTAAAATTTTCTACCGAGATAATACCCGTTATCCGAGATAATGTTGTTGGTGAATACAAACTTAACTGTTATCTCGGTTTACGTAGCTTTTAACCAAGATAAAAGCTTTTACTCGTGTTGGTGAATACGGGCCTTAGTGTTTTAAGTACACTGACTGACAGAGCAAATGCAACACCAAGAAGGAGTGGTTCGAAAGGGATGAAAGTTGGGGAAAAAAACAGAGACGGTACGGACGAATAATTGATGTTTATTTCAAACCGATATGCAGGTTACACAATGCGCACGGCATCGACTCAGTAGGATGTAGGACCACCGCGAGCGGCGATGCACGCAGAAACACGTCGAGGTACAGAGTCAATAAGAGTGCGGATGGTGTCCTGAGGGATGGTTCTCCATTCTCTGTCAACCATTTGCCACAGTTGGTCGTCCGTACGAGGCTGGGGCAGAGTTTGCAAACGGCGTCCAATGAGATCCCACACGTGTTCGATTGGTGAGAGATCCGGAGAGTACGCTGGCCACGGAAGCATCTGTACACCTCGTAGAGTCTGTTGGGAGATGCGAGCAGTGTGTGGGCGGGCATTATTCTGCTGAAACAGAGCATTGGGCAGCCCCTGAAGGTACGGGAGTGCCACCGGCCGCAGCACATGCTGCACGTAGCGGTGGGCATTTAACGTGCCTTGAATACGCACTAGAGGTGACGTGGAATCATACGCAATAGCGCCCCAAACCATGATGCCGCGTTGTCTAGCGGTAGGGCGCTCCACAGTTACTGCCGGATTTGACCTTTCTCCACGCCGACGCCACACTCGTCTGCGGTGACTATCACGGACAGAACAGAAGCGTGACTCATCGGAGAACACGACGTTCCGCCATTCCCTCATCCAAGTCGCTCTAGCCCGACACCATGCCAGGCGTGCACGTCTATGCTGTGGAGTCAATGGTAGTCTTCTGAGCGGACCCCGGGAGTGCAGGCCTCCTTCAACCAATCGACGGGAAATTGTTCTGGTCGATATTGGAACAGCCAGGGTGTCTTGCACATGCTGAAGAATGGCGGTTGATGTGGCGTGCGGGGCTGCCACCGCTTGGCGGCGGATGCGCCGATCCTCGCGTGCTGACGTTACTCGGGCTGCGCCTGGACCCCTCGCACGTGCCACATGTCCCTGCGCCAACCATCTTCGCCACAGGCGCTGCACCGTGGACACATCCCTATGGGTAACGGCTGCGATTTGACGAAGCGACCAACCTGCCCTTCTCAGCCCGATCACCATACCCCTCGTAAAGTCGTCTGTCTGCTGGAAATGCCTCCGTTGACGGCGGCCTGGCATTCTTAGCTATACACGTGTCCTGTGGCACACGACAACATGTTCTACAATGACTGTCGGCTGAGAAATCACGGTACGAAGTGGGCCATTCGAAACGCCGTGTCCCATTTATCGTTCGCTACGTGCGCAGCACAGCGGCGCATTTCACATCATGAGCATACCTCAGTGACGTCAGTCTGCCCTGCAATTGGCATAAAGTTCTGACCACTCCTTCTTGGTGTTGCATTTGCTCTGTCAGTCAGTGTACATAGATGGGAGGACCAGTGTCTGACTCATTGGCTGAATAGTCATTGTTGAGGCCTTCAGTTCAGAGGGGTCCCAGGCTCAATTTCTGGCCAGTTCGGGGATTTTAATTGCATCTGATTAATTCTTCTGACCCTGGGGCCTGGTGTTTGTGTTTGTCCCAACACTTTCCTCTTCATAGTTAGATAATGCTATACTACCATCCACCACAGAAACACACAATAGTAATTACATCGCGCTATATAGAGTTGGCATCAGGAAGGGCATCTGGCCGTAAAACAGGGCCAAACCCACATGTGCAACACCGTTCGGAAACACGACCGCACAGATTTGGGAAATGCTGTAGAAGAAAACGGGAGGACCAGTAGTGCTTTATTGAAAACAAAGTTAAACCTGTGGGTTTATTGTGTAATGTTAGCATGTCTGTTCCTGAAAGAAATAATGTAGAGTGGCATTTTTTGACTAATTACAAAAACTTTGAGTGAATTTCCTGTGAATTTTAAATTAAGAAAACATAAGTGAAAGATCTAAAGTCTAAATTTGCATTGCAACAATGCGCATTAAAGAGGCCAGTTCAGCAAACGTGTTACGTGACGATAGCTTTTTACAAAGTTTGTTACATCTCAAGAACTTTTGTGGGCAAAGGTTTTAAATTTAACCATTTCATATAAATTTTAAGTCATGTCATGAATTATATAAGATCGTCTTTTACTCGTCATGGATTGTTCAGAAATATTTTAAGTATATCAGATTCTGAGTATGGTGGCTCATTCCTCATGCAGATGTAAGGTGGGTTAGTAGGAGGAAAACACTCGAAAGGTTCTGCTGTCTGTTGGATGAGATAACAGACTTTATGAAATCATCTTCTTGGCAATATTTTTACAAACTTGTTGATATATCATGGTTAATAGATTTAGCTTTCTTGGCAGATATCACCTCAAAATTAATTAGTTAAATCTCGAATTGCAAGGAAGAGATCATAATATTTTAGGTATGATAAGTGTTGTTAATGCATTTGAAAAGAAACTAAAGTCATAAATTGTCCATTTAAATCAAAACTCCCTTTTACATTTTCCAAATTTGAAAATTATAGCAGAAACAGTAAATGGTGGCAAGCGTGATTTTTCACCTCTTGCCAAACATCGTGAAACTCTCAGGTCTAAATTTGGTAATAGATTTATCCAGTTTTCAATGCTTGAGCTAGTGATAATGTTTGTCAGTAATCTGTTCGCTTCTGTTGGCATTTGTGAGCTTGGAGGTAGGGTGTGTGAAATCTTCAAAAATTATAATCCTGAAAAATTAGAAATGGAAATTTTAAATCTTCAGTCAGACCTTACTTTGAAATCCTCCTGCGCAGCATGTGGCAATTTCTGGACTGTGGTGAACGGTAAAAAATATTCCATTATCGCAGTGTTGCTCTGAAAATATACTCTTATTTTGGTTCAACATATCTTTTTGAAGTTGCATTTTTTGACTATGAACATAATAAAAAACAAATAGTGAACGTGCCTGACAAACTCATACCTGGATGACGCATTCAGAACATCCTGTTCTAGTTACACACCAGGTTTCCTTAACTTGTAACAAATATGCAGTGCTAGTTTTCACATTAATTATGTGAGTGAATATAATTTCATATTTATTCACTCTAGATTTGTTGTTGGTTATAGTACCATTAGCAGTAGTGTCGAAGTAGTGGAATCGTAACCTGGTGCCCGCATACCCTTAGTTATCGTGCGAATGTGGAGTGGAAGCGTATGTTGGTCAGCTGTGGTTTAGTGTATAATAAAACTAGCAAACTGCCTCAGCTTCTTGCTGGAGCAATTTTGAATGTCTGGTGATAGGCCCTTTAATAAGATATCCTTGTAGATATCATTTTTTCTCTCCCCCCTCCCCCCCCCTTGATTTATGTATTTATGTGTTATTTTCCCAAAACTCTTCCAGCCACTTACCTGTTAGATCACTCCTTCCTCCCCATGCAATATTTAAACCATCTCTGCACATTCTCTGTAACAATAACTGCCAAACCATTCATGCAAATTATATACTGTAAAGGGGCCAGTTGAAGAAAGGCATAGTTTTGGAGATCCCATGTACCTCAGGTCATTCGGACCAAAATTATTTACAGTACTGGATTTTCAGGTATCAAATAACCAATAACATAGTTTCAAAAAGTACATCATAGACACTAGCATAATATTTGTTTGTACTGTACATTAGCAATTATTATTATTATTCTTTCTTCGTTATGCCTGACTGAGTAGCACGATTGAACGTATTTAGCTGATGTCATTGCCTTTTCCTTCTCCCAAAATCTCTTCATCTTCTAGCTTATCTTGCGCTCTTCTAACCAGGTTTTGTTAGTGGTAGTGCTTGTATTGTGTGTAAAGCGATGATTGTCGACTAATATTCTGAACTTAGATCTGTCTAATACAATGTCATTTGTGATGCCTATTTCCTGAAGATCTTTTCCACTTAGAGCAGCCAATTGTTTTTTACTTTCATTGATGGGCAAGTTTCAGAATTCTTTCAGTCAATCTCTGATTGCTCATTCTGAGTATATGTCCGTAAAATTTCAAACGTCTTTTCCTAAATGTATCCGAAATTTTCTCTGAGTGTTGGTACAGGTCATGAGATTTCCTTATCATCCAGATTCCCTCTGTACAGACTGGTCCAAAAATTTTCCTTCAGATTTTTCTTTCCTGCTTTTCTACATCTTTAATCAGTGACCTGCCCCCAATGATCAGTGTTTCAGATGCATATAGTGCTTCAGGCTTGATTATTACAATGTTATAATGCCTTAATTTTGCAATTCAGGATATGGATTTTTTATTATATCAGTTCCAAGTGAGTCTGTATGCTCTTTGTAGTTTAGAGATCCTATCTTTGTTTGCTTCACGATTCAGTCCTGAAGGTTGGATGACTTCTCCCAAGTATTTGAATTTAGACACTTGGGATATTTTGCCATATTGGGTTTTCATTGGTTGTCCATCAAGGTACTGAAGAGGTCCTTCCATGTAGTGAGTTTTTTGGTATGAGATCTGGAGTCCTGTTCTGGATGCAATTTCATGGAGTATTTTTATCGGATGCAATCGCTTCCTGTCTGTTATTGGACAACACTGTTAAGTCATAAATGAAGGGCAAACACTGTAAATTAATTTTGTTTACATGATCTGCCAAGGGTTATTCCTTTAATTTCTTTTTCACAAGTCCATAACATGATTTAAGCAATAAAGGGGATAACCCATCTCCTTGTCGGACTTTTTGTGTGTGTCCTCCGTCGCCTGCAAGTTCCGCAGCTCGCCCATCATCGACGCTTCGAGAGACCACAAGGTGGACTGCAGTGCGCTGACGTAATCGTCTGCAACATCAGCCAGCGCTATAAATTGAGCGACATTTCCGCCTCTGCAGGCACTCCCCAAGTGTCCAACGATCAGACTACACCGTATGTCAGACACGGAGGTACCCTCTTAAATAAGTGTTCTGAATAGGTGGACTAATTCTGGCTGGGAGGTTTCACCTCAGGACATTGCCTCATGTATCCTGTCTCCCGTATCGCCGTCGTGCATCCTGTCCTAGCATTCTGCTATTCATGAACTTTAAACACAAGTTCCCTGCAAGTTCTCCGAATTCAATCCTAGCATTCTGCTATTCATGAACTTTACCGCAAGTTCCTTGCAAGTTCTACAACTCCTAACTAGCATTCTGCTACTACGGACTTTCTACATGTAACACTTGTTATTCCACCAACTACAGATAGTCTTCCACTATCAAGGACATTCATTCATCAGAGCAGACTATCTTATCAAGATAGAACTCAATGTACATAGAAATACTGAAGTGTATAAATGTATATAATTTTAAGACCCTCAGTCTACTAATTTATGTTGTCATTGAACGTGTGCAGCACATTAAACCTCAAGACAAGTTTTGTTCTTTTTGTGTACATACTGTATGAAAAGTTCCAAGTAATAAACTTTTATGTTGTGCCTTGTATATCAAGCTCCTTGTATACAACAGGACTCCTGTTTTAAAATCAAACGATTCAGACAATTCCCCTTTAACCTTGGAAGTGGTGCCTGTTAGTGTTTGCGCGATTAATTCTATTGTTTTTCTGTCTACTTTGAATTCTTCCATTTCATGGAAAAGAGTCAGTTTGTCTGTCGAGCCATATGCCTATTTGAAGTCCACAAAAGTAATCACTGTTTTGACTGCTTTACGAATTTGTAGGATGGTCTTGAGGTTAACAATCTGTTCTGCGCACCTGTTTTTCCTGATCTCTGCCTGATAATTTCCAATCAAATGATCGATCTATTTGCATTTCAAATCTGTTGAGTTTTGGAAGAACTGTAGGTGAATGCTAATAGAGAAATACCTTAGTAGTTATTTATGTCAGTTTTATCCCCTTTCTTAAGTAATGGGTGAATTATTGCATACTTCCAGTTGTCAGGAATTGTTTCACTGGTACAGACATCTGTAAGAATTTTATGGGTTTTCTGAGCGAGATTTCTGTCACCTAGTTTCTGCATTTCAGCAATTATACCATCTTCCCCTGGAGCTTTGTTGTTTTTTAACTCGTGTATAATTTGTTCAACTTCTTCTATTGTTGGAGGTTCTGAATCTGGATTTGGTTTTGATGTTTCAACAGTGAGTTGGTCAGTAGTACGTTCACAAATTAGAAGGTCTTTGAAATGATCTGCCAAAAGTTTACAGTTTTCTTCATTATTTGTTTCTAAAGTTACATCCGGTCATTTAAAACAGAAAGTGGGTGCCCTATGACTCATCACGTCTTCTTTAAAGGTTCTGTAAAAGTTTCTAGTATTGTTTTTCTTGGACTCTTGGTCGATTTCTGCCAGTTTGATCTGACCACAGTGACGTTTTTGGAATTGTATAATCTTTGATGTCTCCTTCTGTATTTTAATGAAGGCATGCCACTTCTCTCCTCCCGAAGGTATCACCACCTTGATGAAGGCAAAATACATTTTGCCGGGTGTTTGGAGGCTTGCGTGTTCAAATGATCCTTAGGGCTATGCTGGCGGGAACACATGCTCCTAGCAGGGCCACCCAAGCCGGACAGGTCTAAGGTGATGATCCACACGAAGAGTGACAACCTGATCCTCCAGGTTGGGGGTTGGGCGTAGGGTTAACTCCCCTACCTTGTAAAAAGACAAATGTTACATATACCTTAAGACATACTACAGGAAAAGTGGATAACTTGGTGATGACCCGGTGAGAAAAACGGCTTAAGAGAAGGAAAAGTTATATCATAGTAGCAACGTGGAATATAAAGCTGTGTTTACACTAAGCGCAATACATTATTTCGCGAGGGAATTGCGCCTAGTGTAGACGCTTCCTCACCCCTGAGTAATTGCGGAGTGAGGGCCCTCCCTGCGAGCCGGAGGTCAATCAAATTTTGTCCGCGCATCAAAGGGTTTCGCTCATCAAATTTCTCTCAGTGTAAATGTGGTCCCCGTAGTCGCGCGAGGGATGAATCAAGAACAGTGCTTGCAGCTCAACGAGCTCTACAAAAATAGAGATTTTATGTGGAATCCGAGAAACAAAAACTATTTCAATCACTATAAAAGAGAAGATGCGTGGAAGGAAATTAGTTCTCAACTAAACTTTTCTATCTATACAGGGAAAGCGAAGATGAAAGCGCTACTGGGATCATATCGAAGTGAAAGATCGAAAGAAAATAAGAGCAGAGTCACTGGATCAGGCAAGCTATTACTATTGGTTTATAATGCAAAATTATGTCATTTCATTACTTTTTTGAACCTACTGGTACCTATTTTGAAGCATTCTTGGGTCATTGTGAAGAACTTCCACCAGTGGGCAGACAACACCACATTCAGAAGGCACAAGCCCTGAACATTTGGATTCGTCATATTTAGATGGGCTATTGCGCTTGTGACTAATTTTACTTGGTTTGTGATTTCTTTTTTCTTCCATTATTTTATCTTTATTTTACATTTTCACCCATTTTTTGTATTGATCCACAACAATTAACAAATATATCAAACGCTATTTTTTAAATACGTGCGGTTTGTATATGAAATGTATTTCTAAATTGAATTAATATTGTGTGATTTTTAATTATTAGCATTCCTATTTGTTCATTTGATTTAAAAAAAAATACATATATAATACCAATTCGATTTACTGTTTTAAATGCAATTCATTATTATCGTTAGCTTCACATAATCCTGAAGTGTTTCAATCAACCCATCACAAACTTCTGAGACGATTTTTTATATTGTGCACTTCGATATTTTAAATAAATACTGCAAACTTGTGTACGAATCATCAGTTGCTAAGAAACTCAGTGTGACAGACAACCTTTCTCTCACTGTTACTGCTTCTCTGAATGTTGTGTCTTGTTTTTCAACTTTCTGACTGATCAGTGAAACGAGTTGTTCAAAATCTTGGGAACTCATGCGGACGAAGTTCTTAATTGTATCATCAATGGGTTCCTGTACCATTTTTCTCATAAGGCTGTTTCCATATTGGCTTCTTTCAAGGAATAATTGCTTGTCCCACCATCGTCGAGGGCGCCGATTTTTGTTCTTCCCTTTCTTGATCAAAAATGACATTGATATGATGGAAAACGTGGCTGCAGCGGCTGGAGGGACAAAACAAGTTTCCATGTTGGCTGCAAAACAAGAACAAAAGCGTTTAGGCTTCTCGAAGGTGGCTCGCCCCACTCGCGCTATCTTTTGCTCTGAATTGCGCTCTGTTTTGGGTAGCGCGAAATTTCACTCGAAGCGAGTAAGTTTCACCCGAGCGACTTTCGTGAGGGAGTTTCGCTAGTGTAAACGCAGCTTAAGGGCATTAAGGAGACCTGGCAAGTTGAAGGAATTAAGGAATGAACTGGATAAGTATGGAGTGAAAATAGCAGCATTGCAGGAGCTAAGATGGAAGGGGCAAGGGATGACAATGTCTGGTCAACATATCCTGATGTACAGTGGATGAGAAGAAGGCAGTAATGGCACAGGATTCCTCATACAAAAGTCTGTAAAGCAATGTGTGGTTAACTTTACTGCAATCAACGATAGGATGTGCTCTTTAAGACTTCAAGCAAAGCTCTTCAATGTTACACAAGGTTTTGTGTGTATGCCCCTTTAGAAGAGACAGAAGAGGAGGAAAAAGATGCAGCGTACACCAAATTGGAGGATGAAATTAACAAAGTTCAAAGACATGAAGTGAAAATGATCCTTGGAGATCTAAATGCAAAGATTGGAAGAGAAGAGGTGTATAAACACATATTAGGGAAAGAAATCTTGCACAAAGTCAGTAATGATAATGGTTTGAGACTTACTGACTTTGCGAGTGGGAGGCAGATGATAATCAAAAGTACTTGGCACCCGCAGAAAAACATAAAGAAGGAGACATGGTTATCACCAGATGGTGTAACAAGAAATCAAATAGACCATGTTATCATAGACAGGCGGCATGCATCAGACTTCATGGATGTTAGAAGTTGTAGAGGTGTTGATGCTGATTCAGACCATTATCTTGTAAGAATAAAATACGGACAAAAAATAGACTTGGCAAGGATGGAAAAAGTGAGAAGAAAGACAAAGCATAATGTAGAGCATCTGAAAAATGAGGAATTGCAAGAAAAATACAAGAAGAAAATAGGAGAATCTTTGGAAATAAGAAAGGAGTTATGGGAGAAAGGAGAAGTGGAAAGTAAGTCGGAGATACTGAGAACAGTTATCAGTGAAGTTGCAGATGATACTTTGGGGAGGAAGGGACGTGTAAAGAGAGCAGAATGGTTTGATGAAGAATGCTTAACACTAATTCAAGAGAGGAATGAAGCTAGGAAAAGAATGCTTGAAAGGAGGACAAGGCAAGCAGTGGAAGAGTACAGAGAGAAGGGGAGAAGAGCCGATAAGATATGTAGATCCAAAAAGAGAGCTTTTGAGAGAAAGAGAATCGAAGAACTGGATGAAATGAAGGTAGAAATGAGGTACAAAAGTTTTATGAGAGAACAAAAGATCTTAAGAGAGGATTTAAACCAAGAGCTGTTTTCTTTAAGGACGAAGATGGAAACCTCATCGGTGACAAAAGTAAAGTGCTCGAAAGATGGCAGGAGTAATTTTACAAGGTACTCAATGGAAATAATGAGGATGATAGAGAAGAGGAAAACATCAGTGATGATGGGGAAAAAGGAGAACTGAATGAAGAGTTCATAGAGCAGCCAGATTTAGAAGAGGTCAGGATAGCAATTAAAGCATTAAAAAACAACAAAGCCCCAGGTGAAGATGGGATGGAGACAGAACTGTTGAGATGTGGGGAGAAGGAGTAGAGAAGGCTGTTCATGAGTTGATAAAGGAGGTTTGGGTGAAGGAAGAAATGCCCAAGGATTGGACATAATATGTCCAATACATAAGAAAGGAGATAAGGTAGTATGTGGAAATTACTGAGTGATTACTTTGCTGCATGGAACTTACAAGGTTTTCAGTAAGATATTAGCCCCAAGACTGGAACCATGGATGGAAAAGGTCCTAGGGGGATTACCAAGCAGGTTTTTAGAAAAAATCACTCTACACTGGATCAGATTTTTATATTGCAACAGTTACTGGAGAAGTTTTATGTGAATGATAAGCAGCTGCACCAGCTGTATGTTGATTTTAAACAGGCATCTGACAGTCTAGATAGAGGCAAAATTTATAAAATTATGAGAGAGTTTGAAATCCCAAGGAAATTGGTTAGGTTGACAGAAATGACCTTGAAAACAACAGTATGCAAGGTGAGAGTGGAACAGGATCTGTCAGAGGCATTTTTAGTTGAAAAGGGGCTGAGACAGGGGGATGTTCTCTCCACACTCCTATTCAATTCAGCAGTGGAAAAGGTAATACGCCAACTAGCCATCAACCCAGGGGAACCGTCCTGAACAGATTAGTACAAGTGATAGCATATGCTGATGATGTGGCAATTATTGCACGAAATGAAAGAGCTCTTGAAGAGAACTATGCTTTGTTAGAAGAGAAAGCACAGGACTTAGGGCTAGAAGTGAATATAAATATAAAAAAATGAAGATGGGAGAGACAGAGGGAGAAAGAGAAAGGACCACAGTGAGAATACATGGGAAGGAATAACAGAGAGTTACAACTTTCAAATATCTAGGCTCAGTCATAACTGCAGACAATAAAACCTCTGTGGAAATACTGGAAAGGATAACAAGCGGGAACCAATGCTTTTATGCCTTGCAAAATATGTTTAAATCCAAGAATGTCAGTAGGAATACTAAAATAAAAATATACACAACAGTACTAAGACCTATAGTGATGTATGGCTCAGAATGCTGGGTGATGACTACTAGAGAAGAACAGTGGTTGTTACTGTGGGAACGGAAGATATTGAGAAAGGTATCCGGAGCAGTTAGAGATCAGGATGGATGGAGAATGAGGACAAATGCAGAGCTGCAAGGATTGTTTGGCCAGCCAGATATTTTTGTTAAAATTAAGCAGGGAAGAATTCGGTGGGCTAGTCATGTTCAGAGAATGGCAGAAACCAGTACTGTCAAAAAAGTAATAATAATAATAATAATAATAATAATAATAATAATAATAATAATAATAATAATAATAATAATAATAATAATAATAATAATAATGTTATTTGCTTTACGTCCCACTAACTACTTTTTAAGGTCTTCGGAGACGACAGTCAAAAAAAAAAAAGTCTTTATAGGAAAACCAGAAGGAAGAAGGAGGAGAGGAAGGCCCAGGAAGAGATGGACTGATGATGTTGAGGATGACCTTATAAAAATGATAACTAAATGCTGGAGAAGGAAAGCCGAGGTCTGGGACGAATGGAGGCAGGTGATTAAGGAGGCCAAGAACCTACATGGACTGTAGCGCCGACCAGTAAGTAAGTATGCCACTTCTCTGTGTTTTTTTTTGCAAATTGCAGTCTTGCCATGCTTTCTTGCACAGTTCTAACACCTTATCACATGTATCGTTCCACCACATTATGTTTCCTCGGTGGCATGTTAGTGTACTTGGCTGCTTTTACAAGTTCATCTTTAAGTTCTGACCAACTAGTAGCATTTTGCTCGCATGTAATGACCACGAAAGAGCTTGAGTTTTGCTTCAGAACCTCTGGATCGATTCGTGGATTTCGCCTTGATCTACACTTGGGTCTGTTAGGTTGAAACTTCACTTTGATTAGAGGTAAGTGGTGGTCAGAGTCGATGATACCCTTCTTGACTTTTACATTCATGATCTCTTTTTGGTTCCTCTTTGTAATAGCCACATGGTCTATCTGAAATTCTCCTACATGGATGTTCGGGCACCTACAGGTTGTTTTCTTCTGCGGACATGCTAGAAAATGAGTTGACATTATTTTCAGATCGAAGTTCTCACAGAAGTTGATAATCTTTATCCATTTTTATTGGTTCTGTTATGGGCAGGGTAGAGTCCTACAGTAGCTTTGTACTTCTTTTCTTTGCCTATTTGTACACTGAAATCTCCTATCAAAATTAAGACATCATGATTAGGAATTTGGGCTACTGTTTCTTCTAGTAGGTCCCAGAATTCTTCCACCTTTTCTTGGTCTTTTTTGGTTGTAATTATTTGATTTGGTTGATTGATTAATAAATAGGCTTTGTTTCCTGATTTGATTGCAAGCATTGACATTTTTTTGGAGGGAGATGTGAAACTCATATGAATTTATAATGTTCTTTCGTACTGCAAACCTGGTGCTAAATTGCAACGATATCTCAAGGACTAGAATTGCTGGTTTACCTTCGTATACTCTGTAGTTGCCTGACTCAAAGTGATTTTCATCCGTATATCTGGTTTCTTGAAGAGCTATCATTTGGATATTTAGTCTATCCAACATGTCCGTTAATTGCTTCAATTTGGCAGTATTTAGAAGTGTATTGAATTTGATGGTGCCAAGAAAATGCTTGCCTTTGGGACGCACCGATATGCTCCTGCATGATGTTCTCGGTCCAGTAACCAGTTTACATAACATATGTTACACATAATAATTACAGTCGCACAATATATAAAATTAGTTTTTCTTTTCTAATTTCTTTAAATTTTAAGAAATTACTGACTGAAATCTTGACTGTTCTTGCCTAGTGAGCTGCAAACACATTCACAAACTCTTCAATATCTAAGAAACCAGCCTACTTCCTTTCCATAGCGGTTACGGAAAGGCTTCTTAGTCGTCCCTTACCAGTAGATCATCTCGGGTAATTTTGAATGAACTACAGCTTAGAAAAGCTCTGTTCTGCAGATGCCACTGATACAGTCATGCACAAAAAATTCTCAATGCAACTATCACATTTGGAAAAAATGTCTACTAAATGCTTTTCATAGATATGCTGAAGTACTATTAGACAACTATTGCAATGATTTGGTAATGGGGGGATTCCACTTCTAATTCATTACCAAGGTTGCTGCACTTACATCTTCTGACTTCTATTTTGGATCTTAAGAGCATCTGCAAGCTTCTTAAAATTTACTGTTATTCAGATTTTCCTTGTTTCTTGTCAAATTTTTAATGTCACAAATAACACTGAACACATATGATGTAACAGTTCAAATCTTTCCCTGAAAGATATAGGAGCAGTGTCTATTACAACATTGAAACTATTTATTCATAGACTATTTTCTTCTCCCAAGATGGGCTCATCCCTACTTTCATTAGAAAGTTATTTTTTGACAGCTATAGATCTGGAATCTGTATAGCCAATAACAGTCCTCAAAGATGTAATCAATTCTTCTTTAGCTTTCTCAAAATCACTGATCCAAAATTCTTCAATAACACCTATTGTTGCATTTACTGTATCAGTTTAGCTGTTGTACCCTACTGCATGCCTTCCTGTTGAACTGATTTATTAACTTTATTGATATAACTAAGGATACTGTGCAAAATCACTAGGCACAAAGAAAACTTGCATGTTTTGTTCTCTTTTAGGAGATTGCTTAACTGACTGAAACACAGGTTCCCGTTTAGAAATTTCTTTCAACCTTTCTAAAGCATCTTATGTTGTTAAGCTCATATCTAACAGCTTTAACACTTTCAACACTAGCCTCCCATCTGGTTTCAAAGTGTGTTTTCAGTGTCAAGTGTACATGAATAGTTAGAATTTCTCACTTATTCACAGTTGCAGAAAATAAAGCAAAGAATATTTGTAATATACCAAAGAAATTTGGTGCAATCAATGAAGATGTAACTGAATCATTAACAGTTAAGTTCATACTATGGGTGCACCAAGATATATAGCAAGCTCTTTGGTTTATTTGAATGATATGAGCTTGTGTTCCACTGTTCTTCCTTTTCATGTTGCTTCCATTGGCATATGATTGTTAACGCCAATCTGCAAGAGGTATCCCAATATCCAATAATATCTCCAACATCATAAAATAAAATAAAAAAGTACTCTTCAGTCATAACTGGCGTAGAAAACACGTCCACCATTCCCACGTCCACCATTCTTAAAACCATCCTAAGCTGTTCTTTGCAACTTTGGTCTGGCACTGTGGGCAGAAACTATCAGCAAAGAGGTTGTGAGCAAGAGTAACTCTGATGGAATCCTCAAGCTTATTAAACCTTCAGAACATGATCTCATCATTATAAAGGGTAGTCCTTTGCCAACATAACAAATTCAGAATGTCATGGCAACATCATAGGTCAAGGCACTGGCATGCCAGTGATCAGGGCAATTTATGAATTAGAAGGGCCCCTACAAGTACTAGTGATAGCTGGACTTATCACTGATCACAGGAGTTTGTTTGGGCAGTCTGGGAGTCTGCAACCCCCATACTCGGAGATTAATTTGAATTTTAGTATCAGGGATGTATTAGATGGAGAAATTTTTAAACTACAAATTCTATTCCTCCTTGGAAAAGTGGTTTGTAGTTCACATACATATCGAGAGAATGAACCTCTATAATATGACAATAGAGCACATTGAAATTTTATAACAATATCGATCAGTATATTATTTCTGTACATTTAGTTCTGACTTCCGTTTGTAGTTGCTCAGGCTCATATGTTTGCACAATGCAGTGTTATAGCATTGTATGCAATCTGTAGGGAATCTAAACATCTTAGTAATAATCAGTGAAAATACCATCAAAAATTATGAAAAGGTAAATATGAAGACATGGAAATTGTTCAACAGTTTAGTTAAAAAACTGATTTAGTAAAGCAATATTGGTCTGATGTGTTAAGTTTTCTGTTGCTTCTTGGTTCTCCTCTCTGAAATGTGTGAAATAGTACATTGCTACCTATTGTAACAATATTTCAGTGTTTAAAGATAGTCTAACAGTGTAAGAAACTACCGTATTTCAAAATGATATTGCATTGGTAATGGATACAATTGCGAAGGAGACAAAGAAAAATATGGTAACAAGGAGCTGAATGTAAGAATGTTTACAGATGACATTGTAGTTTGGATAGCAAAGGAAGAGGAAGTACAAGGTCAACTGGACATGTTGAGGATTATGTTGGTAATTATGGAATTTAAGCATGGAGAAAAACAAGACAATGTTGACTAGAGGTGAAAGAGAAGAGAACGCTATTGTAAAAACTGGAGAACAAGACCTTGAAGTAGTGGAAAGCTTCAGGTACTAGGGAAGCAAACAGATTCAGGATTGGACGTAGAGATCAGTAAAATGATGCAGCACGGAAATGCATTTTACCGGAGTATGAGAAAATCTGGAAGATGTACTATATAAAGAGGTAATGTAAATGGTGTACTCTATTTACTTGCCTATAATGCCCCCCCGCACCCCCCCTTCCTAATTTTAGACTACTAAATCTTTCAAGTGACCTGGCAGCAAGTACAACATTTCAGCTATTGATAAAACCCACACCTGTGCATTGACCTTGGTTACTATCCTCCCCACTTAGATTTTTCAATGCCCTTCCAGTTTTTGAGTTCCGCACCCTGACGGCCGCATGTAATGTGTAATTAGGAAGTGTCCAGTACATAAGCAGGAGTGAAAATGAACAAGAGAACAAGTTTTACGCCATCCTTCAAATTTAATATGTTAGCATATGCTGCAGAAAGAAGAGTGAGAGCGGTGAGTCGTAAATGCATATTGCATCCGTGTATGATTTGCTGATGGCGTAACCAGAGAGAAATTATTCAGAGCACAGAGAACCGTCTAATTCCTTCTGTGATGTGAAGAAAGGAAAATATGAAAATAAGAGCATTAATGTTCTCGAGTGGGTTAAAGAAGCAAGACAACTGCAATGCTGTAAATCACGAAGTACAGTTTAATGCGCGTGAAATTGCTGCAAGCGGGGAAGGCTTATACAAAGTGATTGAATTTCACTGTTGTGTTTCAAGACTGGCAATGCTGCACAACCTCAAACTCCACACAGCTGTGTGCAGTGTTTATGCAGGGGGTGGCTGATACAAAACTGTTTAAATGTTCTGCTGCTGCTACTACTGTTTGTGTAAATGAAGTATAAATTTAAATAACTATTCTGAGTTGATTTAAAGACAGTAATGTTCCTTTTTCTGCTTTCAAATCATGCCAACCAGACCTGTATCATGTGAAATTTTCACCTATTATAGCCCTAGCTCTATTTGAAAATTAGGAAAAAAAGTGGGGTGTTATAGGCAAGTACAGAATTTTTTCCCCATAGTGACATGCAGCAGAACTCTGTGCACTGACAGAAAGATAGGAGAGTCAAATTGAGACCAGTTAGGTGAAATTTTAAAGTATAATAGGAAAGACAAGAAAGGACAGAGTAAGAAATGAGGATGTCTGGTAGGAAAACAGAATTGAAAAGATTTACAAAAGAAGGGGGAGAAATAAACTGACATGGCTTGGACATGTTAAGAGGATGGAAGAGGGAAGAATACAGAAGCCGATAATGTAGGTTAAGATTAAAAGAAGGACAAGAAGTAGACCCAGACCAAGCTGGTACAACTTGATCAGGAACAGCGTAAGAAGGAATCTGGATTGGAATATGTATGAGTAGTAGCAATGGTGGTTGGATAGGAGAAGATGGAAACGTCTTGTTATCATTCTAACCCAGCTGGAGAAGATAAATTATTGATGATGATGATGATGTGTAGTTGCTCAAATTGGTAGTTCTTGCAACAGAGTTCAGAAGAGCTAGTGCTACTCTGTGTGGGACTGTTGAACTAGACAAGTTCTAATACACTATGCTAGAGAGAGAGAGAGATTAATAATGGTATTTGCTTTACATCCCACTAACTACTTTTATGGTTTTTGGAGACTGCAAGGTGCCGGAGTTTTGTCCCACAGGAGTTCTTTTAAGTGGCAGTAATCTACTGACATGAGGCTGACGTATTTGAGCACTTTCAAATACCACCGGGATGAGCTAGGATTGAACCTGCCAAGTTGGGGTCAGAAGGCCAGAGCCTCAACTGTCTGAGCCACTCAGCCCGGCAGAGAGAGATTAAAGTTCCACTGTCCCGTAGTTCTTATATATGCTGGTAAATATACCAACATGAGGCTGGCGTATTTGACGATCGAACTTGCCAACTCAGCTTTTGGTGACTGTAGGACAGGAAAGAGTCAGGACTGGGAAAGAAATGGTCATGGCCTCAATTAAGGTATATCTGGTGTGAAAATGGGAAACTACGGAAAACTTACCGACTGTTGTGATCGAACCCATGATTTCTTAAACGCAAGTTTACATTCAGCTACACGGTCCATATCACACACCACCTTGCTTGGTAAGATAATTTATTAACTGTAAAAATAAGCAATTAGGTGCTTCAATATAGGGTAAGAAGTAATTTTGTTTCCATGAATTTTTGCATGGTCTCTGGTCTTTTCTAAGAATATAAAAAAACCAATAGCTAAATTATAATTTCAAGAGTAATTTCTTGAGGAGGAAGGATGAGGTATATGTTAAAATCCCATCTTGAGCTTCAAAGGCAGTTTTTTTATTTTCCAGCAGTATATAACACTCTCATTTCTAGGGAAATGCATTACTATAGTACACACTCAGAATACCAGGTTGTATATAAAATATTCTATATATATAAAAAAAAGAAGTTCTATATATTTGGCAAAACACATAGGCAAACAACACTTCAGAGTCAAAGTGATACATTTTAGATTAAAGAATCTTTTATGTCTAAGGAAACTTAGTGAACAGTGACAGGCAAGATATCGTTGCACCTGCGAAAACGGCTATGTAGTAATATTTTTGGAGGAATACTGATCCGCAGCACATATGACGAGCAAGAATTTCTTGACAATAGTTGCACAATATTGAGTCTAACCAGCCAAAGTTCTAAGCTAAAAGATTTCACATAGTGTTTTTTGCAGGCACAATAACGATATACTGTTCTCATTACCTTCTAAAAAGAATGGTCAGTTACGGTATTTCTTAAAGTTACAGTGATAGTTTATGAATTCACTACGGAATATATCTATTGCTGTCAAACCAATAACCTTGCAGTAATTCACTATGCTTTTGCTAAAAAGAAAACAGAGAACAATTTGAGGAAATTCTAAGGTATTCTCTGGCTCAGAGATAACGAGTGTCAAAGTTAACATTCCTCTTTGAAAGTGGTTCAGTTATATGAGTTTATTAATGCAATAGTGGCTTAACTCACATTTTGGGAAAACCCAAGATATTCACATATAACATCTCTTTACAGCCTTCCCTCACATCCTGTAATGGCCCTCAATGAATTTGAACAACATCCACAATGTTGCAGCACAAGATGATGTTTATGCACCGTGCAGTTCCACAATAAACGGAGCGCAATACTGGCCTATGTGACAGGCCAGTATTGCAGTGTTTAAGCATAGGAAGTAGGCCAGTGGTACATCGTGCCATGTGACAGCCGGCGGAAGACACATCTATGGAAGATGCTAACAGTATTGCAGTCAACACACCATGATGACAATATAGAAGCTGCACTGCAAGGTAAGGATGGTGATATGTTCCCTCGTTGAACTACATGGCTCCTTAATACTACGTGACATGAACAATTTTGGGGGAGTCCAATCTAGCTATAACATGTAACAATAACATGCAGATTATGTCAAATCACAGACACATCAGAGGTAGATCGTAGTACTGCTAATGTAAATGAACCACAATGAGGAAGAAAATGGGTCCGGAATGAAAAACTGGGCAGGGAACATTCGAAAATAAAAGTGATCGAAAGGGAACAATGGCCCACCCTAGGAGTAAGAATGAATGTTTTCGAAACTTTTCACCTGAACACCAGCAACTCTTACTATGCATTAGGTAGTTTCGACTTGCAGTCAGCATATGTTTTTGCTATGGTGAAGGTTGTCCCTAAGGCACACACATATGCCCCTGTTACAACTGAATTGCAGCGACGAACAACAAGAACATACCATTTTCATAATGAAGAGGAACTTAAGAGTCAATGTGTGTAATGTGTTCTTTAAGAATATTTGCAAATATCAAATGGCAGCATTACAAGTGTTCTTTTGCAAAAAGTTAAGTAACAGACCCCACCTGTGGATAAGAGAGGCACATATCCTGCTAAAAACAAAACATGAATTGAAAAAGATGGCTGAACTAGAGAACTTCATAAAACATTTTCCATTATGCATGAATTAATAAAAGTGTGGATAGGAAGTATTTGTCAACGGACTTTATTCGGGGAAGTTATATAATTTATATAAAGCCAAGCCTAGTGATCTGGTCTCGTACTATGTTCTAGGTCATATTTTTAATACATGATTTCATCTGTCATTTCACCCTACTATAATTCCTCCTAAAAACATGACTTCAATAAAATAAAATTTGATGCAGCCAACACCACTGAAGAGAAGGCTAAATGGGTACAGGAAAAAAGTTGCATTAACAATGGACAGGAATGCATCGAGATTCAGAAAAAGGGTCACATCCAGGCAGCGATACATCCATTATTGCGTTTACTTTGATGAAGACTTTTTTTTGCTAGTTGCTTTACGTCACACTGACACAGATAGGTCTTATGGCGACGATGGGACAGGAAAGGGCTAGGAGTGGGAAGGAAGAGGCCGTGGCCTTAATTAAGGTACAGCCCCAGCATTTGCCTGGTGTGAAAATGGGAAACCACGGAAAACCATTTTCAGGGCTGCCGACAGTGGGGTTCGAATCTACTATTTCCCGAATACTGGATACTGGCCGCACTTAAGTGACTGCAGCTATCGAGCTCTGTGATGAAGACTTTACCGACACCGGTACTGCGACATATCTGTTAGTACAAGAGGCAATTGTGGATGTACTACCTTGCAATATATGGCTTATGTACCAACAAAGCTACCATGTATGTATGGAGTCAATGCAAAGCATCTCGAGGGCCTCAAGAGATCGAATAGTGCCTCCTTCATTATATTATAAATAATGTCAAAAGAATGAGTCTGTTTAACTACTTGAATCAATGTGATGTGCAAAATTGTATTATAAAAATGGCCTTAATAACCCAATTCATGGTTATTTATCCTGCCTTCACAGCAAAAGAAATCTGCCATTGATTCCTAGTCAGTCGGCATTGGTATGTAGCGTGTGACTAGGACTTATGTCATTACCACTCCACGAGAAAAGAACCCGTTCACGGCCATACCTATGACAAGGAATGACTTGTGTGCATATTATGTTTAGAGAAAAACATACGCAACCAAAAAATGTTTACAAAGAATTCCAGAGTTAAGTGGCTGAATATACAGTGGCTTTTCTATAAATCTTCACGTCCCCATATAATGTATTATAAGAATTCCAATGATCCAGATGTTCCGTTTGCTGCAGTAAGCTTTGCAAAACGTGGGTCAATAGTAATTGAGACTCTGGACTTACTATATCCCAATGGACATCCTAATAGCGAGTTGGAAAAAAATGAAGTAATAATTAAAAAAAAAAACTTTGCTGCAATTTGAACCTCCCCTCCATTTACCGTGTCTATTTTCATAACTTGAAGACATCTGCACTGCAGTTTGCAGACACCATTCCTGTAAATGATGAATGCTGACTATTATTGTTACCAGTGGAGTTCCTCAAGGGTCTTACCTTGCGCCCTTACTTTTTACTCTCTACATAAATGACATTAAAAATATACTTAAGAATTCTAAATTGCTTTTGTTTGCCGATGATGCAAAAAAATTTATGCAAATTAATTGTCTACTTGATTGTTTAAAACTTCAAGAAGATTTACATCATCTGGAAAAGTACTGTATTCAAAATGGGTTGAAACTTAATCATGAGAAATGTAAAATAATATCGTTTTTTAAAAACAAGAAGAAAATAGCATTTCCGTACAAATTTAGTAATAACAACATTCTAACTCCTGTTTCACAAGTTAATGACCTTGGTGTTTTATTCAGTTATAACCTATCATTTAATGAACATATTGAAAATAATGTAAGAAAGCATTTCAAAGATTGGGTTGCATTACTAGATATTCTAGGGAATTTTCAAACTTAGCTACCTATCGACTGCTGTATGTATCTATGGTACGCCCTATACTAGAATACTGTACACCTGTTTGGAACCCTTCTCATCAGACCTCTATCCATAGATTAGATTCAGTACAACATAAATTTCTTCGTCTATATTCTTTTAGAGCAGGATTCTCATATGATAATGTTGATTATACATCCCTACAACAGTCCTTAAATCTGCATAGCCTGTCACAACGCCGTGGATTATTGGATACACTCTTCATTTTTAAATTGCTTCATTCCTTGGTGAATTGTCCACAACTTCTTGCAAAAATTAACGTACATGTACCAGACAGACGCACAAGGTACAAGAATACATTGTCTACAAATTGGCATAGAACTAACTATGCATTCAATGGGCCAATTGAATGAATGTCAAGATCTCTAAACAAAGTGGATATTGATATATTTAACTGCTCATTGTCAAAATTTAGAACTCATTTACATAATCTCCAGAATTGACTATTACTTTCCTGTGCTTACTTGTAATATAACCTGTGTATATATCTGTACATATGTTCTACTTATACTCCATTGAACTTTCTTTTTACTGTGTTTTGTATTACTTTTGTATTACTTTCCTGTGCTTACTTGTAATATATCCTGTGTATATATCTGTACATATTCTTTCTACTTATACTCCATTGAATTTTTTTTTACTGTGTTTTGTCTATACTTCTCTACTGTTATGTAAAATGGTATTTCCGTTAATAAAGTATTATTAACACCGTATGTGTATATTGTCAAATATTTGAATAAAGGTTTTATTAAAATAACGGCCTATTCCGTGGCAAATGCGCCAAAACATTAGTGTCCTAACCCACACCAAACTAATCAATAATCCACTATTAATATTAACTACACGTATGTCCGACCACTGTACACCGTACCACATTTTTCATACAACAATTGTGCTACAAACACTATCTTACACGCCAGTTTTTCAAATGTCCATATTTTCCAGCTGCCATTCCCACAATCCAGAGTACTGGGAGTTAGGTCACTGTTGCACTGATAGTCCCATATTATTTTCAGTCTTCTAACACAAGTTTTAAATTCTATACTAACTTTACACAAAAATCATTTCAGTATGTGTTAACAAAATACCTATGGAGAAGTATTCAGAGAGCTCATATTAGTCTAAACTTACAGTATACATATAACTGCATGCTGCTGTTTAAGGACTTCTATGAACTACACATGTGTGCTCTGCTCTGTATACATATGCTATGAACTTAGAAAATAAATCAGTGCCACTACTAAAAAAATCAATCTACATATATCTATAGAATTTCATCATATTAAAAAAAAAGAAATTAATGAAAATATGAGGCTCTATCAGGGGCTGCCTGGCCGAGGTGGCAAAGGCATGCTCGGTTCGCCTGGAAGGACGTGGGTTCGAATCCCCGTCAGGAAGTCGTAAAATTTAAGAAACGAGATTTCCACTTCCGGAGGTGCATATGGCCCTGAGGTTCACTCAGTCTACACCAAAAATGAGTACCAGGTTAATTCCTGGGGGCAAAGGCGGCCGGGCGTAGAGCTAACCACTCTACCCTATCACGTGCCGTGGTTAACAATGGTGGAACCTTCCACTCCTCCAAGGGCCTTCATGGCCTGTATGGAGGTGACTTTGTCTTTGTTTATGAGGCTCTATCCAGGAGCAGTATCCTTTCAAGTGAACACTGAAATATTATAGTACATTATATAAAAATATGTGAATTAAAAAATGGTAATATTTCAAGAAACATTTAAGGAATTTAAGTAAGTTAATTAAGTACATTATATAAAATCTGTGAATAAATGCAGTGGTAATATTTCAAGAAACATTATAGGAATTTTAGCGAGATAAAATAACAAATCACATAAAATCCTAAACTCAAGTATTGGGAAAATAGAAGTGTGAAATCAAGCCATATTTAAATAGACAGGAGGAACAAGAAAAGGAACACAAAATAGGACAAACATAAAGGCAAGTCAGTGTGTCAAGATGAAGCAACAGAAGCTACATACACTGCCATTAACGAAGAGTTTCTTTCCTCATTGATCCCACTCTTCGTACATCCATTTCTTCTTGGCACTCAACGAGTTTGTTTTTGCTTCCCAGCTTCATCAGGAGGGCAGGCATCAGTGCTCAATGAAGGGCCATCTTTAAAGATCTTGTTGGCAGCAATGATAGCATCCATATATATATATATATATATATTGTACCAGTAAAAGAGCCCGACTTTAAGATTTATTTTCAACGCAAGCATGGAATAGTTCTCAGGGCTAAACTGGATGAATAATAGCTAGGGCTTGGTACAGGAGGCAGGGTCCTATCTACAAGAAAAATTTGAATCTGATTTGATAAGAGTTTATTCATGTAATGCATGTTAAATTGCACATCACCTCATGGTAGATAGGGGTTGTCTTCCACATTGTCCTTTAAATGGCCCGGGTCTCCAGCTCACCAGGCCGCACCTGCTGGAAAACGTTCCAGAAGATGCCCAAGTACTCCATCAAGATGCGGACGGACCATCCAGGTTGGCTGCACGGAATACGCCTCAAGTTCCCGATGCTCGTGATGACCTTCGCTGGTTCCTGACGATGTTGAGGGTAATCACATTACCCAAGTACAATGAGGTTGATAGAATCAATGCAAACTCCGAAAACGTGCTCTTCGTCACTCACAGAATAAATCAAAGTTCATGAAAACCTTGAGTAATGAGTTTTCTCACCACTAGTAACATCACGAGACAATGTTTATAAAGACTTTCAAGAATCCACTCTTTAACACTCATGGAAATGACGAGTCCGTGGTCATGAAGACTTTCAATAATGTTATAGTTCTTCAATGAAAAAAATTACAAGTCTTTAAGTAATCACTGGCAAAGATCACAAGTCTATGCTCATGGAAACTTCGAATAAATTTAGAGTTCATCACTCGTGAATATTACAAGTCTTTGAATAATCACTGGCAAAAAGTTAGAGTCCATCACTGTTAAATTTGACAAGTCTTTAAATAATCACTGGTGAAAAGTTAAAGTCCAACACTGGTAAATATGACAAGTCTTTGAATAATCACTGGCGAAAAATTACAGTCCAACACTGGTAAATATGACAAGTCTTTGAATAACCACTGGCGAAAAGTTAAAGTCCAATACTGGTAAATATTACAAGTCTTTAAATAATCACTGGTGAAAAGTTAAAGTCCATTTATAAAGACTTAGAAAAATTCAGAGTTTCTCAACACTCGTAAATACTGCAAGTCCCATTTATAAAGACTTAGAAAAATTCAGAGTTCCTCATCACTCGTAAATATTGCAAGTCTTTGAAAAATCACTGGAGAAAATTTAAAGTCCCATTTATAAAGACTTAGAAAAATTCAGAATTCCTCAGTGAGACTATACCCACACGAAGATAGCTTCCGACGATAATGGCAGTGAGTAGGGCCACGTTAACTGCTCGACTGTCACTGATAGACTGAGATATCAGGCTATATTGAGCCCTCCTTATATTTGGTTTGGGGACATTACGTCACATATGCCGTGAAGCTGGTTATCTCCTGAATCCCTTGACGGATTTTCTTGAAATTTAAGCATTGCGACGTTTATGTAATTCCCTTTAAGATGACATGTTGATCAAGTCGCTACCCCAATTATTATGGGAGTTTTAAATTTTTTCTCCAGCAAATGTTCCGGAAGGTGTGACGCTTGAATCTGGAACATACACGAGTTCAGGCTAGCTGCACGTGGCATGACAGGTGGGTGATCTAACTAGCCCCTGCGGCTACGTCACACATACAGCTGTTCTCAGCTTGCTCGCTCGTCTTGCTGAATGTAAACAAACCAGGCTTGCACGGAGTAATACGCGTGGTGATAAAATATGATCAACTCTCAAAAAATATGCATGTACAGGTCGTAACCAGTACATATCCCTCCTTCTCAGGGAAAAAGAAAATACTATGAGGATTTTCTTTTAGTCTCTTTTCACTCAAAGTATTTTTTGAGATTGGAAGCATTGTAGATGCCTTCAAGGCTGCTATCTAATCTTGTGATATTATCAAAAGATAAATCCAGTGAAGAGCCGGCTGTGTTCGTCCAGTACAATATGGAAGTAAGATGATGTCATGTCCATGCCTGAAAAATATTTTTTTCCAAAAAATCGCTTAATGACATCTTTAAGCGGAGGAGGGTGGTCATACTCAAGGACCAGTTGGTCATTTAAGGCACGAGCGTCCAAACATAGACGAAGATTACCATTGGGTTCCTTACTATGGTGAGCGGATTAATATAGGGCGTAACGCACTTTGATATAATTCCGTCAGCCTCCATCTGACGAATTAGTGTCCTGGTTTCATCCATGTACTTCTCAGGCACCGGATATGGCTTGCGTTTATAGGGCGAAGTATCCTTGAAGTTGAAGTGGTGTTTAAAATTCTTAATCTCTCCAGGCTTCTCATCGAAGACGTCCGGATAAGACTGATATATCTCTTCCTCCGCTGCTGCTATGTTAGGGTGGCAATCTGGAGCTTCAGTTACACTGGAGATCTAGGTGAGAAAATCAGGCCCTTTGTCATTCAAACTTTCATCGATGGATCCCTCCTCATCGGGATTACCCTCTTCTTTTGACACGGGTCCCTCTTCATCTTCGGGATCACCCTCTTCTTTAAGTATCTGGTCGACTGGGGCGGCATCGCCAATCACACCATCGACTTGTGTACGGGGTAAATCAATCCCTTGAAGTCTAAAATCTTCACCGTCAACCAGCTGTAACTCTACAGATCCAATCCTACATAGATGAATAGTGTTGGCAGAATAGTCAATGGTAACCTTATATTTAGACAGAAAGTCTGAACCCAAGATAAGGTTAAACATCATAGGCGAGACTATCAGGAAAATATGTTCACACACTTCTTCGTTGATAGCAAACTCAAGGAAGACTTGTTGCTTACATTTGATATTCCTGTCAGGAATAATGCCCTTAATCCTAACTTGTGCTACCGGCAAAATGAGAAGGTTACATCGATCCTTGATCAATGTTATCAACTTGTCAGAAATTAGGGAAACTTGCGCTCCCGAGTCCACTAGCGATGATACTTGGAATTCCCCAATGGTAATATTGATGATGGGTAAACTTCATTGAACATGTTGACGAATGGGTAATTCGTCTTCAAATACTAAGTCGTCATCAATGTGCCAATAATTTATTATGTCTACATGGAATGACCCAACCTCCTCATTTTCAGGCAATCTTATTTCTGAAAAATTTAAGTTTTTTTTTTTAGGCAACAGCACCTGTGGATTCTGGATTTTGACCAAAGGTGTTGTTTCTTTTATGGTATTCTTGGTATTCAAGAGAAGTCACTCCAGGTTGATGACCCTCTTGTTTCTTCTGATGGAGGTAGTCCTGCGTTTCCTTCCATCGTTGGCGCAAGTCAGAATTGTTTGAGTCTCTACTCTCTTGTTTTAACCAAGTAGGTTTGGTTTGGTAGGGTGTCTGGCCACGGTATGGGCGTCTCCTAAACCCTCCATACCGCATAGGTGAAGATGGAGTATCTCTCTCTTCCCTTCTATCCGCTCGTTTGGGACTTTGTCTCGGTTGTTCAGAAGTATTAACCTGAACTGGATGGGCGGCTACGTCCTTACTTTTGCCCGGTTTCAAAGTACCCTGCGCATGAGCGGTATCAAGACGTCGTAATACGGCATCAAATTGATCTAAGTTCTGATTGTTCGCTGCTACTAAGATCTCTTGAAAGTGAGAAGGATATTGTAACGTAATGACCTGTATGAGTTCCTTCTCAGGCAAAGGAGGGTCTAAATACTGCATCTTCTTCAACTGAGATAATAAAAAATCTGCGTATCGAGAGGTGTTAATGGAGGTGTTATACCTTCTCGAATAGAGTTGAAGTTTGATAAGGTGCTGAGTTTCTGTGTTCCAAAAATGGTCAATTAAAGCTTTCTCAAAGTCAGAGTATGTCTTGAAATTAGATTTGAATACGGAGTACCAGGAAAGAGCCTTGCCTTCTAATAATCAGGCCACTGTTTTTAGCTTTCTATCCTCACTAATCTTGTGCTCTTGAAAATATTCCGCTACATTGATCAGAAACTCTTTAGCCGTGTAATCTTCTTTACCGGAGAATTTAGGAGGTTTTTCCTCTTGAATTTTAACGATAGTTGTCTGGTATGATGTCTCTCTGACTCCTTTTATCGAACTATGAATAGGTCTGGATGTATCTCGAGATTCAAGATTAACGACTTTAGTGGCTAGTTGTTCGAGATTACTCTTGACATCCCCCAACTGGAGTTGGACTATTCCTTTGACTTGTTTGACATTGTTCTTTAATTCAGTTTTAAGTTCACCAACATCTTTACAAATACGACTAATTTGTGTGGTCGTATTATCGGCTTGCTGAGTGAACCGTTTGTCAAACTCGCCCTGCTTAGCTTTTAATAAAGTAATTTCATTTCCAACTCTGGAAATGTCATTCTTAACCATGTCCCTAAGAGTATCTTGGACAGAAACAATTTTAGCCTGCATTTGCGAGAGCTGACCATGTGACTCCTGAAATTCGGCCTTAAAATCCTCAATGTCTTGTGAAAGCTGTTGGACTGAAGGAAGAACCTTCTTCAAATCCTCCTTAACAATTTCTATGACTTGGTCTTTAACAGTGTTTTTCATTTCTTCGACATTACGAGTAAGCTGAGAGTTAATTTCAGTGAATCGGTCATCAATTTTCTTATTGGACCCTGTGAATCTTTCTTCTATCCTAACACTTGCTTGATTGAAACGCGATTCTAAGTTCGCATTCATTTCACTGAATTGGGATTGAACCACGTCATGTAAGCACTTATCTAACCTAGTGTCAGCTTCAGCTAACCGCCTGTCTAAGCTGGCAAGAGTGGCATTAGATTCAACATTTGCTTGGGCTAAGTTATTTAAACGTTGGTCTACATTAGCAGGATTAGCATTAGTCTGAACATTAGCCTCAGCTATGCTAGAAAGATTAGTATTAGTTTTGGTAATACGTCTCTTTAAGCTAGCACATGTTGCAGTAAGCCTAGTCTCTAAATTGGCGTTAACCTCATTCATATTAAGCCTAAGGGCTTCAATTGCTGCTAGTAAATTGTCCATATTTATGGCAATTTTAATACCTCAAAATATGAGACTTAGAAATTTTCAATCATAAACTGAAATACCAGTGACTTTAAAAGTTCAAAAGCACTCAGTTCCTCATATATAGAAAATCAACCATATGACAAGAACACATAAAACACAAATTGTGTGCCACGTCCAGGGCATAAGTTTCACTTTGTAAAAAGAAACCCCACGTCCAGGGTGTTGTGATTGTCTATTACTTGATAGCACTGTTAACCTAGCTATCGTGCCCCACGCTTGGGTCCACGTATATTACCCTCCTCTCTGTACCAGTAAAAGAGCCCGATTCTAAGATTTATTTTCAACGCAAGCATGGAATAGTTCTTAGGGCTAAACTGGATGAATAATAGCTAGGGCTTGGTACAGGAGGCAGGGTCCTATCTATAAGAAAAATTTGAATCTGATTTGATAAGAGTTTATTCATGTAATGCATGTTAAATTGCACATCACCTCATGGTAGATAGGGGTTGTCTTCCACATTGTCCTTTAAATGGCCCGGGTCTCCAGCTCACCAGGCCGCACTGGCTGGAACACGTTCCAGAAGATGCCCAAGTACTCCATCAAGATGCGGACGGACCATCCAGGTTGGCTGCACGGAATACGCCTCAAGTTCCCGATGCTCGTGATGACCTCCGCTGGTTCCTGACGATGTTGAGGGTAATCACAATTACCCAAGTACAATGAGGTTGATAGAATCAATGCAAACTCCGAAAATGTGCTCTTCGTCACTCGCAGAATAAATCAAAGTTCATGAAAACCTTGAGTAATGAGTTTTCTCACCACTAGTAACATCACGAGACAATGTTCATAAAGACTTTCAAGAATCCACTCTTTAACTCATGGAAATGACGAGTCCGTGGTCATGAAGACTTTCAATAATCAAATCAAATCAAATCAAATCAAATCAAATCAAATCAAATCAAATCAAATCAAATCAAATCAAATCAAATCAAATCAAATAAAATAAAATAAAATAAAATAAAATCAAATCAAATCAAAATCTCTTTATTTGCAAATGAGGTGTCTACCTCGGTGGCAAATGGTACACTAAAATACATTATTGTCAAGCACTAAATATTAAATTAACAAGAGAAGAAAATTTTTCCTATAATACAATATTATACAATTTACGCTAACAATGTTTTCTATTAAACACACAGCTCATCCTTAATAAATTTATATTGTTTACAAAATTCTACTTATAATATCTCCTGTACTACTTACAAATATAGTCAACTGATATACAGTATGTGGAATGACTTCAAATGATACTATACAACTGGTATAACATTAATATTTACATTACATTTATTTATTTACTTTTTTTTTTTTTTTTTTTTACCGTTCTGGATCCTAAGTAGCATAACGACCTGCTGCGTCTTAACCAGAGCCCCTTTTGCCACCACTTTTCAGAGTTCCTGAAGGGCCTTCACAGCTACCGTAGCGGTCCCAGGGCCATCGAAGTCCCCACTGTACTTCACCCCTACAGGCAGTCCCCTACTTTGGCTGTCCAAACTCCTTAGACCAGGGGATGGAATTAATTTATTCACACACATTTTTTTTTTTTATTTACAATAACCTGCACTGGTCGAATGCCCTCTAACACTTCATTTATTTTCTCTGTTGCTGTTTATTCTCTTCTTGAATATCTGTACAGATTTTGGAAAAGGATCAAACACTACCCCTGGTAAACTGTTCCACTCCTTCACACCCTTCCCAATGAATGAAAATTTACCCCAATCGCTTCTGCTAAAATTCCTTCTAATTTTATATTTGTGGTCAGTCCTGCCAATATAATTATTTTCCAACTGAAGCCTCTCACGGATATCTCCCCATGCTTCTTCTCCTGTATAGGCTCTATGTAATCCTATAAGTCTAGTTTTCTCCCTTCTCTTACTTAAAGTTTCCCACCCAAGTTCCTTTAAAATTTCTGATACACTACTCTTTCTCCTGAAATCCCCTGTTACAAATCTTGCTGCTTTCCTCTGCACACTATCTATTTCTTTTATTAGGTATTCTTGGTGAGGATCCCAAACACTGTTTGCATATTCCAATAATGGACGAACCATACTCAAGTAACTTTTTTCTTTTAATTCTTTGTTGCATCCTTTAAGTAGCCTCATTATGACATGTAATGATCTGTATGCTTTCCCAACAATGTCATCAATATGACCCTTCCAGTGCAAATTACTTTCAAATCTCACACCTAAGTATTTGCACTTGCCATCTTTTGGGATAACTACCTCATCCAAAGTATATTCAAATTCAGTTTTAAAGCTCCTGTTTGTAAAAGTTGTAACAGTTGATTTGCCTCCATTAACCTTCATATTATTTTCTTCAACCCATTGTTGGATACTTTCAAGGTCCCTTTGTAATTCTGAACAATCCTCAATGTTGTTTATTTCCCTATAAACAATTATGTCATCTGCATACAATCTTATTTTTGATGTTATATTGTTCCCTAAATCATTTGCGTATATTAAGAAAAGTAACGGACCGATTATACTACCCTGTGCAATTCCCTTCCAAACTTTCTCTTCCTGAGATACATTATTTCCTACTTTGAATTTCTGAACCCTTGAATTTAGAAATGCTTTTATCCAACGTGTAACCCTTACGTCCAATCCTATTCCCTCCAATTTCTTTAATAATATTCCATGTTCCACTCTATCAAAGGCTTTGGAAAGATCTATGGCTATGCAATCTAACTGACCTCCTGAATCCAACTGATCTGATATGTCCTGCTGAAATCCCACCAGTTGTGCCTCACAAGAAAATTTCTTTCTAAATCCATACTGGCTCCTCATGAACCAATTTTTATCATCACGTATCCCTCTGATGTACTTCGATATTAAACTCTCCAGTATTTTACAAACTATACTGGTCAGGCTGATTGGTCTGTAGTTCTCTGGTTTCCTTTTATCACCCTTTCCTTTATAAATTGGTATTATTATAGATTCCTTCCATTCCTTTGGTATTACACTATTATTTATGACATAGTCAAAGAGAAATTTTAAATAAGGCACTATGTACCACCCCATTGTCTTTAATACCTCCCCAGTAATTTGATCACTTCCTGCTGCTTTTCCTTGCTGAAGCAGGTGGATTTCTCTGAAAATATCTTCGTTTGTGAATGAGAAGCTTCTTGTTTCCCTCTGTCTCTCTCCCTCTCTATCTTCTGTTTCGGTTTCCATCTCTTGACAATCATCTACTGAATCTCTAAATTCCCTACTAAATAGGTTTGCTTTCTCAGTATCTGTTAAATAGTGTTCACCCCCTTCTCCCACCATTGTAGGAATTTGGATTCCTTTTCCTTTTTGATTCCTGATATATGAATACAGCTTTTTCCATTTCCCTTTGTGGTCATTACCCTCTTGAAGTATGCCATTCATATAATTCTCTTTTGCTTCCTTTTTCACTCTATTCAGTTCCCTCATTAGCTGTTTTCTAGTTTCTCTACTCTCCCTACCCTCTTTGATTTTCCTGTTTACTATTCTACATTTTCTTTTTAATTTTCTTATTTCCCTTGTATAATAAACAGGGTCTGAGGTCATTTTACCCTTCTTAACAGGTACAAATCTCTTCTCTCCTTCCCAAATAATTCCTTTAAATTTAGCCCAAAGTGTATCCACGTTACTCCCTTCACTTATCCAACAATTGAATTGTGATTTAAGGTAAGTCCCAAATTCATCAACTTTAGTTTTTTTGTACAATTTCTTGTCTTGTGTAACCCTCTTATTAAGCCTTTTTGGTACCAGTCCTACATCCATTATTACAGCCTTATGGTCTCCTATTCCTTCAATTACCTCAGTTTTATCAACAATTTCCCATGGTTTAACCAAGAATACATCTAGTAAGTTATTGAGACGAGTCGGTTCTTGTACTACTTGTGTAAATCCTCCCTCCCAAATTAACTTATTTGCCAGTTTCTGTTCATGGGCTTCACTTGCAGCTCCTTTCCATTCAACTTCAGGCAAATTTAGATCTCCCCCAATTATTACCATATCATTATTATTGTTTTTACAAGTATAATCTATTATTTTTTCAAAGATTTCCATGTCTCTTTCCTCTCTTCCAGGCCTGTATGTTCCTATAATTCCCACCTCCTTAATATTATCACAAACGAATTTTATCCCTAATATTTCATCCCTTTCATCGGTAAACCATTCATCTGAACAGTAAGTTTCCTTCACCAGAATAAACACCCCCCCTCCCTTTTTATCTCCTCGGTCTCTACGATAGACTGTGTACCCTTCTGGAAATACTTCTCTATTACCCACCCCTTCTTTCAACCACGATTCCACTCCTATCACCACATCAGTCTCATAAGATTCCATCGATGTACCGAATTTTAATTGTTTATTTACTACACTTTGACAGTTTACCAAGAGCAATCTCAGACCCCCTTCCTCCCTAAAACTTGACTGTTGCAATTGGGTAACTTGAAATTCCTTACTACCCTGAGTTTCTTTTTCTAGTTGACTGAGCCAGCTTGAAGTACAGCTGGCTCTTTCTACTAGTTTTCCTGGTCAGTATTATAACTCAAGGGAGTTGCCTGTTTTACAGTACATATCTTAAGATTAATAAAATCTAGAACAATATTTGCTATCTTTCGTTTACCTGAATTGTTTAGATGGAGGCCATGTTTTGTATAACAGTATCTCTCAAAACTGCTGCATTCAATAACCTGAGTATTCCAAAAATGTTTACAAATTTTAACAATATCTGTATTGACCTTGTCCACTTCAATGTTCACACACGAGTCTCTACTCAAATCATGCCTGTGGGGCACGTTTACTACAAAAACGTTAGTGTGGGTCAGCTTCCCTAGTGTATGTTTAAGTTTTGATCTTACATTCTTGGCGTCGTCGCGAGCTACGTCGTTCGTCCCACCGATGATAAGCACTGCATCGCCGCTCCCGAAGTTCCTAGTTGCTGCTTCTACGTTTTCCACAACACTGCTGATAGAAGCTCCTGGATATATTTCTCCGGTTGCTGCTATATTCTCGTCATTAATCACTCCCGCAATTCCCCTTCCTTGGCTATCACCAAACACAGCTACCTTCGCTGATTTAGGCCTAACTGGGTCTTGAAAAAAAACTCGGCACGGCAACGGATCGCGATGATTTGGTTTCACGCGCGCGATCACTTTCTTCCAGAAATAAATTATTTAGGGCAGAAAACCTATTTCTGATGTTTATTTCCGGAAATTCAGTTGTAGATTTCTTCTTAGCCGGCCATCCACGAACTACTTGACACCACGTGTTCGAGTTTGTTACTTGTACCGGTATATCACTCGAAGAATGGTCAGTCCCAAATTCTAGCGATCGCAGTCTTTCTTTTAATTCTTGATTTTCGACTTTAAGAGTCTCATTGTCCTTTTTTAGAATGTTTATAATTTCTAATGCACTTTTATATTCCTCATCGACTATTTTCTGTGCTTCGTCAACGCCGTCCCCAACAACAACATTACGAACACACTGCTCACAAATCCAGTCAACATTTTCATTAGTTTTTACGTCTCTAGGGCAATTTCCGCACTTATAATGCCACGATCGATCACATGAATCACACAACATTCCATTTTTCACTAATTTTCGACATTTTCCGCACTTTTCGTCACATTTTACGGTTAATTTACTCGGAGAATAAAACACTATGTCGTCATTACCGGGCGCCATTTTGAAAAAATGTTATAGTTCATCAATGAAAAAAATTACAAGTCTTTAAGTAATCATTGGCAAAGATCACAAGTCTATGCTCATGGAAACTTCGAATAAATTTAGAGTTCATCACTCGTGAATATTACAAGTCTTTGAATAATCACTGGCGAAAAGTTTAGAGTCCATCACTGTTAAATTTGACAAGTCTTTAAATAATCACCGGTGAAAAGTTAAAGTCCAACACTGGTAAATATGACAAGTCTTTGAATAATCACTGGCGAAAAATTACAGTCCAACACTGGTAAATATGACAAGTCTTTGAATAACCACTGGCGAAAAGTTAAAGTCCAACACTGGTAAATATTACAAGTCTTTAAATAATCACTGGCGAAAAGTTAAAGTCCATTTATAAAGACTTAGAAAAATTCAGAGTTTCTCAACACTCGTAAATACTGCAAGTCCCATTTATAAAGACTTAGAAAAATTCAGAGTTCCTCAACACTCGTAAATATTGCAAGTTCCATTTATAAAGACTTAGAAAAATTCAGAGTTCCTCAGTGAGACTATAACCACACGAAGATAGCTTCCGACGATAATGGCAGCGAGTAGGGCTACGTTAAGTGCTCGACTGTCAGCGATAGACTGAGATATCAGGCTATATTGAGCCCTCTTTATATTTGGTTTGGGGAGATTACGTCACATATGCCGTGAAGCTGGTTATCTTCTGAATCCCTTGACGGATTTTCTTGAAATTTAAGCATTGCGACGTTTATGTGATTCCCTTTAAGATGACATGTTGATCAAGTCGCTACCCCAATTATTATGGGAGTTTTAAATTTTTTCTCCATCGAATGTTCCGGAAGGTGTGACGCTTGAATCTGGAACATACGAGTTCAGGCTAGCTGCACGTGGCATGACAGGCGGGTGATCTAACTAGCCCCTATGGCTACGTCCATCAAACTCTGAACATTATCAGGTGACTGTTTATTCTGCACGAGTATCTAAGACTTGCGATTATTTTTCCAAGTGCTCGTAATTTAAAGTTTAATGTTGCGGACATGATTTGGAACAGTTTGCTCCTTACAAAGTGATTGAGTACCGAGTGACTACGTCACTAATTTACAATTTCGTGTGGAGATAATTCTCTAAACTGTGTGAATATTTGTAGGTGATGAACTGTAGACCGTGTATTAGAACTGTGTATTTCAATTCGACGAACATCGAACTAAGAGCTGTGCATTTTCAATTCTACGAACAGTCGAACTAAGGACTGTTGATAAATGATTAATTTTGCTTTATTTTCATTTCATTTCATTAACATGCGTGAACAAGATTGACTTCACGAGTGAAACATTCTTACTTCATTTCAATCCAATTGATTACACTGAACGGTGTTCAAACTAAGAAATGTGTCGTGTGGCATAACTTCACATTATGCCAAGTGTCACAAACTTTAGGTGACTATTTATTAGTTGACTTTAATGAAATTCGACGACAAGTTTTGAGTGGATTTTCATTTTATGAGCGTTAAACTTATATACTTATTCGAGTTTAGTGACATTCCTTTTCATTTCAAATGATTAATGACTTAACACGGGATAGATTTCAGTGACATTCTACCGTGTGATAAACCTTCAATCATACAATTCTTACGTGTTATGAACCTTGTTAAAGCCATTGCTCTACCTTTTTCTCATCTGTGCAGAAGCACTTTTTGCATTAACACGCCCCAAGGCTTAACGGTGTTCGTTCACGTTCATCATTTACGTGGTCTATCCCAACGCCCTCTACTTCAACACCGTATGGATCTTCTAGACATCGCATGGATCTTCTAGAACTTCCATTGAGGGAGGAATGGTGGTCCAATGGTGCGGAAAGGAGAGGAGCAGCCGGAATTCTAGGACACCGCCAACCCTAGGACAAGGAAAGAACACTTAATACTGTTTCTTCTGTACAGAGGTGATATGATTTTGAACTTATTAATAAACTCAGAGAAAAAAAAAACTTAAGATTTTTTAAAAAGAAAATACTCTCCCTCTGTATGCACTCCAACAGATTGGTACACGCCCTGCATTTCTCGTGCTCACCAAAGTACCACATTTACTGTTACAATATACACTGACTGACAGAGCAAATGCAACACCAAGAAGGAGTGGTTCGAAAGGAATGAAAGTTGGGGAAAAAACAGAGACGGCACGGACGAATAATTGATGTTTATTTCAAACCGATATGCAGGTTACACAATGCGCACGGCATCGACTCAGTAGGATGTAGGACCACCGCGAGCGGCGATGCACGCAGAAACACGTCGAGGTACAGAGTCAATAAGAGTGCGGATGGTGTCCTGAGGGATGGTTCTCCATTCTCTGTCAACCATTTGCCACAGTTGGTCGTCCGTACGAGGCTGGGGCAGCGTTTGCAAACGGCGTCCAATGAGATCCCACACGTGTTCGATTGGTGAGAGATCCGGAGAGTACGCTAGCCACGGAAGCATCTGTACACCTCGTAGAGCCTGTTGGGAGATGCGAGCAGTGTGTGGGCGGGCATTATCCTGCTGAAACAGAGCATTGGGCAGCCCCTGAAGGTACGGGAGTGCCACCGGCCGCAGCACATGCTGCACGTAGCGGTGGGCATTTAACGTGCCTTGAATACGCACTAGAGGTGACGTGGAATCATACACAATAGCACCCCAAACCATGATGCCGCGTTGTCTAGCGGTAGGGCGCTCCACAGTTACTGCCGGATTTGACCTTTCTCCACGCCGACGCCACACTCGTCTGCGGTGACTATCACTGACAGAACAGAAGCGTGACTCATCGGAGAACACGATGTTCCGCCATTCCCTCATCCAAGTCGCTCTAGCCCGGCACCATGCCAGGCGTGCACGTCTATGCTGTGGAGTCAATGGTAGTCTTCTGAGCGGACGCCGGGAGTGCAGGCCTCCTTCAACCAACCGACGGGAATTTGTTCTGGTCGATATTGGAACAGCCAGGGTGTCTTGCACATGCTGAAGAATGGCGGTTGACGTGGCGTGCGAGGCTGCCACCGCTTGGCGGCGGATGCGCCGATCCTCGCGTGCTGACGTTACTCGGGCTGCGCCTGGACCCCTCGCACGTGCCACATGTCTCTGCGCCAACCATCTTCGCCACAGGCGCTGCACCGTGGACACATCCCTATGGGTATCGGCTGCGATATGACGAAGCGACCAACCTGCCCTTCTCAGCCCTATCACCATACCCCTCGTAGAGTCGTCTGTCTGCTGGAAATACCTCCGTTGACGGCGGCCTGGCATTCTTAGCTATACACGTGTCCTGTGGCACACGACAACAAGTTCTACAATGACTGTCGGCTGAGAAATCACGGTACGAAGTGGGCCATTCGCCAACGCCGTGTCCCATTTATCGTTCGCTACGTGCGCAGCACAGCGGCGCATTTCACATCATGAGCATACCTCAGTGACGTCAGTCTACCCTGCAATTGGCATAAAGTTCTGACCACTCCTTCTTGGTGTTGCATTTGCTCTGTCAGTCAGTGTATATAGAAAATAAATAATAATAATATTAATAAAATAAATATAGAAAATAAATATTAAAAATTCAAACTATTTTTTGTACATCTATAGTGTTTCATCATATTCTTTTAAAATAAATTCATGAAAATATGAAGCTCTATCCAGAAGCAGTATCCGTTCAAGTGAACACTGAAATATTATATTACAATATATAAAAATCTATGAATAAATGAAACTAATATTTCAAGAAACATTTAAAATGGGACACACAAAATAGTGACATTACTTAAAAACCTTCAGAATTTCATAGCAGGAAATTCTCGAGATCAAATGGAGAATGACATTAGTCAAAATAGCAGAATATTCATTAATAAGAACAAATTGGGCATAAAAATACACAATATATAAAATTAACTAAAAGGTTTGGTTAATCCTACAAACTGGATGATTATGAAACTGGACAGATTGACAAATAAGATAAAAGTAATCTCAAAG
This sequence comes from Anabrus simplex, assembly GCF_040414725.1. Taxonomy (NCBI): domain Eukaryota; kingdom Metazoa; phylum Arthropoda; class Insecta; order Orthoptera; family Tettigoniidae; genus Anabrus; species Anabrus simplex. Next base: position 672,059,201 of record NC_090266.1, on the reverse strand, counting down.
TAACAGAATTATCATGGTAGGTAAAAAGTAAACATTTAAAAAAGTTCAATTTAGTACTGAAAGAAGTAACGAAAAACATTCAAATAAATTTATCGTACCCGCAGTTGGATCTGTAAGGGACTGTATTTGGCGGAAGGGAAAATTATAACAGCTCCAAGATATAGAATGGCTTTTAGAGTAGAACTGAATGAATCATTGAAGTTTAAATGAAGCAGGGATCTTAGCACCTGACATAGCCTCAGTAATTATGATCGACTAGAGGATATTAAAATCAGTCAGTTCTCTTTAAGAAGGCTATAGGTACAAATGTATACATTAAATAAAAGTGTTTCTGTAGAGAATGTCACCATGGTCAGAGGAAATTATTTACAACATTTGAAAGAAATTGTCTAGATGGTTCCCAAGAAAAATCAAGTTGAACATTGGAAGTTCACTTCAGGTCGATGTGCTGATTACATCAGTTTCTTAGAAATAATTATGGAAGTAAGGGATAAATTTTTTGAGCCTTTTTGTTATGTAGTAGTGGGCAGCCAATGCTATGACCTCCCACTATATTGACATTTCCTCCTGAAAGAGACTGTTCACAAGATCAGAACTCCATGAGATGTCATGTTTATCTTTTGCGAAGGCAAATTTGGTGACAGGGAATATGCACCTGTTAGCTTACTTGAACAATCAGACTATGGTAAGTGTTCAAAGCAAAGTGCAGTATTCAGAACCACCTTGAATTGAACTTAAATTTTTGTCTTAAAATACTCCACTTTTAATTTTTTATATTGTAATGTGACAGGCCGATGGTAATAAACAAGGACACAACTGGTAGTCGTAGAGTAAAATGTTAAGTTTTATTTCACTGTTATTAGTTGCACACTAACACAGTCGCACTAGTTTCTCAATTTTCACTCGGTACTCACACTAACACAGTACAACTTGAACTTAATGGCAATACAGAATTCCGTACTCCAGAGTGACAGTCTCTCAGCCCTCTGACACTGAACCATGTGTTAATAGACAACGGTTGCCCAGTTGTACTTACTCTTGAAACAATCACCACCACCACCACCACCACCACCACCACCACCACCACCACCACCACCACTCGCTGAACTGAACTCAATTCAATCCCATGACTAACTGCCTGCCTGCCTTATATAGGCAGGCAGGCAGCCTTCTTGAGATGTTTTCCAAGAGGGGGAGGTCTCCAGAATACTCCTGGGGGTGGATATATCTGGAGGATTCTCGATCTCCACTACCCTAAAGGTTTCTAGTTGTCGTCAGAGGCTTCCATTGAGACGTAAGAAGAGGGGCCTGTCTTTCACTCCTGGCTCGTCCTCGTGAATGGTAATCATGCAGCAAAGGGTGGGGCCAAAAGCTAGTAGAGATAGCAACTGCTCTCAGGTGCAGCCAAGCTAGCTCACCCCTCCCTAGACCCTGGCAAACAAAATGGCAGACATCCCATCACATCTCCCCCTCCCTAAGGCTGCTCCACAATACAGCACCAGACCATCCAGTTGGAAGGCGATCATCTTCCCATGGGGGATCTGGTGGCTGACGATGTTGATCCTGGTGATGACAGGCTGTGGGCCCTTCCGGATTGACTGAAGCATTGGTGACTTTCCTCTTGTGTACACCCTCATCTGCTTCCGGGGACCGTACTCCTTTGTCGTCCACTGTCCCGATGCAAGTGACTGGCTCACACATCTTAAGTTGAGTGTTGCTGGATATGTTCCGAACCTGCATTGTACAAATTTGGTATTTATATTGGCATGCAGCTTCATGATGGAACAAGCATCCTGGACGGGCAGACTCCTCATTCAGAGCTCATTGGTTCAGGTTCCACTAGCACACTGTCTCCTAGTGGGGGTTCCTCCAGCCGTGCCGTGCCAATGCCATCACTGTCTCCATCTTCAGGGCCATTTCAGGGCCCCTTTGAGATTATGCTCCCTGTCAAGCATTATGTCTTGATGGATCTCTGTATTGTGGACACCATCAATGAAGATGCTGGGCCACCTTTTGCTGGATGTGATCCAGGGTGGCCCGTCCAGAGCTACATGGGCTAGTCACTCAACCTCGACAGTGAATTCCTGTGGCATTTCGTTGGCATGCTGGGTCCTTTTCCATAGCTGGATATGGTAGGCATTTGTCCACTGGTAGTCACCGTAGCGTCTGTAGAGCGCTGCCGTAATCTCCTCATAGGTGGCACCTGCCTGGATGCTGTGTAGTACCTCTGCTGCTTGCCCATGTAGCCTGGAGATCAGGTGTATAACTCTCTCCTCAGATATCCATCCATGGTGTTCACAGACTGTCTCGAACTGGGTCCGGAACATTCTCTGGGAGGTGGTCCCATCACGCACTGTGGTGGTTCCACCTCTGCATCCCTGCAGCCACCCTCTCTACTGGTGGGCTCTGTTTGGGTCTTCATGGCCGCCGTCTTTTCATGCCGGGCACTCACTTCCTCCCTCAGGTCTTGAACTCTGGATTCCACAACCTGGGGTATCACTTCAAACTGCTTCTCAACCAGTTAACCATTAACGTCCTGCGCAGCGTCACTCTATAATTTCATTTCAAGAGAATGCACATCCTGTTCCAGCTTAGGCTGTAACTATTTTAACTTAAATTGACCATTTTCAGTTCACCTAATTCCGATTAGTTAGTTCTGGTTAGATTTGGGTTCACTCTTAATTTGCTCTTGACTGCATGTAAGTTCACTCTTAAATCCACCCAGCCTACTGAGAAGAGTCTGCAAATGTTTAGTATCCATTTTGCTATTCATTAGAAATTTCTATAGTGTAAAATGTGCTACCAGTTTAATCTCACTTCTGACAGCAGTTATAATATGACTGGCTGACAGGATTTGATAAACAGAGTTTGGAAGTTAGGCATCAAATGCCTTTTTTTAAATTTTTAAATCTGGGTAGATATACTGAAGTGTCAAATAGAGATAAAACATGTTTGCATACATTGCTTATGCTTCTCTTTATTACATGTGATGAATTTTATCTTCGGTGACTTATATTTAAAGATTCTTAATAATAATTTATGTATATATAGTCCAATTGTTCCACTATTTAAGAAAGGTGACCAAAAGAAGTGTAACAACTATACAGGCGTAACCCTTCTATCTCATGGGTTAAAAATACATGAGACCATCCTGGAGAGAAAAATTTGTCGAACCTAAACTTGAGGATGAACAACATGGATTTAAAGTGAACAGATCAACACTAGACCTCATTTTTGCGACAAGAATGCTCTTAAATGCCAAAAACATATCAGATGTAAGGCTTTTCAGGCATTTGCCCTATTAACCAGCGTTTCGTCTTAGGTCTGACACTAGACTCATCAGAGTGGGATGTGTCAGACCCTACCCACTGACTTTTCCATTAAGAATGCTGTTATACAAGAATAATAAGGTATTTTTATTGGTCCACCTATTCAATACTATCCACTGTTATGTGGTTACATTTATAAACAGCTATAAAGCTTTACGGTACATGTTTCACCCTTTCTAGAGGGCATCTTCAGCCTTTAGTCAATCTTAAAATGTTAAACTTAAATATTAAATAAAAATATGAAACAAGAAACTGGATAATTAACATTGTAAAGCTAAAACTAGGATACAAACTCATTAAAATGTGGACAACACTACATTAAAACTGTGATAACATAATAGAATAACAACGATCTCAACGTAAGCAGTTTTTACCACATAACAGTGGATAGTATTGATTAGGTGGACCAATAAAAATACCTTGTTATTCTTGTAATATGAATGCTCTTTGAAAAATACTGGGATAAGAATAGAATAGTTATAGTGGTATTCTTGGATATTGAGAAGGCATATGATCATGTACCACGTAACCACATATGGGATGTCTGAGACGTAAAGACGTGCCAAATGAGATTATAGCTCGAGTAAAATTACATGTAAAACAACTATATCGAGAGACAGCTGTGTGCAAATTCAAGGAGGCAGATCAAACTGTTTTGAAACCAAGAGCGGAGTTCAACAAGGAAGTTGTCTATCACCACTTCTCTTCATTACTATAATGGATGACATATAAAAACCAGTGAAAATGGAGGATCAGAAAACAAATGCACTTGTGTTTGCTGATGATGTTATACTATGGGGTGAGACAGAAGCAGAAGTTCAAGATAAACTAGATCTTTGCCAAGAAGAATTTGAAAGAATGGGAATGATCATCAGCCAAACTAAAACTGTCGGTTTAGTGATGAGTCGAAATCCTGAAGCAGTCCATCTTGTGAGTGCAAAATGAAGAAGTAGACATTATCAATAACTTCCACTCCGTACATCAATTACTTTGAGATGGCTCATTTCCCCAAGCTTGCAAGCTCACGCTGTACAAAACATATCTTGTACCAATTCTAACATACAGACTGGAAGCAACAACATTGAGCAGATCTGCACAAAGTTGCTTACAGGCCACTGAAATGAAGTTTTTTCGGTCATGTCTCCAAAAGACGAGGAGAGACAAAATAAGGAATGAAAGAATTCGGCAACAAATTGGATTGGACAGGAGCCTGTTGGAAACCTTAGAATTAAGCAGATTACAATGGTATGGACATATGAGAAGGATGGCTCCAATTAGGACCCCAAGAGCATATTATGAAAGGAACGTTGTTGATAGGAGGCCCAGAGGGAGGCCTTGTGATAGTTGGGAAAAGCCAATTTTCAAAGACTTCGCCAAACGTGATGTAAATTGGCAGCAAAAGGTAGAGCACAAGTTGTGGATGGATAGGACGAACTGAAAGAGGCTCGTAAACACCGGCACCTGGCGTGCTGGAGCAGGAATTGATGATGATGATAATGATGATGACAGTCCACTTGTTTAATACAATAAAATGTTACCACTTAAATTAAATGGCTTGTCTAAACATTAATCTAAGGACATGTTTCAACCTGTGTTAAGGTCATCTTCAGCTTGTTGTACAAGAAATAAGACATGCAGTACATATAAAAAAAGTACATGAAAATAAAGCTAACAGGAGAGAAAATATTAACAGTACACAGTAAAAACTCAATTTTGTTTAAAATACATATCATTCTTCAGTCTTGCTTGATTAAAATTAGTGCTGATTTGACTAGAGATGAATCCAGAGATGAACAAAAATTGTTGGCTGAAGAATCAAGGAGTATCATTGAAATCATGTGGACTGTTTTGAAAGAAAATACCCAATATTATCGGTCGTTAATGTTGGAACAGAGTGAAATATAAGCTCCGTATTTCTTCAATGAAGAATAAAAATGTCGATCAGGTATTTGAAGGGAAATCAAAAATACCAAGTGTGAGGACTAGAAAAATTTGAAGAAACAATATTATTAGATGAAATGCTGGAGGAAAAAAAAAAAAAAGAACCACACACACACACACAAAAATTGTTCAGGTTGGATTGATGTTGACCTTAGCATTGATTGGGGACTGCTCACAGATTGTGTTCTAAATGAGTTGAAGGACGAGAAGCCACACAAGTGGCAAACTTGCTTGTTTGCTGATTCAGATCTCTTCCAATTATTATATCAATAAGAATGTTAGTCTTTTCCTGAATTTCTTTGAGATTGTGAATGGGATTTGACTTTTGATCGAGGTTTATGTGAATGTTTTCCACAATGTTTAATGAAGTTCCTTTCTTGGCTATGTGCAGGATATCTAGATCTTTATCTATGGATGAAAATGAATGATTGTAATCTCTCATGTGTTCCTTCATAGTGGAAAACATCCTGTATTTAGCTATATCAAAATGTACTTTATAACGGATTAGAAAACTCCTCCCGGTCTGTCTGATTATACTCTATGTTAACTTATAGACCCCTGATTTATTAGATTTAATAAGAGTATTCATGTTATAAATATGTTTCGAAGTGGTGTTATTGGTTCTGCAAGTGATGTTGAGGTTTTGTTTTTAATGATATTTGAGATTTGGTACAGATTGTTATCATTATTATTATTATTATTATTATTATTATTATTATTATTATTATTATTATTATTATTAAAAGCAAAGATAACAAAATAAATTTTCTTTTCCGTATCTTTTTTGAGAGTGGTAATGGGTAAAGAGTAATCTTATTTAAAATTCTGTCAACAAAATTACTATTGTAACCATTATTGTGTGCTAAGGTATAAATAATATTGATTTCTTTCTAGTAAGCCTTCTTAGACATGGGGATGTTCAGAGCTCTGTGTATCATGCTATAAAAAGTGGCCTTTTTATAGGTGCCGGGGTGGAGCGAATCCTGTCTGATAGTATTTTTTTCTGAGTGGGCTTCCTGCAGATTTCAAAACTTGAGGTGGTGTCACTCCCCATAATTTTAAGGTCAAGAAAGTTTACAGTTCCATCCATTTATGAATCAACTGTAAATTTTATATAAGGCTCTCAAGCATTAAGTTTTTCAAGGAGGGTTTTACTATTGGTGATACGTTGGTCAATAATGGTGAAAACATAATCTACACATCTTGACCAATAGAATACTCCTTGTAAGTTGTTAAGTATATTAGATTTTTCTAGATTATCTATGTACATTTCTGCCAACATTCTGGAAATAGGGGATCTCATTGGGAATCCTTTCTGCAGATAAATTTTATTATTAAAAGGGAAATAATAATAATTTTTTTTTTTTGCTACAGGCTTTACGTCGCTCCGGCACAGATAGGACTTATAGCTGGGAAATAATTATTGTTGAGGACAAACTTCAGAACATTTAAAATTTCCTAGTTTACTCAAATGACTATATTTGTTTAATTTTTCTTTGACCAGATTGATAAGCTCACCGGACACAAAATTAATCACCCTAGTGCGCACACACAGATGGATGTTTAAGCCTGTACAGATGGTGCAGCGACCGAGTCCCATACTCCTTCGCATGTGCATTGTGTCTATGTGAGCATAAGGCAGTAGCTATCAGCGAGACCTCAATGTTTCAAGCGGACAGTGTACATCAACATGGGTAGATGTAAGGATGTGACAGAGTAGCAAAAAGGGGCAATCATGTTTGGCCATCCCCAGGGCCATACAGTGCGTGAAGTTGCTGGATATGTGGGTGTTTCGCAGCGGACTGTTCAATGTGTCTACAAGCAGTGATGTACCACACATGGCCACAAAACACGACGCCAGAATTATAGTCGGAAATGATCCTGACTGAGAAGGATCAGAGACGTGTTTCATGGCTAGTGAATCAAAATCGCTTCCAAACCCGACAGAAATTGCTGCAGTCACTGAATGAAGGTACAGCCCAATCTATTAGTGAGGGAACATTGCGACAGGAACTGCATGCAATGAACATTTGGAGGCGGTCACCTCGTAAGAAGCCATTGCTCACACAGGCACAGAAGCTGTGCATCTTCAATGGGCTAGAAATCATCGAACGTGGACTGTAGCTGACTGGCGGAACGTAACGTGGTTTGACGTGTCACGTTTTTGCCTGTATTCCAATGGAGCACGTCATCGAGTGTACCAAAGGCCAAATGAAGCATTTCATCCTGGACATGGGCAAGGTCAGGTTCAAGCCGGCAGAAATTGCAGTGATGTACCACACATGGCCACGAAACACGACGCCAAAATTATATTACATGTAACTAATCTCATGATTAGACCCGTATATATTTATCTGGATCAATATTTTAATAAAGAAAAAAATTTGAACGACGCGGCCGAAATAAAAAGCCCGTTAATAGAACAGTTGCCAATATTGTTACAAACTTTCAAATCAGATAAAAGCAAATTCTTTAAGATATTTAATCTAAAAACACTCACAATAGAAACTATTTCGACAACGAATCCCTCTCTACATAACACGCCAAAGCTTAACGTCCCGCCCGCAGGATCGTCCCCTACCCCCACCTCGACAACAGATAAGAACTCCCCACCACATCGTACGCCAATAGCAAATGCCCCGCCCAACATCTATCTCCCTCAACCCCCTACTTGCCCCTCACAACAGCCCCTCCACACATACAACACAAGGAGTAGAACCACAACAGATATTAGTCACAGTAACGTAAGAAAGACCACAAGACTTTGTAGCAGCAGTCAAAGGGGTAAGTGAAAAAATATAAAATCAAACTCACATTACAAGCACAACAACACATAACAGTATTTCAAGTTAATTTCCATTTGTTCCAGAAGCTTCACTCATTCTATTACCTCGAAAGAAACATAAACAGCTACTCAAGATTTGGATAGAAGCCCCCCTTTTAACTACAACTACATTAATACAATCTGCTACCAATGGATATTCAAGTCGCAATAAACAAGAACTAATTATTCTAAGACTTTCACTGATCAAATCACCAAACTGCAGCAAGCCTTGAAAATTGTAGAAGCTGGTCTCCAACGGTTCCAAGATTTTAAATTTTAGAATATCATTTCGACTCAAATTACACATAGAGTCAAATCATAGTTGTTTTTAAATAATTGCATTGGAGATCACAATTATTAACCAAATTCTCAATATCGGAAGTTACTGTGTTCCAGAAATCAATGGATTTTAGAAAAAATGGCTCCTATATTTTAACCTTCAGTTTATATTTATGACTCAAATTTAAAGCCATATTACAGTTAATTCAATCAACCACAGCATTGTGAAAACAATTTTTTGCCAAAAATTTATAAATTGTAGTTACTATGTTTTGGACGTCAATGTATTTTAGAATTAAGGGTTACTTCAATTCAACATTGTAATTGTGAAAACAATTTTAACCAAAAATTTTTAAATTGTAGTTGCTATGTTTTGGACGTCAATGTATTTTAGAATTAAGGGTTACTTCAATTCAACATTGTAATTTATATTGTCATACTTTTAATGTGTACATAATTCCCATGTTTTTTAAATTATTACTAAACATGGATTTATACTCAAGCAAAAAAATTTGTAAAAACAATCCAAAAATGACAGGTCTTAACCTTGAGACAATTATGTAGGCTGAGGATGCTTGTAAATAAAGCGAAACATGTCCCTGTAAATTCGTGTTGTAGTATTATGAACTAGCAACACAAAACCAATTTGTATTGAATAGGTGGATTAAAATAATCACTATATTGTACGCCAAAATTATAGTCAGAATAGATCCTGACTGAGAAGGATCAGAGATGTGTTTCATGGCTAGTGAATCAAAATCGCTTCCAAACCCGACAGAAGTTGCTGCAGTCACTGACTGAAGGTACATCCCAACCTATTAGCGAGGGAACATTGCAACAGGAGTTTCGGGAATATTTTTCATATGGATTGGGGAAGCTCACTGAGGTAACCACTAACATGAAACAGCATTATTACATGTATTGAACTTCATTCCAGTTCTGTATTGACTTTAAATATCTAAGATAAAATTCTAAAAAAATTTAATTGTATAAAGTCCACCTGTTCAATACACATTAGCCATTTGATAAAGGGTCCGTCTAAAGAGCTACATAGAACATGTTTCGACCTAGCCTAGAATTCATCATCAGCTAAAACAACACAAAGATGGAAGATATATGCAGAAACAATGATACATAAACTTGAGATGAAACACAATCAACAAATATAACGAAAATCTATGTTTAAAATGTACATAGCTTCAATCTTGGATGAATTTAGTTGTGACAGGTGTGAGTCCAACCATATTTAATACAACTATTGGTTGGCTGGAGGAAATACTTAAAATTGTGAAGACTGTTAAATGTTGTTCTATTTGTCATGCTTCTGGTCGCCGGTCAGTGTGGAGGTCAACACCGACACAACCAGATCCATACATGCACAGGGCTTTACTTCTACTTCATTTTTTTTGTTCTCACACTCGGGTTTTTGTTCCCATCCTGGCTATATTTGTATTCTCCATGAAGAAATTTAACAGATTTTTAAAACTTCACTCTGTTTACAGAAGCATAACAAATAGAACAACATTTAACAGTCTTCACAATTTTAAGTATTTCCTCCAGCTAACCAATTGTTGTATTAAATACGGTTGGACTCACACCTGTCCCAACTAAATTCATCCAAGATTGAAGCTATGTACATTTTATACATAGATTTTCATTGCATTTGTTGACTGTATTTTATCTCAAGTTTTTTATGTATCACTGATTTTGTATATGTCTTTCATCTTGTATTATTTTAACTGGTGATGACCTCTAGGCTAGGTCAAAACATGTCCTATGTAGCTTTTTAGACAGACCATTTATCAAATGGCAAACATCTATTGAACAGGTGGACTTTATACAGTTAAATTCTTTTAGAATTTTATCTTAGATATTATGCCTTTGCTAGCAGGACCTAGTGTTTACAGTGCACTAAGTCTTCTGGTATAGGCTAGAGCAATTTTGTTACTTTCATTGATCTGTGTCTGTCTTACCCTTGGCTTTGACAATATGAAAGTGATACCAATATAAATGGTCCGTTATTGGACATTATAAATTTTCCAGCTAGCTTATTCTTGGTTGCCAGCGTTTCGCCCTCGTGTGCTAGGGTGGGCTCATCAGTTGGTACCTAGCACACCTACCAATACGCTGGCTAGTGCATACCGTGGAGGCCACTGCGTAGGCAGTGCACTGCCGGTGGCTCCAGTTAGCCTACGCAGTGGCCTCCACGGTATGCACTAGCCAGCGTATTGGTAGGTGTGCTAGGTACCAACTGATGAGCCCACCCTAGCACACGAGGGCGAAACGCTGGCAACCAAGAATGAGCTAGCTGGAAAATTTATAATGTCCAATAACGGACCATTTATATTGGTATTATAAATTTGCTCACTCAGGACAAATATTTCAGATTCCCTATGGGAATCAACATCAATATGAAAGTGACCGAGGTATGAGCGATGCTAGTAATGCCATTCCTTTTGCAGCCAGTCCCTGCTATGAATGGTGTGAAAATGTTGCTCATAGGGTCGGTTGGTGCAGGCATTTAAGTGGGCTTGGCAGACTGATATGTAATAGCAACTTCCGGCTTGGTGAGGAAAGCAACGGGAAACTACCTCGCTCCTCATTTCCCTAGTACGCCTCTTCAGTGATGCCTAGGCCATCAATGACAGCTGATGGCGGAGCTGTTGAGGATCCAACCAGCCTTAGGGCTGATGACTGTACATACACATACATCTTAGATATGAACCAGCATGTTTATTTAAACATTCTGGATGATCAGGTGTTGCCTTTCAGTCAACATCTGCATGATGAGTATGCTATTGATACCCCGATTTTTCAGGATGACAAGAGCAAATTTCATTGGGCTGGATGCATATGTGACTGGTTTTATGAACACACTCCCACCCTATTACATCTTGACTGACCTGTAAAATCTTCTGACTTGAACCCCATTGAAAATCTGTGAGAAATGTTGGAACAGCGGGTAAAATACCGACCTCAGCCGACATCAGCATCCCAGCAATTTGATGAAATCCTCAGCGAGTGGCTTAACCTGGTTGCAACTTACCTGCACAACCTTGTGGACTCACTTCGTAACCTAATCCAGGTGATTAACAAGTCCAGAGGCAGAGTTACACGGTATTAAATGATGCTTGCAATGATTTCTCCAGGGGTGACTAATTTTTTGTCCAGTGAGCTTAGTCTTGACTATAGGAATGTTGGTATACATATTTGCAATATCAAGTGAATGGATAGTATGATGTGGATTTAATTTAAGTTTCTTTGTGATATTACTAAATTCTATAGAGTTTTTATCAGAAGTTCTACTAGAAACAGTATAATGCATGACCAACGTTTTTTTGTATAAAGCGAGAAGTATTATAAGTAGGACTATTTTTAAAATTAATAATATGCCTGATGGGAACGTTGATCTTATGGATCTTAGGTAAAACTCTTGCAGTAGAGAGTTTGGGATTCATCAGAGTAAGTTTAAAAACTTGTTGCTCATTAAAAAGGGTTAAAGCAATGCTCAAGATTCCTTTAAGGTTCTTTTGAATTTTATTGGTAAGAACTTAGAGATTGGAAAATAAACGTTCAGTTTTACTGATATAATCATTCTTATTTATTAGGACTGTGGTATTTTCCTTATCTGCCTTTGTAACTATTATTTTGTTACTTTTGATTTTTTCTTCAATTTTGAAACGTGTTTAATACAGATGTTAGGTTTTCCATAATATTTTACTGTGAACAAGTTCTGTAATTTTTTCTTTACTTCATCTTATTTCATCTTGTTTTTTCAATAGGTGTTCTTTATTATCAGGTATCAGAAATAGCCTGATAATAAAGAACTTATGGTTTATGAAGAGAAATAGCCATAAGATCAGCCGATATAGTTGGGATGGACAGTAAGGAACACTCATCGATTTTATAATAACAGACCAAGAATGGGGAAGATATGTCATGAATAAGATAATCCCCAGTGAAAGTATGGAAGGTGATCATAGATTATTAACTGTAGAATTAAAACAAGTAAAAATCCCTAAAATTGTATTGAAGAAGAAACCAAAGATCAGGATTTGAAAATTGGAGGAGGAGGATAAAAGAATGGCATTCCAAGATTGTATAAAAAGGAAGTTGCCTAAAACACGGAAATACGAAGTGGAGAAGAAGAGTGGGACAATTTAACACAGACATTTGTAGAAGCAGCAACAGAGATATGCCAGAAAACTAATGCAAAGGTTAAGGGAAAGGAGCCACAGTGGTGGACACACACAATAAAAAAAAGAAATAAAAGAAAGGAACAAGGTGAAGAAAGAAATGGATAAGGAAGAGCAAAAAACGTATCAGAGGGATGAGAATAAAATAGAAAGGTTACATGTGGAATACAAAAGATTGAAACTTCAAGTAAAGAGGAGTATCAAGGAAAAGGAGAAATGTTGGGGAGAGTTTACGCACAAAATTGAGCAAGATAGTCGAGGAAATCAGAAACTATTATACAGAGTAATAAAATTGAAAAGAATAAATCAAGAAAAAATCAAGAGAAGATGGATCCATAGTACATGACGAAAAGTGTCTTCAGAAGGTGATGGCAAAGTATTTCAAAAAACTTTATAATGAGGATGACTGCTCAGAGGAAGAAGGAGATAAGAAAATGGAAATAATAGACGGAGAAAAAGAAGAGAACCCGATAACATGGTTGGAACTTGAAAGGGCAGTGAAAGCAATGACCAAAGTTAAAGCAATTGGAAAAGGCAAATTCAATGCTGATATGATTAAGACAGCAGGAAGCATTGGACTACAGTGGATATACCGAGCCCTCAATGCCATATGGATGGATGAAAGGATACCTGAAGATTGGCAACAAGGAAGCATTGTACCACTATTCAAAAAAGGAAATAGGAAGAAACATGAAAATTATAGAGGTATAACCCTATTATCATATGGGCTAAAAATAATGGAGAAAGTCATAGACAAAAGACTGAGGGATATAATAGAAACACAGTTAGAGGAAGATCAATATGGCTTCAGACCGAATAGATCAACAATAGACTTGATATTTACAGTGCGAACGATAATGGAAAAACATCTGGAAAGGAACAAGTAAATCATCTTCGTATTTTTGGATTTGGAAAAAGCTTATGATACAGTTAAGAAAAAACATGTATGGGAATGCCTACAGAAAAGGAATGTAGTAAAATCATTAATTAACAAAATAAAAATGTTGTATCATGACAGTAAAAGCAGTGTACAAGTGGGGAGTGGAGACTCTGAAACATTTTATACAAAAAAAAGGTCTCCAGCAAGGAAGTGCACTGTCACCATTATTGTTTACTATATTGATGGATGAAATCATAAAACGTGTAAAACAGAGTATCAGTGAATGCTTTGGTATTTGCAGATGACGTGGTGATTTGGGGAAAGGGAGAAAAGGAAGTACAAAGGAGACTGGACATTTGGAATGAGAATGTGAAGGAGTTTGGAATGGTAATCAGTACAAAGAAAACTGTAGTCATGCACTGTGGAAAAGAGAAAAAGAGAAGCCAAGTGAACACAGACGGAGAACGGTTAGAGAATGTAGAATAGTTTACATATCTGCGTATCATTATTAATGGAAGTAATGAAATCAACCCTGAAATTAATAACAGTTTAAGTAAAGGTAGGCCCTACAACATTTCATCATCAAGTCAACGAGCTTTTATGGGATGACAAAGTACCCAAGAGAACGAAATTAACATTATATAAACAATATTTCATACCAATTGTAACATATGGACTAGAAACGCTGGTAACTAATAAGAGACAAGATTGTAAGATCCAAGCAGTAGAAATGAAATTTTTAAGAACATCGGTTGAAAAGACAAGAAGAGATAGAATTCAAAATACTAAAATCAGAGAAGAGCAAAATATGGAACCGTTAGTACAGAAGATACTGAAAGCAAGACTGAGATGGTTTGGACATGTAAAAAGAATGGGAAAGGAATGGGTAGCAAGAAGGGAATTGGAAAGGGAAGTTAAGGGAAAGAGACCAGTTGGAAGACCGAGAAGAAGGTGGATGGATCAGATTTGGAAGGACATTAGTGAAGCTGGATTGGATATGGTGGAAGTAATGGAGCAGGAAAAGTGGACAGAAAGGAGTCGAGGAGGCTTGTTAACCACACCCGAGCGACTGGAGTGGAACATTGATGATGATGAGGTGATTTGCTAATGGCCAATTAAGATTGGAAAGGAAATGTTCAAATTTACTGATATAATCATTCTTATTTATTAGGACTGTGGTATTTTCCTTATCTGCCTTTGTAATTATTATGTTGTTACTTTCAATTTTTTTGTTACAATTTTGAAATGTGTTTAATACAGATGTTAGATTTTTCATAATATTTTACTGTGAACAAGTTCTGTAATTTTTTCTTTACTTCATCTTATTTCATCTTGTTTTTTTCAGTAGGATATTTGCTATCGACAATTAAGATTCTGCTATGGTGGTTACTCATTGGCATATTCCACTTGCCAGGTGGTCTCGCGCGCCGTGACCATTCATACACAGAAGCCTGACAGGCCTGACAGGCGCATTCTCAAACTATTTCAAGGCTTCTGTCCATAGATAGCATGACATGCAACATACCGTTTGAAAGCTGAGAATCTGCTCTCTCTCTCTCTCTCTCTAAGTTAGAATGAAATCACAGATTGCATTACACCGCAGGCAATTGGTCTCAAAATAGACTGATTCCCTGCATGGTAATCAGCAGAAATGGCTGGCCGTAGCAAACCTCATGTAACAAGCAATGAAATTGAGCATATATTACAGGATAGCGGGAGTGAATCTGGCAGTGGTATAGCTTCAGAAAGTGATACATGTTTACTTACTAGCGGTGAAAGAGATAGCAGTGTGACAAAACGTTTGACTGAAAGTGAGGACAAGTTTGAATGTAACAGTGGTGATGAAGCCCAGCCTGCTCCCAAAAAGACAAAGAAAGCAAAGGAAGATGGTTGGAATTGGTTGGTTGATTGGAGTAAAACAAGTGACAAACCATCCAAATACAGTTTTACAGGACATTCTGGAATAAATCCCACCATAAACAGGAACCTCCTGTTGTATACAAGGAACTTGGTATACAGTGACACAACATAAAGTTTATTGTTTCAATGATTTGATACAATATACATAAGAAATAAAACTGAATTCTTCTTGAAACTTGTTTGAATGCACACAGTTAATGTTGAAATTAAATCTTAAATTGAATGTCTGTTGCATATGTACAATTATACAATACGAGAGTTCTATATACACTTAGTTCTATCTTGAGGAGATAGTCTGATTCACTAATAAATTGTCCTGATAGTTGAAAACTATCTTCTGTGAAATTACAAGCGTAACTTGTAGAAAGAGGCAGAATGCTGGTACTAGGTTTATACTTGCAAGGAACTTGCATTAATTTATTCAAATAGCAGAATGTTAAGGTGGACGTCGGAGCACTGGTGAGGACTAAAGGGAGTAGCAGAATGCTATACTCGGGGCTCGACGTGGCTACGGGGATCAGGATAATGAGGCAATGTTCAGAGGTGACACCTCACGGCCAGCAATTTGTCCACCTGTTCAAAACACGTTTTTAAGAGGAATGCCTCCATGTCTGACTTGCAGTGTGGTCTGGTCGTCGAACATTGGGGTAGTCCTGGAGAGGCTCGGAACGAAGCTCCTTATATATCGCTGGCTGACGTCATCAGTGAGCGTGCCAGGTGCAGAGCTTGCGATGCGGAGGACACACACAACACCTCCCACCCGACCCCTCTCCTCTTGACATTTTTCAACACCAATATGTGTTTCTCAAAAAATCCTATCTCATCCAGTAAGAGCTGATGGTTTCCCACATCTGATGAAATAAAAAGTTATTTTGCTTTATATATTCTCATGGCTCAAGTAAGAAAACCCTCCTTACCATCATATTGGTCCATCCGAAAGTCTATACTCACACCCTTTTCCTTCAAAGTCATGCCTCCCAAAATATTTGTAATGTTTCTAAATTTCTACATTTCATAAAAAATGAAACCCACATGGGAAATGACAGGCTCAGAAAAAATTGTACCCATTGTAAACCATTTGCAACAGAATTTCAGAGATGTTTACTATCCAGAGTGGGGTATAGCAGTAGATGAAAGTATAGTAAAATTTAGGGGAAGATTGTGCTATATCCAGTTAAATCCACAGAAAAGGGCCCAATTTGGCATAAAAAATCTATAAAATGCACGAGTCTGACAATGGTCTGGGGTTTTCTATTTATACAGGTTAAAAACCAGTCTAAGCAGAAGTGACTGAAATGTTGTCGAGTGAGGCTATAGTCATGCAACTTATGGAACTACATCTTGAGAAGGGGCACACAGTTTAGGTTGATAACTTTTATACATCACCCTCCCTCTCCTTAAATTTGTCTTCCAAGAAAAAAAAAAATGCAGTAGGTACAGTGCATGTCGATAGGAAAAATAGGCTACAAGAGTTCAGGTCGGGAGAAATGGAGAAGGGGGACATCATAGTAGTGTATTCGCACAAGATGATAGCACTGAAATCGATGGACAGGAAAGCTGTCACTGTTCTATCCACTTGCCATGATAAGGAAGAAATGTAGGCACAGGAAAACGAGATAGAAAAACCAATACTGTAATCTCAAAGCCAAATGTAATAATAGATTACAACAACTGCATGAATGGTATAGGTAAACAGGATCAGCAGCTGTCATCTTTCCCTGTAATGTGTAGCTACGCTAAGGGATATAAGAAAGTATTATTTGATCTAATGGATATTACAATATCCAACAGCTATGCAATACAGGAAAAATTCATGAAAAAACAAAACAAAAAAAAACAGCACTTCACAGAATTTAGAGAGTCCTCCTAGCAGAATAAATCCTTGAGAGCATTGTGCTTCCTGACTATCTGAGATGGGGCAGACCACAAAAGGGCATTCCACTTGTTAGGCTCCAGGTAGCTCAGTGGGCACATTTCACAAGGTTTATACCCCCAAACTCTAAAAATAAACCTCCATGCCGTGATTGTGTTGTATGCAAGGCTGGAAAAAAAAAGTGTGCAACGAAATATGAGTGTGAAAAGTGTTTGGTGGCTTTGCATTTCCTGGAATGTTTTAGGGTGTTTCACACCTGTAAAAACGTTTAAAGTGTTCCTCTGGTTGCAAACAGAGGTATGACTAAAATTTTAGTACGATGCAGATTACATGTATAAAACTAGTAGTGTAAAACTATATGTTACGTATGAAAAAAAAGTATATACATGCATGGTCAGCTTGTTAAAATTAGTATGCTAATGAGTTAATTGTGTTATTCTGGGTGGAGGAGTTTGTCCACTTATGCTTTAGTCCTTATTCAAAATCTCTGATTTCACTCTTACCTAAATTTAAACTTGTAAGATTCATAACAGGTGGATGAAAATCATGGTTGACTTGTTCTTGTTGATGAATATGAATGTTATATAAGTTATGTACTATTTTATTGGAATTTTCCGGAATTGAAGAAATATGGAGCTTAAATTTCACTCTGTTCTGACATTGACTACCATTAATATTGGACATTTCCTTTGAAAACAGTCAACCTGATTTCAACAATACTCTTCCGCTCTCCAGCCAAGAATTTTTGTTAAACGCTGGACTAATTTCTAGTCAAATCAGCACTAATTTTAATCACAGTAAGACTGAAGTATGATAAATATTTTAAACAAAATTGAGTTTTTATTCTAAATGTATATACAGGGTCAACTTTAATAAATCCGACAAACTGCAGGGACTTATTCTTGACTGGAAATGGAGGTAAAAATGTCCTATGAATATGTGTCTGGAAATGCATCATTGCGACGGTAGATGGCACTGACGAATGAAATTTTCTCTGACTACTTGCAGTATGTTTCTTCTGTTGCAGATAGTGTGATTGAAGCAGCGTACTTTCGGAAGCAGAATGGTCTGGTATTTATGTTGGGAACAAGCCGAGATGGTGTTTGTGTACGGCCAAGCCAATGGAAACGGTCGAGAGGCAGCACGGCTACACCAAAACAAGTACCCTCACAGACGCCAACCACATCACACAACGTTTCAAGCCATTTTTGGGAGTTTGTGTGATCATGGGTCCTTTCAGACAGCCAAACGTGCGGGGAGGTGGCGGACTGTGCGTACACCAGATCTGGAGGAACAGGTTCTACAGGACATTGAGACGAACCCTTGTACAAGCTCCAGGCAAGTGGCCCGCCAACATGGTGTAAGCCAGACTACGATTATGTGTATCCTGCATGACAATTGCTATCATCCCTATCGCCTGCAAGGGGTGCAAGGATTATCAGCAGCAGATTTCCCTCTACGGGAAGGATTTTGTCGATGGTTTTTGCACCAGGCCATCATACTTATGGGATTTCTATCGTCAGTTCTCTTTACCAATGAAACAACCTTTACCTGAAATGGCATCGTCAGTCTGCACAATCTGTGGGCTACAGAAAATCCCCGGGGAATGGTTGGAGCGTCTCACCAGCATCAATGTTTGGGCAAGGATTCTTGGCGACCACATATTTGGACCAGTTATTATTCCACAATGCCTCAACGGAGGAATGTACCTGGACTTCCTGCAGAATACTCTGTCTGGATTGCTTGAGAATGTGCCTTTGGCAATAAGACAGGTTATGTGGTTTCTGCATGATGGAGCACCATCCCACTTCCGCATTACAGTTCACCAACACCTCAACAACATCCCCAGGCGCTGGATAGGACGTGGAGGCCCTGTTGCATGGCCTCCTAGATCACCGGACTTAAACCCCCTGGATTTTTACCTCTGGGGACATCTGAAAAGCGTTGTGTATGCTGAACCAGTTCCTGATGTGCAGACCCTTCAACAGCGTGTTCACGACGCCTGTGGCGCTATTCGGCGAGAGGCCGGAACGTGCGAAAGAGTGAGGCAATCCATGGTAGTCTGAATGCGTGCATTGGAGCCCATGGAGGCCACTTTGAACATCTGCTGTGACGTGGATGCGATTCAGCTATGTACTGTGTTCCAGGACTATTTGTTGTCGTTGCACGCACACTGTCCATTTCCGGACACGTGTTCGTAGGACATTTTTTCCTCCATTTCCAGTCAGGTATCAGTCCCTGCAGTTTGTCAGTTTTATTAAAGTTCACCTTGTATATATACAGGATGAAGCGAAATTCGCGCACTCGGGCATCGCAGTGCGACTCCTCACATGCCAGCAATAAAAAAATGTCTCTCACAAAAGTTCGTCCTGCGAGTATATCAGGCAGAAAAAGGACGTTGAAGAGTGGCAATCTGTCAACACTGTAACCACATGTACGGTAAGTACCTCTGTCAGCAATTATTATCCTTGCTGTACAGTTGGTGCAGTGGGTAAAGTTTTGGGGTGGCATGCAGGAGGTCGAGGGTTCGATCCTAGGTTGAGGCGCAATTTTTTATTTTCTAATTTCCATCGGACATTACATATTGTAATGCAGTAAGACTCCGTACCTTAGGTCGCATGAATCCTACATTCACAACATTTTGTAACGGTGAACACAACAAATACTTTGCTAGGCCTACTGGTAATGTAAGCCCTAACGAAATGTAATGGACCTGAAGGAGGCTAGAATAATAGTTGCTACTAATCTATGAAATCATTGGAGGAGAGTACAAAGAAAACAGATTTCGCATCTAGTTTATGAAGTGGTGCGAATAATTCACGCCCACGACGTGGAAAAGGCGTCTTTCAAAGGTGACCAATGAAAACAATTGTTCGTCCATTTGTAGGATTGTAGTATGTAAGTGCAAATGGTTTCTAGAGGACCCGCTGCAATCGCTGTTGACGTTTAAGTTGCCAGATACCATACCACCTGGACTACATTTATGAAATAAAAAAACATAAGCTTCAACCCAGGATCGACCCCTCGACCTCCTGAATGCTAACCCAAAACTGTATCCACTGCACCAACTGTACAGCACAAAGAATATGTGCTGACAGAGGTAGTTACCCTACATGTGGTTACAGTGTTGCCAGATTGCCACTCTTCAACGCCCTTTTTCTGCCGGATATACTCGAAGGACGAACTTTTGTGAGGTGAGAGACATTTTTTTATTGCTGGCATGTGAGGAGTCACGTTGCGACGCCTGAGTGCGTGAATTTCGCTTCAGCCTGTATATATATGTTATATACACACTCAACTTTCGATTTACCATAATCGGATCAACTGTGTTGTGGCTTAACCACGAAATCAAAAACACTAAAAATGCACGAGTATTAGGAGTTACAGTAATACAGAATTACAAAGGGTCGGGATAATATTGCCAGGGTGATGCTCTCATCACCACAAAACTTTTTTTGAGAAACTTGAGAAGCAAAATAAAGAAAAAGTGTTTCTCGGTACAAAAGCAGAAAACCATGACTATTTTCAGAAACAGTAAAGTTAGGTAGGCTGAATATTTTTCTTTGCCTTCTTAGTTTCAAAGAAAAGTGCTGTTCATTTTTTCCATTTATTAATTGTGCTAGTGCTACTTTCAGTGCAAAGTATTGGGTAAGTTAATAAAAAACAATACAGTAGTATCATCTTAACTGTACTTTCAGTATGTCTGTTCTTTTTTTTTTTTAAACTTTAACCAGGATTTTATTTATCCAGGAAGCCTTAACCCTACATTATCCTGGTTAATTGAAAGTTGAGTATATTGTATATATTTTCTCTATTATTAGCATTATTTTCATGTACTACTGTTTCATATGTACTGTATGTCTTATTTTCTTGTACATCAAGCTGAAGATGACCTTAACACAGGTCGAAACATGTCCTTAGATAATATTCAGACAGGCCATTTAAGTGGTAACATTTGATTGTATTTAACAGATGGAAAATATGTACGTAAATTCTTACTAAGAATATTTAAGTATAAATATATGCTTCCCTTGTCTGTTTGAAAGTTTAATGCCCTTTATCTTTTCTGAGTTCTTATGGATATTTTCTGCTATAATTTATTTATTAAAATTAATTAGTGGGCAGAAATTAAAATATAATTTCAATGTACTATATTAATAATAATGAGAACAATTTAATTGTAATTTAAAAGATATAAAGTGACATTTGCACAACAAATCCCTACTGAAAATCTCACTCCAAAAACCAACTGGTCAAGAGGGTTGCCGGATCCCATACCTGCTATGTAAGATTCAATAGTAAAAAGTGAAATACTTAGCTTACATTAAACCACTTTTATTATTTTAGTGCACATTTTCATTATTTTTAAATGCCTGTTTTAGCCAAAATAAATGCCTGAATTTCTGGACTCTAGTGATAAATAAGGACATAACTGGTAGCGTTTTACACTATGACTAAGTTTTATTTAATTACTCTTAATTACACTTTAACACAGTCGCACTAGTTCCACAGTTTACACTCTCTATTCACACTAACAAAGTCTCACTGGTTTCTCAGTTTACACTCTCCAGTACTACACATTTACACAGTCTCACTGGTACGTAAGAGACGTAACAGTTTATTTTTCCATTTGAGGACCGTTTTTGCAAAACTTGCTTTGTGAAAAAGTGAAATTTTTCAGGAGAGACAAAGAACTGTTTTCCAACAAGGGCTTTTTAGTTATAAACTTTCTTTTTTGTTGATCAACTTTATAATTAGTGCTTATTACACGGTGATCTTTGGGTTTTATTTAATTTAAGAATTGTACACTGTATGAGGGTTCAAAAGTCAACAGTTCTTTCAAAACTTGCATTCTACACAAAATATTTGTGAAGAGAGTGTTAGTAATTTTACTAAAACATGAGTTATCTTGGTTTTTCCATCAATTAAACATATTTAATAACAGTGTAAGTTTTACAGTACACCATTCCTGCAATTTCTGATATGTACACTCTGATGAATATCGGTATCCCCTGCTTGTCGTAAGAGGTGACTAAAAGGGGCCCCAGGGGCTCTGAACTTTGGAGCCAGGGTTGGCGACAACGGGGCCCTTAGCTGAGCCCTGGCATTGTTTCCACTTAATTGTTCCAGGCTCCTCACTTTCATCTATCCTATTCGACCTCCCTTGGTCAACTCTTGTTCTTTTCGGACCCCGACGGTATTACGTATGAAGGGCTAGGGAGCCTCTCATTTTCATGCCCTTCGTGGCCTTTGTCTTCCTTTGGCCGATACCTTCATTTTTCGAAGTGTCGGATCCCTTCCTGTTTTCCCTCTGATTAGTGTTATATAGAGGATGGTTGCCTAGTTGTACTTCCTCTTAAAACAATAATCACTACCACCATCAGTTAATTCAGAAGAGAATGTTATTCTTGTTCTATGAAATTTATTTACATGGACATTTTATCCACCTTTCACTCAAAATTATTCGACATCATAGTCTTCAAAATAATTTAAATATTGCCTTTGGCATATACGCTTTATGAATATAAAAGAAACCACAAAAAGAAAGGACAATAGTATCGTTCTAATTTTATCAGATATTTATTAACACCAAAAAGAGGACCATTGTCGTATTAATTTTAAACCAAATCCATGCAGTTATAAAGATTAACAGTTTCAATGACTTCAAAATGAAAATCATTCCTGTAGAAAGCAAGTTTTGCTGTAGGTAACTCTTAAGTAGTAGAAAGCTAGTTTTCCAAAAGCTCGCTAAATTTTATCGACTATTACTGCAGCAAGAAGCAAGTTATACAAAAACAGGTTTCACCATCCTATAGAGGACTTCAATATGAATGTGAATCAATAAAAAAGTAAATTTCCAATTTTTTGCAGAAAGCAAGTTTTGCAAAAACGGTCCTCATTTATTAATTTTGCTAGTGCTACTTTCACTGCAATGTATTGGGTAAGTTAATAAAAAACAATACAGTAGTATCATTTCAACTGTACTTCCAGTACGCCTGTGTTAAGGTCATCTTCAGCTTGATGTACAAGAAATAAGACATGCAGTACACATGAAACAGTAGTACATGAAAATAAAGCTAATAGTAGAGAAAATATATACAATACACTCAACTCTCAATTAACCAGGATAATGTAGGGTTAAGGCTTCCTCTCTTACCAGTACACAGTTATACAATACACAGATTCAGTCATGCATGTCATGCACCATCTGTCAACAACTCGTTCAGCAGTCGTACACTCAGCAGTCATTACAGGTTATGTAATGTATTGAATAGGAGGATTGTTAATAAAGTTTTCTTGTTGTAAAGTAAAGCACCAAGCAGTTGTCGTTCAATTACATGCATCATGGCATGCACAGACTGCAGACAGAGACTGAACTCAAGATGGAGCCAAACACAACTTGATAGCAAACACTTAACTGGAACACAACTCCAAATGATCTTAATGGCATTACACACACAATACTCAGTACTCCACGGCGATAGACTCACAGCACTCTGACACTGAACTGAACTCAACTCAACCCTGAGACTGACTTACTGCCACCTTATATAGGCCGAAGTCTCCAGAATATTCCAGAGCATTTTCAATCTCCAGTCCTTTCAAGGTTCCAGGAAAACATAGATAAAAAGTAACATTTGTACAAGAAATCTCTACTGAAAATCTCACTCAAAATGCCAAATGGTTGAGAGAGTTGCCAGGTCCCATGCCTGCTATGTAAGATTAAATACTAAAATATGAAATACGTAGCTTACATTAAACCACTTTTATAATTTTAATACCCATTTTCATCATTTTTAAATGCCTATTTTCACTATTTTACTGCCTGTTTTAACCAAAATAAATGCCTGAATTTCTGGACTTTAGTGATAAATAAGGACACAACTGGTAGCGTTTTATTCTATGACTAAGTTTTATTTAACTGCTATTAATTTTACACTAACACAGTCACACTAGTTTCACAGTTTCCACAGTTTACACTCTCTATTTACACTAACACAGTCACATTGGTTTCTCAGTTTACACTTTCCAGTACTACACATTTACACACTACACAGATTCAGTCATTCATGGTATAAACCATCTGTCAATAACTCGTTCGGCAGTCGTACACTCGGCAGTTATTGCAGGTTATGAGATGTATTGAATAGGAGATTCATAATAAAGTTTTCTTGTTGTTAAGTAAAGCACTCAGCAGTCGTCGTTTGATTACATATGCCAGTCTCCTATGTTGTCACGGCACGCACAGACTGCAGACAGAGACTGAACTCAAGATGGAGCCAAACACAACTTGATAGCAGACACTTAACTGGAACACAACTCCAAATGAACTTAATGGCATTACACACGCAATAGTACTCCACAGCGATAGACTCGCAGCACTCTGACACCGAACTGAACTCGACTTCACCCCGAGACTGACTTACTGCCCTCTTTATACAGGCAGGCTTCCTTCTCGAAGTATTTCCTGAGAAGGGGAGGTCTCCACAATACTCCAGAGCATTTTTAATCTCCAGTCTTTTCAAGATTCCAGGGAGACATAAGGAGAGGGGCCGGACTTTCACCCCGACTTGTCCTCCTTAGTGGTGGCCGCGCAACAAAGGGCCGGACAAGAATCTAGTAGCGCCATCAATTGCTCTCGGGCAGGTCCAAGCTAGCTCGCCACTTCCTAGTCCCTGGGAAGATCTAAAAAAGTAAAATGGAAGACAACCTGTTACAGTATTGTTTCATATTATTTCTATTTACTTATCATATACTATGCGAGGTGCTGAGACTAAGACAAACATTACATATCATCTATCACATTGTAAGAAGGTAGGTATTGGTAAAGTGATCCTTCATTCCCAATGGTGAAATCACTGCAACAGATAAAGGTATTATTCATTATTTCTCCAAGGGTGGTGGTTGCATTTTTAAGTGAGCTTCATTTTCAAAGCAGGTACTCAAAATGGTCTCCTCATTCACTTACATATATTTAGGCAGTGGAAATAATCTTGCTTGATATAATGCTTGTCTTCAGACTTCAATGATAATGGTTAGGACTCTCCGACAACTACACAAACCCTTTCCTTTAATAAGGGTCCAGCTTTGCAAGGTCAGGTGACTTCAATCAGTCAATACTGATCTGCATTTAGGGCAGTCGCCCAGGTGGCAGATTCCCTATCTGTTGTTTTCCTAGCCTTTTCCTAAATGATTTCAAAGAAATTGGAAATTTATTGAACGTCTCACTTGGTAAGTTATTCCAATCCCTAACTCCCCTTCCTATAAATGAATATTTGCCCCAGTTTGTCCTCTTGAATTCCAACTTTATCTTCATATTGTGATCTTTCCTACTTTTATAAACGCCACTCAAACTTATTCGTCTACTAATGTCATTCCATGCCATCTCTCCGCTGACAGCTCAGAACATACCACTTAGTCGAGCAGCTCTTCTTCTTTCTCTCAGTTCTTCCCAACACAAACTTTGCAACATTTTTGTAACGCTACTCTTTTGTCGGAAATCACCCAGAACAAAACGAACTGCTTTTCTTTGGATTTTTTCCAATTCTTGAATCAGGTAATCCTGGTGAGGGTCCCATACACTGGAACCATACTCTAGTTGGGGTCTTACCAGAGACTTATATGCCCTCTCCTTTACATCCTTACTACAACCCCTAAACACCCTCATTGCCATGTGCAGAGATCTGTACCCTTTATTTACAATCCCATTTATGTGATTACCCCAATGAAGATCTTTCATTATTTTAACACCTAGATACTTACAATGATCCCCAACAGGAATTTTCACCCCATCAACGCAGTAATTAAAACTGAGAGGACTTTTCCTATTTGTGAAACTCACAACCTGACTTTTAACCCCGTTTATCTACATACCATTGCCTGCTGTCCATCTCACAACATTATCGAGGTCACGTTGCAGTTGCTCAGAATCTTGTAAATTATTTATTACTCTATACAGAATAACATCATCTGCAAAAAGCCTTACCTCTGATTCCACTCCTTTACTCATATCATTTATATATATATATATATATAAGAAAACGTAAAGGTCCGATAATACTGCCTTGAGGAATTCCCCTCTTAATTATTACAGGGTCAGATAAAGCTTCACCTACTGTAATTCTCTGAGATCTATTTTCTAGAAATATAGCAACCCATTCAGTCACTCTTTTGTCTAGTCCAATTGCACTCATTTTTGCCATTTGACCTCCAGAATCCATGATATCTGCTATATCTTGCTGGAATCCTACAAGTTGTGCTTCAGTGGAATAACCTTTCCTAAAACCGAACTGCCTTCTATCGAACCAGTTATTAATTTCACAAACATGTCTAATATAATCAGAAAGAATGCCTTCCCAAGCTTACATACAACGCATGTCAAACTTACTGGCCTGTAATTTTCAGCTTTATGTCTATCACCCTTTCCTTTATACACAGGGGCTACTATAGCAACTCTCCATTCATCTGGTATAGCTCCTCCGACCAAACAATAATCAAATAAGTACCTCAGATATGGTACTATATCCCAACCCATTGTCTTTAGTATATCCCCAGAAATCTTATCAATTCCAGCCGCTTTTCTAGTTTTCAACTTTTGTATCTTATTGTAAATGTCATTGTTATCATACGTAAATTTTAATACTTCATTGGCCTTAGTCTCCTGCTCTATCTCGACATTTTCCTTGTAACCAACAATCTTGGCATACTGCTGACTGAATACTTCTGCCTTTTGAAGATCCTCACATACACACTCCCCTTGTTCATTAATTATTCCTGGAATGTCCTTTTTGGAATCTGTTTCTTCCTTAAAATACCTATACATACCCTTCCATTTTTCACTAAAATTTTTATGACTGCCAATTATGCTTGCCATCATGTTATCCTTAGCTGCCTTTTTGCTAGATTCAATTTTCTAGTAAGTTCCTTTAATTTCTCCTTACTTCCACAGCCATTTCTAACTCTATTTCTTTCTGGTCTGTACCTCCTTCTTAGTCTCTTTATTTCTCTATTATAATAAGGTGGGTCTTTACCATTCCTTACCTCCCTTAAAGGTACAAACCTGTTTTTGCATTCCTCAACAATTTGTGGGCAAAACACCAAATTGTTCTTGCATTATCCTTTTTTTTTTTTTTGGAAATTTCAAGTCCAAATGGCTTCAAATATTGAAAGATCAATGTGCGAGGGTACCATCCTGTTTAATCTATATGTTAATAGTGTCATATTCAGCTCATCCTATAACAAACAAAAACATTTCATTTGGTGTAAATACTGTATTTTGTGTTCTGTGAGATTACTTTTAAGAAATGCAATCCAATAAGTTGTTTGTCTAATAATCAACATGCTGCAGTGGATGAACAGGAAATGATTTAGTTTCCCAACTGAAATGACTGAGATTTGATTCCAAATAGTGATTTCCCACTTTCTGTGCAAATCCCTGATGCCAGTACCAACTTTTGGAAGGGAAGAACAGACTGAAAATGTACATCTATGGATCCATTCGTTTGATGTCCATCAGATGCCAACAAATGGAGCACCTCATCTCATACTACTTACAGAATGGAGATACTGTAAATGCTACCATGTGTTTACAACCTTAGCAAGATTTGAAGATGTAACAGATTTTGCTAAAATCCGCCATATATGATGTACAGATCCAATAACCACCACATACAAAGGAGAAATCTAACAGTAACTGACAGGTTGTGTGCAAAGTATAAAAGTGGTGGGAAGTGAATATTTTGGCAAAATTTCTCTATTATAGGCCACATAGATTAATGATACTGGTTCATATACAGTATATTTTTGGTGCAAAAAATAATGGTTAGCTGTATGAAATTTACAGAAACTGCAGAAAATAAATTAAGGAATCCATAATGGTTTGAAGCCGGCCCCGTGGTGTAGGGGTAGCGTGCCTGCCTTTTACCTGGAGGCCCCGAGTTCGATTCCCGGCCAGGTCAGGGATTTTTACCTGGATCTGAGGGCTGGTTCGAGGTCCACTCAGCCTACGTGTTTAGAATTGAGGAGCTATCTGACGGTGAGATAGCGGTCCTGGACTAGAAAGCCAAGAATAACGGCTGAGAGGGTTCATCGTGCTGACCACATGACACCTAATAATCTGCAGGCCTTCAGGCTGAGCAGCGGTCGCTTGGTAGGCCAAGGCCCTTCAAGGGCTGTAGTGCTATGGGGTTTGGTTATAATGATTTGAACTTGCCTCTGAAATGGATCTTGAGAAAATGAAAATAAACACCAAAACTATAGAAATAAGCAATGAAAGGAAGAGGAAGACTTGTAGATAGTTGAGTCAATATTTACAAACAATAACCCTGAAATGGCCTTTCATGTAGGAAATATATATAGCATACAAGCTACTGATACACTTTTCTTTCTTTCTTTCTTTTTGTATTGAAGAATAGTAGATCTTATGGTACCGGG
This sequence comes from Anabrus simplex, assembly GCF_040414725.1. NCBI lineage: Eukaryota > Metazoa > Arthropoda > Insecta > Orthoptera > Tettigoniidae > Anabrus > Anabrus simplex. The sequence goes on along the minus strand of NC_090266.1, from coordinate 672,030,526 downwards.
CGAGTTGGCCGTGCGCGTAGAGGCGCGCGGCTGTGAAGCTTGCATCCGGGAGATAGTAGGTTCGAATCCCACTATCGGCAGCCCTGAAAATGGTTTTCCGTGGTTTCCCATTTTCACACCAGGCAAATGCTGGGGCTGTACCTTAATTAAGGCCACGGCCGCTTCCTTCCAACTCCTAGCCCTTTCCTATCCCCTCGTTGCCATAAGACCTATCTGTGTCGGTGCGACGTAAAGCCACTAGCAAAAAAAAAAAAAAAAAGATCTTATGGTGACAATGGGACACGAAAGGGCTCAGAGTGGGAAGGAATCAACCATGGCCTTGATTCACGTACAGTCCTTCCCTCCTGTGAAAATGGGAAGCTATCTTCAGGGTTGCCGACAGTGGAGCCCGAATCTACAACATAACTTCCAGCTTTCAAAAGAGAAATCCGAAAGATCCTAAAGCGGAAAATTTTCAACAACCTGCATGCATCGCAATGTCTTGAGACATAATGTAAAAGGACGGCAAGGGGGTAGATACAATACTAATACAAGTCAAATATATGTTATGGTAACCCCTGAAATTAAATAAGTACACAAAGTTACATCTTGATGAATGCTCATCTGTTTCCACTTAACACTGGGAACACTTTCCATGATCGTATAAAACAAGGAAATTAACCAGAATATGTCTCCCTAAAAGACTGATAATATCTTTTCATAGTTGAACTCCTTACGAACTCCACTAAAAATACCAAATCGCTAATCAATTTGTCACACAATTCCACGAGTTTCAGAACTACCACCAAAGTTACTCACACCCACACACAAACAAAGCATTTCATACCTGCTACGAAGCACAACGCAGTTACTAAAGTTGTTATATATAAATTCACAGCCTGCTACTTTTCACGGATTTCTTTCGTTCAAAATCACAGCCTGCTACTTGTTTGGGAACATCTCAGTGAATGAAGTAGCAGTTGAGGTTGAACATGTGACAACAGCACGGTGATAATCGAAAATGTGATTATCGATACAATTACCGGTTTAATTTCAAACAGTGCATCTCATATTACCAGCTACTACCGAAAGTCAAACAAATCCGATTTGACCACAGAAAGCCGAACCAAGCGTGGATACTCCAAATTTGTATAATAACATTGTTCATCTGTACAACCATAAAACACACTCAAAATCCATATATTTTATGGAAAAACCGGAATACTTAACAGGTATGCTACTACCTCCCAAATGCAAGCTGACAACTACTTGACCCAAACTGTACAGTAATGGTAGCATAGTGGCAAAAGAACTGAAGTATATGAGCTGCTCATGTTCCCAATAAGAATGGTACAAAGTGTGATATGGTGGTAAAGGAGAGGACTGTGCTCAAATTCCCTCCCCCTCATTTGTTGTTGTAGGATTTCCTTCTTTAAGATACCTTGATATCTTTAAAGTGCAATAATGATGGTTGATGATGATGAATATTAACAGAGCAAAGCATATAAAAGTAGGGAACAAAGCAGTCACATGTCAACACACACGGCAAAAAAGGTCGGATGTACAGAAAATAGAAAGAAACTGGACCTTAAACAACGTATACCTTCACTAGGTTAAATTTAGTAAAATCTGAATATTTTTAGCTATCAAAAATCAGTCAATACTGATATGCATTTAGGGCAATCACCCAGGTGGCAGATTTCCTATCTGTTGTTTTCCTAGCCTTTTCTTAAATGATTTCAAAAGAATTGGAAATTTATTGAACACCTCCCTTGGTAAGTTATTCCAATCCCTATCTCCCTTTCCTATAAATGAATATTTGCCCCAATTTGTCCTCTTGAATTCAAACCTTATCTTCATATTGTGATCTTTCCTACTTTTAAAGACGACACCCAAACTTCACTGTGTACTAATGTCATTCCACGCTCACTCTCCGCTGACAGCTCGGAACATACCACTTATAATACCAATATATATATTGGTATTATAAATTTACTCATTTGGGACAAAAATTTCAGATTCCCTATGGGAATCAACATCTATATCAACATACCACTTAGTCGAGCAGCTCGTCTTCTTTCTCCCAAGTCCTCCCACCCCAAACTTTGCAACATTTTTGTAATGCTGCTCTTTTGTCGGAAATCACCCAGAACAAATCGAGCTGCTTTTCTTTGGATTTTTCCCAGCTCATGAATCAAGTAATCCTGGTGAGAGTCCCATACACTGGAACCACACCCTAGTTGGGGTCTTACCACAGACTTATATGCCCTCTCCTTTACATCCTTACTACACCCCTAAACACCCTCATAACCATGTGCAGAGATCTGTACCCTTTATTTACAATACCATTTATGTGATTGCCCCAATGAAGATCTTTCCTTACATTAACACTTAGATACTTACAATGAGCCCCATTAGGAAATTTCACCCCGTCCATGCAGTAATTAAAACTGAGAGGACTTTTCCTATTTGTGAAACTCACAACCTGACTTTTAACCCCGTTTATCATCATACCATTGCCTGCTGCCCATCTCCCAACATTATCGAGGTCATGTTGCAGTTGCTCACAATCTTGTAACTTATTTATTACTCTATACAGAATGACATCATCCGCAAAAAGCCTTACCTCTGATTCTACTTTTTTACTCATATCATCTATATATAAGAAAACATAAAGGTCCAATAATACTGCCTTATGGAATTCCCCTCTTAAATTTTACAGGGTCAGATAAAGCTTCACCTACTCTAATTCTCTGAGATCTATTTTCTAGAAATATAGCAACCCATTCAGTCACCCTTTTGTCTAGTCCAACTGCACACATTTTTGCCAGTAGTCTCCCATGATCCACCCTATCAAATGCTTTAAACAGGACAATCGCGATACAGTCCATTTAACCTCCTGATTCCAAGATATCTGCTATAACTTGCTGGAATCCTACAAGTTGAGCTTCAGTGGAATAACCTTTCCTAAAACCAAACTGCCTCCTATCGAACCACTTATTAATTTCGCATACATGTATAATATAATCAGAAAGAATGCCTTCCCAAAGCTTACATGCAATGCATGTCAAACTTACTGGCCAGTAATTTTCAGCTTTATGTCTATCACCCTTTCCTTCATACACAGGGGCTACTATAGCAACTCTCCATTCATTTGGTATAGCTCCTTCAACCAAACAATAATCAAATAATACCTCAGCTATGGTACCATATCCCAAACCATTATCTTTAGTATATCCCCAGAAATCTTATCAATTCAAGCCGCTTTTATAGTTTTCAACTTTTGCATCTTATTGTAAATGTCATTCTTGAAAATATGAAAATCCACAGCCTGTTTCCAGTCATTTGAGCAGGTCAGGAATGGAATGAAATGAAGCGCCCATCTAGCAGCGAGGATAGGAAATGTGCCGGCTGCCTAAGCCTGTCGCACACTCCTCTGGGGCAATGATAAGTGACTGACAGATGAAATGAAATGTTAATGGAGAGTGTTGCTGGAATGAAAGATGACTGGGAAAACTGGAGTACTCGGAGAAAAACCTGTCCTGCCTCTGCTTTGTCCAGCACAAATCTCACATGGAGTGCCCGGGATTTGAACCACAATATCCAGCGGTGAGAGGCTGGTGCACTGCCACCTGAGCCACGGAGGTTTCTGTAAATATCATTGTTATCATATGTAAATTTTAATACTTCTTTAGCATTAGTCACCTCCTGTATCTGGACATTATCCTTGAAACCAACAATCTTGACATACTGCTGACTGAATACTTCTGCCTTTTGAAGATCCTCACATACACACTCCCCTTGTTCATTAATTATTCCAGGAATTTCCTTCTTGGAACCTGTTTCTGCCTTAAAAGTACCCATATAAAGCCTTCCATTTTTCACAAAAGTTTGTATGACTGCCTATTATGCTTGCCACCATGTTATCCTTAGCTGCCTTCTTTGCTAGATTCAATTTCGTAGTAAGTTCCTTCAATTCCTCCTTACTTCCACAGCCATTTCTAACTCTATTTCTTTCCAGCCTGCACCTCCTCCTTAGTCTCTTTACTTCTCTGTTATAATAAAGTGGGTCTTTACCATTCCTTACCACCTTTAAAGGTACAAACCTGTTTTCACATTCCTCAACAATTGCTTTAAACCCATCCCAGAGTCTATTTACATTTTTATTTACCGTTTTCCACTGATCATAGTTACTTTTTAAAAACTGCCTCATGCCTGCTTTATCAGCCATATGGTACTGCCTAATAGTCCTACTTTTAAGACCCTCCTTTCTATCACCTTTATTTATAACTACGACAAAAACAAATTCATGATCACTAATACCATCTATTACTTCGGTTTCTCTATAGAGCTCATCTGGTTTTACCAGAACCACGTCCAGGATATTTTTCCCTCTAGTTGGTTCCATTACTTTCTGAATCAGCTGTCCTTCCCATATTAGCTTATTTGGCATTTGCTGGTCATGCTTCCTGTCTTTCACATTTCCTTCCCAATTGACATTTGGTAAATTCAGATCTACCGCTGCAATCACATTCCTTTCCATGTTTTTTCCCACATAGCTGATTATCTTATCAAATAATTCTGAATCCGTTTCAGCGCTACCCTTTCGCATCTGTACACTCCTAAGACATCAAGTTGCCTATTACCTTTAGAAATGAGCCTTACACCTAGAATTTCATGTATGTCATCTCTAACTTTTTCGTTGCTTACAAATTCTTTTTCACCAGAATGAATACTCCCCCTCCCACCATTCCTATCCTATCTCTACAATACACACTCCAGTTCCATGAGAAAATTTCTGCATCCATTATATCATTTCTCAGCTATGATTCAACTCCTGTTACAATATCAGGTAAGTACATATCTATTAAATTACTTTTACAACACTTCTACAGTTCAACACTAACATTTTCATGTCATTCCTACTTGACTTCCAGATCACTGCACCCTTATCACCACTCCCTAGAGCACCCTGTTTCCCTGAATGTACTGTAACTGTACTGTTAATAATAATAATAATAATAATAATAATAATAATAATAATAATAATAATAATAATAATAATAATAATAATAATAATAATCAAAAGCTGAAAAAATAAATTTATATAAATAAATAACATTGCTCATAAACAAAATAAAATTAACATATATAATTAATCGAAATGTCCGTAGTATGGGCGCCAGAGTTCACCAAAATGGATCCCTCGAACTTAGATAGAGCATGATAATTCTTTATATCCCAGGGCGTGTACATAATGCTGCGTACTGGTACATCTGCTTCAGGCCTTACCTAACCTTCTGAAAACAACTAAATAGGTAGGAACTGCACCTAGGTTCAGCAATACCTCCACTGATTCTATAATATCTAACTATATTCTTAATAAAACCTGTGCATGAGCACCTCATCTACACACTAAAATACACTTATAATACACAAACAAAAGCTTGCTGGAAGACTCCATATTTACAACAGTAACAACAATGAAAACAGTGGGAAAACGAAAGCAAGAACTAAGCCACCATTTGTAGTTAGTTTGTCGAACAATGTACATATATGTATATAAGAACCCTTCACTGTCTCTGTATCAACACGACTTGCCGATTCTCATAATCGGCAGTTATAACATCACGCAGATAATGTACCTCGCAATACTGTGTTCACAGACTTTAACACTTGTTGTAAAGATGTATACATTTGAGAAACACACGCTTGTCGATCCTGAACATAAATTATGGAAAGTCTGAGATAGCTTTCACCAACATACAATGCCAGGCCGCCACAAGTGCTACAATACCTAATGCGTAAGCACACCACAATTTGTCGATCAGCCACTTTCCACGAACATAACAAGACTACGTTCCACGAACGTTTGAAGTCCAGTCCACTGTAGCACTGTCACTCGAATACTGTATATCCAGTTTCACTCCCGTGTGTGTTAGCACTCCTTCATCCCCGTACAGTGTGTGTGTGGTTCCCGCCGTTTGATCAACCTTTATTGACACCAGCAATCTCTTTCCTCTCACTTGATACGCCGAGATTGATCCTTGCCAGCCAATCATGGTAGATAATCTTGTCAAGACCATGCCCTGAATTTCTTCCAGTCTCCCAAGGCAATAACACACTCTGGGGTGTTTCACATGAGTCATAGAACTTTCCTAGTACAACAACAAGCTCATCTCATCAGACTGGGATATATACATGACTCATAGAACTTCCCGATGACAACAAGTACATCTCATAGGACACTGGGACGCCCGCATGAGTCATACAAATTACCAGCGCTATTAAAGCAATGTTTTCCCACTCGTACAAAACAAATTACTCATACTACATATATGGAGATCTCCCAGCTTACAAATATAAATGACAAAATATACAAATAAAATAACAATAATAATAATAAAATAATAATAATTGAATACTGACAATAATATGTCTCACTTCTACATATTGTGCGAGGGTGTGATATATGTACTATCACATAACGCCCCCTTGGTGAATCGATGATATCACACTAGCCTGCAAAAAATCAATCAATCAATCAATCAATACTGATCTGCATTTAGGGCAGTCGCCCAGGTGGCAGATTCCCTATCTGTTGCTTTCCTAGCCTTTTCCTAAATGATTTCAAAGAAATTGGAAATTTATTGAACATCTCCCTTGGTAAGTTATTCCAATCCCTAACTCCCCTTCCCATAAATGAATATTTGCCCCAGTTTGTCCTCTTGAATTCCAACTTTATCTTCATATCGTGATCTTTCCTACTTTTATAAACGCCATTCAAACCTATTCGTCTACTAATGTCATTCCACGCCATCTCTCCGCTGACAGCTCGGAACATACCACTTAGTCGAGCAGCTCTTCTTCTTTCTCTCAATTCCTCCCAACCCAAACATTGCAACATTTTTGTAACGCTACTCTTTTGTCGGAAATCACTCAGAACAAATCGAGCTGCTTTTCTTTGGATTTTTTCCAGTTCTTGAATCAGGTAATCCTGGTGAGGGTCCCATACACTGGAACCATACTCTAGTTGGGGTCTTACCAGAGACTTATATGCACTCTTTTTGTGCGGTAAAAACGAAAATAGGTGGGTTTTATGTATTTCTTAATGCAGAATTCGAGAAAAGTTAGTTTTGGTGTATCACGTCTGGTTTAGTGGCAATCTTACAAAAAGTTTTTTTTCTTATGTAAAATTGTTGATACTTTGTATTGATTAAATTTGATATATTAATGTAAATTTCAGCTTGTAAAACGTAATCATATTTTGCATGCATTAAATACACATAAATGCTGCTTTGTAAGCAAGTAGATGGTTTGTATTATATTTTTAATGTATACTGAAATTCGTGAAACTGAAGCATAAAGCGCCGATTTAGTTTCGGCTGTACAGTTGCTTTAAAATGAATATAACCGTACCTTGAATAAAAATTACATGGTTAAACATGCGTAGTTTTGTTAGTTACATTATGTGCACGTTAGATTCACACCTCCGTCTTTTTCCGTTTTCCGTGGAATTTCCGGGTTTTTGAAGTTTTTGAATGATCTCTAGAAGGGTTAGTCTCGTGCAATCGACCAACAGTAATCGGCTATCACATTCACATCCCAACGTCCGTGATAGCATCGTTCTGCATCTCTGAGACCCTGATGAAACCTTTCACCTTGTTCTTCACTGACAGCTTCTAAATTTGGAGGGAAATAATTCAGATGCGAAGCTAAGAAGTGAAGCTTAAGGCTCACATTACAACCGAGTTCTTTAAACATGACCAACATTTTCCTTACAATGTATTGAGGGTCCTTAATGTTGCCAAAGAATTTAGTCACTACATCTTTGAATGCGTTCCATGCCTCTTTCTCAATTTTGGTCATTGTATCTGTGAAATTTTTATCCTTCACCAGTTTACGAATCTGTGGTCCATCAAATATGCCTTCTTTGATTTTTGCATCTGATAATGAGGGAAATTTAGAGGATAAATATTGGAAGCATAGGCTACTTTTATCTAATGCCTTGACATACTCTTTCATCGATGCTAATTTGATGTGCATGGGTAGAAGTAGTTTTTTTCCACGGTCAATAAGACTTACATTCAAGACATTTTTGGATCCTGGTAGTAGTTGTTTCCTTTCTGGTCAGTTCACTGTATCCCAGTGTTTATCCCATGTCCTGCTAACCCATTCGCATAGGAAACAGGGACATTTTGTATAGCCTTTTTGTTGTCCCAGCAACATTCCAATGATCTTCAAATCACCGCAAATTTGCCACCCATGCTCATGATATTTAATATTTTCAAGCACCAACTTTAAGGTCTCGTATGTTTCAGACATTTTTGTAGAGTGTGCAAGGGGTACGGATGCCAGAACATTTGTATTATAAAGCAAAATAGCCTTGAAACTTCTTTTGGAAGAGTCAATAAAAAAAAACGCCAGTTACTAGGATCATACTCTTTCTCTCCCAACTGATGTAGAAAAATTGAAACATCCGTACAAAATACAAGTTCATCTTCTTGAGTGTATTACTTTCGGAATTCTTTGTCACGATTTCGGTACCATGAAAATGTAACACCGTGTGCCAACATATTCTTTTCGCACAATCTTGAACCAAGTAATTCACATATTTCTTTGGTTAGCTCTAAGTCCCTTATCTGATCATTCAATTAGGATTGCGTGAATTTGTTTGAAGGTGTGTCATATTGATGTGGCTCGAAATCTATTTCTTCATCGTCAGATTGCAATGCAAACAGTAACACGAATCACATAATTGTATTCTAAAAAATGTTGCACGAGAACATCTCTCAACATTATATCTTACGAATTCATGAAGATACTAAAACACAAAATTGCGTCAAAACTAGACGTGCTAGGAAAAAAATAGCATCATTTTTGGAATCAGGGCAGCGATATCCATAAGAATGACATATTTTCTATTTTACCGCAAAATCATGTTGGCTAGTGTTATGATTCACCATACAACACAACTTCATAAATAACCCTAGAATGACATAACTGAACACTTAAACTACTGTGATAAAGATATATACATAGCGTCTACTGCATTGAATTCACACACGTGAAATACGATTTGTCCAAACAATAATGATAATATGACTATATACACTGATTGTTTCATACATCTTTGAATACAATCCCTTCTTACTACTGTACACTTAATTCAAAATTGATAATGTACACATCCAAGGTGTAGATCCTATCTCTTATATCTGCGAAGACTATAGATATTAAATGTCCCAAGTACCTTGTCGTCAGAAGTCGATAAGCACACTTGCCTATTCTACTGTCCACAATGTATTGACCCTGATATAAATGAAAAAAACTATATATAAACTTAATATCAGCATCGACAGATGAGGAATGCGTACCGTAATAAAATCTAACTACGTCTAGAATCCACTCTATCTCACACACAAACATTCATCCCATCCAGTCACACAAGAATCGTACGAGCTTTCATTCAGAACATTTATAACAAAGAATCCCTATTTCTGAAATATTCGGGAATCTTACTATGTTTTCTCTTCCACCAAACCATAATGAATGCAAGCAAACAGATCATATACTTTTTCACACATTCCACATCGATATCACACAGCACATAATTCAAATCATTCACACAACTCTCAGCCTTAAATGAAACATTACACATTCACTTGAACAGACTTTCTTTCATCTCACGCACACTTCCATTCTCACTTTCCTTGAACATTTCCCACACACCCACATGATCTCTGACACAAAAATTTCTCACAAAATCTTCAAACCCTGAATCACCATACCACCCTTCTGATGAATCCCCTTCAGCACAAAATATGACTTACAATCTGCTTCAAACCACCCTTCACGAAGAACGGTCATAGTTAACTCAGTCTTATCAAACATACGTACTTCAATTACCTCAATCTCAATCACACCACACTTAGCACACATACGATCACTCACCCTCACTCAATTACTGAAATCTTTACCATAATTCACTTCGAGATCACCATCATTACTACCTAATGCTGCAAAAATTAAACCATCTTCACCACATTCCATATCGGCTCCTACTAGCACCACTTTCATGCCAACAACACTGCTACTCTCAACTCTCCTACCAGAAGTTTCATTAATCTTAGTCATCATTTTCACACATAACCGACCTAACTTAATCTCCTCACGTAAAACACAAAAAACATCATCACTCTGATGTATACTCCGTAAAAACTCATCACTCACTAAACAACCTTCATCAACTTCACAAAAAAACTTCACTTTCAATTTCAGAATCTTCTGTAAGATTATCGATCGCAACACCGCTATTACCAACACCACCGGGCGAGTTGGCCGTGCGCGTAGAGGCGCGCGGCTGTGAGCTTGCATCCGGGAGATAGTAGGTTCGAATCCCACTATCGGCAGCCCTGGAAATGGTTTTCCGTGGTTTCCCATTTTCACACCAGGCAAATGCTGGGGCTGTACCTTAATTAAGGCCACGGCCGCTTCCTTCCCACTCCTTGTCCTTTCCTATCCCATCGTCGCCATAAGACCTATCTGTGTCGGTGCGACGTAAAGCCCCTAGCAAAAAAAAAAAAAAAAAAAAAATTACCATCACCACTAGCACAAAGTAAGTCATCCGACACATCTTCCTTACTTTCATCACGCCCCCTATTCTGAAAATCTCTCTGATCATCGATTTCACTCTCTACTTTATCAAATACTTTAACCCTAGAACTGCCAAACGTCGCGCTTGCGACTTAATAGTGTCACTAGAATGCCAACGTCGCACGCGCGACGCATAGTACATGCATTCGCTTAACCAGTCATAACATCAGTTATCGTATACTTACGCTATTTTAATAAGTAAGACATTGAAGAGGAAACTTCAAGTCTTTCAACACACATTCCTCACTAGCCGGAAATGACTCAGTCAAGGTCAGGGTAGGTATAAATTCAGCTACTCTTTCCTCATGTCCCTGCCGTCTCAGCTGCTATGTAACTTCGCGCTCACTCGCTGTTCCTGTGAATTTCTGTGAATATCTTTCTTTATCTTTCAACAGATTGAGTTTATTCTTAAATTGTTTCTTTTGAAGTGTAAACTTTCATCCTGGATGATGAACTACGTGATTCAAGTGATATTCACAAAGTTCCTGAAGAATGGGATGCTTCCTCTTCCAGCGATATATTTTCTTTAGCTGATAATTCTTCTGAGAGCGGAGAAGAATATATTCCAGAATCTGAAGTTGAAAGTGATTCCGATGAAGAGAGCAGGCCTGCCGACGTTTCATTGGATGTTACTGTTTCCGTAACACCAAAGTGGTGCAGGGTTTATTCACCCGAACCGATGTTTCCGGGAATTTCCGCGTAAGAGATCCTGGCATTTTGATCTGTCCACCCCGAAACAGTCCACCTATTACGTATTTCTACTTGTTCTTTTACGGATTTGATTTGGAAGCTCTTGGTAAAAGTAATGACTATGCGGCGAAAGAAAACCTAAAAGACATTCTGGAGAAATGTAGGCCTTTTCTCGTATGCGAACCTGGTTTGATGTAACTGTCTCCAAAATGAAAAAGTAAATTGCCATTTTAATAAATATGGGGTGCACCGTGAATGCTATCATACATTGCAGCATTTCTGGAGGCCTATGAGGCACGACAGGAAAAGAAAACTCTCCGAGAATGACTCCCAGCAGTGCTCGGCGGCTGACGGAACTGTGTGCAGCTCGGAAATTTTAATCACTTTGCGATTTTATTTTATTTTTACTTTTGGGAACTTAATATTTTTAAAAACTAGAAGAAATTTTGTGTGTTTTGTATATAGTGATTTTTAAAATGAGTGGTTATTTATTATTAATGGTGAACTTGAAAATAGGAAAAACACTTTTCTTTTAGTTTTCCAAATTTTTGATCGCCTGGTACGCACCAGGTATGCAACTAAATGATCTAATACCTATGTAAGCATCTTAAATAAAGCTTTCTGAGTAATATGGTGTGCTGCATTCCTAACTTTTCTGCACTAAACGTGCTTAAATTTGTTAAAAACATAAATGTGTAATACATGCGAAAATGGCGTGGCATTTAGGGAAAAACACTCGGCACTTCTAGGGTTAAACGACTCCCCTAAGATTTTACCCCGCTCGTCAATCTTACTGGACAATTCATCATACGTACTGTTAAATTCACCCTTCAACTCTTTACTCTGACTATCAATCTTACTGGACAATTCACCCTTCCACTCTTTAATGAACTGATTAAATAGTGATTGAAGCATACTAAGAGTTAAGGTCGCCCCTTGATCCCCTACATTCTGAGTTTAAGACAGGTTACTCGGTTCCTCACCTATCGTTGCCAATTGATCTTTTCTACTATCAGCCATTTCGCTATTCTCACTTAAATTAGATAACTCAATGTTGTGGATTTCTTTTGACTTCTCTTATCCTGATTCTTAGTACCAGCAACTTTTAACAACCTCTCTACTTCTCAATTTTATAATACTCGACTCGCTTCAACATTTCTTTATACTCCAACATACATATGACGTACATATTAAACACTTCACTGACATAGTTTGCAGAATTCCAACCACACCTGACAAGTGTACCTACGCTTATAAGCCTAACAGATGTACCAATCATTCAGCCCCACGTTGGGCGCCAATAGTAACTGTACTGTAAATAATAATATTAATAATAATAATAATAATAATAATAATAATAATAATAATAATAATAATAATAATAAAATAAATAACTGAATAAATAAAATTATATAAATAAATAACACTGTTCATAAACGTAATAAAATTAATAAATATAATTAATCCAAATATCCGTTGTATGGGCGCCGCAGTTCACCAGAATGGATCCCTCGAATTTAGACAGAGCATGATAATTCTTTATATCCCAGGGCGTGTACATAATGCGTACTGGTACATCTGCTTCAGGCCTTACCTAACCTTCTGAAAATGACTAAATAGGTAGGAACTGCACCTAGGTTCATCAATAACTCCACTGATTCTATAATATCTAACTATATTCTTTATAAAATCCGTGCACGAGCACCTCATCAACACACCAAAATACACTTATAATACACAAACAAGAGATTGCTGGAAGACTCCATATTTACAACAACAACAACAACAACAACGACGACGAAAACAGTGGGAAAACGCAAGTGAGAACTAAGCCACCATTTGTAGTTAGTTTGTTGAACAATGTACATATATGTATATAAGAACCCTTCACTGTCTCTATATCAACACGACTTGCCGATTTTCATAATCGACAGTTATAACATCACAAAGATAATGTACCTCATAATACTGTGTTCACAGACTTTAACACGTGTTGTAAAGATTTATACATTTGAGCAACATACGCTTGTCGATCCTGAACATAAATTATGGAAAGTCTGAGATAGCTTTCACCAACATATAATGCCAGGCCGCCACAAGTGCTACAATACCTAATGCGTAAGCACACCACAATTTGTCGATCAGCCACTTTCCACGAACATAACAAGACTACGTTCCACAAATGTTTGAAGTCCAGTCCATTGTAGCAGTGTCACTCGAATACCGTATATCCAGTTTCACTCCCATGTGAGTTGGCACTCCTTCATCCCCGTACAGTGTGTGTGTGTTTCCTGCCGTTTGATCAACCTTTACAGACACCTGCATTCTCCTTCCTCTCACATGATATGCCGAGATTGATCCTCGCCAGCCAATCATGGTAGATAATCTTGTCAAGACCATGCCCTGAACTTCTTCCAGTCTCCCAAGGCAATAACACAATCTGGGGTGTTTCACATGAGTCATAGAACTTTCCTAGTACAACAACAAGCTCATCTCATCAGACTGGGATATATACATGACTCATAGAACTTCCCGACGACAACAAGTACATCTCATAAGACACTGGGACGCCCGCATGAGTCATACAAATTACTAGCGCTATTAAAGCAATGTTTTCCCACTCGTACAAAACAAATTACTCATACTACATATATGGAGATCTCCCAGCTTACAAATATAAATGACAAAATATACAAATAAAATACCAATAATAATAATAATAATAATAATAATAATAATAATAATAATAATAATAATAATAATCGAATACTGACAATAATATCTCTCACTTCTACATATAGTGCGAGGGTGTGATATATGTACTATCACAGTACCTCCCTATTACCCTTCCAAACAAATTTCCTAACTTAGACGTACTACTGCGGTTTAAGTGAAGGCCATCTGAGCGCAGATCCCTATCTTTTACCCACCCATTAGGATCTAGAAACTTCACTCCCAGTTTACCACATACCCACTCCATAGTCTCATTTAAATCCCCAATCACTCTCCAGTCAGTATCCCTGCTACACAGTATTCCACTGATAACAATCTTCACTTCCTTAAACTTCAAACGTGTTGCATTTACCAGATGCCACACATCCCCAACCATGCTAGTACTTATACCATCTTGCCTTACGTTGTTGATACCTACGTGAAACACTACCACCTTCTCCTGCCCCTCTTCCTTCTCTTCTACTTTCCTCAACATCTGCCTCAACCTAATTCCCCTTTCCTCCACACACTTTCCCCACACGTCTAATCATGGAATCCCCCATGACCAGAGACTCAACTCTACCCTCCTCATTTGATCCCCTCCCCTCCTGGTCAGCCCTATCTTTCCTAATAGTTGCAGAAGCTACTTTTATCCTCCCTTTTCTCCCTCCCATGACCCTGTTCCACCTGTCTTTTCCGAACCTCTACTCTACATGTCCCTTTCCTACCTTTTCCCTTCCTCCTACTTCCACACATCGCAGCAACAGTTCCCTGTTCCTCAGCCTCCCTTTATTGTTCTACCTGGAGTGACTTGTACTGATTTCTCACAGTCACCTGTCCTGAATTCTGGTCCTGAATAGAGCCCTTAGCTTGCAATCTCCTTCCCCTTAGAACATTAGACCACCTGTCTTCTACAACTCTCTCCCTTCCTTCCCATCCCTCTTTTACACCTACTTTAACCTGTACATTGTTTGAGGGAGGCCTACCTTCCTTCCTGTCTTCTGTGAGAACCCTAATTATTTCCCTCAAACTCTCCAACTCCTCCTTCATACCGCTCAATGCCTCGCCAGACCCACAGTTCCTACACTTGCACTCCTTAGCCATTGTTTACGGAAAGAATGAAAATAAAAGGAAAAAATAAAATACCTAACTTTTTATGGTGCAAAAAGAAATGAATGGAAAGAAATAATGTCTAGGTCAGTACCTTACTACTACACTACAATACTACTTAATCGTACTTTATTTTTTATCCTGCAACACACTAACAGGATAAAAACTGCTGTTAATTACTGAATACCGGAAGGAATACACAAGAATTACACAATTTTAGACTGCAGTTACCTAATTACAACAACAGAATTCTAGTAAGAGAGTTTCTACGGATACCTCTACTATACAACACAAATATTTTACAATAATAAAATAAGCACACTCATTTCTAATAAGATATTACTCGTATACTACTGTACAGTACACTACAATAATTTTAAACTACGTTCAGACATATCCTAATTACAATACCGGTACTGTATTGTACCTGGAACGGCGGTATAGAATTAAGTCCCCGCAATTAAAATTAAACTTCGCACTATGCGCCGGCTCAACAACAGGCAACAGCCAGAGACAGTGAGCAGCTTGAGTGTGTGTGTATGACATGGAGCGGGTTGATGTCACAGCCTGCCTCCCTGTGACAGAGAGCCTACGTCATCATGGAACATTCGAAATGTTCTTTGTTTAATAAACTTCCTCACAGTAACGTTTGGATTAAATCAACAATGTCATCGTGTAGCCACATATTTTTCCTTCATTTCTACAAAGTTTGGTAGAAATCCGACGAAAGACAATGGAGTTATTAAACAAAATGTAAAGACAGATTTTTGCTCAATTTGAGTATAAATGGAGAGCCGTTTCCCTAGGCAGATCAGTGTGTGTGTGTGTGTGTGTGTGTGTGTGTGTCGAGTGTGTGGGGCGAACAGTGGGCGAGAATGCGTGTCTTCAATGCCACAGTCGAACCCGTCGGTCGGCTTGTGGGGACCGCAACGCTACGCGAGTGATGGTCTCATTTTGCCAAGTTCTGGACTTAAACTCTACAGTGCCAAGTTTGAACTTATCAATATTTCAGCGATTCGTAAGTGATAGTCTCATTTGGCTGAGTCTCAGACTTCAACTTTGTAACACTGTGTGTGGACTTGTAAAATTTCTGTGATTTGTGAGTGATAGAATCTAGCCTCAATTAAGAGTGGTTTAAACTATAATTTGCCATAGATTTCCAAGTGATTTATTTGAACGAATGTTTCAAACTTACATTTCTTTTCAAGTGCGTATAACTCAAGGTTGATGAAACAATGTGAACAGTGATGGATTGTGAACGATATTCGCCTTGCCAAGTAACTGAAATAATTTTGAGAATTTTATATTTTCAAACTTAGAATTTCTCAGACTGTGACAAGTGATTGATTCATGGATTAATTTCAACTTGTGACTGTCACCAGACTTACAAATTTTGTGTGATTTTCCAATATTTTGTATACATTGGACTGTGAACTAATTTCAGCCTGTGAACTATGTATTTGAACTATGCAGACATTGGACTGTGTGTTAATGACAGACTGTGGAATACGTATTTGAACTGTGCAGTCATGGTAGACATTGGACTGTGTTTAAGATGTGCATTTAGAATAAATGATGAACCCTGAAATTAGACTGTGTATTTATGACAAGTAGTGAACTGTGCATTTGAACTGTGTGTTTACAATAGATAGTGTATTTTTCATATAATCAAACTACAGACTGTGAAGGGAATAGAATCCATTTCATTTAATTTCAAGTTTACATTAATGAACCAAATCGGTTTACGAATGTAAGATTTTCTTTTTCAAGTGATTGAGTTTAAATTGTACAGAAACTTTAAAAAATATTTTGTGTGTGATAATTTCAAACCATTTCAAGTATCACATTTTTTTAGTCAATTTTATTGACATTTGACGATACTAAATTACGAGTGATTCTTTAGTTCAACATTCAAATCTGTTGATTTATATTCTAGAAACTCTTTCCGTGTGTACAGTCATAAGTCATTCTCCATGCAACCAAATCTCAACGCCCACATTACTATGTTATCTCGATCTTCTAGACGTCGTATGGATATTCGAGAACTTCTAGAATTTCCATCGTGGGAGGAATCATGGTTCCATGGTGCAGAGAGGAGACTGATGTCGGTACGAGGAGAGCAGCCGGATTTCGAGTACATTACCAGCCCGGATGAGGAAAGAACGTTTACCTGTATATCTCCTGTATGAAGGTGATATACAGTGACTGACAGTGACAATGCAACACCAAGGAGGAGTGGTTCGAAAGGGATGAAAGTTGGGGAAAAAACAGAGACGGCACGGACGAATAATTGATGTTTATTTCAAACCGATATGCAGGTTACACAATGCGCACGGCATCGACTCAGTAGGATGTAGGACCACCGCGAGCGGCGATGCACGCAGAAACACGTCGAGGTACAGACTCAATAAGAGTGCGGATGGTGTCCTGAGGGATGGTTCTCCATTCTCTGTCAACCATTTGCCACAGTTGGTCGTCCGTACGAGGCTGGGGCAGAGTTTGCAAACGGCGTCCAATGAGATCCCACACGTGTTCGATTGGTGAGAGATCCGGAGAGTACGCTGGCCACGGAAGCATGTGTACACCTCGTAGAGCCTGTTGGGAGATGCGAGCAGTGTGTGGGCGGGCATTATCCTGCTGAAACAGAGCATTGGGCAGCCCCTGAAGGTACGGGAGTGCCACCGGCCGCAGCACATGCTGCACGTAGCGGTGGGCATTTAACGTGCCTTGAATACGCACTAGAGGTGACGTGGAATCATACGCAATAGCGCCCCAAACCATGATGCCGCGTTGTCTAGCGGTAGGGCGCTCCACAGTTACTGCCGGATTTGACCTTTCTCCACGCCGACGCCACACTCGTCTGCGGTGACTATCACTGACAGAGAACACGACGTTCCGCCATTCCCTCATCCAAGTCGCTCTAGCCCGGCACCATGCCAGGCGTGCACGTCTATGCTGTGGAGTCAATAGTAGTCTTCTGAGCGGACGCCGGGAGTGCAGGCCTCCTTCAACCAATCGACGGGAAATTGTTCTGGTCGATATTGGAACAGCCAGGGTGTCTTGCACATGCTGAAGAATGGCGGTTGACGTGGCGTGCGGGGCTGCCACCGCTTGGCGGCGGATGCGCCGATCCTTGCGTGCTGACGTTACTCGGGCTGCGCCTTAACCCCTCGCAAGTGCCACATGTCCCTGCGCCAACCATCTTCGCCACAGGCGCTGCACCGTGGACACATCCCTATGGGTATCGGCTGCGATTTGACGAAGCGACCAACCTGCCCTTCTCAGCCCTATCACCATACCCCTCGTAAAGTCGTCTGTCTCCTGGAAATGCCTCCGTTGATGGCGGCCTGGCATTCTTAGCTATACACGTGTCCTGTGGCACACGACAACACGTTCTACAATGACTGTCGGCTGAGAAATCACGGTACGAAGTGGGCCATTCGCCAACGCCGTGTCCCATTTATCGTTCGCTACATGCGCAGCACAGCGGCGCATTTCACATCATGAGCATACCTCAGTGACGTCAGTCTACCCTGCAATTGGCATAAAGTTCTGACCACTCCTTCTTGGTGTTGCATTTGCTCTGTCAATCAGTGTAACTTTGAACTTTGTTAATAAATTCAGAATTTTAACAAACTTAAGAATAATTTCAAGAAACCCTCTCTTCCTCTGTAAGCACTTCAATTAGAAACGGTACACACCTTGCATCTAGTTTCTTGCTTGTCTAAGCACTGTATTTACTGTTACAGTATGTTACTACTAAGCACAAACAGAAATGAAAATTGCAAGTTTGAAATTTGCAAGAACTACCGTACTCAAAGATTACAAACAAAACTAAATGCTTAGACAGATGATTATTAGTACTATGCGCGCGCGCTCTCTCTCTCTCTCTCTCCAAACGAATATAGCAGGCAAGATAAGGTACTATCTAAAATATACCGCATCTACACTACAATTCTCAACTGAAATGTTGTTATATGATTTTACCGCTGGTGGATTACTGATATTTTCTCTACTACTACACTCAGAAACTACCTACTCTATTTAACATACTGAACAATCATTACCGATTAGGATACAATATTCAGGATTTATACAGACCAGTGATTACATATTAAGATTTATGATAATATCATATTATTCTTTTGCAGCTAAATGGAGTTTGCACTATAAATACTATAATTCATCAAATATTTATGTGATTCTTTTGCTGAAATGATTTAAAGACTTATATAAAAACATACTCTGGAAAACCTAAGATATTCCTTCATAAAATATTTTCTTCGAACTGATACTTCTCACATAATTTTCTTCTAATTTTTGCACTGCTAATTCGTTTTGAAAACTTAAATTACTTGTGTTAATGAAAAGAGCCAAAAGCATGTTGCTCAAATATAAAGGTGCGTGGGAAAAGGGAGAATGTAATCTGAACACAAAAAAAATCAGCAAATATGGCCAATGTATATCCAAAGGGCAGAAGAATTATTTGGGAAGTTGTCCAACACAGAAAAGTGAATGGTTATGGAACGCATATATGTTGCAGAAGGTGCAGATTGTGACAGTACAAATCGGCCCAGAAAACATTCAGAGTCAACCCTTTGGTCTATTGCAGCAGTTCCCAAATGTCTTGCACAAATAAGCCCCTTTTTGAGAATGATATTATTGGTGACTCCCTTTATTTACTTCACTCCCTAATAATCATTAATTTGGAAGTTTGCACGCACACTTCAACAATGCGACAATTTATACAGGGTAATTTATATAAACCGGGTTGTTTTTGGAATGACCCCATTTCTGTCTGGTAGCAGATAGGAAGATGCAACTACGTTCCAAATATGAAGAAACTGTGGAAGATTCAATTATTATCACAGCAGATGTTGTAAATCACCGCCATATTCCTGCAGACACATCCGAACCCATTGCTCCATGCTTCTGGTATTTCGCTGCTTATTTCCTCGTCACCGGGCTAGTTGGCTGTGCGATTAGGGGCGCACAGCTGTGAGCTTGTATCTGGGAGATAGTACATTTGATCCCCACTGTCAGCAGCCCTAAAGATAGTTTTACGTGGTTTCCCATTTTCACACCAGACAAATGCTCGGGGCTGTACCTTAATTAAGGCTATGGCCACTTCCATTCCACTCCTAGGCCTTTCCTATCCAATCGTCACCATAAGACCTATCTCTGTTGGTGCGACGTAAAAACAAATTGTAAATTGTATTTCCTCATCTATTCCATTGCTTTTAGTCATGATGTTGGTCTTTAAATGATGAATTTTCCCTGGTCAATTTCGATACACTTTATCCTTGAGATAACACGACAGGAAATAATCTGATGTCTGCAAGTCCGATGATTTTGGCGGCCACATATTCTTAGATTACTTTGTCCTCAAAGAAGACGCTAATAAGAGCGGCAGACTTAGTTTATGTGTGACTGAAAATAACCCTCAGTTAGCTCAATGCCATCTAATCACTTGACAAATCGCAGGAAAATGTCCTTGTACTGGTCTGTGTTCATTGCATCCGAGAAGAAGAATGGACCAACTATTTGGTTTGTCGAGACTGTACACCAAACTCCGACCTTCCGTGGGTTCAGGGGTCTCTCGAGAATACCATGTGGGTTATGTATGGCCCAAATATGGGTATTTTGAGAATTTACGTAACCAGCCAGATGGAACCAGGCTTTATCTGCAAACCACATGATGTTCAAAATTTCCAGTAGCTGTACAGTAAAATCCAAGAATGATGTGCATTAATGGACTCGTTTTCCCCTTGTCCAGCTCCTGCAACTCTTAAACGGCAGTCGTCAGTCGTCAGGTATGGTTGCAGTTTCTTTACCTCGGTTGCTCTTTGACATGTGGAATATGAATAATCCACCTCCTGAGACAAATGACATAATGATTTACTAGGCTACTGAAGTAAATGAGTCTGAACATCCTCTGCCACATCTGCCAAATCAGATATGCGTTGCTTGCTAGACTCGCTCAGCAAAGACCCAGTTGTTTCCAACTTTCACAATATAGTCAGTATTGCATTTTTTTAGGAGGAATTTTTCACCTAACACATGCACTGAGGCAATGTGTATTTCATCTTGAATGAATGTACGTTAAAACAACAAGCAAAATTGAGGAAACAATCAATGTCTAATAAAGAATAACTTGCATCTTCTTATCTGCTATCAGATGGGACTGAAGTCCTTTTACAACAGTTTATATTAATCACCCTGTAAAATATATTTTATTCAGTCACACTAGCCATCATTGCACTGCTGTATAACTGGTCAAAATAATCACAATGCAGCAGTTAGTTATACTGTACATTCTTAATAAGAACACACATGATAAAAAGATGGATTTGTAGTGTAGTAATTAATAGTTTATGTACAGGACAATTCCTGAAAGGGTTGCCGTTCTTTCCGCATGCCGCCTGTCGGTAAACGCGAGGACAGTCGCCATCACACTGTTCCCATACGCCCACAGAATCTATCAACGTCAACAAATGGATATCAGGTTGAAAAATGTATAGAAAAACAATCAAACTTACTCCATTACAGTATGCTCTCCCTCAGCCTGTAGATAAGCGTAAGTGATATAGTGTGTGATTATATTCTGGTTCACTCTCTGCTGTTCATTTTTGTCCAGCTCCAGTTTTTCAAAATGGCGCCCGGTAATGACGACGTAGTGTTTTATCCTCCGAGTAAATTAACCGTAAAATGTGACGAAAAGTGCGGAAAATGTCGAAGATTAGTGAAAAATGGAATGTTCTGTGATTCATGTGATCGATGGTGGCATTGTAAGTGCGGAAATTGCCCTAGAGACGTAAAAACTAATGAAAATGTTTACTGGATTTGTGAGCAGTGTGTTCGGAATGTTGTAGTTGGCGACGGCGTTGACGATGAAGCACCGAAAACAATCGATGAGGAATACAAAAGTGAATTATAAATTATAAACATTCTACAAAAGGACAATGAGGCTCTTAAAGCTGAAAATCAAGAATTAAAAGAAAGACTGCGATCGCTAGAATTTGGGACTGACCATTCTTCAAGTGATATACCGGTACCAGTAACAAACTCGAGCATGTGGTGTCAACTAGTTAATGGATGGCCGGCTAAGAAGAAATATACAACTGAATTTCCGGAAATAAACATCAGAAATAGGTTTTCTGCCCTAAATAATTTAATTCTGGAAGAAAGTGATCGCGCGCGTGAAACCGAATCATCACGATCCGCTGCCGCTGCCGTTGCCGTGCTGAGGTTAAAATTTAGGCCTAGATTTCAGGTTCAAGACCCAGTTAGGCTTAAATCAGCAAAGGTAGCTGTGTTTGGTGATAGCCAAGGAAGGGGCATTGCGGGAGTGATAAATGACGAGAATATAGCAGCAACCGGAGAAATTTATCCAGGAGCTTCTATCAGCCGTGTCCTGGAAAACATAGAAGAAGCAACTAGGAACTTCGGGAGCGGCGATGCAGTGGTTATCATCAGTGGGACGAACGACGTAGCTCACGACGACGCCAAGAATGTAAGATCAAAACTTAAACATACACTAGGGAAGCTGACCAACACTAATGTCTTTGTAGTGAATGTACCCCACAGGCATGATTTGAGTAGAGACGTGTGTGACCACTGAAGTGGACATGGTCAATACAGATATTGTTAAAATTTGTAAATATTTTCGGACTACTCACGTTATTGAATGCAGCAGTTTTGAGAGGTACTGTTATACAAAACATGGCCTCCATCTAAACAATTCAGGTAAACGAAAGATAGCAAATATTGTTCTAGATTTTATTAATCTTAAGATATGTACTGTAAAACAGGCAACTCCCTTGAGTTATAATACTGACCAGGAAAACTAGTAGAAAGAGCCAGCTGTACTTCAAGCTGGCTCAGTCAACTAGAAAATGAAACTCAGGAAAGTAAGGAATTTCACGTTACCCAATTGCAACAGTCAAGTTTTAGGGAGGAAGGGGGTCTGAGATTGCTCTTGGTAAACTGTCAAAGTGTGGTAAATAAACAATTAAAATTCGGTACATTGATGGAATCTTATGAGACTGATGTGGTGATAGGAGTGGAATCGTGGTTGAGAGAAGGGGTGGGTAATAGAGAAGTATTTCCAGAAGGGTACACAGTCTATCGTAGAGACCGAGGAGATAAAAAGGGAGGGGGGTGGGGTGTTTATTCTGGTGAAGGAAACTTATTGTTCAAATGAATGGTTTACCGATGAAAGGGATGAAATATTAGGGATAAAATTAGTTTGTGATAATATGAAGGAGGTGGGAATTATAGGAACATACAGGCCTGGAAGAGAGGAAAGAGACATGGAAATATTTGAGAAAATAACAGATTATACTCATAAAAACAATAATGAGATGGTAATAATTGGGGGAAATCTAAATTTGCCTGAAGTTGAATGGAATGGAGCTGCAAGTGAAGCCCATGAACAGAAACTGGCAAATAAGTTAATTTGGGAGGGAGGATTTACACAAGTAGTACAAGAACCGACTAGACTTAATAACTTACTAGATGTATTCTTGGTTAAACCACGGGAAATTGTTAATAAAACTGAGGTAATTCAAGGAATAGGAGATCATAAGGCTGTAATAATGGATGTAGGACTCGTACCAAAAAGGCTTAATAAGAGGGTTACACAAGACAAGAAATTGTACAGAAAAACTAAAGTTGATGAATTTGGGACTTACCTTAAATCACAATTCAGTTGTTGGATAAGTGAAGGGAGTAATGTGGATACACTTTGGGCTAAATTTAAAGGAATCATTTGGGAAGGAGAGAAGAGATTTGTACCTGTTAAGAAGGGTAAAATGACCTCAGATCCTGTTTATTATACAAGGGAAATAAGAAAATTAAAAAGAAAATGTAGAATGGTAAACAGGAAAATCAAAGAGGGTAGGGAGAGTAGAGAAACTAGAAAACAGCTAATGAGGGAACTGAATAGAGTGAAAAAGGAAGCAAAAGAGAATTATATGAATGGCATACTTCAAGAGGGTAATGATCACAAAGGAAAATGGAAAAAGCTGTATTCATATATCAGGAATCAAAAAGGAAAAGGAATCCAAATTCCTACAATGGTGGGAGAAGGGGGTGAACACTATTTAACAGATACTGAAAAAGCAAACCTATTTAGTAGGGAATTCAGAGATACAGTAGATGATTGTCAAGAGTTGGAAACCGTAACAAAAGATAGAGAGGGAGAGACACAGAGGGAAACAAGAAGGTTCTCATTCACAAATGAAGATATTTTCAGAGAAATCCAACTGCTTCAGCAAGGAAAAGCAGCAGGAAGTGATCAAATTACTGGGGAGGTTTAAAGACAATGGGGTGGTACATAGTGCCTTATTTAAAATTTCTCTTTGACTATGTCATAAATAATAGTGTAATGCCAAAGGAATGGAAGGAATCTATAATAGAGTAGAACCTCGATTATACGTTCCCGGAAGCTACGTTTTCCCGTACTATCCGTTCAAATTACGTGGTCCCGCGAGCATCCTAATTAAATCACGTTGTAAAAATCCCTTATTATCTGTTCCTCGAAGAAACGATTTCCCATATCAACCGCTCAGAAATTTCAGTCCCATCAACGCTAAATCCTCAATCACGCGTTTTTCAAGAAATTGTATCTCACGACAGGACGGCAACGCATACTTGCGGATCTTCATGTTAACGCCCAGTCATTGCAGTAATTTGAGTAAGCGGAAAAGCTATCGGCGGTGAACATGCATTAGGGACCATCTTAGCATCGCATTCGGGTGGTATTGTTTAGAGAATCGAAATCACAAAGCAGAGAGTGTCCACAACAATTGGAAGGAGACAGAGCGCATTTCGACAGCTCTACTTGAAGACGGAACGAGTTTCGTCAAATGTTCGTACTTGCAAAGCGTCTAGCCTACATTTTGTCCAGAGTTGGAAGTTTACTTTTTTTTCCTTTTTTCTCCCCCGAGTGTATCGCCGAACAGGTTTTCGGCATTTCCCTCAGGGCAATGTATAGTCCCTGAGCTTTCAGACAGGAATCTAAACAGTTCCTCCTTAAGTAACACAAATTTAGTATTTTAATATTATCGCATACGGCACGATTACGTTATCAAGACCAGAACAGACGTTGCACCTTCTTACATACATAAAGCCATGGGAGGTTTTGGGATTGCCTATTACTGTTTTGGTCCTAAATGTAAGACTAGGAATTTCACGTTATTGTGTTAAAATGTTAAAATCGCAGTCGTTTTATTTGCGCACGTTACATGTAAAAACCTCTGCATCATTTCGCACTCGTACCGACTTGGACAGCGAACGTGTTTTCCAGCTGAGGTCAAGGTCACGAATAACCATAAATTCAGAAGTTTTGATAATACATTTTCTCTTTCCAATTTAATCGTGATTAGTGACGGACATAATTGAATATAATGCATTAGAAAACTTGAGAATCGATACTTACATTCAAAACAATATTCTCGAGTTCAACACAACCTTTAAAAGTCGATGTAGGCCGTAGGCCTAATTTGCGCGGTACAAGATTTCCACAAACTGACTACGAACAGTATACCGGCGACCAAATTACAATGGAAGATTTAAAGAAAAAGTGATTTCGCCATCATGTTGGGCGCTTTTGTATCCAATGTGCTTTATTTTATTAGATTAGAGAATTAAAAACTGCTTGTGGTCGATTGTTTGGCTTGATGTTTTTAGGTTTTTCGAACAGTTTGACCGATCAAAGTTGCTGAACTGAAAGAAGTTTTCAGAGGAAACCGACGAAGTTCCCCCGGTAAAACTGAATGTACAGTTTTGAGACTTTTAAGTCACGTACCGGTAATTAATGTCGTGATCGAACTCGCCTGCCTCTCACCCAGAGGACCCAGGTTCGATTCCTGGCCAGGTCAGACATTTTTACCTGGATATGAGGGCTGGCTCCAGGTTCACGCATTCTACGATTACCTTTAATCGAGGCGCTATTTAATGGTGAGATGGCGACCCCAGTCTAGAGAGCCAGGAATAACGGCCGAGAGGATTCGTCACACTGACCATTCGTCACCTCGTAATCTGCAGGCGTTAGGACCGAGCAGCGGTCGCTTGGTAGGCGGAAAGCCAATTGGGGCTCTAGTCTGGTTTGGTTTAGGGGTGTTTGTAAGATTTTAAGTATACATATTTCTTTTTTGTGATGTTTAGCCAAATTGTTCATGGTTAATTCATTCCTGGATTTTCTGTTTCCCCGTGTTGTAGGTTTTTTTCCGGTGGTCCCTCCAAAAACGGAGAATCGAGGTTCCACTGTAATACCAATTTATAAAGGAAAGGGTGATAAAAGGAAACCAGAGAACTACAGACCAATCAGCCTGACCAGTATAGTTTGTAAAATACTGGAGAGTTTAATATCAAAGTACATCCGAGGGATATGTGATGATAAAAATTGGTTCAAGAGGAGCCAGTATGGATTTAGAAAGAAATTTTCTTGTGAGGCACAACTGGTGCGATTTCAGCAGGACATATCAGATCAATTGGATTCAGGAGGTCAGTTAGATTGCATAGCCATAGATCTTTCCAAAGCCTTTGATAGAGTGGAACATGGAATATCATTAAAGAAATTGGAGGGAATAGGATTGGACGTAAGGGTTACAGGTTGGATAAAAACATTTCTAAATTCAACGGTTCAGAAAGTCAAAGTAGGAAATAATGTATCGCAGGAAGAGAAAGTTTGGAAGGGAACTGCACAGGGTAGTATAATCAGTCCGTTACTTTTCTTAATATACGCAAATGATTTAGGGAACGGTATAACATCGAAAATAAGATTGTATGCAGATGACATAATTGTTTATAGGGAAATAAATAACATTGAGGATTGTTCAGAATTATAAAGGGACCTTGAAAGTATCCAACAATGGGTTGAAGAAAATAATATGAAGGTTACTGGAGGCAAATCAACTGTTACAACTTTTACACACAGGAGCTTTAAAACTGAATTTGAATATACTTTGGATGAGGTAGTTATCCCAAAAGATGGCAAGTGCAGATACTTAGGTATGAGATTTGAAAGTAATTTGCACTGGAAGGGTCATGTTGATGACATTGCTGGGAAAGCATACAGATCGTTACATGTCATAATGAGGCTACTTAAAGGATGCAATAAAGAATTAAAAGAAAAAAGTTACTTAAGTATGGTTCGTCCATTTTTGGAATATGCAAACAGTGTTTGGGATCCTCACCAAGAATACCTAATGAAAGAAATAGATAGTGTGCAGAGGAAAGCAGCAAGATTTGTAACAGGGGATTTCAGGAGAAAGAGTAGTGTATCAGAAATGTTAAAAGAAATGGGTGGGAAACTTTAAATAAGAGAAGGGAGAAAACTAGACTTATAGGATTATATAGAGCCTATACAAAAGAAGCATGGGGAGATATCCGTGAGAGGCTTCAGTTGGGAAATAATTATATCGGCAGGACAGACCACAAATATAAAATTAGAAGGAATTTTAGCAGAAGCGATTGGGGTAAATTTTCATTCATTGGGAAGGGTGTGAAGGAGTGGAACAGTTTACCAGGGGTAGTGTTTGATCCTTTTCCAAAATCTGTACAGATATTCAAGAAGAGAATAAACAGCAACAGAGAAAATAAATTAAGTGTTAGAGGGCATTCGACCAGTGCAGGTTATTGTAAAAAAAAAAAAAAAAAAAAAAAAAAAATGTGTGTGAATAAATTAATTCCATCCCCAGGTCTAAGGAGTTTGGACAGCCAAAGTAGGGGACTGCCTGTAGGGGTGAAGTACAGTGGAGACTTCGATGGCCCTGGGACCGCTACGGTAGCTGTGAAGGCCCTTCAGGAACTCTGAAAAGTGGTGGCAAAAGGGGCTCTGGTTAAGACGCAGCAGGTCGTTATGCTACTTAGGTTCCAGAATGGGTTTAAAAAAAAAAAAAAAAAAAAAAAAAAAGTAAATAAATGCAATGTAAAGTTTAATCTTATACCAGTAGTATAGTATCATTTGCAGTAATTCCACATACTGTATATCAGTTGACTATATTTGTAAGTAGTACAGGAGATATTATAAGTAGAATTTTGTAAACAATATAAATTTATTAAGGATGAGCTGTGTGTTTAATAGAAAAAATTGTTAACGTAAATTGTATAATATTGTATTATAGGAAAATTTTCTTCTCTTGTTAATTTAATATTTAGTGCTTGACAATAATGTATTTTAGTGTACCATTTGCCACCGAGGTAGACACCTCATTTGCAAATAAAGAGATTTTGATTTGAAATGGTTAACGTACTGGCCATTGCTCCACAGGGTCTCGGGTTCGATTCCCGGCTGCATTGTGTATTTCATTGGGTAATTCAAATGGCTCAGGGGCTGGGAGCGTTTCTGCCGTCTTCAGCATTAGAACTCATCAGGTAGGCCCCATTTTTTCAGATGCGCAGGTCATTTATACAGCATTAACTCGAAAGACATACACCAGGCCTCTTCGGAGGCCACACAGCATTATTATTATTATTATTATTATTATTATTATTATTATTATTATTATTAACATAATATTTATTCAGGTTAAAGAATCTTAAAGATTTCCTTGCGAATTGCATTTTTAGTTCTTCTATTCACTATTTTTCAAAACAACCTCACAAGTAGAAGTTACAAGGCATTAAATCAGGAGAATGAGCTGGTCATAAACCTGCATGAATTATTCTGTCACTGAAAATTCATGTACTGCATTCATTGAATTACTTGTTCAGCATCAATTCAATGTATCAATCAGAGTTGATACCGTTGTTAAAATAATTGGCCCTACAATTCTTTTAGCACAAATAGCACACCAAATTCTTATTTTAATCTCATGAAGTGGAATTCGTGAATTAGCCTTGGATTCTCACATGACCAAGACCAGTTATTTTTCAAGTTTACACGTCCATGTAATAAAGCCATGGCTCATCAGAAAACGGCACTAATTCAAGATTTAACTCGCTACTGTCAACAAACTTAAGAAACCAATTGCAATAATGTTTTCTGGCAGGTGCATCTCTTGGGCTTGAACTTTGCACTTCTGTGACTTTGTAAGGATTAAATTTCAGTTTTATTGCTGCCACTGTGCAGAAAGATATGAAACCTCAATTTGCTGAGCCAGTTTCCTTGAAGATTTTCAGGCAAATTACTTAAGTCTTTCACAAATATCCTGATTTAGCACTAAACACACAATTTTAAATTTATTCACAAACAATTTTTTAACACTTTTTTAAGCACTTGCACTCCAGGAAATTGTTTGCAGAATTCTCTTCTCGTTCTCCATGCAGATTTGTCCTTTAAAAATCTACAGCACATGAAAATGCACTTTTCAGCACTTCGTTCAGAAGCCATGAAATGCACCAAACTGATGAATTACTGCTGTATATGGAGCAATCACTCTGTAGAGAAGCTTACTGCAGACCAGCTGAGACCATGACATTACAGGCTGAGCTATATGGATCAGGTGGCTATTGGAACATCCACTCGCCCAGGCACGGCACAGAGAATAACCGACAACTTGACTGAAGCTCACTCTATTCATTCTGTACACTTACTGTGAAATAGCATTATTTACATTGTTTGTTTCCTTTCTGCACCTCATCTCCCTGCAAAATTGGATTTTTTCAATTTTGAACATTAAGACTAAATCTAGGAATATATACTGACTTACTAATGTGTGTAACTAACATACTCTGTGTTGAATGGTTAATTAATAGCAAGCAGGCTCATACTCCGCACTGACTATTGTGATGTGTAGTATATTTCTGTAGCAAGTAACAGTTTACATACATTCTGTACACATATTATGAAATAGTAGTATTTAAGTTATAGGTTTCTTAAAAAAAAATCTTGAAACTATTTGAATGTAATGAGTGACTGAATTCCATCTTTTCCCATTGTTATAATAATAATAATTTTTAAATAATTCCAAATATCCACTGCCCACCTCTCAGATAGAATCCTGTAACCCCCTACAGGACTTGGCCCACAGTTTAGGAACCACTGCTCTATTGAACCTCATATCAAAATCTTTGAAGGACAGAAACCGCCAGGACACTTTCCATGATTCACACTAATTTACTGTATCTTTGTTGGAGAGACTAACAGTTAAGAAAATGCATACTGGTACTACATAAGTAGAAAAGCATCCCAACATATTTGTGTCATTTGAAAGCTAAAGAAAAATATCCTGCAAGTAGTTTAACATCAGTTATGAATATTTTCACAAGGATGCATACAGTACTACGAAATTAGAGGTATTTAGTACTGAGTGGGTATGCATAAGCAAACTGAAAGTGAAATGCATAACTTAGGTACCGATAATGCATGTGCTTGATACCCGCAAAAAACTTATGAGGTTTGTTTCACTGAAGGAAGATGATAAGAAAATATTAATAAAGGATTTTCAAAAGAACTTGTGCAAGCCTAATATTGTAATATATTTCATTTATAATAATAATAATAATAATAATAATAATAATAATAATAATAATAATAATAATAATAATCATCATAATAATGTCCCGTGTGGGGATTTACCGGTTACCTCCATCGGGCTCGTCCCATTGGAATTGGGGAAGCTCGCTGGCTCTGCCGCCAGCAGAGTCAGAGGGTAGTAGGGAAATAAAATACCACCGTGAAAAAAAAAAAACTGGTCCTTTGCCAGGGTTACGGCGAAGACTGGTAAATGACCAGAAGCCAGAAAACATCTTGAGGCAACCTCTAGGGCTAACAACCCTAGTTGTAAAAGGATGGGTACCCGTCCAAAGCAAAGTCAAGTCAAAAAGCATGATGGCACAACATTTCAAGAAACATACCCCAGGGGATAAATCTTTGGATAAATCCCTCGTCGTGAATGCCACGGCGCACGAGTCTCGTTCGGATTCTGGGGGAGACTTGATATCACGCAAGAGACGAGTCGGAGCGTCTCGGTGTACCCCGAAGAGTCAAAAACTCAGGCCAAAATCTAAAACCTTTCTAGCAACTTTCAACATAAATTCACTTACACAAACTGGCAAGCTGAAAACCCTCACCAAAGCTCTTCACGAAAATCAGATATCCATAGTGGCCCTACAGGAAACAAGGTACCCAGATGAAGAGATTTTTGAATCCGAAGGCTACCGATTTTTCAAGAGCAAAGCGCAAAGAGGAATCCTCAATGGAGCTGTGATGCTTGGAACCGCGTTTGCTGTTAGAACCAAGATCCTTAAATCGGTCGCAAATTTCGAACCTGTGAATGACAGATTGTCTATACTCCCAATTAAATGCGCGAACAAAACCTACGCTCTAGTTAACGCACATGCTCCTAAAAACGATAAGAACAAGTCTGATCCAGACGAAGTTGATAATTTCTGGGACCTACTGGATGAAAAATTAAACAAAATCCCCAAACACCATGTCAAGCTTCTTTTGGGTGACTTCAATGCCCAACTAGGTCATGAACAGAAGTACAAGACAGTTATAGGAAATTACCCTGCTCACAAAAGAACCAATCCCAACGGCAAAAGACTGGTCATTTGCGAAAATCACAACCTGCAGGTCATGTCGACCCATTTTCGCCATCTACCCAGAAAGCAAATGACTTGGCGTTCTCCCATCCAAGCTCTCGGAGAGTTCCAAATTGATCATGTTGCAATCACCAGGAGAAACAGCCCTGAGATTATGAATGTCAAGGTAAAGAAAGGCATCAATGTGGCCTCAGATCACTATATGTCTCTTATCAAATTCAAACCAATTCCCGCAAACACAAGGAAGACAACCAAACAGTTCACACGCTTCGACAATGATAAACTTCGGCAAAGGGTCGAGGAGTTCCAGGAAAAGGCTAGATCAAATGACTGTGACTTTAACAACGCCAAAAGTCTCCTTGTTGAGGCCGCCAAAGACGTTGCAGAAATCAAGAGAAGCAAAAAGCATGCCTGGTGGAATGGTACCTGCGAATCAGTCCTCCAAGAAAGACTCAATGCGTGGAAACAGTACTACTCTACAAAATCAGAAAATGATTGGGAAACCAACAAAACCCAACGTTCCCAAGCAGCTAGGGTGTTCAGAACTGAGAAACGTAAATACAAAAATTCTCTCATTGAAAAGATAGAACAAAACTTTAGGAAGAATGAAAGCAGAGAGTACTACAGAGCCTTCAAAAGCAAACTCACTGGCTATAAACCACCATCTCTATGCTTTGAGCGAAAGGACGGCACACTGGCGACGTCAAATGAAGAAAATTGCAGCATTCTGGCAGATTACTTCAAGAATTTCCTTAACTGCTCTAAACCGCAAAGCGCCATTGAGACCGAGGAACCCTTACTCAAGTACCCAGATTCCAGACCACCCGACAGAGATGAAATCAAGCGCCACATTGCCCGTCTCAAAAATAACAAAGCGCCGGGGAAAGACTCAGTAGTAGCAGAACTATGGAAATATGTCCCAGAGGAATCGCCTGATATCTTGCAAAAGCAAATAGAAGAAATTTGGAACAAGGAGACCCTACCCGAAGATTGGAAAATAGCTTTGATCCATCCATTACACAAAAAAGGCAGCATGAAGAACATCAACAACTACAGAGGAATATCTTTGCTACCTGTGACTTACAAAATTTTATCACTTGTCATCCTGGAGCATTTGGAAGCACAAGTCGAACATCAAATAGGTGAATACCAAGGAGGGTTCAGAAAAGGTCGCTCAACAGCTGAACAGATCCAAAATCTCAAAACGATCATCAGATATTGTGCAGTAAGGTCCAAGCAGTATGTGTCTGTCTTTGTGGACTTTAAGAAAGCGTACGACTCCATTGATCGGGAAGTCCTGCTAAACATCTTAAATGAATTTGGAGTTGATTTGAAACTGCTGGCATTAATTAGAGCCACCCTGACCAATACAAAATCCAAGGTGAAGTTCCACGGATGTCTCTCAAATTCCTTTGACATCAAAACAGGAGTCCGACAAGGTGATGGGCTATCCCCGATACCCTTCAACTGTGTTCTTGAAAAGATCATCAGAACCTGGCGGGTGAGATTACAGGAAACCAACTACAGTCCATTGAGAATAGGAACCAAATCCAAGGGGATCGCAACAGACTGCTTAGCATTTGTCGATGATATTGCTGTTCTCTCAAACGACATAGAAACCGCTAGAGCTCAAGTTGAAATTTTAATGGAAATTGACGAACAAACTGGTTTGCAGATATCGTTTGAGAAAACAGAAGTAATGACTAACATCAAAGAGGCTCCACCAAAACTCCATACAAAATACGGGGACATCACCCGAGTAGACAAATTCAAATACCTGGGTGAGAT
Organism: Anabrus simplex; assembly: GCF_040414725.1. Taxonomy (NCBI): domain Eukaryota; kingdom Metazoa; phylum Arthropoda; class Insecta; order Orthoptera; family Tettigoniidae; genus Anabrus; species Anabrus simplex. The sequence continues at coordinate 671,997,097 of NC_090266.1, read as the reverse complement.
CATCATGAAAAATGGACTGGACAAAGAAGCACTTCAGGAGCGAGTACGCAAACTGGAAATAGCCTACCAAACATCCCGCACAATCTATAACAAAAAATGCCTTTCCCAAAACACCAAGATACGTCACTATGAAACAGTTCTGAAGCCAGTAGTTCTATATGCAGCCGAAACCCTGTCTTTAAATGCCAACAAAGGACTCCTTGAAGAACTAGAGAAAAGAGAACGCAAAATTGTGAGAGGAATCTTGGGATCAAAGTACAGAAACGGAATCCATCAAAAGAGATCCAACAAGGAAGTCTACAGCAAAATAGAAAAAATTACCGACACAATCAGAAAAAGACGGGCACGATTTTACGGTCATCTGAAAAGAATGGACGAAAGAAAGTTAACTAAAGAAATCTTTCACTTTTTTGATTCAAACCCCAAAACCACAATTACCTGGTTTAGAAATACCAAAGAAGACCTGCAAATGCTACATATCTCAGCTGAAGACGCCCTTAACAGAGATCTCTTCTGCAAGAAAATATTGACGAACGGGCTAAACCGAGACGAGCAACCGAATAGAAGACACGGTGCCCCTTGGACAGAGGAGCGTAAGCAGGTCCACTCTCAAAGAATGAGGGAAATTTGGGCTCTAAAGAAGGCCAAGTTCAGTGTCAAATGCAACAAGAATGTGGTCCGTGATGGCCCCAGCAAAATATATATATATTTATATATATAATAATAATACCGGTAATGTTATTTTGCTTTACGTCCCACTAACTACTTTTACAGTTTTCGGAGACATTTAATTTATACGGTATACAGTATTATGTATATTTATTCAGTCTCTAAGAAAATACCAGTAGAAGCTTGATGGTTTGTTGAAGTCTGTAACATAGCATGCTTTGAATATCAGATACCACTGACATTTGCTGTTACTTTCATGATGAGAGTGTAGTTACTTCATAATTTCCTTTTTACTTATGAGAATTGTTCAGCTTCTCAAGCATTATGTTCTACAGTTACAATTAATAGGCCAAACAGCACCTACATGCAGCTGCTGTACATTTGTTATTGTAGGAATTATGAAAAGTGTAAAGTAGAGTGGAATGTGCCTTTTTTGTACATGGAAAATTCTTCCTGTGTACCCTCTGTATAAAAGTATAAATGAAATAAACTACCAAGAAAAATTTCATGCAAGCATCTTCAGTAGTTGAATTATGATGAAAATCAAGTGCTAAAATGAGTTACAGAAAATGAGCAACACAAGCATGACAGAGTGGGACACAGAAAGTGACATACATGGACATTTTTGAAGTAATGGAGAAAATTACATTTTTTCACTGGATTAAAGAAGAAAGTACATTTCATAAAAGATGCAATATTTTTTAGCCATCAAGATGTATCTTCCCCCATAAGTTGGCAGAAAACATGAAAGAAAACTTTGATTGCCCTTTAACCTTTGCCAAGCATTACATGTCTTTCCCATAACTCATCTACTCCCGCACGAGCGATTGACGTGTTTATCTGGAATTTTGATTTACGCACTTCTGCGACCGTATGTTTCCTCTTAGGGTTAAAATATTAGCTGTTTGGAGCATATAGACAGGGCCTTTATTTAAGCTAAACACAGGGATTTGGAATTTTAAAAACAAGGAGTTAGTTCCGAAGCGTGGTTACCATGCTGGTGTACTTCCTATAAGTTTGTTGTCATTGTGAAGGTTCGTGTTTTGCCTTTTCTAGATGTTATGTCACAGAAATATATTCAAAACGAGAGTGAAATAATGTCACAATTATGAAGTAGTGATGATGAATACCTGGAAAGGAGTGATAATGAGTGGGAAAGCGAAGAAAGTGAAACCGTTGCAAGTGAGTGTGAAAATAATCTAAGTGACAGAGCGGACACAGACGATGAGGAAGTAGTTCTTACCGGTGGGATTAATCACCATGATTTGATAGAAAGTAAGAAATTCAGGAAGCAGCTTGCTCTCTCTTTAGTCCATTACAGGGTTGCTGTTAAGGGGAGAATTGCAGATGAGATTAGGAGAGAAAGAAAAGCTGTTGGACCCCTCCAGGAGAGGCTTCAAGAATGTCATTTCATGGCTCGCAGAAAGAAAAAGGGTTCTGTAGCCTCTGTTGTCTGTAAGGCCCAAAAAGCAAGAAAAGGGACTATTTATTATTGTAAAACTTGTACATCAAAGCCATTCTTACACCCTAATACATGCTTTGAAATGTATCACACAAGTGAAAGTTTCTAAACTGTCAGGGAAGAGCCAACATCATGTGTATAAAATTGTATCATAAATACTGTATTAGTTCGATTCTTACTGTACATGTTTATTAGTGAATTTGCCATTTCAATATTTCTAGCAGTAGTCATAGTGAATTATGAAGTAGGGTAGAAGGTGAATTACAGCTCAGCTATTTAGTGATCTTAATTGAGAGTACTTTGTGTTGTACCCTGTGCCATTTTTGCACTAAAACCAGCAGTTAAGGATTTATTTTTTCAAGATTATATGGATACCTACAAGCTGACCTCCTGAAATCAGGTTTGAATGACATAATAAACCTTACAGTACTTACATATTTGGATTTTCATGTGTGTTAGAAAAAAAATACAGTAGAAGTCCGGTATAACGAGTACGGCATATAACGAGAACTCCGTTATAGCGACGACTTTTTTCTGTCCCCTCAAAATTCCCATATTAAACTGTGTATCGTCCTTCGGTTACAGCGAGAACCCTATCACTGGCGCATCCGTTATTAAGAGCGATTAAGCGCAGGCGATTATTTCCGTTACCGATATTTATGCACCCCAGCGATTATATTGCATGCGATCGATTACCTTTGGCATCGTTTACTCGTTACGTGCACTAGCGATTTCTCTCGTTGATATTCGAAGGCGATGTCGGAGTCAGTTATTAATATCCGTCGACAGCTGTTCCGTAAAGAAAATTCGAAATGAAAGAGAACATATTTTCGTAATAAATGCGTAAATAACGTGTCCAATAATGGTTGTTAACTCGTTAAAAATTAAGGCTGACTAAACGACAGCTTAATTTTGAGGCTAAATACCGCAATTAAGTAAGAATGGCATACACCTCGAGATATGGCAGAGTGCTTAATTGATTTCAGAGGTTAGTTTATATTTTGTCGCGTCTGGTTAAATTACGGAAAGGCTATTATGAAAATTTATAGCAAGAAAGGTATAATTTCTCTACTGGCGCTTGAAGTGTGTTTTCATCATACGTATAGTACGGTTAAGTTAGGATACATGACGCTGTTTGAGTAAGAAAACTGAAACGTTTGTAACAAAATGCGATCGATCATCTTCGGTGCGGTATAGTTTTCTCACTTTGTGCATTTGCGAGCTCTCTCGTTGACATTCAAAGGCGATGTTGGAGTTGATTATTAATACCCATCGACTGCTGTTCTCTAAAGAAAATTCGAAACGAAAGAGGATAACACGTTTTCGTAATAAATGTGTAAATAACGTGGCCGATAGCAGTTAACTCGTTAAAAATAAGACTGAATAAACAATATCTTAATTTTAATGTTATATACAGAAATGAAGTAAGAATGTGATACACCTCAAGATATGGCAGAGTACATCACTGATTTCAGAGGATATTTCATATCTTCTCGCGTCTAGTTATGGCTATTTACATGTAATTTTTTCGCGAGGAAGTTATTTCTCTACTTGCGTTTCAAATATGTTTTCACGATAGGCTACATATACCAGTACGGTTTTGTTAGGTGACGCTGTTTGAAGAAGAAAGCTGAGGTTTTTGCCACAGAAATCTCTGGAGTGATACCGTATTTCTCCGAATCCAAGACATTTTTTCTCAGAATCTCATGCGAAAACTCAAGGGATGTTGCATTCACGGCCTAACAGCAAGTTAATGGATACCACTGGCAACTACCGCGGTAACCACTCTGCTTCTTTTCACACGCACACAGAACTCGTTGACAATAAACGACCGCCTCTTTACTCACATCGTTAGCCGCGACAACCGGTTGTACAGTGCCTGTGTGTTTCTCAAATCTGCAGAATGGCATCAAAACATGCGACCCTTCGAATTCTTAGAAAAGCCATGGCCACTCAGTGGCAGAGTCATGTATGTTTAGTCCTCAGCCCGAAGGCTGGTTGGATCTTCAACAGCTCCGCCATCAGCTGTCATAGATGGCCTAGGCACCGCTGAAGAGGCGTGCTAGGGAAATGAGGAGTGAGGTAGTTTCCCATTGCTTTCCTCACCGAGCCAGAAGTTGCTATTACATATCAGTCTGCCAAGCCCACTGAAATGCATGCACCAACCGACCCTATGAGCAATATTTTCACAGACTGGCTGCAGAAGAAATGGCATTACTAGCATCACTCATACCTCAGTCACTTTCATTTTGTCAAAGCCAAGGATAAAGCTGAGACAGATCAATGAAAGTAACAAAATTGCTCTAGCCCACACCAGAAGACATAGTGCACTGTAAACACTAGGTCCCTCCAACAAAGGCACGGAAGAGTCATAACGACGTCTATTGTACTTGACGCTTAGTGAAATTAAGGTTTGTAGACAGCAAGAATATTTTCGTGATGGATAGTCGTATTGTAATGACACGTGGAAAAGGTGTTGCCAGCAAATTTTCAACGGATTCTAGTCGATATTATGATGCCAATTTTAAGTTAATGTTTATTAAACACTCGGAAATGTAGAATAATTGTGCAGCCTCAAGAAAATACGGCATAGGCCTAACTAAAGCCAATATTTGGCGTCAGCGTGAAGACAAAGGGCTAAAAAAATGCGTACTGCACAAAATGCATTCAGTGGTCCGCAACAAGGACGCTTTAAAGAAGTCGAAGATCAAATTGTGAGGTATGTGCACGAAAAACGCAAGGACGGAATGGCCATACCGTGGCGCAATAAACACGTTCGTTGACTTTCAATGTTCGCGATTAGGCCTATACATCGCTAGCCGCTGAATTTGGCCGAACCCGACAAGCGAGACGTGCGTGTAGCGGTAGCCAGTTATATCTGACGCTGCGTAAAAGTAACAGTTTTATTGACAGCAAGAATAATTTCCTGATGGATCGTTGTATTGTACAGACGCATAGAATAGGTATTGCTGGAAAACTGTCAACGAATTCTCTTTGGTATTATGATACCAATGTTAAGTTAATGGTCCTTAAACCCACGGAAATAAAGAATAATTGTGCAGCCGCAAAAAAAAAAAAAAAAAATATCCGGCTTGACAAAAGTCAATGTTAGGCGTCCAAAAATAGTCTATAAATGCATAGGCCAACTGTAAAACAAGGCATTAATATGATTTTACAACTTCTTTTTGAGCCTGATTTAAATATTTTGAAGGAAAAAGCGGAGTTCATCTTGGATTCGGAGAAATACGGTACTATATATTTTTCAGAATGAAACTAAACATACACTTTCACATACCGGATTATGAAAAATAACAAACAAGTAAGGCGTAGTGTGGATATCATCTGCTGAAACGCAAGTTTTTTTTTTAACAAACTGACTGCCGTTTCATACTGATTTTAAAGTGCATGAAGGGTTTTCCGACTTTTAAGCAAAAATTGGATATAACGACAATCCGCCATAGCGAGTAATTTTTTCGCTGTTACGAATTCTCGCTATAACAGACTTCAACATAAAAGTAATTGCGATGTATTTGTAATAATACACAATAGGCATACCAATGAAAATCAAATCCTAGAACAACTAAATAAAATAGATCCCCACATAACATTCACTATGGAAACCGAAAATAACAACACTATAAATTACTTAGATATATCCATAACTAGACACAACAACCATTTAACATGTAAAATATACAGGAAACCTACCCACACATCCAACACAATAAAAATAGATTCTACCCACCCACACACCCACAAAAAAGCCGCATCTTATAGCATGATACATAGAGCATACAATATTCCACTCACGAAAAAAGATCTAAACAAAGAATTGAATCTAATACATGAAATAGCTAAACAAAACGGATATAAAAAAGAAATGATAAACCGAATCATCAACAAAATAAAAAACCAATCAAGAACCAAGTTAACCAGAACTGTTAAAGACAAGAAAGACTATGTGTTATTTACCTATAATAACAACCACATACATTCCATAACTAATATTTTCAAAAAACAAGGTTTGAAAATAGCATACAAAACCACACGCAGCAATACTAACATATTATACAATTCCAAATCAGTCAATAATATAAATAAATATCACCACTCAGGTGTCTACCGCCTGAAATGCAATGACTGCAGAGCCAGCTACATAGGACATACCGGGAGAAACTTTCAAATTCGATACAATGAACACATAAATGCAGTCAAACATAGACATTTTTCAGCAATGGGACAACATGTTAATGACCAAAAACATAGATTCACAAATATCAACAATGACATGCAAATTCTCAACCCCCAGAGCCCCTTACTCAGCATACTAGAAGAACTCTACATAAATCTAGATCAATACGTCAACCCAAATTTCAATCTAAATGAAACCACAGATAAAAATAATATCCTGTTCAATACAGTCATTCCCCTCCTAACAAATTATTATTTAAAAGGAATTAACAAACAACAACCTACACATACAAATGAACCGCCTAAAGATTCCCCCTACTCCAACTCCGCTCCCCTCACATGCACTCCTCCCATCCCTCCAAACCTCCCCTCCGCCGCCGCTAACTACAGTCCCAGGTTAACACGAAACAGATCTCGACAGGCAGCCGCACGGAGCACATAGCACCGGCACTCAACGTAAGTAATCCAACACACAACTCACCTTCCACAGTTTATCATACACTATCTCTCATACCGATTATTTCTATTTGCAGATACATACATTCTACAACATATAAGAAGCCTCCACGCTATCACCACTATAAACGCATATTCTTCAATTAAACTTCATTCAAGATGCACGGCACATCAAACGCAACTCAAATCATAACAGTCACCATTTGACTCACTGACGGCATATGTAACTCTTCAATGATATTTACAAAGCAAGGTAACTTCATCACTAGCAACAATCCATGAAAATCGCAACTAATGATAAAGCAACATAAGCTTCGACTTATAATATAATTACCAATTCACCAGTGCAGTGTAGTAATGTAAACAGTGCAAATTAGAATAAGGAATTGTACCTATTCCATTTGTTACTATTTCACCTGGTTTACAAATATTTTTAACCGGCTTGCTATGTCGGATCAAAACTTTTTATGTTGTACACTATAAGACGATAATGTTGATACATATTTTATAATACTAATGTAAACAAGTGTAAACCCCATTTTACGTTAAAAATAGGTACACGAGGCAACATACATCATACAACAAGGAATTTTAAATTCAGAAAAATCTTTTCTATTTTAATAAGTATTTTTAACTCCTGGTCCAATTGGACTAGTTTTACAAAAATGTAACGTCCCAGAATTAATGCAAGAAACTTGGTGTTTTTAGATTAGATACAATGAAACGATATGCCTCAATACTATAGATTCTTTAAACCTGTACAGCAATTACAAACACTAAAGTATATAAGTGTAAACTTTGCTCCGCTTATCACCAGCCGTATCCTCACGTAAACTAACAATTAGTTATTGCAAGTGATAGTAACTGTTGAGTAAGTGTAACGTCACCGTCTTGAGTTAACATCATGACTCTAAAGGCAGTACAATCCAAGGTACTTTCATTTGAAGAACGAATGAACGAGTTTCAGAAACGACTGGAACAAGCGACCATGGCTGCAGGCAGGGACACCAACCGCACGGAACAACTGGACGCTCTGTACTCGGACTTCCGTGAATTTCAGGCATCCATAAGTGCTGAGCTTCAATCCATCAAGCAAGAACTCTCGGCACTTCAGCTGAGAGCTAACAAGCAAGACGAAATACTGGATGCTCAGGAGCAATACTCAAGGAGGAATTGTCTTCTTCTTCACGGTGTTAATGAGTGTCCTAATGAGGATACAGCTGTAAAGGTACTAAACACTGTGAAGGAGAAACTGAACATTGAACTGACAATGGCCAGCATTGACAGGTGCCACAGGCTTGGAGGTCGTAAGAGGACAGTGGCAGACGCAGTGGCTAATGGGAAGAGACCCATAATAGTAAAATTTGTTAGGTACCATGAGCGAGAAGCAGTGTGGCGTGCTAAACGAGCTTTAAAGGGTACCCAGTTGTTAATAACAGAGTCCCTTACTCAGACGAGGAAGGAGATGCTTCGCAAAGCCAGGGAATGTGTGGGCAGGCGAGCTTGGTCACAGGATGGATGTATCATTTTAATGGACGGTGGCGGCAAAAAGTATTTTGTAAATACACCTGCTGAACTAGATTCTGTTCTACAAAGGCTTGGTGCAGAGATGAACTGATTAGTCCACAATGGCTGTATTATACCATAGTTATCTTAGGATAGGTTTATATTATAGGGCGTGTGCCTCAGTTCAGTTAATTTTTATGTGTGTGTGGTTGAGTGCAAGTATAAGTTGGCAATACATATATAGAGATATGAAACAGCACAGCTCGATAGTGCAACTGCTTGTTATGAATAAGTGTTTTTGTAAGTGTATTATGTGTGCGTCTGTGTGTGTGTCAGTGGTAGTCAGTGTAAGCATTTATCAGGATGTCGAGGTAAGTTGCATGATATTATTGTTATACTATTTCGTCAACATTCCGTTATTCAGCTGATCCAGAGCTCTGCACCTGACACTGACCTTGCCAACATCCCCCCTCTCACCCCGTCACCACTCACCACCGGCTTGCTCCTCAAACAGGCATTATCTCCCTCTACCAACTGTTTACAGTGCTGCCATGTCAACGCACTCTCCTTGGTAGCGCACTTCGACGAAGTTCAAGCCATAGTGAGGGAAAATAATATCCATATTTTTGCTATTAGCGAAAGCTGGCTTACACCGAGCATACCCTCTGGTATGGTACAACTTGACCGGTATTCCCTCTTACGGCATGATAGATCCGATGGCAGAAGAGGAGGTGGGGTGGCCTTGTACTGCAGAAACGACTTAAAAAGCCGGGTGATATGTGTATCTAACAATGCACAGCTAGGGCCAGAATTCATGTTTGTTGAAGTCATTATTAACCAACAGAAACTCCTTATAGTTATTGTATACAAGCCGCCCAAAATAACAAATATGACTGAATTCGAAGTTCGTTTACTTGACCTACTGCCTAGTTACGAGCATGTTATTGCCATAGGTGACTTCAACATTAACCTACTTACTAAAACGCACGAAACTAAACAATTTATTGACATGTTTTCTTCCTGTGATATGACCATCCTCCGTTTAGAGCCTACTAATCACATTTACACAGAAAACTACGAAACACACATGCTCATTGACCACATAGTGACAAATAACCCAAACAAAGTTATAACTCATGGCCAGTTACCAGTCCCAGCCATCTCCACTCATGACCTTATCTACCTATCCTACTCCCTTCGAATGCCAAAATATAAACCTAAGTATGTTATTTACAGAAACACAAAAGACATTGATATGGATGAGTTAAGACATGACGCTTACAATCTACCCTGGAATGACATACTCTTATTGGACGATATAGACGCGAAAGTAGACAAGTTTAACTCCCTTGTAATCACTCTGTACGATAAACATGCCCCTAAGCGACAGATAAAAGTTACTCGCCCACCTTGTCCCTGGCTAAATAATGAAATTAAAAACATGATGGCCCACCGCGATGCACTTTACCGCCGCTTTAAACGAACTCGTGACCAAAGTGACTTCGAAAATTATCGGGTCCTTAGAAATAGAGTTAAACAGTTCGTTAGAAACCGTAAATTTACTTACTTGCAAAACATGACTGCAAACATGAATTCTGGCAGTGCTTGGAACATGCTTCGTTCCCTAGGCATAGGGAAACCTCAGCAACAACCTCATGTGCCTGACATACCACTCGATAAGTTAAATGAATTTTTTACTGAAGAAAGAACACCACCTAATGTACTAAATTCCCCTAACTCAGTACCCGACTCCGTTATGAACCCTTTACCTGACCAAGAACATTTTACATTTCGCCCCGTTACTGCTAATAAAGTTAAAAAGGTATTATATTCTATCAAATCAAAAGCCAGAGGAGTGGATGATATCCCTATAACTTTCTTACACAACATTATTGGTGCTGTTTTACCCATTATTACCCACATTTTTAACTACTGCCTTAAAAATGGAACCTTTCCTTCACTATGGAAACTAGCCAATGCTATCCCTGTGCCTAAGAAGCCTGACTCCTCCCTACCATCCGACTACAGACAAATTTCTATCTTACCTGCGATTTCCAAAGCACTCGAGCGTCTGGTTCATGAGCAGGTGTTGGAATACCTAAACAACCATTCTCTGCTAGACCAATTGCAATCTGGCTTCAAGAAGGGACACAGCACAGCAACTGCCCTGCTTAAAGTGACTGATGACATATGACACGCAATGGATCAAAGACTGCTGACAGTACTTACTCTCCTCGATTTCAGTAGCGCATTTGATACTATAAACATCCAGACTCTACTAAATAAGATGCAATCTTACTACTTCGATCAACGAACTATTAATTTCTTTTCATCGTACCTCAAAAATCGCGCGCAACGAATCATAACCCTTGATCAAACCTCTCACTGGCTAACCAGGAAGGAAGGCATGCCGCAGGGTAGTGTTTTAGGCCCATTGCTCTTTATTTTGTACATAAACGACATTTCATCTAATTTAAAGAATTGTAGCTACCATCTTTATGCGGACGATTTACAAATTTATTGTCACTGTAAGACCTCTGACTTGCCTCATGCCATAACAGGCATCAATGCTGACCTTCAGCGACTTAATGCTTACTCCTTGAAAAATTCCCTCCTTCTTAACCCCTCCAAGACACAAGCAATCATTATTGGCTCTCAAAAATTGTTGGCCACACTACGGTACGAAACTATTCCTCCAGTTATACTGAATGGTAGAGTTATTCCATTCAGCCAAACTGTGAGAAATCTTGGAGTGACAATGAACGAAACATTAAATTGGACTGAATATATTAAGAATGTGTGTAAAAAAATATTTTCGATACTCCATTCGATTAAAAGAAACAGCGATATTCTACCTTGTAATGTGAGAGTCAAACTCATGCAAACGCTAGTGCTTCCCGTCCTCGACTACTGTGACGTCATTCTGGTAGACGCAACAAAAGAGCAGACTTTGAAACTTCAGCGAGCGCTTAATTCTTGCCTTAGATTTATATACAGTCTGAGTTATGATACGCATGTCACCCCATACTATCACACTATTTCATGGCTGAAACCTGACAAACGACGAACGTATCACATACTGATACAGATATACAGACTGCTCTCTGAAGACAAACCACTATACATTTCTTCCCAGCTTAAGTATTTGTCCTCCTTTCACAGCAGTAATACCCGCTCGGGTTCCTCCCTTTCTATTCCTGTCCACCGATCCTCTATGTACAACAATTCCTTTGTTGTGGCGGGTTCTAGACTTTGGAATTCCCTGCCAGTCAGTGTCAGAAATTCCACCTCATTACCTAAATTCAAGTCTGCTTGCCGAGACTACCTGCTAAATGCAGCTGACTAACTTGTATGACTGGAAGATCGAATGAATGTGAGTTAGAAAAGTGTAATGTATTTTTCTGTAGGTTATTATTTACTGTATAATATGATGTACTCAGACTGTATTCACTACAGTGGTTAAGTGTAAGAGAGGGCCAAGAGCCCTAACTTCGCCACCTACAAAGGCATAATAAATAATAAATAAATAAATAATTAATATGAACAAGTGTAAAATCCACTTGATGTTCTATAACCTAGACATAACAAAGTTATATACCTCACACAATGGTATTTTTAAGCCAATAGATGAATCCACTAATATATCAACAAACAATCTTTCAATGTCTGATTCAATTGGACTATTAATGAAGGTATAATCTCTCATATGTGATGTTTTTGTAATTATATAAATCTTTTTGTGTGTCAGCTGAGGATGATCCCCTAGGGATTGAAACCGGTACTGACAGAATTTACTACTTTAGTAAATAAATTAATGTATTGATAAGGTGGAGACTTCTCAATTACTTTTATGTTGTAGTATCTATCAATACGGACATGAAGCTAATAGATTATAATAACAGACTTCTACGGTATTTTTACAAAAAAAAAAGTTACGCTCACAAGCAAAAACTTATCTGCTTGGCAAGGTTTAAAAGTTATTTTAAAACATGCTTCAAAAACCCAGAAGTACAATAGCATATGTAAAGGATTTTGGAAACTTGGAAATTTAGATATTTGGATGTCTAATATCAAATGCAGAGAATCAACACACAAAGGTAAAACTATATGGAGAGCACCTACAAGATGAAATAACGGCAAAGGCCTTGTTCTTTTGTGCTATGATATAAACAGGAACATAAGAAGAGATTAGAATAGTGCAAAAAAGTAGAATATTTACAGTTAAACATGTTAATCATGCAAAAAAGAAGAAGAAGGTGGTGGTGCTGCTGATGATGATGATGTTGTTTGTTATTTAAAGGAGCCTAATATCTAAGTCATTGGCCCCTAAAACTGCAGAAAAGAAACTGATATGCACAATGTAAAACAGTTCAATTAATCACTACCTGGTTAGTGACTACATAACAGCTCATATGCTTAGTAAAGATGTTTATAAGATTCATTTATAGTAACAACCACAACAATACTAACGACAAGCAAGTAGTGTCTTTAGATAAATTCAGAATATTTTCAGCGAAGACTTTCACATTCACTCAAACCACTCTGTAAGGATTATTATTGATAATCAAAATTCATAACGCTCTCAGACTGCCAAATGGAAAGTTCCGTGCTGTGTTCACCAACCTAACGAAGGCACTTGACACAAAGAAAAAGAACATCATCTCCTGGAAACTTGATACTTTAGTCGAGGAAGATAAGGTTCTCTCTAATCTGGTACATAACATGTTGAAGAGCAAAACAGTCATAATATCAGACAATGTAGCCACATCTAAAGGGATTAATCAGACCAATGGTGTGTTGCAGGGGGATGCTCTCAGCCTTCTATTGTTCAATGTCACCACGTATGATGCCATATAAGTGATAAGAGAAAAGGTGGAGAAAGTAAGAAAGTCTATGTGCTGACAATATGGTAATAGGATCAGAAGGCATTGCATAAGTATAGAAAGCATTAAATGCCCTGGAGATCAGGACGGAAATTAACCAATTAGAAAAACCCCCATGGCGCAACAGCCCCGAAGGGCCATGGCCTACCAAGCGACCGCTGCTCAGCCCGAAGGCCTGCAGATTAGAGGTGTTGTGTGGTCAGCACGACGGATCCTCTCGGCCATTATTCTCGGCTTTCTAGACCAGGGCCGCCATCTCACCGTCAGATAGCTGCTAAATTGTAAACACGTAGGCTGGGGGACCTCAAACCAGCCCTCAGATGCAGGTAAATATCTCTGACCTGGCTGGGAATCGAACCCGGGGCTTCAGGGTAAGGGGCAGGCACGCTACCCCTACACCGCTGGGCTGGCTAACCAATTAGAGGTCAACGCAGCAAAAGAAATCCTGAATACATGATCTTAAAAAAAAAAAAGGAAGGAATGATCCCAATTGAAACATGCTTCCCCACGGGATGTATTGACTTACAAGCAAGACGCACTACGAATCATAAACAACTTCAAATAACTTGCCCTAACCCGATGCACAACTCTACGTTCCTACAGATTACACATAAGACAAAGAGCAACAGTGGCAATAAGAGCAATATACAACATCAAACGTCTCTAAAGACTGCCATTACTCTATCTGATGCCAAAATAATTCCTATCTTGACTTACGGAATTGAGATTTGGGATAAGCTAACAATGAACGATCTTAGAATGCTAGAAAAGGTCATGGCACACTTCCTAAAGACAACTCTTTTTGTTTCTAGATATACAAGATCAAGACTAGTATACAAACTCACCGGAGAATCTTTCCTAATTGAAACACTGAGATTTTAGCTATATTTACCCTCTACAGATGGTTGGAAGAGGCTACTGCAGGAAAGGGAAGTGAAGAAAACCGAGATCTGGACAGAATTTTATTTACAGAGGCCATTTTGGACAAATTATGGGCGGACACAAACGAGGAGCTGCTACACTTCGTGACCTCAATAGCAGTACATGAATACCACCACAGGACTTGCAACTTAAAATCCTTCCATGGCCCAGGCAACAAGTACGAGTGTGAACGCTACCACGTTGTGAAGTAGACAAAGTACTCAAGTCTATTATAGAGTTCTGTACAAGCACCGAGTGAACCTCTTGATATCACACAGTGATTCTCTCTAATCAATGCACAATTTGTGTGCTCTATTACTAATATTATCATCAAAATTCACAATAATCATACACTGTATTTAATTATGAAAAAACATTAACAATGAGCATTATTAAAACAACTTACAATTAATTACAAATAATTCCTTACATGAAAGAAAACACTAACTGAATCCAGTTTCCTGTTCTCAGATTTGAAATGTTATTCCGGATGCTTGTAGGATACGCTTTTCCTGAGCTGTTAGGTGCTGGACAAACTCAGGGAGGCATGCTACTGCACAGAATGATCGCACGAAGTCTGGTATATATTGATTTAAATCTATCTTGTAGAGAGGGTCTATCAAACACTCTGGCTCAGGTTCCTTCTCCTGTGCTGTATCCTCTGAAAATAGAACACAGTAGTTGCAGCATGATCTTAATGAAAATTAAATAACAAATTAGAAATTTAGAACAATGGAGTGAGGAGGAGTATGTAGATAAAATGGGCTACATAAGTGATACAATAATAAAGATACAGTTGAGGACAGAGAATGGAGTAAAGGATTTAATTCAAGTGGCTGCACCCCAGACTGGATGAAAAAAAAACAAGATATGGACAAATTCCTGGAGATATTGGAGACAGAAATAAAGGATGTGGAAGTGACTGTCATGGGATACTTAAATGCAATGGTGAGAAGTGACAGAAAAGGAATGGAAAGAGTAACTGGACTTTTTGGATATGAAAAGAGGAATGAATTGGGAGAGGAGTTGGTGGATTTTTGAGTGAGAAATGAGAAAGTGTGGGCAATATGAGGTTCAGGAAGAAGAATAGTAGAAAGATTAGAAGATATGGATGGGGAAACAGAAGGACAAAGACAGTAATTGATTACTTCTTAAGAGCAAATTGTTGACAGTTGATACATGTAACAGCCTTGTCAGAAGTAGACTTGATAGAGACCATAGAGTAGTGGTAGGAAAGATGAAAGTATGAACAATAGTAAAATTTAAAGAAATAAGAGAGAAGGAAATTAAAAAGATCTGGAAGTAAAAGAAAAAAATTATTATAAACTGAAACAACATATACCCAGAAGTGAGGTGGAGAGTGTGGAAGTGGAATGGGACATGTTCAAGAAGGCATTTGTAAGCTGTGCAGAGAATGCTTGTGGCAGATTAGCTGAAAGATAAAGAAACTCCATAGTGGAGTGAGAGGGTAAAGGAAGCAGTGAAAAATAAGCAGCATGGCAGTTATAGAATAGGGATAATATGGAAGAAAGTATAAAGAAAAGAAAAGAAGGAGCAAGAAACCAGTAAGTGAAGAAAATAAGAAAAACTTGGAAGGATTTACATGAGAGTTGTAATGAATGTTTATAGCAGTAAAAGGATGCTATATGGACTTGCAAGAAGGAAGAGTCTACAGAAAGCATGTAAAAGGGAAAGAAGGAGAGATAATATAACAACCAGACGAGATAAGGAAAGGATGAAAGGATTACTTTGATGAACTTCTGAATGTGAGAAGGGGTGTAGATATAGGGTGTGAGTTGACACAATCCAAGAATGAAATCACAATGGAAGAGATGGAAAATGGTTATCAAATTAATGTAAGTGGGAAAAGCATCAGAATTCACGTTGGAACTAACAACGTAAGACAAGCAGGTATAAGTACCAACATAGTTGGGAATGTGTGGGACCTGGTAAATGCAGCACGGTTGAAGTTTAAGGAAGCGGAGATTGTTATCAGTGGAATACTGTGTAGGAGGGATACTGACTGGAAGGTAATTGGGGATTTAAATGAGACTACGAAGAGGGTATGTGGGAAACTGGGAGCAAGATTTCTAGATCCTAATGGGTGGGTAGGAGATAGGGATCTGTGCTCAGATGTCCTTCACTTAAACCGCAGTGGTATGTATAAGTTAGTAAATTTGTTTAGAAGGGTTATAGGGAGGTACATTCAGGGAAATGGGATGGCATAGGGATCGGTGATAAGGGAACAGGGAAATGGAAATCAAGTAGGGATGTCATAAAAATGTTAGCGCTGAACTGTAGAAGTATTGTAAAGAAAGGAATAGAATTAGGTAATTTAATAGATATATACTTGCCAGATATTGTAATAGGAGTTGAATCATGGCTGAGAAATGATATAACGGATGCAGAAATTTTCTCACGGAACTGGAGTGGGTATCGTAGAAATAGGATAGGAATGGTAGGAGGGGGAGTATTCATTCTGGTGAAAGAAGAATTTGTAGCTATGATAAAGTTAAAGATGACAAACATGAAATTCTAGGTATAGGCAACTTGATGTCTTTGGAATGTACAGACTGGGAGAGGATAGCACAGATGCTGATTCAGAATTATTTGATAAGATAATCAGCTATGTGGGAAATAAGGAAAGGAACGTGATTGTAGCAGGTGATCTCAATTTACCAAATGTCAATTGGGAAGGTAATGCGAACAGCAAGCATGACCAACAAATGGAAAATAAGTTAATATGGGAAGGGCATCTGATTCAGAAAGTGATGGAATCAACTAGTGGGAAGAATATTCTGGATGTGGTGCTAATAAAACCAGATGAGCTCTGTAGAGAAACCGAAGTAATAGATGGTATTAGTGATCATGAAGCTGTTTTTGTGGTATTTAAAAATCAACATGAAAGAAAGGAAGATATTAAAATTAGGACTATTAGGCAGTACCATATGGCTGATAACAAAGGCAAGAGGGAGTTTTTAAAAAGTAACCATCATTGGTGTAAAACGGTAAATAAAAATGTAAACAGATTCTGGGATGGGTTTAAAGCAATTGTTGAGGAATGTGAAAATAGGTTTGTACCTTTCAAGGTGGTAAGGAATGGTAACGATCCACTATAATATAATAGAGAAGTAAAGAGAGTAAGAAGGTGGTGCAGGTTGGAAAGGAATAGAGTTAGAAATGGCTGTGGAAGTAAGGAGAAATTAAAGGAACTTACTACGAAATTGAATCTAGCAAAGAAGTCAGTTAAGGATAAAATGATGGCAAGCATAATTGGCAGTCATACAAATATAAGTGAAAAATGGAAGGGTATGCCTAGGTACTTTCAGACAGAAACAGGTTCCAAGAAGATATTCCAGGAATCACTAATGAACAAGGGGTGTGCGTATGTGAGGATCTTCAAAAGTCAGAAGTATTCAGTCAGCAGTATATAAAGATTGTTGGTTACAAGGGTAATGTCCAGATAGAGGAGGTGACTAATACTAAAGAAGTATTAAAATTTACCTATGACAACAACGACATTTACAGTAAGATACAAAAGTTGAAAACTAGAAAAGCAGCTGGAATTGATAAGGTTTCGGGGGAGATACTAAAGACAATGGGTTGGGATATAGTACCATATCTGAAGTACTTATTTGATTATTGTTTGCATGAAGGAGCTATACCAGATGAATGGAGAGTTGCTATAGTAGCCCCTGTGTATAAAGGAAATTGTGATAGACATAAAGCAGAAAATTACAGGCCAGTCAGTTTGATCATGCATTGCATGCAAGCTTTCGGAAAGCATTCTTTCTGATTATATTAGACATGTTTTCGAAATTAATAACTGGTTTGATAGAAGGCAGTTTGGGTTTAGGAAATGTTACTCCACTGAAGCTCAACCTGTAGGATTCCAGCAAGATATAACAGGTATCTTGGATTCAGGAGGTCAATTGGACTGCATTGCGATTGATCTACCTAAAGCATCTGATAAGGTAGATCATGGGAGACTACTGGCGAAAATGAGTGCAATTGGACTTGACAAAATGACTGAATGGGTGGCCATGTTTCTAGAAAATAGAACTCAGAGAATTAGAGTAGCAAAGCTTTATCTGCCCCTGTAATAATTAAGTGGAGAATTCCTCAAGGCAGTATTATTGGACCTTTATGCTTTCTTATATATATATCAATGATGTTATTCTGTACAGAGTAATAAATAAGTAAGAAGATTGTGAGCAAGTGCAAAATGACCTCGATAATGTTGTGAGGTGGACAGTAGGCAATGGTATGATGGTAAATGGGGTTAAAAGTCAGGTTGTAAGTTTCACAAATAGGAAAAGTCCTCTCAGTTTTAATTACTGTGTTGATGGGGTGAAAGTTCCCTTTGGAGATCATTGTAAGTACCTAGGTCTTAACATAAGGAAAGATCTTCATTGGGGTAATCACACAAATATAATTGTAAATAAAGGGTACAGATCTCTGCAAATGGTTATGAGGGTATTATGGGGTTGTAAAGGACGTAAAGGAAGGGGCATATAAGTCTCTGGCAAGACCCCAACTAGAATATGGTTCCAGTGTATGGGACCCTCACCAGGATTACTTGATTCATGAACTGGAAAAAATCCAAAGAAAAGCAGCTCGATTTGTTCTGGGTGATTTCCAACAAAAGAGTAGCGTTAAAAATATGTTCCAAAGTTTGGGCTGGGAAAACTTGGAAGAAGGGACATGAGCTGCTCGATTTAGTGGTATGTTGCACAAGACCAATTTCATGTTTTTGCCCATATTGAACTTACTACTATTATTTACAATTCTTGTTGTTATTATCCTCTCAATTCAATACGGTACATAAAATGTTTATTGTCTCTAAAAGGACATTACAATACAAACGTTACTGTCCCTTTAGAGACAATAAACATTTTATGTATTGAATTGAGTGGATAATAAAAACAAGAATTGTAAATACTGTAAGTGGTATGTTCCGAGCTGTCAGTGGAGAGATGGTGTGGAATGACATCAGTAGACGAATACATTTGAGTGGTGTCTTTAAAAGTAAGAAAGATCACAATATGAAGATAAAGTTGGAATTCAAGAGGACAAATTGGGGCAAATATTCGTTTATAGGAAGGAGAGTTAGGGATTGGAATAACTTACCAAGGGAGAGGTTCAATAAATTTCCTATTTCTTTGCAATCATTTAAGAAAAGACTAGGAAAACAACAGATAGGTAATCTGCCACCTGGGTGAATGCCCTAAATGCAGATCAGTAGTGATTGACTGATTGATTCTATGAACTGTGTGTGGCAATGACAAAATCAGCAGGACCCTTTGATCTACAATTGCTGCATAGACTTTTAGATGTATTTGGAGAGAAAAGTCTGTACCAAACGACTGGAGTATATATATTTAGGAAGGGGGACAAGAAGATACGTGATAATTATTGAGGTATCACACCTCCTATCTCAAGTAGCAAAAATATTTGAAAGATACTAGGAAAGAGAACAAGAAGGAAGGTGGAAGGACAATCACAAGAAGAGCAATATAGCTTTTGAAATGGAAGAGATCAACACTAGAGTCCATCTTTAGAATGAGGCAGTCAATAAAAAACATTGGGAATAGGGAAAAGAACTAATTGATGATATTGATTTAGAAGCGGCTTACAACTGAGCAAAGGTTTGGAAAGTAATGCAATTCAAAGGATTTGGAAAACAAATGATAGAATATATGCAAGAAATGTATGTTTGCAGCAGTGTCCAGACATATGTGGGGAAGACAGAGTGGTTTTGAAATGAAACTGTACTACAACAAAGAAGCATGCTGTCACCACTCTTATTCATAATGGTTGAAAATCTGCAGCCTGTTTGATTGGGTCAGGAATGGAATGAATGAAGCCCCATCTAGCGGTGAGGATAGGAATTGTGCCAGCTACCAAGGCCTGTTGCATTCCTCTGAGGCAATGATTAATGACTGACAGATGAAATGAAATGATACTGGAGTGTTGCTAAAATGAAAGATGACAGGGAAAACTGGAGTACCCGGAGAAAAATCTGTCCTGCCTCTGCTGTGTCTAGTACAAATTTCACAAGGAATGACTGGGATTTGAACCATGGAATCCAGTGGTGAGAGGCCGGCGTGCTGCCGCTTCAGCCACATAGTGGTTATGGATGAAATTGTGAAGCAGGCATAAATAAAATACAGGGACAGGGAGATGAAGGTAAATACTGTTTGCAAATGATATTGTGGTGTGGGGAGCAAGCAGAGAGGAATAGAAGGGTAACTCAATAATGAACGTAAGTGTGGAATGGAGTAAGGCAATGGTGCTGACTAGAGGAGAAAGGGAATGGAAAAGAATTATAAAATTAAAGGGACAAAATCTTGAAATTGTGGAGAGCTCTTCAAATTTTTGGGAAGTAAACTGATGCAAAATGCAGGGCTAGACATGGAGATCAGTAAAAGAATTCAACAGGGAAATGTATCCTAGCAAAGTGTGAGAAACCTGGTGTGGAGGAAGGAAGTACCAATGAAGTGTGAAGAGATGATGTCTAAGATATACTTCTGCCAAATACTGATGTATGCAGCAAATACCAGCAAATACCTGGAAACTGATAAAAGGACAGCAGAATAAAATCCAGGCCAGTGAAATGAAATTTTTAAGAAGTATGATAGGAAAGACAAGAAAGGACAAAATAAGAGATGAGGATGTCTGGAAAGAAATCAGAGAGGAAAAGCTTTACTACAGAAAGGAAAAGGATAAACTTAGTTGGTATGGACATGTTAAGAGGATGGAAAATGGAAGAATGCAGGCCAAGAGGGAGACTCAGACGAAGGTGGTTGAAAACGATCAATACTAGTGTAAGTAGAAGAAACCTGGGTAAGAACGCAGTTAAAGAGGGACAATAGTGGTTGGACAGGGGAAGAAGGAAAGGTGTCATAAACATCCCAACCCTGCAGGTGCTGGATGTGGGAAATGGATGATGATGATGATGATGATGATGATGATGATTATTATTATTATTATTATTATTTACTAACATCATACACCAAGTAGTCATGCATAATAACAGGACTGAAAATATATCTTATTACTGATTTACAATTCAGAACATTTTAATAATATTTACTTTTTAGAACTTCTAGTCATGAGATTTCCTATATCTCCAGATATTGCTTCAAAATACACATAACCCATCAACCTCAGTGAGACAGTGGGGTTTTCAAGACTGCAAGTTTGATTCTGAGATTAGATGCTTAGGCAGGGTTTAAATGTGACAATTCCATGTTCTTGGCTTTCATCATATTAGAGAACTTCTGAGGAACAAAGTTGTGACATCTCAGCATCTCTTAAAATCTAGAGCAATTGAAGGGGTGTTTAACAATAATATTATTATTTTTATCCATGATCTCATGCTTACATTTCTTTGAAAAATCAATATTTGAGGAATAACTACCCTCAGGTTCATTTCGTCACATTCAGAAATATGTACGAAACATAAGACAGTTCTTAGTCTCAATGTATGACAATTGTGAACACGAATTGACTTGAAACATCTTTGTTATCAGCCCCATTGTGAAGAATGAAATTTTCAATTTACATTTCACATTTTTAAAAAATTACCTAAAAACTGCCTTTTTATTGATTACACAATTCATTACATTGTTGGTGCCCTGTGCATATTATTCTCATCGTCAACATTCGCTCTTTCACGACATTTTTCAAAAAGTTGCATTTTATTTGGAATTTCACTGAATAGGATAAAGGAACTC
Organism: Anabrus simplex; assembly: GCF_040414725.1. Lineage (NCBI taxonomy): Eukaryota > Metazoa > Arthropoda > Insecta > Orthoptera > Tettigoniidae > Anabrus > Anabrus simplex. The sequence goes on along the minus strand of NC_090266.1, from coordinate 671,975,270 downwards.
AGGATGGACTTAATTCACAATCCTGCAACTGAACATTTTCTACTGTTGCTGTTACTGACCACTTTCCTTGCACTAGTAACGTCTGCTTCTACCCCTGGTGACAATGACAGGCTCCATGTGCCATCACATTCTGTCCACAAGTTCCTGGGAGATGCGCATCCATTCCTCCAATAGCGCTGGTCTAATTTCATTCAGGATGCCAAACTTTCGATGTCACACATTTTACAAAAGCATATTCCGTAGGTGTTCAATGGGACTGATGCCTAGGCTATGTGCTGGCCAGTTCAGGGATTGTATCCCAACATCACGAAGAATTCCAGCATACGATGAGCAACATGGGGGTGGGTTCTGTCATGTGTCCGTTTCAAGTTTTTACTGACAAATGGAGCAAAGGGTGTGGATTCTGAGCACCTGCATCAATGATGACAAGTTCTGTTTGCGCTGTAAAGATGATACCACCTCAGACCACAACCGAACCCCTCCGAAACAGTGTCTTCTTGGAGATATTATAGTCATTCTCCATACTCTCTCTCTGTAATAGCAGGTAACCAGAGACAAAATTGCAACTCATCTATGAAGAGCACCAATGTCCACTGGTCCACAGTCTGGTTCTGATATTGATGTACAAATTATATTTGCACTGCTCACTGCTGGGAAGTAAGCTGCCCACAGTGTTGGGTCTCCTTGACCATAAATTGGCTTCCAGAAACCTTCATCTTACTGTCCTCTTACTTACAGCAATATTTCTTACTGGCTCAAGATGTTTTCTGGCCTGGACCGCAGTAGTAGTGTGATCTCGCAAGACCTGAAGGATCAGGGACTTGTCATCCATGACAGCCGTAGATCTCCGATGGCCTGATCTGTGTCGCCTCTGAAAGGTACCAAGTTCATGGAATCCTCTCCGAGCATTCTGGATATTTCCAAATGATGCACCAAACACTTAGCAGCATAATGAATGAATGCTTTATCTATTCTTGAGTAATGCGAGGGCTCTTGCAGCATGTCCTCTGCTAAGAGGCATCTTTACTCAACTACTGTGAAAGAAAAACTGAAGAAATATTGTTAATTGTGACAAATGTTATACCACATATTGATAATCCATCAATAGCTTCCGCTCCAGTACTGTAAATGTTTTTAAAACTTAAAAGGTTTTATTATTTATTAATTTGTTTTTGGTTTAAATTTTACAAAGTGATCCACCTTCTTTGCTAGCCAGTGTAGTAATATTATTTGTTTACTGGTGGTCTTTTAAAAAAATGCACATGTGTGTAATAATTTTGCCTTGCAGAAGTTCCTTAAAGTGCTAAAATGCCAATAACACCTTCAAATGCCACTGACCTCATTCAGAATTAAACCTCATATTGGGAACCAAAGACCAGCAACTAATGGATTATGCAATTAAGATTGGCCATTTTTAACTTATTACAAACCTGTATCTTTTCTTTGAAGAAATGCTTCATCTTCTCCAGAGTCGCTATCTGTTGCTGCTCCATCATCAGCCTGGAAAAAATTGAGAAGTCATGTGCACATGAAACACAGAGCTGCTAGAGGTAAACATTGTTTCACAACATAAAAAACATTGCCCCCAGACTGCTTTTTGAATGGGTGTCTAAATTTCAAGAGAACACATATCAAAGAATTAGCATAGGTGGAGAATTATGCAATCCTGTACTGATTAAGAGGGGAGCCCTTCACAGCAGTATTACTGGACCTTTCTGATTTGTGTGTGTGTGTGTGTGAGTCTCTCTCTCTCTCTCTCTCTCGCTCGCTCTCTCTCTCTCTCTTCATATTCAGACAACACACCACACTACCAACCACCACAGATACATCCCTCCATATAGGGTTAGCATCAAGAAGGGCATCCGGTCATAAAATAGGGCCAAGTCCAATTGTGTGGCACAGTATGCACCCGCGACCCCACTGTTGTGGGAAAAGCGGTAGAAGAAGAAGAAGAAGAAGTAAATGATATACTACCAACCACCACAGAAACACGCAATAGTAATTACATCCCTCCATACAGGGTTGGCATCAGAAAGGACATGAGGCCATAAAATTGAACTAAATCCACACGTGCGACACAGTTCGCACCCGCAATCCCATACGAGTAAAGAACTGGGGACACAGATAAATCTTTTTGTATAGTGTAAAAAAAAGTTACAGGATTGTGAGTGTCTGCAAAAAGACCTCGACAGAGTTGTGAGATGGACACACATGGTAAATGGTGTGAAAAATCAACAAGAGGAAAAGTCCTCTGAATTTTAATTACAGCATTGATAAAGTGGAAGTACAGCACGGGGATCACTGTAAAGTAATTAGGTGTTAAAATAAAGGAAAGATCTTCATTGGGGTAACCATATCAACAAGTTGTAAATAAAGATTACTGATATCTTCATATGGTTATGAGAGTATTTAAGGGTTGTCCCAATAAAATGTATACTTTCTTTAAATGACTATAACACTAACAATTATTATAATACAGAAAAGTTTCAAAAATCAAAATAATGTGAACAAATGCTTTTACTGTATCTATAATAGATACAGTATTTTTACTACCATATTGTTTAACTTTAGTGATGTAAAGTTACTTGGTTAAAATCTGCCACCTGGGCGACTGCCCTAAATGCAGATCAGTAGTGATTGAAAACATTTCCCCTTGGAAATAGGTTAGCCTGGCAGTGATAGTATAGAATTACTTATTTGTCTTGCTACTTATGCTAATTTGATGTTGTTAAATCATTTAATTGTTTTTCTTGTCTAATTTTTTTGTACTCTTAAATACCTCCCCAGAGGAGTACTTATCCTGTTAGCTTCTTTCGAAACCTATGTATTACTTTAGCCAAGCATTTAACCTAAAATTGGGGTAATGTCCCAGTTGGAGTTTATATAATGAAATCAAGCAAATCTAAACTAGAGATTGAAAATGTTTCTGCTGATCAGAAATTGTGTATTGCAGTGAAAGTAATTATTGTTATCTCTGAAAGTGTTCTTATCCTTGATGCTTGTTACATTCCACGGTCACGGATCCCTCTAATGACTTGATTTTGACATTCCATCGAGCATGTTAAAATAAAGTTATGTTATCTTTGCAGAAAAAAAAAATGTAAAGAAGAGATACATAAAAAATTAAAACACAAGAAGGAAAAACAAAAATCAAAAGAATTTTTTGGGGTAGGTGGTGGATATTTCAGGCTGATTTAAAAAAAAAGTGTTATAAATAAAGGAATTCAGAATTTGATGTTTGATATTATTAATTCATAACCTATTTAACCAATTCTGGCTGTATAGGTATTTATGTTCATATTTCATTATATCCTATCTGTGCAGCGATCTTTGGGGAAAACTGTTGACATTGATGCCCTTTACAGTTTAATATATAAATCCATTGAAGCTCAGTAACTTTCTACTATTCTATGATTAGACAGGTTTGCAACACCTATTAGCGAAAGAACTGACAAAGAAACAGAAAGCTGACCCCTCAAAAGTAAATGCTGTCAATTTTCTGGCTACAAGGACAATGGTTCGTTTTATGAGGTTTTCAGTTACTGTTGTTGTGTCCTGGAGTGTGCACTGTAAAAAAAAAAAAAATCCATCCTTGGTGACTGGTTTTGCATTAATAGCTTGTGAAGTTCGCCTTCTGTTTTTGTAATGTTTTGGTGTAATAATGTTATAACTACGATGTTTAACTTTTTGGTGCTGAATCTTGGTTTTTCAAATATCAAGTGATCATTCCTATAAAAGACTCTTGACAGTGAGGAGGAAGGGGAAGATAAGTACAGGTCTGTTGTACTTAGTTCATTACATGTAGAGTTGCAGATGGGTCTACGAGCATGTTTCAGATTAAAGTTTAATAATAATGATGATGATGGTGATGATGAGGATAATAATAATAATAATAATAATAATAATAATAATAATAATAATAACAATAATAATAATACATTATCATTATAGACTGTTATGCCTTTCAGCGTGCAGTCTGCAAGCCCCTGTGAATTTACTAAACATTGCCACAATCCTCTATTTGTAAGCTGTGGCCTCATTTAGTTCTATGGCTCTTATCTTTAAATCATTAGAAACAGAGTCTAACCAAAGTCGTCTTGGTCTACCTCTACGTCTCTTAACCTCCATTAACAGAGTCCATTATTCTCCTAGGTAACCTATCCTCCTCCATTCATCTCACATGACCCCACCACCGAAGCTGGTTTATGCGTACAGCTTCATCCATCGAGTTCATTCCTAAATTAGCCTTTATCTCCTAAATTCCGAGTACCCTCCTGTCATTGTTCCCACCTGTTTGTACCAGCAATCATTCTCACTATTTTCATATCTGTTACTTCTAACTTATGAATAAGATATCCTGAGCCCTCCCAGCTTTTACTGCTGTAAAGCAGAATTGGTCTGAAAACAGACCAATGTAACGATAGTTTCGTCTGGGAGCTGACTTCCTTCTTACAGAATACTGTTGATTGCAACTGCGAGCTTACTGCATTAGCTTTACTACACCTTGATTCAATCTCACTATATTATGGGATAATACACAACCTAAATAATTTAAATTATCGACCTGTTCTAGCTTTGTATCACCAATCTGACATTCAATTCTGTTGAATTTCTTACCTACTGACATCAATTTAGTCTTCGAAAGGCTAATTTTCATACCATACTTATTGCACCTATTGTCAAGTTCCAAGATATTAGACTGCAGGCTTTCGGCACAATCTGCCATTAAGACCAAGTCATCAGCATAGGCCAGACTGCTTACTACATTTCCACCTAACTGAATCCCTCCCTGCCATTTTATACCTCTTAGCAGATGATCCATATATACTACGAACAGCAAAGGTGAAAGATTACAGCCTTGTCTAACCCCTGTAAGTATCCTGAACCAAGAACTCATTCTACCATCAATTCTCACTGAAGCCCAATTGTCAACATAAATGCCTTTGATTGATTTTAGTAATCAACCTTTAATTCCATAGTCCCCCAGTATGGCGAACATCTTTTCCCTTGGTACCCTGTCAAATGCTTTCTCTAGATCTATGAAACATAAGCACAACTGCCTATTCCTCTCGTAACATTTTCCCCCAGGAATCAACCTGGGAGGAGCATTAATCGCTCCGGGCAAATGGGAGTGAAATGCGTCGCTGCATGTCATCTGCAGCTATATCATATTGGATTCAGCAAGAGAATCCAACTTAGCCTCTTTCACTCCTACTCCGGCATGTAACCCACAAGAAGTATCCCTGTTAAGCCAAGCAACCTAGTGGGAGGTTGGGTAACCAACCCCAGCTGGAAATTGGGTCTGCGAACTAATCAGTACTGGGGGTTGCAAGGCTCACAACCTTGGCAGTACCTTTGTCGGTGTGATATATCACCGGCCCTCATCTACAGTTTTTCAACCGTGAAAAGCATGGAGGAAAATTCAGAAGGAACTACTCCAGATGGTTACCAATCCACTGTCATATCCCACGACGCATGCACGCCTTCAGATTCTGGGGAGCCTGCACCGACATGCTTGGAGGTGTTCTTGATTTATGAGCTTCATTTTCCGTATGGATATTTACCAATCGTCACAAAAGGATGACGATACTTGGAGGTATCGGAGACTACTACAAACAAGATCAGACACAAATGCCACAACTTCTTTGCAACATTCAACGTGAACTCCCTTCTGAAGGTCAGTAAATTGAAACGATTGACACCCTGCAACATCATCAAAAACTGATCACAGCAATTCAAGAAACAAGGTTCGTAGATGAAGAAGCCTTTGAATCCCAAGGGTATAGGGTCTTCAAGGGTAAAGTCGGGAAACGTGTAATAAAGTCTATCCCCCACCTAGGTACAGGATTTGTGGTCAGCAAGATCTTAGAGTCTGTCACCAACTTTACATCCCCCAACAGTCAAATCTCAATCCTTTCTTTTCGAAGCACAAATAAAATCTAAAGCATGGTGAATGTCCATGCACCAATTCATCAAGCTAACAGGACGGACCCCCAAGGAACAGATATCTTCTGGGAAGAGCTTGAAGATATTCTGTCCAAGATTCCCAAAGAACACGCCATCATCCTTCTTGGAGATTTCAATGCTCAGCTCAGAAAAGAAAAGAAGTTCAAGAGTATTGTTTGAAACTACCCAGCCCACAGCAGGACAAACCACAATGGAGAAAGGCTTGTAGAGCTGTGCAAGGCGTTCAACCTAGTTATGAAATCAACTGCTTTCAAACACCGTTCTAAGAAACAGAAAATATGGACATCCCCAAATCCCCATCTCGGCGAATTCCAAATTGACCATGTTGCTATTTCTCGTAAATCTCAGAGAAAAATCCAGTATGTAAAAGTCTTAAGAAGTGCGAATCTTGACTCTGATCACTATCTCTCAAAGATAAAATTGAAGCTTATTCCAAGATCCACCAAGAGATTTCAGGAAAGAAAGATCAACAGGTTTGATGTGGAAAAACTAAGGACTGAAAGAAAATTCAGTCAGAAACTTGAATCATTTGAGCCACAGAATTGGGAAGAACTCAAAGAAGCCATAGTTGAAATGGCAAAAGAAACCATCCCGCTGACAAAATCGGGGAAGCATCCTTGGTGGACCAATGAATGCGACGATGCCATAAACCAAAGGCGACTTGCCTGGCTGCGATGGAACAAACAGAAGAACGAAGAAAACGGAGAGAGTTTTGAGCATTCCACAAAAATCATTCGGCACAGATAGACCAAGATTTCAAAAAGAAAAACACTTGAGACCTCTAAAAAAACCTTCAAGCAAAATCTCAGTAAATACACACCACCCAGTCTTCACTTTAGGAATTCCGATGGAAAAGTTGCTTAAAGTGACAAAGACAACTGTAAGATCCTGGCAAAATACTTTGAATCCTTCTCAACTGTGAGACTCAAACATCAAAATTTTCCTTTCAAGAAAATATACCCGTAAATCCAGACTCAACCCCACCAACCAGAGAAAAAATCAGGCAGATCATTTAATCACTTAAGAACAATAAAGCACAAGGTGAGGACTCGAGTCCTCAATAGTTGCCGAGCTTTGGAAGTGTGCACGTGATAAAGCAGTTGACAAGCTTACGGATATCATCCGGGAGATTTGGGAAACAGAGAAGCTGCCAAGTGACTGGACATCGGCCCTGATTCAACCCCTGCACAAGAAAGGTGACAAAGCAGACGTAGACAACTATTGTGGCATATCACTCCTCTCAATAACATGCAAGATTCTCGCGAAAGCACTTCAAACAAGAGCTGAAGCACAGCTAGATAAGCAACTACGAGAATACCAAGGAGGGTTTAGGATAGGGCAATCTTGTGTTGAGCTAATCATGACTCTAAAATCAATTCTATCATACATGAAACTGAGAGGTAAGAAATTTGTAGTGACCTTTGTTGCCTTCAAGAAGGCTTACAACTCGCTGGATTGAAGTACCCTGATCCAGGTTCTAAAAGAATTGGGTTTAGATAATAAGACGAGAACAATCATTTAGAAAACCCTGTTGGACAAAACCTCTAAAGTGAAATTCAGGGGAGAGATTTCTGAGTCGTTCAAAATACGGATAGGGGTAAGGCAGGGAGATGGGCTCTCACCTCTGATATTCAACTGTGTTCTCGAGAAAATTATTCGTGAGTGGCGTAAAGAACTGTGCAAGGAAGGTGTAGAAAATGGGGTCAGACTAAGTTGTAAGAATAAGGACCTGACAATCGACTGTTTAGCCTTCGCACATGACCTCACAGTTCTCTCTTATTCTCTTGATGCTGCCACACAACAAAACAGATGCAAGCAGCAAAGGCAGGGCTTCAGATTTCATTTCAGAAAACAGAGTTCATAATGAAAATCAAGTCAGCACCCAGAGAACTTAAGGAGAACGAAGGAAAAATAAAGAAGGCAGAGAAATTCAAATACTTGGGTGAGCGGATAGAGCCCAACATTCGTGAAAAGGAAGCTTTCGTGTCAAGGATCAACAAAATGGAAATGGTTTACCATCTTATCAAAGACACCTACAAAAAATGATCAGTGTCCTTCAAGGCCAAACTCAGGCACTACTGTACCGTTATTCGACCGGAGGCACTATATGCATCAGAATGCCTTGCGATGAATAAGAAAGGCCTGACAGAACAACTGGAAGCCAAAGAGAGGAAGATATTAAGAAAGATGCTGGGCCCGGTCAAAGAACAAGGAGAGTACAGAAGACGACACAACGATGAACTGTATCTACACATGGAGAACATAACGGACACCATACGCAAAAGGAGAATCTCTTTCTATGGCCACTTGACACGAATGAGCTCCGGAAGATTGTCCAATTGAATTGCGGGAAAGAAAACCAAAGTGACATGGTTTATAGAGGTGGAAAAGACCTACAAGAACTGGGGATCTGAGAGGACATCTTGGAATGTGACTCTTTGAATAAGAAACTTGGGGAAGTACAGGGTTTTCAGCTAAAACCCAAAATGAAAACTGCCAAGAAGTGGACCAAAGAACAGAGGGATGCTCACCGAAGAAGAATGAGGGAACACTGGGCAAATGTGAAAGATAGTAGGAGAAAGCAGTTGAAATAGCGTGGTCCATAGAAGACCCAAATGACGACGACGACAATAATAATAATAATAATAATAATAATAATAATAATAATAATAATAATAATAATAATAATAATAATAATAATAATAATAATAATATGACTGGTTAGCTTGTGTGGGGGTTTGGCTCCAAATTGAGTAGGGGCTAAATGTAATCCTGCATAAGACACTGGGGTGGTGGACCTCCACCCCGACATGGCGCATCCCATATGTCTGATAGGCGAAAGTTCCTGTAGATATGAATGACAGGTGTGAATAAGGCAATGCCAAATAAGTAAGCACGGATCAACTGAAGGCAAGAGAAAAACGGTCAATGATCTCAAAGCTGGAAGAAGAATCTCATTTCTCAATGGCTGAGAGGGCGGAAGAACCTAGTGGAGTCAACCACGAAAAACAATCATTTCAGACCAACAATCTGATCTTACTTAGGAATGTTATTCCTACCCTTCAAGTACACAATTTCAATTACAGAATGGAAAAGCCGCTGAAAGAAAGCACTACCCCAGGTGGCAGCCCGGAAGAGAAATCCACCATTGCGTTATGCAATGCATTAGGACCTAGGGTTCTGGGGAGTCCCAACCTCTGCAATAAGGACGAGTCGGAGCATCCTTGTCCAGACTTAAGTTTAAACCAAAGTTTTTTTGCAGGCATTTTGAATGTAAATTCTTTGTTGAAAGGTAGTAAACAGAAGGAATTAGAACTACTTCTAAATAGAAACAAAATTCCAATTTTAGCAGTACAAGAGACAAGATTTTTGGATGAGAAATGTGACAGAAACTAAAAATTATTGAATCTTTAAAGGTAAACCTGTGATTAAAATTATGAAAGGAATGCTATTCTTGGGAACAGCCTTTTATGTCCACAAAAGATTATTAGACAATATAACTGAATTCAAATCCCGCTGAGAAAGGATATCTCTTTTAACAATGAACTGCAAAAATTATTATTTTATTAACTGTCATGCACCAATAAATGAAGACAACAAAAAAGAATCCACACAAATTAGAGGTATTCTGGACACACCTGGATGATGAATTATCTAAAATTCCAAAATCAAATGTGGTGATATTACTTGGAGATTTCAATGCCCAAGTAGAAAGAGAGAGAATTCATAGACCAATATTGGGAGAATATGCTGCACATCAAAGAACAAACATCAATGGAATGAGATTAATTACTACCTGTAAAACCGTTCAACTGAATTTAATGTCAACTTTCTTCAAGAAATTGCCAAAAAAACCCTAAAACATGGATTTCTCCAAATCCATTACTAGGTGAATTTCAACTGGATCATGAAGCTATATCCATAAAAAACATGAAAGAAATTATGAATATCAAGGTAGTAAGAAGCACAGAATTTGATTTCGATCACTACTTGTCTAAAATCAAATTAAAATTCTTACACAATAGAAATCACAGAAGAGGGGAAAGAGTAAACAGATATAACACAAATAGACTTCAAATTACACAAGAAACATTGCAAACATTTCAGGAAGAAATAAAAATATCTCATCATGGGAAATGGCAAGATTTATCTAAAGAAATAACCAATTCAGCCCAGAAAACATATGGGCTAGTCAGACCTAAAAAGAAACCTTGGTGGAATCAAATATGTGAAGATGCATTACAAGAGAGAATAAAACAATGGAAAAAGTGGAAATCGTCCGGAAAGACTGAGCACTATGACCAATTCAAACTGTAAAGGAAAGACACTGCTAGAATAATAAGGGGAGTTAAAAGATCTTTTGAAAAATCACACTTTATTGACCTGCATGGCTTCTACCAGACTTTTATTAAGAGTCAATTGAAGGGGTATCAACCACGTAGCATATGCTTCAAAGATGAAAATGGTATACTTGGCCTAAGCAATGCTGAGAATTGTGAAACACTTGCAAAGTACTTTGATCAACTTTTAAACTGCTCTGAACCCGACTATAAGTTGGAATTCTCTCAAACAACTGAAAATCTGGAAGAAGATATACCACCCACTGCTGAAGAAATTAAAGAAGTAATTAACAATCCAAAAAATAATAAAAAAGCTAGTGGAGAAGACACTATAACAGCTGAAATTTTGAAATGGTCTCAATCAAAAATCATTGAAGAGCTGCAGTTAATCTTTGAAGATATTTGGAGAACAGAGAGGATTCCAGAAGATTGAAAAGTGGCTCTAATACACCCAATGGGGGACAAACAAACTATAGAGGCATCTCTCTTCTGCAAATTGCATACAAGGTATTCTCAAAAATATTGCTGAATAGAGTAGAAACATCACTTGACAAGCAACTGGGTAGAAGGATCGAGAAGGCAGTGACTGATGATGTTCGCGAGTAATTGTCTTGCTCAAGTTTTGCTATATAATAGAGGTTCGTAATCGTTACATTAGTGTAGGAGTGATCAGAAGTAAATATTTAGATCACGTACTACATTCTCGTAAGATACCTGACATTATATCCGTGGTCTTTGTGAGAAGTGAAGAACTATACAGGTAACCTAAAACCCTTTGTTGACCCACTCAAAATGGCCACCTCTGTTGATAGAGGTCGGCATCTATTGAATTCAATGAATGAAAAAATCAATGATACTTTTCCTCAACAGACACCTAGTAAGCCAACAAATAATAACAACACCGTAAATAACCCTCCACATCCTAACAGTGCATCAGGTAACCAAATGACAACCGCCACAAGTAGGCCTAGTAACGAATGTAATTCAAACTTAAGCTATTCTGCTGCAATACAGTCGTACCTCTCCAAAGAACAAGCTATTGTAATCGAATCTCATGATTGGATCAGTATCAAATATTATGTGCAAGCTATAGGTAAACTTACAACCCCTAGCAACATTCGGTTTGTTTCACGTATATCGAACGGAAGGATATGCATGCATCTTTCTCTGTAGTAAGAAAAATGTTGAAGATCTGATACTGACAAACCCTAAGATCTTAATAAACAATGTATCACTGGAAATACGACCCCTTCTAACAAAAAAGAAGCGTATTATATTATCCAACGTCTGTCCTGTGATCCCAAACTATGTTATTGAAGAGGAATTGTTAAAACTCGGTGTGAAAATCATGTCTAGGATTACCCCAATCAGAGCAGGTTTGTCAATTCCAGGATTCTCTCACATTTTAAGCTTTCGAAGACAAATGTACATTCAAAATGAAGACTTTGATAAACTCCTCGAATCCCTTCATCTCGAATACGATGGTATAAACTACTGGATTTACCTATCATCTGACTCACCCACTTGTTTTCTTTGCCATACCGAAGGACATCTGGCTAAAGATTGTCCTAACAACGTATCACTTCCAAAAGATGAATCCTCTTAGAATAATTTTCCTCAGCTCCAAGAGATTTCACAAAAGTCAGAGGTCGAAAACCCCTAAACAGACATCGGTACTTCTAGCTCTCTCCCAAAAGATAGGTCTATTCAAGAAGCCACATCACTGACCAACCCTGACTTAGCACTTAGCCAAGTCTGTAATGATCCTCCCACCTCCAGAATTCAAATTGAGAGAGAAATTGCAGCACCTATGGAAACACACGCCACCCCTACAACAGTGAATTTTCCTGGATGTAAAAGGCCAATTTCACTAGCTAGTAGTGAAACAACTAATCCAAATCCTCCTGATAGCAACAAATCCATACTGGCCTCTCCTGAACAAATCGAAAACCGTAAGACAAATCACACTTCCAAGAAACCCAAGACAGACACGCAAAAATCAAGTAGTGATATGCTCCTGCCAGTAAAACAAGTTCTGGAAGCCGACCCATCAATATTCCCCCTCAGCTACCTACAGCTCCAATTCTTTCTTGAAAATACAGTTGGTGCCAAGGACATATCAACAATTGCTTCAAACTACACACAAGACATAGAAGGTCTTGCTAAAGCCCTTCAAAAACTCTATCCTTACTATACCGATAAAAGCATAAAAAACAAAAGCACTCGAATAGTAAAAAAAACTACTGAAATCCGCCAGTCAAAGTGAAGCCCAACGCATATCAATGTAACGCCAGACTATTCCAGTGACGACAATTCCTTCTCAGTATAACAATGGAGATAAACCTCGTTCTGCTTTTGATCATTATTATGACAACATTACTCCAATGTCCGACTTGTTGGCTGAATGGTCAGCGTACTGGCCTTCGGTTCAGAGGGTCCCGGGTTCGATTCCCGGCCGGGTCGGGGATTTTAACCTTCATTGGTTAATTCCAACCGCCCGGGGGCTGGGTATTTGTGCTCTCCCCAACATCCCTGCAACTCACACACCACACATAACACTATACTACACCACAATAACACGCAGTTACCTACACATGGCAGATGCCGCCCACCCTCATCGGAGGGTCTGCCTTACAAGGGCTGCACTCGGCTAGAAATAGCCACACGAAATTATTATTATTATTATTATTATTATTATTACTCCAATGGAATCTTAACAGTTATCGATCACAGTTAGAATATCTACAACTCCTAAAAAATAAACACCAACCATCTCTTATCTGTCTCCAAGAAACAAACTTTCAGAACGACTTTGCTGCCAGTCTAAGACTCTACAGTGTCTATCACAAAAATAGAACTAACGTGAATCATGCGAGTGGAGGAGTAGCTACTTATATCAAAAACAATATCTATGCCAAAGAAATTACTGTTAACACTAATCTGGAAACTAGCAATTTCAGTCCATCTACCACCTTCTCTATGTATCTGCAATGTTTATATTCCAAACAGTTATTTGTTTCAAGGTGATGATCTACGAAACCTTATCCACCAACTACCTAAACCATTCATCCTAGTAGGTGACTTCAACAGCCACAACACGTTATGGGGTAGCCATAGTTCTGATGCAAGAGGAAAAGAGATAGAAAAGATACTTGATGAATTTGATTTAATTCTAATGAACTCTACTGCTCCAATTCGCTTTGACATAGCCCACGGCACCTGTAGTAGTATAGACCTAACCATCTGCACACCGGACGTAGCAACCCTTTTCAACTGGTCTGTTTATTCAACACTCCAAGGAAATAGTGACCACTTCCCAATACTAATCAATAATGAAAATTCTTCTGTCAACTCCTCATTTATTAACAACTCTAAATGGAACTTAAATAAGGCAGATTGGATGAAATTTAGGCAGCCAGTCAATAATCAATGTTTTCCCTTCTAAGCACATAAATACCATTGTTCAAGATTTCACAGAAGTTCTTGTTAAATCTGCGGACATGAGTGTTCCAAAAGTAATCTCAAATTCCTTTAAGAAAACAGTACATTGGTGGAACGACACTTGTAAGGAGGCTATTAAGAATAAGTATCACGCTTTCTACCTCTACAAAAGAAAACCCACACCTGAAAATAAAGCCCAATTTCAGAAATGTAGAGCAATCACTCGATTAGCTGACACATTTGCCGAGATCTCTAGTGACAAAAATTATGATCACAAATTTCTCCATACAAAGAAATCCAGTGAATCCGTTGATCTAAGGAAAGCCATCTCTGACCCCAACTATAATCTAAACGATGCTTTTCAACTACAGAAAATAATTATTGAACTTGACAAATGTGGCAAATCTAGTCCCGGCCCAGATACGGTCCCTTATGAATTTCTAAAACAGCTTCCACTAAATGCAATAAATTATCTTCTGGCCATTTTCAACCACATATGGAGCTCTAAGACTTTTCCTGATCAATGGCAAAATGCCATTGTAGTTCCAATACCCAAACCAGGGAAAGACAACTCAATTGCAGAAAATTATCGCCCTATTGCTTCAACTAATGCGATGTGTAAACTCATGGAGAAAATAGTCAACAAAAGATTACGCTGGTATCTCGAGCACATAAATTTCTTCAGTAATGTGCAAAACGGGTTCCGTAAAGCACACTCCACAATAGACACTTTGATAAGTCTGGAATCTGAAATACAGGAAGCGTTCCTCAATAACCAACACCTAATAGCAGTCAGTTTCGATATTAATAAGGCATATGACATGGTATGGACAGACTATGTAATCAAAGTACTAATGACACATATTATATCTGGAAATATCCTATATTTCATTTATAATTTTCTCCAAATGCGCCGAATTCAAGTTAGAGTAAATGGAATGCTGTCAAAGGAAGCAGTAATCAACAATGGAGTCCCACAAGGATCAGTTATCAGTGTAACACTGTTTCTTGTGGCAATTAATGGTATAGTCTCTAACATCCACTCACCAGTTAAGTGTTGCCTTTTTGCTGACGATTTAATAATCTTCTGCCCAGGGAAAAACATTATGACGACTCAACTACTAATACAAGAATCAATTGTAAATATTCAAAACTGGACTAAAATCACAGGGTTCAAATTTTCTAAAACTAAAACCAAATGTATTCTCTTCTCCAAAATTAAACATATCATCCCTAACCCTGAATTATATATGGAAGACCATAAAATTAAATCAGTTAAAACTATTAAAATTCTAGGACTTTTATTTGATAACAAGCTCACCTGGACCCCATACCTTAAAAATCTTAAAGACGAGTGTCAAAGAAGAATGAATATCATGAAAATTCTCAAAGCAAAAAACTGGGGAGCAGACTACTATGTCCTAATGAACACATACAGAGCCACAATCAGAGCCAAACTGGATTATGGCAGTATAGTATATTGTTCTGCCAGACCATTTACTCTTAAGATCCTTGATACCATCCAATCTTCAGCTCTTCGAATTGCCATACGAGCCCATCGCACCAGCCCCATAGCTAGTATAGAGATTGAAGCCAACGAACCACCACTTGAAATCAGATGTAAATAGCTGAGTTTGACATACGCACTCAAGATAGCTGGCTCAAGTAACCAATACTTGAAAAAACACCTACTTTCAAAGAAACATAAAGGAAAACTAACTGGATCTCAACCCCAACCCTTTAACATCAGAATATACAATCTTCTCAAAGAACTAAACCTCAGCCTTCCACCCATTTTATTTGCACACAACTCACTAGATACCCCTCCATGGAAAGCTCATTTGCCTCCAATCAACTGGGAATTGAACAACAATCTTAAAGCTCAAAGTGACACAGCGAAATCCCAACAGTTATTTAATGAAATTTGTAATAGATACTCATCATATAGTGCAATTTATAATGAGGGATCAAAATTCAATGAGAGAAATGGTTGTGCAGTGAAATATAAAGACTATAGTAAGCTATACAGATTACCAGATCTTTTCACAGTTTTTACAAGTGAACTATATGCTCTTAAACAGGCCATGATTCATATTTCTAAAGCAAACTACGTGCATTAACTTCAATACAAAATCCATCAACAACACACCTCCTTGTTAAAGAAATTCAAATGCTGTACCACAAGATCAAGATTGTAGGAAAATATGTTATTTTTATGTGGATACCATCTCACAGAGGAATACTAGGCAACGAATCAGCTGATCAAGCAGCAAAAGAGGCTACTAGCCTTCCAATCAACGACTGTCAAATTGCCACGCCACATTCTGATATCATCGCTTATATCAAAATCAAACTACACGAACAATGGAAACTGAACTGGCTTAAAACTTCCACTAGCAACCTCCAAAAAATTAAAATGATATCTACAAGAACATATCCTCTCCAAAACCTCACCAGACATGAACAAGTCTTAATCTCCCGACTAAGGATAGGACACACGAGGATCACCCACAACTATCTCCTAGAAAAGAAACAACCTCCCACCTGCAGTAAATGTAACTGCTCTCTCACTGTCAAGCATATAATCTCAGAATGTCAACTGTATGACCATTGGCGCCAATACCACAACATACCTAAGGAAATGGAACTGACACTGGCTTCTCCAGCACTGAGTCGTCAAGTCATCAACTTCCTCAAGGACACTGGCTTGCACTCCAAAATCTAATTATATTATACTTATTTATTTTTTCCTTTACATTTTTATAATTACAATATTATTACTATTATTCTGTAATCATATGTAAGAGTCGCGATAAGACCTTGAAGTTAAAGCAACTATAAACAACCCTAATAATAATTTTTAAAAAAAGCAACTTGGTGAGTATCAAGCTGAATTTCGGAAAGGTAGATCTTGTTCAGAATAAATATTTAAGTTAAAATCCATAATTCGCCATAGGATATTGAATTCAAAGGACATTGTTGTGACTTTTGTAGATTTTAAAAAGGCATTTGACTCGGTTGATAGAGAAACCATAGATAAAACAATTCGTGAATTTGGAGTGAAAACTAAATTGGCAAACCTAATACGTGAAACACTTACTGACACAATTTCAAAGGTGAAATTTATGGGTGATATATCAAAACCTATTAAGATAAATACAGGGGTACAGCAAGGTGATGGTTCGTCACCCCTTCTATTCAACTGTGTTCTAAAGAAAATTGTAAGAATTTGGGATGTAAAGCTTAAAGAACATAATATTTTGCCAGTAAGTTTGGGTAGAAAAAACAAAGGTATTGAAATGTATTGCCTAGCATTTGCAGACAACTTTGCTATGTTGTCAGAAAACCTAACAAGTGCAACAACACAAATCAATCTCTTGGAAGAATTAGTCAACAAGACAGGTTTCTGAATCTCCATAGAAAAAACAAAATTTATTACAAATATCAAGAATGGTCCAAAATTTTTGGCAACAGATATTTGTCCAGTGGAAAGAGTTATGAAATTCAAATATCTGGGAGAAATAATTCAAGAAAATGGTTTAGACAAATCTGCAATGGAAGAAAGGGTACACAAGATGGAAAGAGCATATGGTATCACAAAGAATTTTTATTACAAAAAGTGTCTATCTAAAAATCTTAAAATAAGGCATTACAATACAGTGGTGAAACCGGAATGCCTATAAGCAAGTGAATGCCTGGTACTAAACTATAGATTAGATAAACTTGAGGCACTAGAAAGGAGAATCATGAGAAAAATCTTAGGTCCTTTGAAAACAACAGAAGTACGGAAATTAAGATCTAATGATGAAATATACAGGAACATAGAAAACATTACATAAACCATAAGAAAAAGGAGATTGCAATTTTTTGGACATATTTACAGAATGGATGATTCCAGATTAACAAAAAGGATTTTCAAGTATGTTTGGGACAAAAAAAAGGGCAACAACTAGCTGGATTCAAGAAGTAAAGAAAGATTTAGAAAGAAATATTATAAAAGAAGAAGAAATTATGGACAGAGAGATTTTTAGAAAGAGGGTAGTAAGTATGGAAGGATTCCAAGGAAGACTGAACAAGAAACATGGTGCGAAGTGGTCTGAGGATAGAAAGAAACAGCATAGTGAAAGGATGAATGAATATTGGAAGGAATGAAAGAGAAAACAACAAAGTATGAGGAATTGAAATGAAATTGGCAGGTGGTCCTTAGCAGGCCTAATCAGAAATTAATAATAATAATAATAATAATAATAATAATAATAATAATAATAATAATAATAATAATAAAAAATTTCATTTGAAAAGACGCAGTTTATGGAAGGAACTAAATCAAGATTCGACAATCAACCATTAATCACCAAATGTGGAATCATTTTCCAAGTAGACAAATTCAAGTATCTAGGTGAAATTATTCAGCCAGCAGGGTTAAATCAGGAAGCTAACAAAGAAAGAACGGCTAAACTGCAAAGGGCTTACAAAATCACATGGAACAGATACAACAAAAGATGTATATAAAAAAATGCAAAATTACAACACTACAATACAGCCATCAAACCAGAGGCACTTTATGCATCTGAAACACTGATCATTGGCAGCAGGTCACAAATGAAAAGCATTGAGAAACAAGAGAGAAAAATTCTCAGAAAAATCCTAGGACCAAAGTTTGAAAATGGAATTTGGATGATAAAGAAATCACACAAAACTTTTCAATTCACAGAAAAAATCACAGATACCATCAGAAAGTGACAACTAAAATTCTACGGACACCTACACAGAATGGATAACAACAGGCTGACAAAGAAAATTCTAAATCTAGCTCTAACCCTGAAAATCCGCAACAATTGGTTAGCAGAAATTCATGAAGATCTACAAGAAATGGGTATTGAGGATGAAACCATTCAAGATAGAATGAAATTTAAAAGCTTAGTAAACAAACATAAATTTGCAGAGAAACCAACAAGAAAAAATACAGGCTGGACAGAAACACGCAGAAAGGAACACAGTGAAAAAATGAAGAGATATTGGGAAGAAAAGAAGAAGAAACATTGTGCAAAATAAGTTCAAACGCGCTCCAAAGTTGGGCACAACGAATCAAAAAAAAAAAAAAAAAAATTAACAATAACCTCACTACAGTAATAGAGGACACTGTAGGGTCAGCGCCTCAATGCCGAGCGTTGAGCTGCGGCAAAGAAGTTTACTCCCTAAAGGAGCTAACAGCTTTTGGCAGAATAGTCCCTTTAGAAGGGGTGGTGGACCCTAGGTGGATGAAATGCCTCTCGAATCCATAAAGCAGCGCCTGTTTCCATGTTAGGGGTGGCTGCGGCTCCTGTATGGAGCCGCAGCAGTATAGGACAATGCCCCAGATGGATGATCACTTGGGTGACAATGGCGAGGACCACTGTGTAGGAGAAGGTAATGTTAAACCATTCCTGTATCAAATGGCCTGAAGGCAGAAGGGAAGAGTATCCCAATGGCGGAAGAGACCTAAGACATAGGGAGTAAACTTGAATGGAATCCGGGGCATGCAAAGCTCTGTGAGCTGTAGGGAAAGCAGATTGTCTAGAAGAAAACTCCAAAAATCAAACCTCAGCTCCATGATTACCTATCACAGTTCTAACTCTTTGAGAACACAGCTCTCACCATTACCTGCAGTGCATTGCTTGTGGTGCTACACATAGTGCAAACATCAAGGATCAATCAAAGGGTCCTTCATCTTAAAGAATCAGGCCCAAACAGAGCTTTTATATAGGAAGTCTCAATGTTCAGACACTTACTACAGTTGGCAAACAGACTGAGCACACAAAAGCTCTGGAGAAATGGCACTACCAAAATTTTTTTAAATTCAAGAGATATGTATCCTATCCCAAGGTGTCTCACTGACTTAAGGATAGCAGATGTTCAAATCCAAGGCTAAGATCACATCTAATTTAGTTATTCTAGGCATAGCCTTCTTATGTGATACAGCAAATATGGACTCTGTAACAGACTTTAAAGCCATTTCTCCCTGTCTGTTAACTGTCATTATCAAGTGTGCTCACAAGGCTTATACCCTAATGAGCACTAATGAGCAATCAATCAAGATAACTCCAGCAATTCTGGGAAAGTTGAGATCTTTTGGACTGAACCTGATAATGTACTGTCTGGAATTGACACTCCATTCATTTGTTCAGGTGACTTCAACATCCAGTTGGGCAAGGAGTGAAAGTACAGATACACTATAGGTGACTATCCAGTTCATGCCCGAACCAACTGCAATGGGAAACACTTCACTGACACCCGCAAGCAGATGAACCTTAAAATTGTGACCACCTAATTCAAAAAGAATCCTCCTAAGTATATGACCTGGCACTCGCCTAACGAACTCATTGGGGAACATCAAATAGACCGTGTCGTCATCTCCACTGCTATTTCTACGATACACAGAATGTGAAATTGCTTAGAGGTACTAATATTGATTCAGACACTAATTTAACTAAGGTCAGAGTGCAGTTTGAGCCAAAGTCCAATCACAGATACCAAATGCAGAAGATCTATACATATCAGATCAATGGACTCACAATAAATCAAAATGTCATTCATGATTACCAGAAAGAGTTTGAGTCTCTAGAATCACACAAGTGGGAAGACATTTTCATGAAGTTTCAGGATGCAGCTACTTTAACAATCAATTTAGCAGTAAAAATAGAAAAAAAAAAAAACACCACCCATGATGGGCTGAGCAGTGTGACGAAGTTCTCAAAAAGTGATCACAGGCCAGGAATCGCTGGAATGAAACAGGAAAAATTGACTAATTCCTGATCCAATGTAAAATGACTGCTAAAGTGATCTGTAAAGCAAAACGTGTTTATGAAAATGCTCAGCTTTTGTCCACTGAAGAAACCTTCAGGAGGAACAGTACTCATGATTTTTACCATACTTTTTAAATCTGACTTAATGGCTTCTGAATCCCTTCGCTATGTTTCCAGGGCAAGAACGGTAACCTTATTCTGAATAATCACATCAATTATGAATGATTAGCTCAATATTTTGAGTCCTTTCTCAACTGACCTCCTCCTGATCAAGAAGAAATAACCCAAATCATTGCATCTCTACCCAACAATAAGACAACACGCAAGGATTCCATAGTTGCCAAACTTCTGAAAAATGGCTGGTCCCAGTTTTGTTGCCAAAACGGAAGAACTCTTTCATAATACATGGAAATCAGAAACAATTCCTAAGGAGAGACTATCATCTCTTTTACATCATCTCCATTAAAAAAAAGGCAATAAAGCAGATGTGAATAACTACAGGGGCACAGTTCTCCTTTCAGTTGCCTATAAAATCCTGTCAAACGCATTTCAACATTGCACTGAACCTATTTTATCATCCAAAGATTGGTGAATATCAAGCTGGCTTCCATAATACTCGCTCCTGCAGCGAACAGATATTTTCATTAAAGAGTATCATCAAAATAAGATGTCTTCATGCCAAACCACTTGCATTGACTTTTGTTGATTTCAAGAAGGCATACGACTCAGTCGACTGGTTTACTCTTTTTGATATTCTCAAGGAGATGGGGTCGACAAGATTCATTCCATCATCAATCACACTCTGGCCAATACTTATTCAGAAGTGAAATTCAAAAGGAAAGTCTCCAGATCCTTTGAGATTAAGACTGGTGTTCATCAGGGTGATGGGCTCTCACACATTATTTAAAACTGTACTTTTTTTTTTTTTTTTTTTTTTTTTTGCTTGGGGCTTTACGTTGCACCGACACAGATAGGTCTTATGGCGACGAGGTAAACTGTACTCTTAAAAAGGTCATCTGTGTGTTGAGAAAGAGACTACCCAATAATGGTATTAGGCTGGGCACTGGATCCAAAGCAGTGAATATCGATTGCCTTCCTTTCGCAGATGATGTAGTCCTAATAGCAGATGACCTCAACATCGCCTGCTTCCAGGTTGAAATATTACAAGAAGTAGCTGAAGCTGTACGTTTCCATATATCTTTTGAAAAAACTGAATTAATGATGTCTGACCATCATAATACCACTGCATTTCTCAATAGTAAGTATGGAAAAATCAAACATTGCATTCATTTTAATGCATTTCTTTTAATGCATTAGAGGAAGATGCTCTGAAATATTGGGCTAAACACATGGAAACAGTTTTTTACTTCTGCAAACCCAGTTATCAGTCCAGATCAATCCCATAGCAGGCCAAATACTGCCACTGCAGCACAAGAGTATGTCCTGAAACCTTATATGCTGCAGAAAGCGTGGGCCTCACTCACCACCATGTCTGGCTACTTGGCTAAATGGTCAGTTTAGTGGTTTTTGGTTTAGATGGCCCTGGGTTCGATTCCTGACCAGGCTGGAGATTATAACTTTAAATGGCTAATTTGCTTGGCTTGGGGACTGGATGTCTGCTGCAGTCCCCAACATCCCTGCAAATGATACACCACATAAAACTACCCTCCACCACAATTGCACGTTATCTACGTTTTAACTATGACCAAAGATTTTTGAAATTATTTCAGGTGAAGCACTAACACAACAACACAGTAAGATTATATTTCCATTCCAATGAATTACAACCATTTCAATAAACAATGTAAGTTATGTATACTGTTATGTCATTCAATCACCTAATAAATATTTTATTTGGACAGTCTGTCTATTCCGACTACTTCATGCACTTTTCTAGTGAATATTTGCTTTTATGTAATGAACAGACAGATAGTTAATATTGTTCATGTGCAATATTTAAAGTTTTAAAAGCTTTTTAATCATGTATCTGTTGGTTTTATCAGTTGTATTGGCTTAAGAAGTCCCACATTAGGGACAAAACATGTACCATAAAATGAACGTCTTGTGAATGTTAATAATAATTGATACAGGGATTTATTGTGGAACACTGAGGTAAGGAAGCGCCATATGGGGTGAATGGCTGGACAGGGGATCACTTAAAGTAACAATTTGCTTTAACTGAAATTTGAAATTTTATTTCTTTCCTTTCTTTAAACTCAGAGGGAGTAATTTAATGATATAACAAGAAACAGTTGAAATATTTCTTGGGGATAATAATATTAAACAACGAACGCATCAGCACCAACAATGCATTGGACTTGTGGTGTTGTTGTTTGAGTCATCAGTCCACAGACTGGTTTGATGCAGCTCTCCATGCCACCCTATCCCGTGCTAACCATTTCATTTCTAAGTAACTACTGCATCCTACATCTGCTCTAATCTGCTTGTCATATTCATACCTTGGTCTACTCCTACCATTCTTACCACCTACACTTCCTTCAAAAACCAACTGAACAAGTCCTGGGTGTCTTAAGATGTGTCCCATCATTCTATCTCTTCTTGTCAAATTTAGCCAAATCGATCTCCTCTCGCCAATTCGATTCAGTATCTCTTCATTTGTGATTCAATCTATCCATCTCACCTTCAGCATTCTTCTGTAACACCACATTTCAAAAGCTTCTATTCTCTTTCTTTCTGAGCTAGTTATCGTTTATGTTTCACTTCCATAGAATGCCACGTTCCACACGAAAGTCTTCAAAAACATCTTTCTAATTCCTATATCAATGTTTGAAGTGAGCAAATTTATTTTCTTAAGAAAGCTCTTCCTTGCTTGTGCTAATCTGCATTTTATGTCCTCCTTACTTCTGCTATCTTTAGTTACTTTACTACCCAAGTAACAATATTCATCTACTTCCTTTAAGACTTCATTTCCTAATTTAATATTTCCTGCTTCACCTGCCTTCGTTTGACTGCACTCCATTACTTTTGTTTTGGACTTATTTATTTTCATCTTGTACTCCTTACCCAAGACTTCGTCCATACCATTCAGCAGCTTCTCGAGATCTTCTGCAGTCTCAGATAAAATAACAATATCATTGGCAAATCTCAAGGTTTTGATTTCCTCTCCTTGGATTGTGATTCCCTTTCCAAATTCCTCTTTGATTTCCTTTAGTGCCTGTTCTATGTCAACATTGAAAAAGAGGGGGGACAAACTGGAGCCTTGCCTCACTCCTTTCTGGATTGCTGCTTCTTTTTCAAAACCTTCGATTCTTATCACTGCAGACTGATTTTTATAAAGAGTGTACATAATTCTTCATTCTCGGTACCTGATCTCAATTATCTTCAGAATCTTAAATAGCTTGGTCTTGGACTTAGAAGTCCTTAATCAGGTACAAGATTAATTGGGTGAAACTCCCAATCGTTAACCTACATATGAAAGACCATACAGTAATTGCTCCTGACAGGTACAGTATTATGAAAGGGCATAATTGCTCCTAACAGGTACACATAGAGTCTGAGCTCCAAACACATAGAGACTAGTCTCAATCAAGCAATCAGTTTCTATTTAAAATTTCAATTACACTGGTAACAAAAAACACATACAACAAGAAAGCGATTTCTTTTAGGACTAAACTACGACACTATCAGACAGTAACCCAACCAGAGTGCCTGTATGCTTCAGAATGCCTAGGATTAACAACCAGAAGAAATTGAGAAGGAAAGAAAGATTGTAAGAAAAATTCTTGGACCAAAAAGATATGGTGACACATTCTGATTATGCAATAACAAAGAAGTATATAAAACAATATGCAGGATTTCAGATACAATACGCAAACGAAGGGTTAAATTCTTTGGACATATTTCAAGAATGCCCGACAACAGATTCACTAAAATTTTTTTTAACCTTTTCAACAAACCCAATAGGAAAGGAAACTCTTATGACAAAGTTATACCAATAAGCCTGCTCAAACAATAAATATGAATAATTTAATGTGTCAACTTAAGCCACAAATAAACACAATTACATTTGAAATCCAAAATGTACCTATTTAGGAATAGTTTGTTTTGGTATAGTAACCCTGCAAACACTGGGCTATGCACAGTCCAACCTTGCACTCCTTGTACCACCATCTACTTTCTTTCCGTGGTACAGGTGAATCATCAGCCTGTGTCTCTTCATCTAAATGAAAAATTAGGCCCTAATTTCCAGAGAGGTGATTTCTATCATTTGTAAATGGAGTAAAATAATGCAGCTAAAAACTTGCATTCGAAAGTGATGTAACAAATAAAAATCTTGCCCGAACTTTCTCTTGATATGTTATGTGGTTCGTAACCACTTCATTACTGCCATCTATTTCTGAATCCAATTCCCCTGATAAAATATCCAAGATATCACTATCATTGAGCCGGCATAAGGATATGTTTGTACAGTACCACAGCAGACAGTGCAAATTGTTTGCCACACTCTGCACCCGGCATATCGAGTGCTTTGGTAGAGGTCACGGCAAGAAGAAACTACACATTTTATCGTTTCAGTTTGAACTTCCTGATAACTGCTGCATTCTAGTGGACACTAGGTAAACTACAAACTCCAATCAAGGGACGGGAACTGTATGGGATATGTGCAGCTGCCAATATACACGCATGAAAATCTCGCCCGTATGGTATACGGCCGCTGTCCACAACCAGGAAAACAGTGCACCCGTATTTCGTACGGGCATAATATTGAAAGTGTTAAAGGTACTACACTGAGATAAAATAATGAAAAAAGAATTTTTGGTACAGTTTATTTTTTCTTGACATTTCCAAATGTTGTTTTATCTTTGTTCTGACAAAATTGTGGTTAGCCCATTTTAGAGAGCACCCATTCAATTTCTAGATTATGTTTTATGTCATATATACTCAATAAGCCACAATAACAGCATCTAGGACATTAGCAATATATGATCCTAATAGTTTCCCCCTTCAGCAGTCCTCGAACATAATCATAGTTGTGACTGACTGCACGGCAAGCTAACCTTCTATCCTCAGCATTGCGAGATCAATCTCAGCACAGTCAGTTACCATTTGAAAGAGCTTAAATGCAGAGACCTATATATTTACTAGTAAGCAAAAGAACCCATTTACACAATAATATTCTGTCATCCTAATATCTCTTAAAATCTATACATGTAGTATTTATCATCATCATCATCATCATCATCATACCAGGTTTTGTCAAATGTTTTATGAACCACATGATCCTACCCATACCAATTTTTAAACAGATTTGTGGATGAATTTTTCTGCACTAACTTAAAATCTCAAATTTTCACCCAATAGGCTGAGATGGATGTTTCCATTAGGTTTCTGAATTTCAATAAGGAAATCTTACCATTTAGGAAATCAACACTATAAACTGGTGCATCATCAGCATCACCCTTAAAAGGCTGCAAGGTGGACAAATCTTACGATGAAATTCGTCAAAAGAACAAACGCTTTCCTTTGGATAATGTGTATTATGGAAGCTTCTTGTGGAAGAAACATATTAATTGGACAGACAATACAGTGTAAAACCAGGTTTGTCTATATGCAAATAAATATTAACAAACTGAGGATTGAAATTTTGTGAGATTCTGTACCTTAGAAAACTCTGTACAAGTTGAACATTATTTTAGAACAACTCAACAAATCAGATCCACACATAAAGCTCACAGTCAAATCAGAAGACCAAATATCTATAAATTTCTTGGATCTCACAATCGATAGAAAAGGCAACATATGGTATACAAAAAACCCGCACAGACAATCAACACCATCAGAGATGATTCCACACATCCAGGTTCACACAAAAGAATAGCCTTATATAGCATGATTCACAGTGTGTTCAACATTCTGTTTGCAAAGAAAAATGTCAACAGATAAATAGAAACAATTCAGTCCATAGCTAATAACAATGGTTACCCAAGGTCATTTGTCAACAAAACCATAAATAAAATACAAACCAAACTCCACCACTCCACACCCAAGACAATTTACTCCTCCTTCACCTTCACCAATAACAATGTTTACCAATTAAGGAATTTCTTCAGAAAACACAACATCAACATTTCTTACAGGACTACCAATAACAACACCAGTTTGTTCCATAACACTCATACAATCAATAGTACAAACAAATTATTAAATTCAGAGGTCTACAGGCTATAACTGCTATATATGTCCTGCAAGTTATGTGTTGCAAACAGGGAGAAATTTTAATACATGTTAAGTTAAGCATTCAAAGGCAATTAGGTACAACAAATTTTGTACTATGGGCCAACACATGATATATTTTTATCATTAATTCACTGCCACAGAACAGGACCTGGAAGTATTACACATTTCACAAAAGGGCACCTTCCTCATGATAATGAAGAACATATACATTCACATGGATCAATATTCAACCCATCTCACAATTTGAATGAATTCAATGACATTACTAATAACATACTAAACAGTATCATCCCATTAATTTATTTTATAATAATAATAATAATAATAATAATAATAATAATAATAATAATAATAATAATAATAATAATAATAATAATAATAATAATAATCGACGGGTGTGTGCGAAAGTGCGTTATGTCACAATTTACTAGTTTTGAGAAAATCAATTTTTAAAGTTCAATTCAAAACCCAAAATCAAGTTGTGGAATACAAGTAATTTAAATTATATCTTCAGGAACCTAATACTGTTCTTAAGAATGGGATAACAAGTCATAATAAATTTCATGTAAATTCACGTAATTAGGGAGCCAAACAACACGAGTTGTCAAATAATTTATGACTTAACACATTTTGCACACCCACATCTATATAAACATATAAAATAACTTAAAAAAACTTTTCCTGACTGACTGACCGATTCATCATCACCGAAACAAAACTACTGAACATAAAGAAATGAAATTTTGGGGATATATTCATATTACAATGTAGGTGCTCAATAAGGGAGGAATTTTGGATATTCCACCGCTAAGGGGGTGAATTTTTAAAATGAGTGCATCTATATCTCGAAAATCTCGAAAACTGAACAGTTTAAAGGCATAAAAATTGGTACTTGGTATCTCTTTTAAAAATAAAGAAACATGTATTTTTTTTTCTTCAGAAAATCCTGTTAAAGGTGAAAAAGGGGTTGAATACCTTATATGTGGATACTTACATCTCAAAAACGGAAGATGTTACAGTCATGAAAATTGGTATTTGGAGTCTCCTCTAAAAATAAAGAAACACATATTTTTTTGTTTTTGGAAAATCTGCTTAACAGGTGGCGAACAGGCTTGACAGAGGAGGGGGGGGTTTGAATTCTTAAAATTAGTATATCTAAAGAATGTAACATGTTACAGGGGTGAAAATTGGTATTTTAGAATCTCCTGTAAAAGTAAAGGAACAAGCATAATTTGTTTTCTGAAAATCCACTTAAGGGGAAGTGCTACAGGGGGTAAATATTTAAAATGAGCATATATACAGGACATATAAAAACTCATCATGTTACAGACATGAAAATTGCATTATTTTATGTCCTTTAAAAATAAAAGTAACATGTATTTGTTTTGTTTTCAGAAGAAAACACTTCAGGGGGGGGGGTGGAGGGGGGTGTAAAAAAAGACTGAAAAGTGGGTTGAATTCTTTTTATGTGATTCTTATACCTCAAAAACTGAAGATGTTACAGACTTGAAAATTGGAAGTTGGAATCTCCTTGAAAAAACAAAAAAACAAAAAACAAACAAACGTATTTATGTTTTTTTTTTTAAATCTACGTAAGGGGTGGTGAACAGGACTGACAAAGGTGGTGAATTTTTAATATGAGTATATCTAAAAAACGTACCATGTTACAGATGTGAAAATTGGTATTTAGAATCTCCTGTAAAAGTAAAGGAACACGCATAATTTGTCTCCTGAAAATCCACTTAAGGGGAAGTGTTAAAGGAGGTAATTTTTTATAATGAGCATATATCTATATATATAAAATAACATGTCCTGACTGACTGACTGATTCATCATTGTTGAGCCAAAACTACTGAACATAAAGAAATTAAATTTTGAGGATACATTTATCTTACATTGTAGGTGCTCACTAAGGGAGGATGTTTGGATATTCCGTCGCTAAGGGAGTGAACAGGGGGGTGAATTTTTAAAATGAGTGTATCTATATCTCAAAAACTTAAGAGTTTAAAGGCGTAAAAATTGGTATTTGGAATATTCTTCAAAAATAAGGAAACATGTATTTCTTTTGTTTTCAGAAAATCCTCTTAAGGGGTGTGAAAAAGGGTGAAAATGGGGTTAGTACCTTTTATGAAGATACTTATATCTTAAAACCTGAAGATGTTACAGTCTTGAAATCATCTTTAAAAATAAAGAAAAGTGTATTTTTTTTTTGTTTTTGGAAAATCTTCTCAAGAGGGGGTAAGCAGGAGTCACCAGGGGGGTGAATTTTTTAAATGATTATATCTATGA
Organism: Anabrus simplex; assembly: GCF_040414725.1. Lineage (NCBI taxonomy): Eukaryota > Metazoa > Arthropoda > Insecta > Orthoptera > Tettigoniidae > Anabrus > Anabrus simplex. The sequence goes on along the minus strand of NC_090266.1, from coordinate 671,946,250 downwards.
TATATCTCAAAACCATAACAAGCTACAGACATGGAAACTGGTACTTGAAATCTCCTGTAAAGGTAAAGGAACACGCATAATTTGTTTTCTGTAAATGTACTTACGGGGAAGTATTAAAGGGCGTGAATTTTTAAAATGAGCAATCTATAGTGTATCACAAAAACTTACCATGTAACAGACATAAAAATTGGTATTTTTAATCTCTTCTAAAATAAAGTAACACGCATTTTTTGTTTTTGGAAAAGAACATTTAGCAGGGTGGGGATGGGGGTAAAATGACTGAAAGAGGGTTGAATTTTTTTATTAGGATGCTGGTATCTCCAAATATGAAGATATTACAGATGTGAAAATTGGTATTTGAAATCTTCTTTAAAAATAAAGAAACGTTTTTTGTTTCTGAAAAAAAAAAAAAAAAAAAAACACACACACTTAAGGGTGGGGATGGGGGGTTAAAATGTCTGAAAAAGGGGTTGAATTATTTTTGTTAGGATACTGGTATTCCAGAACTGAAGATATTGCAGATGTGAAAATTGGTATTTGGAATCTCCATTAAAGATAAAAAACACATATATTTGTTTTCAGAAAATTTACTTAAGGGGGTTGTACCCGTATAAAGGACTCAAAGGTGAGTTGAACTCTTTTTATGAGGATACATATATCTCAAAAACGGAAGATGTTACAGACATGAAAATTTGTATTTGTAATCCTCTTTAAAAATAAAGAAACACATATTCTTTTGTTTTTGGAAAATCCACTTAACAGGGTGGGGTGGGTGAAGAGAACTGAAGAAAGTGTTAAATTATTTTTATGAGGATACAAATACTGAAGATGTTACAGACGTGAAAATTGTTGTTTGGATCTCCTGTAAAAGTAAAGGAACACGCATAATTTGTTTTTTGAAAATCCACGTAAGGGGAAGTGTTAAAGGGGGGATAAATGAATTGAAAAATGAGTTGAATTCTTTGTTTGAGGATACTTATATCTCGAAAACGAAGGATGTTACGGACAAGGAAATTGGTATTTGGAATAAAGACACACGTATTTTGTGGCCGGGGAGGGGTTGGAATCTACTTAAGGGGGTGTAAAAGGAGTTGAATTATTTTTATGAGGATGAAGTGGACTTAAAACAATACAGTCCCAAGGGGATTTTGACTGGGGGGTGAGGAATGATGACAAAAATATGCATTTATATGAAACTGTTTGAATTATGAAGTTAAAATTTCATATGATGTCCTAGGTGTTAAATAACAGCAGGTTTGAAACAAATTTAACCAATCAGAGAGTTAAATGAGGGTTAAGATCCGAAAACAGATATATTCATTCCTTCCTCCGAAATGGTTTAACAAACAAAGACAAAATTCCAGTTCCAAATCCTAGGTGTGAAACAGGAAATATTTTATAACAATTCAACCAAAAAGTGTTAAATGAGGTTAGCTCGGAAAACAAAATTATTTATCCCACCAAAACTGTTTGACGTACACCGTTGTAATTGTATGTGAAGGTGTTCTTTTATGTCCTAGGTGTAAAATATCGTATACTCCAAAATATTTCTCCCCTAAGGCAGTTAGATGCTGTTTGACCTTCAAAAACACAATATCCATTTTTCCGAAACCCTTTCAGGCACTAACTGAGTTTTTTCATGAAGGTTGGTTGTCTATACCCTAGATGTTAAAAAATATTTAAAAACATTCACCCCTTGAAAAGTATTCAATCCTCAATTACTGTTCGACGTACAAAATCAAAATTTCACAGGTTGGTCGCTTTTACATCCTAGATTTTAAATACGATAGGGCTTTAAACATTCAAATTCTTCCGTATGGGGTTCAAATGAGTGTTAGATCAGAAAATAAATAATCATTCCCCCAAAAGCGCATTACAGGCTTAGCTGAGAGTGGACTCTCCAAAAAGTAAAATCTTGAATAATAATTTTCTATTTTCAGTTTAAAGCCATAGCGAAGCACAGGTTTAGTAATATAATACAAGGTTGCACAGTAATATGGATATGAATTAGTTTTATAAAATGAACTCTATCCATCCAGTATTAATGCAGATATTATTTACATAACCCACGTGTAATTTATTCGTAAGTTCACCTCACAAAATGTCAAATTTCGTTAACATATACATTATGTTCACACAACATTGTGTTGTTCATTGTCGCCATCATTGAGGGTGACGGGCTGCAACTCTCTAACTGTGCTTGCCGAGGGAATCTTCTTGTAGAAGTTGTAGAAAATTGGTGAAATAAATTGGAGGAGATCTGTTAAAATATTTCTTCTTTTTGTCTGATATGGGAACTGGGCCATTGTAAGCTGTATGTGGGTTTAGGTTGGCACGCTTATCCCTCATAAAAAACAAGACCTCTTCAAATTCACTGGCACCATATTTTGTTTTATAATAAATGGTGCCCATGTCACTTTTGTTAAAATGCAACCATTTCACTTCTCTCTAGTTGAGACGACTTCCGTTTTTGTTTACTTTCCTGTGTTGCAGAGGACCTTGCATAAGCATTTAGAAATCCAAACATTCTTTCCAGTTCAATTCCTTTATGATAAAAGGCTTATTTTTGATGGACTGCCTAATCAGTTAGGCCCAGTCGTGAGGGTGACCAATGTTGCCATTGAACCTCTTCTTTGCCGATCACTATCACATTCTATATGGGTATGGCCAGGGAGTAGGAAATTATGATCGATGGTCTGCAGCATTTCAGTATCTTGCAAAGCCATCGTACACATCACTGAGACGAAACTCTTTTTGATTTGCCCACTGACATGTTTCCACTTGTGTGGAATTTTTCAATTAATGCAATGTCATTGACTTTTCTCTCAGTACTAGGTTCACTCTTTGAAGAATTTCAAAAATAACTACTCTCATCTTCCTTATGTGATATACTCTTCATTTTATTTTCTGGGATGTACGTTCAATAACATCAAAACAAGATGAATCGGATGAGAAGTCATTAATACTGAAGTCTGAGTCCCCTGGAAATCTTTGAAGTTCGAAATGTACTGAAGTTCTTCAGGAATAGAAGATACAGAACTTGAACCTATAAATGAGGGAGAACTACATTATCATCAGTTCTACAGGATGCTGTAAGAAATGATGGTGTTAGTAAAATTATATTATCGAAGTTTGAACAAAAATTAAAATTAATTTTGTAATTTCAAGAAGCCTCAAGAAAAAAACATTGTTTGAAGAATTTATGTGTGGTAGAAAATGTTAATTTGAAGAAGATATTGAAATATATTTTTTTAATTATTGAATGGAGAAGAAGAATTACTGAACTAAATTGTATTATATTATATTCTGTACATCAAGAATTGTAATTTGGAAATGTGTGTGAAAAATTTAAAAGGGTCTTTATTTTTGAGGCAAGTGTAAATTTTCGATTGCGAAATTGCTGTGTTTTGTAAATCCAACTCTCTTGAACTTGCACATATAAGGAAATGAAATTTTACATATAAAGCACTTTATGAAACCAAAAGAAAAGGGAAGTGTCTCTAAAACGAAATGAATATGACTAGCCATGCAGGCTAAGTCATGTGAAATTAAATTTAACGAATGGGAGAAATTTCGGGCAAACTCCGGGGGTAACATACATACATACATACATTATCATTATAGACTGTTATGTCTTTCAGCGTTCAGTCTGCAAGCCTCTGTGAATTTACTAAATGTTGCCACAATCCTCAATTTGCAACTAGTGTTGTGGCCTCATTTAGGTCTATACCTCTTATATATAAATCGTTAGAAACCGATTCTAACCATTGTTGTCTTGGTCTCCCTCTACTTCTCTTACCCTCCATAGCAGAGTCCATTATTCTCCTAGGTAACCTATCCTCCTCCATTCGCCTCACATGACCCCACCACCGAAGCCGGTTTTTGCGTACAGCTTCATCCATCGAGTTCATTCCTATATTAGCCTTTATCTCCTCATTCCGACTACCCTCCTGCCATTGTTCCCACCTGTTTGTACCAGCAATCATTCTTGCCACTTTCATGTCTGTTACTTCTAACTTATGAATAAGATATCCTGAGTCCACCCAGCTTTCGCTCCCGTAAAGCAAAGTTGGTCTGAAAACAGACCGATGTAAAGATAGTTTCGTCTGGGAGCTGACTTCCTTCTTACAGAATACTGCTGATCGCAACTGCGAGCTCACTGCATTAGCTTTACTACACCTTGATTCAATCTCACTTACTATAATACCATCCTGGGAGAACACACAACCTAAATACTTGAAATTATCGACCTGTTCTAGCTTCGTATCAGCAATCTGACATTCAGTTTTGTTGAGTTTCTTACCTACTGACATCAATTTAGTCTTCGAGAGGCTAATTTTCATACCATACTCATTGCACCTATTTTCAAGTTCCAAGATATTAGACTGCAGGCTTTCGGCACAGTCTGCCATTAAGACCAAGTCGTCAGCATAAGCCAAACTGCTTACTACATTTCCACCTAACTGAATCCCTCCCTGCCACTTTATACCTTTCAGCAGATGATCCATGTAAACTACGAACAGCAAAGGTGAAAGATTACAGCCTTGTCTAACCCCTGTAAGTACCCTGAACCAAGAACGCATTCTACCATCAATTCTCACTGAAGCCCAATTGTCAACATAAATGCCTTTGATTGATTTTAATAATCTACCTTTAATTCCATAGTCCCCCAGTATAGTGAACATCTTTTCCCTCGGTACTCTGTCATATGCTTTCTCTAGATCTATGAAACATAAACACAACTGCCTATTCCTCTCGTAGCATTTTTCAATTACCTGGCGCATACTGAAAATCTGATCCTGATAGCCTCTCTGTGGTCTGAAACCACACTGGTTTTCATCCAAGTTCCTCTCAACGACTGATCGCACCCTCCCTTCCAAGATGCCAGTGAATACTTTGCCTGGTATACTAATCAATGAGATACCTCGATAGTTGTTGCAATCCTTCCTGTTCCCTTGCTTATAGATAGGTGCAATTACTGCTTTTGTCCAATCTGAAGGTACCTTACCAACACTCCACGCTAATTTTACTACTCTATGAAGCCATTTCATCCCTGCCTTCCGGGTGTAAGGAAATTTAAATTAAAGCTACATTTGAAACTTAAAAAACCGAAACCATAACTGAATAGTGCGTATCTTGGAGGGCTGGGGACCCATCAGGTGGGGAAACCAACTTCTCCCATTGCCGGTCAAAACTACAAGACGGAGGGAACGAGCTTGGCTATGGCCAAGTGGCCAGAGCCGGAAGGGGTGAAATCGTGAAATAAGCAATGAGCGCTCCCGCATTTCTAGCATTTGCCAATAGTAAGGAGTTTTATTATGGCCAATGAGGACCCAGAAAAAAAATGCTGACCGAATACCGGGCGTAGCTTTGAGAAATTTCTATTCTGATGAAACCGGAAATTCCTCGAAGCATCCTATAAACCTTATACGTGCAACTACACCATGTCTAAAAAGTTATAATGACCCTATTTTTATGGAAAACATGATTTATACATAAAATCGCCAAAAACCAATATCCTAAAATTATTTAAATTTTAAAATGGGTGAATTGTTTTAACCTCAACATTGACTGACTCTATGTGTATAATGTGTAACCTCAAGATTGACCGTGTATAATATTTTAAAAATAAGTTTTTTTTTCACGTGTGTTTTAAATGAAAATTTTTTTTGTATGTGTGTTTTAAGGGAAATTTTTTAAATAATTTTAGGATATTGGTTTTCGGCGATTTTATGTATAAATATTTTCTGTAAAAATAAGGTCTTTATAACTTTTTAGACACTGTGTAGTTGCACATGTAAGATTTGTAGGATCCTTCAAGGAATTTCTGGTTGCATCAGAATGGAAATTTCTCGAAGCTACACTTGGTATTTGATCAGCGTTTTTTTCTGGGCCCTCATTGGCCATAATAAAACTCTTTACTATTGGCGAATGCTAGAAATGCGGGTGCGCTCGTTGGTTGTTTCGCGATTTCACCACTTCCGGCTCTGGCCACTTGGCCATAGCCAAGCTCGTTCCCTCCATCTTGTAGTTTTGACTGGCAATGGGAGAAGTTGGCTTCCCCACCTGATGGGTCCCCAGCTCTCCAAGGTAAGCACTATTCGGTTATGGTTTCGGTTTTTTAAGTTTCAAATGTAGCTTTAGTTTGCTCGAAATTCCTCCCACTCACCAAATTTAATTTCACATGACTTAGCCTGCGCGGCTAGTCATATTCATTTTGTTTTAGAGGCACTTCCCTTTCCTTTTGGTTTCGTAAATTGCTTTATATATAAAATTACATTTCCTTATATGGCCAAGTTCAAGAGAGTTGGATTTATGAAACACAACAATTTCACAATCGAAAATTTACATGTGCGGCACAGGTTACCTCAAAAATAAAGACCCTTTTAAATTTTTCAAAATTATAATTCTTGATATACAAAATATAAAATGATAATACAATTTAGTTCAGTAATTCTTCTTATTCATTCAATAATTTATAAAAAAAATAGCTTTCAATATGTTCTTTAAATTAACATTTCCTAACACACATAAATTCTTCAAACAATGTAGAAGAAGAATGATCCTTATTCAAAGAAACCCTTTAAAAGAAGCCACGGAAATTTGTGGAAAAACAAGTGCCACACCAAAAGAGAAGGAAACACCTTGGTGGCATGACCGAGTGAAGACAGCAGTAAAAGATAGAAATATACTGAAAAGAAAATTAGACCTCAAAAAACAGAAAACAGATGATACAAGAAATGAATTAGAAATTGAACATCTAGCACAGGAATATCGGAAAAAGAAACTGGCTGTAAAAAGACTGATCCAGGAAGAAAAGGAAAAGTGCTGGGATGACTTTACTACAAGGATAGAGGAAGACTGTCATGGAAGTAGGAAACTACTATACAAAATATTAAACAGTAAAAGAAATGAAAATATAAACATCCTTGCACTGGAAACAGATGATGGTAGCTTAATACAAACGGAGGAAGGGATCAGGGATGAAATGAAGAAGTACTTCAACATGCTGTTAAATGGAGATGGGGGCAACACCAATGATTGTAGTGTAGATTAAGCCGAAAGCAACAAATACCCATTAACATGGCTTGAGGTAGAAACAGCACTAAAGAGCATGCAAAATGGGAAGTCCCCAGGCTTTGATGATCTCAGCTCAGACATGATAAAGGCAGCTGGAATACCACGCTTGAATTGCCTATATAGAGTGTTATCAGTGATTTGGGAAAGTAACAAAATTCCAGAAGATTGGAGTAAAGGAGTCATCATCCCGGTGTTCAAAAAGGGCAACCGACGGAAATGTGGAAATTACAGAGGCATCACGCTGTTGACACACTCACTGAAGCTGCTGGAAAAGATCATAGAAACAAGACTTAGGAAGATAGTGGAACCTTTGCTTGAGGAAGAACAACACAGGTTCAGGAAAGGTCGAAGTACTGTGGATCTTATCTTTGCAGTAAAGATGCTGACAGAAAAGTACTGGGAATATGGAAGAAATCTTGTGATTGCATTTGTGGGCATTGAAAAAGCATATAATAGTGTTCCTCGAAACAAGATATGGGAATGTCTGGAAGACCTTAAGGTGCCAAAGTACTTAATTGACAAAGTGAAGATGCTATACCAGAAGTGCTACAGCTGTGTCCAGATAGGCACGGACGATCAAAATGGTTTGAAACAAAGAGAGGTGTCCAACAAGGAAGTGCTCTGTCACCACTCCTGTTCATAATAGTAATGGACAAGGTCATCAAATCTATCAAAAAAATGGACAGTGAACCAAACGCACTGGTATTTGCTGATGATGTGCTTTTATGGGGAGAGACAGAAGCTGAAGTTCAGAAGAAACTTAATGAATGGAACAACACATTTAAAAATTTTGGACTGAAGATGAGCAAAACAAAGACAGTGGAAACGACCATCAACAGGGAAGGAGCAAGCTCAAATATATTTCTGGAAGGAGCAAAAATCGAATCAGCTTCCCACTTCAAGTACCTCTTAAGCACAATATCGAAAGATAACTCTGTTAGGCAGGAAACACTCGGCAGGACACAGAAAGCATCAAGCTTCTACAGTCAAGTCAGGAATCTCATCTGGGACTGCAAAATACCACAGAAAGCGAAAACAATCATGTACCACACTTACTTCGTACCAATCCACACGTACAGTTTAGAGACATGTACCCTACTAAACAAAGACTTCAGTAGAATCCAAGCAACTGAAATGAGATTCATTAGAACCATGAACCAAACAACCAGAAAGGACAAGATCAGAAATTAAGAGAATAGGAAAGTAGCTGGTATTGAGGTTCCTATTATCAGTGTCATAAAAAAATGCAGACTTCAGTGGTATGGGCACATAATGAGAATGAACAGGGAAAGACCTGCCAGAAAATATTTCAACCTTAATCTCGTAGGAAGAAGAACACAGGGAAGACTAAGAAAACATTGGATAGAGACTGTAAGACCAGATGTGGAGGAGAGAGGATACAAATGGGAGGATGTACTGGATCAGAAGATGTATGAAGACAGAAGGAGATGATGAGCGCTTGTACACCACACCTGGGAAACTGGAGTTGGGAAATGATGATGATGATGATGATGATGATGATGATGAATGTTTTTTCTTGAGGCTTCTTGAAATTACAAAACAATTCTTGTCTGAACTTCGATAATATAATTTTATTAAACACCATAATTTCCACTTTGCCGTCCCACCACAGGTGACAGCACATTCTAATTTTGTGCTTCTCGTCGTTAGTTCCAAGACAGAATTGATTCATCAGAACTGATCATGAATCAGTAACCTAACTCACAAGAGCATTCTCTGATAACAACACAACTTGTATTAATTCTGGCTTAAGTACAGTAATAAGAATGACAATTGAAGCACTTTTACTTACCGCATTATCCTTAATTGTTTTCAGTAGATTGATCCTTGCCTTGCTTTAATGCTAATAAAACATATATATTTTCCACTCTGGAAGACAAAATGCTCTTTAATTAAGCTCACATAACATACACTGTGGAAATTGAGCTTCTGTGGGCAAAGCAAAAGGTACCGCGACAAGGCCGGTGACAAACCAACAAGCAGAACAGCTGGGAAATGATAACTGACAATGGACTACGTGACCATGCAGTTGGCGTAGGTTTAGTTCAGTACTCACTCAGTGTTAATGATGACTGGTGCTTAGTATCAGAAACCATTTTATATTGTTGGGCAACTTCACGAACAGAGTGAATAAAATGCGCTTGGTCGCTACCAAAATGACATAACGAACTTTGCAAGCACAGAATAAACTGTTGAATAGTGTTCATTGTGGTAAATCATGAAGGGCAGGACATAACGCACTTTGCACACCCGAAGTCTGGCCGGAGTCAAATTAACACATAATACACAACTCAATAACTTTGTAGCCGTTCACAACATGACATAACACAGTATACATGCGCAAGCAGCTCGCTCTCCTCTCTTCTGGCATTGAAGGCACAGGATCAATTAATTATCACTCACTTTAAAAAATGTAATCTTGTGCCATCTGAAACATCTAGTATTACTATTCCTGGGCCAATGAGAAATCCTATTTTGTTGGAAACTTTCCACAGACCATTTTCCTATGAAACTCTATGTCATCCAACAAATTCCAGCTTTTCAGCAAACTCAGTGAAGCATGATATTCACTATAAACATACTTGACTGCCAGTACAGTTTTCCCCGACACCATGGTTCATTACAAGGTTGTTTAACATGATGGTCCAAGACCCTAACTGAAACAACACAAACACATAAAAGATTCTGCTGAAAAAGCAGTGATAATGTTGCAGGTGCTTCATGTTGAAGATTTCAATATCACTTATTAGAAGCCCCAGGTATAAATATGTGGAGCAGAGCTGATAAACTGGATTACTGTGCTAAATGCAGTAGAATTAGAATTGGGATTTAGGATTTGGGTAGATGTCCTAGGGTTTGAAATATGGGACCACCGGTATTCTTAGGTATGTGTGCAACTGTGGTAATATAGTGTATATATACAATGGATAGCACATGAAAGATAACAGGGAACAAGGATGGAACCATTATACTGCACTTTGGCTCTCTGGTCCTCTAATGGTAGGCATATGTGGCTATGAAGAAAAGCAAAGCAAAGCAAAGCAAAGCAAAGCAAAGCAAAGCAAAGCAAAGCAAAGCAAAGCAAAGCAAAGCAAAGCAAAGCAAAGCAAAGTCATCTCCGTACAGGCCATGAAGGTCCTTGGAGGAGTGGAAGGTAAAGGCTTCCACTATCCGTAACCTCGGCACTTGATGGGGTAGAGTGGTTAGCTCTACGCCCGGCCGCCTTTGCCCCCAGGAATTAACCTGGTACTCATTTTTGGTGTAGACTGAGTGAACCTCAGGGCCATGTGCACCTCTGGAAGTGGAAATCTCTTTTCTTAAATTTTACAACTTCCTGACGGGGAATCAATCCCACCTCCTTCAGTGTGAGCCGAGCACGCCTTTACCGCCTCGGCCAGGTAGCCCCTCTATGAAGAAAAGATTACTTCAAATTATAATTCATGAAAGAGCAGCGTCTAAACTATTCCGCATGGAAATTTAATTTTAGTTGGGAATTATAACTTTCATAACTCAAAATGAGTTTCCAGAGCTGAAAAGTGAAGGCAGAGTGAGATTTTATCTACTTCATTCCATTGTGTATGCTGTGCATTATGGGCTACACCAGCCAGCTGAACATAAAACATAGCAGTGCACAAAAGGATTCTTAGTATCTAGGTATGAAATGAGCTGCTAAAAAGATTAAATCAGAGATTACTAATCAAAAAGAAGTTTTGACAATTAAATAATGTATGTAGTATTTGAGTTATTAGAAAATATATACAATACCTCTGTGACAGATAACTCTTCTTCTATAACCAACCCAAGACATTTCACCAATTCATTTATCAGAATTTTCAGTATTTTCACAACCAATGGAACGTTTGTCCAAAGATCATATTCTCCTCCAAGTACTTGACAACGAGTTCTGGATACCATTCGACGTCTTGTTTCAAAGTTATGATCATCTTTCACGACGATAGGTCTCAGTCGGTTGTCTTTTAAAAGTACTCCATGATGCAAGAGTTTGCACAGAGCCATTACACTAAAAATTAAAAAATACACATAAGAACTCTCAAGGAAACAAAATTGAAACAAAACAGAAGGTAGAAATGAAACACCTTTCGAGGAGTATATATATTTTTACAACTTGCCTTACATCACACGACACAGATAGGTCTTATGATGACGATGGGATAGGAAAGGGTTAGGAGCGAGTAGGAAATGGTCGTGACCTTAATTAAGGTACAGCCCCAGCATTTTGCTGGCGTGAAAATGGGAAACAACAGAAAACCATCTTCAAGGCTGCCGAAACTATCTTCCGAATGCAAGCTCACAGCTGCGCACCCCTAACTGCACGGCGAATTTGCTCAGTTAGGAGTATTTTGGATGTTCCGATATCTACATGCACACAATCAGGCAGAAAGTGTTAACTATAATGAATATGTATGCTATGTCTTCAGTATACTAAAATATAGATCAAACATCCAGTATTATATGAAATTCCCATAACAATAAAAACATGAATGTAGCAGGCCTCTCATTCGTTCGCTCACTCATTTGGACTTTCATCTCCAGAAGCTACCTCATTATCTTGCCAAATGTATAAGTGCCCTGGCTGTGAACCTTCACATTATACCAATTTAGTGTTCATCATAACTACCTAAAGGGACTTCCACTAGCTTTCTGTGGCAAACATAAACAGGTAGAAATGCACTGAAGAATAATGAGTGGGAATTCGTATAGCCTATCTGTACCAAAGTTGGTGATGTATGCAATACTGATCAAACATGGAACTCAAGGGACAATGAAAACATTTAATACAGGGTGATGGATACACACACAGTAATGAGTGTAACTACTCTGAGTGGCTACACTGTATAAGCAGTTGATCTGGCCCTGTCGTACAAATGTTGAATATTTGTCTGGGGTATAGTATTTCTATACTTATAGTACATTTTGGCATGGCTGAGCGATGATTTTTCCCACAGCTGAGCTATAGTTTGGTGCCTTTCCATCATATCCCACATGTGCACTATGGAGCTAAGGTTCAAGAACCTAGCAGCCCAAGGTGGAAGGCAAACATTTTGTATCGCTTCATGAATTATGCTCGCAGCACAAGGATACGCATTATCCTGGTGATAGACAGGATTCTGTAAAGTGTCCTGATATGACTGGAGGACAGGATTGACATTACGGATGTATAAAGCACTCATCATTGTTCCCTGAATGAATACAAGAAGCAATTGAGATTTGTAGCTTATTGACCCAACATCCATAATTCCAGGTGCAGGTCCTCAATGGCAGGTGCAAATTAATTGATTTTCCTGTTCACCTGCATGTCTATGGACATGAAGACTGGTGTCACTTTGACCAGGACAGAAATGACTCCCATCACTAAATACCACTGTTCTTCATCTGTTCAATGTACTCTCTCCCGACACCACACGAGACATTCTCACTGAATATGGGTAAACGTGACAGAGGAGCGTACGTACACAGACCTACCATGAACAATGGTTTATTTAGTGTGTGTGCAAGCACATGGGGTCCACAGTAGCTCTGATTGCATCTGCAATCGCCAACCTGTCAGTCAGGGCGGCCCTAATGATCCTTTTGTCCACGTCTCATCGGTTCTGGTATGTGCCGCTAGTGGGGCATATCTACAGTGGGAACACTTTTGTGAAACTTTGACCTCATCAATCCCACTTTTGTCCATTGTTTTGACAAAATCTTTCATTAAATGTAACTTGATATGGACAGGAGGTAATAAAAATTTGAGGGAAATTCCAAGTTGAAACTCTGGACTATTTTCATCTGGTTCTGAACTTTGCTATAATTAACCCCATCTTGAGTTTAATTCGTATATTAAAAAAATAAAAAATAAACTTAGTATATCCTGGTTGCATACTGATCAAAAGCCCAATAACTTCCAGGTTCCCATGTTTGCCAATTATAATAATTGAAATCACAGCTTTCCAGAGGATACGCATGTTCTGACATGTTTCTTTTAGATTTACACCATAACAAACCAGTGCCAAAGGATAAATGTTACCATCGTGAAGTAAGACTTCATTTCATAATCTAATATTTCGTACATCACCCGACTTTGTTCGACTGCACTCCATTATTTTTGTTTCGGATTTATTTACCATAATCTTGTGCTCTTTCTGCCGGCTTCGTGGTGTAGGGGTAGCGTGCCTGCCTCTTACCCGGAGGCCCCGGGTTCGATTCCCGGCCAGGTCAGGGATTTTTACCTGGACCTGAGGGCTGGTTCGAGGTCCACTCAACCTACGTGATTTTCTGACGGTGAGATTGCGGCCCCTGTCTAGAAAGGCAAGAATAATGGCCTAGAGGATTTGTCATGCTGACCACATGACACCTTGTAATCTGCAGGCCTTTGGGCTGAGCAGCGGTTGCTCGGTAGGCCAAGGCTCTTCAAGGGCTGTAGTGCCATGGTGGGGGGTTGTACTGTTTCTGCAAGACTGTGGCTTTACCATTCAGCAATTTCTCCAGATTTTCTGCAGGCTCAGATAAAATAATATCATTGGCAAATCTCAGAGTTTTGATTTCCTCTCTTTGGATAGTGATTCCTTTTTCAAATTCCTCTTTGATTTTCTTTCTGCCTGCTCTATATAAACATCAAAAAGGAGAGGGGACAAACTGCAGCCTTGTCAATTCCTTCTGGATTTTTGCTACTTTTTCATGGCCCTCGATTCTCATTACTGCAGCCTGATTTTTGTACAGACTGTAGATAATCCTTCTTCTCGGTATCTGATCACGATCACCTTCAGAATCTCAAACAGCTTGGCTCAATCAACATTATCAAATGCCTTTTCTAGACTAATGAATGCTATTTACATGATCTTGTCCTCCTTAATTCGATCCTCTAAGATCAGATGTAACGTCAGGATTGCTTCACGTGTTCATACACATTTCTTCTGAAGCCAAACTGATATTCTCTCAACTCAGCTTCAACTTGTCTTTCCATTCTTCTGTACATAATGCATGTTTAAGTTTTGCAAGCATGAGATACTAATGCTTAATTGGTGCAGTAGTTTTCACACTTGTCGGGACCTGATTTCTTGGGAATAGGTACTACTACATTCTGTCTAAAATCAGATGGCATTTCTCCTGTAACATACATCTTATACACTAAATAGGATAACCTCGCCTTGACAGTTTCTCCTAAGGCAGTCAGTAATTCTGAGTGTAGTCATAAATTTCAGGTGCCTTGTTCCTATTTAGGTCTCTCAACGCTCTGTTGAATTCTGACCTCAAGATTGGGTTTCCCATTTCATCAGCAACAGCCTCTTCTTTTTCCAGAACATTATCATCTACTTCTTTCCCTTGATACAGTTGTTGAATATGTTCCAGCGTTGTTTTCTTTCCCTAGATTGGTTTTCCGTCTGAGATTCTAATATTCATTCACCTACTTTTCCTTTCTCCAAAGGTTACACTGATATTCCTATATGCAGCATCTACCTTTCCTACAACCACACAACCTTCAACCTCCTTGCACTTCTCTTTCAGCCATTCTTCATTAGTTGTCCTGCACTTTCTATCTACTTCATTCTTTAATCACCTATACTCTCTTCTGCCCTCCTCATTTTCTGCATTCATTTACCTTCACCATCCATTAATCAGGTCTAGTATTTCCAGTGTAATCCATCGATTTTTACCTGATCCTTACATTTCTTCATAACTTTTCTTTAGTAGCTCTACCAATCTCATTCTATTATGCTTCTTTCAGCCTTCCCATTCAGTCCCAGTGCAACATGTTGCTTGAAACACTCCGTCACTTTTTTTTCCTTCAGCTTGTCTTGAACCCATCTCCTTGCACTCCTTCCTTTCTTGAATTTCTTCAATGTCAGATGGTATTTCATGACCACCAAGTTACATTTCTGAGAATTCTTGCCAAGTTAAGCAGTAGAGTTCTTTGAACTGGCTAACAAATCCCTTACTCCACCTCACCTCCTGTAAACAAGTGTAGGCTATAGTGCAGTATTGTCATGCATCGTGCTGAATTCGGAGTTCACAGCACGTACAGAAAAGGAAAGGATACTGTATTTCCTTGTGTATTAGAACCCTCTGGCTTTTTGAGACAAAGAAAATTTTAAAAATTTGTCAGAGAAGAACAAAGATTCCGCTTCGAAATGGGTACAGGCCATACTGCAACTCCGATAACATCAAACAAATTTGTAAATAGTTTCTTTCATCTGAGCCGATCAATGAAAACACCCACTGAAATCATGCAGTACATCTGTGTTTCGTAGTTAATAATTATCCACCCCCGTAGTGTACTGCAGCTCCGATGACGCTGCACAAATAGGTGAATAGTTTCTTACGTCCAAACCTCACGTTGAAAGCACACATCAGTCATGCAATATGTCTGTGTTTTGTAGTTTAAAATGTCCGCCAGTGTAACGATTAACACAATTAGCTGCTCTTCTTGGGGGCCTGAGGTAGATTCCCGGTAATGCCAAAGATTTAAGAATGGTAGGAAGGTTGATATGTGGTAAAATGGTACATGCACCTCACCTCCATTGGGGCCGTGCATAAAAAGAGCTGCACTACCTCGGGATAAGGATACAAGTTTACTTTAGTTGAGAAATATTCACGGTTGTTGCTATTAGTATAGCAGGCAAGATCATTAACAAAGTGACTGTTTAATATCTCGAAACTCAGGCCAATATAGGTAATTATTGGAGAGAGGTAAGTTTGAAACATGATAAAAACAATCAAGTCATAAAGACTGTCTTAAAATACCTAAGTATTATTATTATTATTATTATTATTAATTATTAATTAATTAATTAATTAAAAAACTTACTCCACCTCACCTCCTGTAAACAAGTGTAGGCTATAGTGCAGTATTGTCATGCATTTGAACCCACTGTCTCCTGGATGCAAAGAACAAGTATGAAATATACTTAAAAATAAAGGTCTGGCTTTCAACAGCTGCAGTTATCCAAAGAATGGTTCCAGTCACTACGTCTTATATTCGGAAGTACAACTCGTAACATATGCTAGTGATCAGCTGATGGGCTGGTATGCTTTCTACAGCACGGCTTTTTTCGGAAGGGGTGGCTCGTGCTACACATACACCAACTGGGAATAACAAAGACCACCTCCAGAAACCATTTGGGAGTAGATTCTCACTGTTTCAACTCTATAATTGGGAATGAAACTATTTATAAAAGTTTCAAAAAGACAGGATCTCAAATGCTTTCGATGGCAGTGAAGCTGATGTCATTTGGGATGATGACAACACAGGTAGCAGGGAAGTTGGTGACACAAGACGACAACAATTCAAATGAAAGCAGTGATTAAGTTTACTGTGCGAAAGGCGTACCACTCAACTGAGAGACACAAATGACTGGCCAAACCCATTAGCGCCTACAGTTGCCATACGCCAATTAATGTTTCTGTGTTTTTGAAAGATCCTCCGAGAGCTGTAACAATTGTTAGAATGGTGCAAAAGAGATTGTTCAGTGTGTGAAGGGGTGAACAATGCAGATTGTCTGTCACTTACTCTGCTTTAATATAATGTGTGCTGCTGTGTGCACATTCAGCTCTACGGCAAGACACAAAGTAATGGACGTTGGTTCTGTGCAAGTAAATTTATTCTCACGCATTATACTCTTCTTAGGTTTCTACTTCAAATTATTGTTTTCAATTTTTCAGTGCATCCTTAGTGAGTAGTTACTGTAATTCAAACCAGCAGTAACCATGCTAGGATTGTTTTATTCAGGTGATTGCCATATGGCAAACCTAGGCCTTATTTTTTTTATCGTGGAAATTCTGGCACATTTGTTGAGCCTCCAGAACCAAATAGTGACATGGATGAGGATTCGGGAGGTAAAGATGAAGGAGTGGAAGTTATATTTAGCTCTACATACAAAAATTCCAAGGTAATGTTTCTTGGATATCCATACCCCTGACAGATTTGGGCACAACTCATCATCCACCAACCCCTCCTCAAGCAAAATTGTGGATATTGGAAACAGAAAATGAAAAATCAAAATTGAATCCTTGATGAGTAAAAGAGGCAGATTTTGACGTTGGGACTCAAATTTTGACATGAAGAATTTTGTCATGTCCGAGGCAATGAGAAGAGACAGAGTTCTTCAAATCTGTCATTCTGACTGGAGTAGGACATTGATGATGATGATGATGATGATGATGATGATGATGATGATGATTGTCGCCATTGATGAGATGTGGGCACGAGCCTACAAGTGTGAATTAAGGCATCAATCGAATGCATGGTGTCACTCAGGTTTGCCCACGTCCAAAGAAATTTCGACGGGAACCTAGTCGGGGAGAGCTCGTGCTGATTGTGGCATACAACTATGAGGGTGTTATTCGTACGCATGCTGTGTCTGAGGGACAAACGATCAACAGTGACTACTATTGACGATTTCTGGAGTGACACCTACGTCTGGCTATGTGGCGCAAACATCCACGTTTATTGCGAGACCATTGCCCTATTGTGTTGCATGACAACGCACGTCTAGGGATGTGATGGCCCTGATCGAGGATACAATGGCGTCTTAGAGGACGAATGAATAAAAACGCTGATCACATCACTTAGCTACCCTATTATTCAGCGAGATTCTGTGCAGGTAACGTCGTGAGAAGGAGTTTTCATTTACGCGACTGATCGTGTGGGGACTTGTAAATTTTGTTGGAAGATGCTCAGTCTGCATTTATTCAACTTTTCTAATGCTGGGAGAATGGCATTTAACTTTAACTAAAAGCGGCCCCAGGGGCTCTCAACTTGGGAGCATGGTTTGGTGACTGCGGAGCCCTGAGCTGAGTCCTGGCATTGCTTCCACTTACTTGTACTAGGCTTCTCACTTTCTTCTATCCTATCCAACCTACCCCTGTCAACTCTTGTTTTATACCAACTCAGACAGTATTAGGTTTCCAAGGCCTAGGGAGTCCTTCATTTTCACACCCTTCGTGGACCTCGTCTTTCTTTAACTGATACCTTCCTTTTTTGAAGTGTTGGATCTCTTCCACTTTTTCTCTCTGATTAGTGTTATATAGAGTATGGTTGCCTAGTTGTACTTCTTCTTAAAGCAATAATCACCACCACCACCACCTCGACAAAGTTGCGAGATGGACAGCAGACAATGGCATGATGGTTAACAGGTTGTAAGTTTCGCAAAGAGGAGAAGTCCTATCAGTTGAAAGTGTGATCGCTGCAGAAAGCTCTGAAGTGGATGAATATGACCAGTATGAAACAGGTGATATTATTAAACCAAAGCCAAAACTTAGTGAAATTAAAGACCATCTAAACATTGTTATTAAATACGTTGAAGAAAAACAATGAAAGCATATCTACATATTGCGAACATTTGAGGCATCTGCGTGAGTTAATTATTAAAAAAATTAATGTCAAAAGAAGACAACAAAAGATCAGCAGTTTCTTCAAACCAGTAAACTTCCTTTCTGCTGCGTAAGTGACAGTAAGTGACAATTCTTCCAATAAGATGTTATACAGAAATACAATCAAAACCATAAACATATAATTTTTATCTTTCATTACAGATATACCAACGAACCATTATGGAACGTTCAAGAACATTTTAAATCCAATATCACATCAGAAAGTATTTCATCAACAAGCTTGTTCAAGAACAATTTTACCCCATTGATAATATAAATTAATACCAATACATTTTATAAATGTTACTCCAGCAACGAGAACAAGTCTATCGACCATATGACAATTATCAACTGCAGAAAATATTCAATACTGTTATGACGTTTTAATGACAATTATACAAGTTAAGCAACAGGAATCAACACAACTAGCCAGATCTCAAAAGTTTTTATTTTTATTTTATTCTTATTTTTAAACAATTTTAAAAGATGTTCACCAGATGAGTTTCGGCAATAAAATGTTAGACTGAAGAAGATTTTAGACAAAAAGTGTTAGCTTAAGACATAGTTTTATTGTTGTGTGACTTTTAAAATGTTATAAGATTATCAATTAGTTTTATAGGAGCAATCTTGAACCAAAAGAATTGTTTTATGATCTTATACAATCTTAGATTAATGATAGTTTGGCTGATGATGCTCACGAAAAAGAGCAAAACATGTACCATATAAACATCATAATAAATATGTAAGTTTATACTATATTTTTATTGTATTGAAAAGGTGGCAATTAGCAAAACTAAAGGAATTGTATCACAAGTAGATCTTCAATACGGACAAGGAAAATGAAGTTTATAACCTGCGATGTGAGGTATGTTCCGAGCTGTCAGCGGAGAAATGGCGTGGAATGACATTAGTAGACGAATAAGTTTGAGTGGCATCTTTAAAAGTAGGAAAGATCACAATATGAAGATAAAGTTGGAATGCAAGAGGACAAATTGGGACAAATATTCATTTATAGGAAAGGGAGTTAGGGATTGGAATAACTTACCAAGGGAGATGTTCAATAAATTTCCAATGTCATTGAAATCATAAGAAAAGGCTAGGAAAACAACAGATTGGGAATCTGTCTAAATGTAGATCAGTATTGATTGATTGATTGATTGATTGATTGATTGATCAGCCAGAGAGGGTAGGATATATAAGGCTAAGGTCAGGAACCACTCTCGTAGTTTGATTGCTGCCTGCTAGACTGATTACTTTGGATCGAGTACGGGTATTTTGGTCGCCTTGAAAAAGAATACTGCAATGTATTCAAAACGTCGGCAAACTGTACGGAATGTAAAGAAAACAACAACACGGTTCAACCTGGAAAAAGAAGTAAATAATTCTACGCACCGTGGAAGCTTCACTTCTAAGATAAGACTGATGACGGAAAAGAAAATGGAGTAGATGTCAAAGAAGATACCGTATTCCAAATGTTAAGCTGCGCCTAGTGTAGACGCTCCCTCACCCCTGAGTAATTGCGGAGCAAGGGCCCTCGCTACGAGCCGGAGGTCAGTCGGTTTTTGTCCGCGCATCAAAGGGTTTCGCTCATCGAATTTCTCTCAGTGTAAATGTGGTCCCCGTAGTTGCGCGAGGGATGAATCAAGAACAGTACTTGCAGCACATCGAGCACTACAAACAGAGATTTTATGTGGATTCCAAAAAACAAAAACTATTTCAATCACATTAAAAGAGAAGATGCATGGAAGGAAATTAGTTCTCAACTAAACTTTCCTATTTCTACAGTGAAAGCGAAGATGAAAGTGCTACTGGGATCACATCGAAGTGAAAGATCGAAAGAAAATAAGAGCAGAGTCACTGGATCAGGTAAGCTGTTACTATTGGTTTATAATGCAAAATTGTGTCATTTCATTACTTCTTGAACCTACCGGTATCTATTTTGAAGCATCCTTGGGTCATTGTGAAGAACTTCTACTAGTGGGCAGACAACACCACATTCAGAAGGCACAAGCCCTGAACATTTAGATTCGTCATATTTAGATGGGGTATTGCGCTTGTGACTAATTTTACTTGGTTTGTGATTTCTTTTTTCTTCCATTATTTTATCCTTATTTTACATTTTCACCCATTTTTTGTATTGATCCACAACAATTAACAAATATATCAAACGCTAATTTTTAAATAGGTGCGGTTTGGGTACGAAATGTATTTCTAAACTGAGTTAATATTGTGTGATTTTTAATTATTAGCATTCCTATATGTTCATTTGACTTTTTTTAAAATACATATATAATACTGAGTCGATTTACTGTTTTAAATGCGATTGATTATCGTTACCTTCACATAATCCTGAAATGTTTCAATCAACCCATCACAAACTTCTGGGACGAATTTTGATATAGTGCACTTCGATATTTTAAATAAATACTGCAAACTTGTGTATGAATCACCAGTTGCTAAGAAACGCAGTATGATAGCCAACCTTTCTTTCACTGTTACTGCTTCTCTGAATGCTGTGTCTTGTTTTTCAACGTTTTGACTGATCAGTGAAACGAGTTGTTCAAAATCTTGGGAACTCATGCGAAGTTCTTAATTGTATCATCAATGGGTTCCTGTACCATTTCTCTCATAAGGCTGTTTCCATATTGGCTTCTTCCAAGGAATAACTGCTTGTCCCACCATCGCCGAGGGCGCCGATTTTTCTTCCCTTTCTTGATCAAAAATGACATTGATATGATGGAAAATGTGGCTGCAGCGGCTGGAGGAACAAAACAAGTTTCCATGTTGGCTGCAAAACCAGAACATAAGCGTTCAGGCTTGTCGAAGGCGGCTCACCCCACTCGCGCTATTTTTTGCTTTGAATTGCACTCTGTTTTGGGTAGTGCGAAATTTCACTCGAAGTGAGTTTCACCCGAGTGACTTTCGCGAGGGAGTTTCGCTAGTGTAAATGCAGCTTTAGTGAAGTGATGTATATTTATCTACCCCTTAGTCCCGTTTCCTAATACTGGGTTGGGGACGAGGTGATATGAAATTATATAGGATTAAAAAAAAAAAAAAATTACAGTGGGTGCCCCTCCTGATGGCAACCTCAGGTGAGGAGATAATTAAGATGAAATGAATGACGGTGAATGAAGACATGGGTAAGGAGGTGGAAGGAATCGGCTGCAGCCTATGAATAGAACTCTCCTGGTATTTGCCATTATGCTCGGCAGTAAAGTGATAACTGGGGTTCAGAAATTTATTACTTAAAAAATGATAAAATATGAATTAAGAGTTATAGGGATAGGTAGCAAGTATTACAGTATTACTAATATTAAACATATGAAGTACCAAAATGTGATCAGCGAAAATACACCACGCAATTTACAACTGACAGAGAGCTACAGTACGTTAAAACGCTCAACATTCATTATCATAGCCTTGAGGCGCAGTTCTCGCTTGGATTTCCTAAATAAAAATAAAAAACCAAAAGACAAAGTATTAGCACCTGTTGGCCTAAGTTAGAGGACACTGCCAGACAGGAAGTTTATTGATTTCATTATCGTATGTACCTCTTAATCTTCTTCTCTGCCAGCATGGCATACCACGACAATGAGCATTCTTAGGCTCCTTTGAAGGTCGCTCAATATTTTTTGTACTAGGAGAAGCTCCTTTCTATGTCACACATCATCACAGGAGCGTATTCAAACATTGTCCGTTCACTGCTGCTCAGCTGTGACTCGTCTTCGCCTAAACCAGATCCACTACCCTCTAAAATGGCACTAATTCTGCATATTGTTGTGTATCCCTCATTTACATTCAGTACCTTACTGAGTATGTTCTTCGCTGTAACTGACGCTCTACATCTTGCTTGTTCTACTTTGGAAACTTTACTATGTCCGAACTCTCACATAATTTTAAACCGGCAGTTTCTATGCAAGAGATAGTTTTCAACAGATCTCTATCATTTGAAGTAATATGTATTAATTTTTTCCAACAAATCATTGGAAAATATTCATGTGCAATTTTTATTGACGATGCCTTACTACTGTCAAAAGCAGAAACAATTTCTTGCATAGTTTCACAGTGTTCACAGTAGTACTTCACTGCGTTAAGCCACGTTCCCCATCAGGTCAGCACTGGCTGAGGAGGAAGCAATGGTGCATGATCTTTGAATTTTCCCACCCTCAGTGGAGCCTTCACAAATATTTTCTTAAAGCTTGATATTAACCAGTCAACATCAGAAAACTTATGCTGTATTCCTTCAGCAATACTGAGCAACCTCTGAGCAAGACATGTTAACATTCTCACTACCAAGCCCGTAGATTTTACAGGCCGTCTTCCTCCCAAAAATTGTCAAGCCCGTAGCTTCTATGGGGTCGCTCATTTAAACTAATGTTATTTTGCTAAGCGGTGCTTCTATGGGTCTGAACATGGGAGGACTATGCCTCATACTGTTAGTAACAAAACTGGGCAAAAGACAACACTCTAGTTGACATATTTTCAAGGACACGCCTTTCTCATGAAAGTGTTATCGCGCCACTTCACTGAGCACGCAAGTGGAAATGGAAGCTCACCAAAGTTTATCGTGGTATGATATTGAGGATTGTTTCGCTAATTTAAATGACGATGTGGATGATTTGAAGTATGAGGAACTAGATGCTGATATATTTTAAGGTATGGACTTGAAAAATACTACCGTATACAATAAGCATGGTGTATCGAAATAATGAGCGTTAACAAAACAGTACAATTTCCTCTAACACTTCACAATTCTGTTATACTGAATGCGTTGATCACTCAAATCAACTCCAGGCTTATGCATAGTTAGTGGTTTGAGTACTTTCTTCTACAACCAAGAAGTATGCTGTTAGGATATGCCACGTTTACAGCACAAGAAGTAAGAAATGAAGTGGGAAAACTCCTTGTAAAGGAGACACGCAACCAGTGAGAGCATTGTGGTGCTGCGTTGTGTATGGCGCCATGCTTCAAAATTTATCATACGAAGAAACAATACGATTCTGTACAGTAATGTACTTAAAACAATAATCATAGTGTAAAACATGCTATAAATTGAATCCGTACTGATAATAAGTGTGCTGGCCCCACAGTGTAAGGGCAGCGTGCTTGCCTCTTACCCGGAGGCACTGGGTTCAATTCTCAGCCAGGTCATGGATTTTTACCTGGAGCTATGGGCTTGTTTGAGGTCCCTTCAGCCTACGTTATTACAATTGAGGAGCTACAGTATCTGACGGTTAGATGGTGGTTCAGATCTAGAAAGCCTAGAAAAATGGCCGCGATGATTCGTGATGCTGACCACACGACACATCATAATCTGCAGGCCTTCAGGCTGAGCAGTGGCTGCTTGGTAGGCCATGGCCCTTCGGGGCTGTTGCGCCATGGGTTTAGTGATAATAAGTGAAATGATACAATTTTATGAACAGCGACCCTTTGTTGGAATTTTTTGCAACATTTATGTGGTTGAAAAATCCCCTGTAAAATTTGAGATTGTGTTTTTTTATTTATATGTTATTGCAGAAGAATAGACCCTCAAAATGATATAAAAGTTTGTAGTATAATTACAACACCAAATAAATTTAAATATAACAGAAAATGCCTGCTTTCCAGGGACATGTACATAAATGTGGTCTGGTAGTGATAGTGTTAAGTGGACTATTTTTGGGTAGACTACCTTAAGTCCCCTTGCTGTTTTCATCACCATGTATGGTGCAGCATCAGTTACAAACAAAAAGATTCATTCTCACTTAACTTTACCATCCCACAAAATCTTCATGGCATAGTCAAAATATACTGCAATTGTGGAATGGTTAGCCGCACCTAGAACCTCTGAATGAAATATATACAGGGTGGCCCACTTAAACCTTTCACCGCAGATATATCTGGAACAACAAGAGATATTAAAAAAATGACTTTCACGGACATGAAGGCAGGGAAGGGGCTAATTAAAGTAAGTACTATGAGCCAGTCAAAAACGTAGGAAAATAGTATTTTCACCATCAACTTACATTTTTTTTAAATGGACACCCTGTATTATTTCATGCGCAATCGTTAACATGAAAAATCACATAAGTAATGGCGTTTGTTTCATCGCAGTAGGTCAATTGCATCCCGAGATATTGCAACGTGAAGTTGACGCTTGAGATAAACAAAGCGCGCAGCAGTTGCACATCCTGAGAGTCCAGCACTAACCTCAGGGTCCTCTTACTCGTGATATGATTGCCGTACTACAATGCGACAGGCGCTGTACTTAATGTTATTTGCACTGTTATGAAGAGGCTTGAAACAATACCTATTTCCAGTCACACACAATGGAATTATAAGGAAAGGAATTGTTCGTTCATGTTCTATTGATCTCTACTACTGTGCAGTACTGGAATAGACATAACAGTAATGCAATTGAATATCACTGGTTGGGGTATTACAAAATCAATCGCTGACAGAGGATCTAGTAGAGGGGGAAAATGCTGGAAGTCAATTACATAATGTTACATGACAAGTACAGGGCATGTTACTGAACATTTTTAAATACTACATCGCACATGGTGAAGTGATGACATAAACGATGTTTGTACAGTAGTACGTACAAAACGAACAAAATTCTCAGAAACACACAAACATGTACGCCGGTAGATTTCTCACAACAGAAACTATACCAAGCATGTTCAAAGTGATCACCATTTACATGGCAACACAGCTGTGCACGCTCCAACACGGATTGACTCACTGCTGCCAGTATTTCTGGTGTTATTGCAGCACATGCAGCGGTGATACGGTCTTTCATGTTGTCCCTTGTTGTTGGAACCTGCTGATACACCACATTTTTCAAATGTCCCCAAAGAAAAATATCTAATTAGGTGAGGTCCGGCGATCGTGCTGGAAATCTCTGAACAGGACTGCCTCATCCTATCCATCGATTTGGGAACTGTTGATTTAGTGCATTTCTGGCCACTATGGCATTATGTGCAGGGCATCCACCATGCTGATACCACATTATTTGACGCAAATTCAGAGGTAGGCCTTCCAGTAATACAGGTAAGGTACGTCTCGATAACTGCCTGTACTTTCACCCAGTCAAAGTGCCATCAATGAAATACGGGCCAATGATGTGCTGTCCTACAATGCCACACCATACATTGATGCTCCACTGACGTTGATGGTCTACCTGACGAATCCAATGTGGGTTTTCCGTTGCCCAGTAATGCACATTGTGTAAGTTGATGTTCCCATGGTTTGCAAACGTGGCTTAATCGGTAAACAGTACTCTACGCATAACATCATGGCCTTGCTGCAGAATGCACTGGCAGTATTCCAGACGAATTTGAAAGTCATTGCCGTGAAGCTCTTGATGTAGTGACAGGTGGTATGGGTGGTATTTATGCCTGTGAAGAATGCGTAGCACGCTTGTTCAAGGGATTTCAATCTGTCTTTCTATTTCAAGAGAACTGGCATGAGGATTTATTGCAACGGCTGCCAGAACAGCGACTTCTGCTGCTTCATGTTATACTCTCTTGCTTCGGACCCGAGGTCGTGGAAACAAGCTTCCTGTCACGCGAAGTCTTGTAACAACATTAGTGAAGGTAGGACGGGTTGGATGATGTCTATTCGGGTAACGCTGTGCATACAGTTGTGCTGCTCGTGTGCCATATTCATGCGGAACAATGTCAACCTTTTCTCCCTTAGTGAAACCCATGTCAAATGCCTAGAAAGGATGGACAGTTACATTAATGCCATGTTTAAAATATTGATACCAATTACTGTGTACAGTACACCACTGTCATTTACCCGAACGTACCTCCAACTAGTCAACCTTCTTCGTAGAGAACCTTTCGCACACTACACAGCGGTGATGTCATATCGTTCCGTTCCAGTGCAGACCTTCAGAGACGAGGGGTGTATTGGGTAGTGTAATGGGTCGGCTTACACTGACCGGTGACATTAAAATTCGTTACAGTAACTTTGCTGTACGAATAATGTATATTCTGAAGTAGTACAATACAGAGTACTGCACTGTACTGTGTAGGTAAATAAAACACGCAAGAGAGAAACCGTTATTTACATATCCTTCTGCTGTGGCAGGAAACCCTTCTCTTATTTTCATCCCTCTTGATAAAAGTGCAAATAGCATTAAGTACAACGCTTGTCGCATCGTAGTACGTCAATCACATCGCGATTAGAGGCACGTGAGGTTCGCGCTGCAGTCTCGGGATGTGCAGCTGCTGCACGTTTCGTTTATCTCAAGCGTCAACTTCACGTTGCAATATCTCGGGATGTAATTGACCTATGGCTATGAAACAAACGCCGTTACTTATGTGATTTTTCATGTTAACGGTTATGCTAGAAATAATACAGGGTGTCCATTTAAAAAACCTAAGTTTATGTTGAAAATACTATTTTACTACGGTTTTTTTTTTGTAGTTGTTTTACGTCGCACCGACACAGATAGGTCTTATGGCGACGATGGGTCAGGGAAGGGCTAGGAGTGGGAAGGAAGCGGCCGTGGCCTTAATTAAGGTACAGCCCCAGCATTTGCCTGGTGTGAAAATGGGAAACCACGGAAAACCATATTCAGGGCTGCCGACAGTGGGGTTCGAACCTAATCTCCCGAATACTGGACACTGGCCGCACTTATACTACGTTTTTGACTGGCTCATAGCACATACTTTAATTAGCCCCTTCCCTCCCTTCATGCCCGTGAAAGTCATTTTTCAATATCTCTTGTTGTTCCAGATACAACTGCGGTGAAAGGTTTAAGTGGGCCACCCTGTATACATCACCTGGACAATCCACGACAAGCGTGCTAATTATAAAATTTGCAACATACCTCCCATAAACATCCCCAGTTGCATCAATGGATACCCAAATGCTACTGTAGCCTATGCTAATAATAATTTTTCAAACTGTGTCTTTATAACAGGAGGACAAATAAATTTATTGTAATGTTGTCTTGTCCAGGATCGACTAAAGATCTCTCCACAGAACCCTTTCACATAATTTCTTAATTTCACACCTTCACTGTACTTTACTTTTGGCATGACGATGTTCACTGAAGTACTAAAATTTGACCAATCTGTTGAAATTCGTTGGTAATGAAAGGGGAAGGGAGCTCTAACTGGACTAGTGAAGGATGAACTGGGCGAAAGATAACATGGCATTTCCTTGTTTGCTAATTGCTTCTGAGCTAAATATATCTACTGAATTGACATTGTATTCAAAGGCGAAAACACACTCTCGTCACGTTCCACAAGCTCACATGTATCGTGTCACAATCTAACCTATCTAGAAAGATGTGCTTAAAGACGTCCCTAGAGCAGTTACTTCTTGGAATCAGGTCTTCTAAATTTGCTACCTGTCTGTTTCAAGAAAAGAAAGAAAAATATATCTACTACTCTATTTGGAAATCCTGTGTTTGAAACTTGACGCAGGTAACACGTACCTCATTAACGATGCCTCAGTTTAAAAAAAAATTATAACCAAATATAACTTTATATTTTAAAAATGTGCAAAATATGACCAAAACAAAAAAGCTGCATTTATATGCAACATCAAATTGCTTTAATCGGGGCCAGGGACCTGTCATTCACACTTATTTTTCAGATTTTGGGTAAAATGAGCTCAGGAAAGAAATATGACTTTACCTCAACTTCTGAACCTTAGTGATAACATGTGAAAACAAAGTAGTTTCATGGATGGACAGGCAAATTTAACCTAATCATGTTTACAATATGTGGAAAGGAAACACTTTGGATTAACCTACCAAACAGTTACAGTTTTCTTTAAAAGCAATCAACAAATATAGGCCTATAGTAAGTTGAGAGATTGATGTGCACCAAGTATAGTGTATAGCTGGACAAGTTAAGGAATGATGAGGTTACGAAGGAAGCTGGGATTGGTACATCATTCTTAGATTGGGTCAACATGTCCAGATTGAGATGGTTTGGGCATGTAATGAGGATGGAGCCAACAAGGACAGCATATGTTAACTTGGA
The DNA here is from genome assembly GCF_040414725.1 of Anabrus simplex. NCBI lineage: Eukaryota > Metazoa > Arthropoda > Insecta > Orthoptera > Tettigoniidae > Anabrus > Anabrus simplex. The sequence continues at coordinate 671,917,790 of NC_090266.1, read as the reverse complement.
GAGACATGTGGCAGGGAAATGGATGGTGGGAAGACCAAGAACCCACTGGATGGACATCGTAAAGATGGACATTGCAGATCGGGGAAGGACACTAGAGGACATCATTAACAACAGAAGGTATCTCAACAAGACAGAATGGAAGAGGCTTGCCAACAGTACTCGGGAAACTGGAACTGTAAAATGATGATGATTGAGATGATTTAAGTACATTTTAACTTGGCAGATGGTATGCTTGAGAAGGATGGTCACCACAATCACAGGGAAACAAACCTTATTGCTTCTTTTATTATGGATGCTGAATTTGGCAGCCCTAACATTTTCACTATTTGTACCCGTGTTTGACAAAATTGAAAAAATACACAATGAGATCAGAGATAAAGAAGATAACTTGATTGACTTTAAAATGGAGCTGCAATTACTTATGTTTTAGAGATGCAGTAATGCCAGTATTTTTCAGTCACTCAACATCATATTAATTCGGCTTCACATTCACTGAACTTTGCGTTTGCTCAACATCATGTTCCTTAGGAGGATTCAACATTCTGAAGTTATCTTATCCTCAGGTCGCAAGACCTGAAACAAACCTAAAAACTTTCTCCACAGAGCTTAACATATGTTTCATATGCTGGTGGCTCCGTGCAGTACGTCAGCAGGAACAACAAACAAAACACACACAGGCATAGGGGGTTCGAATCTCATGTGTAACACAAAACACAAAAGTGCTAAGGTTATGGATCATGGAAGCCTTTGCTTTCCACTCTTCCTTGTGCCTTCATGGCCTGTATAGAGGTTACTTTATTATTAGGATGACTCAAACATAGATTATTTTTCAAAAGAAACCCCACCACACAAGCCGAAGACTGCGAGTTTGAATCGTGAACCCAGCCTTTTTTTCCCATCCACAGCATTCCAAGAACAAGACACAAGCAGCAAATAGACAGTTGCCCCCATCATTCCTCACTGTCAACAAAAAGAAAATGGCCCCCAGGTAAGGTACGATTCTCATAGATGCGCCATTCTTCTGTGGGTTCAAATCCCATACGTAACACAAAATTTATAGTTGTATTGTTAGTATGACTAAAACATTCCGAAGACAGCAAGTTTGAAATGCGAACCCAGCCTTTTCTTCAATTCACAGCAGTCCAAGAACAAGACACAAGCCACAAATACACAGCTGTCCTCATCATTCGTCACTGACAAGTTGTTCTCAGCGACAAATATAGCCGAACAAGGATCATGTCTGTCTACCACAATAACACGTCACAAACACAGTCATCCCTCACTGTCACTAAAAAAATGGCTGACACACACTCCCCCTCACCCACAACTCATTATCTCATTAACATAGCCACTCCACTCACCACATCATCATATGTGGCATCCTGCCCAAGGTGCCACACCTACTACCCCACAACGAGACCCCAATGATGACCTCCTACTTATGTCTAAGATTTACAATTGTGTCGAAGCAGTCTTTTATTTTCAAAATTTGATAAATAATATGTAATGTAATAAAAAGTACCAAATACATGCATCCAGCATATATAAATATTACCAAAACATACAACTGCATGTTAGCCTCAAATGGCTACTCTTAGGACGGACTAGAGGTCCTATGAACGCTAGGTAAGTATTACACACACAGAACGTCTTGAGGACAGATTTCCTCACCCAGTACGTAAAGAAAATACCAAGGACAGAGTAGAGTTCTAAACGTATAGTACCCCCCGTGGGTGGGGGTACGCAGACGAAGAATACACCAAAGGTATCCCCTGCCTGTCATAAGAGACAACTAAAAGCAGTGACCAAGAGATGAATGCATTAGAACCATGAAACTACTGGTGATTAGTACCATCAAGCAGGGAACACCAATGGTTGCCTTTACTTGTGAGTAATACCACTATGTTAGGTACACAATAGGTTTGTGATTAGTAGCAGCAGACAGTGGTTCACTGTGGGATTCCAGTACCCGCAATTAGTACCATTGTGAGAAACACCACGTGTCTGGGCGCTGCCTGTGATTAGAACCACTATATGAGCGACATCGTGGGTCTGCGTTGCCTGTAATTAGCATCCACTATATGAGGAATACCACGGGAATACCGGCACCCGTGATTAGTACACCTAAGTGAGGAACACCATGGATTTGCATTGCCTATGAGTGGTGCCATTATGTGAGACACACCATAGGTCTGCGTTACCTGTGTGACGTACAATACTTGTGAGTAGTGCCATAATGTGTGAAACACTGTGAGTCTACGTATCTTTTGAATAGTACCGCAACATGACAAATACCATGGTTCTACTTTACTAGCGATAAGTACCATTATGAGGGGCCGTTGACCTGGATTTTGGATCCCTTTAGACAACAAGCATCCTCGATTCAGGATTATAGCTTTAGAAGCAGTCCCTTGGTCAGTAATGCTATTTTTTATGATAGTTTCTGGGTTGGATCCACTGACTGCTTTAAATTCATATCCATCCATTCATTCTTCATCACATTTTTTTATTCTGCTCAGTGGATGATTTTGAACTTTTAAACTGTCATTACATTTCATACCATTAGGGGCTGATGACCTAGATGTTAGGCCCCTTAAAAAAAATCAAGCACCACCATCATTATCATCTAAACGTATAGTAGCTATAAACCGTTCCAAAGATGAAATAAAGTGTACCATCTGTTATTAGACATGTGCTCCTCTTACAACAGCAAGGAACTGTATAATGAACAAGCAAGAAAATGTTATTGTAATACTGTAACGTTCAAAGCAATGACCGTTGCCTTTCTTATATGTGAAGCTTCTAAGCTATGTAAAGTTATTTAGTTCTTCCTCTGGGTTGAACCGTGTTGTCTGTACATTCTGTACAGTTTGCCAGCGTTTCAAATACATTGCAGTATTCTTGATCAAGGCGATTGATAAAACCCTACTCAGTCTGAGGTAATCAGTTTCCCAGACAGCTAATCATTCCGCAATGTATTCAAAACGTTGGCAAACTATACAGAATCTACAGAAAACAACAAAACGGTTCAATCTAGAAGAAGAAATAAATGGCCATTGTCTTTAAAAAAAAAAAAAAGATAATATCTTTAAAATGGTGCCCTTAACTGAAACAGTGAAAGTTACTGTAAACAAGAACTTCAGGGGTTTCGGTGAGTCATAAGACTGATCAAAAATATACTTTATTCAAAATATGTGATTAGTATTTACATACCTTATTATTCGCTCATACCCAAAAAAGTCGCATTGATTGCAAGTCCACACATTCATAACAAAATCTAAAGCTGATCCACCATGTGGGCCTGGAATTGTGGACAGGAAGTCCAAGGCGGCATTGAATTGGGTGTTCACAAGATGAGCGAAGACGACACAAGAACTCTATTTGAAAGGAGATGAACACAAATTACTTATAAACAAAGTATAATGAAAACTAAAATAAAAGAAGTTAAGTACAGTAATTAATATATTTTAAATTAAAACAGAAAGAATATTGCAACAGTATAGATTACATACATAAAAAGAATGACCAAGAGGCATAAAATCTCGCCATGTCTGCAACCACTTGCGCTTGCTGACTGGATCAGCATTTTTGGATTCTCACATCATCGTGGCTGACATTTGTCAGTAACCAGATACCTTGCACCAATGCTGATCAGTCTAACCTGTATGATGTTAGGTCCAACAGCAAATTACTCTATGGTGGTGAAGTGTAAGACCCTTATATTCAAGAATGAAGATCAGCATTTTGCATAATGTTTCTTAATGTCTGAGTAGATATACAAAGTTCAGTGCCAAGAAATAGTTATTCAGTGTACTTGCAAGGCAAAATTTCTAGACAGTAATAAATATCTACAACTAAAGCCTGTGGGCTAACCACACAATTTAAGTCCTCAGAAATACCTGTAATATTTCCACTTGATTTCCCCACTTGTGACAGTCAAAGTCTGTCAGTAGTATGTGTAAGGGCAGTTGTAAGCTACTGCCCATTTTCTGCTGAGTCAGCATTTTTGCATGGTTCAGACGTCAGCACGATCAATCACCTCCGACAATGCCATGATGTCATAAGCTAACCTAGCCTAACCTAACCTCACAAGCTCCCTGGAGGAGCCCATCGGTCAGGTTGGTAACCAGTTTTGCAGGAGACAGGTCTCCCACCCCAGACCATCAACCACCAAAATGAAATTGGGGGAGAGAGGGATCTCCCCCCGGACCATTCTTCGGTCCACCACAGAAACTGCCAGTCTCTTTAGCAGTCCTCAATTTGAGCAGAGTGACTTAGTGCACTGAGCCACATGATTACTGCAAGACCTCGCACTGAGGGTCATATGTAGATGGTCCTCTCTCAGTGATCTACATTCAAACCATGTGTGCCCTCGCTCAAAAGATATCTCAGTGCACAGGCAAGTCTCAACTAGCATGTGCTCTGTCAAATTAAAAAAGGAAGCACTCCCCAAGCAAACTTTTATCCATGACTCACTGTTTTTATAAGTATAATTCATTACACGCTACTGATGAATGGTATTTATTATTGAACATCCAAAAGTATTCACACCGTTATAGGACAAGGTTGATTTCTTAGGGTTGGAATGGTTGCAAGGTTAGGAATGGAAGAGAACAATAATTGATCAAAAGAGAACAGACAAGAAAGTGAAGAGTCAGACACAGCTCGGAAGATTACGGTTGTCAACCCATGCTTTCTAACTGACCCTCAGCAAGCTCGATAGCTGCAGTCGCTTAAGTGTGGCCAGTATCCAGTAACTATTCTCATTTTGGTTCTGTATTGAAGTTGACTTATATCTCAAATATTACTATAATATTTGAGATATACAGTATCCAGTAATCGGGAGATACTGGGTTCGAGCCCCACTGTCGGCAGCCCTGAAGATGGTTTTCCGTTGTTTCCCATTTTCACACCAGGCAGATGCCGGGGCTGTACCTTAATTAGAGCCACGGCCGTTTCCTTCCACTTCCTAGGCCTTTCCCATCCCATCGTCGCCATAAGACCTATCTGTGTCGGTGCGACGTAAAACAAATAGCATCATTCTAATTGACCCTCGGTAGAAGAAAAAACATTACAGTGAAGCAATGCTAGGAAAAGGACTATCTGATCTGTTCGATAGTAAATATCTGTCAGTGCAAGACTGTATGTACGAAGTTTCTTGCTATCTCGTGATTAGGGCTTGGAAGTTGAGGAAAAGTCCTTCTTTTCTCAAGTGTCCGATGACGAGGCCCAACATAATATACAGTATGTTCATTCTGGGTCATTGTAGGCCAGAAAATGGTGGGTTTTATTTGTCCTTTTTTTTTTTGCCTATTTTGGCATTTCTTGACATATAGGTAATTTTTAGTCTTTTTTTTTTTAGGTCATAACGGCTTTTATTTTGCAACTGTACCTTTCTTAGACTACATTTGTACTGCCCATTCTCAATTCAAATCATCATTAGTTCATCCATCTTTCCTCTAGTAAGAGAGAAAATGAAACTAATGCTTGAAAAAACCAAGGGTATCACGTTATGTGCGAGATAAGTAAAATATTGAAAGGAGAAAATTTAGATGTAAATGTTTTTGAAGTGAAAGAGCTCACTTGCTTCAAATATGAACCCTTAACATCTGTTGATGAGGAGAGAAAGTTTCTCAATGTTTTGCAATGTGCTGTCTGAAAACAGACGATCCTTTCCACCCAAGAACCTGGAGGTAACTACTGTGATGTACTGCAAAGCCAACTAAGGTAAGATTTCTGAATTCCAGTTTCTGTTACCCTAGTGTGGTAAAACGAAATATGATTCCAGTTATACTAATTTCAATTTCCTTCTCCAGGATGTCCATTGCGGATTCAATGAATTAATTCCAGGTGGAAAAAACATATCATTCTAAATTCTGCAAGTACTTTTTTTAACAAACGCTGAATTTCTTTCTTTAAATGTTGTTAATCTCAAAATATATAATGTCTGAAGGAAGAAGTATTTCACTCACTGGCTATATTTTTGCACTGTATGTAACATACCACCATAATTTTGTATTTTTACACATTATATTTCTCCATTAAACATACAATTATAACAAAAATTATGAAAGAATTTGGGTCGCATTCTTACGTCCTTTTTGCCAGATTTCAGGTCCTATTTTTTGAATATATTTAGGTCTTTTTAAAGATCCTTTTTAAGCAATTTATAGATCTTCAACTTCCAAGCCCTTATCATGATTCTATAACAACAACAATAATAATAATAATAATAATAATAATAATAATAATAATAATAATCATAATAAATACATACATAATCATTACGGACTGTTATGCCTTTCAACGTCCAGTCTGCAAGCCTCTGTGAATTTACTAAACATCGCGACCATCCTCAATTTGCAACTAGTGTAGTGGCCTCATTTAGCTCTATATCTCTTATCTTTAAATCATTAAAAACCGAGTCTAACCATCGTCGTCTTGGTCTACATCTCCCTCTCTTACCCTCCATAACAGAGTCCATTATTCTCCTAGGTAACCTATCCTCCTCCATTCGCCACACATGACCCCACCACCGAAGTCGGTTTATGCGTACAGCTTCATCCATCGAGTTCATTCCTAAATTACTCTTTATCTCCTCATTCCGAGTACCCTCCTGCCATTGTTCCTGCCTGTTTGTACCAGCAATCATTCTTGCTACTTTCATGTCTGTTACTTCTAACTTATGAAAAAGATATCCTGAGTCCACCCAGCTTTCGCTTCCGTAAAGCAAAGTTGGTCCGAAAACAGACAGATGTAAAGATAGTTTCATCTGGGAGCTGACTTCCTTCTTACAGAATACTGTTGATTGCAACTGCAAGCTCACTGCATTAGCTTTACGACACCTTGATTCAATCTCACTTACTATATTACCATCCTGGGAGAACACACAACCTAAATACTTGAAATTATCGACCTGTTCTAGCTTTGTATCACCAATCTGACATTCAATTCTTATTATTCAATTATTCAGTTATTATTATTATGAGTAGGGATTGGAAGTTGAAGATCTACTGACATCAATTTAGTCTTCGAGAGGCTAATTTTAATACCATACTCATTGCACCTATTTTCAAGTTCCAAGATATTAGACTGCAGGCTTTCGGCACAATCTGCCATTAAGACCAAGTCGTCAGCATAGGCCAGACTGCTTATTACATTTCCACCTAACCGAATACCTCCCTGCCATTTTATACCTTTCAGCAGATGATCCATGTAAACTACGAACAGTAAAGGTGAAAGATTGGAGCCTTGGCTAACCCCTGTATGTACCCTGAATCAAGAACTCATTCTACCATAAATTCTCACTGAAGCCCAATTGTCAACATAAATGCCTTTGATTGATTTTAATAATCTACCTTTAATTCCATAGTCCCCCAGTATAGTGAACATCTTTTCCCTCGGTACCCTGTCATATGCTTTCATTAGATCTACGAAACATAAACACAACTGCCTATTCCTCTCGTAGCATTTTTCAATTACCTGACGCATACTGAAAATCTGACCCTGACAGCCTCTCTGTGGTCTGAAACCACACTGGTTTTCATCCAACTTCCTCTCAACGGCTGATCGCACCCTCCCTTCCAAGATGCCAGTGAATACTTTGCCTGGTATACTAATCAATGAGATACCTCGATAGTTGTTGCAATCCTTCCAGTTCCCTTGCTTATAGATAGGTGCAATTACTGCTTTTGTCCAATTTGAAGATACCTTACCAATACTCCATGCTAATTTTACTACTCTATGAAGCCATTTCATCCCTGCCTTCCCACTATACTTCACCATTTCAGGTCTAATTTCATCTATTCCTTCTGCTTTATGACAATGGAGTTTATTTACCATCTCTTCCACTTCCTCAACCGTAATTTCACCAACAATATTTTCCTTTTCCCCATGAGCTTGGCTGTTCGCAACACCACCAGGATGATTTCCTTTTACACTGAGAAGCTGTTCAAAATATTCCCTCCACCTCTCCAGGGATTCCCTGGGATCTATTATGAGTTCACCTGAATTACTCAAAACACTGTTCATTTCCTTTTTCCCTCCCTTCCTAAGATTCTTTATTACTGTCCAGAAAGGTTTCCCTGCTGTTTGACCTAGCCTTTCCAGGTTGTTACCAAAATCTTCTCACGACTTCTTTTTGGATTCAACAACTATTTCTTTCGCTCTGTTTCTTTCATCTACGTACAAATCCCTGTCTGCTTCAGCCCTTGTTTGGAGCCATTTCTGATAAGCCTTCTTTTTACGTTTACAAGCTGCTCTCACTTCATCATTCCACCAAGATGTTCGCTTTTTCCCATCTTTACACACAGTCGTTCCTAGGCATTCCCTTGTTGTTTCTACTACAGCATCCCTGTATGCCACCCATTCTCTTTCTATATCCTGAACCTGCTTAATGTCTACTGTTCAAAACTTCTCACTAATCATATCCATGTACTTCTGTCTAATTTCCTTGTTCTGGAGATTTTCTACTCTTATTCGTTTGCAGACAGATTTCACTTTCTCTACCTTAGGCCTAGAGATACTTAGTTCACTACAGATCAGATAGTGGTCTGTATCATCGAAAACTCCCAGAAGAACCTGTACATTCCTAACAGACTTCCTGAATTTGAAGTCAGTTAATATGTAGTCTGTTATAGATCTGGTACCCCTAGCCTCCCATGTTTAGCGGTGAATAGCCTTATACTTGCAGAATGTATTCGTAACTGCTAAACCCATACTAGCACAGAATTCCAGCAAACGCTTCCCATCCCCATTAGCTTCCATATCTTCCCCACATTTACTAGTCACCTTTTCGTATCCTTCAGTTCTATTTCCAACTTTCGCATTGAAGTCGCCTATTAGCACTATCCTATCCTTGCTGTTGACCTGACAACGGTGTTACTCAATGCTTCATAAAACTTGTCAACTCTCTTCCTCGTTATCTCCCCTTACCCGAATATTCCTAGCACATCCAGATGCATCCTCTTTGCTGACTCAGCCAGTTCTACTTTCTTTGTTCCATAAGTCCCATTAATACTGATAGCTCCCCATCGAATTCCATTTCGTTCGCCAAGTTGTTTCCAAGGAGTCCCTCACCTGTCAAATGGGAGTGGGACTCCGTTACTCCCATAGGTCCGAGGCTTGCTTAAAGTGTTCTGAGCTTGGTAAATTCATGAAGCAGGATGCTACCCTACTTGCACATTGTCCAAGTGAGGATCTCTCCTGTAACGGTTATGGACCACCGGTGAATTGTATAGTCCTGGCGCCTGAGCACAAGGAGGGCCATGACTCAGAATATGTCCGAGATGCCCACTCCCATTCCATAGCAACTGGTATCCTGACTCTCAGGACCACTTACTAGGCCACTCAGCCATTGCCCATGAAGAAGAAGAAATAATAATAATAATAATAATAATAATAATAATAATAATAATAATAATAATAATAATAATAATAATAATAATAATAATAAAGATAGAACAAAACTTTAGGAAGAATGAAAGCAGAGAGTACTACAGAGCCTTCAAACGCAAACTCACTGACTATAAACCACCATCTCTATGCTTTGAGCGAACGGACGGCTCACTGGCGACGTCAAATGAAGAAAATTGCAGCATTCTGGCAGATTACTTCAAGAATTTACTTAATTGCTCTAAACCGCAAAGTGCCATTGAGACCAAGGAAACCTTACTCAGGTACCCAGATTCCAGACCACCCGACAGAGATGAAATCAAGCGCCACATTGCCCGTCTCAAAAATAACAAAGCGCCGGGGGAAGACTCAGTAGTAGCAGAACTATGGAAATATGCCCCAGAGGAATCACTTGATATCTTGCAAAAGCAAATAGAAGAAATTTGGAACAAGGAGACCCTACCCGAAGATTGGAAAATAGCTTTGATCCATCCATTACACAAAAAAGGCAGCATGAAGAACATCAACTACTACAGAGGAATATCTTTACTACCCGTGACTTACAAAATTCTATCACTTGCCATCCTGGAGCGTTTGGAAGCACAAGTCGAACATCAAATAGGTGAATACCAAGGAGGGTTCAGAAAAGGTCGCTCAACATCTGAACAGATCCAAAATCTCAAAACGATCATCAGATATTGTACACTAAGGTCCAAGCAGTATGTGTCTGTCTTTGTGGACTTTAAGAAAGCGTACGACTCCATTGACCGGGAAGTCCTGCTAAACATCTTAAATGAATATGGAGTTGATTTGAAACTGCTGGCATTAATTAGAGCCACCCTGACTGATACAAAATCCAAGGTGAAGTTCCACGGATGTCTCTCGCATTCCTTTGACATCAAAACAGGAGTCCGACAAGGTGATGGGCTATCCCCGATACTCTTCAACTGTGTTCTTGAAAAGATCATCAGAACCTGGCGGGTGAGATTACAGGAAATCAACTACAGTCCATTGAGAATAGGAACCAAATCCAAGGGGATCGCAACAGACTGTTTAGCATTTGCCGATGATATTGCTGTTCTCTCAAACGACATAGAAACCGCTAGAGCTCAAGTTGAAATTTTAAAGGAAATTGCCGAACAAACTGGTTTGCAGATATCGTTTGAGAAAACAGAATTAATGACTAACATCAAAGAGGCTCCACCAAAACTCCATACAAAATACGGGGACATCACCCGAGTAGACAAATTCAAATACCTGGGTGAGATCATCATGAAAAATGGACTGGACAAAGAAGCACTTCAGGAGCGAGTATGCAAACTGGAAATAGCCTACCAAACATCCCGCACTATCTACAACAAAAAATGCCTTTCCCAAAACATCAAGATACGTCACAATGAAACAGTTCTGAAGCCAGTAGTACTATATGCAGCCGAAACCCTGTCTCTAAATGCCAACAAATGACTCCCTGAAGAACTGGAGAAAAGAGAACGCAAAATTGTGAGAGGAATCTTGGGATCAAAGTACAGAAATGGGATCCATCAAAAGAGATCCAACAAGGAAGTCTACAGCAAAATAGAGAAAATTACCGACACAATCAGAAAAAGACGGGCACGATTTTACGGTCATCTGAAAAGAATGGACGGTAGAAAGTTAACTAAAGAAATCTTTCACTTTTTTGATTCAAACCCCAAAACCACAATTCCCTGGTTTAGAAATACCAAAGACGACCTGCAAATGCTACATATCTCAGCTGAAGACGCCCTTAACAGAGATCTCTTCCGCAAGAAAATATTGACGAACGGGCTAAACCGAGACGAGCAACCGAAGAGAAGACACGGTGCCCCTTGGAGAGAGGAGCTTAAGCAGGCCCACTCACAAAGAATGAGGGAAATTTGGTCTCTAAAGAAGGCCAAGTTCAGTGTCAAATGCAACAAGACTTAACGTGGTCCTTGATGGCCCCAGCGAATTATATATATATATAATAATAATAATAATAATAATAATAATAATAATAGCATTGCTTCAGCTACTGTATGGAGACATTTCAATTTTACGCCACATGGCTGGCTGCTCATCAGTTAAGACATTCTGGTTTATTCTAGGCCTACCAGACGGCAGAGTAATCCGAATCTCGCTTGGGTATCTATGGCCGAGTTTTAATGAATTTTGTTGGACGAACACCGAATGTGTCACCAGAGATATTTTACATGCCAACATCGTACGACATGGATGTCACATGGACTTTTTTCCGCCCTCAAAATTATGACTACCTCTGCGGAGTTTGAACCCGCTATCTTGGAATACGGAGGCCGACACTCTACTAATGATCCACAGAGGCAGCTTCACGATTCTAAATGCACTTACAAGAAAAGATACGAACATGATTGCCTAGTAAACTTCTTAGATTCTACCATAGCCCCATGACATGCTAGTAAGACCATCTGCTGACTAGTGGTGTTTATTATCGAACGTGACCAAAGAACGTTTGATCTGTTCAATAGTAAATACCTGATGGGAGTGAGAAAGTATTCACATTTGTTTGCAGGGAGCGATATTCCTAGTGGTTAGAACATTACAATACTATTCAACTAGTAATTTGTTTAACCACACTAGATATGACATGTTTTCCATGTTTTGTTTTCACACAGAATGTGAATTCAAGGTCTGATCGAACACTGTACAAGCAACGTTCAGCAAGTGAAGCATACAACCTGCAGATTGGAAGTTTCAAATTTCTGCTAAGCTCACATCCTCTACATAGATACAGCAGCAAGCAAATGAATGCTGACACTCCACATGAGTAACCTAGCTTGCTGGTAAGAGCTGTAAAGAATACATCTATAATAAATAAAAGCAAATATTTTCCCTGCTTGACAATATTTTTAGAGTTCCACAGCTATAAGCTCGCATTTGGGAGATGGTAGGTTCAAATTCCACAGCCCTGAAGATGGCTTTCATGCTGCACTTCGAGTTGTGCAGCTGTGAGCTTGCATTCAGAAGATGGTAGGTTTGAATACAACTGATGGCAGCCCTGAAGATGGCTTTGACACCAGACAAATGCTAACTTTACTTATCTAACAATGGAAGCTGTAGTTATAGTTTGTGAGATGTAAAATCTTCTTTTGTCAGTCTGCTGAAGAGTGCACAGACCCTGGGTTCAATTTTTGAGATCTTGCACACTCTTCCCTAGTGTTTACATTAAGATACTGTAGTTGTAAAACTTGACTTAATTTCCAGAGTATTTAGGAAAAATAAAATAACCATGAGGTCACAGCTGCAGACTTTCTGAAGTAATGTCATCTAGGTAGCCTGCATATCAGTTTACAAATTCTGATTGTGCTTATCTAGCAACAGCAACAACAGCTGAAAATTTAGTTTGTGAGAAGTAAAATATTTTTTGGTCATTCTTCTAAAGAGTTCACAAACCCTGGGTTCAATTCTTGAGATTTTGTGCACTCTCTGTTAGTGTTTATGCTAAGGTAGTTGTAAAACTCGACTTAATTTCCCGAGTATTTAGGAAATAGAAAATTATCGTGAGGTCACAACTGCAGATTTTTTTAAGTGATGTCATCCACGTAGCCTGAGTATGAATTTTGCATTCTTGTAACCGGTGCTTCAGCGGTTACACAAACACAGATAAAGGGAGGAAGGTAAATCAGATTACAAGGTACCTAAACACTATACACACCATAATCATGTAATGAACTGTGGCAAAAACAGCAGAAGTAAATATCAGTGAGGGCAACTTGACGATGACAAACAAGGAACATGGGACGTAACTGGGAACCTACCAAGGGCATGGATACGTCTAGGTTGCGGTTTGGAAAAATTAACAGTGAAGTTTGATTTTCAAAATATTATTTACAAAATGGACTTTACAAAATAAATAAATTACGAACAGTTTCAGTCAATGTGGAAGATACCGATACACTTTTCGTAAGATACAAATACATGTTCTTAGAGACACATACCGTAAGTTATAAATTCTTTGACGAGAGCTTCCTACAAGTTCAAAGAGTTAAGCAAGTACATCTCAGTACAAAATACTATTACGTTTCAGAGTGAAATCAAAACTAGCTTTTCACATCTGATCAAAAGAGTGGCGATTAGGGGAAACTCCTGTGATACACCAACGAAAACTAAATGGGACTTAAAATCGGACTGAAAGCAACAGTGCTTACACTTACGCAACCCATGCTGGTACTGAGGAGACGTTTCACGACATCAAAAACTTTGGCAGGCTCGGCAGGCCAAGACCAAGACGGCTCAGAGACATAATCCTCAGACCTCTCACGAAATGCTGCCTAGCCCCTTTTAAAGGTAACCCTGGCCTTGGAGTAGCTAATCAGAACCCAGGAGCTTGCCCAGATTGACCAATCACAACATTTTCTTCGGTCGCGATTTTTAAATACTTTCTCAAATACATACGATCGCGAATCTTCCATTTCGAGAATAGTCAGAACATACTTTCTAGAATACATAACTAACAAAGGCCAACACATCCTGTTCAAAACTTCATGTCACAACTTTCTGGACAGTTCCAGTAAATATAGAAATGAAATCTACTAGTTACAAATACAATATGTTACAAAAATATTTACACTGTACAGGTTAGGTACCAGAATGGAATAAAATATTGTAGCACAACACTCCAGATCATACAGTAAGTACTATGTAAAAGGTTTACAAATAAAATCCACTACAAACACTTTATACTTCCAATATATTCTACACCTGTGTCATCTTCCTCCCCCCGAAAGTCGAGCCACACTCGACCATTAACATAATATTACTGGGGTGTAAAGGCGATCACTTCTGGAAACGTTCTGACTTTCCAACAATAAACAAAACAAACTGTCACTACACCAAAGGTCCTTTCAGTAGCCTGGAGTTTACAGTTTACCTAAAAATTTCCAAAATAACAAAGGTGTTTTTGATCCACCTATTCAATAAATACCACATAAATGTCCACATGGATAGTCACACTACACTTCAAAATACCTTTTTAACCTTTTACAATTGCTTTGACTATTTCTACTCTGTCCACCCAAGGATGTACACTCATTCCTTCTGCCCATTGTTTTTAATCCAGAACCTTCTCGCTTTCTTGTAAGACAGCGTTCAAAGCCTCCTTCTTAGCCAGGTTATGGACTAAGTATCTTGCACAACTTTTTCACACCACACACAGGATTGAGGTTGCTAAGCTACGCAACAGGTTCTCGGTGTGGATGCGGCTGTCGACACGGCCGTTTGCCACCAGCCTCCATTCAATTTCAGTCCAAACCAGGTAGCTACGTAAGTTGCAGTCCAGTGGTATCTTGCACCAAATAAGCAGATGGGTGAGACACAGTCCAGTCAAAATGCCTCCGTTAGGACATTCGTCACAGGATTGTGGTGCTGGATGGTAGCGTCCAAAGCACACAGTGTGCCTCCCAACTTGGCACTTTAGGTTGCCGTTAGAAGGAGCTGGTCACTGCAGCCATTCTGATTGTGCTTAACAAGCAACGAAAGCTGAAAATATAGTTTATGAGACGTAAAATCTTCTTCGGTCATTCTGCAAAAGAGAGCACAGATAACGGATTCAATTCTTGAGATCATCATCATCATCATCATCATCATCCTCCTCCTCCTCCTCCTCCTCCTCCTCCTCCTCCTCCTCCTCCTCCTCCTCCTCCTCCTCCTCCTCCTCCTCCTCCTCCTCCTCCTCCTCCTCCTCCTCCTCCTCCTCCTCCTCCTCCTCCTCCTCCTCCTCCTCCTCCTCCTCCTCCTCCTCCTCCTCCTCCTCCTCCTCCTCCTCCTCCTCCTCCTCCTCCTCCTCCTCCTCCTCCTCCTCCTCCTCCTCCTCCTCCTCCTCCTCCTCCTCCTCCTCCTCCTCCTCCTCCTCCTCCTCCTCCTCCTCCTCCTCCTCCTCCTCCTCCTCCTCCTCCTCCTCCTCCTCCTCCTCCTCCTCCTCCTCCTCCTCCTCCTCCTCCTCCTCCTCCTCCTCCTCCTCCTCCTCCTCCTCCTCCTCCTCCTCCTCCTCCTCCTCCTCCTCCTCCTCCTCCTCCTCCTCCTCCTCCTCCTCCTCCTCCTCCTCCTCCTCCTCCTCCTCCTCCTCCTCCTCCTCCTCCTCCTCCTCCTCCTCCTCCTCCTCCTCCTCCTCCTCCTCCTCCTCCTCCTCCTCCTCCTCCTCCTCCTCCTCCTCCTCCTCCTCCTCCTCCTCCTCCTCCTCCTCCTCCTCCTCCTCCTCCTCCTCCTCCTCCTCCTCCTCCTCCTCCTCCTCCTCCTCCTCCTCCTCCTCCTCCTCCTCCTCCTCCTCCTCCTCCTCCTCCTCCTCCTCCTCCTCCTCCTCCTCCTCCTCCTCCTCCTCCTCCTCCTCCTCCTCCTCCTCCTCCTCCTCCTCCTCCTCCTCCTCCTCCTCCTCCTCCTCCTCCTCCTCCTCCTCCTCCTCCTCCTCCTCCTCCTCCTCCTCCTCCTCCTCCTCCTCCTCCTCCTCCTCCTCCTCCTCCTCCTCCTCCTCCTCCTCCTCCTCCTCCTCATTTCCCTTTATCCAGCTGTAGCCGGGTAGGGGCAAATATGGTTCCTCTCCACTTTCTTGGGTCTTTCCACCACTCCTCCTCCAACAGTGTGTCCCAGTCCAGGTTTCTTTCTATAATGCTGCGTTGGATGGTATCCTTCCATCTCAATCGTGGTCGTCCACGGCCTCTCCTTCCTTGGATTTGCATTTCCATCACCTTTTTTGGCATATCGCTCATTCGCTTTATGTGCCCAAACCATCTTAGTCAGCTCTTCTCTATTCTATCATTCATTTTTTCCACTCCAATTTCTTCCCGGATTTTCTCATTCCTTATTTTGTCTCTTCTACTCTTCTGTATCATACTCCTCAAGAATTTCATTTCGGCTGCCTGTATTCGACTCTGATCCTTCTTTGTCACTGTCCAAGTTTCTGCTCCGTAAGTTGTTATGGGTACGTAATACATCTTGTACATAGTATCCTTTGCTTCCATTGGCACATCTTTGTCCCATAACATATTTCTTACACTATGATAGAAACAACTTCCAGCTTGAATCCTTTTACTAATCTCAGCATCCAGTTGAGCATTCTCCATTAATTCACTCCCCAGGTATTTAAACGTTTCCACTACTTCCAGGGGCTTGTCTGCAAGTCTAATCTGACCTTTCCCTTCTTTCTCCCCTCTAGTCATAACAAGAGTTTTACTCTTTTCTACACTTATTTTCAATCCACATTCTTCAATCTTCCCATTCACCACATTCAACTGTTCTTGAACCTTCCTGTTGTCTTCTCCCCAAATCACAATATCATCTGCAAATAACATCATGTTCATTTCTCTTCCTCCATATGCTGCTTTTGCTGTTCTCATGATGTCATCCTATTCAATACAATTGTAACAAATTATCTTGTTGTAAGAGTTCAACTGTCAATATGGAATGAAGTTCATAACCTGTAAGGAACAGAATGTAACAATACTCGCAATGTAAAGATTAGGAATAAAGCACAGTCATATAGGTCATGAATAATATTATTCACGCTAGCTGAAATGGTAGTTTAGGGGAACGTCTAAACTTTCATTCTCACATATCGACGTTTTTTCGTACTGGCTGTGATAATGGAGATAATCTTGAATTTAGACTTATGATGAGTTGCAAGAAAATGCCTGTTCATTACCTCACTTCTTATTATCCTCTCCTCATTAGCTCCAGCTCATTACCTCTGTGAAAAGAGTATATAGATTTAGTAGCACAGACAGTCCTCAGTTCTAAGGTGTTCTGAACACCAGTGATTGATCCTCGTGTGAAGTAAAACGACTGTAGTCTACTATAAGTCTCTAGAGCTCAAATCTATAAGCTCAAGCGTTAAGATAAATTGAGAGGAATATAGGAAAGTGTTAAGGGTGCTACGCTGTACTGTAGAGAGCGCTTACAGGTGAGGTCTTGCTTTATTACTCAATAATACCCACAATGATGTAATTCTTTCTCTATTTCCAGAATCTCTTATTCATACCCTATGTGACCTCTCTCTTGAGATGCTTTTAGCAGTTGCAGACATGCTAAGAATAGGGTGAGATCATTCCACTACATCACATCTACATACGGTAACAGAGGTCTGTAGATGATATTAAGACTGTGTGCAAACAGCTCGTGTGTAGAAAACGGTAGAACTTGTTTTGTTGTAGTAGGTCGTTTCTGCAATGGTGTCTGTGGGTAGAAACTCAATCCACTTTGATGGTAAAGAGGTGTTGAGATCATCTTCATCCTGGTTTGCCGCATCTTGAGATGTTTGAGTGTGACAGAACTTGTAGAGGGCTTAGATGATGAGGTAGAATTAAAAAGAGTTTGTACAGGTGTGTTGCGCACTGTTTTCAAAAAGAAATCAGTATCTACTGAAACACATTTGGGCTCTTTAAATTTACATCAAATATTGTTATGTGTATGGATATTATGTTGATATCACTGAAGCTACACCACAAGGTTTTTCATGACATTGTCCAGTGTAAGCATTATTGAACTGACTTCCACAGTATTTGCATTGAAAAAATTTACTGTGTGTGACATCTCAATGATGCTTCTTGTTATAATTTCCAAGAAAAGCTTTTCCACACTCCTTGCAAGTATAGTTTGGAATAGGCTGCTCCATGATAGACATTTTCTAATAACATATAGAGAGATACACTACAACATACACAATACTCAAAAGCTGATGGTAGCTGCTGTTTTCTAGCCCAAAAGCACACATTTCGTTATATTACCCCGGTTTAGGGAGAGGGACCGATGTATTTCAGAAATGTAGTAAATGCGGCAGATTACATAAAACTAGGTTGCAAGGGGCAGGTGAACCAGACCCGATTTTCAAGCAAATATGAGTTTGAACACATTTTTCCAATCTTAAAAGCAAACTTGAAATCTCTCTCTCTCTTATAAAAGATATAACAAGTACGAAGTGACCTTTGCACTGAGCTCTCTCCCGGTCTTGCAGGAACTCTTTTTACAGCTGTCACAATTCAAAACACACATTCTTACTTGAAAACATGTTCATGCTGTCATCTTTAGCTCAAAATGCACTATATCAGCTACGTAACTAAGGAACTCCCTCAGATGTCAACATTCAAATTATGTATTCCTTGTTTCAAAAACCTACCATCATTTTCAGTTGCTGGTAGCATACTCTAAGTGAAGACTTCTGACCATGTGATCACAGTGAGAGTTCGATACGCTGCCTCCCACCATCCTGTCAAGAAACATGTGCATGGACAAGTCTCACACGTTCTGTGTGTATATTTGTCAAATTTAAAAAAAATGCATGTGCGCTGATCTGCTTTAAGTTTCTTCACAGCTGTCAACATCAACAATATGCGACCCTTGTTTCAAAACATCATGAAACACCAACCGTGTTCTATCAGCTGTCAAAACACGCATTTAACTACACACAAGCGATAACTAATGAACTCTCACCACATACGCTGCACCCTCTACTTACAAAATTCTTTCCATCATCTGTCAACAAAAAGGTGAACTCCATACTGCCATTACAGAGTACTAAAAACATTAAAAATTTAAAATAAAATAATTGTGTGGGATTCGAACCTCCTAACCCTCGAGTACTGTTCTCTTTCAGAACCCCCTGCCAAGTGAGCTATTGCGAGGCTTGACATGCAGTGGGCAGTTCTCAATTCATACAATAACTGTTCCTTGGCTGTGTGTGCACCTCCTGTTGTAACGTGCATGTTCTTCATATCTGTGCTAGTTTTACAAGTTCATTCGGGGTATTCATAATGAATTAATAGTGGCGTTCACAATTCCTGCTGTTTTCTAGCCCAAAAGCACACATTTTGTTATATTACCCCGGTTTGGGAGAGAGGGACCAATGTATTTCAGAACTGTAGTAAACATGGCAGATTACATAAAACTAGACTGCAAGGGGCAGGTAAAACACCCAGTATAACTGATATAATTTCAACTACTCCCACTTGAAATGACTGAAATTATATCATTATAAACACTGTAATTTCACAAGTGATACAGCAACTGAATGTAAAATTATCTTTTAGGAAATATGTCTATAGATATATGATAGATCTAATTAGAGTTACAAAAATTATTACTGTGTGTATATATATATGGGTCAGAGTTGCCAACAATTTACTGCTAGTTCATATGTTCAAACATCTCTCTTGATAAAGTAGGGATAGTGCTACCTTTGATACACAAAAATCACTCTTGATAAAGAAGGGATAGTGCTAGTTCTGATTCATAAGCAAATCTCTTTTGATAAAGTAGGCATAGTCCTAAATTTGAAACAGAAGTACATCTCTCTTGATAAAGTAGGAACAGTGCTACTTCTGATATAAAAGTAGATATGTTTCTTGATAAAGTAATGATAGTGCTAGTCCTGGTACACAAGTTGATCTCTTTTGACAAAGTAGACATAGTGCTAGACCTGATAAACAAGTAAATCTTTCTTGATAAGTAGGAATAGTGCTAGTTCTGATACACAAGTAGAAGTAGATCTCTCTTGATAAGTAGGGATAGTGCTAGTTCTGATACACAAGAAGATCTCTTTATAAAGTAGGAATATTCCGAGTTCTGGTACACAAGTAAATATCTCTTGATAAAGTAAGGATATTGCTAGTTCTGATACAAGAGTAAAACTCTCTTGATGAAGTTCTGATACACAAGTATATATCTTTCTTGAAAAAAGTAGGCACAGTGTTCATTATGGTATAGAATTGGATCCCTGTTGAGTAATTAGCAATATGCAATGTGACAAGCCAAGTAAATTTCTCTTCAATGTCAATATCTTTCTATATATGACTTGATTTCCACTTGCTTGTTCCTTTCCATTACTTAAGAATAGTATTCTTATTATGTTGCTTTTCCAAAACCTGTGGGACCGCGGGTGCGACTGTTGTCATTTGACCCTGTTTTATGGCCGAATGCCCTTCCTGACACCAAACCTATATGGAGGGATATAATCACTTCTGCGTATTTCTGTACAGATTGGTAGTGTGGTGTGTTGTCTGAATATGAAGAGGAGAGTGTTGGGACAAACAAAAACAGCCAGTCCCCAAGACAGAAGAATTAATCAGGTGCGATTAAAATCCTGACCTGGCTGGGAATCAAACCCGGGACACTCTGAACCAAAGGCCTCAATGCTGACCATTCAGCCAAGCCTTAAGAATAGTATAAGTTTGCATAAGTACTGCACAAAGCTAAGAAGCTTGCAGTTCGATGCAATTTTAAAATATTGCGATCATAGGCTATGAGGCATACAGTTATAAAGTACATGAAATCTGAACTAGAGGAATATAATTTTATATTTGCTTGTTTGCTTGTCGTTTATAGAGGCCGAACACCTAGGTCATTGGCCAAAATTTTATATTTTGAAAATTTATATGCACTCACAGAAATATTCAACTGTAATTGCCTCAATGAAATACAGCAGAAGTCCATTATAATGAGAATTCATAACGGCAAAAAAATGTACTCGCTATCGCGGATCATCATTATCCGATTTTTTGTATAAATCGAGGAAAAACACACACATTAAAATCAGTATGAAATGGAAATTAGTTTGTTCAAAACTTGCGTTTTTGCAGATTTCCATACTACGGCTTACTCGTTAGTTATTTTTCAAATTCAGAGACATGAACACGTATGTTCAATTTCATTCTGAAAAATTGTAGTAGCATTAATACACTCGCTTCTGTGGCAAACGTTTTAGTTTTCTTATTCAAATAGTGTCACCTAACCTAACTTAACCTTATACGTATCATGAAAACATATTTCAAGCACCAGTAATAATAAACATTCCAATATAAATTTACATGGGGAT
Organism: Anabrus simplex; assembly: GCF_040414725.1. Lineage (NCBI taxonomy): Eukaryota > Metazoa > Arthropoda > Insecta > Orthoptera > Tettigoniidae > Anabrus > Anabrus simplex. The sequence continues at coordinate 671,896,564 of NC_090266.1, read as the reverse complement.
AGCTTTTCCAAAATTTAACGAGATGTGAGAAAGTACAGTGAAACCTCGTTAGTGCATTCCTCATTAAGACAATTTCTTGCTTAGCACAACATAAATACAACGTCCCGATTCACATCATATTAAATCTATATTTAAAAAATGCCTCACTTATTGTGCCACAAATTTTCACTTATTACCACTTAGTAAAATCATATTTTTCCTAGCACTGAAAATGTTGTCATCCCTTGTGAAAGGAACATGATTTCCAGCACAGAACAGAGCCCTTGTCACAGGAGGCAGGTCAGGGAATGTTGCACGAAAATGGGAAATGGCCTTAAATTCCTGAGCTTTACAGGGTAAATCACATTTTCAGGAAGCAAGCTGTTAACCTCAGGACAGTTCAGTTTACCTCTCCTGTTTTCACTGATATTGCTGAATATGCCAGTAAGACTGTTTGTGCTTGTAATTCTCATTCCATACAGATGTTAGAAATTTATTCTACGATGAGTGATACAGTTAATTTTGAATTTCGTGTGGCTATTTCTAGCCGAGTGCAGCCCTTGTAAGGTAGACCCTCTGATGAAGGTGGTCGTCATCTGCCATGTGTAGGTAACTGCGTGTAATTGTAGTGGAGGATAGTGTTATGCGTGGTGTGTGAATTGCAGGGATGTTGGGGACAGCACAAACAACCAGCCCCCGGGCCATTGGAATTAACCAATGAAGGTTAAAATCTCTGTCCCGGCCGGGAATCGAACCCGGGACCCTCTGAACCGAAGGCCAGTATGCTGACCATTCAGCCAACGAGTCGGACAGTGATACAGTGAAGGGTAGTAAATATTTGTTACCTGATAGACTACCTATGGATTAGGAACATAATTGTGTGAAGTTGACTACCGTGGTGCATATTTGTCTTGTGGTAGCCCAGTTATGAACACAGAAAAAATCGTGAAATTGCTTTCTAGGGAAGATAAAGTTAAAATTCAGGAAGTGGACATGTATTCACATCTTTCAACGGTGGCACGTATGCTGAAACTCACACCTTCAAGTTTCGACTCAAGTCAATCAATGTGTTGTCGCATTCAAGATGACATTCAAAGTCATTCTCTCATGCATAGCCTAGTTTAACCTCCAAATAATTCATGATCGAATAGTGTGACCATAAAAGTTTAAATGTTTAATAACCCACTGGTCCAAAATATAAGGCTTCAGCTGACATTTGTTTTAGAGTGTGATCTGCAATAATGTCCTGATACTTTTATGGGCCCCAGTGCAAATGTTTTTAATATTTGTTGTCTGGGGTTTTACACACCTTTTACTGTAATACCCTGTTGTTATTTAATAATCCCCAGTGAAAAAGGTTTTCATATTTGTTCTCTCTTCTTTTTCATGCCTTTCCACTGAATAAGTCATCCATTCTGCACCATATTTTGAGGTTTATTATTTCTATTTGTTTTACGTCGCACTGACACAGATATGTCTTATGGCGACGATGGGATGTGAAAGGCCTAGGAAGTGGAAGGAAGCGGCCGTGGCCTTAATTAAGGTACAGCCCCGGCATTTGCCTGGTGTGAAAATGGGAAACCACGGAAAACCATCTTCAGGGCTGCCGACAGTGGGGCTCGAACCCACGATCTCCCGATTACTGGATACTGGCCGCACTTAAGCATATTTTGAGGTGTAACACTTCTTACTTAATTTCAGTTCATAACATTAATATTAAGCAACCATTTATTTCAGCCTTAATTTCTAATAAGTAAACTACTGCTATCGGCAATGTTATTTAAGCATTTATTACGGAAACATGTTCTCTTTCATTTTGAATGTGTTTACAGAACACCAGTTGACAAGTATTACAAATTGACTCCAAAATTGTCTTCAAATTCGAATGTCGATGAGAGAGCTCGCTAGAGCACATAGCGAGAAAAGTCTACCAAAGATGATCGATCACATTCAATATAATCGCTGGAGTGAAATAATGATAACAGAAAAAATAACGCGGGCTTAATCACTTGTAATAACGGATGCTTCAGTGATAGGGTTCTCACTGTAGTCAAAGGATAAAACACAGTTTAATATAGGAACTTTCAAGGGACAGAAAAAAACTGCCAGTACAATGGAGATCTCGCTACATGCCGTACTCACTGTAGCGGACCTCCACCGTACTAGTGACAATGTCCCTGTGCCATCATGTTACAACTATAGACAAGTAGAATCCTTCTTGAGTGAGTAGAAAAGTTGGTAATTCTATTAAATTATACCTTTCTCAAGTGGTAAGAAAAAAATATTGATAGCTATATAAAAGTACATTAGTTGCATTCTTTAGAACTACAATCTTAAAATAGGTAGGAAAAAAAAAATGGACAGACTAATTCAAGATTAAGTATCTACATCTAGTGAAGAAAAAAAAAAAATGTTTACCTGGACAACATCCAAACAATCACATCTATTAAGTTTACTGAGTACTGTTTTCAACAGTGTGTCAAGGTCACCTCTTAGCAGACTTCCAGCCTTTGATATGAAGTTAATCAAAAGACGACCAACATAAGTAGAGTCAAATTTTGGAACAGTTGTGCCGAGTAGCAAGTTTACTACTTCAAGAATGTATCTTAAACCTGTACAGCCATCACTGTCACGAAAGTCCCATACTTGCTGAGGACTAACAAAAATATATGTTCGTAAACATCTTACACCAGCCTGGAATAAAGGAAAATAAAATAAGTATATATGAAAACCTAGTTACCTTTATTATAACTTCTAATAACACTGTAATAAGGACAATGAAGCAATAAACTGCATTGTACTTATGAATGTTATCAATGCTGTTGACCTAACAACTCTGGAGTATACCTTAGGAACAAGGGTTGTCTAATGTACTTGTAATCAGTTGGTATGGCAGTTTGCCATGGAAACAAAAAGCAATTCTTATAAGAAAGCTTATTAGCTATAGGTCCTCAGTCTACAATACAGAATCCTGAAAAAGCAAAATATAACAATATAAAAATGAACCCAGACTATTGCAAGATTAACACATTGATTCTCAGCCTTTTCTTCACTCCTCAGTTTGACAAACGCATGTATTTGAGATCAATTTCAAATCATTTTGTACACAATTTTTATGAACATATTCAAAAACCATTACCATATTCTGAAAGAACAAGGATAAGGGATGTTTTATTAGGTAAGATCAAGTGGAGAAACGTCAAATCATAACGAAGAAATATATGTAATAAGCATAATCAGAATTGTCAAGCACTTCTTCCACAGCATCTTCAACTTCTTTTATACGTTTGAAGAATTCATGGTATTGGCATATTTTAAGAATAAAGACAGATGAATAACATGAGAACACAGATCAGTATCCAGTAATCGGGAGATAGTGGGTTCGAGCCCCACTGTCGGCAGCCCTGAAGATGGTTTTCCGTGGTTTCCCATTTTCGTACCAGGCAAATGCCGGGGCTGTACCTTAATTAAGGCCACGGCCGCTTCCTTCCAATTCCTAGGCCTTTCCTCTCCCATAAGACATATCTGAGTCGGTGCGATGTAAAAAAAAACAACAAAAAAACACAGATGCTTCAGCTTCTACCAAGATGGCACTTGGAGATCATCTTGCTGTGCAATACCAATGCCATCTGTTTTGTTGGATATTGTTAGGAATTACAACACATATCTTGTAATTCATAACAATTTCCAACAAAACAAATGGCAACACAAATCAACAGCATTAAAGAGAGAAGACCAGTAAACATATACGAGGTAACCCAAACCAGAGATCTGGTTGTACACATGAATTTACAACACAGAAAATGAGTCCCCAACCTATATTTGGGAAAAGGACGCATGAGCAATTCATGCAGATTCAGTGTGTTAAGAAGGATCTCCTACATTCCTACAGATTGATGTATTACCAAGCCGACTGTATATCTTAATTTGAAATCGGGAGAGTCTAACCTCAAGATCAACAGAGGAACCATAATTATAGTTTCTGTGTCTGATGATGTATCTTATAGCCCTAGCTTTGTGAGCAGTAAGGTACCTCACCTTCCCAATCCTAGCTTGAGCTGGTTACATACAGAGGGTTGCTGGTCACGAGGTACTGGTCATGTTGCTGTATTGCCATTGGAAGATATTTTTCTGTGATTTCCAGTTTTCACACCAGGCTAATGCTGGAGCTGTACCTTAATTAAGGCCACAGCCACACCGTTTCCAGCCCTAGCCCATCATTGCCAAAAAACTATTTTGAGTTACAGTGAGGGAGAATTCTCCTGCTGCAGTTAACTTACACAACACACAATTATGAACATATGTAAAGAAAAATATAAGAAAGAGGAAGAGGACTGTTCTTCAATGATATTGACGATTACAGAAAAGAAAAGAACATCTACAGAAATGAGTGACAAATGTAGATCCATTTCAGGAGGCAACAATTTGCCGCTATGTGTATGGTAACAACAAATGGAAGGAGTATTCAACAATACAGAAGCTCATGGTTTTTCTTAAAACTGCGAAACTCTTCCGTGTTTCCTCTTTATCGCTGAGACGCATTCCAATGACTCTTGGTTTTGATCGGAAGGCTTACCAAACAGAAAATTTCTTGTTGAGAAAACTGATATTGTTGCTCAGATGCAGATTTTTAAGGGATATTAGACAAGTGGGTTTTGACCAAGTTATCTGGTTAGATGAAACATTTTTCAATACAGGATATTGCTTTAAGAAGGGATGGATAGATCAGTGAAAAGTAAATTAACAGCCAGAAGTTCAGCAGAGTTTGTTCAAAGCTGTTTATTGTTATTTAAATCAAAATGAACAGGTGACTACCATGAAGAAATGGAAAGGTCTGAAGATTTCCAAATTACTAATATAAAGGAACGTTGTGTTATAATTATGGTCAATGCCACATACCACTGCATTACACATGATAAACCTCTTATTTTGATATCACATGGAAATCTGAAATGATTGACTGATTGTGAAGTTGCAATGTCAGGTTCTACAAGATTACAGAATTAATATTCATAACACCCAAATTCCTGTTTCTGTGATTAATGAAGCAGCCCGAAAACATAGACACTGTGTTATTCATTTAACTTACTACACAACAGAGTGAATATGGATGCAAGTAAAGAGGTGTGACAGTAGTCAGAACAAGACTTTTATATTTTTTACTGAAGTCCAGGGTGAGATTACTGTAGGGATGAAAGAAGTAGCTACTACAAACTGGTAGAAAATAGTGAGTCATACTAAAGACTTAATAGATGATGCTTGGGAGAAAGGAAAAGGACTGTTAGAAGAAGCAACTTAAAGTGTTGATATCTCACTTGGTTATGACAGCTCAAGCTCTTGATATGGAGACTGAAGCCACTGGAGGTACAGAAGATGAAGATCAGAGTGTTTGGCTTATGGAGACTGACTTGGAGTGAGAAATCATGGCAACAGTGTAATGCAACTAACACGCATGACTAGGAACATTAATCACAAGGTAATTTCTACCTCACAATAGCGCAATGTTAAACCAGATCCAAAAAAACACAATATCCCAAGCCTTTTACATGAAGCTGCAACAGTTAAAATAACAAAGTGTTTCCAACACAAGGTCTGCTTATTGCTTCTTGAATCATTAGGCAACATAACTAATGAGACAATGATGATGATGATCACCACTCATCAACTTGGATTCTGAAAGCTTTACCATCTAAGCCACTCACACAGGCTCTCTTTTCTTTAACTTGTATTTACACAGATAGTTCTGGCTTTCCTTCTTCATTCATGTATGTATGTAAAAACTATCTCAGCCTTATGGGCATATACTACGAGCAGAAACAACAGTGGCAAAGAGAAGTTTTACTTTGCAAGTAGATAAAAAACCAGCAGTAGGAACACCAAAGCAGGATTGGCTTGACACCCTACACAAAGATCTCAAAGTTACAGGCCATCAACCTGATCAGGTACACGATCGTGTAAAGTGATGACAGACAGCCAAAACAGTGGACCCTGCCAGCATGTACGGCACACGCTAAGAAAGAAGACATCTTGATACATACTGAATGTGATTCAGGAGACAAAATCATTGTAATATAGGAGACTATAATGATAACAACAATGAATTTTTGTTGCTGTAGTGTACAAGATTATTTAGTTATTATAATTATTATACAGTACACAAGATGATTTTTAAAAAGCAAATGTAATCAACTGAAAATGGTAAATAAAAATGAAAACATCCTACGGAATGTGTTTAAAGCAATTGCTGAAGAGAGTGAAAACAAATATGTGCCTTTAAAAGTGGTAAGGAATTGTAAGGAATTATAATATAACAGGGAAATAAAGATATTAAGGAGGAGGAGCAGATTAGAATGATAGGGAGTTAGGAATGGCTGCAGGAGAAAGGAGAGATTGAAGGAGCTTACTACGAAAATTAATTTAGCAAAAAAGTCACTTAAAGATAACATGATGGCAAATATAATTGGCAACCATACAAATTTTAAGAACCAAATACTATATACTTTAAGGCAGATACAGATTCCAGGAAAGAGATTCCAGGGAACATTAATGAACAAGAGGTGTGCATATGTGAGGAATTACACAAGGCAGAAGTGTTCAGTCAGCAGTATGTAAAGGTAGTTGGATATAACAGTAATGTATAGATAGAAGAAGCGACTAATATGATTGAAATTCATCTATGATAATAAAGACATTTACAAAAATATACAAAAGGAAGCTGGCATTGATAAGATTTCTGGGGGTATATTAAAGGCTATGGTTTGGGATCTAGTGCCATATCTGAAATACTTATTTGATCATTGTTTGTATGAAGGAGGGACACCAAACGAATGGAGAGTTGCAATTGTACCCCCAGTGTATAAGGGAAAGGACGACAAACATATAGCGGATAATTACATGCCAGTCACCTTGATATGTGTTGTTTGCAAGCTGTGGGGAAGCATTCCTTTTGATTATATTAGACAAGTTTAGAAAATTACCAAATGGTTTTATAGTTTGGGTTTAAGAAAGCTTATTCCAGTGAGGCTCAAATTGTAGGTCAAATTGACTGTATCGCTACTGCATATGCAAGGCTTTGGATAGGACAGATCACAGGATATTATGGACAAAAATGAGGTCTACTGGATGAGACAAAATAGTGATTGAATGGGTGGCTAAATTTCTGGAAAACAGAACTCAGAGAATTAGAGTAAAGGAAGTGTTATCTGATCCTGTAATGATTGAGAGAGGGGAACCCACAGGGCAGTATTATTGAACCTTAAACTTCTCTTAGGTATATAAGAACTGGAATCACAGAAACGGTTATTTGCAGATAATGTTATACTGTATAGAGTAGCAAATCAGTTAAAGGATTGCAACCGGTTACATAAAGACCTAGACAATGTTGTGAGATGGACAACACACAATGGTATGGTGGTAAATGGGATGAAAAGTCAAGCTGTAAATATCATCAAGTGGTAAAATCCTCTCGGTTTTAATTACTGTGTTGATGGGGTGATAGTATCTCATGACAAACATTGTAAGTACCTAGGTATTAATATAAGGAATGATCTTCATTGGGATAATCACATCAACGAGGTTGTAAAGAAAGATTACAGATATCTTCACATGGTTATGAGAGTATTTAGGGGTTGTAGTAAGGATGTAAATGAGAGTGCATATGAGTCTCTGGTAAGACCTGAATTAGAGTGTGGTTCCAGTGTATGGGAACCCACATCAGGGCTATTTGATAAGAGAACTGGAAAAGAACCAAAGGAAAGCAGCACGATTTGTTCTGGGCGATTTCTGACAAAGGAGTAGTGTTCCGAAAATGTTGCAGACTTTGGGTTGGGAAGACTTGGGAGTAAGGAGACGAGATGCTCGATTATATCGTATGTCACAATTATGAACCTGGATTTCCCACGTAATCAATACTGGATTTATTTCTGATGTATTTCCATTACAAATACATTTAGCAGTACCAGTTTCAGTCTCTATTAGAGGCCATTTTGAGCTGCTGAAGAACTATATTTGATAAAACAACATACTGTACACAAAAATATTAAAAATACTACTTACTTCTAAGTCTATACAATACTGTTTATAATAAACTTCCATCAGATTACAGTTGTAAAGTTTCGGGTCTAAAATTATGTCTGAAAGTTCATTTACACTGTTCTTGAATACATTAGATCTATTCTATCGAATAATGCATTTACTGGATCATTTTAGACATTCCAACACAACTCAGTGCCAGCTTCCAACAGACCACAATTTATGTAAACCAAATCAAAGGGATGTTTCCACCATTTTACTTCAAAACATCAAACAATTAAACCCAAAAGACAAATCTGATGTTGACAAGCACTCAATTATAGTGATAGGAAGATTTCAACCCATTTTACCAAAGTTTGCATGACTTAAAAACAGGAAAAAAAACATGCAGCTGTTTTAACATAGAATTGTATAATTCATAATGTATTTGTAAATAGAGCAGCAAGGCCATACCAGTGACACTCCATGCTATCATACTAGAGATCATGATCCAGTATATGCATTATTCGATAGAATATATCTAATGCATTCGAGAATAGTGCAAATGAACTTTTAGACATCATTTTAGACCAAAAACTTCACAACTCTAATATGATGCAAGTTTATTATAAACTGTATTATATAAACTGTATTATATAGTCTTAGAAATAAACAGTGTTTTTCATATTCTCCCTTCTTCTTCTTTTATGACCGCATAGGATCACTTTAGTCAGTCCATCGTTCAGGTCTCTCTGAAGGGATTGTTCGGGCTTTGCGGTCCTCCTAGAACTTCTTCAGATGCTCCGATCTTCGTGCCCTTTCCTCAGTTTAAAATATGTGTGTTGTTGGTTTGTTTCGTGTAAGGGTAAAGCGGAGGTTTTTATTCTTGAGTTTTGTATTCAATTTTATCTTATTTGTGGTGCATCTGTTGTATGATCTATTTCCTTCAGATCCTCTCTTACTTCTCTGATCCATTTACATCCTATTGTGAAATTTTTGGAGATGAGATTGTGTTGTATTAATTGTTTCAGAAGTCTTGAATCCTGGATCCTCATGATATGTCCAAGGAATCCCAGTCTCCTCTTACGCAGAGTATCTGTAATGGGTTCTAGCTCTTTGTACACGACTTTGTTAGGTATTATCCGCCACTGTCCATCTTTCTGGTATTTTTTGTTGATGCAGGTTCTTCCAATCCTCCTTTCAATTTTCTGAAGTCTGTCAGACTTTGATTGTTTATTCAGGTGAAAAACTGTTTCTGCTGCATACGTAGCTTCCGGTTTCATAACTGTGTTGCAGTGTTTTATTTTTGCATTTACTGATAGACATTTCTTTTTGTAGATATCCCATGCTAATTTTTGTACTTTAGCTAATCTATTTGTTCTTGTTTGGATTGAGATTTTTCATTTAGGTTATGTGTTATTACTTCTCCAAGATATTTAAATTGAGTTACTATTTTGATTTTATTACCATTTATGGTAACTTCTTTTAGTTGTGTTGGTTTTTGGGGCATAATTTCTGTTTTTTCAAATTATATTTTGAGGCCAATTTTATTTGCAATGTTTTTAAGTTCTGATATCTGGGTTTTTACTTCTTTTATGTCCACTGCTAGTAATGCTAAATCGTCGGCAAAACCCAGGCAATTTGTTTTGATTTTTTTGCCAATCTTTTTTTTTTTTGTTTTTTTTTTGTTGGTGGACATTTCCTAAACCATTCTCTCATTACCACCATTTCTAGAGCACAATTAAATAATAATGGTGAGAGCCCATCTCCCCGCCGTAGTCCAGTCTTGATTTCAAATGACTCTGATGTTTCACCCCTAAACTTCACTTTTGATTTGGTGTTAATGAGAGTCAATTTTATCATGTTTATTAATTTGGGGTGTAGTCCAAGGTGTCTTAAAATTTTAAACAGAGATTCTCTATGGATGCAATCACAAGCTTTCTTGAAATCTACATATGTTATCACCATATCTCTGTTTCCTCTCCTGTTATAGTCCATTATCAACTTAAGACGCATGATCTGATCAGGACAGCTCCTCCAGGGTCTGAAACCTCCTCAATATTCTCCTAGTTCTTTTTCAAGTTGTAAACGTATCCTATTAAGGATGATTATTGAAAATATTTTGTAGGTTATGTCTAGGAGTGAGATTCCCCTGCAGTTATTAGGGTCGGTTTTGCCTCCTTTTTTGTGCAGTGGGTGAATGAGGGCTGTTGTCCAGTGTTCTCGCAGTTCTTCTTTAATCCAGATAGAGACAAGTTGTGATGGAGGGCAACTTTTGCTGATCTTCCTGCATATTTCCAGATTTCCGCAAAGGTCTGATCTTCTCCGGCTGCTTTGTTCTTTAATTTATTCAGTGCTTGGTAGACTTCCTTTACTGTGGGGGGGATTGATGTTCTTTGGTGGTGTTTTTATTGGGATGTTGGTGTCCAAATGAAGGAGTTCTGTAGGTTCCTCACAATTTAGAAGCTTGTTGAAATATTTAGCCAGAATTTCTGCATTGTCTGTATTGTTATGAGCCAGCTTACCATTTTCATCCTTCATCAGTAGGGTTGGGGGTTCATACTTTTGGAGCTGTTTTCTAAAGGTTTTGTAGTAGTCCCTTGATTGAGTTTTATTGAATCCTTCTTCAATTAATTACAGCTTTTAATATTATTGTATATGTTTTTTTATCAAATAAGGTTCTTCAGCGGCTGAAGATTGCCTCTAAAAGAGATATACTACTCAATGTAATTGTAATGTAAATACATCAGAAATAAATCAAGTATTGATTGGGTGGGAAATCCAAGTTCATAATTGTGACTGTTGGAACTATCAATACTGGCTAATGAAGCCAATAAACTATATGTCGACTGTTTCGAGCTGTAAGTGGAAAGATGGCATGGAATGACATTAGTAGACGAATAAGCTTGAGCGAACCTTTTAAATGTAGGAGAAATCATTTTATGAAGATAAAGTTGAAATTCAAAAGACAAACTGAGCAGTAAGGGACTGGAATAATTTATCAAGGGAATTAATTGACAAATTTTGAAGTTCTTTGAAAATGCTCAAGAATAGGTTAGGCTGTCAATGGCTGTCAGCACTAAATGCAGATCACTGATGACTGATTGATAATAATATATGCAAATTTTAATTTGACACAAAGAAGCAATTATTCGCAAAACAATTTTCTCAATTTGCTTTATTGTTATTATTATTATTATTATTATTATTATTATTATTATTATTATTATTATTATTATTATTGTTATTATTAGGTTCAAATTTTGTTAATAGATTACAAAACATGGTTTCTGTTGTATGTAAATATTGAACTGATCCAGATTTTTACAGTTGTCAACCTTTCCTGTCACATTTTTCTTAATTTTGAATAGCATTTATTTGACATTCATGTGAATTAAACACCAAAATATTTTTGGAAAATGATTTTAATATCTGTCCGGCTCCATGGCTAAATGGTTAGGATGCTGGCCTTTGGTCCAGAGGGTCCTGGATTTGATTCCTGGCCAGGTTGGGGATTTTAACCTTCATTGGAAGATTCATTAGAATTCAGCACAGGTAGGGCCCCATCCTCATAGACACGCAGGTCGCCTATACGGCATCAACTCAAAAGACCTGCACCAAGCCTCTCTGGAGGCCACACGTCAGTAAGAATTTTAATATCTTGTACTGGCATTCTTCCACCCAGTGAAACAGCAAACTGAAATTTATTATTATATATATTTTTGGACATTTGATAAATTCTGTCTAGCAATGTTAAACTTACACAGAGACAATTTTCAAACAAGACTTTTGGTTTTCAAGAAAAGTATTGTTGTATTATGTGCTGTCAAACTATAACATAAACAAAAAATGGCATAAGATATCCATGGCAGATAAAATATAGCTTTTAATCTGATGCAAGAGCTAAATAACTCTCAGAGATAAAATAAATGCAATTGATCATTTTAAGAATTTGAGATGAATTTTGGTTCCATTGCATAATAGGAAAACAAGGATATGTTTTAAAATATGGTCGATCGGCTCTAGTGAGGTTTCTTGTTTTTTTTTTTTTTTTTATTAGTTGCTTTATGTCACACCGACAAAGACAGGTCTTACGGCGACAATGGGACAGGAAAGGCCTAGGAATGGGAAGGAAGCGGCCGTGGCCTTAATTAAGGTACACACTGGGCTCGATAGCTGCAGTCGCTTAAGTGCGGTCAGTATCCAGTAATCGAGAGATAGTGGGTTTGAACCCCACTGTTGGCAGCTCTGAAGGTGGTTTTCCATGGTTTCCCATTTTCACACCAGGCAAATGCTGGGGCTGTACCTTAATTAAGGCCACGGCCACTTCCTTCCCATTCCTAGGCATTTCCTATCCCATCGTCGTCATAAGACCTATCTGTATCAGTGCGACGTAAAGCAAATAGCAAAAAAGTACAGCCCCAGCATTTGCCTGGTGTGAAGATGGGAAACCATGGAAGACCATCTTCAGGGCTGCCAATAGGGGGGTTTGAATCCACTATCTCCTGGATGCGAGCTCACAGCTGTGTGCTTCTAACCACATGGCCAACTCGCCCTGTAGAATAGTGAAGTTTCATGCATCACTTAAACTACTGGAAGAAAGGTCAAATTACAAAACCTTGAAAAAATTGCAAGCATCATGCCATGTTTTAAGAAAAAAATATTAAAAGAACTGTGATAACAGGGTGTTTAGCATTGTAAACAGTAGGCATAAAAATATTTTCTACAATCATTAATAGAAGACTGATAAGAACACCCAATTATTATTCAGAGCAGGATAGTCTACCACAGGCAGACATAGCATATACAGTAATTGGAAAAGGGTGCAAGCTCAGTTTTCAAACATATTTTGCCTTCATCCACATCAGTGGTTCTCAACAGATGAGCCACAGCACACTACTGTGCCACGAGATTTACTCGGTATGCCATGAAACTTCTGAGCCTTTATGACAGTGCTGGTAGAATTTTAAAAAATGTAAAAACACAGACATATGATGGAAGGGAATACTGCTTAGCCTGTACATCTGCAGATACCGAGGTGCCGCACAGTCAGTGTGAAGAATCCTCTCGGTCGTTACTCTTGGTTTTATAGACAGTGGGTGCTATCTCACCATAAGATAGCTCCTCAACTATAATAACTTAGCCCGAGTGGACCTCACACCATCCCTCAGATCCAGGTAAAAATCCCTGACCTGATTGGGATACAAACCCCAGGCCTCCAGTAAAGAGGCACTAGATTTAAGAGCCGGCAGTATTGCTGGTACCAGTAATTAAAATAATTTCACTGAATATTTATTCTGAAGGAAGAACAAGAGAAAAATATTCGAGTTTTAACATATTTATTTTAAGGCAAATAATTTATTTATTTATGTATTTGTTCATTTATTCATTCTTGATTTAAATTTTTGGCTTACACCTTAAGATAGAAGATTTCAGTTATTAATCGGAAACTTGAATTTCTAATTTCTAACATAAAAGCTCATTTCTTGCAGGAATTGAAGATGAACCACATGCATTTCCTGTTCAATGGACAAAGCCTCTCAGGCTTCCTGTCCCTTTTGTTTCTCTCTAAACTGCTTTCACAGAACTTCCATTTGTAATCGATTCATTCTCATTTTTATTTTTGATTCTGTCACTGAATCATCTTCAACACATCTCCTCTTAATAAGTAACTTATCCAGACTGAACTTAGATTTAAAAAAAGTAAAATCAGTACAATAATGCATGTTGTTGTATGGGTCATAAGTCCATAGACTGGTTTGATGCAGCTGTCCAGGCCACCCTATCATGCACAAATCTTTTCATTTCTATATAAATACTACATCCTACAGCTATTTTAATCTGTTTGTCATATTCATACATTGGTCAGTCCCTGCCATTTCTACCCCACATAACTCAAAATCTAAATGAATAAGTCCCGGGTGTCTTAACATGTGTCTTATCCTTCTATCCCTTCTTCTAATCAAATTTCCATATATTGCTTTCTCACCATCTCGATTCAGTATCCCTTCATGCATGATTTGACCTACCTACCTCGCTTTTAACATTCTGCTGTAACACTAGATTTCAAAAGCTTCTTTTCCCCTCCTTTCTGAGCTAGTTATCGTCCATGTTTCACTTCCATACAAACATCTTTCTAATTCCTATATCAATGTTTGAAGTGAGCAAATTTCTTTTCTTAAGATAGGCTTTCCTTCCTTCCTTCCTTCCTTCCTTGTGTTAGTCTGCATTTGATGTCCTCCTTACTTCTGCTAGTAATTCTACTATCCAAGTATCAATGATCATCTACATCATTTAGGACTTCATTTGCTAATCTAATATTTCCTGCATTATCTGACTTCATTCGACTGTATTCCATTACATTTGTTTTGCATTTATTTATTTTCATCTTGTACTCCTTCTCAAAGACTGTGTCCAGACCATTCAGCAATTTCTCCAGATCTTCTGCAGACTCAGGTAAAATAAGAGTATCATCGGCAAATCTCAGAGTTCTTATTTCCTCTCCTTGGACTGACATTCCTTTTTCAAATTCTTCTTTGATTTCCTTTACTGCCTGTTCTATGTAAACAATGAAAAGGAGAGGGGACACACTGCAGCCTTGCCTCAGACCTTTCCGGATTGCAGCTTCTTTATCCTAGCCTTATATTCTTATTACTGCAGACCGATTTATGTACAGATTGTAGATAATTCTTCCTTCTTGGTACCTGATCCTGATCACCTTCAGAATCTCAAATAGCTTGGTCCAGTCAACGTTACTGAGTGCCTCTTATTGGTCTATGAATATCATGTACGTGGGCTTGTCTTTCTTAATTTGATCCTCTAAGATCAGACATAAAGTCAGGATTGCTTCATGTGTTCCTACATTTCTTCTGAAGCCAAACTGATCTTCTCCCAACTCAGCTTCAACTTGTTTATCCGTTCTTCTGTACATAATATACATACATTATTATTATAGACTGTTATGGCTTTCTGCAAGCCTCTGTGAATTTACTAACCGTCGCCACAATCCTCTATTTGCAACTAGTGCTGTGGCCTCATTTAGTTCTATACCTCCTATCATTAAATCGTTAGAAAATGAGTCCAACCATCATCGACTTGGTCTCCCTCTACTTCTCTTACCCTCCATAACAGAGTCCATTATTCTTCTAGGAAACCTATCACCCTCCATTCGCCTCACATGACATCACCACCGAAGCCGGTTTATGTGTACAGCTTCATCCATCAAGTTCATTCTTAACTTAGCCTTTATCTCCTCATTCTGAGTAACCTCCTGCCATTGTTTCCACCTGTTTGAACCAGCGATCATTCTCGCTACTTTCATGTCTGTTACTTCTAACTTATGAATAAGATATCCTGAGTCCACCCAGCTTTCGCTACTGTAAAGCAAAGTTGGTCTGAAAACAGACCGATGTAAAGATAGTTTTGTCCAGGAGCTGACTTCCTTCTTACAGAGCACTGTTGATTGCAACTGCAAGCTCACTGCATTAGCTGTACTGCATCTTGATTCAATCTCACTTACTATATTACCATCCTGGGAGAACACAACCTAAATACTTAAAATTATCTACCTGTTCCAGCTTTGTATCACCAATCTGACATTCAATTTTGTTGAATTTCTTACCTACTGACATCAATTTAGTCTTTGAAAGGCTCATTTTCATACCATACCCATTACACCTATTTTCAAGTTCCAAGATATTAGACTGCAGGCTTTCGGCACAATCTGCCATTAAGACCAAGTCGTCAGCTTAGGCCAAACAGCTTATTACATTTACACCTAACTGAATCCCTCCCTGCCACTTTATACCTTCCAGCAGATGATCACTGTAAACTATGAACAGCAAAGGTGAAAGATTATAGCCTTGGCTAACCCCTGTAAGCACCCTGAACCAGGAACTCATTCTACCTTCAATTCTCACTGCAGCCCAATTGTCAACATAAATGACTTTGATTGATTTTAATAATCTACCTTGAATTCCATAGTCCTCCAGTATGGCGAACATTTTTTCCCTCGGTACCCTGTCATATGCTTTCTCTAGAAGTACAAAACAAACACAACTGTCTATTCCTCTCATAACACTTGTCAGTTACCTGGCGCATACTGAAAATCTGATCCTGACAGCCCCTCTGTGGTCTGAAACTACACTGGTTTTCATCCAACTTCCTCTCAACCACTGATCGCACCCTCCCTCCCAAGATGACAGTGAATACTTTGCCTAGTATACTAATCAATGAGATACCTCGATAGTTGTTGCAATCCTTCCTGTTCCCTTGCTTATAGATAGGTGCAATTACTGCTTTTGTCCAATCTGAAGGTACCTTACCAACACTCCGTGCTAATACTACTCTATGAAGCAATTTCATTCCTGACTTCCTACTATACTTCACCATTTCAGGTCTAATTTCATCTATTCCGTCTGCTTTATGACAATGGAGTTTATTTACCATCCTTTCCACTTCCTCAAGCATAATTTCACCAATATAATTTTCCTCCTCCCCATGAGCTTGGTTGTTCGCGACATCACCAGGAACATTTCCCTTTATATTGAGAAGATTTCCAAAATGTTCCATCCAAACCTGTCCAGCGATTCCCTGGGGTCTATTATGAGTTCACCTGAATTACCCAAAACACTGTTCATTTCCTTTTCCCTCCCTTCCTAAGATTCTTTATTACTGTCCAGAAAGTGTTTCCCTGCTGCTTGACATAGCTTTTCCAGGTTATTACCAAAATCTTCCCACGACTTATTTTGGACTCAACAACTATTTGTTTCGCTCTGTTTCTTTCATCTACATACAGTTCCCTGTCTGCATCGGCCCTTGTTTGGAACCATTTCCAATAAGCCTTCTTTTTGCATTTACAAGCTGCTCTCACTTCAACATTCCACCAAGATGTTCGCTTTTTCCTGTCTTTACACACAGTTGTTCCTAGGCATTCCCTTGCTGTTTCTACTACAGCATCCCTGTATGCCACCCATTCTCTTTCTATATCTTGAACCTGCTTACTGTCCACTGTTCAAAACTTCTCACTAATATATCCATGTACTTCTGTCTAATTTCCTCGTCCTGGAGATTTTCTACCCTAATTCGTTTGCAGACAGATTTCACTTTCTCTAACCTAGGCCTAGAGATACTTAACTACAGATCAGATAGCCTTATGCTTGAAGAATGTATTAGTAACTGCTAGACCCATACTAGCACAGAGGTCCAGCAAATGCTTCCCATTCCCACTAGCTTCCATATCTTCCCCACATTTACCAATCACCCTTTCGTATCCTTCAGTTCTATTTCCAACTCTCGCATTCAAATCATCCATTAAGACTATCCTATCCTTGCTCTTGACCATGACTACGATGTCACTCAATGCTTCATAAAACCTTTCAACTTCATCCTCATCTGCACCCTCACATGGTGAATACACTGAGACAATCTTCGTCCTAATTCCTCCAACTGCCAAATCTACCCACATCATTCACTCATTTATGTGCCTAACAAAAACTATGTTGTGTGCAATTGTATTCCTGATAAACAGCCCTACCCCACACTCTGCCGTTCCCTTTTTAACACCCATCACGTACACTTTCTAATATCCTATCTCTTCCTCGTTCTCTCTGCTTACCCAAATATCAGTTACTCCCAGCACATCCAGATGCATCCTCCTCGCTGACGCAGCTGCCTACTTTCTTTCTTCCATAAGCCCCATAAATATTCAGAGCTCCCCATCGAATTCCATTTCGTTTGCCAAGTTGTTTCCAAGGAGTCCCTCACCTATCAAATGGGAGTGGGACCCGTTACTCCCATAGGTCCGAGGCTTTCTTAAAATGTTCTGAGCTCGGTAAATTCATGAAGCAGGATGCTCCTACTTACGCATAGTCCAAGTGAGGATCTCTCCTCTAACGGGTTAGGGACCACTGGTGGATTGTATAGTCCTAGCTGCCTGAGGATAAGGAGGGCCATGACTCAGAATATGTCTGAGATCCCCACTCCCATTCTGTAGCAACTGGAATCCCTACTCGCAGGGCCACTTACTAAGCCACTCAGCCATTGCCCATGGTTTAACTAACTAGGATGTGACTGCAGTAACCCACACCATGAACCATTTCTGTAAATAATAAATTTTACAAGCATGAGATACTAAACTAAAGATGTGGTAACAATTATTTAAAGTCTATCAGGTTCCACCTTTTCAATACCAATACAATGTTGTCGGATGATATTTACAACATTATTGATTACAGTACATGTTTCGGTGCTCTATTATGTCACCATCATCAGCTGATTTATAAAATATGAAAAAACTTGGCGATCTAAATATTAAACAAAATATTGTCATACTTAACTCATACGTATACATATTTTCATACAACAGAATATTGGTTAAATCCTAAACATCTATTATGCTATATTAATTATCCTTAATATGTGACAAGAGAATTCTTGTAAGTCATGAATATAAAATTTTTCTCATCTGGTTGACGAGTTGTCTTTACATTCCTTAATGTCTGTGATTCTATGCTCTCGTACTGTCTAATTAGCACTTAAAATTGAGGAATTAAAATTGCATGCAGTCTATTTGATGTTAAAATGTTCGTTTCATTCGTATATTAGCTGCTTTTGTTGGATAAAATTCATTATATATAATATTGTTGAAAATTGAGCCGTCTTCTTATATTTATTAAGTACTAAAACTTCGTATTTTTATTGCTTTATGCGTGGTTGGAACTGTAATTAATTTGTCCTGCTGTTGTTAGGCGGACTTATCTTCTCAGTTCAATGGGAACCCTGCAATGATGAAACCCAATATTAAAAGAAAAGCGAGAAAATTGATAAAGAAGCTGATTGAATCTAACTGTTGATACGGCTGACTCACCTCTAAGGCTGTGTACTTCGTGTGACGGCTACCGCGCGATGAGTGTGTGTGCTAGTATCTTGTGTTGTGTGACGAAGCGCTAGTGAAGGAGAAGTAGGGGCGGCAAAGGGGATGTTTCTAGAAACGTGAACTTTTAGGAGAGGGTCCGGGGGACGTTGTGGACGGAGACAATAGTACGCAAAGTTGTTACATAGCATTCGGAACACATTCGAATTTTCTGGAATTTTTAGCTTGTTAAGTAATAGAATCAAAATGTCAAACAGTACCTTGGGTTTTTCCAAAATTTCATTCAGATTGAGGTTAGCGTTATAGTATTGGTCTATATGTATTAGACATGCTTCAGTAATATCAAGCTTCTGTCCCTTAGAAAGTATTTCCATGATCTCGAGGTCTTTATCTATGTCTGTGAACTTATGTTTGTACTCATGGACATGTTGACCTACTGCTGAGAATCTGTGATATTTAACAGCGTTAAGGTGTTCCTGATATCTGACGTTGAAGCTACGCCCAGTTTGCCCTATGTATCCGCTTGAACAGTCTTTACACTCGAATCTATATACCCCTGATTTAGAATATGGGTTGACTTTGTTGACAACAGAAGCATTATGTAAAACTGTTGTACTTCTATTATTTGTCTTGAATGCGATCCTGATGTTACGCTTCTTGAAAATATTTGTGATTCTGTGTACATCTTTATTAAATGTGAAGGTTGCAATTTCCTTAGCTTCTGGTTTATTTTTCATCAGACTTGTTTGAGGGCGATATTTGAATTTGTTTATTATTCGTTCTATGAAATTCTCTTTAAAACCGTTGGCTTTAGCCATAGCTCGAATGATGTTCAGTTCCTTGTCCAAGTTTTGTTTGGACATTGGTATACTTAAAGCGCGATTCACCAAGCTGTTATAGGTCGCGCATTTGTGAGCTGAGGGGTGTATCGAATCATTCCGTATTGTGGCTACAGTTTGTGTGGGTTTTCTATAAATACTAAAAGAAAATGAAGAGGCATGCCTATTGATCTTTAGGTCCAGATAATTAATGGATTTATCTATTTCGGATTCTAAAGTAAATTTTATATCCGTATCTATCATGTTGAGATTACTAAGAGTCGTAGATGCGTTGGTTATGCTTTCGTCCAGGATAACAAACGCATCATCTATATACCTAGACCAAAATAGAACATTTTTGAATTTTTCATTAGTAATTATTTGTGTGTCCTTACGTTCCTTACGTTTAATAAAGATGTGGTAGTTTTCACACTTGTCAGCACCTGATTTCTTGGGAATAGGTATAACAACATCCTGCCAAAAATTGAATGGCACCTCTCCTGTGTCACACATATAACAAACTAAATGGAATAACCTCCCCATGCTGGTTTCTCCTAAGGCAGTCAGTAATTCTGAGGGTATATCACTGATTTCAGGCACCTTGTTCCTATTTAGGTCTCTCAAAGGTCTGCCAAATTCTGACCTCAAAATTGGGTCTCCCATTTCATCAGCATCAACAGCTTCTTCTTGTTCCATAACCTTAGCTTCTACTACATTCCCTTGATACCATTATTTAATATGTTCCTGCCATCTTTCTGCTTTGTCTTCTTCCCCTGGAAGTGGTTTTCCATTTGAGCACTTAATATTCATAGCCCTAGTTTTCTTTTCTACGTATGTTTCCTTGATTTTCCTGTGTGCAGTATCTACCTTTCCTGCAATCGTACAACGTTCAACATCCTTGCACTTCTCTTTCAGCCATTCTGCCTTACCTGTCCTGCATTTTCTATCTACTTAATTTTTTAATCACCTGTATTCTTTTCTGCCCTTTTCATTTTTTCTGCATATTTCCCATCTTATCCTCTGATTCTTAATTAGTCTTACCTTTCTACAGCCGCCCTGCTATCACATTCTTTGTGACTGTCCACTCTTCATCTATTGTGTTTCCTTTGGCCCTTTTATTTTGTCCTTATGCAACATGTTCCTTGAAATAATCCCTCACTCTTTTCTTTTAACTTATCTAGATCCCATCTTCCTCCATTGCCTTCTTCAATTTCTTCAATTTCAGATGACATTTCATGACTACCAAATTGTGGTCAGAGTCCACGTCTGCTCCTGGGAATGTTTTGCAATTCAAGACCCGGTATCTGAATCTCTGCCTAATCATAATGAAATCTGTTTGATACCTGTCTGTGTCTCCAGGTCTTATCAATGTATACAGCTATCATTTGTGGTGTTTGAACCAAGTATTAGCAAGAACAAAATTCTGATCAGTGCAGAAGTCAACAAGCAGACTTCCTCTTTCATACAACAAACTCACAACACGAGTTCACACACTTACGGTCCTTCATATACCTTGCCTGGCCAGGCTTCTAGAAAAGTATGTCACAACATGTTTTCTTGTATCTTCTCGAGTCCAATAACCTATGTACAAATGGATTGAATATTCTATAAAACTCTAGTGACAAATTGTGCGTTTTTCTGGAAACCTACCCTGTGTTGCAAAACATTATATCAGATTTATACACCATATTCACAGGCAATAATACATTATAAACTATTAACTACATGTTCTTATATTAAATAAAGTCATATTAATATACAGACAGACATATCGTGACATAACCTCACATGTTTTGTTACAAAAGACAGATCATACAACACACAAATACTAAATGTTATGACCAAGGTTTATACCAAATAAAGTCCGTACATAACTATGTAAATAATTTTTTTGCTATTTGCTTTATGTCGCACCGATATAGATAGGTCTTATGGTGACGATGGGATGGGAAAGACCTAGGAATGGGAAGGAAGCGGCCGTGGCCTTAATAAAGGTACAGCCCCAGCATTTGCCTGGTGTGAAAACGGGAAACCACGGAAAACCATCTTCAGGGCTGCCAACAGTGGGGTTCGAACCCACTATCTCCCGATTACTGGATACCGGCCACACTTAAGCGATTGCAGCTATCAAGCTCGGTATGTAAATAATAATAATAATAATAATAATAATAATAATAATAATAATAATAATAATAATAATAATACCTACTAATCAAGCTCCTAACCACACGGCCAACTCGCCCGGTAAAGACTATTCTGCAATACCATATGTTTGATAAGAGAAACATGAGGCAGTTTTTTAATTATGATCAGTGTAAAATAAGACAAAAACCAAATCCCATTGGCAACGACCCAGAAGGGCCTTGGCCTACTAAGCAAACTCTGCTTGGGTTGAAGGTCTGCAGATTATGGGGTGTTGTGTGGTTGGCACGACTACTCATCTCGGCTTTCTAGACTGGGGTGGCTACCTCATCCTCAGATAGCTCCTCAACTGCAGCCTAATCATGCAGGCTGAGTGGACCTAAAACCAGTCCTCAGATCCAGGTAAAAATTTATGACCTGGCCGAGAACTGAACCTGGGTAATAGGAAGGCATGCTACCCATAGATAGATAGATAGATAGATAGATAGATAGATAGATAGATAGATAAAGAATGGGTGAACCCTGCCTTCGCAGGGCTCCACACGTAGGTCTGTGAAGACCCTTTGTGTCCCTTAAACGGGTTTGCCTAGTCCAGTCCTAGTGCTCCTATAAAGGATGCCAGTGTCCGGATGTTGGCATTCCTGATGTCTTCCAGGCTCACGAAATGTGAGCCAAGGTATGGATGTCTAGTGCTTGCAAGAGCCTCGCACTGACATAACACATGCGCGGAGGTCTCCCCCTTCCTACCGCATCTTCTACACTTCAGATCCTGACTGATTTTCATGATGTGTAGGTGTCTCTGTAAGGTATTGTGGCCTGTCAACAGTCCAACTACCATTCGCATTCTGGTCCTATTCAAATTTATCAGGACCTTTTTATAACTTTGGCTAGGCCCTTTGATAAGTTCACGTGCCTGCCTTGCTATAGTTAACCTCTTCCAAATGTCTAAGTGAGATTGGTTTGTCCACTGGGATATTACCAGTTTCATGCTTCGGAGTGACACTCCCAGGAAGGGCTCTGGTTCTATGAAAAGACCTTTTGAGCCTTGTTTCGCTAGTTTATCAGCTTCTTCATTTCCACTGATACCTGTGTACCCAGGGACCCATAATAGGGTAACTGAGCTAAGTTCAGACAGCTGGTCTAACATCCTTTGGCATTCCCATACCATTTTTGATGTTGTTTTAACTGCACATTGTGCTTTTAACGCTGCCTGGCTATCGCTGCAAATAGTGATGCATCTTCTATGTCCGGCATGTTCCATATATATACAGCACAGGCCAGTAATGCGTACACTTCGGCCTGGAAAACAGTAGCGTATTTACCCATAGGTAGGGAGAGCCTTGTCTTAGGCCCCCAGAACCCGGCGCCTGTGCCCGTGTCTGCCCATGAGGCATCTGTGTACCAT